>NC_091259.1:44002500-45357916 GCF_042477335.2 Ovis canadensis
ATTTGTTCTCCATCATGCCTGGCATAGTTCAAAGCATTCATTTGTTTCTTTCTTTATCCAGGTGTCCTAGAAACCTAACTGTCTGTGAGTTTGGTCCTTAGGCAGGTTTATCTTGATGTTGGCACTTTCAGCTTCAAATAGTGCTAACAGTGCTTTTAGGCTACGCATGGAGTAGAAAAGTGTTGGTCATCTTTTTGAGCTGTGGTAGAGTTAAGAATACTTATTCTGTGATAATGAATTTACTAAAATACCGAGCAGTCAGGCTAGCATATCTATAACTCCTGAAGCTGACTTTCTAAAGTAAATTGTGATGAGACGAGAGGTAAACTGTTTTCTCAGCTTGTGAGGATGTGCTGGGGTAGCACACTAGTAGGAACTTGATTTTTAGAAATAAAAAATGGTGTGAAATAAGAAACACTTTAAAGCATTTAAAGTTTGGGGCCAGGGATTACTGACCCATCTGTTTCTCAAATAGAAAAGCAAATAATCAAGCGTTGAAAGGTTTTGGTGCATTTTTAGACTTCATTTACTCTCAAATTAAAGTATATTGAAATGCTGCTTCTCTTTAAAAGTTAATTCTGAGACAGTGGGTACAGTCTTGAAAGTTTAGGACTGATTTGTTTGAAAATCAAGGAAAAAGGCTAATAGTAGGTAGTCTGAATGGGTACCCAGAGTCCAGGATACTCCATTATCCTCACAAGTACAGTTCTCAGCAGCAGATATGGTATGCTCTGGTTTCTGCTATGTGAGCGATTCCCTCTCATGTCTACCTCTTTGGGGAAATAGTATTTCCTGTATTTCACCCTGTTGGCATGGTCCTAGTCTCTAGTTTAGTTTGGTCTGGGTCATGGGTATATTGGCACTGGAAAATGATTCCATGGAACGTTTATTTATTGTGATTTGTAAAAATTCAGAATCTTGTCCTTTCAAAATTTTGTTTGAGTCAAACTCCTTTTCTGTGCACTTTTATTTAAAGGAAGTTACTGTTCATTTAATACCCACCAAATACTAAGTGGTACCAGCACATACATTAATTTAATCTTCAGGAAGATGTGTTGTTTCTAATTTTACAGATGGGGACAAGGAGCCTCAGAGAGTTAAGTAACTTGTCAGGTTCACAGATCTAGTAAATGAGAGGTCCGGGATTTAAATCCCTACTCTAAATCTTTTTATGAATCCATGTTTTTCCTTCTGGCAGTATATTATGTTAAGACTGGTAGTAGTTTTCTAGGTCTAGGCACTGGATGGATGCAAATAAAAGATTTACTTTTGAAGAAATTAAAAAAAACTAATAGACAAGGCGTATTAAAATGTTTCTATTTTGGGAGATTGTGAGGTGGTGCTTATACGAGAAGAAGAAACAAAACTGGATAAATAGTGTAGTTTTTTTCTCATAGCAAAGCTTGGGAAAACTAGAACTTCAGTGGCTTGATAGGTGTGCATATAGGTACTTGGTAAAGAACCCCTTAGTGTGCAAGACAGTCAGTAGTCATAGTTGTCTTCTATAATAATAATGCAAATAATTCTGTGCAGTGATCCATGGAAACATTGGATTCTAATACTCTACTGGAATGGTTTATGATAATATGTTACCAGCAAGTGCAAGTGTGAAACTTGAAGTAAATAGCTATAAGGAGTAGGGATGGGTGGCGGAGGTAGTAAAAATACAAGATAGCAGTACTTTCTGTGTGAAACCAGACTTATAGGTGTATATTAAAAATGTGGAAATTTGGGTCAGCACTGAAAACCTTTCTTCAGCTTTCACAGTTATAATTTATAAAAATGAATGCCCTTGTGTATGAAATTCTTCTGGCCTGCGCTGCCAGAAGTTAGGGTGTATGTAATGCTATATGGTTGTCAGATTATAAGAGAATATCTAAATTAACTCTGCATTCCTACAATGAATTCTAGATGGGTGATGTATTAAAATGTATACCACCTAAGTACTTCTAATTTTCCCTCGAGGCTCTCCTTAACACCCACTTTTGCAGTGAAACAGTTCCAGTTGTATACGATGCTTCTGGTATGGCTTTTCTGGTAAGAGCTGTAAGGTAGAAATTGGGTCTCATACTTATCTGGACCTTTGAAATGAATGGGAATTGACATCCTTATTTTATCTCACAATTGTCTCTATTAGAATATAGTTAAATGCTGTTCATCTAGGTTAATCAGAAAAAGCATGCCAGGGCAAGCATTTTGTTGTTCAGTCACTCAGTTGTGTCCGACTCTTTGTGAACCCATGGACTGTAGCACGTCTGGCTTCCCTGTCTTTCACCATCTCCTGGAGCTTGCTCAAACTCACGTCCATTGAGTCGGTGATGCCATCCAACCATCTCATCCTGTGTCATCTCCTTCTCCTCCTGCCTTCAATCTTTCCCAGCATCAGAGTCTTTTCTAATGAGTCAGCTCTTCACATCAGGTGGCCAAAATATTGGAGCTTCAGCTTCAGCATCTGTCCTTCCAGTGAATATTCTGGATTGATTTCCTTTAGGATTGACTGGTTTGATCTCGTTGCAGTCCAAAGGACTCTTAAGAGTCTTCTTCAACACCACAGTTGTCAGGACCATGATCTTTTAGGGGAAGCATAGATCATTAATAACCAACAAATATTTATTATAAGATTTACTGTATGAAAATGACAGTGAATCTTTAAGATTTGTATTCCAATAGCTGTGACTACTTCTGTCAGCAATTTCATTGTCAAAGAGTCAATTGGATTGGTTAGAATGTTACCTGCTCTCCTTTCTGCTCCCCTCTCTCCTTTTACAGTTCTCAGTCAGTAACTGAGTACCTTGAATCCTAGAAGTAGAAAGGAAGGAAAAAGGGGAAAAGGAAAGAAAGAAAATTCTGTGACTATGCTTGGATTAAATGAATATCTAGAATATCTAATTTGAATATTAAAAATAAAGTTCTATAAGAAGTATATGAACTAGTAAAAACTCAGATAATTGAAAATAGTTAATTCATTTAAGTTAGATTTATTATCAGTTACCTTTAATTCTAGTAGCATATTCCCTGGATTTAGATCACTTGAGTTTAAATTCTGCCTTCTGTATTTACTAGGTGTGACCTTAGGCAAGTTTTAATATTTTTTAAATAAACATTTTCATGCCTTGGTTTCCTTTTCTGTAGAACAGGGATAATTTATGTGTGTTACCTAATTGTAATTGTTTTGAGGGCTGAGATAAGATATGCAACAGTGCTCAGCAAAAGGAACTGATACTTTCTAAACATCTAGCAAATACTATTTATGTATCTCTTCAATCATCTCTTCAACATCTATCCATCCATCCATAGCTGTTCATCTGTCTGTCCATCTATCCATCTTTTTGAATGTTTTTAACAATAGATTGATGATTTGTTTTCCCACAGAATATGTAGAACTTTTGAAGTATAAAATGAATTTAATTGACCAGGGGGTGAGGGAAGAGGAGAGCCCTGAAGAGTCAAGTTATATGCAGAGATCTGGAAGTTTTACTTTAAATCCTCCAGCTAAATGAAAACCCTAAATTTATTTCCACCAGTTCATTTAATAAAATTTATATAATTAGGCAAATATTTATAGAGTGTTTTCTTTGTGTAAAATGTGTACTAGCTGCTGTGGGAATACAGAGAAGTCTAGTATTTTGTTCTTTCCTTGGAAAAATTTGTAATCTGATTTGGATTACTGGCTCAGGTGGTAAACAATCTACCTATAATGCAGAAGACCTGGGTTTAATCCCTGGGTCAGAAAGGTCTCCTGGAGAAGGGAAGGGCTACCCACTCCAATATTCATGCCTGGAGAATTCCATGGATAGAGGAGCCTGGTGAGCTGTAGTCCATGGATTGCAAAGAATTGGACATGACTGAGCAACTAATGCATAAAAATATAATTATAGTATATATTTTAAAAAGATTGTTTAAGATTGTATTGTGTTGAATGGGTTATAAAAAATAAAATTTCAGGGTATTTATTAGAAGTGATTAGAAGATGGGTGGATCTAGTTATCTGGAATAGGCTCAGTTAGTTTCCTAGTGATAAGAAAGGAAGGCTAAGGAAATAGGGAAAGACAGGCAAAGCAAAGGCTGGGAGGTAGCAATTAAGTGAAGTCTGAGTGTATCAGTCTACAAGAGTAGAAGGTTAAAGTGTAGACTACTAGAAGATAAGCTTAGAAAGAATGATTGGATCTGGATGGAGGGCCTTGAATGCCAGAGTCAGGAGTTTGGACTTTTTCTGTCATCAGAGGAGAGCCACTGATTTTTCTTGATCAAGAGAATGGCTTAATACTGGGGGTGGCAGTAAGACTGATTTGGAGGTGGAGATCCTGAAATTAAGGATATCAGTTTACAGTCTGTTGTAAGAGTCAAGGTATGAAGTGTAATAAGGCCCTGTACAAAGGTGATCACGAGTATGGTAAGAAGGTATGAGCGTGAAAAACATTATTAAGAAGAGTTGATGGAACTTAATGACAGGCTGGCAATGACGAGCAAGGATAGAAAAGAGGAGATAGATTTGGTGTTCATGTTTTGAACTTGGATGATTCTGAGCACGATGCTTCCCTGGGTGTGAATGAATGGGGGGGGGGGTGGTGTTGAGGAAAAAGAATGAATCTAATTTTTTAAAAATTATTTATTTGAAAAAAAATTATTTATTTGTTATTTTTACTGTACTGGGTCATTGTTGCTACACATGAATATTCTCTGTGTCAGACCGAGGCGGGCTACTCTCTAGCTGTGATGCACAAGCTTCTCATTGTGGTTGGTGGCTTCTCTTGTTGCAGAGCACAGACTCTAGGGTGAGCAGGCTTCAGTAGCTGTAGTACACGGGCTTAGTTGCCTTGCAGCATGTGGAATTTTCCTGAACCTGGGGTCGAACCCATGTCCCTGCATTTGGCAGGCAGATTCTTTACTGTTGATCACCAGGGAAATCCCCTATGAATCTAATTTTAAGTTTTGTTGAATATGACATAGCAAGTACATCTTGGCATAATCTTGATATACTTTTCTAGCAGTCATTTGAGGATTGTTGTATTTCAGGGAGATGAGAGAATTCATTATTGGGAATATAGACATAAAAGTAATAATTTAGATATCAAGGAATGAGATGTTTAATAAAAAGGATATAGAGAAAGAATAATATATGGGTTGGCAGCATTAACATGTGAGTGGCATTTTCTGTGATTATAGAGATACCTTAATTAAAAAAAAAAACACTATTTTCTCAACTCTCCATCCTTAATTTCCCCTCACTCTTTCCTCCCCAATATTACCGTTTATCTGCAATGTGTTGTGCAATATATTGAGCACTGGGGATCCGTTAATAAACAAGGTAGTCATAATCCCTATGCTCATGGAATATATAGAATAAACTTAAAAAAATGAAATCTTTTAATGTTTTCTGTTTTCCTCCACTTATCTTAAGCTTTTGGTAACATTTATATAAGCATTTGTTTCCATGGGTCTAAAAGACATTCTCTGACATCAGATTTGTCTTCTTTTTGTGGACACTTTTTATTATTATTATATTGTGAGGAATATTCTGTAGGATCATAATTTTAGGAATATATTACTCATCACTGATGTTGAAAAATACTGATTGAACCACATGACCCCCTCCCACCTCCTGCCACCCTCTTTGCAGAGAGGTTTTTATTGTGTCAAGGTTATAAGTAAGACCCTTTGAAAAAAGAGCTTTTTGGCAAGATGAAGGAAAAAGATCTTTGCTTTTAGAACAATCTTACTTCTCACATTCAGATTTCTCTTAATGATATGAAATTTATTTCTAATTATAATAAAACTTGTAACTGGACTTTAGACTTTCCCTTTCTCCTATTTCTTCTATCTATATTCTGCTTTTAATTTTGCCATGAAGTCAACCCAGTACCTTCATCTCACCCTTCTCCACTGTTTACTAATAAAACAGAGGAATGGTGGCCATTTCAGGTTTATAAAGAATGAAAGTATCCTTCTATGAAATGATCTGTAAATATCTGAATTTAAATGCTGAGATTCAAGCTCAGGGAATCATATGTTGTTGACAGTTGCTAATTCATTACACTTTCACTCTTTGCTGTGCTTCCCCTTCTCTTTTACCTGATCCATTTTTGATTTAGAGGATTATACCTGAGATTATTTAGAACAGAAGTATCAGGTAAAAAAGGAATATCAGTTCAATTCAGTTCAGTTCAGTCGCTCAGTCTTGTCCGATTCTTTGTGACCCCGTGGACTGCAGCACACCAGGCCTCCCTGTCCATGAACAACTCCCGGAGTTTACTCAGACTCATGTCCATTGAGTCAGTGATGCCATCCAACCATCTCATCCTCTGTCATTCCCTTCTCCTCCTACCTTCAGTGTTTCCCAGCATCAGGGTCTTTTCGAATGAGTCAGTTCTTCGCATCAGGAGGCCAAAGTATTGGAGTTTCAGCTACAACATCAGTCCTTTCAATGAATATTCAGGACTGATTTCCTTTAGGATGGACTGGTTGGATCTCCTTGCAGTCCAAGGGACTCTCAAGAGTCTTCTCCAACACCACAGTTCAAAAGCATCAATTCTTCGGCACTCAGCTTTCATCACAGTCCACCTCCCACATCCATACATGACCACTGGAAAAACCATAGCCTTGACTAGATGGAACTTTGTTGGCAAAGTAATGTTTCTGCTTTTTGATATGCTGTCTAGGTTGGTTGTAACTTTTCTTCCAAGGAGTCTTTTAACTTTATGGCTGCAGTCACCATCTGCAGTGATTTTGGAGCCCTCCAAAATAAAGTCTGTCACTGTTTCCACCATTTTCCCATCTATTTGCTATGAAGTGATGGGACCAAGATGTCATGATATTAGTTTTCTGAAAGGCTGAAGCTCTATACAGTCAGCAAAAGCAAGACTGGAAATATCAGATATTATATATAAAATATATTTTTCTGATAAAAAGGAGGACATTCTTTTTTATTAAAGTATAGAATTGATTTACAATGTTGTTCTAGTTTCAGGTATACTGCAAAGTATATATGTATATATGTATGTGTGTATTCTTTTTGGTTTATTTTCCCTTATTGGTTATTACAAGATATTGAATATAATTCTCTGTGCTATACAGTAGGTCCTTGTTTATCTAGTTTATGTATAGTACTATGTGTATACTAAT
This sequence comes from Ovis canadensis, assembly GCF_042477335.2. NCBI lineage: Eukaryota > Metazoa > Chordata > Mammalia > Artiodactyla > Bovidae > Ovis > Ovis canadensis. Next base: position 44,009,623 of record NC_091259.1, read on the forward strand.
CCCAATCTCCTAATTTATCCCTTCCCTGTTTCCCCTTTGGCAGCTGTAAGTTTGTTTTCTATGTCTGTGAATCTATTTCTGTTTTGTAAATAAGTTCATTTGTGTTGTGTTTTAAGATTTGACATATAAGTGATATCATATGATATTTGCCTTTCTCTGCTGACTTACTTCACTTAGTCTGATTATCTCTAGGTGTAATGTATGTTGCTGCAAATGGCATTATTTCATTTTTTTATGGCGGAGTAATATCCCATTGTATGTATGTACCACATCTTACTTATCCATTCCTCTGTTGATGGACATTTAGGTTGCATTCATGTCTTGACTATTATATACAGTGCTGCAATGAACATTGAGGTGCATGTATCTTTTTGAATTAAAGTTTTTGTCTTTTCTGGTTCAGGAATGGGATTTCTGGATCATATGGTAAGCTCTAGTTTTAGTTTTTTAAGGAACCTCTATACTGTTCTCTATACTGGCTGCATCAATTTACATTCCCACCTTTTCTCCACACCTTCTCCAGGATTTATTATTTGTAGACTTTTTGATGATGACCATTCTGACCAGTGTGAGGTGATACCTCATTGTAGTTTTGTACACATTTTTTTCTAATAATTAGCAATGATGAACACGTTTTAATTCAAAGAAGGACATTATTGATGAGGAAGAAAACTCCTATGTTAGGAGTGTTTTGAAATGGAAAGATAGTTTTTGTCATATTGGAAAGAATAATGTAAATCTGAGTGCTTTAAACTTTGAGTTAGATATAAAATCACTTTAGCAATACCTTTTAAAAAAGCAGTTTGGCTGGAGCAACATCTATATTTATATAGATTACTTAGGAATTTTCAGCATGGGGGAAAAACATGTCAAATTTTCAGGGCTTTAACGCTAACCCAGCTTTGGGTTACTGAAATCACTTTCATAGTGGGCCAATCTGGCCACCAAATTTGGATAAGAATTCCAGATGCTGAGTGTCTCAGCATAAATAAAAATTGTGGACATGTACTCAGTGTTTGGTTATTTTTGTAAACTTGGATAGAGATAGATACTAAGTCAGTTTTGTGAGGTGAAATTTTGACCTCGGAAATACAAATCACTTTAGAAGACAATAATAAGGCATAACACTTTCATTTTTAGGAAAAAATAAGACAAAAGCTTTTGAAGTTTGAATAATACCTGTCTTTTTCAACCTGCTGAAAGCTTTCTAGGCTAGAGAGAAATATCTGAAAGGGTAGTTTTTATAATGGTCCTACTGCTAATATAAACTTAACATTATCAGCAGAGATGGCACTGATAACAGTTTGTAAGGCCTTATGCTCTGGAAAGTTGCAGTGCTCTTGTCAGTATTTGTATTCATTTTTTATTAATTGGTCTTTCTTATTGTTTTCCATTTTAATTTACTGTAAGACTAATAAATCTTGTTCTTAAATAACAGATTGCATCACAGCATTCAGCATTAAAATGCACTCCTTTTTGGGGGAAGCCAGATAGATGTGTTTACTCTGTAGAGAGATTTAGATTTGATTTTTTGTTTTCTTCATGGTAATTATGTTTGCACTTTGCTGATCACTAGTTGTGCATTATTACAATGGAAGGTGACAATTTGATTGTCTTCAATTGGAGAAACAAGTAATTTTATATTCACTAAGCTGTCAGGTAACACTAACTCACAGTACTAAGAGCTCCTGGCAATGTGGCTTGGCACCTATATTTAACTGCTTTGATGCTTGTGTAACCTCTGCTGAATCAGAAATACTTTGCCTGCTGGAAATGGTTTTCAGTGTTGTACAATGAGGTTTTCATTAAGTAGACAAACTGAAAATGAACTGCAAAGCCACTGTTGTTTCTCTCCTCCCCTTTCTCCTTGCCCCTCCCCCTTCTCCTCTCCTTCCCCACCCTCGCCTGTTCCCCTCAGGCTTCCTCTTCTTCCTAGTCTTTCTCCTCTTATTTGATAGGAACCTGAAGTTTATACCTTATTTCATTACATGAAATAGAGAAATTGCTGGCTTGCTTTATTTAGCTAAAGGAGAACCTCAGAGATTAGCTTTCTTACATAATTTTGCTCACTGATACCATTTGTGAGCCTTCACTTTTTGAAACTACATAGTATCAGTGTTCATTTTTCTCTTTTTTCTGGCAATACTGAAAAGTGAAAATAGAGGTGACAGCTTCCTACCTACCCTTTCTCTCTGAGAAGTTATTGTTCTGGTTTATAATTTTATTGATAATTGGATAAGATATCCTATAATTGGGCTTTCATACTTGCAGATTTGTTTCAAGCTGACAAAGACATATTTGGTATTTACTTTAAAAACTATGGTTCTCATTTCATGTGAAGAGGAGATTCAAAGTGAATGTATATAAATAAGTTCATTTTACTATTATTTTAGACAGCTTTCTTTCACTCAAGCCAAATAGAAGTCTTTCACTTGAGGGATAAAATCATTGTGTGTGATTAAAATCCTCTTAGTAAGTATATTTATAGTAGCCATTGTTTGGTTTTTCTCTTATTGTTAGGTGACTGATTTTATTAATGTATTCTAGGCCTGGCTTTCCAAAGCAAAGATCTCAACAAGTAATTGGTGGATTAGCTTTGAGAAAAATTCAATATTATTTCTATCAAGCAAAAAGTATAGAGGTTACATGAAGGCAAGTTGTTTTGATCCCAGGAAGAAACTGGATACTCAGAGACACATGTAATAATTATAGGTTTTCCATAGGCAATCCGTCAGGCAGGCCAGTCATTAGGCTGGTTGCCTGCCTCTTCCAGCAGATACTAACCAATTAGACAGAGGTGGTTACGTGATGTAACATTATCAGGAGAAACAATTCATGAGTCAAAGCATTCCAAGACATATGAGCTGTAGTCCAAAGAACAGTCTTAAGCTATATAAAGTGACAGCAATATTGTCAGCTAAATATAAACTCTAGAAACACAAACTTTGATGACTTGAGAAGAATCTGTTCCAGGTAGTCCCTGTTTTGTAAGAACCTCAGAAGGCCTTTGAAGACAATTTTGGAGCTTTGGTGTGAAAAATTAGAAGCCTTAGATAAGTCAAGCTCCATTAATTTAAGCCCTTTCTTAGACATACTTCAAGGGCTTCAAGCCTTTTTCATTTGCCTCATCACTACTGATTTGACAGCTAACTCAAATTAGTGAGTTTTCTTCTAGCAGATATTGTCTGTATACGTTACCATATATATTCTGAAAGAGCCACTACAAACTTTAAAAGATAGGTTTATAACTCTCCAGGGTAGTTCTGAAAGCAGTAACCTTTTTCATGGAATTTTCTGATTTGCTTTTAAGGAGATAGAAGAGGGAGAAAAAGCTGGCAGAAGCATAGGGAAGTTTGGAGGTAGAGTGAGGGACAGGTGCTAGTGCTGGATAAAACAATGCAGAGAATCAAAAACAACCCTCAGGCTCTACATGAGTGAATTGCGGGTGGGTGGAGAAAAGTTTAAAAAGGTTTGTCTTAATTTTAATGTCTGAAAAGGAGCCCTCCCTCGGCCTGTCCCAATACTTACGGGTGGAAATTAGAGGTTCAGAAAGAGGGTTTTTAAATCACTCTTTGCCTTAGGCTGGGTGGACTGGCATCCTTTGTAGGGGTTTCTGGGTATTGTGCATTTTGGCAACTGAACATATCTGTTACTCATGCTCCTTAAAATGAGAGGCACTGTGTTATATTTTTGGAAAATTAGTTGTTTATTTCTCAGTATCAAATCAATTGCAGCATTAAATTAACAGTGAAGTATGTGACTGAAATAAGTCTACCTTGGTAGCCTGGGGCTGAGTTGCAAAAATAAATGTGAATGTTGGCCTGAATTTTTAATTTTTTCTTTAAATAAACCAACTATTAAAATGTTGCTTTATGTTAAAAACAGGGCTTCTTTTGAGTAAATGTAGCACACCTAAGAAATGAATGCCATTTGATAATAACCTTAGAAGTAATGAAAACATTAAAAAAAAACAGGTTAAAATATTGTTCTAATAAATTCAGTGGTTTCTTTGGATAATTATGTTAGTCCCAAATGATAGTATTGAAGTGAATTTTTTCCAAGCAATGGTAAAAGGGAGAAAAAAGCAATTTCAAGTGACTGTGCCTTATGAGAAAGTTGTTTTAAAAATTCCTAACTTTTAGACATAAAAATGACTTTAAAAAATAGCACTACCAAATAAGAAAGATTTAAAGTTCTAGAGAGCAAGGTTTGTCTGAGATAGAATACTTAATGTGTAGATATCCAGTCCTCACCATTTTACCCAGTCTTGGACCAGCTAATCTTGATTTCTTGTTAAAGAATATAAAATAAATTTACTGTCTGAGTAGGTTGATAATGGTCTAAGCATTCAGATTTTATCCTGGAGTTTTGGAATAAAATAATAATCTTCCTAGAAGCACTCTTACTGGCTTCCTAGAAAACTTTATCAATTACTGGGGCCTTTATCTCCTACCATCTCATTTTCAGAAGTCTAAGCCCTGAAGTTCTTCCCAGTGGCTGGCATCCTGGGAATTCACTTGATCTGCTGGGCAGAGACATTTCAAACTCGGGGAACACATGATGGGAATTTAGTTTTATGTGTCCCAAAGATATGTAATTCTCTTTGGAGATTTTACTTGATAATAGCTATGCCCCAGAAAACCATCTTGTTTAACCAATGTGATAAGTTGACAATGTAGTTTTTCTCTCTGATTATAATGTACTCTGTGTAGTCAATACACTGGTACCATGTGAGTGTAATTTCCTCTTTTATTTTATCTCCAATGCACTGTATTATAAATAAACAGTTAAAAAAAACACCAAACAAATCTGTTGCATCTCCTTTTAAGATTGTACCACTGTAGACACTTGTTCTAGTAAAGTAGAATTGGGCGCATTTGATTGCATTTAAATTTTTCATGCTTCAGCAGTTTGGCTGGGAGCACAGTAAAGAAAAATCCCATGAGCGAGGATAGTTTAGAATAATAGAACTTGATTTTGTGTATTATAGCGGCAACATTTGTGCTGCTTTAGTTAGGGTTGTGTCAGCACTTCCATTATAAACCCCTGTTTTCAGGGGGTATATAGCTAGGGAGTTTTTTTTTTTTAATACAAATTAAAAAAACAATTCATTTGAATGATTTTTAAGTTATAATAGTGCAAAAATAAAACAAAGTTAAGTCACATAGAAATTGACCATTTTCACAAAGATTTGAATTCTTTTGCTTATTAGTTGTATATGAAAGTGAAAGTGAAAGCCACTCAGTCGTGTCTGACTCTTTGTGACCCCATGGGCTATACAGTTCATACAATTCTCCAGGCCAGAATACTGGAGTGGGTAGCCTTTGCCTTCTCCAGGGGATCTTCCTGACCCAGGGATCAAACCCAGATCTCCCGCATTGCAGGCGGATTCTTTACCAGCTGAGCCACAAGGGAAGCCCATTAGTTCCATCTGGGCAGCAGCTAAAGTAAGATACTATTCTAATACACTATGGGGGTGGAAGTTTTTGTAATGGAAAATTACTGATATGAGGATTAAAAATAAAAATCAGCATCCCATGTGATATTTTAAAACATTAAAGCAAGTGTATATTTGATCTATGAGTTTCTAAAGAAGAGTAGCCATGTGCAAAGATTATAGTGAAGGCATTACCAAAAGTAAAGTATCTCTGCAGCTTCCTCAATACAGTTTAGTTGGTCTAGTGAAAGGGAAAGCTAAAGTAAAGAACTGAGATAAATGAGAAAGTAATCGGAAAACTGAAGGATTCTATAACAAAATACTTGTGCAAAAGTAATCAGTAAATTGAATCTGAGACATTTAATTTAAGTAAATCTAAGACATTTAATCGGAGAAGGCAATGGCACCCCACTCCAGCACTCTTGCCTGGAAAATCCCATGGACAGAGGAGCCTGGTGGGCTGCAGTCCATGGGGTTGCTAAGAGTCAGACACAACTGAGCGACTTCACTTTCACTTTTCACTTTCATGCATTGGAGAAGGAAATGGCAACCCACTCCAGTGTTCTTGCCTGGAGAATCCCAGGGACGGGGGAGCCTGGTGGGCTGCCGTCTATGGGGTCTCACAGAGTCAGACACGACTGAAGAGACTTAGCAGGAGCAGCAAGACATTTAATAAACTTCATTTAAAAAGAATTTGTGCACATTTTCCTTTTAAAAATGCAACAAAATCACCATCTAAAACAAAAATCTTTAACAAAACTATCAGTAAAAGACAAACCTGAAATAAGCCCAACAATTTTATCAAAAGGAAATGTCTACAATGAGGCAATACCTAGCTAAAAGAACAAGTCACCTTTTTTCTCTGCTAACAACATATTGAGAACTATAGAAACACAAGAAATTAAATAAAATGTGATATGGAAAGTATTCTTAGAACAAAAACTGTTAATTTCTTTCCTAAAGGGAAGGATTTTGACGTTGAGTAAGCCTTCCTTGGTTGTTAACTATTATGGTCTATCCATTTCTCTTCTTTGTCCCTTAATGAAGTTGGGAACTGAGGATGAACAGTCAGATTTAATATAGCTCTTTGTTGGCAGCCTATATTTTATTTGCAACCCTGATACACATTTGTATTTGTAGGTGCAAATAAAACACAGATTGTGTGATGTTATAAATTGATAGCTTTCCTGAATGGTCACTGGAGGAATCACCAGAAGACTGTTGATGAAGTAGAGGTGAAGCCTTTCCTCACTAATTGTATTCAGCGTGTAATTTCTAAACTTCCCTCTGAATTTTGATTTTCAATTAACACTCCCCATTTGAAGATAATTTTCTATTTAATGTAATTGCAGGAAATAATTTATTGGCTGATTAAGACTGAGGGCCCAGCCTTCCTTAAGAAAACACTCTAACAAACCAGCCTTTAAACTCAACCCATGGCTTTGGACAGATTTCATCTATTTTTACAGCTGCATGGTTGTGTTTAATTGGGATTGTGCACTATTGTTCACTGGTGCAGTTTATAGTTGAAATTATTCTTAAGAGACTTTTCATTTTGGGTTTTGTGTTGTGATTAATTTATACTAAACCAACAATCACAGATATTGCTATTGGAAGGAGCCAAGTCACTTTATAATAAGAGGATGTTTGTTGGGGAACTAAAGTCACTCTGAGTTTTGGATTCTGACTTTCAATTGTATTTAGCTGTTTTAAAAAGCAGCAGTAAATTCATTCTTTTGTCTTTAATGTGAATGATTACATTATTGGTACTGTTATTATCTGAACTATGAAAACACTCTTGTTAATGGCAAGCTCTTGATAAACTTGCAGAACAGTTATAATTTGCCTGGTTTTACTATAGTGATTATGAGGCTAGTGAAATAAGTTCTAGATGATTCTGGTATGCTAAGAAGCATCCTGTGGTATCATTTTCTGTAAGTTTATATACATTTCTCCACTTGTCAGTATTGAAAGAAATTAGTCAAGGATAGTCTTAACCAATTCTTTGATATAGTACTCTTTAGAACATTTCACCTTTTTCTCCTCAAAGGAAACATAGATATACTTCTGTACTTTCTTTTCTCCATATTATTTTCTAGTATCAAGTCTAATAGATTATTTTTTTACCATTTATACAATGATTAATAAAGTAGGTATCAGCATTTTAATATGTTTCAAAGCACTTCAAAAGCCTGTAATACTTTTATTTAGAACTGTGCATAATTAGATTAGCTGATCTTATATTAATTTTTTTCACTGTAGGATACTAAATCTGAGCCCCCTCATTAATTGTGAGAAATTTAGCATTAGCTGTTAAATCCTATGTGAAACATGGGCTGCTACATAAAAACTACTGTTTAAATTGGAATTAACTTAATTATTTTTCTTTGCACTTGATATTTCCTTCACTGCAATATTCATGAAAGCATGTGACAGATTTGTAAATTTAACTGTTAATCTCAGATTTCTAGACCCTTTAATCAGTATTTATTTGTCTGTAGAAACAGTACTAGCAAGTTAATGATTTGCTAATTTGAAAAATGCTCATGTGGTTTCCTATGTTAACTGATTTGTGCATTTTTTAAAAAATGGTATGAAATCAATTAATGTTAAAGAGCAATTAAGGTGGAGATTTTATTCCTTTCGTTACACAGCAATTTTAGAGCTAAATAAGCTATAAAACAAAAGCATTGTAAAGTTTTAGAAAAATATTCAGTTGCCTCTTCTTTTAAGTTATAAACTTTTAGTGACTTTATTTCTAGTACAATAGCTAAGAAAATCATCTTGATAAAGAAATATTTTAAAAGGTTTGAAATTCTGTTTAATAATCATGATTTTCTGATTGTATATGAAAGTACAGAAAGAAGACCTTGTGTTGATTGTAGTTGATGTTTACTTGTAGATACATAGAGAATGTTCAGTAATTGTTTTTGGGGTTTTGAAAATATTATGCATAGTAAGCACTTTACTGGGTTTCCCAGATGATGTTAGTGGCAAAGAACACCGCCTGCCAATGCAGGAGATACGTGAGACAAGGGTTTGATCTCTGAGTTGGGAAGATCTCCTGGAGGAGGGCATGACAGTCCACTCCAGTATTCTTGCCTGGAGAATCCCATGGCCAGAGGAGCCTGGTGGGCTACAATCTGTGGGGTTGCAGAGCCAGACATGACTGAAATGACTTGGCATGCAAGCACTCAGGCATTTTACTATGTTCATAGTAGATGCTTTGAATCTTATATATACTTTCTAATATAAAACAGAGGCATAGTTGTTTCATGTACTCAATTAAAATGTCACAAAATTGCCTTAAGAATAATCTAGCACAATCATCCACTCAATCAATATGTCACTTAAAAGTTTAGTTATAGCAGTTGAGACACCTTGAAGGTCTTTACAAAAAGATCAGGTTGGCACTAGTCAGTGTTAGGCCTAGTACTCATTAACATAAGGTGTAAACTAAAGATGTCTGGACCAAGTTTGTTTAGGATTTTCATCATAGATTACTTTCTCTCCTGATTATATTTTCTTACATAGACTTCCTTTGTTTCTATGTAACGCATAAGAGAAATTTGGATGCTTGTAAATTCATTCTCCCAACTGGTTCATCTGCTGTTTATTTTTTCTTTTTTTTTCCATTTTTTTCTATTCATTTTGTTGTTGTTGTTGTTGTTGTTGTTGCTAGCCATCAACTGAATTACTCTTAATAATCTAGTTGGGAGAACTGAGAGGAAAATGCACACATACATATACTATACATTATGAAAACTCATTCCATAATACTTTCATTTGTGGATTGGTAAAGAATAAAATGTACAGCAATTACTGGGAAGTTTGTTGAGTTAAAAGCAAAGAGGAAAGTGAAACAGATAAACTAAGAATTCTTTTTCAGTGATTTAGATTAGATCATAAGTATTTCTGAAGTTAGAGAAGTTTCCTTTTCTTCTGAATTAGTCAAATATAAGTGATGGTTTATTCTTTTGTCATTGACAGTCCTTTTAAAAATCCATGCTGTTTCCTTGTTTTGTAGAAGAATGTCTTCCAAGCAAGCCACCTCTCCATTTGCCTGTACAGCTGATGGAGAGGAAGCAATGACCCAAGATTTGACCTCAAGGGAAAAGGAAGAGGGCAGTGATCAACATGTGGCCTCCCATCTGCCTCTGCACCCCATAATGCACAACAAACCTCACTCTGAGGAGCTACCAACACTTGTCAATACCATTCAACAGGATGCTGACTGGGACAGTGTTCTGTCGTCTCAGCAAAGAATGGTGAGCTTTTAAAATCTGGCCACTGTCCCTAAACGTGTCTGTTATTATGGGCTCATTACAAATATGTGTTTTAGAGAAAGCTCAAAATTTGTAGCATTAGAGTTATTTGTGTTCAGGCCTTGGTGGCTCAGATGGTAAAGAATCCACCTGCAGTGTGGGAGACCTGGGTTCAATCCCTAGATTGGGAAGATCCCCTGGATGAGAGCATGGCAACCCACTCCAGTATTCTTGCCTGGAGAACCCCGTGGAAAGAGAAGCCTGGTGGGCTACAGTCCATGGGGTCACAAAGAGTTGGACATGACTGAGTGATTAAGCACAGCATAGCACATGAAAATAGCCACCATGTCTATTATTAATATACTACTAGTTAGTGGGGAAATTGGAAAATGGTTTGTGGTTTAGATTTTGTCCATTATTAGGTCAACTTGCCAAAAGGGATTTAGTTTAATTTTGAGGAAAATTTGGTTATCTTATCCTTTGATTCTCTGTGTTTAAGATAGTGAACTTAATAATAACACAAAATAGGTATGATCCAATAAAATGTGGTCGTGTATTAATATGGAAAAATTATAATAAGCAAACATACCTATGTGAATGAGGTCATAGAGTGAATACATCTTCAGTAAGGAAATGCAAGTATTTATCAATTTTAACAGTCATTCTTGATTAATAATAAAGCTTTTCTCACTTATGTGCCTACATATTAATTTCAAAAGGACGTGCAAAGCTCCTAAGTATCATTCAGTCAAATTGCAGGATTTTGCCCTAAAGGTAGAACAGCATCAAATACATGCAATGTATTAGCCTACTTTCTCATGTTAAGTTCTACCTGTAACCATTAAAACAGGCACCATAATAAGTGACATTACTTATCTAGTTTAAAGCAAAAGTATTCAACTTTTTTAACATTTAGAACTGAGTGAAATCTTAATATATTTTATTAGATTAGGAATTTTAAACCCTGTTTTACGTGTCTTAACTCTTGGTTAAATTAATGAAAAATATTTTAAGTGGGAAATGAAGAAAAGTTTTATCCTTTAATAAAAAATTAAGTAATATTTTAAAATGCCTTTTTTTATATTTAAAAAAATATAAAATATATAAAAATATAAAATATAAAATATCTTTGACACCTTGTCAAAGATAAGGTGTCCATATGTGTGTGGATTTATCCCTGGGCTTTCTATTTTGTTCCATTGATCTATATGTCTGTCTTTGTGCCAGTACCATACTGTTTTGATGACTGTGGCTTTGTAGTAGAGCCTGAAGTCAGGCAAGTTGATTCCTCCAGTTCCATTCTTATTTCTCAAGATTGCTTTGGCAATTCGAGGTTTTTTGTATTTCCATACAAATCTTGAAATTATTTGTTCTAGTTCTGTGAAAAATATGGCTGGTAGCTTGACAGGGATTGCATTGAATTTGTAAATTGCTTTGGGTAGTATACTCATTTTCACTATATTGATTCTTCTGATCGATGAACATGGTATATTTCTCCATCTATTAGTGTCCTCTTTGATTTCTTTCATCAGTGTTTTATAGTTTTCTATATATAGGTCTTTTGTTTCTTTAGGTAGATATATTCCTAAGTATTTTATTCTTTTCGTTGCAATGGTGAATGGAATTGTTTCCTTAATTTCTTTTTCTACTTTCTCATTATTCGTGTATAGGAATGCAAGGGATTTCTGTGTGTTGATTTTATATCCTGCAACTTTACTATATTCATTGATGAGCTCTAGTAATTTTCTGGTGGAGTCTTTAGGGTTTTCCATGTAGAGGATCATGTCATCTGCAAACAGTGAGAGTTTTACTTCTTCTTTTCCAATTTGGATTCCTTTTATTTCTTTTAGGCTCTGATTGCTATGGCCAAACCTTCCAGAACTATGTTGAATAGTAGTGGTGAAAGTGGGCACCCTTGTCTTGTTCCTGACTTTAGGGGAAGTGCTTTCAATTTTTCACCATTGAGGATAATGTTTGCTGTGGGTTTGTCATAGATAGCTTTGATTATGTTGAGGTATGTTCCTTCTATTCCTGCTTTCTGGAGAGTTTTTATCATAAATGGATGTTGAATTTTGTCAAAGGCCTTCTCTGCATCTATTGAGATAATCATATGGTTTTTATTTTTCAGTTTGTTAATGTGGTGAATTACATTGATTGATTTGCGGATATTGAAGAATCCTTGCATCCCTGGGATAAAGCCCACTTGGTCATGGTGTATGATCTTTTTAATGTGTTGTTGGATTCTGATTGCTAGAATTTTGTTAAGGATTTTGGCATCTATGTTCATCAGTGATATTGGCCTGTAGTTTTCTTTTTTTGTGACATCTTTGTCAGGTTTTGGTATTAGGATGATGGTGGCCTCATAGAATGAGTTTGGAAGTTTACCTTCCTCTGCAATTTTCTGGAAGAGTTTGAGTAGGATAGGTGTTAGCTCTTCTCAAAATTTTTGGTAGAATTCAGCTGTGAAGCCATCTGGACCTGGGCTTTTGTTTGCTGAAAGATTTCTGACACATGTACCCCAATGTTCATCGCAGCACTGTTTATAATAGCCAGGACATGGAAACAACCTAGATGTCCATCAGCAGATGAATGGATAAGAAAGCTGTGGTACATATACACAATGGAGTATTACTCAGCCGTTAAGAAGAATTCATTTGAATCAGTTCTGATGAGATGGATGAAACTGGAGCCGATTATACAGAGTGAAGTAAGCCAGAAAGAAAAACATCAATACAGTATACTAACACATATATATGGAATTTAGAAAGATGGCAATGACGACCCTGTATGCAAGACAGCAAAAAAGACACAGATGTGTATAACGGACTTTTGGACTCAGAGGGAGGGGGAGAGGGTGGGATGATTTGGGAGAATGGCATTCTAACATGTATACTATCATGTAAGAATCGAATCGCCAGTCTATGTCTGACGCAGGATACAGCATGCTTGGGGCTGGTGCATGGGGATGACCCAGAGAGATGTTATGGGGAGGGAGGTGGGAGGGGGTTCATGTTTGGGAACGCATGTAAGAATTAAAGATTTTAAAATTAAAAAAAAGAAGAAGAAGGTATTTAAAAAAAAAAAGAGAGAGAGAGCCTTCAAAAAAATAAATAAATAAAAAATAAAACAAAAAAAAAGAAGAAAAAAAAATTCTTGCTCTGTTGTCTCAAAACTAGTTCAAAGACTTAATTCCATAATTTATGGAAGCAGACATTTTTCTTTTTCAGATGATTTCTTTGTCCCAATTAGTACTCTGAAGCAATAGGTGAGAAATCGAGAATTGGACTAGACCAACTGTTCTAGACCAACTTTAGATTCAAAGGGGATCATCATTATACAATTAGACCCACTGGAAGATTTGTTTTCCTTGCATAGGTAAAAGAAAAGATATGGTTGGAAAGATTGTTTGGGACCAGTTATCCAACAAAATCTTATATTAATAGATAACTTTATGGAAGTGAGATTTGATTCTAAGCAGAATAGGAAGCCTTGAAGTGTTTAAGAACTTTAAAAAGAGAATTTCTGACTGTATTATGAATAGATGGGAGGGAGACAGAGTGAAAGGATGAAGATCTGCGGGAAAGCTGTTTGAGAAATCTAGGTAGAGATGATGGTGGCTTGGATTAGTGTAGAGGCAGATCAGATAAAGAGAAGGGGTGGGTTCAAGATATATTTTTAACTTTTATGCCAAATATACTTATGGACAAATCAAAATAACTACACTGGAAAATACAAGTTGAGGCAGAAATAATACAGTTCAGATTTTACTTCTTTAGAGCACTCTTTACATTTTACTTAGTAAAATTTAGTTTGTATATTAGCAAGTGCAAAAGTGCTTTGGTGATTTAGTCTCAAAGTTTTATGATCTAATATTTTGTCAGAAAATAGATATTAATAATTTGCTTACCAAATTTATGTTAAGTGGGATTTATGGTAGCATAAAATAGTTTAAGCATACAAATATGTTATATTAACATAAAAGAAATCATATTTGCTGGAAATATTTTCAAACTTTCATTCTCTTCTGATATCAATCATTACTTTCCACTGGAGCCTTTGTATATTCTGAATGTCTGGAAGCCAAAATATTTTGTTTTAGCTCCCACTCTATGGTATTTCCCAGCTGTGTACTTATATGGTATAATAAAAGGCTTTAACAATTGGGAAATAGCAGCTGCACTTGGAAATTCCCTTTTGTGCTCCCTTTTCATTTGATAGATTCAGTAATGTATAACAAGTGAAACATCAGACCTGTAATGACTTATACCCCAAGGATCATATCACTGACCAAGTTTTCTCAACCAAGCAAAGGAAAACAATAGACAGATTTTAGGTTTCTGGACAGTCTTGCAAACATATATACAGAGAATATGAGTGCTGGGGTAGGGTAACTATGGTTAGAGTAAAATTTAATAAACACTTAGCCCAATTCCACATTCAAGTAAATTAAATCCAGAGTAGTTTTTATGAAGTTAAGTGAAATTTTTAACTCTCTTCAGTGGATCGTATTTGTTATACATTGTAATTGAACCTGGTAAAATCAGCATGGAGCAATAGGAAGCAACAGAGTGTCTGGAGTGGAATGGGTGAGGGAGAGGATGGTATGATATCAACTCTAGGAGGCAGGCAGATGACAGGTACTACGGAGTATCATAGGCTACAGTGAGGTGTTCGGTTTACTTTAAGTGAAGGAGGAAGCCACTGGAAGATTTTAAGTAGGACACTACCATGATTTGATTTATTGTACTTTGAAAACATCATACTAGCTGCTATGTACAGAATGGATTGCAAGAGATGACACCAGAAACAAGGGCACTTATTAAGAAAGCTGTTGCAGTAGTGCGGGTGAGAGTTTGATGATGAGTGAAGGAGGGGGCAGTTAGGGAAGTCATTCTTTGAAGAGTTCCATAGAGTCTGAGGATGACAAGATTCACACAGAGGGTGAGTAGGATATTTTATGTAATATACACTTGGGTAGAAATTTAGTCAATAATATTTTATAACACAAAGTAAAGTTGATGAGACCAGGGCGTGGGGAAAGATAGGCGATGCTCCGGCACCAAGAGTGTTCCATGTGAGGGCAGAAGCTTTTTGCCTAACAAAGAGCTGTTTACAGGTGACTTCTGGGGTAGTTATGGGAATGTGGTCTAGATACCAACCTTGTCTCGTATAAGATCCCCAAAGTGACAGGATTGTAAGTGGGACCTCCTGCATGCATGTGTACCCATGCGCTTGCATGCATTCTCATGTTATACATCTTAAGACAAATGGGATTATATGCATTTGGCTTTTAATTACTAGTCTAATTAGGTAGAAATAATCATACTGGACCCTCAGGTCCAGATATCAGAATCCCTTATTTTAGAGACCTATTTAAATTCCTGAAAGTTTTATCTCCTAGATAAGTTTTAAAAGTAATTTTCCACTATAAATAAAAGATGTTAATAAATCCTTAGTTGCAATTTAAAGAAAGTAATAGGCATATTGAGATATTTAATAAATGACTGTTGGGAATAATACTTCCCTGCTTGCAAACAATTTCTCCTCTCTGTCTTTTTGCTTTCAGTTCAGCGAAGTTGCTAATCCACTCTGAAGCATTCTATATAGTTCGTTTTGAGTCATAAAAATTCTGGTGTGGATTTTGTACCTTTTCTAGAATGGAGCCATTGCCATTACATGATAACGTAGTCTAGGAACTTTGAGTGATGATTTAATCCTTTCCAGTCATGCTTTATATTGTGAGAAACTTTTAGAAGGTTTCTGATTTTGTGACTTTTAAAAGATTTTAAAAACTTGAATTGCCATGATTTTGATACGATTTAGTCACTTAAGGTAGTAGGCAGCACTCCAAATTTATTTCCTCACTTTTATTGAGACTATGCTTTAGAAAATGTAGTGAAACCTACTAGTTCTCCTGGTTCAAACCATGTGTGAGGCTTATATTCATCTATTTGGTACCTGATTGGGTCTGTGAAGCACTGGGGAAAAAATACATACACTAGCAAGGTTTAGACTTGAGAAATTTAGTTATTCAGTTCACTTCAGTTCAGTCGCTCAGTCGTGTCTGACTCTGCAACCCTATGAATTGCAGCACGCCAGGCCTCCCTGTCCATCACCAACTCCTGGAGTTCACGCAAACTCACGTCCATTGAGTCGGTGATAACATCCAGCCATCTCATCCTCTGTCATCCCCTTCTCCTCCTGCCCCTAATCCTCCCCAGGATCAGAGTCTTTTCCAAAGAGTCAACTCTTCACATGAGGTGGCCAAAGTATTGGAGTTTCACCTTTAGCATCCGTCCTTCCAAAGAACACCCAGGACTGATCTCCTTTAGAATGGACTGGTTGGATCTCCTTGCAGTCCAAGGGACTCTCAAGAGTCTTCTCCAACACCACAGTTCAAAAGCATCAATTATTACCACTCTCATTTTGGGATTTTTGGATATCCATTCGTTTTAAGTAAAATTCAAACAGACTTCTGTTAGTAAGTGAAAATGTTCCTCCTTGCCCCTGAGTTGTGAAACATTTTCGAGGAAGCCCTATGGATGATTTCCCATTTTCTATAACTCTGAAACTATATTAGCACACAGTATTGTCCATCTTTAAATGCATCTCAGAAACATAATGACAGAAATTTACTTACAGTTTAGACCAAAAAATAAAGCTATATTTTATGGCATGGTGCGAATAGTGAAATAGACAACTAATGCTGTCTAGATCAATGTGTTAACATTCAATTCAGTTCAGTTCAGTCGCTCAGTCGTGTCTGACTCTGCAACCCTATGAATTGCAGCACGCCAGGCCTCCCTGTCCATCTACCAACTCCTGGAGTTCACTGAAACTCACGTCCATCGAGTTGGTGATGCCATCCAGCCATCTCATCCTCTGTCATCCCCTTCTCCTCCTGCTCCCAATCCCTCCTAGCATCAGGGTCTTTTCCAATGAGTCAACTCTTCGCATGAGGTGGCCAAAGTATTGAGTTTCAGCTTCATCATCAGTTCTTCCAATGAACACCCAGGACTGATTTCCTTTAGGATGGACTGGTTGGATCTCCTTGCAGTCCAAGGGACTCTCAAGAGTCTTCTCCAACACCACAGTTCAAAAGCATCAATTCTTCAGCGCTCAGCTTTCTTCACAGTCCAACTCTCATATCCATACATGACCACTGGACAAACCATAGCCTTGACTAGACAGACCTTTGTTGGCAAAGTAATGTCTCTGCTTTTTAATATGCTATCTAGGTTGGTCACAACTTTCCTTCCAAAGAGCAAGCGTCTTTTAATTTCATGGCTGCAATCGCCATCTGCAGTGATTTTGGTGCCCCCCCAAAATAAAGTCTGACACTGTTTCTACTGATCACCTTTATATATGCACACCTTGTTTATCATTCCTGCTATTAAAAATATGTATTTAATACTATAAAGCAATTATCCTTCAATTAAAAAATAAATAAAAATTTAAAGTATATTAAAAAACTTTCCTAAAGTGACTCATTTAAACAAGCTGATTATTAATACATCTTTCTAAGTATACTTTTTGGAAAAGTTTTCTTACTTAGCTATTTTCAAAATCTTTATCAAAAGTAGAAACATTGACATGCTCTGGAATAGCTGGCTTTTCCCGCCTTGGGCAAGAAGGAATCAGGTATGCATGCACATTAACGTTTGATTATGTGGGCTGCATATTGAGCACCTGCCAAAACATAAAAACCAAGTACTTTGCTACATCTGTGTTTTGGATTTCTTTTGTATTTTTATAGTTCAAGGAAAATCAGACCCCTGTATATATATTTTTTCAGTATAATAAACTTGTATGTATACAATGTTTTCAAGGAGTTGGGATATGCTATGTTTATTTTATTTTAATCTTTGAGGCTGTATAAGATCCAGTGACTAGGGTTTGCAGAGCTCTGACTGTAACATGAATCTCTTAATGAACTCCATCATCAGCAGCATTCACTTATAATTTGCAGCATTCCTTCATGTTCATAAGGATTATCTTTTCTGGGATTCAGCCAATATTCCTCAAATTTGCTTCATTTTTGCGTCATAACTTTATGTGTCATAAATATTTTGTTTTCATTTCTTTCAAAAATATGCTGTTAGTGTACATCTCATCGTGATGTTAGGGCTGCTCCTATGGTTTGATTTTTTCCTATCCATTATCCATTGGCAAATATTCCTTCAAGACCAAAGTGTAGCTTAGGACTTATAGCATTTCCAGACACTTAGGAAAAGTCACTTGTGGATAATTATTTAAAATCTAATTGATTACTAATAGAAAGTCTGGTATAATCTAGTCTAACAGAAGGGCTTGATTGAATAGGCCTATTCTCTTCAGGTTTTATTTTCTTGATAGATTTAAATAGCATTTGAATATAGTAGAAGATTTAAAAAGTAAGCTTCTTGTTAAAATTGGTCAGTATCAATCATTGGAAGCTGATCTTAGGACACCAGTAATTTTCTGATTAAAGCAGAATTTCACAAACAAATTTCAGTCTATAGGTGATTCTGATTAATGTACACTTGCTTGTGCAGAATTCCTTCTTGCCCAGTGATGACTTGGATGCATCACTGTAATGAAACACCATAACTTGAATAATGAAATCTGCACATTTCTATAATACTTCTAAGCAGCATGGTATGGAAAGAAATATACATCTGTATATATAGCACGCAGTTAACTATTTACATGACCAATTTGAACTTTTTCAAGATTAGAGTGAGATATGAATCTTAAAGTCCTTCTAGATCAGCATGAATAAGATTTTGGTGAATATTATGGCATATTGTTTTGAGAGGAAAAAGCTGGGGTTGTGTTTGCACTCCTCCAGATCGACCTTCTTAGTTTAATTTGAAGAGGGTTACTTTCCATAAAGTCAACTTAACATGACAAATTCTGGTACCACCATTTATTTGGAGATGAGATTGTAAGGGCTCTCTTTGATTATTGAGTCAATCCACCTGCACTAAGTAGGAAAGACCCTGCTTTGTTCCTTCCATGAACGTATCTAATCTTTTTGGAACACATCTAATGAATGTGCCTTAATTACCTTCATATGTAAATTATCCCACTGTTTGTCCTCTGCAGTAAGAACTTTTCCTTGCTTTCCAAGAGAAATGTTGCCTTTTAAAAGATGGACAACTTCAAGCTATTATTTCTTTTGTTAATATAGATTTCAATGTGATGACATATTTATTTTTTATACTATTAACCTTTTAAGCATTATTTTGGCATTATAATAGTTCCATGACCTCTAGGCATTATTTTTCTAGATGATGCAAATTAAATTCAATAGTAATATCTCTGTGTAAACCATATCTTCAAATCTGAAGTATGAATTACAGAGTTTTGCTAATAAAAATTGTACAACCAGGTAAAAATTAGAAATGAATATTTATGCATGTTACCTATCTTATTTATATTTCATTAGTGCCCTAGAAAATGGGAAACCCTATTTTAAAAAATGATTAGAAATTATTTTGTAAACTTTGCTTTGATTACAATTTAATCAAATTTTGGGGGTTTTTAAATCTAATTTTTACTGCCAGTGTACTGAGAATACCTGGAATACAATAGTTTCAAGTTCATCAAACTTTTGGGAACAAATGTGCACTCAGTCAAGCATAGATAGTTGATGGTGTTACGCATGTTAATTGCTTAGTCTTCCCCAACTCTTTGCGACCCCAAGGAGTGTAGCCTGCCAGGTAGGTGCCTCTGTCCATGGAGTTCTACAGGGAAGAATCGAAGAGATTAGTTTACCTTGAAAGACAAAGAATTAGGACTTTTTCTTTGGAAATTAGTGCTATTTAGGAATTATTTGGTTCATTCTAGTGGTTAGTTAGTAGTTTCTCCTCTGTTCATGGAACTCTCCAGGCAAGAATACTGGAATAGATAGCCATTCCCTTCTCTAGGGGACCTTCTTTGACTCAGGGATCAAACCTGGGTCTCCTGCATTGCAGGAGGATTCCTTACCATCTGAGCCACCAGGGAAGCCCAACTGTGGGCCAGCTAGAATTAAACTAAAGTAATTCATGAACAGATTGAGGAAACTTTTGCTCTTAAATCCAGAGTTATTATCTGGCCTTCAGTTGTATAATTTTTTTGTACCTAGTGTGCTTCTACCAAAATGCCTTTCTTGTTTTTTGTTGTTACACTGATATATTTTGTATGTGAAGTTGATTAAAGATGATTATATATTTTGCTTCCTGAAATTGACAGTAAAATTGGAGTTTAGATTTCCTTTTGGCTACTATTTTTTTGGATCCATGAGGAATGACACTGCAGGGTAAGGAATGAATCTGAATCTGAGTTTTTAGATTTGGGGAAATTAACAGAGAACAATAAAAATTTACGCCCCTCTCTTACTCAGAGAGAAAAGATGGGCTTTATGATTGTAACTGAGCCATCAATTCAAGGTTATGTGTTGTTTTTAGGTAGAGCAATCACAACCTCCAGACGGTGGGGATATTTGCCACCAGATTAGACTTTTACTTGCTGCTTTGTAGTAAATTAGCAATAGTTTTATGCATAGTTTTCCTTTTTCTAGAAATGTAAAAACATTATAAGCAACATAGGCACTGAAAAATCATTTTTGATTTCGTTACTTGCTCTACTGTGAAAACTTAAATCAGAGAGCTAGAGATAAAAAAATTTCTAGATTACAAACAGTCTTGTTATGCCATTATATATATTTACTTGACATATTAGAAGGAAATTAAAGTTTTTGTGGTGAAATTCTCAAAATTAGGAATTTTATTTGGGCAAGATCCTAGAGAAGAGAAGAGATTGTTGAGTTCACAGAGTGGCTGGGAGGGCTCAGTGTGTAATGATGTAAAGAGCAATCTGCTCCCTAGTTTTTCTTCCTTAGGCAAACTAGGCCATGAAAGGACTTCACTGTTAATAAGAGTGTAATCTCTCTTAAGGAACAAGTGGATTTGACCAGTCTTGACTGGGCTCTGTAATGTTAAGATTTGTGAGGAATGAAGAGCCCACTCTGGGCTGTTTCTTTTTTTGTGTATGACCCCAGCCTCATCATTTTTAAATAGGCAAGACACAGATAGTTATTATATTGATAGTTGTTTCTGGAGGCTTAATTATTACTCATTTTCCTAGTGGATCCCAACTTCCTTACTTTTTCCCTAAAAGCTTTATATTTTATTTTCTGTTTTTGCTGAAACTACTCTAATACCCATGAATGATTGTCTAATCCCCCTTTCTTATAATGGCCCCAGTTTCTGTCATGAATTAGAGACAGGTTTCCAAGAAGCTGGAGTAAACAACATTTCAAAAGATTATTTGTGCCTTTCTCCAAGCACTAGTCTCTGCCACTGTGAGCAGGGATACTGATGGCTGCTCACTGATCATAGTAGTGGTTGATGAAATCATCTTCATCATATAAAAGTGCAAGGTAAAACAGCAAGTGCTGGTGTAGAAGCTGCAGCAAGTTATCCAGAAGATCTAGCTAAGATAATAATTAAAAGTAGCTACACTAAACAACAGATTTTCAATGTAGAAGAAACAGCCTTATTTTAGAAGAAGACACCATCTAGGTCTTTAATAACTAAAGATGAGAAATCAATAAATACCTGACTTCAGAGCTTCAAAGATAGGGCTGATGCACCCGGCAAATTGAAGTTGAAGCCAGTGCTCATTTACCATTCTGAAAATAATAGGGTCCTTAAGAATTATGTTAAATCTATTCTGCCTGCACCCTATAAGTGGAATAACGAAGCCTGGATGACAGTATACCTGTTACAACATGGATTACTGAATATTTTAAGCCTATTGTTGAGACCTACTGCTCAAAATAACAAATTCCTTTCAAAATATTTCTGCTCATTGACAATGTATCAAGTAAGTTTAGAACTCTGATGAAGATGTACAATGAGATTAATGTTGTTTTCATGCCTGCTAAAACAACATTTATTTTGCAGTCCATGGCTCAAGGAGTAATTTCAACTTTAAAGTTATTATTTAGCAAATATATTTCATAGGGCTGCGGCTGATATAGATAGTGATTTCTCTATGAATCTGGGCGAAGTAAGTTGAAAACCTTCTGGAAATGATTTACCATTCTAGATGCCATTTAGAACATGCATGGTTCATGGAAGAGGTCAAAATATCATTAATAGAAGTTTGGAATAAATTTATGAACCCTCCTTGGTAACTTTGAGGAGCTCAAGACTTCAGTGGAAAAGGTAACTGTGGATGTGGTAGAAATAGCAATAGAACTAGAATTAGAAGTGGAGCCTAAAGATATGACTGAACTGCTGCTATCTCATGGTAAAACTAATGAATGAGAAGTTGCTACCAATGGGTTAGCAAAGTATATGGTTTCTTGAGGTAGAATCTACTCCTGGTGAAGACACTGTGAAAGCTGTTAAAATGACAACAAAGGCTTTAAAATATTACCAAACTTAGTTGATTACATGGCATCAGGCTTTAAGAGGATTGACTCCAATTTTTTTTTAGTTTTTATTTTTACTTTATTTTACTTTACAATACTGTATTGGTTTTGCCATACATTGACATGAATCCGCCACGGGGGTACATGAGTTCCCAATCCTGAACCCCTCTCCCACCTCCCACCCCATATCATCTCTCTGGATCATCCCCGTGCACCAGCCCAATTTTTAAAGAAGTTCTATTGTGGGTAAAATGTTATCAAAGAGCATTGCATGCTACAGAGAAATCGTTCATGAAAGGAGAGTCAGTTGATGTGGTAAACTTCATTGTTGCCTTGTTTTAAGAAATCACCACAGCTACCCCAACCTTTATCAACTACCACCATGATCATTCAGCAGCCATCAACACTGAGGCAGGACTCTCCACCAGCAAGAAGGTTATGACTTGCTGAAAGCCAGATGATGGTTAGCATTTTTCAGCAATAAACTATTTTTAATTGAGGTATGTACGTTTATTTAGGTATAATGTTATTGCACACTTAATAGACTATAGTGTAATGTAAATAACTTTTAAATGCATTGAGAACAATTTGTATGACTTGCTTTATTGTGATTTTCACCTTACTATGGTGATCCGGAACTAAACTCACACTTCCTCCAAAGTATGCCTTTATTGTTAAAACCCAAAGCAATCTACAGCTTCAGTGTAATCCCTATCAAACTTCTAATAGCATGTTTCACAGAATTAGAGAAAACAATTCTAAAATTTGTATGGAACCACAAAAGATTCCAAATAGCCAGTCTGATGATGGGTGGAGCTGTGCTCCTGTCTTACTGGTTATTTGGCCTGAGGTGTCCAGCAGTAGAGTTTACAGACAGGTGGAGCTGGATTTTGGTGCTGTGATGAGGATCTCTAGGAAATCTCACACTGGTTAATATTCCCTGGTACCTGAAGTTCTTTGCTAGTCCAGCAGCTTGAACTCTATGCTGCCACCACAGGAAGTCAGGCCTGACCTCTGGCTTGGTTGCATCGGAATTCCTCCCATCCTCTTAGGTGTCTGAGGTCCCCCTCCAATGCCTAGTAGGTGCCCTACTTATGAGGAGGTGCAAACTCCATGTCCTCCTACTCTGGCACTTGACTCTACCCCCACCAAACAATCTTGAGAAAGCAGAACAAAGCTGGAGATACCACATGCCCTGATTTCAAATTATACTTTAAAGCTACAGTAATCAAAACAGTATAGTACTGGCACAAAAAAAGATGGATAGATCAATGGAGCAGAATTGAGAACTCAGAAATAAATCCATACATACAAAGACAATGAAGATTTGTTTTTTCAATAAGTGAAATTGGAAAAGATGGACAGCTACATGCGAAAGAATGAAACTAAGCCACTGTCCTGCTGCTGCTGCTGCTGCTAAGTCGCTTCAGTCGTGTCTGACCCTCTGTGACCCCATAGACAGCAGCCCGCCAGGCTCCCCTGTCCCTGGGATTTTCCAGGCAAGAACACTGGAGTGGGTTGCCATTTTCTCCTCCAATGTATGAAAGTGAAAATGGAAAGTGAAGTCGCTCAGTCGTGTCCAACTCTTAGCGACCCCATGGACTGCAGCCTACCAGGCGAAAGAATGAAACTAATCCTACCCTAACACAAAAATTAACTGAAAAAGGATTAAAGTCTTGACTGTAAAACCTAAAACCATAAAATCTCTAGAAGAAAACATAGGTGATAACCTCATTGACATCAGTCTTAGTGATCTTTTTTGTGAATCTGACTTCAAAGGCAAGGGCAACAAAAGCACAAATAAACAAATGGAACTACATCAAACTACAAAGCTTCCAGACAGTGAAGGAAACCACCATCAAAACGAAAAAGCAACAAAGCAAACTACCAAATGGGAAAGATATTTGCAAATCATACTGCTGATAATGATAAGAGATTAATATCTAAAGTATTGGATATATATACGCACACATATTATATATATATATAACTCATACAAACATCCTGATCAAAAAATGAGCAGAGGATATGGATAAATATTTTTCCAAAGATTATGCAGCTGGTCAACAGGGACATGAAAAGATATTCAACATCACTAATTTTTTTTTAAATATATTAGAGTATAGTTGATTTACAATATGTTACTTTCTGCTGTCCAGCTAAGTGTATCAGTTATACATACACATATATCCACTCTTTTTTTCCCATATAGGTAGAGGTATTATAATGTATTAAGTAGATTTCTCTGTGTTATACAGTAGGCCCTTATTAATCATGTGTTTTTTGTATAGCAGTGTGTTTATGTCAGTCCCAATCTCCCAACTTATCCCATCTGTTCTTTCTTTCTTGGTAACCATCAGATTGATTTTTACATCTGTAACTCTATTTTTATTTTGTAAATAAGTTTCATTTGTACAACTTTTTAAAGATTCCATATATAAGCAATATCATATAATTCTCTAACTTACTTCAGTCAATATGACAGTCTCTGGGTCCATCCATGTTGCTGCAAACAGTATTATTGCTTTTTTTATGGCTGAGTAATATTCCACTGTATATATGTACAAACATGGAACAGATCAATGGTTATTAGAGGGGAAATAGGTTGAGGGGGTGGGTGAAATGGATGAAGCAAGTTAACTGTATGGTGATGGATGGTAACTAGACTTGTGATTTTCACTCTGTAGCATTAAACAAATGTTGAATTATAATGCTATATACCTGACACATTTAAAAAAATCTAATATAACTAGCTATTAAATTAAAAGAAAGGGGGATTTTGTTCTAGAGTAAAAGAAATTTAAGAGTATAGCCAAATATAAACCATAAACTTTGATGGAATCAGTTTTGAAAAAAATATTTTGGGACAATTGTGGAAAGTTTAATATGAGTTGTATATTAGATGTCTTAAATGAAGTATTATTCATTTTCTTAGGTATGATACTCATATTGTGGTTATGTGGGACAACATCCTTATTTTCTGCAGATGCTTGCTAAGGTATTTAGGGATAAGATGGCAGTGATGTCAAAAATATATTCTTAAATGTTCCAGCAATATAATTAGAGAGAGAAATGCATATATATAGAACAATATGGCAAATTATTAATAATTGTCAATCAATCCAGCTGTTCATTGTAATAATATTCATTATCTTAGTCTTTCTAGCTTTTTTGAGTGTTTAAAAGCTTTTTCCTAATAATATTTAAAATGCCAATGTGGCAAAAAATGAAAGGTTTGAACTATAAACACCAAGCCTCTTGCTACTTTTTACTTTCTTGTTTTCAAGGTTAAAATTGTTTTAGCAAATTCAGTATAAACTGGTAGTGTTGTTTAGGTTGACTATCATATGGTAGTTCAAATAGTAATGAATTTCCAGGTGAAAATAACTGGCTGGATTTGCTAGGCACATGAATCAGCTGAACTTTGTTAGAATATTGCTTCGTCTGCTGGGGAATTCACTTATTAGGCCTGCTTGCCTTAAAGCTCTTCTTGCTGTTCCATTACCAAAAAGTTATAAAGTATTCTCATCTCTGAGGCTGTCTGTCCTATAGCATTAGCTCTTTAAAGTTTGATATCTCTAAGGCTGTGATAGTGTGTCTTAGCTCTTTGTTTATACAATACTGAGTATATTCAGTTCAGGGCACTATTCTTTAAAAAAGAGGGAGAAACAAAGTGGAACATACTCAGGGGAAAATGAACAGGATAGCTGAACTGTATTTTTCTTATGAGAAAGAAATTAAGGAAACAGATATTTTACCTAGAAAAAGAGATAATACAAGGGCGCTATAATAGCTATATGTAGCACTTTTAAATATTTCCATGGAAAAGACTCTGATGCTGGGAGGGATTGGGGGCAGGAGGAGAAGGGGACGACAGAGGATGAGACGGCTGGATGGACATGAGTTTGAGTGAACTTCGGGAGTTGGTGATGGACAGGGAGGCCTGGAGTGCTGCGGTTCATGGGGTCACAAAGAGTGGGACATGACTGAGTGACTGAGCTGACTGACTGACTGACTGATGGAATGAAAGGAGAACTATAGGCTGAAAGAATAGGATTCATATTCCAATAAATCAGAATATTAGAGAACCCTCCAAACATGGAATGGACTACATTGGAGGTGCTAAATCTTATATTAGTATTAGTTCAAGGAGAGAACAAAAAGTCGCTTCTCATGGGTATTGTGGCAGCCACCATCACTAACACCACCGCTTCCACACCTCCACCACTATCATCATGATCTGATGAACACGTGCTAATCTAAGTATTTTATTTTTATTAATTTATTTGATTTTCATAACAGCCTTCTGAGATAGGTTCTATGCTGCTATTATTTTCAAAGTAATCTTATAGATGATGAAGTAAGGCACAGAGAGGTTACCGGACTCTGGGGCTATATGAGAGGTGGATGGAAACTGGGATTTAACCAGAAAATCTGGCTCAGAGAGCCTTGCTTTGTTTACTATTATACTACCTTGTCTTCCACAAGGGACTCAATACTAGATATCATTGAGCAATTGAATTTTTAAGGACTTTTTAATCTTCAGATTTTGATTCTATATTCTGATAGTGTATAGATGATGCTAGACTTTTCTTTGTGCTTCCCTTGACAAATTTGAGGACTTTAATTTTTTCTATATTTATTCTATATTATTTAAATGCATTTATTAAATATCATGGAATGAGACTATTTATACAACTTTTGGTAATTTTTTCAAACTTACCGAATCAAAATAGCATTTTAAAAATGACAGTTTTTTCTTATATGAATTCAGGAATCATGACACTTCAGTAAATACTGGTAACAAATCTACATGCATGAATAAATTTATTATTGTTACTTAATATTATAGTAATAGTATAGAATGACAAATGAGAAAGATATGTAAATCTCATATATTACATCAAATATCAGTTTTAATAAAAGAAAAAAGAATACACTTTGTTTTAATGTTAGAGTCAGTGATAAATTTGTCAGGAATAATCTGTTGGGAAGAACCCTGGAGAAGGAAATAACAGCCCATTGCAGTATTCAGGAAAACCCCATGGATAGAGGAGCCTGGCAGACTATGGTCCATGGGATTGAAAACAATCAGACACAACTTAACGACTGAACAACAACAACGATTGGAACCAAATTTAGTATTTTCATATATGTTATCTTCTTTAAGGGGCTTCCCTGGTAACTCAGCTGGTAAAGAATCTGCCTGCAATGCAGGAGTCCCTGGTTTTCGATTCCTGGGTTGGGAAGATCCCCTGGAGAAGGGAACGGCTATCCGCTCCAGTATTCAGGCCTGGAGAATTCCATAAACCAGTGCTTTTCCTTAAAATATGTCACAGAGAAAACATACTTTTTCCTCTGAGAAAGAACCTATAAAATTGAGCAGTTTCGTTTTCCGCATGTTAAAAAGGTTAGATATATTTTGCTAGCAAGGAGTTATAAGAACTTAGATTAGGTAAAGCTTTTATTGTCAGTTAATCAATCACACTCTGGTAGAATACCTCTTATGCAGCACAGTTGGCAGGTATTTTTTGGTTCATCAGAAAAATGTTGTTTACAGTGAGGAATCAGAAGAAAGCAGTATATATATAGTAGATGGTAATATAACTCAATTCAGTTCAGTTCAGTTCAGTTGCTCAATCATGTCCAACTCTGCTTCTCCATGGACTGCAGCACGCCAGGCTTCCCTGTCCATCACCAACTCCCGAAGCCTACTGAAACTCATGTCCATCATGTCGGTGATGCCATCCAACCATTTCATCCTCTGTTGTCCCCTTCTCCTCCTGCCTTCAATCTTTCCCAGCGTAGGGTCTTTCCTAATAAGTTGTTTCTTCACATCAGGTGGAGAACCAACTTCACATCAAAGTATTGGAGTTTCAGCTTCAGTACCAGTCCTTCCAATGAACACTCAAGACTGATCTTTAGAATGGACTGGTTGGATTTCCTTGCTGTCAAGGGACTCTCCAGAGTCTTCTCCAACACCACAGTTCAAAAGCATCAGTTTTTCAGTGCTCAGCTTTCTTTACAGTCTAACTCTCACATCCATACATTCAGTTCAGTTCAGTCGCTCAGTCGTGTCCGACTCTTTGCAACCCCATGAATCGCAGCACGCCAGGCCTCCCTGTCCATCACCATCTCCCGGAGTTCACTCAGACTCACGTCCATCGAGTCCATGATGCCATCCAGCCATCTCATCCTCGGTCGTCCTTTTCTTCTCCTGCCCCTAATCCGTCCCAGCATCAGAGTCTTTTCCAATGAGTCAACTCTTCGCATAAGGTGGCCAAAGTACTGGAGCTTCAGCTTTAGCATCATTCCTTCCAAAGAAATCCCAGGGTTGATCTCCTTCAGAATGGACTAGTTGGATCTCCTTACAGTCCAAGGGACTCTCAAGAGTCTTCTCCAACACCACAGTTCAAAAGCATCAATTCTTCGGTGCTCAGCTTTCTTCACAGTCCAACTCTCACATCCATACATGACCACAGGAAAAACCATAGCCTTGACTAGACGGACCTTAGTTGGCAAAGTAATGTCTCTGCTTTTGACTATACTGTCTAGGTTGGTCATAACTTTTCTTCCAAGGAGTAAGCGTCTTTTAATTTCATGGCTGCAGTCACCATCTGCAGTGATTTTGGAGCCCAAAAATATAAAGTCTGACACTGTTTCCACTGTTTCCCCATCTATTTCCCATGAAGTGATGGGACCAGATGCCATGATCTTCGTTTTCTGAATGTTGAGCTTTAAGTCAACTTTTTCACTCTCCACCTTCACTTTCATCAAGAGGCTTTTCAGCTCCTCTTCACTTTCTGCCATAAGGGTGGTGTCATCTGCATATCTGAGAATAGTGA
This sequence comes from Ovis canadensis, assembly GCF_042477335.2. Lineage (NCBI taxonomy): Eukaryota > Metazoa > Chordata > Mammalia > Artiodactyla > Bovidae > Ovis > Ovis canadensis. The sequence continues at coordinate 44,038,576 of NC_091259.1, forward strand.
TATTTCTCCCGGCAATCCTGATTCCAGCTTGTGTTTCTTCCAGTCCAGCGTTTCTCATGATGTACTCTGCATATAAGTTAAATAAGCAGGGTGACAATATACAGCCTTGACGTACTCCTTTTCCTATTTGGAACCAGTCTGTTGTTCCATGTCCAGTTCTAACTGTTGCTTCCTGACCTGCATACAGATTTCTCAAGAGGCAGGTTAGGTGGTCTCGTATTCCCATCTCTTTCAGAATTTTCCACAGTTTATAGTGATCCACACAGTCAAAGTCTTTGGCATAGTCAATGAAGCAGAAATAGATGTTTTTCTGGAACTCTCTTGCTTTTTCCATGATCCAGCGGATGTTGGCAATTTGATCTCTGGTTCCTCTGCTTTTTCTAAAACCAGCTTGAACATCAGGGAGTTCACGATTCACGTATTGCTGAAGCCTGGCTTGGAGAATTTTGAGCATTACTTTACTAGCATGTGAGATGAGTGCAATTATGCAGTAGTTTGAGCATTCTTTGGCATTTCCTTTCTTTGGAATTGGAATGAAAGCTAACCTTTTCCAGTCCTGTGGCCACTGCTGAGTTTTCCAAATTTGCTGGCATATTGAGTGCAGCACTTTCACAGCATCATCTTTCAGGATTTGAAACAGCTCAACTGGAATTCCATCACCTCCACTAGCTTTGTTCATAGTGATGCTTTCTAAGGCCCACTTCACTTTACATTCCAAGATGTCTGGTTCTAGATTAGTGATCACACAATCATGATTATCTGGGTCGTGAAGATCTTTTTGTACAGTTCTTCTGTGTATTCTTGCAACCTCTTCTTAATATCTTTTGCTTCTGTTAGGTCCATACCATTTCTGTCCTTTATCTAGCCCATCTTTGCATGAAATGTTCCCTTGGTATCTCTAATTTTCTTAAAGAGATCTCTAGTCTTTCCCATTCTGTTGTTTTCCTCTATTTCTTTGCATTGATCACTGAAGAAGGCTTTCTTATCTCTAACTGCTATTCTTTGGAACTCTGCATTCAGATGTTTATATCTTTCCTTTTCTCTACTGGATTAGACAGACCTTTGTTTGTAAAGTAATGTCTCTGCTTTTTAATAAGCTGTCTAGGTTGGCTGTAGCTTGGTCATAACAAATTACATACATGTATACATATATGTAATTTATGTACTATAACTTGAAAAGTTATTTGAAACTTAAAGTATATAAGTGCAGTACCAAGGAAAGTGGAGTCCTCTGTCCTGGCAGAGAAGATTGATCACTGACATGGTTGACTTGCCAGTACTTGGTGATTTAAAACAAACAGAAGCAACTTTTAGTTGGTTTTATTATCATTTTTAATTTCTTTGCAGACACTGTATCCCTTTAATTCCTTTTAGTCAAAGACTACCAAGAACATACCCATAGTTGAACAAATTAGGTTTATTACTGATTGCAGTAGGGAGCATTCACACCATAGAAAAGCATGGAGTGTCTCAGTAAGAGAGTATTCAAAATAACTTTTTTAGGATTTAGACTTTAAGTGATTTGGGGTAAGGTCTAAGGAAAAAGAGGTTTGCTATAGACTGGAGTAATAGGACAAATTTATGATTTTATATCTCATTAAATCTTACTATAGGGAGGGCAAATAAGAATAAGAATAAAGTTGTAACTGGAGAGGTAATATAACTAAAACAGAAAATAAAACAAGACAAAAATGACCCTTGCAAGGCAATAAGAATAAACAAACTTAATTCAGCCTTGTTAATAGGTGGAGGAATGGATAAAAGATAATATTCTGTCTCTACAATTTCATTGGCAGCAGGTAGGGAAGTTGATCATGTTGCTGCTTTAGGGAAGCCATTTCCCATTCATTTCTCCCAACTGCAATCACTTCACTTCTACCTGTGTGTTGGTTTCAACTCTATTATGTGGGGCAAGATTGCACTTCTGTCCTATGGTCTATGCCTGTTTTTTTTTTTTTTTTCTGTTTTTAAAATTGGAGTATAGTTGTTTTACAATGTTGAGTTAGTTTCTGCTGTGCAGCAAAGTGAAACAGTTATTCATGTATCCTGTCTTTTTTGGATTTCCTTCCCATTTATATCACCACAGAGCACTGAGTAGACTTCCCTGTGCTATACAGTAGGTTCTCATTAGTTTTCTGTTTTATACATAGTAATGTATATATGGGGCTTCCCTGGTGACTCAGAGGTTAAGGCATCTGCCTGCAATGCGGGAGACGTGGGTTCGATTCCTGGGTTGGGAAGATCCCCTGGAGAAGGAAATGGCAACCCACTCCAGTATTCTTGCTTGGAGAACCCCATGGACGGAGGAGCCTGGTGGACTACAGTCCACGGGGTTGCAAAGAGTTGGACACGACTGAGCGATATCAATTGGCCTGTCTTAATTTCCAACATCTTATTTGACTTTTGCAACCCCAGTTCACTTCTCTCATCTTGCAATTCTTGGTTAAGGTGCAGTTGGAAACTCAGCTAAATTAGAGCTGTAGTATACTGTAGCTGACTGATAAAGGTCAGTTTTCACTCCAATTCCAAAGAAAAGCAATGCCAAAGAATGTTCAAACTACTGTACAGTTGCACTCATTTCACATACTAGCCAGGTAATACTCAAAATCCTTCAAGCTAGGCTTCAACAGGACATCAACTGAGAACTTCCAGATATACAAGCTGGATTTAGAAAAGGCAGAGGAACCAGAGATCAAATTGCCAACATCTGTTGGATCATAGAAAAAGCAAGGGAGTTCCAAAAAAATAAACATCTACTTCTTCTTCAATGACTATCCTAAGATCTTTGGCTAAGATGATAATAGCAGACCACCTCACCTGTCTCCTGAGAAACCTGTATGCAGGCCAAGATGTGACAGTTAGAACCGGACATGAAACAGACTGGTTCAAAATTGGGAAAGGAGGTATGTCAAAGCTGTATATTGTCATCCTGTTTATTTAACTTATACGCAGAGTACATCATGTGAAATGCCAGGTTGAATGACTTACAAGCTGGAATCAAGATTGCTGAGGGAAATATCAACAACCTCAAATATGCAGATGATACCACTCTAATGGCAGAAAGTGAAGAGGAACTAAAGAGCCTCTTGATAAGAGTGAAACAGGAGAATGAAAAACCTGGCTTGAAACTCAACATTCTAGAAGTTAAGATCATGCCTGCAGGTCCCAATACTTCATGGCAAGTAGATGGGAAAAAGTGGAAACAGTGACAGATTTTATTTTCTTGGGCTTCAATATCACTATGGAAGGTGACTGCAGCCATGAAATTAAAAGATGCTTGCTTCTTGGAAGATGAGCTATGACAAACCTAGACAACATATTAAAAAGCAGAGACAGCACTTTGCCAACTAAGGTCCATATATAGTCAAAGCTATGGTTTTTGTAGTAGTCATGTATGGGTATGAGAGTTAGACCATAAAGAAGGCTGAGCGCTGAAGAATTGATGTTGTCAAACTGTGGTGCTGGAGAAGACTCTTGAGAGTCCCTTGGACAGCAAGGATATCAAACCAGTCAATCCTAAAGGAAATCAGCCCTGAATATTCATTGGAAGAACTGATGCTGAAGCTGAAGCTCCTGTTCTTTGATCACCTGGTGCAAAGAGCTGACTCATTGGAAAAGACCGTGATGCTGGGTAAGATTGAAAGCAAGAGGAGAAGGGGATAGCAGAGGATGAAATGATTGGATGGCATGTCTAACTCAATGGACATGAGTTTGAGCAAACTCCAGGAAATAGTGAAGGACAGGGAAGGCTGGCGTACTCCAGCTCATGGGGTCACTAAGAATGGGACATGACTTAGCTACTGAACAACAAAAAATACTGTAGCTGGGACTTCCCCAATATCTCAGCAGTAAAGAACCCATCTGCAATGCAGGAGATGCAGGAGCCATGAGTTCAGTCCCAGGGTCCGGAAGATCCCCTGGATGAGGGCATGGCAATCCACTTCAGTATTCTTGCCTGGAAAATCCCATAGAGAGAGGAGCCTAGCAAGCTACAGTCCATGGAGTCACAAACAGCCCAACATGGCTGAAGTGACTGAGCACATGCACACACATACAGTAGCTGCTCCTGGACAGAGTGGATATAATCCATATGCAGTTACATTTAGTGGGATTTGATCCCTAGATAAAGCTAATTACAAATGTTGAGGTTATTTGAGCTTTGTGAGGGGCCAGATCTTAGTGGAATTAATTAAGGGGTGACTTCATAAAGAAGGTGATTTTGAGCATCAATATTATAGAGAGTATCATAGAATGAGTTTGGAAGTTTACCTTCCTCTGCAGTTTTCTGGAAGAGTTTGGCTAGGATAGGTGTTAGCTCTTCTCTAAATTTTTGGTAGAATTCAGCTGTGAAGCTGTCTGGACCTGGGCTTTTGTTTGCTGGAAGATTTCTGATTACAGTTTCAATTTCCGTGCTTGTGATGTGTCTGTTAAGATTTTCTATTTCTTCCTGGTTCAGTTTTGGAAAGTTGTGCTTTTCTAAGAATTTGTCAATTTGTTCCAAGTTGTCCATTTTATTGGCATATAATTGCTGATAGTAGTCTCTTATGATCCTTTGTATTTCTGTGTTGTCTGTTGTAATCTCTCCATTTTCATTTCTAATTTTATTGATTTGATTTTTCTCCCTTTGTTTGTTGATGAGTCTGGCTAATGGTTTGTCAATTTTATTCATCCTTTCAAAGAACCAGCTTTTGGCTCTGTTGATTCTTGCTATGGTCTCTTTTGTTTCTTTTGCATTTATTTCTGCCCTAATTTTTAAGATTTCTTTCCTTCTACTAACCCTGGGGTTCTCCATTTCTTCCTTTTCTGGTTTCTTTAGGTGTAGAGTTAGGTTATTTATTTGACTTTTTTCTTGTTTCTTGAGGTATGTATGTATTGCTATGAACTTTCCCCTTAGCACTGATTTTACAGTGTCCCACAGGTTTTGGGTTGTTGTGTTTTCATTTTCATTCGTTTCTATGCATATTTTGATTTTTTTCTTTCTTCTGTGATTTGTTGGTTATTCAGCAGTGTGTTGTTCAGCCTCCATATGTTGGAATTTTTAATAGTTTTTCTCCTGTAATTGAGATCTAATTTTACTGCATTATGGTCAGAAAAGATGCTTGGAATGATTTCAGTTTTTTTTGAATTTACCAAGATTAGATTTATGGCCCAGAATGTGATCTATCCTGCAGAAGGTTCCATGAGCACTTGAGAAAAAGGTGAAATTCATTGTTTGGGGGTGAAATGTCCTATAGATATCAATTAGGTCTAACTGGTCTATTATATCATTTAAAGTTTGTGTTTCCTTGTTAATTTTCTGTTTAGTTGGTCTATCCATAGGTGTGAGTGGGGTATTAAAGTCTCCCACTATTATTGTATTATTGTTAATTTCCCCTTTCATACTTGTTAGCATTTGTCTTACATATTGTGGTGCTCCTATGTTGGGTGCATATATATTTATAATTGTTGTATCTTCTGCTTGGATTAATCCTTAGATCATTATGTAGTGTCCCTCTTTGTCTCTTTTCACAGCCTTTGTTTTAAAGTCTATTTTATCTGATATGAGTATTGCTACTCCTGCTTTCTTTTGGTCTCTATTTGCGTGGAATATCTTTTTCCAGCCCTTCACTTTCAGTCTGTATGTGTCCCTTGTTTTCAGGTGGGTCTCTTGTAGACAACATATATAGGGGTCTTGTTTTTGTATCCATTCAGCCAATCTTTGTCTTTTGGTTGGGACATTCAACCCATTTACGTTTAAGGTAATTATTGATACATATGATCCCATTGCCATTTACTTTATTGTTTTGGGTTCTGGTTTATGTACCCTTTTTGTGTTTCCTGTCTAGAGAATGACAAAGATGCCACAAAAAAGAAAACTACAGGCCAATATCACTGATGAACATAGATGCCAAAATCCTTAACAAAATTCTAGCAATCAGAATCCAACAACACATTAAAAAGATCATACACCATGACCAAGTGGGCTTTATCCCAGGGATGCAAGGATTCTTCAATATTCGCAAATCAATCAATGTAATTCACCACATTAACAAATTGAAAAATAAAAGCCATATGGTTATCTCAATAGATGCAGTGAAAGCCTTTGACAGAATTCAACATCCATTTATGATAAAGACTCTCCAGAAAGCAGGAATAGAAGGAACATACCTCAACATAATCAAAGCTATCTATGACAAACCCACAGCAAACATCATCCTCAATGGTGAAAAATTGAAAGCATTTCCCCTAAAGTCAGGAACAAGACAAGGGTGCCCACTTTCACCACTACTATTCAACATAGTTCTGGAAGTTTTGGCCACAGCAATCAGAGCCTAAAAGAAATAAAAGGAATCCAAATTGGAAAAGAAGAAGTAAAACTCTCACTGTTTGCAGATGACATGATCCTCTACATAGAAAACCCTAAAGACTCCACCAGAAAATTACTAGAGCTAATCAATGAATATAGTAAAGCTGCAGGATATAAAACTAACACACAGAAATCCCTTGCATTCCTATACACTAATAATGAGAAAGTAGAAAAAGAAATTAAGGAAACAATTCCATTCACCATTGCAATGAAAAGAATAAAATACTTAGGAATATATCTACCTAAAGAAACAGAAGACCTATATATAGAAAACTATAAAACACTGGTGAAAGAAATCAAAGAGAAAAAAAAAAAAAGAAATCAAAGAGGACACTAATAGATGGAGAAATATACCATGTTCATGGATCCGAAGAATCAATACAGTGAAAGTGAGTATACTACCCAGAGCAATCTACAGATTCAGTGCAATCCCTATCAAGCTACCAGCGGTATTTTTCACAGAACTAGAACAAATAATTTCACAGTTTGTATGGAAATACAAAAAACTGAGAATAGCCAAAGCAATCTTGAGAAAGAAGAATGGAACTGGAGGAATCAACCTGCCTGACTTCAGGCTCTACTACAAAGCCACAGTCATCAAGACAGTATGGTACTGGCACGAAGACAGAAATATAGATCAATGGAACAAAATAGAAATCCCAGAGATAAATCCACTCACCTATGGACACCTTATCTTCGACAAAGGAGGCAAGAATATACAACAGATTAAAGACAATCTCTTTTACAAGTGGTGCTGGGAAAACTGGTCAACCACTTGTAAAAGAATGAAACTAGAACACTTTCTAACACCGTACATGAAAATAAACTCAAAATGGATTAAAGATCTAAACATAAGACCAGAAACTATAAAACTCTTAGAGGAGAACATAGGCAAAGCACTCTCCGACATAAATCACAGCAGGATCCTCTATGATCCACCTCCCAGAATACTGGAAATAAAAGCAAAAATAAACAAATGGGATCTAATTAAAATTAAGAGCTTCTGCACAACAAAGGAAACTATAAGCAAGGTGAAAAGACAGCCTTCGGAATGGGAGAATATAATAACAAGTGAAGCAACTGACAAACAACTAATCTCAAAAATATACAAGCAACTCCTGCAGCTCAATTCCAGAAAAAATAAATGACCCAATCAAAAAATGGGCCAAAGAACTAAATAGACATTTCTCCATGGAAGACATACAGATGGCTAACAAACACATGAAAAGATGCTCAACATCACTCATTATCAGAGAAATGCAAATCAAAACCACAACGAGGTACCATTTCACACCAGTCAGAATGGCTGCGACCCAAAAGTCTACAAGCAATAAATGCTGGAGAGGGTGTGGAGGAAAGGGAACCCTGTTACACTATTGGTGGGAATACAAACTAGTACAGCCACTATGGAGAACAGTGTGGAGATTCCTTAAAAAACTGAAAATAGAACTGCCTTATGATGCTGGGCATACACTCCGAGGAAACCAGAATTGAAAGAGACACATGTACCCCAATGTTCATTGCAGCACTGTTTATAATAGCCAGGACATGGAAGCAACCTAGATGTCCATCAGCAGATGAATGGATAAGAAAGCTGTGGTACATATACACAGTGGAGTATTACTCAGCCATTAAAAAGAATACATTTGAATCTGTTCTAATGATGTGGATGAAACTGGAGGCGATTATACAGAGTGAAGTAATCCAGAAAGAAAAACACCAATACAGTATACTAACACATATATATAGAATTTAGAAAGATGGTAACGATAACCCTATATGTGTGACAGCAAAAGAGACACTGATGTATAGAACAGTCTTTCGGACTCTGTGAGAGAGTGAGAGGGTGGGATGATTTGGGAGAATGGCATTGAAACATGTATAATGTCATATAAGAAACGAATCGCCAGCCTAGGTTCAATGCAGGATACAAGATGCTTGGGGCTGGTGCACGGGGATGACCCAGAGAGATGGTATGGAGAGGGAGGTGGGAGGGGGTTTCCAGATGGGGAACACGTGTACACCTGTGGTGGATTCATGTTGATGTATGGCAAAACCAATATAGTATTGTAAAGTGAAATAAAGTAAAATAAAAATTAAAAAAAATAAAAGTAATGAATGAATAGATAAGAAAAAAAAAAGAGTAACAGCTCAGTATTTATTATTCCACTTAGTTGAATGAGTATAAATAAAAACCTAAAACTGGTGCCAGTGATTATCATGACTATTTTCAGAATTAAAAATTGAAACCAAAGATAACTGGACAAAGGGCATTTCAATAATAAGAGTAGGTATTATTTACTGAGTACTTAGATGATAGATACTTCCCTAAGTGCTTTTTTCATTATTCATTTCTCACATCAGCTATTTGAGGATATTATAACTCCATTCTATGAAAAGGCATAGTCTAACTTCCATCCTCTTGACTGTGGATCAGCCGTGGTAACTTACTGTTGAATAGATTGCATTGACAGTTATAGGGCATGACTTCGGAAACTAGGTTAGAAACAGTGATATAATTTTATTCTGGCTCTTTTGAGGACATACACCTTTGGAGGCCTGAACTACCATGTAAGAAGTCCAGCTATTCTGAGGCCAATATGCTGAAGAGAAATGATCATGTGGAGAGATCACATAGAGGAAGATGTCCAAGGAACCCCAGTTTCCAACCCCAAGCTCTTGAAGTGTTCACTTTGTGAATATAGAAGCCTTTGAGCTTACAGTCGTAGCCACTAACTTAATGTCAACCTCACAAGAGACCTTGACACAAAACCACCCAGCCCAGATACTCCTGACTTCCTGACCTGTAGAAATCATTATAAATCATTATAGTTGTTTTAAGTATTAAGTTTTAGGATCATTTTTATACAATAAATAACTAAGGTAGGGTATCTTGGAAATTTTGGAATTTGGGTTAATAACTGGAATTTCTGTCTCAAAAGTATGTAAAGCTCATGTCTGAAAATGTAAGGCAAGAAAGGATTTAGAAGGTAGGTGTTACTGAATTTATGGCATCTTTTACTCTTGAGAGTGATTTTAGTATAGGTCTGTGGAATGGAAAATCACTGAATTGGGTGTCAGAAAACCTACATTTAGAATTCAGCTCTGCCAGTCCTACCTGTGTGACATGGGGAAAACCACATAACCTTCTGACTGTTACTTTTCTTCTTGCTAAAAACAAAGATGTAGAAATTCAGTACACAGTTCTTGGCAACACATTTTTAGAATAACATCTAGAGACTGGAGTATATCAGAGGAGAGTGATGAAGGGTCAGGAAACCATGTCAAATGGGAAATAGGTGTTGAAACTGAAGGAGTTTCATCTAAAAAAAGGACTATTAGCTTAATTTCTCCTTTAAGATATTTTGAACAACTTTAACATAGAACAGGAAGTAGATTGATTTTGTGTATCTTTTGAGGGCAAACAGGAAACTATGGTTGATAATCATGACAAATCTAGATTTTAGTTGATTAGGGATTCCCTTTTAAATAATTAGTTATTAGAAAATACTGTTTGAGAGCCCTCGGCTGCAGAAATGCCCAGACAAAGAAAGCTTGATTGTTTTTTCTGGTTTCAATACTGGGAAACTATAATGTATTAACTCTATGGACATCTTCAAGATGGCCAAACCCAATTCTCTAAAATTCCTTTTATATTTCCTCTAAGCATCTCTTTATAAAATGATATTGTTCTTCTTTATTGCATATGCAATATATTCATTAATGATATAACACAGATAAGCAAAAAGAAAGAAATATTACCAATAATGTCTAAATTATCACCATTTAGAAGTCACTATAAATATTTCAGTATATATCTTCCAAGTTTTTTTTGTGTGTGACCACATTTATTCTTATGCATGCATGTAACAAAATTGAAGTTATATACTAAACACTATATCTTTTTCTCCATTTGGTGCCTCCTCCTTTGTAAATAAATTACTTAGACAACATTTTTTGTTATTCATATTCAACCTTGAACATATTAATAATATTTGCTTTCTGATTAAAAGTCTTATTGATGATAGAACATTTGCAAAATATATGTAATTTCAAAAAGAAAATATAAAACTACTTATTATTTCAAGGGACTTCCCCAGTGGCTCAGCGGTAAAGAATACACCTGCAATGCAGGAGATGCAGGTCAGTCCCTGGGTCGGGAAGATCCCCTAGAGGAAGAAATGGCAACCTATTCTAATATTCTTGCTGGGAAAATCCCATGGACAGAGGAGCCTGGAGGGCTACAGTCTGTCGAGTCACAGAGTTGGACATGACTGAGCACAGCACATTATTTCAAGACTCAGGACCATTAACATTTTGTTGGAAATTCTGTCTTCTGTACATAATTTTTTCTGAAAAAATATATTGGTGTTTCTCACTAACATGCCAAAATAAGTTTACTTAACATCCGTCACTTCACACGTTTTGTTTTTAATATTGACTTCTCTATCCCTTCATATATGAAAATATCTTTACATATTCTTAATTTGTGAAAATTGCTCATATATTCTAGAAAATTTGCCTAATAACTATTCTAATACTACTGTATACTTTTTCAGTCATCTACATATAATTTTTGTACTGTGTTTAATTAATTTCCAGTGAAATGCTTTAGATAATCTTAACCAACACTGCTTTAGCCCTTGTATTGGTACTAGGTTCCTTTTAAATAATATTTTGAAATTTTATTCACTGTGTTAAGTTTGATGAGGTCAGTAAGGTTAGGGGCTAAGAGAAAACAAATGTAAGTTTTCTTTGAATGAGCTAATACTTAGTGCCCTGTACACTCTTCTTTTTGTGATGTTCATGTGTTTAGCTATGTTATACATTGGTTGTTTTCATATGAAAGATCAAAAGAAGAGACGTAATCTCCTTTGTGTTATTTTTTTAAAATCACAACTAACCAGGCTTCTTAAAAATGTTCGTAATCATATCCACATTGTAACATTAAGGCAAAGTGCATTCATTTGATTGCCTTCTATAGGGAATCAGTGTTTCTGAAAGTAGGATGCGTCAGAATGAGAGGACCTGTGCATCAGAATCACTTGGGATGTTTTTTATATTTCATATTCCTGGGCACCACTCTTTGGGGGTATGGCAGGAGGTAAGGGAGTCTGTATTTTCACGTACTTGCCAGGGAATACTGTATGTTAAAGTTTGAGAAGAACTGCTTTACTCAGATAAGCCGTGCTGCAGTAACATGCATCAAAACTTGATAGATGTGGTCATTGGGCATCTTGTCTCAGTTGGTAGTTCATAGGACCTATTTCATTTATAGGAAATTAAAGACTAGGTTAACCTTTTTTTTTTTCCTATGAGAAAACTTACTTAAAAATTACCTACCTCCCTAGAACACAAATTAGTGATCCTTTGTCAAGTTTCTTTTTCTGATTTGCCTTTTTTGCCTTTTGTGCATGCATGCTCAGTCATGTATCTTTGTGACCCCATAGACTGTAACCTGCCAGACTCCTCTATTCATGGAATTTTCCAGGCAAAAATATTGGAGTGGTTTGCCATTTCCTTTTCCAGGGTATCTTCCTGACCCAGAGATCTAACCCACGTCTCCTGCATTTGCAGGCAGATTCTTTGCCACTGTGCCACCTGGGAAGCCCAATATTGCCTTCTTATCTAACAGTACTCTCTTCATTGGGCTTCTCAGGAGGCTCAGTGATAAAAAAGCCGCCTGCCAATGCAAGAGGCATGGGTTCAGCCCCTGGGTCAGGAAGATCCCCTGGAGAAGGAAAGGCAACCCACTCCAGTATTCTTGCCTGGAAAATTCCATGAACAGAGGATCTTGGAAAGCTACAGTCCATGGGGCCATAAAAGAGTCAGATAAGGCTTAGTGACTAAAACAATGACAGCAACAACAAATCTCTTCTTTGAAAGTGTTTGGATTCATGTGCCCTTTTATTCTGATGAATTGACTATAGGCCTTCATTCATGAGAGGACCATATGTTTTAAGTTTTAGAAAATTAAAAATTAAAGACCATAAATGGTCAATTTTGCCCCTTTTCTTTGTTCCTAAGGATAGTGTAAAATAACTTATACAACTTAAGTAATTTATGATTTTATCTTTTGCTGGTATTGGTGCCTTTGTGCCATGTTGTAAGTAGTTATTGTTGCTTTCTTGGAGAAAACATGACTTTCTAGCTTCTTATCTTCTTCTTGGTGGTATTGAGCTACATTGCACAGATTATGGGGCTGAGGACAATATGGGTCATTGGTGAGGGAACCCATCATTGTTGTCTGCGGTGGATGATGGTGACTGCATTCTCATGAGTAAAAAGCAAGGAACATAGCCTATCCAACAAGTAAGTGACATGAGTAAATTAGACTAAAATTAGTTCTGAGAGAAAAAATGGTAGTGTATGGAGCCTAAGTTTTCTAAGGACTACTGTAACTCAGGCTGCTAGTACTGCTAAGACACTGCTAGTACCTTTCAACGTGGGAGTGACGGGAAAAATCCTCTTTATTATGGTCAACGGTGAGTCATTTGTAGGTAACCACTTCCATGTAACTGTTGTTTTGAGTTAATCTTCAACCCTTTAGGTTGAGATAGAGTTTGTTTTTTATTTATAGGCAGTAATATGAGAAATGAAGGTGATTGAAGCATGTTTATTGATTTCAAAAAGCCTTGGTAACGTTTCTACTAGGAGCTCTATTAAGAGCTGAAATTGGCTTTGGCAAACATATGTGCTTAGTCTCTCAGTTGTGTCCGACTCTTTGCGACCCCATAGACTGCAGCCCACCAGGGTCCTCTGTCCATGGGGATTCTCCAAGCAAGAACACTGGAGTGGGTTTTCATGCCCTCCTCCAGAGGATCTTCCCAACCCAGGGATTGAACCCCAGGTCTCCTGCATTGCGGGCAGAACTTTACCATCTGAGCCACCAGGGAAGCCCAGAAAATCTCTTGAGTGTTTGTGTTCACAAAGTTGAGAGTGAACTGGCCACTCCAAGGAACTGTGTACTAACCATGACTGACATCTAAAAGAAAGGATTCCTCTGCATCACTCCATGGTTATTGTAAGCATTAAATACAACATGTTTCCTGGGAAAGAAAAGATCTGGGAACAATGTAAAGAGGAGCTCTCCTGTACATTAGTTTTATCCTTTTCAGTGTATTTCAGTGTAAATGTAATGAACAACTGCTCTGTGCTAGGTGCTTTTAGCAGTGGAATAGTGGAAAAAATTAAGATTAGTCTCATAGTAATTTAGAACAGCTTTATTGAGATATAATAAGCATACTACACAATTTCCTTATTTAAATGTGTGCAATTCAGCGGTCTTTAGTATATTCACAGACTTTACAATACTCAATTTAGTTCAGGACATATATATATATATATTTTTTACTAAGCAATTACTTAGGTCCAGAGTGGGAAGAACTTCCTTGGCTCCATCCTTAGATCTGTTTCTTCCCTCAGAATACTGGTACCTACTGTTTACTAAGCACCACCTGCTCTAGGTTCAGATCTGTGCCTAGTTACTTTATAAATGTTACCTCATTATATGCTGCCAATAGCTGTGGAAATTAGTTTTGCTCCTTCCTTATATGCAATGACAATAATACCTAAATACCTAGCATTTATTGAGTGTAGTTATCTTATTATATGGAAATGTACTTCTCTATACTCCCATTTTCCTTTACACTCCCTTTCCTACCAGTGATTAATTCTGTACCTTTTTTTTTTTTTTTAACTCCAGCTTTTATCCCATGCTCTTCCTCTAGCTCTTGATGCCTACTGGGCTTTTTTCATGTGTGTGAAGAAGGGTAGAGATATAGGAGCAATTAAGATTTTTAAACTGACAAGAATCACAAAGTCTAGATGCTTTATTTATTTCATACAAATTTTTTATTGGGAGAGAAAGTTCCCATACACAGACAGACAAGGTGAATGCAAGACTACTAGTGGGGTATGGCCAATAATGGTTGCTTCATGCTCTCAGTTCTGATGCATTTTCCTTTTACAATCTTTTAGGTGTTTATTATTTTCCCTCTAAGATTTGCCTTTTCTTCTTAAGAGGGACCTAACTATCTGACCAATTAGCCAGCTTCTATGTAATATGAGATAATTCTTGTGTGTTTCTATAACAAACTAGTCCTCTTGTTTAAAAAAAAATGTAAAAACAAATCATTTTTAAGTGCCACAGGAGAAATGTGTGTGACTGTGTGCTAAAGTGTCAGTGGTAAGGATAAGGAATAGAAAAGGTTTCTGTGACTATGACAGATGTATTTGGTGTTGAGTCGCTCAGTCGCCAACTCTTTGCTACCCCTTGGACTGCAGCACACCAGACTTCCCTGTCCTTTGCCATTTCCCGGAGCTTGCTCAAACTCATGTCCATTGAGTCGGTGATGCCATCCAACCATGTATAAGAAGAAAGAAAACAATTTTTTTCTCAAAACACAGTATACAGAAATATTCAGGTTGTCTAACTTTCTGGCACTGATTTAGATATTTTATGTATTTTCTGGTAAACAATTAATAATGGAGCCAATTTCTCTATTATTCTAAATTTAGGGATAATGAGTTTTTGTTGTTGTTGTATATGTTTTTTAGGCTGTGGGAAGAGGTTTGCTAATGTAAGTGTCAATTACAAGAAAAGCTTTGCCATTCTTATAATTAATGATTAAATCTGAACTATCTTAAACGAAAGGTATAAATGAGTAAGAAGCTGAAGTGTTCATTTTAAAATTAAGTCTTTATACCACTTTTACTGTTTTTTAGTTAAAAAGAAAACAGTTTGAATCTGTAATTTCAGGTCAGTTCCTTTGATAATTACTTCTATAATGTATTTTTTTTTAAACAGAGATAATTAATGTATTTTATTTGTCCATCTCAACTTCATATACTGTCATTCTGGGTTTGATATTTTTCTCCAATGATATACAAAGAAACATGTTCTAATGATTTTTATTTTATTTTTTTCTAGGAGTCAGAGAATAATAAGTTATGTTCCCTATATTCCTTCCGAAATACCTCTACCTCACCACACAAGCCTGACGAAGGGAGTCGGGACCGCGAGATAATGACCAGTGTTACTTTTGGAACCCCAGAACGCCGCAAAGGGAGCCTTGCCGATGTGGTGGACACACTGAAACAGAAGAAGCTTGAGGAAATGACTCGGACTGAACAAGAGGGTATGTGTGGACTTCACTGTTGGGCTTTATTCTTTTAAAGATTCCAGCTTAAAAAAAAATGAGTGGGATTTCAAGGGCCAGAGAAGTGCATAATTGGCACTAGCAAGGAAAAAGTTATTCAGAGGTTACCATGGTGATGGCAGATTGTGATCCATTAGAAGTGTTAGGCAGATAGTTCCATTTTTCTACAACTCTGTGCATTTTACTTGATTCTTATAATAACAAATCAAGGTTTTAAACTGACTATAAGCCTTGCTCTGGAAAAAGGTAGTATAGGTATTTTCTCAGCTGCAACACTATTTTTCATTTTTTCTTCCTGTATTTCCTTTTAATGGATAGTATTTTATTATGAAAATATCAACTGTTTAAAAAGAAAAAAAAAGCCTAATTTATTTATCCTTATTTTTATAAATATTATAAACTTATAAATATTATTATTTTACCTTCAAATGTTGTAGAATTGAGAGTTAAGGGTTTCTAATATTGATAAAACAGTGTTCAAGGAGAGAATTCTGTGACACATGACATCTACTGAGACATCCACCTTCTCTCCTCTCTCTACAAGAGTCCGCTTAGGTTAACTTAGGTCCTAAAAAGTAGATGAAAGGAGACTCTATAATAATATGTTTAAATGAATCAACTGTAAGTGATTGCTATCCTATGTATGTTCTTTCATTTTTTATGTACAGATTTTAGACTTTAAAATATAGAGTAATTAATGGCTCTGAATCACTACTTATATGTAAGTTAAATTTAAACCTCTGTGGTACTGTAAGGAAATGGGTATTTGATATAAGGGAATTTTTCATGTAACTTAATTTTATTCCATAAAAGACTCAAAAATTTAAGAATTTCAGATTAATTTTTGTTACCTGTTCACAACATCAGCAATCCTGATGGAAGTTTCTGAAATGTATTATGTTTCCCAGGCTTACTAACTAGATTATATGGTGCAAAATGTAAATTTTTTTTGATGACTCAGGGTCATGAGGCAGTAGACTATAAATTCCAATTCCTGTCTAACAATCATGTGACCCTGGGTAAATTTTTCAATCTCCCTGAATCACAAAATTTAAAATTTTGTATGGTAGTAACCTGACTTCTTAAACATTTTGAGAATTAACTATAATAATTAATATGGGTCATTTGAGGTATTATGATGATTGTTGTATTATAAATGTCAATTACTTTACCATGCTATAATGTAATGATGCCCCCAGAGATCATTGAGATGATTAGGACAGTTGCTTTACAGTTATTTCTCTGCAATTATGAAACTTTGGAGTTCCTCTGTGTGCTTGATTTAGATACCCTTTTTGACATGCACGTGCATGCGCGTGCGCGCGTGTTTGTGTGTGTGTGTGTGTGTGTGTGTGTGTTGGTTTCTCTTCCTTTAATATCAGGTTTCAGGCTATAACTTTACTTAGTTGTGAATAATTTCTAATTTGCCTCTTATATTTATCTTTCAGTTATTTAATTAGATGATCATAACACTCTAGACACTATTTAAAATATGAATGCACATTTCTGGGTGAGTTGCTGAGAGATTCTGGGCAATACACATACTCTTCAGTTCATAGACTCTGTACTGACTCTTCTGGCTCTTCAGAGACTTTATACTTCTCATTCATGCCTATGTTCTAGAATAACTGAGGTTGCCGGGTCGATAAACTCTGAATAAATGAGATTGCTTGATTACTTTTGTGATTCATCAAAAAGACGGTTTTAGTTCTATAAGAAAGTACTTTTCAACATACTTTAGAGGGTTCTGTTATGTAAAAATAAAGAAATTGATTTGTGATGATATTTTAGGGGGAAGGGTCTAGACTGTTAGGGAATTTAAACTCATTCTTCTCTTGTAAGTAATGATTAGTTTACTTTTCCTCTTCATTACTGTGTGTTATAGATTTGATTTAAGAATGGCACTTTCAATATGAGACCTCTCATTTAAGAGTCCTTTATCATTATATTCCTATTATTAAAGAATGTTTTTTATGTATATTACAGAGCTTTGTTTTCTAAAGTACATATATTTTAGGCATCAGAAATTCAGACATTTTTAGTGCATATCAACATATATAGTCCACTAAGTACAAATATGAAATGATAAAAAGTGTGCTCATCAAACCTACAGATTCCAAAAATCTAGGAGAAATGCTGAATATAATGTATGAAAGAAACAAAAACTTGAAAGTTTTTGAAAAACCCAAAATATAAACTTTAACACATCAAGATAAAACTTAATAGATGTTACTGTCAAGTCCAGAGGCTTTGACCAAAATTCCTATCTGCGCAAGTAATTACTGGAGAAAATTTAAATAGCAGACACACGATTAAAAAAAAAACACCTAGTATGAGTTTTAGGTGATAGAGCAATGGAGTCAGTATGGTGAATATTGCCAAAAAATTGACAGTGCTATCCTAGTCAGCATTACAGAATTAATGTATGTAATTACATACCTAGAATTCCAGTATGTAAGATTCAAGAGGCCTCAGTCTCACCAAACTTCTTGCTCAATAGAATGCATCTCAAGTATTGTGTTAAGGTGAGAATTACTACACTTTAAGAGGAATTCAGAAGCATTGGAATATTCTCAGAGAACAATCAATATTAGAATAGATACAGTAATATAATAAGAAGAATAATTGGAGGAGCTAGTAATATTATCATATAATATTATATATCACATATTTTACTTGATAATAGGACCAATTATCTGACAGTGTAGCTGTCCAGGTATGGAAAACTTTCTTTGGAAGGCAATAAATTACCTTTGGAGGTATGCAGAAATCTTAATTGCTATCTTTAAAGGTTATTGTAGAGGAGAGGTGATTGGTCTTTTTCTTCCAAGACTATGAATTTTTATGAACTAAATATGCTTATTTAGTATTCTGTAGTTCATGGCATATTTTTAATAGCCCTAATCAAGAGCTTCATAGTATCATGATTATTTTTCTACAAGTTTTTTTTCTTATTATGCAAGGTGCTACATTAAAACTGAGGGATTCTTACCATGTTGCTTTCTTTTTTTGGCTGTGGATCCCTTTGGAGGGTTGATGATGCCTACAAGTCTATCCTTATTTTAAATGCATAAAGTAAAATTCATGGAATTATAGAGAAAATGAATTATATTAAAATGTTAATTTAAAAATTTTGTGATATGGCAGGAAGTACTATTTTACTAATGGATTAAACACAAGATCGAGTGGAAGGACTAAAAATATACTTTTGAAGTAGTGATAAGCATAAAAGGTATTTTGAGATAATCTTCAAGTACAATGTAATCTATATATTGTTATTCTATTGATTATAATCTCACAGATACTGTGAATTTATTCTTTGTTGCCTGCTTTGATAATTTAAAGAAATCAGTTTCAGTTAAAAATATTGGTGAAAAATATATATTTTTTCCATCCAAATTTGCAGACTTCCTGAATTCTAGGGACAGATTCTTGGGGTCTGCGGAACCTAGGTAGAGAACCACTATGCTACATGATATTGCATACCTATCATGAGTAAAGCAAAGGTCTCTAAATTTAAAGAGTTTATATCCTAGTAAAAGGTATAAAACACAGACAAAATGAACCCTAATTCAATGTTGTTTAATATGTTGTTTAAAGTTCCATGAGTGCTATGTGGATAAAATGTTATAGGAGTTTACAATATAGATTATGCTTGCCTAGGAAACCATGGAAAGGTTCTCTAGGAAAAGTGGGTTGTAACCGGTTGGAGAATGAAAGAAAGTATACAGGCAGAAATGGAGGGGAGGGGCATTTCAGTCAAAAGGAACAGGCAAAGCGCTTTAAAACAGCAGAGAGTTCAAGATCTACTTTAAAGTATATGAAGATGCATATGCAATGTAAAACTGAATAGGTAGGTTCTGTTCATCACAGAGGCCCTTTAATTCTTGGTTTAGAAATTTGAACTTTATACTGAAGGTTATGGAGGAACTATTGACTATTTTTTAGCACAATAAATTGATGGAGTAGAGCTTTCCTCCAAGAAAGTTAATCTGGGAGCACTGTGTTAGATGTATGGGAGTACAGAGAGACATTAAAGAAATTGTTTCAGGCTAGAGATAATGAGGGCCTGAACTAAGGCAGCAGAAACAAGAGAGGAAAAAGGGGTGCATATGGAAAAGATAATAGGAGATAGAATTATTAGGACTCAACATTTAAAGTGAGGATATCAATAAAGAGGAGTTGTTTAAAGGTAGCTTAGAGTGAGTAGTAGGATGGAACTACAGTTAATGAGAAAAGTAAAACAAAATGTTTTGGAGATTGGAGTAATGAGGATTCCTATTTTTTATTTTGAGTTTGATCCCTAATTTTAACTACTTGCTTGGAGCAATGGAACAGAACAGTAGGATGGGAGAATAGAAATAATTATAGTAAAGGTCATTAATAAGCTTTGATAGATTTATAATTTTGTAATAATTATATTGTAGTTCCAAGGAAGTATAATAGCTCCACCAATATTTGCCTGACTTGGACTTTTTAAAGCCCCATCTCCTTTTTGGGACATTGCTTATCCCATGGGACATATAAAAGCTTTCAGATGCATTACTCACCTCTTCCTCATTTCTACTTCCTGGTTTGAAGGCCATACTTCATGAGTGGCAAGCTTGTGTGACTGACATAATGAATGACCTTCCTGAGTCACTCTAGTCCTGGAAAATGTTTTGACTCTATCAGACTAAATACCCTCCCCCCTCACTTCCCCTCATATGCAGGAACCGATCTAGAAAAAGTTTATTTATTGTGGTCTATTTTAAAACAATATCTACATGATAAAACAAAAACTCTCCAAAGAATAATAGGGAAGTTATTCTCTTACAGGTGAATAACCTGTAAGAATAATTGGCACTATTTTATGTGCCAATCTCTCAAGAAATATCCTCTCCAGAGCAGTGATTTGACTGGATTGCTAAAGCACTGATGAACCAAGGTGTTGTGTCTGAAGTGCTTCCTCTGAAAGTAAGATTTGTGGGAAAATAGGCAAGGTTTCTATTTTCTTGTAAATTTAACCCTGATTTTTTTTCTGCCATAGATAGATACATTGGCAGGTAGATAGATATGTGTGCAGATACATGGAAAAATGGATGGATAGAATGAATATCAGAATCTACATTTTAAAACTGCTGATATTGGTGGATATAATATGCAGAAAGACTTTGATTAATAGATTCAGGTTTAAATGCTTCTAAGATAAAAATCCTTCAGTTGGGGTTAAATGATGAATTTTAGTTATCCTTGTATCACCCATCTTGTTGCCAATGTAGCTGGGCTCTAACATAAGCGACAGTTGTCAGAAAATGAATACTTTAAAAAGGACTTCTATATCTAAATACATATATTTAATCAGAGAGTCCTTTGGCTTCTGAAAATAAGTTGTCTAATGAGAATTTCATTTGAGCAGCTGTGACTGAGGAGGTCAACAGGCATTGCCTAGGAGAATATGGCCCAGCTGGTTAAATCTGGTTGTTGTCGTGATTTAAATGGTCAAGTGCTGCTTGTAATCCAGGACCGTCTGTTTGTAAAGGGAAGAGTGAGTGCTTCAGCATAATGTACAGCTGTTTTAATCTCTCTTTAATAATAGTGCTTCAGCCACTACCATGTCTTGCGCATCATACTACTAAGTATATGATCCTAGACTGGATGAACTGGTTTGGGACAGGTTCTGAAGTCATGTGAGATTGCAGAGAAAGGGATATAAACAGCTCTAACAAAATAAGAATTTCTTTTTTTTTCCTCCTTTAAGAGGCTTATATTTTAGGTGGTAATTATTGTGATCAAGAGGGAGTGATAAAACTTGCAGTTAAAAATATTAGAATAAATGTGTTATATTTGATAGAGGCCATAAGCTTAAAGGGAAATATGCAGGGTTTAGGTACAATGTCATAGAATGTATGCTGTTCAGAAATTAGAGTATTTGTCCAGTAGAATTGTGCCTCAAGATATGATAATAATGAAAGTATGTGGATTCATTTGACTGTTTATGTGGAGAAAGGGCAGGAGCATTTGAGCTTTGGATTCCTGGTGGGATAGGCTTTCCAATGGATTATGCAGCTGTTGCCCAGCACAAGAATGAACACGTGTTTATGTATCTGATGGATTATTATCATTATTCACATCTCTAAACAATAATTTGGATTTCTACATATATTTTCACTGAATTATATTTAGTAAGCATATATGTTGGTATGTATTACTTATCTGATGTTAATAGCTTTTGCTGTACTAAAAGAAAAAGAGGAGTGTGATATAGTTTAAACAATGGGAAAACTCATTTTTGAAAGTCTTATGTTTTTTGAGTGAGCTAGATCTGGGTTTGAATGTAAGTTCTAATATTTAGCAAGGTAATATAGCATACTGATTGAGTGTGGACTCTGGATCTAGGCTGTCTGATCCTCAGTTTAGCATTTGCCAGTTGGATGACATTGGACACCCCTCTGTGTTTTCTCAGCAAAATATTGGACATAGTTATGGAGCTATCATGAAAAGAAAAAGATTTAGTTAATGTAACTAAAACATTTAGAGCGTTACCAGTACATAGTAAGTGCTCAATAAATGTAGCAAAATTTATTTCCTAGTCTTAGGCAAATAATTTTATCCTTTTGTGCTTCAGTTCCCTCATCTGTAAAACTGGATAAATGGTATTTACCTTTCAGGGTTGTGTCAGAATTTGATTATATATATATATATATATATATATACACATATATATAAACATAGCTTATATAACCATAATTATTATTACTATTACTATTATAACTACTATTACTGATGTCATTTGAAGAATGTTTTTTAAAGAGAAATATTGCAGGAGTCTCATCCTGTACCACAGACAGAACCATAGGAAATGTCCCATGGTGTTAGGGAATTTAACATTTGGCAGCAATGACGTACTTATTTTCTGGAAGAGCAATTCAGCTTAACTCTCCTTTCAGGCTTTTTGGAAAAGCTGATACTAAAGTTTCCCCGCTGGAAGCCAATCTTCCCTGCTGAGAAATATGTGGAATATGATGTTGTCAGTGAGAGAGTTGGTAAAGCCTTGGATGAGGTTTACAGATAATACCCAGTTAAAAGTACTGTGTTCCTGTTAAAGAAAAATATCTATTAAAAGCCCATGCTAAAAAATATAGAAGTTTAACATTCTTACCATGCTAGAGCATTAAAAGAATCTTTTAAAGCAAATTTTATGGATATTAGGTTTTTCAGTTCAGTTCAGTTCATTTCAGTTCAGTTGCTCAGTTGTGTCCGACTCTTTGCCACCCATGAACCGCAGCACGCCAAGCCTCCCTATCCATCACCAACTGCCGGAGTCTACCCAAACCCATGTCCCCTGAGTCGGTGATGCCATCCAACCATCTCATCCTCTGTCGTCCCCTTCTCCTCCTGCCTTCAATCTTTCCCAGCATCAGGGTCTTTTCAAATGAGTCAGCTCTTCACATCAGGTGGCCCAAGTATTGGAGTTTCAGCTTCAACATCAGTCCTTCCAATGAACACCCGGGACTGATCTCCTTTAGGTTTTTGCCACGGTTCTAATTGAAGGTTATATTGGTGAAATATTTAGAATACCCAAGATCCAAACCTTTCTTTATATTTCTCATTTATGGGAGAAGGTTTTGGACTTTTGCATAAAAACACATTAAGTATTTATTATGAAGTCCCCAGAATTATTATTTTAAGTAAGTTGGAAATTTTAGGTCATTTAAGTGCTGAAGTTACCTAAGATCACTCCTACTCTAGGTGAAGAAGCAATCAGATATTCAGAGCGATGCTGATGTAACTTCATTTTAATTCACTTTTTCTTCTCTTTAAAGTATAGCTTTACTCTCTTATAATGTTTGGGTCCTCGATCCTATTTTAAAGAATTTGTGTTATACACATAGCAAATACTAATCTAGTACCAAATAATTTAAATATACATTTCTGCAAGTATTGTACAATTAGGGATTAAAATGAGGAACTAGAACTACTGTTCCATATTGAATTCTGGAAAAGAATAATGCGTCTTGTGTTTTTGTGTTAAGTATATTTGCTTTCTAATTCTTCAGAAACTGGTCATCCTCACATATCTTTATGAAGTATGTAATTAGCCTAAATGCTGTGAGCCCTAGACATTCTGGGCAAATATTTGTTTCAATTTGCTGTTGTTTTTCAACTCCCGGTTTCAATATTGGCAGTATCCTAGTTGGTTGAATTCTTTTCTCAACTTCATTTTGTGTGTCTCTGCCTTGAAAAGATACTTCAGATTTCTTGGCCCATTTCTATCTCCTCAGACTTAAAAATTCTTAAAAAAATTTTTTTTCTCTATGAATGTTAAGAACAGATGCGGTCAGTTGCTTCTGATTTTTCCCCTTCCTGACCTGGGAAGCAAGAAGGTGTTCCTTGGCATTTTGTTAAGAGGATGCAACTTCCTCTCCATGGTTTGATGAAATTAAGTCATGGTCTCATATGAATTTTGAACTGGTGAAGTCAAAGTGGATCATTAGCATTTTACATTTTTTTTCAACTGAAAATTCATTAGATATCCTTATTCTGGAATTATTCTCAAAAGAATAGGGAGCAGTTTTAACATCTATACATTTTTCTTGCACAATATATGTGTAAAATCCAAAGAAAAAATGAATAGAAAAGGAAGTGACAAACTCAAATCTGTGTTTATTATGTAATATTTGATTATATATATTATAAGGCATAAAAATAAAACAAACACTTGTAAATTCATCATTCAGTTTGGTGTTTTCTTTACCTATTCAATCCCTGTGTTTTCTACATAGATGTAACTGCTGTCGGAACTTTGTGTTTAGAATCATGCCTTTTTTTGTTTTAAAGCAGTTTTATATATGTTCCTAAATAATATGTCATTTAGCTTTGTTTCAGAACTTTATAAAAATGGTATTACACTGTAACTTTCTATGGCTTATTTTTTATACTCATATTTCAAGATCAATTTTGTTCTGTGCAGCTCTAGTTCATTTTCACTTTTGTATGATATTCCACATGCTATCCCACAGAACGCTATATTGAAGTGTACTCTCCTGTTTACTGTCTGTGGACATTTGGATGGTTTCCAGTTTTCTGCTAGTACAAACAACAAGAGTATGGTATGAACATTCTTGTACCTATCTTCTGATACACATGTGCATGAGCTTCTTCCTAGGGTGTATTCCCAGAAGTGGAGCTGCTGTTGACAAATGTGTATTATTTTTTCTACTCTGTTGGAAAACAGTACACAAAGAAATTGGAGCTTCGTTGTGTGTGTGTGTGTGTGTGTGTGTGTGTGTGTGTGTGTGTTATAATTCCTGAAAGCCTTAACTGTCTATACCTTTGGTTCCACCTTCATCAAAACATCTAGCCCAGGCTTCCTTTTATTGCTGAGCTTTTCAGACACATGTAAGAGCCTTTGATGGACTCTTCACTGCAATTTTTCTTTTTCTTTTTGTTGTTTCTTAATAGAATGTCTTCAGCCCTTCTTTTAAGTATGAGCACCAGTGTATTGTCATTCTCCCTCTGGACTGTGATTTCTAGGTTTGTGAGGAAATACATTTTTTTCCTCATTTGATTCTTTTTACTGATGTTTCTAGCTCTGTGTGATTTTTGAATAAAAGTAATTCCTAATCCCTAACCTTATCAGGTTCACATTAATTTTTTAAAAATATCTATGTCAAATTCATAATTAACCAGCAAACTCTTGATTATTGCCACTGTTCGAGCCATTCATATTGGAAAAGACATATTTTTCTATCTGAACAGTTGGCTTCTTAACTGGAAATCCTCACTTTTTCTTAAAATGTTTTATCTGGGAATCCTTTCTGATTCAGATTAGTCTGAATTTGATGTGCATTCTTGCTTAACTATGGTAACCTTCTGAATAATACCTAATAATTATTTAATTAGTTAATTGGTCTTAGCATTAGTTTTTTAATTTAGAAAATGAAAATATTGGTTGAACATTAAAGGCCACATTCTAAAATTTTGTGCTGCTTTGATTTTCTTTTATTGGAGTTTGTATCTGAATTTCAGCAGCCACTATCAGTAATTTTCTCTTTCAAACTGTTTTCACGGTAAAAGAGTCATCTGAACCAATATCATGATTCTTTTTCTGTTAATTGAAATTGTCCTTTACTATTTCCAGTCTCTTTTTTTTTTCCTGATTTTTTAATAAAGATAGAGATAAAAGCTGCCATCCAGTTTTGATGTCTAAAAAAGCTGTTGTCCAGGGAAGGTACTTATAGACAAAGCCATGGATAATTGGCTCAAAAAGTTCTGTACATGGTTTGAGAGGTTGGCAAATGGAGGATAAGGTTAGTAGTGTGGCATGATCCAGAAAAAGCTAAAAGCCAATGATTCTACCTTTTGGCAGAGCTGTTATTAAGGGGATTTGGGCCTTAGAGGGAATTCATGGCCATAGTTATTAGCCATATGAGGTTATAGGTTTAATGCTGAATAACTGTGACACTTGGATATCATAACTTTATTAATTTACGTCTTGAGGGTGTAAGTATAACTGAGGAGCCAACACTGAGAGGCTGGACAAGTTCACACACATGAGTCACAAAATATAGGTCATACCCTAGCGTTAGGAAGGAGGCAGAAGTTAGAGGCCTGTGGACTTCCCCAGCTGCTCTCATGAAGTGAATTGAAATCAGTAAATACAAATGGGTGGTTAAAATAAATGGAGGTAAGATGAAGAATAACTATGAAAAATGTGACAAAGGATTGAATTATTTGCAAGGCACTAAATCCTATGGGCAGAGGAGCCTGGTAGGCTGTAGTCCATGGGGTCATGAAGAGTTGGACACGACTGAGCGACTTTCCTTTCACTTTTCACTTTCCTGCATTGGAGAAGGAAATGGCAACCCACTCCAGTGTTCTTGCCTGGAGAATCCCAGGGACGGGGGAGCCTGATGGGCTGCCGTCTCTGGGATCGCACAGAGTCGGACACGACTGAAGCGACTTAGCAGCAGCAGCAGCTGCAGCAGTGGTAACAGCGGTAGAATTACTTTGCTACTAATGTATGGTTTTTGAATGAAGGCAACCTATAGTCAACATGTAGTTTTTCGGGTGGCTAATAAACTGTGGGCACTGGGATTCCATTCTGCTCCAAAATGCAGTGTAACTTAGCTTACCTGGAATTTCATAGCAGATCCCTCAGAAATACCTCTAATTTTATACTTCTTGCTCCTGTCACAGGCATGGAAGAGATGGGAAATTTAAGAATTAATGCAAAAGCCGTGTGTTGTTTTGGAGCAATCTCCCTTTGTTTTCAGATGGGAAAAGGAGATTGAGGAAAACTGCCTAATGTACCTAATGTACAAAGTCCTAAAAACTATTCTTTGATCTTTTTGATAATGTTTGATGGTATATATAGGGTGACAGTGTAATTTTGGAGTACAGAGGACAGCAAAAAATTAATGTTGTTTGCTTATAAATACAGTTGTCACCAAACTCATGTCCACAGAAACTCATGTATTAATTTTGTTTCTCCATTGGTAAGTTTAATTTAACTCTTAACACACCCCCTTCTCACTAATAAGAGAAATTCTTGTCTCACTTCCAGGCAAACTCAGTTACTTCAGTATTTAACTTCAGTTACTTTTAATTATGCTCCTTTCATGTCTTCCTGGTTTTATCTGATATTCAGATGGTTTTAGCATTTTACTGGCATTGGAGCATTGATATCTGGCCAGTGATCGTCAATCTCTGTTATGCTTGGAATAAAATTCATTGCTTAAAATTCAAATATTGTAGTCTGGCTTTCAAAACTCGTTATTACTTTTTGCCCTCAGACCACTTCAGCTACTGGGCCATTTTCTTTTTCCTCAGGCATGGCTTAATTCCTTTGCACTTGCTTTTCCCTGTATATAGAATTATTTTCCTTTATATTTATACATATTAGCTTTTTAAAAATTCTTTACTTTTAGTCTTTCTTTTTCTTTCTTCCTTCCTTTCTTTTGAATAAATTTCTTAGATATGCCCTATTTATTTCAAACAATAGTAAAAACTTTTGTCTGTATCTCACTGTTTGTAGCTACTCCACTGTTTACTTTCTGAGTAATTAGTATTAGCTTCAGAAATGAGGTGTGTCCTTGGTGCCCATTGGAGACTAGCTGCTTTGAATTTTTTTTCCCTAGCTTAATTTAAAAAAAAACAAAACTTATTCATTGTCTTCCACATCAGCTGTGCTTTGTCTTTTTGCTTTAACATGAGTAATTTGGGCATTTCTTACTCAGAGCAACTGATTCTGATTAAGAAACTTGAAGATGCAACAATCTCAGGACAAACTTTCTTATTGAAAGAGTCCGCACTGTTAAGTTGGATTAGTTATTTAGTCCGACATACTTCATGCTCAACCATGATCCCTACCCTTCTGTCTCCCCTTTGCTTATCTAAGTTTTCCATTGTATCTGTTTTGCTTTACATAAAATCCAGATCGTATCTTGTCTTCTACTGATGTCTTTGGCCCTCATGACTTTATCTTTGTCTAAAATTTGTGGAGTCTTAAAAAAATGTCAAACTCATAGACACAGGAAGTAAAAAAGTAGTTAGCCTTGGGCTGGATAGGGGAGACAAGGTGAGGTTGGTAAAAGGGTGCAGACTTTCCGTTATAAGATGAATAAGATCTGAGTATATAGTGTATAGCATGGTGACTATATTTGATAATATTTTATAATTGAAAATTTCTAAAATTAGCAAATCTTAGCAGAGTAGAATTTAAATAGATGAGATAATGGGTGGATGTGTTAATGAACTCAGTGGGGAGAATCCTTTCACAATGAATCTATATATCAAATCATCGTTGTATACCTTAAATATCTTACAACTTTGTTTGTCAGTTATACCTCAGTAAAGCTAAAAAAAACACACCTATATGCCACTCCATTTATCAATAGATTATAAATCTATGTTTGCTAGTTTTTAAATTGAGATTTTTATTGAGATAGATTCACATGCAGTGGTAGGAAATAATATACAGAGGTCCAGGGTATACTTTGTTTATTTCCTCCAGTGATAACATTTTGTAAAACTGCCACATGCTGTCACAACCAGGTTATTAACATTGATACAGTACACTGATCTTATTCATTTTTCTCCAGTTTTAATTGTACTCACTTGTGTGTGCATGTGTGTATTAGGTTCTCCACAGTTTTGTCACCTGTAAATACCTATAGAGGTTCATGTACTCACTACCACAAGCAAGATACTGAACAGTTCCAACACCACGAGGATCACTTGTGTTGCTCTTGTAGAACCATACCCACCTCTCTTCTACTCTTAACACCTCTTGCCCTCTATACCAAAATTCCTGCCAGCCATTTAAATATCCTTCACTTCTAGCATTTTGTCACTTCAAATATGTTATATAAATGTAGTAGCTTTTAGTATATAAATGCAGTAGCTTTTTTTTTTTTTTGAATTGGCATTAAAAACAAACAGTATAATTCCCTGGAGATTCACCCAAGTTGTTGCATGTATCATTAGCATTTATTAAGCTCTTCCATCCGTTACTATAGTGGGTGAAGAGAGGTAAAAGTAGAGAAAGAGAAGGAAAAGAAGAACAGTTATTGGTTTTTAGTAGCTCTCAGTTTAGTGGAAGAAACACGTGCACATAAAGTAATAATAGAGTTAAGTGCTGTACTAGAGTAGTAGAGTTATAAGATGCTGGAGTACAGAAGAGGGAACTATCATTTTGTCTAGAAGATTGAAGAAGGGACTTACAGGCATTTGAGCTGGATTTTGATTAATTATAAGGTACCCATAGTGAACAAGTGATATAATAGAATCCCAGATAGAATAGCATGTATAAGGTTTCAATGAGATGATTAAATCTGTGAGTGTGGTGAATTCAAGAGAATTGGTATAGTTAGGATGGGAGATATGACTAAAAAAAATGGATTGAAGCTATTTTAAAGATTTTGAATTTTATCTTTTGGGTAGTAGAGAAGAGTTGAGAGCCTCTTAAAGTAGGAGGGTGAGTGACATAATTGTACACATTTCTTAGAAAGGTAGCTTTGGTAGCATTTTGACTCTCAGTTGGAAAGAGGCAAAGCCAAATGCAGGAAAATCTTTTAGTAGGCTATTTTAATGAGATACACATGTATTGATAAGAGTTTAAACAACTAAGGCAGTGTCAGGGGTTAGGGAGAAAGAATCAACCTGTATATATAAGGCTTCCCAGGTGGTGCTAGTGGTAAATAACCTGCCTGCCAGTGCAGGAGATGTAAGAGATGCAGGTTCAATCCCTGGGTAGGGAAGATCCCCTGGAGGAGGGTTTGGCAACCCACTCCAGTATTGTCCATGGAGAATACCATGGACAGAGGAGCCTGGTGGGCTCTAGTCCATAGGGTCGCAAGGAGTAGGGCACAAGTGAAGCAACTTTGCATGCATGCATATATGTGTATGTGTATATATATATGTATAAACTATACATATGTGAGGTTTGAAGTTGGTGAGAGAGTCAAAAACAATTGAAGTATCTTGGTAGAGATCAGGATACTTGATCAATGGTGAGATTATTATGATGGTGACTTGAGATAGATGAGAAGGTCTGGGTTTAGACATACTGAGTTTTGGCATTCTGTGAAGGTGGATAAACCTGGCAGGCAGTTGTAACACTGACTTTCTGGAGATTAGGAGAGATACTCCCTTTTTTTATCATTGTGATGGATTTAGTCTCCTTTTTCTTAGAGAACCCACTGTGATTAGTCATCTTTGCTTTCAGGTAGCATCACGTTTGCTACGTAGTGGAAGCTCTATAATCTATCATTCTCTTCTGTGAAAGAGGAGGAGTGACTGTAGGCCAGTATGGGTCATGTGTGTTTTACATGTTCAGGTAAATTTGATTAATCTTGTAGCCCAATGGCTCAGATAGTCAGTAGCACAACTGTTACTGGGAGCTTGTCTTACCTACTGAATCAGAAACCCTAGGATGTGGCCCAGCAACCTGTGTTTTAACAAGCTTGCGTGGTGCTCCTGTTGCAGACAAAAGACTGACACTATGGAATGACACCTATACTATACTGTCCTGTACTGTACTATGCTATACTGTACTAAATTCCAAACTGTGTAATAGTTACCATGAAATCATCTTGCAACCAGGCAGCATATTTTCAGCCTTCCTTACAATCAAGAATTGTCTGACAAGTCATAAAATAATGGATACATTGATTTTATTGAGAAGTAGGGTGAAAGTACAAATCATAGGCTATATATGTCAAGGAGTGTAGATATTATCTTCTCACTTTTGTTGCTCTTTCTTTAAATCTTATTTCATTTAAATTTGTATCTCCAATTAGCTGGAAAATAAAATACTGTGATATCATGAAGAAAAATGAAATTTTCAGGACTGCTTTAGTGGTTTAGTGACTAGTTAGGGTGATGGTGTTCGGAGCTCTAGTTAAAGAAAAGAAGCTGATAGGGGAAAGAGGAAAATTTATTGTGTGGTTTCAAATGTATTCATCTGGATTTAGATTTTATTTCAGTTTTGTACCTTGATCACAGGTAGAACACTCAGGTCATAGCTTATGACCCTTATCTGAGGGTGCTTAATAGATGATGAACCAAGTTTAATCCAAAAATGAAGCCCACAGTGTTTGGGCTTTAAGAAGGTTAACGTTTTAATTGCCAAAGAAAATCTTGTATTCTTGTTAGACATGTAGATCTAGAAGTGTTGAGGTGTCTGAGGCATAAGTGAATTTCCTAGTTGCTTAGGTGAACAGCCTCAGGTTTCTTTGGTGATGAACTTTAGTTTTCGTTAGCCCTGCTTGCTCTGCCATTCCTGCTGTTTTGCAACAGGGCTTAAAAGTGCTTTAAGTGCTTGTGACCGTGGTAATGAATGAAAATGTCTTTCCAGCACTGAGAGGATTGCATTAGACTGAATAGTCACCTCACTTGTAAAAGCACTATTAGAGTGGGGCAGCTGTAAGTAAGGATAACGATTTGTGTCCACTGCTTATTTACTGAAAATTGTCAATGTATTATTTATTGAGAGCTCTCCAGACAGTGCTTGTCAGAATAAAAATGTCAGCTCTGAGCAAAATGTTATAATACATAATAAAAATGCTAGGTACGCATTTTAGGGAGACAACTAATTAGACCTGCTTTTTCTTAGGGAGGGGGAAGTAAAAATGTCTAATATTGTGGATTTTCTCCATTTGTGTAAGTCCTTTTCTTCCCCCCCTGCTCAGCTCAGTATTTGGTTTAGAAACTTACCATGTCTGAGAAATAATTTGAGCAACTTTGTATTGTTGCCATTAGATACCCCAAGTAGCGAGGAGGCTTGCTCAAGGAGGAAGGGCCTGGCTTGCAGTCAGTCTCACAGTGAGCAGCTGCCCTCACCTCCATGTTCTGTCTGAAATTAGAAGATGTCACTTCCTCCCTGAGCAGTGCTCGTGGAAAACTGCCTCCAGTGTAAACAACATAAAATTATTAAGCTTATTCCTCAGCCGTGCTAATTAACCCCAAACAAATTTCACATTAAGGAAACAGAATTCAATCAATGTAAATGTTATTGCTGTGTATTACTGTAAGCAATAATATAGTGGCTAAAATAATTAATTATTTTGGATTTTTTAAAAGGAAGTATTTTTTTACGGTGGTATGAAATATTTTGTGAATTATTTCCCTTTTCTTCAGTCTATCCTGGCATAGAATATAAAAGACCCGTCTGGTAAAGCGTGGGTGATACGCAGTTGTCTTTTACGGGAAGGGAAAATGTATTTTGGAGTGAGTGCTTCAGGTTTGCTTAGACTGATATATTTTTATTGGTGATACATATGCAGATTTTGTCTCCTTATACCTACTGTAGTTAACAACTCGTTGTAGCGATTTCTTATCCTTTTCCCCATTGTCACCAGTGATGATTGTGGTGGGAATGATTAAAAAAAAAAAAAGAATGATGGTTAAAAACAATACACTTCTAAGGGGAAAAAATGAAATACCATTTCATTGCATTTCAGGTTTTGGGAAACAATTGCCAATAAAGATTTTCTTTTTTTTTTAAAATCTGGTCTTACATATTAAGTCAGGTTATCCTTTTCAAGATAATTTTCTTAGATTCTTTGGGAAAACAACCAGATTTGTAAATAACTTCTTGGTTATGCCTATGATAACTTTGAATAAAATTTATCATTATCATCATCTTTGTCATCCTCAAATACCTTTAAAGACATGAAGTGCAGAAGTCAGATTACATGTAATTTTATTTTTAATGCACTAGGATGCATATTTAACTAATGGAATTATTTGTCAGTTAAGAGATAGCGTGTTCTATGGTGTTTGAAACATAAATAGGATTTGCATTGAGATTATTCTGAGATATGATACATCCTTTAATACATACTGGCAAGTGCTAAATTAACTTTGAAATTTAAAGTAATTTAACAAAACGAGTAACATAAAAAGCAAAATGTTACTTTTTGCATATTTAACACAAACCATTTCTTTGTAATTTTGCCATCTTCTGGTAAATATCAGTCTGTCCTCATTCCTCAGTTACTTCAGTATCCTATTTTGTGGGCACTCTTAATTCCTTACTTCTTTACTTTATTAAAACTCTGTCTTCATTTTGGTAGGAGTATTTAAACTTTTTATTATAACTTAAATGCCTAATAAGCAAATTGCTACTAAATATTTACAGTGATGCCAAAACTAATAATGAGATCGTAAGTGTTCCAAGGATAGCTAGAGAATGCTACTTAAAAAATAATAAAAATATTTTTATTATGTATGTGAGAAAAAAATAAAATCTTGTGGGAGGATTGTTTTAAAATAATATGAATGCACCATTTATTTGATTTTATATTTTGGTTTCAACTGATTTGTTTCATATGGTTGCTTATATTTTTGTCTATTTCTTTAGTTTCTATAACTAGAGAGTGATTTTTGACTTCTTTTAGATGTTTACTTTCATCTTTCCAAACAGAAAATGCTCTTAGATTTTATTTGCATACTTAGGAAGGTGTTAATGTACCATAGATTATAAGACAATATATTCAGTAATTTTATTATATAAAATTTAGACAATAATAATTTGTATTAAACATTTCTAAACATTTTAGATGTTTATATTTAGAAGTATATTTAAAGCAAAAGCTTTAATGATAGGCATGCTATAGCAAAGACAATGGCATGGTTAAATATGATAACTGGCACTTGAGTAACCCTTTGGTAGTTAGGACAGTTAGATAATAAGCTGTACAGTTTATCTGATTAATATTCCTGGATTTTTAAAGTTACAGTATAATACCAAACCAAAAAAATGCAGTAAAATTCTAGACTATGGTCTTAGTTAGAAAAACCTGTATTAGGATATTTCAAAATGAGATGCAGTACTTTATTCTCTTTAAGACTATAATTGACAAACTGCAGTAATCATGCTTTTATGTGCTTTTCTCCCTCTACTGAATTCGTTTTTAAAAATGAAAGTAAAAAAGGTAAAAAGGAGACTCCAGAATTTTGAAACCAAGTGGTCCTGAAGTGATGGGAAAATAGCCAAGGTGTCACAGCTAATTTCTGACCCTGTTTTATGAGTTCTGCTGTTCCTTATTCCCCCTGTCAGCCTGGGAATCCCTGAGGCTGTGCAAACTGGCTGAACATCACTCAATTCCAGTTTTATATCCCCTTTTAATAATGTTGAGTCTATTCTGTCCAACTTTGATTCAGACAACCTGCTTGTCTTGAAAAAGTGATATATTTAATCAGTGACTCTGTCTCCAGCATAGCTCCCACTGCGTGTGACTAGAGCCCAGAGTAGTGCAGTGGTCTGTCACTTCTGTTTGAATGGGTAATGTGGAGCCCATCAGCTGAAAAGACAGGAGCTGGAACTGCTTGTTAGGACACATGATCAAAAGCCACTCTCTGCTTTCTGCCAATCAAACCTCATGTCGCCTTGTGGGGCAGACATTAGATAGATTTTTTTTTTCTGCCTTACACTATGGGCACTTTGCCAGTTTGACATGTGAACTGTTACAAAAGATAGCAGAGTTTCGCCCGCTTGCTGACTGCTTTAAAATATTACTGAACACTTGTTGTCAAAATGAAATTTTCATAATACTATAGTATAATAAATTCTTTGAAGTGTTATTATTCATTGCTTTTATCTTGTAATTTGTGGATTTGTCATTGCTGTTTTTGCTTGGGCAGAAGAAACAATAGACAATAGCTTCTTAGGTGAAAGTAAGGAAGACAAGACCCTTAAACCAATTCAGTTGTAAAGCCAGCAAAACTGTATGACCGATAGTTTTGAATAAGATGAACATTGCTTTGTGAAAACAACTTTAGTGAATTAAATGTTATTTTGCATTCTCTCTCCTCTGCTTTAAAAATTATTTACTTCTAAGTCAGGAAAGGAGAATGGTTTTAATATTATTATTTTAGCCCCAAACATTAAAATTTTACTTTGAAATTTAATTCAGGATCTTATTCCCTCTGCTTATTGAGAAGATGGACACATTTCTAAATTCTGATTTGCAGTTGCTCTGATTTTCAGTTGTCCTGATGGATATTTTTATCCTGCTTTTTCTTTTTTGTCATCGTCTGAAGAGTCCCCCATTATATCACAATCTTATCTTTGTACCCATAGCAACCCAGTATTGATGGTGACATGACCTAACTTCTAGGCTTTTTAAGAGAAGAATGAGTACCTAACTACTTTTGACTTAAAAGGCATTTCCTACAATTTCCAAACACCCGGATAACTGTGCTAATGCTGTTAAATCTTAGTTGGTGCTTTGATATCTCCAAACTTGCCACTTGGTACTTGCTGTTTCTTCTCTAATGATCATTTTAAAAGGAGTTAAACATTTTCACCAAAACATACCATGGCAATCTAGTGGAACTCATTTAAACAGTGAGCTACACATAAACAGCTGCTCCTTCAATAAGCCATTCTTTATAATACCCTTATTACCTTCTAGTGTCTCAAATTCTGATTAGTCAACAGTGCTGATTGCTGCACGGCATTCCGTTGCCCATCTTCCTTCTGCTCAGCTGCTCATGTCTTAGTTGTTATTTGATTACAACACAACTTGTGCATTGTTTCTCCAAGTTGCTCTTCATATTGTGTCTTAAAAACTCTGAATTATCCAGAAAAAACTGCGATGGTATGAGAGGGACTTTCTTTACACACATTAAAAATGTCTGAATAAAGCATAGTACAAAATATGTAACTATGGAACACTTATACTGGAAGGAATATTAGTGACTTAAAACTCAGTGCTTATGATCAAATTAAGAAACGGATTAAGTATGTGGAAGTATTTTTAAAAACATTATAGTACTTTGCAAATGTAAAGAGTCATAAAATTGTTATATTACGGTTATTAAAATTCAGTCAGATATAAAGTTCTGGGAGAGGTAATTATGCGTGTAGAACTTCACAGGAAGGGCCTAAAGGACCTTCATCTTTGCCTCAGGACTATATAATTTTATTCCAATTGTTCTGCAGCACAATGATGCCCCACTAAATAGGACCACACATTGGTGGTTTAAGTTATGATGAAATAAGAAGGGTGGGAAAAATCTCTATAATGAAGTTTGAATTTCAACTATTCCTTTGTTGTGACCCCCTAGAATCTACTCTTGGTGAGTAGGAAATGCTGACATACTAGAAATGCAACCCCTGTAAAGGCCCTAAATCTGTCATTGTGCTCTGGAGTCAGCTCTGAAAATAGCAAAGCTCTTTTGGTAAATTAAAATCGGTGTGAATGGGAACAGATGTTGACATGCTTTTGTCTTTAGGGATGCCAGTTATGAGGAGAGGGTCAGTGAGGTTAGACGTAGGAAATATAGGAAGTGTGCAAACTTGTTATACAAAGGGAATTCTGTGTGGGGATGCTTGTCAATAGAATTGTATTTATCTTTGGTAGTCCAGGTAAAAATTATACATACATTACTTTATCTAGAGGAAAAGTGAAGGAGATGGTATTTATTTCTGGGAAGGCTATAACTTTGTGATGTTCCCTTGTTGTCTTTTCTTCATCAAACTTCACTGGCTGTAAACTGTCTCAGGCTACTATTAGGTTTTACTTTCCAGCGTCATTTTGGCATAGCTTACTAAAGTATTTGTTGAACTCTAATGCTACAGTGGAGTCTTTGTACTGATATTTGTCAAAAATAATGAAAATGGTTTATGTTCTAAAAATGTGCAATTTATCAAATAGCTTGTATAGTCAATTTAAATAAGTCTCATAGAAGTTTCAGTCTTGATTTGAAAAAATAGCTTAGGATGAATTTATTTATAAGAACCTTAATAGTTTCTCTCAATTCCTTTTACATTTTAGATTACCTTATAATTTTCTAAATCTACATGAACAATAATGATCAATTTTGTCAGTATTATTCACACCTTTTATTAATTTAACATAGATGAATAAATGTGAATGTTGTGAAGAGTTGATTGGGAATAGATTTTAAATCTGACAGTTAGATTACAGGGTACCTAAGAAAAAATGGCTCTTTCACTAGGTACCTAGTAATTTAATTCTTGTTTGAAATTATTATAATTTATTACAGTGTGTGGGTCCTAATGAATGTCTAGTATTAAATGAAAAGGAGAAATTGAAATTAAGATTATGAAATTCTTTTAACTCATATCTTAAAATTCTCTTAAACAATTCAGAAGACATTAATAAGCTATGTGGGTTTCTTTCCATATTCTGTAATGGCAAATAAAAACATTTTTTTCGGTATTTAAAGATTCTAAAAAATGTTGAATTGCCATTAAACCTCAAAGCATGCAATCTTGGAATTTTATAAAATGGTAGTAGCCATTATAACAGCATTAAAATCGGCAACTCCATTTAAATATTTATTTGGATTATAAACAGACTTTTCTAGCACTTGAGTTTTCTAGAAATGACTAGGTTTTCCTTGTGTTAAACATTTAATGTAGGACAATTTGAGATTTCATAGAATTGTAAACTATACTAGATTAACATTTTAAAATTTCCAAATACCAGGGGGACTTTAAACATATGAGTAAAAATTTATAAATAAAATAAAGTTCTCCAAATGTCCATAGGCATTGAAAGTTGTCATTTATTCCTGGATCTAAGTAAAACCTGTTATGTACACAAAATGAAAATTAGATCATTGAGAAATCATAATTTCTGGGTGAAAGCAATGAACATACAACAATTTTTCTGTCCTGATATTTTCTGAAGAAGAAACCCCTCT
This sequence comes from Ovis canadensis, assembly GCF_042477335.2. NCBI lineage: Eukaryota > Metazoa > Chordata > Mammalia > Artiodactyla > Bovidae > Ovis > Ovis canadensis. The sequence continues at coordinate 44,076,247 of NC_091259.1, forward strand.
CTTATAAATATGACCGGGCTTCTTTGACAGTTCTTTAAAAAAGAACATCACTGACTACCCCTTTGAATTTTCACAATTATTATACTTACCTAAAAATGCTAAAGCTTTGTTTCCTAATTTCTAGAGCTTTTCTTCTCTATTGAGCCTGCTATAATGCATCTATGAGCTAGTAATTAGTTTATATACAAAGAGAGAAAAGAAATTAAGCCAGTTGGTGATGAGTTTACATTTGATTGCAGAGAATAACCCTGTTCTGGTTTTTGACAGCCTCAGAACAATGCTAGCATAGGAGATATAGGGCATGCCATCTCTCACTTTGAAGAGCCCCCCTTTACCAATTCCGGATATAATAATAATTTAAAAAATGTAGCTTCTTTAGGGAGTGGCTATTTTGGGTAGATTTTTGTTTGTCATAGGATTTTCATAGGATTTCCTTCAAGGCTGTGGAGTTGTGCCCTTAGGCCTGTAACAGTCATAACTCCATTCTTGTCCTTTGTCATAAAATTCCCCATCTTCCTCCCTCCACTTCCACTCCCACTTAAGGATGTGTTGCCAAGAGAATATAGTGAGAGTGCTAGCTATTTCTGGATGGGAAGGTGATTGGTTGCCTCTGATAATCTGATCATTGAGTTCAAGTTAGCCGAGGAATCTTAAAGAAAGAAAGGACAGAAAGGAGTAGGGCAATACTTAGGAATGATTACTGATCTCTTTTAAAAATGTTTACAGCAATTGTTAAGTAAGGAAATAATTAGATAAAATTTACTCTGCCCCTCTTTCTAAAAATAAAGCCTTTTCTCATTTATCAGTAATGTCCACGTGGTTACTGTTTATCACTATAAGTAGTTCCAACAGTTAAATACTGGTGTCTCTCATCTACTATTACAAAAGTCTAAAAGCTGCCCAACTACAACATGGGGATAGGTGAGGAAGATATAACTTTCTAATTCTCAGTTTGAGAACATGATGGTTGTGCTATTTAAAAAAAAAAGAAAAAAAGCAAACCTGCTTCTTTAAAACATTTTTTGCTAATTGTGATAAAGTAACTTTAAAATGTTAACTTTGAAAGGCAGTGGCAATTTACTAAACTATATCTGCTATTATATTTAATTAGATTTTTTTTCCTCCTTTGTGCCTGTTTAAACTCTAAATGAAAGATGGAAATATGTTTGCTCTAACATATTTGATGTGATTGAGATGAGATTAAGCGGTTTAAATGATTTAAAAATCATATTTACTTTAGTGCAATCTGTTAGGTTCAGTTGCTGGTCTGTCTTTTGGTTTGCTTTGTTGGTATAGCAAACCAGGCACTGAGGGCTAAACTATTCAGCACATGAGCAGGGCTAAAAATCTGGGTTTCCTCTCTCCTTCCTGGTTACTGAATTCTTCAGTAAAAGTTAAATTTGCTGTTCAGACATTAGCTGCACTTCTTAGCAATGACCTTGTGGGGTAGAGAAGCATGGCACAGTGGCACTTTCCAGCTGTATTCAGCCTATCCGTCGGGGTATAATCATGCTCGGTCCCAGCACCACAGGCTTGGACATATGTTGAGTTTTATTTCTTTCTTCTGACATTAATCCTATTCACCAGCTGTTCTGCCAGCTGCCATTCTTCAGCTTAGAGATTACATTTTGGGGGATACCAACAAAGGTCTAGTTGACCACTGCTTTCTTTTTCCTTTTTTCCCCTTATTCTTTAGAAATGATTGGACCTGGGGGTTAGGAGAGCTCAATCTTTTTCCACTATCACCTCACTTTTCTTTGGATACTACACATTAACATGATTTATAATCACTTTCAGTTTGTTGTAGATAAGCCTTCCAAAGAGCCAGATTACCACCTTACTTATAAATCCCCTTTCCATAAAAAGGTTTTAAGTTTACATTGAAGGCTATAATTAATGTTTCTTATGCTACTATATAAACAACATTAATTAGTGACAAATTCTTTTGATGTCCTAAAACATATTCCAGCTGAAAATATGCTTTCAGTTCTTTTTTACCTCCCTGCAGGTTTGAGAGCATATCTCTGTTAAGATGATACTTTTTTTCCTGAGCTATGGTTTCACTAATCTTGTTTGAATGGGCTATTAAATCTCTGTTACACTCATAATATATACTAATAAGTAGTATAGATTTCTCACTTTGTATTCCAGATGATCTGTCCATAAGCAGGATGTTAAACATCTGTAGTTTAAGCCTTCTGGGACTAACAAATGCATTAATGCCAGAAAGAAATGCGACCTGGACGATAAGGTCATGGACCATGTGGTAAAGAGGCATCCCCAATATTATCAAGCCTGTGCATATTCTCCATTGTTAATCCTTCCATTTTCATAAAGGCAAAAAGACTAATAGATTTAAGTTGTAATCATTTACAGTACATGTTTATTACATTAATACCAACAAATACACAAAATCCCATATGTGTTATAATTCCCCCAGCTGATATTTTAAAGTGGTTTATCCCACATGTCTCACAATAGCATTCACTTGGCCATTAATTTACCTCAAAAGGTAGCATCAGTAAGTGTTAGTTTATTGGCAGGATTCTGCCTTTATCTTTTTAACTTTGTGGCATGTGGAGATCATATATAATGGTAAGGAACTTAGTTTAAATAACACCTTTAGGCTGGAATCAGAATTAAAAACACCCTACTGACTTAAACAAAAATAAAAACTAGTGGCATCTTTTAGAAAGTAGGATTGTTGCTTGTTTGTTTTTTCATTGTTTCATTTATCCATCCATCTGTCCATCCATCCATCCACTTTATTTATTTCGTCATTCCACTAAGCAAGATACTACTTTTTGAGCCATATAAAAGAAAACACAGCATCTTGTGTTTACCAGACAGTGCATCTCTTCACATGTGTAACAATGTATGAAAAATTAGAGGAAGTTGATAAATTGTTTGCTGAAAAAAACTATTGATTCTATACTATTCTTGATTTCCTCCCCTAAAGCTCTGACAGTAGTGAACCCCGTTTACTAAATATGGACATACTATTTATAGACATATTCATATTTTTATTGGTGGCCAAAGCACTGCTTATAGGAAAACCTACAGGTGACTAATAGGAGTTGCTCACTAAGTGGAATAATGAATAGTATTAGGTGTCAATTAAATCAAGCTTCCCCGAGGTGCAGGTGCTCCACAATGTACTGACACATTTCAAGTAGCAGTGCCACTTCACCCATGCATATGAACAAGCACATTTGCATATTAAAAAGCTGAAAATTATTTAACTGAAGCAAAAGTCTTTTAGAGATGATGGAGGTTATTAAAACTGTTGACAAGAAAGAAGGTAATTGCCTGAAAATGAGAGATGACATTCTGCTATACACAGGGAACGTTGTTTTTGTTGTATTGTGCAGCAGTGCCTGGGTGTATAACCTATTACATTGAGATTGCTCCTATGCAATTAGACCCTTTTTGTCCTCACTTCAATAAGGCTATGATTATGAAGGATTGAAGAACACTTGGCATATTGAATGTCTGTTGTTTTTATAACTTCGTCAGAAATGACAAAACACGTTTTGTGTCCTGTTTTTTCTTTGTAGGCTTATTGATTCTGTGATTATAATATTCATAAAAGACAATGTGTTCATGGTTGAACACTCTGTCATTTATACAGGTTTTATTTTTTCAGTCTCAGCATAGTATTTGTTTGAATGCCAAGGTGTTAGTCATAAGAAGAGCAGATTTTTAAAAGTAAGAGATGAATAGGTGAGAAGTTTATCTTGCTAATAATCCCAAATATTACTATTAAAAGTGTCATAAAAATGGATGATTTCCTAAGTTCCAGTTGGAAATAAATCACCAAGTAGGAAAACTTGAAAGCTCTTTTATTTTCTCTTTGATTATGATCTGTTTATTTGCACTCAGATTTTTGAGAGTTCTTGGTATACTTTGGTGTGTTTGTCAGAAGATGTGAAGACTCATGGCCCTAGAGGAAGGCACTTTCTTGATTCAGTGAATCTGGGTTGACTTACTCGATTCTATAAGTAGTAACTAAAACAAGTACAGTGAATATGGCACCTGAAACTGAAACATTCATTGCAAATCATTGCAGGTGTAGGAGATTTTAGGTTTTGTGCTTTATTAAAATTGTACTTGTTAAAAGATTTTGTATCTAATCACCCCAATTAGGCTTCAGCATAGCCATTGTGGTAATGCACATAGTCCATTTTCGTCATTATATTATTTTCTTAAAGATGAGTATTGGTGTTTTTTGGGATATAGCCAGAATAGAGTATTCTGCTGGACTTTTAGACCTAAGATGTACCCCATTTTGTTGTTGGACCAATCAACTTCTTCTTTTATTATTACATGGATTTAAATCCAGGACTGGTTTGTCAGAGACCGAATTGATAGGATTTGAATAAATCCCAGATGTACCAGAAAGTTTTCTAGAGGGTTTGTCATTTATGTGCTCTTTTATTCTTTGATTTGGATGCATCTGGGCTTTAGTAAATTAAGAGGCACACCTAGGGTTTTTGTTAGCAGCTGTCTAGTGATTTATCTAATCTGACATGTTCATTTCTTTAAGTTGAAGAGGGAAAATGTCTTTAGGCGTAGCAATCTGACTCTTGATTAAAAAGATAAAAGTGAGATACCCCAGTTCTTTTCCAACTCACATTATTTACTGCCTGCTGAAAACCTTAGCTATTTAAAAGATGAAAATTCTGATGTAGCCATGCTCAAAGAGATTTTAGAAGCTTCTGAAAGCAAGTATGCCAAACTTGTTATTTCATATGAGAACATCTAGTTGCATACCCTGTACCCCAGTTTCCATTCACACAATCTGGGAGTTGCGTGAATTAAAATTATTTTTATTCCAGTTACTGTTAGGTGATCCTATTTAAAAATATTGAGAACAATCTTAACTTTACTTCATGTAACCAATTTTAGAAGAGAGCAATAATTGTTTTTAACTATATGAGAATTTAATGGAAACATTTTTCTTGGTTGATTAGAATTTTTGCTTTAATTCTTACAGTTTGTTTTGGTGCTGTTACTTAACATTTTTTCTGAATAAGTCTATTGACAAGAAGATACTTAATGCTAACTTTTTTTGTATTATTTTATCTGACCTTTAAATAGACAACATCAATTTGTGGGTTGGAATTTTAAAAAGCAAAGGTAAAAAAATTATCTTTCATTTTAATTTGTAGAAACTTATACTTTGAATGTATTCATGTTAAATATGATTTATAGAGACAGAAATAAATGTGAGACAATCAGAGTCATGTATTTCTGGATGTGTTCTGGAAAAGAAAATATTGTATAAAATACTTCCCTTTTGTCAAAGGATAACATCTATATAGAGACATTATGCAGCATTGGGGCATCAAGGGTATATTTTTGACAATAGAACTATTTATAAAACTTTACTATTTAATATACCATTGAAAAACCCTCACAGGCGTACATATAGTTTTTGATTATAAAAGTTTCTTAGTATATGAGTAAATGAATAAATGAGCCCTAAATCATCTTATTGAAAGATGTATGGGAATGTAGCATTGCATAGAAAGGTCTGAAGAAAATTCTAGCTTTTTAGATCATATCTACTCTCTTCACTTTGATATCCATTTCTGATAACTACTTTTCTTTATACTTACTATAGCCAATGCCCAAACAGAGCCAACAAATCATCTTGTTATGAGATTGGAAATGGTAAAAATGAGACTAAAACAAAAGAACAGCTGCATCAAGCCTTGTGGAAAGAAATTGAATGAAGCATTTAGGTGACCGACCTATAGAGTAACTATGAACTCAAATATATTGATAGACTAGGACTTGGCATAAGCTTGAGTTGAGCAAGGGTTTCAATAAATTGGGTGTGTTGAGAAGACAATCTTCTGAATCAGAGCCATTCCCAAGGAATATTGGCCCCTTGGGAATGCCTTTTCTCTACACCCTCTCCTGAATATTTTTTGGGCAAAATCAAGTTAATAAATAGCCAGTATAACTAACCTTAAAGTATGAAAGTCAGCTTGAAGCTTGAAGGGTGTTTATGAAGGTGGGTGATACCGTTGCTAGGAAGCTTGGCTCACTTTCTCTGCTTTTTTTTATGTAGATTCAATGTGCATGAGCTTTAAGACATTTAAAATTTTATTTGCAACACATCTTTCTTCTTTCTTGCTCACTATTTCAGAATCAGTGGGAAACTCAGAAACTCTCTGACAGTATCCAAGGCCCTTCAAAGCTTCTGTTTGTGTGGTCAAATGTGTTATGACTTTATATAAATGAGTACACCAGGAATTCTCTGGATCTTAGTTTGTTAGATTAATAACACTCTAATTGTACATGGTAGTTTGCAGTTTGTGAAAGGCTTTTACATATGTTATTTCAAGCTCATAAAAAGTTTGAGTGGGAAGGAGGGCAGGTAAGAGGCTTACCCTGTTCTAGGAGTGATAAAATTAATGATTAATGTGTTGAATAGCTAGTAAATGGGAAGCTGAAGTAAAATTTCGGCCACTTGGTAATTACTTCAGTGTCCTTTCTGTTCTTCAGTATTGTATTCAACATGATAGGCATGGTGTCCAGGTGTAGTTGGGTATCATGGGGTCCTCTGTTTGAGCTAATCTGCATGGCAAACTCCTCTGATTAGCACTGAGTAAACTCTTTGGTCTTCACTTTATTTGACCACTGTTAGTCTTCAAGGTGTGAATTGATTCTTTTAGGAAAGGAATAGTCAGTTTAGGAGGTACATGCATGTGTGTGTGTGTGTGTGTGTGAGTGAGTGAGAGAGAGTGATTAATTATAGGAGGAGAGCTAGAAAGAGATGGTGTAGGACGCTATGGCATGTACCTTTGTTTTCAATATTTAATCAGATACATTAATTTTGTTCTCTTGAGAGATTTATTTCACTAGAAAAACAAATGTACATTTCACAGATTGATCTATATGACCATATCAACAATAGTGACAAGAAAGTATATTTCTATTTTCGTGTTGCCTGAAAACTGTCAGATTTTGCTTGAAAAGTTATCAAATTTTGATTTTTCTTTTCTTGTACTTTTCATAATAATAATTTTTGTAAAAAATCTTTAATTGTAGAAAACTTGCAAAATCACATGAAGGTAGAAAGTATAGTGAGCTCTTAGGAAAATTCATCATCTAGTTTCAAAAATTATCAATATTTTCTATTGCTGTTTCATCTATCCAGCCACTTTTTTGGCTTGATTAAAATTTAAAATGTAAATTATGAATACATCAAACATATGAAAATATAGAAACCCAAATTTCTACTGCTAGTGTTCTTTGTATCAAACATGGGCATGAGGTTGCAACTGAAAGATGGAAAATAGAGACAAGGCTGAGGAAATAGGAAGAGCGTGGTAAAAGTGTTTTATAATTTCTCAGAAAATGCCTGTTAGCATTTCTTTTTTTAAAAGATAGCACATTAAAAAAATAAGGTAGCACTCTGTATAATAATCCATGTAACCCATAAAAACCTTCTGAACATACTGATCATTGTATTAGATATAGGAATCTTAGTTAAGGCAATTTAACCTGCACTTTGGTTCATAAGATTGTCCTGGAGTATTCCTGTCTTTGGTGTACACTAACAAGTCCTTGCTGTCAGATGTGACTGTTGGGAAGTCACTGACATTCCATAAAATATCATTAGATTTTTGTTTTCACTGTTTAGCCATAAGGCTAAACTGTACTGATCCCAGTACACACTGAGATGCTTTTATCTAACACCTCATTCTGAAAATTACAGTGGACCCTGGAAGTCTGTAAAAGGCATTCTTTATTGTTAGAGAAGGAAATCTTCTGTAGAAACACTGAATAAGGTAATCACTGGAAGTTCATTTACTTAAAAAAAAATTGTGGTACTAAACTGTATTTCAAGAAGTTCAGTTCTTAAACTTGTGAATGCTTTTACCTTGAACTAATACATCTTACTATTCCATAGGGCATGTAGAAAAAAATGATTTATAATATTTTTATACAGCAAAATTTTGGTTACTTGGAAAAATCAAAGACTAGAAAATGCAAGCAAGTGGATATTACTTATTTCAGGTTCATCAGGAAGCGCATTTGTTCTCATACTTATTGAAAATCTTTACAAAAATTTTAGATAATTCTTTTACCATGGCAAATCTGTATAGATACTATAATTGAGTTAAATCAGTCACACATAAAAGGTAAGGTTTCACTGACTCTCTCATCGTCATACTGTGCAGCATGATGGAATGTATAGAAAACTGACTGGGTTCTTCATTCATTCATTCATCCACTCACAAATACTTTTTGAGTTCTGTGTGCCATGTACAGTGCCATGCACTGGAAAATTAAACACCATGGACAGTTTAAATTTTCTGAATGATTTTTTAATAATTTCTATTTTCTATCAGTTTAATGTAAAATAAATCTAGTCAATTTGGGAAGATCCCCTGGAGAAGGAAATGGCAATCCACTCCAGTACTATTGCCTGGAAAATCCCATGGACAGAGGAGCCTGGTAGGCTACAGTCCACAGAGTTGCAAAGAGTCAGACACGACTGAGTGACTTCACTTTCACTTTCACTTTTGTTGTAGTCCAGTTACTTGAGATTTTAATGTCATTTATTTTGTTTCTCATGTTTAATGAAAGAAAACTGGAATGCATGGTTTATCTCTAGTCCAGTTAGTTTCGCTTGATTGTACACGCTCTTTCCAAACTTTGAAATCATCTGTTCCATATAACAAATTATAACTCAAAGAGTACAACTGAAGTGTGTGCTATGTGCTTTCTATGTACATTAGACATGTGCTAATGGTCATCAGTGCCAAGAGGTAAGAAGATGTTTAGAGTTAGGACACATATTTCATCATTACTGAAACAATTTAAAACATTCAATAAATTAAGTGAGTACAATCACAGGCACTGGGACATAAATTGGAATTAAATACAGTTTGACCAGAAGAGGTTTAAAAGAGGAGTAGGGGTAGGTTTGAAATGGCTATGGGGGCAAACTGGCGTGTAGGAGCTTCTACAGCAACTGCGTTTCTCCTACGGTAGAACTTCCAACTTTCTTTCATATTTGCCTCATCAGGTGCTCGTATTTCCTACTAAACTGAAGCTCAACAGGGTGGGCACCCTCTTTGTCTAATTCACCTTTTTCTCTAGAACCTAGCACAATGCCTGGAACATTGGAGGTGATCAGTACATATTTGTTGGATGAGTGAATATAAACAGCTGTATTAATAGAAAAAGTTCTATAACAAAAGCATGGAAAAGAAGAGGGTATAGAATAGGGAGTAAAAAAGAACCAAAACATATTCTTTAGCAGGTCTAATTTTGAAAATATTTCTATATCTAGATTAAGTTAAAACTAGCTTTATTTGTGTTCTGTCAGAGCACTCTTGTAGCAGATATTTTTGCCTATTGATTCAATGATGACATTTGAAAATTGTAAAATAATTCCTGAAGCAATAGAAACTAAATTATATTCAGTAGCAAATAACCTAAATTCTATGAAAATTAATAACCCATGTACTATAAATATAGTAACTTTGTTAATTAGATTATTTGATTAGCATGAACACCCAGTTCTCTACTACAATAGATACCAGAGGCAATTTGGTAGATCTGAGAAAGAGAGTATCTGTAGTCTTAGGTAATTGGAGTTAACATTTTTGGGTTGAAAATAGCACTTCTTTTTAAAAAATTATTAGTCTAAGAAGAAAAAAGTATTCTATCTCATTATTAAGTATAAGCACATTATTTAAATATAAGCATTAGAAACTGGGCATGCTTATAATCTGAACTTGGTCATCTTTTATATTTTTCAGCAAATCTTATCTTTTCAAGAAGTCAGAAATATTTTAATTATTTTTCAGTTATAGTTGTTTAAAGGAGAATTACATGGATCTGAACAACTTTTATTTTTAAGTAGGTGAAATTATAGAACATTATTACCATTGAATTGAATTTCTAATTTCACATAAAATAATACTAGAAAATATGGCAAATATAATAATTTTCATTATAAATATAGGCTTATGTCATTTCCATGAGAATTTCTTGTGATATATAGTTTTTAATAGCATAAAATCAAAACAAAAAACCTTAAGTTTTAGCAGATTTAATTGAAATAAAATTATAGCCACACATGTTATTTCTTAGTAATTTTAGAAAGGGTTATCTTATGTTAGTATTATATATTTTTTTATATTTGTATTTATGACCCCTTTGTAAATTATGGTTTAAAGAATATTATCTTCTGGTAAATTGTCTAGAGATAACCAACTTGGAATAATTAGTTGTTTTGCCTTTTAAACACAATTATTTTGGGCACTTCTATTGTGAAACACAAAATCACCTACTATTTGTTATAAAACCATTCAAAAATTCTAGACAGTATTTTTAATATTAATTTTCTGCTTTAATATTTAAACCAAATCTCTATTTAGAAAATAAATTGCCACATTTTCTTATGTATAAGTTGTTTATAGCTAATAAAAATTGCCTGTATTTTGCATAAATAAAATTTGCTACCTGATATTTGGTTTAGATATTCCCATTTCATTGATATGAAATAGAAGTTTTTATTTTTACATCTGACTTTGAGCCTTAGAAAAATCATATATATGTATTATATATAAACAACTTCTCTCTCTCTTTGTGTGTATGCATATATATGTAAAATAAATTGATTCTACCATTTTTAACATGGATAATTTTGAATTCATATTGTTACCTTGCCAAAATAGTAGGCAAATATATGTGTATTTGTGTATAATCAGACTTCAAGTAGTGAAAACATTACTTTTAGGAAGGTGGCTTTAAAATACTTTTAATTTTCAAAGCTGATGAAGTAGAAGTGAATTATCAAAAAGCGTAGTTTTTAATATGTACACATGTTATGACAATTGATAGTCTTATTTTTCTTTAAAAAATCCAATTTATAAAGTTTTGCTATTAAGTAATAGTAAAAATAATATGATAATATAAGAATTACCTATGTTTAAAAATCATAAATAAACTTGCAAACGATAAGGCTCAAGAGTTCTCATTAGAGAAATGTTTTTCTGATAACTTTTTTTTAAGGCAGTTGTTGATACTCTTACCTTGTGGTCTTTAGCTAGAATAGTTTCCACATTTTATAAATATGTGAGGGGTTCAGCGATCACTCATATACATTTTTTTTTACAATTGGATTTTATTATAAAGCAAATAATTGTTATAATTATTTAAGCAGTTTCTGCTACTTAATTATAGATAAGTATTACAGATTTGAACTTTTAATCTAGCATTGGCTAAGTTTTACAATACCTAGAGATGATAGTTTTTGGTGAGTTGTATTTGTTACTATGACTTCTCATAAAATCTTCCTTTCTTATTGTATTAATACATTGAAGCAATTAACTGAAAACGGTCTAAGTAAATGAACATATTGGAGTGAATTTTGACAAAAAAGACATGTTTTTACATTAAAATTGGAATACCAAAAGCTTTTCATCCTGAAAAACTAACATCTAGAAGAGCAACCATTTTAAAATAAGGTACCAAGAAACAATTATAACTTATAACTTTGATATTTTCATATTCAAGAAAATTTTGAATTGATCTCCACTCCACAGTCATTTCATATATAATGTTCTAGGAAGTTTGTAAATATGTTTTAAAAATAAACTTATCTTGATTCTAGAAAATCTTTGAATTTACTGATGTGAAGCAAGTCAAATGAACACCTGTACATCTTCTCTTCAAAAAGACTAGAGCTATGGTTTAAAGAGTTACTTGGTTGTTTATCTTCACTTTAATGGAAGGGATAGATGGAGAGGCATTTTATTTGGGTATCATAACTATATATTTTATTGTGAAATGAATGTTTGAAAGTATTTCTGCTAAAATTATTAGTTGAGATTCATGACATGAGGAATCCTAAATTAATTTTTTTCTTACAACTACTGGGCCTTATTACATGCCCTTTATTTCCCAAATCTTTAGTGTTCTTTCTAGCCTAAGCATATGTGATTTATCTATATCTCATAAATTTCTAAATAGTTGTGTTTATATTTGTATGTACATTAATTCAGTGGAAATATATGTGATAATACCTGCATTTCTAAAAAATCTGGAGGTAGGAATTTTTGCTGTTGTATGATATTGGAAAAGTCATCCTCTGAATCTTGTAAATATATATATATTTATATATTGTAAAATATTTATATGCATTATATATTTATATATCATAACTTTGATGCCAGTGAGTCATGTGTTTGTCCATCAAATCTGCAGCTAAGTAAACATAAAAAAAGCTTCTTTGACATAGTAATTTTGGTTTCTGTTACGTGAATAGAGAGAGCATTGCAGGCAAGTTAGCAATGGAACACATACAGCTGAAAGCAGCTTGAAAAGCTCAGATTTGGGAAGATTTGGCACCTTCGATCTATGTTTGTTTTTTTTTTTTTAATAAGAGATTTCTTTTGTTGGTGTTAAAGATTTTAGACTTTACTTCTGATTCTTGGAAACTTCTTTGGAAGGTAGATAGAAAGTGAATAAAAGAATTCTTAACTCCTGCATAATGGTAGCTACAAGGAATTTTATACTCTTTTCACTATGCTACTCTGTTGAGGATTGATTCTTTTTTGATTGTAGAGATGATTTAAATCAATGATAATTAAACTGACCTGCTAAAATACTAGAGCACCTTTTGTTCTTACTAAAAATAAGTTTAGTTTCTGTCAATATGTAGTGTTTATATGATAGGCAGAGGACTGTCCTTAAGGAAAGGGAATTTATTGAATAGTATGTTATCACATTCTTTCTTATGAGCACTTTGGAATATATGCATGTTGTATATTTATACACATAGCCACACAACATAGAGATTCTTCTCTGTCCTATTAGCTTTAGAAATGCGAATCCAGCACATAAAGAAATCAACTGTATACAAGATAAAATGATTCCCTTTAACTACTGGTGTGATTGTCACTTGGTGAGAAAGTAGCTTATGGTCTATAGGGAAGCACATAATTTCATTTGGATTGGGTTTTAAGCGAGTCATTGTTTCGTTTGGAAAATGTGAAATCGGTGAATGGGCTTGTTCTCTTTGTAGAGGATTACAATAACACACGGAAGCTTATGAGTGCTTCTGACAGATGTGTTGGCGGTTTGCCACAAAGCGAAGGGTGCGGCCCTGACTGACAACTTGCAATTATATTATGATGAATGGTTCTGATGTGTGTTCAAGAGAAAACCACTTTCTAGAAAGTGAAAGTCATACATACGGTTCCTATAAAAAAATCAGCTCAAATAAAGTATCATAACTTTCATTTTATTTTAGCGTTTGGTGGGATAACCAATTTGATTGCCTCTCCTTTCATAAAAGTCTGTTTTTGATAAATCAATGACCAAATCCAAAATTTTTGTGGGGAAAACTAATTTGATACCAGTTTTGGCATCAAAATTACTTTATCTGCACTTTCAAAAAAACTGATGTCTCAGAGAACTCTAAGGCTTACGCACTTAAAATATAGACACATACCATAGTGTGGCCAGTAAGATTACTGGAGTCAAACGTTCGAAAGGAAACTGCTCTTTTTTGACCAAGTCACTTCTCCTTCTTGATAGGTTTCGTTGTTTGCTTAACAAGGAAAAATAACACAAGTGGACTGAAGCTTTGGGGCACTTTGAAATTGTCTTCACCGTTTTCTGTTTTAAGAAAAATCTAAATATGGCATAAGAATGTAGATTTATCAAGTGTTAGTATGCCTCATCATTATAGAAATTCACTTCACAGTGATGAAACTATAGCATAAAATATATATTAATGAAACTGGCACTTTATCTTCATAAATTAAGAAGAAATAAACTGGTTTCAAAAACTAAAAAATTAGATTTTGAATATCTTTTATTGCACAATATTTAAATTGTGCAATTTCATAAGTAACTTTCAGCATATATCTTATTTAAAATATTTTTATTTTTAAAATGTAAATTTTTATCTGATTCTCTGAGGAACTCAAGTCATGATATTTTTGCAGTTAAGCAGGCAACACTTATTAAAGATATTTGGTAAGCACTATTACGAAGATGAATTTCAAATACATGATGTAAGATGTGACATAGCATATAAAGGAATAATACAGCCTTAATGGCCAAATTCTTCAGAAATAATCACACAAATATAAGACATTAAATGATATTATTTTAAAAGCTAAACTAAAACCTGGAGGAAAAGGGATTACTGATAAAGCCTAAATTTCTCAAAATTTATTAGATTACTTTGTTTTGCATAAGTTAAAATAAGATCATATAAAAGTTTGAAATAATCCAATACCAAGTTTTGAATGACTTTAAGTCTCAGTTTACTGTATCCAGTTTTTGTCCTTTGGGCTTGTTTTCCTCTAATTCCCTTTGTGACATTTAGGGTGTGTCAACTGTGGTATTTTAATAGTGGAACATTTTCATTGTTGCTGAAATAAATGACATTATTCATAGTAAAAGACTGGTAATGTAGTAACTACAGTGTTCTAGTGCAAGAATCAGGAGTCCTGCAGTTTTGTTGTAGATAGACCTTCTCACAGGAAAAAAAAAGACATTCACATAAGTTTTTTGTTTTTGTTCGGTTCACATTAGTTTTCCTGAGGGACTGACTGACTCATCATTTACCCTTGAAAGCTGTACATAGAGGAATAAGAACATGAAGTCTTGGTTGGCTAGTGTTTTCTGTTTGAGTGTCTCATTTGGAGCCATCTGAATTTTCATTACCTGGTTAGATTTAAGTCTGATTTCTAGTCTCATTTAGTAATATATAAGAATTTTCTATCATTTAGAACTTAAACCCTTATTGTCAAAGTGGTTTGTAGTTTTAATCTGTATCCATGTCTAAATTGTTTGGTAAAAACACGTTTTTGGTGTGGGTGTGTGTGTGTGTGTGTGTGTGTGTGTTTACCTTCAGGCTTTCTTTCATCATCTAGATTATCCTTTTTTTTTTTCTTTCTTCAAACTCTAAACTTGGTATTGTTGCTATGGGGCCCCAATCTCTGTGCCTGATTTAGCTATTACCTGGAAGAGGAGCATTCACCAACCATTTGTAGGTGCAAGTTAAGGCCTGTTAGAAAGCTTGGCATCTAAGCTATGATCTGTGAGTAATATCTTCTAGCGTATAGATTTGATCAGATGGAGTGTGTATTTGTGGGAAGAAAGTAGATTGCATTATGTGTGTACCATAGGTTATAATTATTGTCGTATCTATTAGGACTTGCTCTGCATCCCTGTGGTTCTTCTGCCCATCATGTCATCATTATAAGGTGGCCGCAGCAGCCCCATCGTCTAAGAGAAGGTGCCAAGGCTGGTGCATGGTAGAACAATAGTCTGTTACAGGCCATAGTTCTAGTTTAGTTCTTTTGATTTCATCTAGCAGGCTTTCTGGCAGGGTCTCTAACTCAGCTTAGGGAAGACTTACTCATGTTCTTGCAAATCTAAGGAATCATATTTTTTTTTATCTTTTCAGACATAACTTTGAGTGACATTTACTGAAAATAGTGGAAATAAGTTTGTAAAACATTGCCGTAGTGGTTAAAAGTACAGGTTCTAGACTGAGACTTCTTGAATTAGAATCTCATTTCTACTACTCATTGGCTTTCTGAGGAGGTTACTATTTTTGCCTCATGGCACAGACTCGTAAATTAATGAAATACTTGACATAAAGCATGTAGTTCAATGTATAGCATGTTATATGAAGTGTTTTATCAAGTACTCAATAACACTGTGTAGAAAAAGAACAAAAACTTACCAGAAGATTACAAATAAACATGAGGTAGAATATGAATCCATTTATATTATATTACCATCTTTAAGGTAGTGACCAAGAGAGTATTTACTGTCTGATGTGAGGAAAGCCAAGATAGTGCATAAATGGTTTCAAGTGATAACAGAAAACTAGACTTATTTTCAAAGAAAGCAAAATTCATATTTGCTGTCTTTGTATAGGTTGCTACCCCTCCTCCCACGCTGTTACTGTCTGTGGTTACCCTTGCTGAAATGTGTTATTCTCTAAAGTTACTCTTGCATCCTTTCCCCTCATTGTGTAAGCCCTTTGCATATGTAGTCTTGGGTGATTCTAGGAGAAATATATACTTATTTGATTAAAATAATTCACAATAAAATGTTAATGGCCAATTGGTTTAACTCTCTAAAGGAAGAGCTGTTTTGTTCTAAAGATGAGCTTATGAATTGCAGAAAATTCTTACTTTATGTCATGTTTAAGGAGGATTTGAGAAAATGTATTATAAAAAAGTTTCAAGCATACAAAAAGATAGAGAACACTATATAATGAACCCTTCTGTATTCGTTACCCAGATTCTACTCTCTGTTCATTAGTCTTTTCTTTCTTTTCCCTGTATTTTTTTGTGAACTAATAGGAAGGTTTTTAAAATAAGAGGTATACTTTTTCATTGTCCCTTGCCTAGTTTGCCATTACACTATTGCACTTCTATGCCTGAAGAATAGGGACTGGTAATTTGCCACTGGGAGCTGAAAGGTCTAATCATTGATCCAGGGGCAACTGATCTAGGGTTGAGATTTTCTCCTATTTTTCAATGGGGTAGCTGCTAACAGTTAATAAAAAAAATTTAGTTGTGACCTGTGTAATATCATTTTGTGTGCTGAAGATTAACCTCGGTTTTATGCAACATGATGAATAAAGCCCTTTTACTCTTTTATTGTTGTCTACTAATTTTAATAATTTAAAATTGAATTCTAAAAAGTGCAAAGAAGGGGATGAAAAGTGAAAGTGAAAGTGCGTCCGACTCTTTGCGACCCGTGGACTGTAGCCCACCAGGCTCCTCCGTCCATGGGGTTCTCCAAGCAAGAATACTGGAGTGGGTTGCCATTTCCTTCTCCAGGGGATCTTCCCAACCCAGGAATCAAGCCCACGTCTCCCACATTGCAGGCAGACTCTTTAACCTCTGAGCCACCAGGGAAGCCCAAAGAAGGGGATAGTATTTATATTATTATCACCCAGAATTAAATATGGTTAATCTCTTGGTGTATTTGCTTTAGTTTGTTTTTAAAGAAGATATTATTGGTTTTATTAAAAATATAATTTTGAGGGAATACAGAAAATATGAAAACAAAAAACAGAATAACTAATACTGCTAAATAAAAATGATCAGACACAATACTAGGCAGATATCATTCTTAAGCATTTATATAAATAGACTAGTGAGTGGGTAGCAGATGGATGAATGGACAGATGTAAAGACTTTTATGAAAATGTGGTCATACTGTAAATAGAGATGGATACATTTTTTTTTACTTCATTCTAAAAGACTGAAAAGAAACAAGTAGAATTAAAGGAGTTGCTGAATCCAAAATCAATGTTTATTTTAATTATTAGAGATAATTTTTGCTAAAAGAGTCTCCTCATGATTTAAAAATGGAGGCAGGCATTATAAAAAAATTAAGAGATTTCTCATGATGTTTTCTTTTTAAAAGCTACTTGCTTTTAAATGAAATGGTTGGTTTCCTGCTTAGAAAAATAAGGGAGTTATATACTCCTACAATTTCTCCCAAGTCTCCACCACCCACTTCTGAGTTTTCTTATTTTATTACTTTTGCATTGCCTAGGTTTTTAGTATTTATATTCTATTTTATAACCATAATTTCCATAGTCATTTAGCATTTATTCCGTGTATATATAAATGCAGTCATCACTACTGCTTCTTTTACCATTGCTTCTTTTTTTTCTTAGTTTATTTCACTTGCTTTCTTACGTGGCTAAATTTCATTTTGGGGATAATTTCCTCCCAACCCCAAGAAGGGCTTAGATGTCTAGTGTTTGCAGAGTTCTATCATAGTTGAATCTACCTGTCTTTCACCTTAATATCTGAGTGACATCTTTCCTTCGCATAATGTTGTTGGTCATTCAGTCTTCTCTCCAGAATTTTATATGTATTTCCTTGTTGCTGGTCTTTTGTTATTTTTGTTTGGAAGTTTAAGAAAATTCTTTTTCAGGGATGAGAAAATAGTGAAATATAACTAGGTAGAGCTCAGTGGAGGCAATAAGTAACTTTTATTTTAGGGCTGAGCTATCTTTTCTGAGATTTCACAACTTGCCTTATTTATAGTTCAATTCACCTAATTGGGAATGAAGTCAGGGTTTACCATTCATTCAGGAGGATACTTTTTGGGTCATTTCCTAGATTCATTGTGTCGACCTAGAAATATGTTCTAACATCTGTCAGACAGAAATAGTCCTCTTGTTCACTTTTCCTATTTATTCATTGCTTCCTGGTTTCCTTTTCTATTACACTTCAAGCTGAAGATTAAAAAAAAAGATAACAAAACTCGTTCAGTTTACTTCTCTCCAAATTTGAGAATATTAACAATTCTTAAAATTTTATTGACTTACCATATCATCTTTGTGTCTTTCCTTAGTCCTTTTAATCTATATTTTCTTCTAGGTGCAAAAACATTTATGATTTTTACCTCCATTATCATATATCATATCATATTGTGGCATATCATGCCATACCATATCCATTGTCGCTATGAAATGACCCTCCTTATCCCAGTATAATGGTCTTTGCTCTAAACTAAATTTTGTCTTTATTGATACAGCAACTTGGTCTTATCATGGTATATATCTTCCTGTTCCTTTACTCCTATCCTATTGTGTTTATATTTTACATCTTACATGGGTTTCTTATAAGCAACATATAATTGGGTTTCACTTTTCAATCTACTGGCAGTTTTTACCTTTTAATTTTTGTTTTCCATATGCACAATCCATTATCTGTTGCTTTTCTCCCTTTTTACTGCCTTCTTTTGATTGTCTCTTTAAAATTTAAATCTTTGATCTCACATATGTATTATTTAAACAGGCTGTACTGGGTCTTCATTGCAGTGCAGGCTTTTTTCTATTTGAAGTGCCCAGGCTTCTCTTGTTACAGAGCACTGAGTCTAGAGTGTGTGGGCTTCAGCAGTTGCAGTGCGTGGGCTCCATACTTGTGGCTCGCAGGCTGTGGAGCACAGGCTCAACAGTTGTGGTGCCTGGGCTTAGTTGCTCCATGGCATGTGGGGTCTTCCCACATCAGGGATCGAACCCTGTCTCCTATATTGGCAGGCAGACTCTTTACCATTGAGTCACCAGAGAGGCCCTGGTTGATTACTTTTTATACTTATATTTATCTTCTTTGTTGGGTTATTAGTTATGACCTTCTGTTCATTATTTTAGTGATTGCTTTAGAGTTTAATAGTACATTTATATCTTATGATCGTCTACTCCAAGAAATACCATACTACTTCACAATATAGTACAAGAATCTTACAATATATGTCCATCTGTACCCTTCCAGAGTTGTCCTATTGTTGACATTTTAATTCTACTTACTTTATAATTTAAGTCTGAATTTTGCAATAAGGAGTTCATGATCTGAGCCACAGTCAGCTCCCAGTCTTGTTTTTGCTGACTTTATAGAGCTTCTCTATCTTTGGCTGCAAAGAATATAAGCAATCTGATTTCAGTATTTACCATCTGGTGATGTCCATGTGTAGAGTAATCTCTTAGATGTTCAAGCTGGATTTAAAAAGGCAGAGGAACCAAAGATCAAATTGCCAACATCCCTTGGATCATAGAAAAAGCAAGAGAGTTCCAGAAAAACATCTACTTTGGCTTTATTGACTATGCCAAAGATTCTGTCTGTGTGAATCACAACAAAATGGGGAAAATTCTTAAAGAGATGGATATACCAGAACATATTACCTGCCTCCTGAGAAATCTGCATGAAGGTCAAGAAGCAACAGTTATACCCGGGCATGGAACACAGACTGGTTCCAAATTGGGAAAGGAGTACATCAAAGCTGTATATTGCCACCTGGCTTATTTAACTTATACGCAGAGTACCCTGTGAAATGCAGGGCTGGATGAAGCACAAGCTGGAATCAAGATTGCCAGGAGAAATATCAATAACCTTAGATAGGCAGATGATACCACCCTTATGGCAGAAAGTGAAGAAGAATTAAAGAGCCTCTTGATGAAAGTCAAAGAGAAGAGTAAAATAGCTGGCTTAAAACTCAACATTCAAAAAACAAAGATCATGGCATCCAGTCCCATCACTTCATGGCAAATAGATGGAGAAACAATGGAAATAGTGACAGGCTTTATTTTCTTGGGTCCCAAAATCACTGCAGATGGTGACTGCAGCCATGAAATTAAAAGACCCTTACTCCTCGGAAGAAAAGCAATGACCAACTTAGACAACATATTAAAAAGCAGAGAGATTACTTTGCTGACAAAGGCCTGTCTAGTCAAAGCTACGATTTCTCCAGTAGTCATGTATGGATGTGAGAGTTGGACAATAAAGATAGTTGAATGCTAAAGAATTGATGCTTTTGAACTGTGGTGTTGGAGAAGACTCTTGAGAGTCCCTTGGACTGCAAAGAGGTCAAACCAGTCAATCGTAAAGGAAATCAGTTCTGAATACTCAATGGAAGGACTGATGCTGAAACTCCAATACTTTGGCCACCGATGCAAAGAACTGACTCAGTGGAAAAGACCCTGATGCTGGGAAAAATTGAAGGCAGGAGGAGAAGGGGACGACAGAGGATGAGATGGTTGGATGGCATCACTGACTTGATGGACATGAGATTGAGTAAGCTCTGGAAGCTGGTGATGGAGAGGGAAGCCTGATGTGCTGTAGTCCATGGGGTCGCAAAGAATTGGAGATGACTGAGCAACTGAACTGAACTGATTTTATAATGCCTATAATACATTGACTTTTTTGCTTTAAATAATAAATTATATTTGAACAGTATTTAAATGATAAGAAAAAAATTAAAATATTTATCCATATAATTGCCATTTCAGGTTCTCTTATTTCATTTTTGAGGATCTAAATCCCCTTCGAATGTAATTTTCTTTGATTTTTTTTTCTTTTTAAGATTTCTTGTAGTGCACATCTGCTGGTGATGAATTTCTGAGCCTTTGTACATCTGA
This sequence comes from Ovis canadensis, assembly GCF_042477335.2. Lineage (NCBI taxonomy): Eukaryota > Metazoa > Chordata > Mammalia > Artiodactyla > Bovidae > Ovis > Ovis canadensis. The sequence continues at coordinate 44,097,194 of NC_091259.1, forward strand.
AAAATTTGTTCTTTAGTCTTTGTTTTGAAAGGTAATTTTGCTGGATATAGAATTTTCAGTAGATAGCTTTTCCCCCCCTTTTAGCACTTTTTAAATGTTGCACAGCTGTCTTTTGGCCTGCACTGTTTCAATAAGAAATCATCTGTCACCTTTTGTTCTTATATATATAATATCTCAATTTTTCTGGGTGAATTTATTGATTTAAAGCAATTTGATTGTGATATACTTTATAGTTTTCTTCATATTTCTTGTGTTTGAAATTCATTGGGCTTCTTGAATCTGTAGGTTTAGTTTTTTAAAAAAGAGAAATTTTTCAGCTATTATATTTTCAATATTCTTTTTGTTCCTTTCTTCTTGCCTTTAGGTACTTTAACTAAAGATACATTAGGCCATTTGAAATTGACTCATAGCACACTGATTCTATTTTCATTTTCTTCTGCCTTTTTTGTCATTATATTTATTATAGGTAGTCTGTATTGCTCTGTCACCAAAGTTACTAATTTTTTTTATTCTGCAATATTTAATTGGCCTTTAATACCATCCAATGTATTTTTTAATTCAGACATATTTGTTTTCATCTTTAGTAGTTTGACTCTTTTATTTGTTCATATATTTTCTGTATGTCTATTTAACCTTTAAAATTTTTCCACTAGCTTGTTGACCATACAGACAGAGTTTTAACAACTGTTTTAATGTCTTTATCTACTAATTTTAACATCTAAATCATTTTAATTCAGTTGACTGATTTTTCTTCTCTCTAGGGTCACATTTTCCTGCTTCTTTGCATATGTGTATTTTTTAATTGGATAATTAGGTTCAGTGAATTTTAATTTGGGGGTTATTCCTATAAAGATTGCTGAGCTTTGTTCTGGACTGTTAAGTTACTTGGAAACAATTTGATCTTTTATAAAGTCTCATTTTAAGCATTGTAAAACAGGATCAGTTCAGTTCAGTTCAGTTCAGTCGCTCAGTCGTGTCTTACTCTTTGTGACCCCATGAATTGCAGCATGCCAGGCCTCCCTGTCCATCACCATCTCCCAGAGTTCTCTCAAACTCACGTCCATCTCTAGTTTTTACTCTTCTATTTTTTCTTCTAGTTTTATGCACTGTTCATTGAAGAAGGCCTTCTTGTCTCTCCTTACTATTCTTTGGAACTCTATGTTTAGTTAGCTGTACCTTTCCCTTTCTCCCTTGCTTTTTGTTCCTCTTCTTTTTTCACCTATTTGTAAAGCCTCCTCAGATAACCACTTTGCCTTCTTGCTTTTCTTTTTTTGGGGGGAGAGGGATGGTTTTGTTCACTACCTCCTTTGTAGTTCTTTGGGCACACTGTTTACTAGATCTAATCCCATGAATATATTTGTTATCTCCACTGCATATCCAAAGGGGATTTGATTTAAGTTGTAGTTGGCTGGCCTAGTGGTTTTCCCCACTTTCTTTAGTTTAAGCCTGAATTTTGCTGTGAGAAGCTAATGATCTGAGCTGCAGTCAGCTTCAGGTTTTGTTTTTGCTGACTATATACAGCTTCTCCGTCTTTGGCTACAAAGAATATAATCCGTTTAATATTGGTATTGACCATTTGGTGATGTCCATATGTAAAGTCATCTCCTGTGTTGTTGAAAAAGGGTGTTTTGCTATGACCAGTGCATTCTCTTGGCAGAATTCAGTTAGCCTTTGCCCTGCTCCATTTTATTCTCCGAGGCCAAACTTGCCTGTTACTTTAGGTATCTCTTGACTTCCTACTTTTGCATTCCAATCCACAGTGAAGAATAGAACATCTTTTAGGAGGTGTTAGTTCTAGGAGGTCTTCTAGGTCTTCATAGAACTCAAGCTTCTTTGGCATCAGTGGTAGGGGCATATACTTGAATTACTATGATACTGAATGGCTTGCCTTGGAGATGAACCAAGATCATCCTGTCATTTTTGAGGTCACACCCAAGTACTGTATTTTGAACTCTTTTGTTGATTATGAGGGATACTCCACTTCTTCTATGGGGTTCTTGTCCACAGTAGTAGATATAATGGTCATCTGAATTGAATTCACCCACTCCCATCCATTTAAAAAAATTTTTTTTAATTTTTATTTTTACTTTATTTTACTTTACAATGCTGTATTGGTTCACTCATTCCAAAGATGTCAATATTTATTCTTAACATCTCCTGCTTGACCTCGTCCAATTTATCTTGAGACTAGAGACTCAAGTTACCTTGAAACTAACTTAGTCTTCCTGAACTTTCAGTTTTAGCTCCTTAACCCAGGAAAGTAGCTAGAGTCTTCCTCCCTGTACTGTAGCCTGGAAACTGTTTCCAGGCTGTAAACTGGAACAGTAGTAGGACTCATGTTTCCTATATCTCAAAAGATACTGTCCTTTGTTGTCAGATGTCCAATATCTTAAAAACTGCTATTCCATAATTCTTTTCTTAATTTAGTAGTAGGAAGGCAAATCCAACTTCTATTACCTTATCTTGGGCAATAATACAGTCTAAAACTATACTGATGGGCAATGGGAAGTCATTGCCCAATTGGCATAAAGTTTCAGTTATGCAAGTTGAATTAGTTCTAGAGATCTACTGTGGAGCCTAGTGTCTATAGTCACCAATACTGTATTGTACACTTAAAAATTTTAAAGGATAGATCTCATATTCAATGTTTTTATAACAACAACAACAAAAATCCAAACTAAACCACATAGAGACACAAAGAAACTTTTACAGGTGATGGATATACCTATTACCTTTGATTGTGGTAATGGTTCCATAGATATATGCATATGTCCAAGCTAATCAAGTTATGTACATTAAATATATACAGTATATACCAATTATACCTCAATAAAATTTTATTAAAGATGAAGAAATAGAAAAAACTATATTAAGATTAAAATTACCACATATCAATTTGTTGAAAATTAAAAATGTGAGACATATTCTTTTGGCAAGGTTATGAAGAAACAGGCACTTTCAGTTTATAGGGAATGCAAATTGATACAACTCTTTTGGAAGAGAATTTCACAATACCTATCAAAGTTACATGTGCACTTTTTTTGACCTGTCAGTATCAGTTCTAGGAATTTACTCTGAGGATACACCTACAACAATATGAAAAACAAATATGCACAAAGCTATTTGCTTCAGCATCATGTACAATTAGAAACAACCTAAATATTCATACATAGGAAAATGACTGAATAAGCTATGCTATATAGTATACAATAGAGTGCTAGTAGCTATAAAAATGATTGAGGAAGGGATCTGTAATCTGATAAGAAATGATTTCCAAAATGTATTGCTGGATGTGCAACATCATTTATAGAATGCCACTTTTTAATATAGAAAGGAAGTGAAATGAGAAAATATACACTTATCTGCTTGATTGTGCAGAAATAAACAGAGGTAGGGTCAACCAGAAACTACGGAGACTGGTTCCTTAGAGATGATGGGTAGAAGTAGAGTGAAAAGATAATGAGTATAGGGTATATTGGACAGGGATGGGGGTAACACTTCTCTGAGTATCCTTTTGTGTAGTTGTGACTTTTAGAACCATGTTACTTTTCCTCATACTAAACAAACAAGAATGAGAGAACAAAATGAATACAAACAGAAATAAAGGAATTTAACTGTATTTCAAATAAATGCATAATCACACTGAAAATGTATGGGATGGTGGGTAACTACCTTTGAAACAGTATTTTGACTATGTTTTCTAAGGCTAAAGAATAAAAAGTTTGATGACAAATGTGCCCTGCTTAGTAAGCTTATCTCTCAAAGTAGTGTAGGTTAGCAATTCTGAAAATAACTTTAGTTTAGGATTGAACAAATAAAAGAAATGCATTTTGGATAATGGGTATTAGGTTTTTTGCTTTGGGAGAAGAAGGTTGTAAATATGGTGAGGGCAAAGGCTAGAATAATTCCTAGTGTGTTAGATTGGAACTGAAGGTATCATTATGAACTTATGATCTTTAAGATATATACCCCCATACATTACATCCATTTCTATCTCTAAATCTTTGTTGATATAAATACTACTAACAGAGGTGTGTATATATGTATGCATACATAAATGTATTGCCTAGCTCATAGTCTTCTGAGAGTCAGTGAACACACCAAACATTCAAAGGGTTTAATACCAGTAAGCACACCTAGCAACAAATCTTGTTTCTTAAATACCCATTTTCCAGTAAAAGGAAATGATGCTTCTTAGAAAAATTACCAATTTCAGATGTGGGCAGGGAACATGCCAGATGAAACTGGAACTATCTTGTGATGTTATAAAAGAGTAAAGTGCTCACAAAAATGTTGGAGACATGTCTAAAGGACACAGGAGCAAATGTGGGAGAAGCTCCTACTGGCCAAATCTGGGATAATGTAACAAAAAATAATAAATATAATGAAAAAATATTATATATAAATATTTAAGGATAGTTATGGAATATGTAGTAATAACTAATTATATAAGCCTCAGGTTCATCCTGAGGTATATAAATGAATAAATTTGTTGGACTGAGAGAAAGCTGTTATAGCATAATTTCAGCTATAGTAAATGTAGAAGAAGTGACAAAATTCATAAAACATTATTTGGCAACTATCACAGCAATAGTTGCTTCAAGCAAAAATCACCAGGGAATACTAAAATTAGTGGCCAAAATTTTTTATAGGAAGCAGGGTATTTGTGAAGTATCAGGGTATCTGTCCACAACATATTTATCATTTACAAAAGGTAAAATAGTAACTTTACAGTGGAAGAACATGAGAGACACCATATTAACCAAGTAGTTAAATCAGTAAATAGACTAAGTCAGCATCACATAGCTTCTAATATAATGCATTGAATTCACAATATGATTTCTGTTGTATCTGGCCAATGATGTATAATCTGACTCTGAAAAAAAAATCCCATGAAATAACTGGCCAAGATTATAAAATACAAAGAAAGACTAAGGAGCAGTTCCAGCTTAAAGAAGGCTAAAGTCACCTAGTCCTGCAGTTCTCTTCTGATAGTCTGCAGTTCCTGGAAATCCCAAGTGTTCAGTGGCTGTTATTTGAAGACTTTAAGGAAACACATTTCCAGGTGCTCATGGACCATCCCTTCCTTCATATTTGACGAGGAGCTTACTTGAAGGATGCTATCCAGTGGCTCACAATAGTTTCTTGCAGAACTTTAAAATAGGAAGCAAAGAATCTTTTCACTATCTCTAATATAACTCAACCTGTAATCAGAAAGTAATTCTTGGAAATTTTGCTTTGGTCAATAAGGCAATGAGTTAGGGCTCAGTTAGTACTGTGAGCCAGAAGAATTTATATCTTGGAGGATCTGTTGGCCCTTGGAAAACTACAAATCAGGATAAAATCATGGTTGTTCTTAGTAATTTTAACTTTTGTTGGAGACTTTTAAAGTTTAGAGGTCATAAACATCATAGTTATTTTTTACTGTTGTCTTTTATGGAATCCACTTGAAACAAACACCCAATCATCAAATGATTTTCTTGTAAATGTTCAAGTTTTACTTTTTAAGAACATCTTACAAAGACTAAAGCAGGGGAGTATGAGCAAGAAAAATCACCTGTCAGTGGGTAAATTGACAAGACATGTGTGATTTTTGAGAATACAGTAGAGTTAGAGAGTTAGCAACTAGTTGAAATAGTAGATCTTCTGGGTATGGAACTTCAGCCTAGACCATGCAATTTTCTTTCTCAGCAACTCATTATTTTTCCATTCACTCTCTTATATCAGACTCAAGAAAGACTTAATTAGTCTCTGCATTTTGATCTTAATGCATCATTGATCTGACAGTAGGATGTTACCATAGTTTTTCTTCCTGTGGTGAATCACAAGGGCAACTTATTAGAGTAAAGGTAATAGTTGTATATTCAAGCACCTGTATGTAAAATAAAACTTCATGTGTAAGAAGTACTATGTTTCTTGGCAAGTGTAACTACTCTAAAGAATGTACAGCTATAGATACTTGTTACAGTTTATTGATATAAGCGTATAGCTCTCTTCTTTAAACATACACTTTTGTTTATAGCTTTGACCTTACAGTCTGAGATGTTGCCTCTTTACTTTCAAACAGTACACTTTTAGACTGGCTTCGTTATTTTTGTTTAGTTATGCTGCCTTTCAGCTTAGGCTTCAGACATTCTATTTTCTACTCATCTTGGTGGTAATTGTCTCCCTTAATTCAGCTCAGTATCTGGCTTATGTGTTTATATATGTTCCCACTTTTTCCTTTTTAAAATTGGGACATGTGCATGCATGCTCAGTTGCTTCAGTCATGTTTGACTCTTTGCGACTCTATGGACTGTATTTTGCCAAGATCCTCTGCCCATGAGATTCTCCAGGCAGGAATACTGGAGTGGGTTGCCATAACCTCCTCCAGGGGATCTTCCCAACCCAGGGATCGAACCTGTGTTTCCTGGGGCTCCTGCATTACAGGTTGATTCTTTACGCTGAGCTGCCAGGAAAGTCCCAAATTGGGATATAGTTGACATATAACATAGTGTAAATTCATGAGGTTCAACTGGTTGATTTTATATATTTGTGTATTACAATATGATTACCATCAAAGCATTAACTAACACCTCTACTATGTCACATGATGATCATTGTGTGGTTGTGTGTGAGTAGTAAGAGCAATTAAGATCCAGTCTCTTAGCAACTTTGAAGTTTATAATATAGTACTGTTGATTGTAATTACTAAGCTGCAACTTAGATTTCTAGAATTTATCTACTAGTGTCAAATTTTGTTTGAACCAAAGATGTACATAATCTTTGAATACTGAGAACTGACTGATTTTTCACAACTTCATTGTTTATTAGCATGACTTGCCATTTTATTGTGTAGGGCCCAAACTTGTAAACATATGCACCATTATCAGCTGCCAGTTTAGTTCATAGCTGGATTCCCTCTGATACCACTAACTGTCTAATTTGAAAGGAAGATAGAGGGGCACATGAAGTTCAACTTTAAGCTGTGCAGAAACTGTTGAAAGAGCCTTTGTGCTCTGTGCAATCAAGAGAACTGGTCAGTGTTTGGACATTTTTACAGAACAATACTTAGTTGAAAATTTGCTATCATTTTTCCTGTTCCCTCTCCAAATAATAAGAAAGGGCAGCATATTTAGGTTTTAATTTTGCTTTTTTGGCTACAACATTTTTTTCCTTTGCAAAAGAATAATTTTAGCTTTTATTCTTCTTTCACTCAAAATGCAAATGTTGAAAATAAGGCAAGGTTAAAAATGATAAAGAATTTGTGTTTAGGAGGAAGTTTTCAAAATGCTGATGATTACCTAATTTACTCTCCTTGCTTTGAGAAAAATGATTCTAATAAGACTTAATGTCCTTAACCATCCTGCTTTGAATTTATAAGCTGACTATCATTCATCTGTAGGTCACATTTTTATATGAAGGGCAACATTCCGTTATTAAGAAAAATTACACAAAACTCTAGAATTGAGAGTGGAACTCCACAAGGAGAATTTCCTGTTGGAGTGAATGACTTACAATTTCCTGGACCTGCCACCTTAAATTGCATCTTCTCCTACAGTTTTCTTGGATCTCTGCTACCTCTCCTACAAGCACTACTGGTTACACTGGACATTAGGAATCAGTGATTCCCTTTAAAATGTTTTCTTTGGTGCTTTAAGCATAGCCATTCTAATATATTTTAAAAGAATCAAAATCTATGGCAGAACAAAACAAATATCTACAGAGAAAAAAAAACAAAAACAAAGCATAGTATTAAAACTAAGTGCACAAAAGACTGTTTGCTTGTCCTATGGATCCCAGTAAGAGTTACTGCACCGTAAATCCTCTCATCATTCATTTTCACTGATTTTACATGTTTTTAGTTTAGTGTCTACTGTGATCCAATAAGGAGCTCATGATTTGAGCCACAGTCAGCTCCTGGTCTTGTTTTTGTTGACTGTATAGAGCGTCTCCATCTTTGGCTGCAAAGAATATAATCAATCTGATTTTGGTGTTGACCATCTGGTGATGTCCATGTGTAGAGTCTTCTCTTGTGTTGTTGGAAGAGGGTGTTTGCTATGACCAGTGCATTTTCTTGGCAAAACTCTTATTAGTCTTTGCCCTGCTTCATTCCGTATTCTAAGTCCAGATTTGCCTGTTACTCCAGGTGTTTCTTGACTTCCTACTTTTGCATTCCAGTCCCCTATAATGAAAAGGACATCTTTTTTGGATGTTAGTTCTAAAAGGTCTTGTAGGTCTTCATGGAACAGTTCAATTCCAGCTTCTTCAGCGTTACTGGTTGGGCCATAGACTTGGATCACTGTGATACTGAATGGTTTGCCTTGGAAACGAACAGAGATCATTTCTGTTGTTTTTGAGATTGCATCCAAGTACTGCATTTTGGACTCTTTTGTTGACCATGATGGCTACTCCATTTCTTCTGAGGGATTCCTGTCCACAGTAGTAGATATAATGGTCATCTGAGTTAAATACACCCATTCCAGTCCATTTTAGTTGGCTGATTCCTAGAATGTCAACGTTCACTCTTGCCATCTCTTGTTTGACCACTTCCAATTTGCCTTGATTCATGGACCTGACATTCTCTTTACAGCATCGGACCTTGCTTCTATCACCAGTCACATCCACAACTAGGTATTGTTTTTGCTTTGGCTCCATCCCTTCATTCCTTCTGGAGAAAGTAGGGAAAACCACTAGACCATTAAGGTGTGACCTAAACCAAATTCCTTATGATAATACGGTGGAAGTGAGAAATAGATTTAAAGGACTAGATCTGATAGATAGAGTGCCTGATGAACTATGGACAGAGGTTCGTGACATTGTACAGGAGATAGGGATCAAGACTATCCCCATGGAAAATAAATGCAAAAAAGCAAAATGGCTGTCTGAGGAGGCCTTTCAAATAGCTGTGAAAAGAAGAGAAGCAAAAAGAAAAGGAGAAAAGGAAAGATGTAAGCATCTGAATGCAGAATTCCAAAGAATAGCAAGTAGAGATAAGAAAGCCTTCCTCAGCGATCAATGCAAAGAAATAGAGGAAAACAACAGAATGGGAAAGACTAGAGATCTCAAGAAAATTAGAGACACCAAGGGAACATTTCATGCAAAGATGGGCTCGATGAAGGACAGAAATGGTATGGACCTAACAGAAGCAGAAGATATTAAGAAGAGGTGGCAAGAATACATGGAAGACTGTACAAAAAGATTTTCACGACCGAGATAATCATGATGGTGTGATCACTCACCTAGAGCCAGACATCCTAGAATGTGAAGTCAAGTGGGCCTTAGAAAGCATCACTACAAACAAAGCTAGTGGAATTCCAGTTGAGCTATTTCAAATCCTGAAAGATGATGCCGTGAAAGTGCTGCACTCAATATGCCAGCAAATTTGGAAAACTCAGCAGTGGCCGCAGGCCTGGAAAAGGTCAGTTTTCATTCCAATTCCAAAGAAAGGCAATGTCAAAGAATGCTCAAACTACTGCACAATTGCACTCAACTCACACGCTAGTAAAGTAATACTCAAAATTCTCCAAGCCAGGCTTCAGCAATATGTGAACTGTGAACTTCCAGATGTTCAAGCTGGTTTTAGAAAAGGCAGAAGAACCAGAGATCAAATTGCCAACATCTGCTGGATCATGGAAAGAGCAAGAGAGCTTCAGAAAAACATCTATTTCTGCTTTATTGACTATGCCAAGGCTTTGGACTGTGTGAATGACAATAAACTGTGGAAAATTCTGAAAGAGAGGGGCATACCAGACCACCTGACCTGCCTCTTGAGAAACCTGTATGCAGGTCAGGAAACAACAGTTAGAACTGGACATGAAACAACAGACTGATTCCAAATAGGAAAAGGAGTACATCAAGGCTGTATATTGTCACCCTGTTTATTCAACTTATATGCAGAGTACATCATGAGAAACGCTGGGCTGGAAGAAGCACAAGCTGGAATCAAGATTGCCAGGAGAAATATCAATAACCTCAGATATGCAGATGACACCACCCTTATGGCAGAAAGTGAAGAGGAACTTAAAAGCCTCTTGATGAAAGTGAAAGAGGAGAGTGAAAAAGTTGGCTTAAAGCTCAACATTCAGAAAACGAAGATCATGGCATCTGGTCCCATCACTTCATGGGAAATAGATGGGGAAATAGTGGAAGCAGAGTCAGACTTTATATTTTGGGGCTCCAAAATCACTGCAGATGGTGACTGCAGCCATGAAATTAAAAGACGCTTACTCCTTGGAAGGAAAGTTATGGCCAACCTAGATAGCATATTGAAAAGCAGAGACATTACTTTGCCAACAAAGGTCCATCTAGTCAAGGCTATGGTTTTTCCAGTGGTCGTGTATGAATGTGAGATTTGGACTGTGAAGAAGGCTGAGCTCCGAAGAATTGATGCTTTTGAACTGTGGTGTTGGAGAAGACTCTTGAGAGTCCCTTGGACTGCAAGGAGACCCAACCAGTCCATTCTGAAGGAGATCATCCCTGGGATTTCTTTGGAAGGAATGATGCTAAAGCTGAAACTCCAGTACTTTGGCCACCTCATGCGAAGAGTTGACTCATTGGAAAAGACTCTGATGCTGGGAAGGATTGGGAGCAGGAGAAGGGGACGACAGAGGATGAGATGGCTGGATGGCATCACTGACTCGATGGATGTGAGTCTGAGTGAACTCCGGGAGTTGGTGATGGACAGGGAGGCCTGGCGTGCTGCGATCCGTGGGGTCACAAAGAGTCGGACACGACTGCGTGACTGAACTGAACTAAACTGATGATCCAATGGCTATGCGAGACACAAAGAATATGCTAGTGAACAGAGCAGATGTGTTTCTTGGCCTCTTGGAGCTTATAGTCTTTTAGAGAGGATTGATGATGAAGTAATTACAATAAAATATGGTGAAAATCATGACAGGCATTTTAAGATTCCAATTGTCTTTTTAGGCTTTCCTGAGGAAATGACTGTTAAATTATCACTGAATGAATAGAGGTTGGTGGATAAAGAAGTGGTGGAATGTTTCAGGCAGGCTGAAGAGCACATGTAAACGTACAGGGAAGAGAGAATTGAGCAGGTTGTTTCTTGTGCATTGTGGGAACTGATTTTCTTTATGGAGTAGAAAGAAAAGAGTAGAGAATGCTGAAAAGAACAGATGGAGAGGTAAGTGGGTTCCAGAACATGGAAGACCTTTAAGCCATTTTAGGAGATGTAGACATTTATCTCAGAGTAAATGTTTGGAGAATTTGAAATCAAATCTTGGGGAAACTTTGTACCTTTCCTGGATTCCTTTGTTCCAACTTCTACAGTTACTTGTCTTCTCATAATAATAATTATTATAATAATTATAATAATCCACATGATTACGTGGAAGGTGTCATTTTACTTTTAGCTGCAGAAACTAGACAATTTGTCCCTTTTTCTGGACCAAGAGAAAGGTAATATATATATTTTTCAGACCGGGATCTAATAATTTTATTTCCGTTTCTGTTCTGAAGTGCCTGGCTTCTCCATAGCCAAATGACCTCTTTTCTGGCTTAAGCAGTAGTTGTGTTCATCTCTGCAGTAGTCTGTGGAAACCTGAAAGTGAAAGTGAAAGTTGTTCAGTCATGTCTGACTCTTTGCAACCCAATGGATGTACAGTCCATGGAATTCTCCAGGCCAGAATACTGGAGTGGGTAGCCCTTACCCTCTCCAAGGGATCTTTCCAACCCGGGGATCAAACCCAGGTCTCCCACATTGCAGGCAGATTCTTTACCAACTGAGCCACCAGAAAGAAATATTTCACCACAGCAAGTGGGATATTCCCTTTACAAAATTTTATTCATTTCCATTTTACAATATAATGAATAGACTTATGCCTCAATATATTATAATAATTCTTTATTTTTACTTTTTCTGCAAAACGTATAACATACATGTGGTAAAATGTATGAGCTAAAATATACCACTTGGTAAATTTTTATATAGTTATATACTAATGTAACCTCCATCCATAGCATGATATAGAACATTTCCAATATTCCAGAAGATTCCCTCAATCCCTCTCACAATCATAACCTCTGAAAGATAATGACTATCCTCTCTTATCACCAGAAATTAATTTTATCTGTTCTTATTCTTCATGCATATAAATTTTAGAATTACTTGTTAATTTCTACAAAAAATTTCTGAGATTTAAATCTGGATTTCAGTATATCTATAGATCAATTTGGGAATAATTTACATCTTAAAAATTTTGAGACTTCCAATACATTTACAAAATATATCCTTCCATTTATTGTATTAAATTTTATTGTATTAAAATTTATTTTCATAATCATTTGAAGGGTTTTTTCCCTATGTATGTGTGTAGAAATCCTATACATTTTATAGATTTATGGTTTTTTGCATATATGTAGAATATATTTTAATGTAAATCTCATATCCAGAAATCTCATTAAATATACTTATTCATTTAATAATTTATTTTAGGCTTTACCTTTTTTTCAATTACATCATCAATTGTATAGTTTCCAGTTGTGCTATCAGTTGGTGAATTATAAATTTTGTTTCTTATTTTCTACTATATGTACTCTATTTAGTTAATAAAATTTACTTTTAAAAGAAGTTTTAGGTTCACAGCAAAATTAAAGTGGAAAGTACAGAGAATACTCATATATCTCTGTCCTACACACACAATTTCCTGCTATTAGTGTCCCAGCAGTATGTTTTTTAAATTGAACCTATATCATCATCCAAAGTCCATAGTTTGCATTAGGATTCATTTGTGATATTGAACATTCACTGGATTTGACAAATATGTAGTGACATCAATTCACCTTTGTAGTTTCATACATAATAATTTCATTGCCTTGATAATCCTCTGTACTCTGTCTATTCATCCTTCATTACCCCTTAACCCTTGGCAACTACTAACTTCTTAAAATTCCATAGTGTTTTCCTTTTCCAGAATGTCATAAAATTGGAGAAATACACCATGCAGACTTTTCAGATTGGCTTCTTTCAGTTAATAATATACATTTAAGTTTCTTCCATGTCTTTTCATGACTTTGGATCTCAGTCTTTTTTTATTGCTGAATAATGTTCCATTTTCTGGATGTACCACAGTTTGTTCACTCATCTACTGAAGGACATATTGGTTTCTTCCACATTTTAGTAGTTATGAATAAGGCTGTTATAAACAACCATGTTCAAGATATACTGCAAACATATGTTTTCATATGGTATTGACGTTTAAGTCAACACCAGGGAATGCAATCGCTGGGTCATTTGTTAAGAGTATGTTTGGTTTTGTAAGAAACCACCAAACTGTGTTCCAAAAAGCCTTAACATTATGCATTCACAATGGCAAAGTATGTAAGTTCTTGTTGCTCTGTTTCCTCTGTGGCTTTTGGTGTTATTGGGTGTTTGGATTTTGGCCACTCTTTTTCCCTTAAATTGAGATATAATTGACATAAAACAATATATTAGTTTAAGATTAAAACATAATGATTTGATGTTTGTATATGTTTTGAAATGATTACCACAGTGTCTAGTTAATATCCATCATCATTCTCAGTTACAAAATTTTTCTGTGTGGGGAAAACTTAGCAACTTTCAAATACAGTATTATTAACTATACAGTCATTATGTTGTGTGTTGCATCCCCAAGACTTAATGTATTTTATAACCGAAAGTTTGTACCTTTTGAAAGTTTGTACTCATTTTGTCCACACTCTACCCTCTGCTCCTGGCAGCCACCAATCTTTTCTCTATATATGTGAGCTCAGTTTGTTTATTTTTTGATTGTTTTTAAGATTCCACATATAAGTGAGACAACAGAGTTTCTTTCTCTCACATATTTCATTTAGCCTAATGTCTTTAAAGTCCATCCATGTTGTTACAAATGGCAAGATTTCTTTCTTTTTTTTATGACTGAATAATAATCCATAAAACATACACACATGTATATATTATTATATATGTGAATATATACACACAAGCATATGTAATTATATACATATATGTATATAATCTATCTCACATTTTCTTTATTCCTCTATTTGTGGAGTTGCTTTTGTGTCTTGGCTATTGAAAATATGCTCCAGTGAACATGGGAATGCATTGATTTTGGTCCTTCTGGTAAGTATATAGTGGTATTTCTTTGTATGTTAATTTGCAGTTTTCTATAACATATGCAGTCCCTTGGACTGCAAGGAGATACAACCAGTCCATTCTAAAGGAGATCAGTCCTGGGTGTTCTTTGGAAGCAATGATGCTAAAGCTGAAACTCCAGTACTTTGGCCACCTCATTCGAAGAGTTGACTCACTGGAAAAGACTCTGATGCTGGGAGGGATTGGGGGTAGGAGGAAAAGGGGATGACAGAGGATGAGATGGCTGGATGGCATCACCGACTCAATGGACGTGAGTTTGAGTGAACTTCAGGAGTTGGTGATGGACAGGGAGGCCTGGTGTGCTGCAATTCATGGGGTCACAAAGAGTTGGACAAACTGAGTGACTGAATTGAACTGAACTGAACTGATAACATGATGAGCTTGGCAGGCTACAGTACCTGGGGCTGCAAAGAGTTGGACACAACTTAGCAACTGAGCACAGCATAGCAGTACTAAGCCCCACATACATTCACTGGTGATTCTACCAAATTTAATATTTATTTATGATAAAAATTCTTAGCAAACTTAGAAGAGAGGGGAATTTCCTCAATTATATATATATTAAAAACCTATCAAAAGGATGGAATATCCCTCCATTTAGTCTTTGATATTTCCCATGAGAGTTTTGTAGTCTAATTTTTTGTGGTGCTAAATGCACATTGTTTTTCATTTCAAATTCCACTCCTTCATTGTTTGTATATAGGTCCAATGCAATTTCAATCAAAAGCCCAGGAGAATGACAGAATGTTTAATTTTCTACTGTTGGATGAAGTAGTCTATAGATGTCAATTATATCCAGTTGAATGATAGAGCTGTTGAGTTCAATTGTATACTTACTGATTTTCTGCTGTTGGAATTGTCCATTTCTGATAGAAAGGTGTTGAGGTCTCCAGTTGTAATAATGATTTATTGCTTCTTGCAGTGTCAGTTTTTGCCTCATGTATTTGACACTCTGCTGTTAGGCATGTGCACATTAAGGATTGTTCTATCTTCTTGAAGTATTGGCCCCTTTACCACTGGGCAATGCCCCTCTTTATCCCTGATAGCATTTCTTTCTTAGAAACCTCCTCTGTCAGAAAATAATATAGCTATTCCTGATTTCTTTTGCTTAGTGTTAACATAATATATCTTTCTCTGTCTCCATGAACTGTAGCCTTCAGGGTCCTCTGTCCATGGAATTCTCCAGTCAAGAATACAGGAATGGGTAGTCATTCCCTTCTCCAGGGGATCTTCTTGACCTAGGGATTGAACCTGAGTCTCCCACATTGCAGGCAGATTCTTTATTGTATGAGCCACCATGGAAGCCCCTCTGTCTGTTTACTTTTAATTTACATGTTTCTTTATATGTAAAATATTTCTTTTAGACAACAAATTGTTGGGTCTTGATTTTTTCATCAGCTCTGACAATCTCAGTATTTTAATTGGCATATTTAGACCATTGAAATGCAAGGTGACTATTATATAATTGGACTAATATTTAATCCAGTAGTATATTTAGCACTGTTTCTATTTGTATTTCTGTCTTCTGCATTTTTTCTGCTTTTTATGTGTTTTTTTTAATGTGGTTTAAATAGAGCATATTTTATGAATCCATTTCTTCCCTTCCGTAGAATATCAGTTACACTCTCTTTTTAAAAGATTTTTTTTGTGTTTGTCCTAGAGTCTGCAATATATATTTGTGACTAATTCAAGTGTACTTTGAAATAACACTATATTGCTTCATGGGTAATGCAAGTACCCTATAATAGCAAAATATTCCTAGCTCCTCCTTTCCATCCCTATATCACTGCTATCATTTCCCTTATACCTAAGCATACATACACTCTCATGTATGGATTTATCCCTGGTATGTATAGCTGGCTCAGCATTCAAAAATAAATTAATGCAATTTCACTTACACACAAGCATACATGTATACTTATGTTGGGCTTCCCTGGTGGCTCAGTGGTAAAGAATCTGCCTGCCATTGCAGGAGACACACATTTGGTCCCTGGGTTGGGAAGATCCCTTGGAGAAGGAAATGGCAACCACTCCAGTATTCTTACCTGGGAAATCCCATGGACAAAGGAGCCTGGTACACTACAGTCCATGGTGTTGCAGAAGAGTTGGACATGACTTAGAGATTAAACCACCTCCACCATACTTGTGTATATATACACATACAAATATAATCAAGTACATTGTTGCTATATTATTTTGAATAAACTTACCTGTTAGATCAACTAAAATAAGAAAAATAAAAGTTTCTATTTTACTTTCATTTTTTCTCCAGTGCTCTTCCTTTCTTTATGTAGATCTTAGATTCTCACCTATATAATTTCCTTCTCCTTGAGGAACTTTTAATGTTTCTTGCAAAACAGGTCTACTCTCAATATCTACTATCAACACATTCCCTCAGTTGTTTGTTTGGTTTTGATCTGATAAAGTCTATCTTTCTCCCTCACTTTTGAAGGATAGTCTTGAAGGGTATGGAATTTTAGGGTTTCTTTCTCTTTTTTTCAATGCTAAGCATTTTATTTTACTCTTGTTTGCTGCATGGTTTCTGAGGAGAAGTTGATGTAATTCTTATCTCTGCTTCTCTATATAGATAGGTTCCCCAGCCCCCCCTCCCCCTGACAATGGCTTTTTTCAAGACTTTTTTCTCTATCTTTGATTTTCTGGAATTTGAATATTATATGCCTATGCTTAGTCTTTTGTTTTTTCTTTTCCTTTTTATCGTGTGTTTGTGTGTTTGTGTTTCATCTATCCTGTTTGTTGTTCTTTGAATATCCTGGATCTGTGATTTGGTGTCTGACGTTATTTTGGGGAATTCTCAGTCACTATTATTTCAAATAGTGCTTTTGTTTCTTTCTCCCTTTATTTTCTTTCCAGTATTCTCATTACACATATGTTACACCTTCGTAGTTGTCCATAGTTCTTGAATGTTCTGTTCAGTCTTTCTATTCTTTGCTTTTCAGTTTTAGAAGTTTCTGTTGCCATATTCTCAAGCTCAAAGACTTTCCTGATTTTTCCCATCTACTAATGAGTACATTAAAGGCATTCTTCATGTCTTTATCAGTGTTTTTTTTTTAATCTCTTGCATGTCTTTTAGATTTTTTCTTAGAATTTCCACTCATCTGCATACATTTTCTATCTGTTCTTACATATTTTCTATTATTTCCATTAAAGCCCTTAGCATATTAATCACAGTTTTTAAAAATTTCTGGTCTGACAATTACAACAATCTTGCCATATGACTCTGATTCTGACACTTTTTCATTCTCTTCAACCTGTATTTATTGCTTTTAGTATACTTTGCAGTTTTTAATTGTTGTTGTTGAAAGGCAGACATGATGTACTGGATAAAAAGAACTAAGATAAATAGGCCTTTAGTAATTTAACACTGAAGTATAGGGGGAGAGAGGGAAAGCGTTCCCTAGCCCTATGATTAGGCCTCAGTCATTTGGTATCCCTGTGGCCCTGGACCATGAGCTTTACTGGTGCTTCTCCTTCCTTCCCTCCCCCTCCCCCTTAGGTGGGACACTTTGGCTGGAGGGGGCTGGAGTTGAGTATTTTCCTTCTCCCACATGGAAGGCTAGAGGAAGCTGGAAATGAGTATTTCACTTTCCCAGGTAGGTTAGGTTCTGATAAATCCTACCATGTTCAGCTCTGGTAAAAATTGTTTTTCTTGAGTGTAGGCTTTGTTAACAGACTAATCTGGTATATTTCAAAATGGTTCCTTTTCCTCTTTTTCTGCTGGAAGCACAAGGGGATCATTCTCTGATAGTCACTGTGAAGACCTGGTAGAGCTCCTGGAGGTAAAACTCACAAAAGTGTAGAATATAATTGGGTCTCCCTGGAATTTTTGAGTTTAAATTGTCCACAGCAAGCCTTCAGTAATTTGTCAATTATACTTTATATTTTCCTACCTTGGCACTGGTTGCCGTAGAAGTTCCTACTCATGAGTTTCTGCTCTTGTAATTTATGAATCTCTGTATCCACCTGTCTTTCTCTTCAATACTTGGAGCTATGATTTGCTAGGTGAGCTCACTTCTCTGATGGATCAAAAAAGAATTAGTGATTTTTCAGTTTGTTCTGATTTTAAATTGTTGTTGGAACTCAGTGGCAATTTTTAAACTTCTTACATGCCAGACTGGAAACCAGAAGTCGGCTATGTATGTTTGTTTCTTTTTCTTATCTCTCTACCTAGGATTACCAGGATGACTTTGAATATAAGGATAATAGGTACTTCTGTCTTGTTCTTGAACTCAGAAGAAAGCATTCAGTATTTAACCATTAATAATGATGTTTGTTGTAGGTGTATGATCAAAATAAGGAAGCATTCTCTCATTCCTAGATTGCTGAGAGTTCTTTTTTAAAACATCATAAATGAGTATTGAGTGTTATAAAATGCTTTATCTGTATCTATGGCAACGATCATATGATTTTTCACCTTTTTTATATAAAGCATATTGTATTGCTTGGTATATGAATCTTTAAGCAATTCCGTTTTCCTGGGATAATCCCACTTGATCCTTTTACATATTGTTGAATTACATTTGCTACTATTTTGTTGAGGATTTTTGCATCTATATTTATGACAGAGACTGGTCTGTAGAGTTCTTCTTATAATGTACTTGTCAAGGTTTTGCTGGTATCACAAAATGAATTGGGCAGTGTTTCGTGTTTGTCTTTGTTCTGAAGAATTTGTATAATATTGATACAATTTCTTCCTTGAATGTTTGAAAAAAATTCATGAATTTAACAATCAGGGTCTAGAGTACCTCTGTGGAAAGGCTTTAATTATAAATTCAATGTCTTTAGTAGACAAGGAATTATTTTGGTTTTCTAGTTTAATAAGTGTTTTTTAAAAGAATTTTTTTTAATCTAAACTTTCAAATGTATTAGAATAAAGTTGTTCACTCATTATTATAGTATCTGTAAGAATATATACTGATACCTTCTTTTTCATTACTAACATTAATAATCTGTTTTCCCTGTTACTTGAGCAATCTTGCTGAAGGTTTATTAATTTCATTATTTTTTCAGAGAATTATTGTTTCAGTTTTATTTTGTTCTCTATTGTACTACAGTTGTCCATTTCATTGATTTGTGCTCTCATATATGTTTTCATCATCTTCTTCTGGAGGTTTTTTGTTGTCCTTTTTAGACTGAGCTTAGGTAGTTGATTTTCAACCTTTCTGCTTTTGTAGCCTTTGCATTTTAAGTTTTAATAGCTGCATTATCTGACATATACATTTTAAGGAGTCAGATTTTCATTATAATTCAACTCAAAATATCATCTAATATCATTGTGATTAATTTTTTGTGCCATAGATTTGTTAAGTGTGTTGCTTAAGTCCCGATTTATTGATTTCCTAGTTATTTTCATATGACCTATTCCAATTTTGATTCCATTGGGGTCCAAAAACTACTGTCCATGATTTCAACTTTTTAAAATTTGTTTAGACTTGCTTTATCCTTAAGCATGTGTCTGTTTGAGCAATTTCCATGTGCACTTGAACAGAATGTATATTATACAATTGAGGGGGGGTAGTTTTGATATGTGTCATTTAGTATGAGTTAATCATATTGCTTAATCATGTTGATTGATCTTTTTGTTGATTTTACTATTTTTCTACTGAGGGAGCTATGTTAAAAATGTCAACTATGATTGTGGAAATGCCTAATTTTTCTCTGTTGGCTTTGTTTTATTGTATTGATTGTACTAGTTTTAGGATTGTTGAAATGATCCTTTTAATCATTATTCAGTGTCCTTACTTACCTCTGTTGATATCTCTTGTCTTAAAATGTGTTTATCTAATATTAATATATCTGTATCAGCTTTTTCTTTTGGCTGATGCTTGTATGATATACCCCTTTTTTATCTATTTGCTTTTAACCTTTTTTTTTTTATCCTATATTTAAAGTTTCTCTGTTTTAAAAAACCTAAAGTTGGGTTCTGTTTTTCATCCCAGTTTGACTGTCTTTTAAAATTTGTCATATTTAGCCCATTTACATTAATATAATTTCTGATATTTGGTTTTTAATCTACCATTTTAAAATTTATTTTCTGTTTTCCTTGTTCATCTGGTTTTTGTTTATTTCTCAGTTTTTGCCTTTTTAAAACATTAATCATGCATTTTGTTATTATTTTATTTTTCCTTCCCTATGACCTTATTGATACATGGTATTTTATGATTCCTTTAGTGGTTATCCACCTTTCCATTTTGAACTGCTTGGTTATGCTACTCTGCAGGGAGTAGTTAAGGACTCAAAGCACTCATCAGCTACTTGTATATATCTTTGAAACTATGATAAGAATGCTGCACTGAGATAGGGTTTAAGTCAATTCTCTTTATGTTCACTATCAGCAGAATGATCTCTGGGACACCTGTGTTTCAAGGCTGCATCACAAAATGTGATCTTAAATAAGTCAATTTCCTTATTTAGGCTTCAGTTTCTCTGTTTATAGCATGGTGGTATTGACTAGTAAATTTTCCAGTAGGTGTTTTAGCTTTAATATTTTCTTATTCCAAAAGAGAGATGTCATGGCTTGCTATTACATTTTATAAAAATCCATGACATTCAAAATCCTTTATAAAGATTAATTGCCCTCTGCTGCTACTGCTGCTAAGTCACATCAGTTGTGTCCAACTCTGTGCGACCCCATAGAAGGAAGCCCACCAGGCTCCTCTGTCCCTGAGATTCTCCAGGCAAGAACACTGGAGTGGGTTGCCATTTACTTCTCCAATGCATGAAGCTGAAAAGTGAAAGTGAAGTTGTTCAGTCATGTCCGACTCTTAGCGATCCCATGGACTATAGCCTACCAGGCTCCTCCATCCATGGGATTTCCCAGGCAAGGGTACTGGAGTGGGGTGACATTGCCTTCTCCAAATTGCCCTCTACCTCTGTAAAAAGCCAAAGTATTAATGTGAAATTAATGAATAAAACCCATAAACTATCTTTTAAAACAGTAACTAGTAAGGAATAATTTTCTGAGAATATCATTTTTAAAGTATTACTCAGCCGTTAAAAAGAATTCATTTGAATCAGTTCTGATGAGATGGATGAAACTGGAGCCGATTATACAGAGTGAAGTAAGCCAGAAAGAAAAACACCAATACAGTATACTAACACATATATATGGAATTTAGGAAGATGGCAACGACGACCCTGTATGCAAGACAGGAAAAAAGACACAGATGTGTATAACGGACTTTTGGACTCAGAGGGAGAGGGAGAGGGAGAGGGAGGGGGTGGGATGATTTGGGAGAATGGCATTCTAACATGTATACTATCATGTAAGAATTGAATCGCCAGTCTATGTCTGATGCAGGATACAGCATGCTTGGGGCTGGTGCATGGGGATGACCCAGAGAGATGTTGTGGGGAGGGAGGTGGGAGGGGGGTTCATGTTTGGGAACGCATGTAAGAATTAAAGATTTTAAAATTTAAAAAATAAAAAACTAAAAAATAAAAAACTAAAAAAAAAAAAAAGTATATTCTATCAATAGTCCTACTTCTGCCATAAACGTGTAACTGATAGTGGACCCTATCTAGTAATATAAACAAGAAATCTTTAAAATTTTATTTATTTATGGTTGCACTGGGTCTTTGTTTCTGTGCATGGGCTTTCTCTAGTTGTGATGAGTGGGGGTTACTCTTTGTTGTGGTGTGCCAGCTTCTCATTGCAGTGGCTTCTCTTGTTGTGGAGCACAGGCTTTATGTGCCCAGGCTCAGTAATTGCACAACACGGGCTTTGTTGCCCCATGGCATGTGGGATTCTCCCAGACCAGAGATTGAACCCGTATCCCCTGCATTGCCAGGCAGACTCTTAACCAATGAACCACAGGGGAAGCCCTAACAAGAAATCTTGATTGCTCTATGTGGCAACTATTTTAAGAAATTAGAAAACAGGAAGCATGAGACTGTAATCTATGAGGGAAGGAAACAGACTGAGCCCTAATTATCCTGGCTTTCTACCTGGAGGCATTTAGCAGACCCTGATGTAGGGAGAACCAACCCAAGTACCATAAGACAAACTCACTGACCTGAACAATCAGAGATCAGAGTTTGGGGAAATTATAGTGGCTATAACTTGCAGAAAGGATGCTGAGAGTGAAGGAAATTTATACAGGGAGAGAATTCCACCAGTCTTCTCAGGGATCCTCTTGAGTTTTGGCTGAATGTTAATGTTGAGAGCCATATTAGGCATTATTGACAAAATGGAGGCACGGCCCCAACCCCCTCTCCTCGTCCTGCAGGCACGATCCTGGGATGAAGGAGTTAGGTCTTGTGATTCTGACTTGTTTTTTCCTTTCTTTGGTTGAGTTGTCTGGAAAAAATGTTAAGGTGCTTATTGTTCTTGAGAGGAGCATGAGAAAGCACAAAGCCTTCTACACTTGTGCCCTAAAAATAATCTGTAAAGTTAACCACTGACATTTGTTCTAAGATCTTTACAAAAAATGTTCCAAGGTGAACATGTAGGCCTCAGCTTAAGGCCATGGGAAGGATTGTTATCTGAGACCTGTTTGTGAGGGAAATGTTTATGGCAAAGGAAGTTTGCTGAGTTTAGGGTTTAGGAATAATTAAGAATAGTTAGAAGCTAAAAGTTTAAGGAATGTTGTAGTGTTAACATATTTTACTGTAGCTTATAGGGATTAGGAATTTTAGAGATATTAATAGCTAGAAGCCTTTTTAGGAGATAGTAAGCTTAGGATACTAGACGCAAGCAGGATTTAGAAAGATAGGAAATAAACTGAGGGATATAGTATACAGCCCAGACAGAAGCATGAGTTACAATGTAATCACAAGTTAAATATAGGACACTTAAGAGGAAGTTGATAATAGATAGTAAACCCAATTCTGAGAGAATCACTGAAGCAGGAACTCTGAAGGGCAACAGTGATTTCTGGAGACAATAAATCTGGGTGAGGGGAAACTAAAAATGTCAAGCCTCTGACCTAATGCTTTTGTCAAAGTATAAAAGAGAAGCTGAAGCTTGAAATAAACATGTGGTCCCGCAACCTTGAGTCAGAGGCTACATCATTCTCTGCCGACACCACTCATCTCTTCAGGCTGATTCCCTAGCTGCTGGAGCTGGACTCTGGCATGTTAAACTACATGAATAGAGTGTGACTATAGGAAACTTGGCAAAGAACAACTACATGGGAGAGAAAAACTAATAAACTGCAAAACTATCATGGCTCACATGTTATAGAGATACATTTTTTATATTCTCTAGTGCAGTGTCTTCATTAAACACCCAGGGCATTCAGTGGAGACCCAGAAAAGCCATATCTTTGGAGTATGGATAAATTAGCCCTAGAGTAAATGTTGACCTATTCTCACCATAACAAAGTTTTAAAATGAAACCTCAAAGGGATCAAATGATCTGTGAGTGAATGAATACCCATCAGAAGAAAATTCATAGTATTTAAAGAAAAAGAACAAATTCCAAACACTTGGCAAAATAATGTACATATTACCAATATACACTAAAATAAAATAGTAGACATATGAAAAAGCAAAAATCAGTCAATAGAAAGAGACTGAGAAATTAAAGAGACAGTAGAATTAGAAGATAATGACTAAAAATTAACATATGCTCAAGGATAGAAGGAAAATATGAACATATTGAAGACAGAAATGAAAACAATAAAAAACAGCATTTAGAAATCCAAGAAGTGAAAAATATAATATCTGAAATTAAAAAAAAATTACTTGAAGTATTTAAATAATTAATTGTCAAATAAAAGATCAGTCAAACTAAAAACAGGGCAATAGAAACCATCCAGACAGGAGCACAGAGAGAAAAAAGACAGGGGAAAAGAATTAAACTGAGTTTCATAGCTTTTAAGAGTAATGGTAAGTCATATGTGCAAATAGAGTTCCTAGAGATGATATACCAAGCTTACATATATATATATGTGTGTGTGTGTGTGTGTGTGTGTCTGTGTATACATGTCATATATATATATAATATTAAAAAATGGCTGGAAAAATTCCAAATTTGTCAAAAAATAAATCTCTGGGTTCAAGAAGGATAAACACAAAGAAAAATATATATCAGGGCACACTAAAATAAATTGCTATAAACTAATGAGAATCTTAAAAGTCACCAGAGATGCATTGTTTTTAGTGGGGAAAAGGTGGAAATTATCCCTGACTTCACATCCAAAAAAATACAAGTCAGAGACATTGCAATGGCATCTTTTGGAGTCCTATAAGGAAAAAAAAAATCTCGAATTCCACATTTATTAAAAATATACTTCAAACTGGAAGGTGAGATAAAGACATTTCAGACAAACAGAAGTTCTGAGAATTTACAGCCAGTGAGTTTTCTCTGTGGAATATTTTAATAAAATTTTATTAGGAAAGGAAAATAATTCTAGATGAAAGCTTAGGTTTTTAAAAAGAAATGAAGAGTATTGGAAATGGTAAATCTGAAGGCATTTTCTAATAATTAATTTAGAATATAATTTTTTTAGATATAATTAATTTAGGTATAATTTACTTTACAGCAAAACATATAACAATGTATTATGGAGTTTAAAATGTTTAAAAGTATTATGTTTAAAAACAAAAGCACCAAAGAGGGGGTATTTTTAAGTTTCTTACATTGTATATTAAATGGTATATTACTTGATGATAGACTGTTGTAAGTTAAAGATACATATTCTTGACCAACCAATAGAATAATGAAATAAAGAGGTACAACTAATAAACCAACAGGGGAGAAAAAATAATTCTAAAAAGTTAAATTAATTAAATATAAAATATAGAAAACATAGCAAAATGGTAGACTTAAACTCTATTGACAATAATTACATTAAATATAAATGGACTAATTGTACTAATTTTGAAAGATGGGGATTTTTGCATCTATGTTCATCAGAGATATTGGCCTGTAGTTTTCTTTTTTTGTGACATCTTTGTCAGGTTTTGGTATTAGGGTGATGGTGGCCTCATAGAATGAGTTTGGAAGTTTACCTTCCTCTGCAATTTTCTGGAAGAGTTTGAGTAGGATAGGTGTTAGCTCTTCTCGAAATTTTTGGTAGAATTCAGCTGTGAAGCCATCTGGACCTGGGCTTTTGTTTGCTGGAAGATTTCTGATTACAGTATCAATTTCCGTGCTTGTGATGGGTCTGTTAAGATTTTCTATTTCTTCCTGGTTCAGTTTTGGAAAATTGTACTTTTCTAAGAATTTGTCCATTTCTTCCACGTTGTCCATTTTATTGGCATACAACTGCTGATAGTAGTCTCTTATGATCCTTTGTATTTCTGTGTTGTCTGTTGTGATCTCTCCATTTTCATTTCTAATTTTATTGATTTGATTTTTCTCTCTTTGCTTCTTGATGAGTCTGGCTAATGGTTTGTCAATTTTATTTATCCTTTCAAAGAACCAGCTTTTGGCTTTGTTGATTTTTGCTATGGTCTCTTTTGTTTCTTTTGCATTTATTTCTGCCCTAATTTTTAAGATTTCTTTCCTTCTACTAACTCTGGGGTTCTCCAACTCTTCCTTTTCTAGTTGCTTTAGTTGTAGAGTTAGGTTATTTATTTGACTTTTTTCTTGTTTCTTGAGGTATGCCTGTATTGCTATGAACTTTCCTCTTAGCACTGCTTTTATAGTGTCCCACAGGTTTTGGGTTGTTGTGTTTTCATTTTCATTAGTTTCTATGCATATTTTGATTTCTTTTTTGATTTCTTCTGTGATTTGTTGGTTATTCAGAAGTGTGTTGTTCAACCTCCATATGTTAGAATTTTTAATAGTTTTTCTCCTGTAATTGAGATCTAATCTTAATGCATTATGGTCAGAAAAGATGCTTGGAATGATTTCGATTTTTTTGAATTTATCAAGTTTAGATTTATGGCCCAGGATGTGATCTATCCTGGAGAAGGTTCCATGAGCACTTGAAAAAAAGGTGAAATTTGTTGTTTTGGGGTGAAATGTCCAATAGATATCAATTAGGTCTAACTGATCTAATGTATCATTTAAAGTTTGCGTTTCTTTGTTAATTTTCTGTTTAGTTGATCTGTCCATAGGTGTGAGTGGGGTATAAGGATTCTTCAATATCCGCAAATCAATCAATGTAATTCACCACATTAACAAATTGAAAAATAAAAACCATATGATTATCTCAATAGATGCAGAGAAGGCCTTTGACAAAATTCAACATCCATTTATGATAAAAACTCTCCAGAAAGCAGGAATAGAAGGAACATATCTCAACATAATAAAAGCTATCTATGACAAACCCACAGCAAACATTATCCTCAATGGTGAAAAATTGAAAGCATTTCCCCTAAAGTCAGGAACAAGACAAGGGTGTCCACTTTCACCGCTACTATTCAACATAGTTCTGGAAGTTTTGGCCACAGCAATCAGAGCAGAAAAAGAAATAAAAGGAATCCAAATTGGAAAAGAAGAAGTAAAACTCTCACTGTTTGCAGATGACATGATCCTCTACATGGAAAACCCTAAAGACTCCACCAGAAAATTACTAGAGCTCATCAATGAATATAGTAAAGTTGCAGGATATAAAATCAACACACAGAAATCCCTTGCATTCCTATACACGAATAATGAGAAAGTAGAAAAAGAAATTAAGGAAACAATTCCATTCACCATTGCAACGAAAAGAATAAAATACTTAGGAATATATCTACCTAAAGAAACTAAAGACCTATATATAGAAAACTATAAAACACTGATGAAAGAAATCAAAGAGGACACTAATAGATGGAGAAATATACCATGTTCATGGATTGGAAGAATCAATATAGTGAAAATGAGTATACTACCCAAAGCAATTTACAAATTCAATGCAATCCCTATCAAGCTACCAGCCATATTTTTCACAGAACTAGAACAAATAATTTCAAGCTTTGTATGGAAATACAAAAAACCTCGAATAGCCAAAGCAATCCTGAGAAAGAAGAATGGAGCTGGAGGAATCAACTTGCCTGACTTCAGGCTCTACTACAAAGCCACAGTCATCAAGACAGTATGGTACTGGCACAAAGACAGACATATAGATCAATGGAACAAAATAGAAAGCCCAGAGATAAATCCACACACATATGGACACCTTATCTTTGACAAAGGAGGCAAGAATATACAATGGAGTAAAGACAATCTCTTTAACAAGTGGTGCTGGGAAAACTGGTCAACCACTTGTAAAAGAATGAAACTAGATCACTTTCTAACACCGCACACAAAAATAAACTCAAAATGGATTAAAGATCTAAATGTAAGATCAGAAACTATAAAACTCCTAGAGGAGAACATAGGCAAAACACTCTCAGACATAAATCACAGCAGGATCCTCTATGATCCACCTCCCAGAATTCTGGAAATAAAAGCAAAAATAAACAAATGGGATCTAATTAAAATTAAAAGCTTCTGCACAACAAAGGAAAATATAAGCAAGGTGAAAAGACAGCCATCTGAATGGGAGAAAATAATAGCAAATGAAGCAACTGACAAACAACTAATCTCAAAAATATACAAGCAACTTATGCAGCTCAACTCCAGAAAAATAAACGACCCAATCAAAAAATGGGCCAAAGAACTAAATAGACATTTCTCCAAAGAAGACATACGGATGGCTAACAAACACATGAAAAGATGCTCAACATCACTCATTATTAGAGAAATGCAAATCAAAACCACAATGAGGTACCACTTCACACCAGTCAGAATGGCTGCGATCCAAAAATCTTCAAGCAATAAATGCTGGAGGGGGTGTGGAGAAAAGGGAACCCTCCTACACTGTTGGTGGGAATGCAAACTAGTACAGCCACTATGGAGAACAGTGTGGAGATTCCTTAAAAAATTGCAAATAGAACTACCTTATGACCCAGCAATCCCACTTCTGGGCATACACACCGAGGAAACCAGAATTGAAAGAGACACATGTACCCCAATGTTCATCGCAGCACTGTTTATAATAGCCAGGACATGGAAACAACCTAGATGTCCATCAGCAGATGAATGGATAAGAAAGCTGTGGTACATATACACAATGGAGTATTACTCAGCCGTTAAAAAGAATTCATTTGAATCAGTTCGGATGAGATGGATGAAACTGGAGCCGATTATACAGAGTGAAGTAAGCCAGAAAGAAAAACACCAATACAGTATACTAACACATATATATGGAATTTAGGAAGATGGCAATGACGACCCTGTATGCAAGACAGGGAAAGAGACACAGATGTGTATAATGGACTTTTGGACTCAGAGGGAGAGGGAGAGGGTGGGATGATTTGGGAGAATGACATTCTAACATGTATACTATCATGTGAATTGAATTGCCAGTCTATGTCTGACGCAGGATGCAGCATGCTTGGGGCTGGTGCATGGGGATGACCCAGAAAGATGTTCTGGGGAGGGAGGTGGGAGGGGGGGTTCATGTTTGGGAATTCATGTAAGAATTAAAGATTTTAAAATTTAAAAAATAAAAAACTAAAAATTAAAAAAAAAAAAAAAGAAAGATGGAACTTACCAGATTGGATTTAAAAACAAGAATCAATTAATACACTGACTATAAGAAACACAGTAAATATAAAGATATAGATAAGTTTGAAGTAAAAGGATAAGCAAAGATAATGCAAACATTAATTAAGAAAGCTGAAGTGGTTATATTAATATAAAAGTAGACTGTTAGGTTCAGTCAGTTCAATTCAGTCGCTCAGTCGTGTCCAACTCTTTGCGACCCCATGAATCGCAGCATGCCAGGCCTCCCTGTCCATTACCATCTCTCGGAGTTCATTCAGACTCACGTCCATCGAGACTGTGATGCCATCCAGCCATCTCATCCTCTGTCGTCCCCTTCTCCTGCTCCCAATCCCTCCAAGCATCGGAGTCTTTTCCAATGAGTCAACTCTTCGCATGAGATGGCCAAAGTACTGGAGTTTCAGCTTTAGCATCATTCCTTCCAAAGAAATCCCAGGGCTAATCTCCTTCAGAATGGACTGGTTGGATCTCCTTGCAGTCCAAGGGACTCTCAAGAGTCTTCTCCACACCACAGTTCTGAAGCATCAATTCTTCGGCACTCAGTCTTCTTCACAGTCCAACTCTCACATCCATACATGACCACTGGAAAAACCATAGCCTTGACTAGACGGACCTTAGTCAGCAAAGTAATGTCTCTGGTTTTGAATGTACTATCTAGGTTGGTCATAAAGGAATATTACCGTAGTTTTAGAAAAGATATTCCATTATGATTAAAGAGCTCAGTCATCAGGAATTCATAACATTTCTAAATGTGTATGCATCTAAAAACAGAGGCTTTAAATGCATGAAGCAGAAGTTGACAAACTGAAAAAAAAAGACGTCTATAATTATTGTTGGAGATTTCAATACTTTTCTTCCAAAATTTGAAAAAAATAGACAGAAAATCCATAAGAATATAGAAGACCTGAAAAACATTATCGAACAATTTAACCTAATTGACATTGATAGAGCATTACACTTAAAAATTATAGAAAGGTTTTCTTTTCAAATATATATGCAAATCTTAAAAAATAAAGCATATGCTAGAACATAAAACAAGTCTCAATAAACATATAAGGACTGAAATTATGGAGCATATATTCCTTGTTTACAGTGGAAATAAATTGCAAATAGATAAAATTACATGTAGATAACAAAAATATCAAATGTTTTAGAATTAAAACACATACTTCCAAATAAACCATATAACAAAGGAAAAAAAAACAAGGAAATGTAAAAAATGTATAAAATAATGAAATCACATCCTAACAAAATATGTGTAATAAAATTAAAGTAGTATTTGAGGGAATTTCATAGCTTTCAATATTTATAATAATAAAGGATGAAAAGTGACCAATGGATTCAAGGCAAATCCAATAAAATCCAAAATGTTTTATTTTGATGGGGTATGGAGAGGCACTTCATGGGAAATAGATGGGGAAACAGTGTCAGACTTTATTTTGGGGGCTCCAAAATCACTGCAGATGGTGACTGCAGCCATGAAATTAAAAGACGCTTACTCCTTGGAAGAAAAGTTATGATCAACCTAGATAGCATATTCAAAAGCAGAGACATTACTTTGCCAACAAAGGTCCATCTAGTCAAGGCTATGGTTTTTCCAGTGGTCATGTATGGATGTGAGAGTTGGACTGTGAAGAAAGCTGAGTGCCGAAGAACTGATGCTTTAGAACTGTGGTGTTCGAGAAGACTCTTGCAAGTCCCTTGGACTGCAAGGAGATCCAACCAGTCCATTCTGAAGGAGATCAGCCCTGGGATTTCTATGGAGGGAATGGTGCTAAAGCTGAAACTCCAGTATTTTGGCCACCTCATGCGAAGAGTTGACTCATTGGAAAAGACTCTGATGCTGGGAAGGATTGGGAACAGGAGAAGGGGACGACAGAGGATGAGAAGGCTGGATGGCATCACGGACTCGATGTTCGCGAGTTTGAGTGAACTCCGGGAGTTGGTGATGGACAGGAAGGCCTGGCCTGCTGCGATTTGTGGGTTCGCAAAGAGTCGGACACAACTGAGCGACTGGACGGAACTGACGGAGAGGCAAACAAACTGATTCTAAATTCAAATGGAAATGTCAAGGCCGAAGATAGCCAAAACAAATTTGAAATAGAAGAACAAAAATGGAGAACTTAATCTATGTCATTACAAGATTTACTATAAAGCTCAGTAATCAAAACAGTTTGGTATTAGTGTAAGGATAATGAATTAATCAATTAAACAGAACAGAGAATCCAGAAATGGACTTATATGCATGAAATAACAGACTGGATCACAGATCTAAATATAAAACTAGAATTGTAAAGCTTCTAGAAGAAAATATAGGAGAGTGCTTCATGATCTTGATGGAGGTAAAGATTTCTTAGATGAAAACACTAATCATAAATAAATACCCTTGATAATTATAATTGGATATGTAGTTGGATAACAGCAATATAAAATACTATGACTCCTCACAAGATACCCTGTGAAAATAAAAAGGCATACTGTAGACTAGGTTAAAAGATTTGAACTTACATAAATGTATAAAAGATATGTGTCTGTTTATATATATATATATATAATGTGTAATATATAACATTATATGTATTATGTAAATGCATAATTTATATTGTATAAATATGTAATTTATAATGTATATATAAATGTAGAAAACTCTTAAAATTCACCAAGCTAAAGGCAAATGATTGCATATAAAAATGGCCCAAATATTTGATTAACACTTCACAAAAGAAGATATATAAATGCTCAATAAGCATATTAAATTATATTTTATTCTATAGTCATTAAGGAAGTGTAAATGTAAGTTAAAGCCACTCGAGATACCATTCTACAATCACTAGAATCACTAAAAGTATTAACACTAAGAAGTGCTAAGGAGACTACAAAGAAACTAGAACTCCCATGCATTGTTGATGTAAGTGTAAAATGATGCAGCCCCTATGGAAAACTATTTGGCAGTTTCTTTGAAAATCAGATTTATAATGACTCCACTTTTTAAAGCAAGTTCCATTTTTAGAGGGAAAAAAGAGATATGTATTCATAAAAAGACTTCAGAATGAATTTTCATAATGGCCCCTAAGTGGGAGAAACCCACATGTCCAAAAACAGGTGAATGGATAAACAATTTGTAATGTGTTTGTATAATGGAAATCTATCCATTAACAAAAGGAATCAAAGTCCTAATACATGCTGCAACATGATTGAATCTCAAAAATTGTATGCTAGTTAAAAGGATTCATATCCAAAAAGTATTGATGTATACTGCATACTTTCATTTTTATAAAATTCAAGAGTAAGCAAAATTATTTTATAGCAATAGAAGTCAGATCCATGGTTACCTGGGTTAGGATTATAGGTAAATGACTGAAAGGGAGCATATGATAACTTTTTGGAAATTTTCTATATTTTTTTTGTGTGGTGACTGCTACATAAATGTTTAACTTGACAAAATTCATCAAATACACATTTAAGATGGGTGAAATTATTATATGATATATATTAAATTATATATCGATATTGTTAATAAAAAGAAATGTAGTTCTGTCACTGTTTAACACACACAAAGTGATCTTCTTTAGTATATTAAAGAATTTGTTTTAGTAATTACTATGTTCAGAGCTTAAGTAATATGGAAGAACACAAAGTAGTATTGGAAACACTCCCTGATCATGAAGGGACTTAGTTAGGTAATATGGAATGAACTTGACTATATATTCAGTCATATGGTGATAAAATTGTTAGGTAATGGCAGTGATAGATGGAGAAGAAAGAGTTATGAAGTTCAGAGTTAATGAGTTGATACCTGGAAAAAGTATAAAAAGTATAGTGCCTGAGAGATGCTATGTGCTCAGCAAGTGTTATTTTGCTTTTCAGAGGATGAGAATTTATACATCAAGTGATGAATCAAGGCATGATCGAGGAGGTGATATTTAACGTAGGTACTGCAGAATAGGAGTGTTTTTCATAGGCATCAAGAAGTGGGGAGACTTTAATATTAGGAAGATGTCATGATCAAACGTTTGGAAGTGAAACAGTACAAGACATGTACAGAAGAGTAAGTTATGTTTGGTGAATTCATTTAAAAAGAATGAACAGTTTCAGGTAGCAAAAATAGTGGGAGATGAATCACTAGGGTCAGATTATCAAGGGCCCTTAGAACCAACTTGAGTATATCCTTATTTTAAATTGATCTTTTATGGATTGTCAATGCATAAATAAAACATACAGGAAGGGATATTATATCAGTAAAGACTTATTTTGTAATTTTGCTTTATAACATTAAATATAAAGTCAACTAACCAGAACAATGAAGCTGCTTTGATGAACATGAAACTGAAATTGGGGCTTGCTAATCTTAGATGGGAGTTATGTTTAATGACCTTGAGTTTCTACTTTTGCTATTCTTGTTCAGTCAGTCAGTGGTGTCCGACTCTTTGTGACCCCTGGACTGCAGCACGCCATGCTTCCCTGTCCTTCACTATTTCCCAGAGTTTGCTCCAACTCATCCTCTGTCATCCCCTTCTCCTCCTGCCTTCAGTCTTTCCCAGCATCAGGGTCTTTTTCAATGAGTCAGTTCTTCTCATCAGATGGCCAAAGTATTAGAGCTTCAGACATCGATTGCATCATGTTCAGAAAATTCTAATTCAGATAGCTAAATAATTGTAGATAGCAGTCCTATAGTATTTTATCTTAACATTGTTGCATGTCTTTCAATAAATCAAGAGGCTTATTTCAAGGTTTGCATAATAAATGTTTTACTCAGGTAATACAAGTTAATGCATTGCTGATTTTCAGTATGTTAAAATTGCATAACCTGCAGTGGTAAAGAATCCACCTCCCAATGCAGGAAGTGCAGGTTCACCTTGATCTCTGAGTCAGGAAGATCCCCTGGAGTAGGAAATAGCAACCCACTCCAGGATTCTTGCCTGGAGAAGTCCATGGACAGAGGAACCTGGTGGGCTATAGTCCATGAGGTCACAAAGAGTTGGACATGATTGACCATGCGCACATGCTGTGACAGTTTTTGTTGTGGTTTTCGTTATGTTCAGTAGTTTTTAAAGTTACAACTGGCTTTTTTTTTTTTTTGAAGCCAACTCAATTAGTATAAGCAAAATCAGGAATATATTGGCTTATATTATCAAGAATCACAGGAGCAGAATTTGGCTTTTCTTTTCTGGGATGTAACTATGCTGCTGCTGCTGCTAAGTCGCTTCAGTTGTGTCCAACTCTGTGCGACCCCATAGACGGCAGCCCACCAGGCTCCGCTGTCCCTAGGATTCTTCAGGCAAGAACACTGGAGTGGGTTGCCATTTCCTTCCCCAATGCATGCAAGTGAAAAGTGAAAGTGAAGTTGCTCAGTAGGTGTCGGACTCTTCATGACCCCATGGACTGCAGCTGACCAGGATCCTCTGTCCATGGGATTTTCCAGGCAAGAGTACTGGAGTGGGTTGCCACTTCCTTGTCTGGTAACTACGCTAACATGATACAAAGATTTTATCTCCTCTCTATCTTTTCCTATCTGCTCTTCTACTTTTCTTAGTATTTTTGGCATTATTCATTCTTATTGCAGACAGACTCTCCATGTACCAGGGAGAATGGCCATGACGATCCTAGGCCCACATGCTTATAACTTTCGACTTGAACATAAGAGAGCCTTTCTGGATAGTTTCAGGAGAGAATTCTGACTGGGTCAAATTCCTCTGTGTCTGGGAAGAGCAGTAGATTGAGAACAAGGCAGACTGCAAAGCACTGTGATTGACAACTTCATCAGGACAATATTGGCATTCAGAAATATAACCTAAAGAAATTCTATCAAAAGAAGAAGTATAAGATACAATGGATGCATAAAATTATTGTTTTCACAGTCCTATGAAGTTTAAAAAAAGCAGTTAAATATGTAATTGAAAGAGTAAAAATGAAATCAAACGTTTGTAGAACACAAAGAGCAATGTCTTGTGTTACATGATTTGAATACCTTAGCCTTTGGCAATGGAGCAACAGAAAAGCATCAGTCTGTGCACTTACTTCTGTGCACTGCATACATGAAATAAACTGTAATTTGGAAAGGGTTACTTTTTGAGTTCAACAATATTTTTAAGCAGTGTCTTCGCATTTCCTTAGTTGATGATTTCAGGTAAAGAAAGCTCTTAGTTCAGACAAGGTAAGGCGTTATGGAAAATGCAGTGTGGAGGAAAAAGAAGACCAGCATAATGGAATATGTATGGGAGACGTGGCTGTTGAACACTACTTTCACTACAATACCATTTTTAGCATCACTGTCTAAAGAACTAGAGTGCTTCACTCTACATCTGAAGGAATTAATAATAGACATAATTTTTTCTATTATTGAACATAATTTTACTCTACTATTTTCTATTACTATGCATCATAATGTGTACACAGGGTGTGATCACTCACCTGGAGCCAGACATCTTGGAATGTGAAGTCAAGTGGGCCTTAGAAAGCATCACTATGAACAAGGCTAGTGGAGGTGATGGAATTCCAGTGGAGCTATTTCAAATCCTGAAGGATGATGCTGTGAAAGTGCTGCACTCAATATGCCAGCAAATTTGGAAAACTCAGCAGTGGCCACAGGACTGGAAAATGTCAGTTTTCATTCCAATACCAAAGAAAGGCAATGCCAAAGATTGCGCAAACTACCGCACAATTGCACTCAACTCACACGCTAGTAAAGTAATGCTCAAAATTCTCCAAGCCAGGCTCCAGCAGTCCGTGAACTGTGAACTTCCTGATGTTCAAGCTGGTTTTAGAGAAGGCAGAGGAACCAGAGATCAAATTGCCAAAATCCGCTGGATCATCGAAAAAGCAAGAGAGTTCCAGAAAAACATCTATTTCTGCTTCATTGACTATGCCAAAGCCTTTGATTGTGTGGATCACTATAAACTATGGAAAATTCTGAAAGAGAGGGGCATACCAGACCAGCTGACCTGCCTCTTGAGAAACCTGTATGCAGGTCAGGAAGCAACAGTTAGAACTGGACATGGAACAACAGACTGGTTCCAAATAGGAAAAGGAGTACATCAAGGCTGTATATTGTCACTCTGCTTATTTAACTTCTATGCAGAGTACATCATGAGAAACGCTGGGCTGGAAGAAGCACAAGCTGGAATCAAGATTGCCGGGAGAAATATCAATAACCTCAGATATGCAGATGACACCACCCTTATTGCAGAAAGTGAAGAAGAACTACAAAGCTTCTTGATGAAAGTGAAAGTGGAGAGTGAAAAAGTTGGCTTAAAGCTCAACATTCAGAAAACGAAGATCATGGCATCTGGTCCCATCACTTCATCGGAAATAGATGGGGAAACAGTGTAAACAATGTCAGACTTTATTTTTTGGGGCTCCAGAATCACTGCAGATTGTGATTGCAGCCATGAAATTAAGACGCTTACTCCTTGGAAGGAAAGTTATGACCAACCTAGATAGCATATTCAAAAGCAGAGACATTACTTTGCCAACAAAGGTCCGTCTAGTCAAGGCTATGGTTTTTCCAGTGGTCATGTATGGATGTGAGAGTTGGACTGTGAAGAAAGCTAAATGCCGAAGAATTGATGCTTTTGAACTGTGGTGTAGGAGAAGACTCTTGAGGGTCCCTTGGACTGCAAGGAGATCCAATGAGTCCATCCTAAAGGAGATCAGTCCTGGGTGTTCATTGGAAGGAATGATGCTAAAGCTGAAACTCCAACGCTTTGGCCACCTCATGTGAAGAGCTGACTCATTGGAAAAGACTCTGATGCTGGGAGGGATTGGGGGCAGGAGGAGAAGGGGATGACAGAGGATGAGATGGCTGGATGGCATCACTGACTCGATGGACATGAGTTTGAGTGAACTCTGGGAGTTGGTGATGGACAGGGAGCCCTGGTGTGCTGCAATTCGTGGGGTCACAAAGAGTCGGACATGACTGAGCAACTCAACTGAACTGAACTGATGCATCATAATAGAAAAAAACAATTTCACCTGGATTTCCCTGGTGGCTCAGATGGTAAAGAATCTGCCTGTAGTGCAGAGGACCAGATCGATCCCTGGGCGGGAAGATCCCCTAGACGAGGAAATGGCAATTCAGATTCTTGCCTGGGAAATCCCATGGACAGAGGAGCCCAATGGGCTACAGTCCATAATGTCACAAAGAGTTGGACACAGCTGAGTGACTAGCAAACACATAATTATTTTTTCTATTATTGAAAGCTGCTTCATAAAAA
This sequence comes from Ovis canadensis, assembly GCF_042477335.2. Classification (NCBI taxonomy): domain Eukaryota; kingdom Metazoa; phylum Chordata; class Mammalia; order Artiodactyla; family Bovidae; genus Ovis; species Ovis canadensis. The sequence goes on from NC_091259.1 coordinate 44,134,029, forward strand.
GTATAAAACTGATGTCAAGTAATGATTTAAATAGTCATTTCAGTGAAACCGGCACTGAACTGGAGCGAGGACTCTATCACAGACTGTTTGACTTTGGGCAAGGCAAGGTCAGGAAGGTGACTTCCGTATCTTGACTGTGTTTCTTCATTTCTGAAATGAGGTTTTAGTCTTAGTGATCATTGAAGTCTCAGCTACAGCAGGAGGCTGTGAGCCTCTGATTCACCTGCTAGTTGTCCCTCTTTTTCTATATTGGCATTGGTAGCAGCTGTACTTTGATATATATGTGGGAGGAATTTGGTTTTCAATTTTTGACCCCATTGACTGTAGCCTACCAGGCTCCTCTGTCCATAGGATTTTCCAGGCAATAGTACTGGAGTGGATTGCCATTTCCTTCTCCAGGGTCTTCCCGACCCAGAGATCGAACCCGGGTCTCCCACATTGTAGACAGACACTTAACCATCTGAGGCACCAGGGAAGTCTGATACTTTTAGGTGCTAAGCAGCTTTGGAAAGCAGATGAAATAGATACCTCTTACCTGTACATATAGAACAATGTGAGTTCCATGAATGTATGTTAAGTGCCAGTTTTAAGTGGTCCCTATAAAACATTATCAGAATTTGGTAGATAAAAACAGTACAAAGAGAGAATATTGAACTTAATGTGATGATGTCTATATATGTATTTCTGGCAGCTCTTAAATGTGGGGCTTTCTCTCTGTCATGAATATGTCAAAATTGTGCATCTAAGAGTTCAAATGACATTTTCAATAGCTACCATTGACACACACATACCAAGACACTCACAGTATATTATCTAGTAAAGTGGTTGCAGAATTAACATTTTTCCTGGAAGGAATATATCTGATTTAATGACCAAATCATTTTAAAGCAGCACAACAGAATTTCACAGGAACTAAATCTATTTCTTCACACTGATCATGCGTGTTTTACTGAAGCATTGAGTCATTAGCATGTTTATAATGGTTCTAATTTAGCACAACATTTTCTGAATTTTATCCTTGAGTCATTTACAAATTGTTCATATTGAATAAACAAAGGAAACAGATTGCATTTTATACTTAGTAATTTATCTGAAAGAAGAGGGGAGGGTTAATTGTTTGAAAGTTTTGGTCTGTTTGGGGAAGTGAGCTTGCTTTTTCATTGCTAGGCATAAATGCCATTTCTCATCTTTTGGGGGATGGTGTGGGGGGGGCGGCTACAGAGGAGTAAAATGAAAAATTAGGACCAGGACAAGATTGGCCACTCCCAGAGGGGAGTGTGGAGCAAAAGGGGAGCTGGCACGAGATTATCCAAAACAGTTGGTGCATTCCTTAATGATCAAGTGCTTGAGAAGTCCAGCTCTTCCTGGCAGAGCATCTGTGTTGATGTTTATATCATTGCCCTGCTGTATGGGAAAGGCATGCTTTCTCTCACTGCTTGGCTAAAAATAGGATGGAATATAGCATTGTATGAGATATTTTAAGATAGCAAAAACATTTAAGAGGTTAAAGGTTTGACTTTTGGATCAAAAAAGATCAGTGATATAACTCGTGGTGTTCCTTGAAGACTGAATTTTATCTACACTTTGTCAGTGATTCGAACTCTTGGTTAGGCAAGTTATTCTAGGTTCATTTGGTGCAGTTTGAGAAGCCCACTCTACTGTCTTTTCTGTCAGCTTCCCGGCATGAAGAGCAAGATTGAGAACAGCCTCTATTTATACCCCCTTGATCGTATTTGGAAAATCAGTTGTTTCACTGGAGAGAGGGAGAGAGAGAGAAGGAGAGCACGCACAGTCGTCAGGGAGTGTGCTCTGTACGTTACAGTGACTTCAAAATAAAACTGGCGCATTTTAGTGTCTAATTATTTTAGCGAGCTTGGAGGGTTTTAATTAAAATTTAAGAGTGCTCTTCAAGCTCTCCAAGCTCCAATTTTATCCCACTGTATTGTGGAGCACTTGTCACTGTGGAAAAATGTACAGTAACTGCCATGTGCAGCTCTGTTTCCTAATGAAAAATATGAGATTGATGATCAGCAGGGATATAAATATATATTATCAAAATTAGCTGTAAACCAAGGTCAAGGATACTTTTGATAAGTTATCACTGTTCTTTGGATACACAGAAAATGTATTGCCCTTGAAATTTATGATTCCTGTGGTGAAAATAAAAGGGATTGCTTTAAAAAAGTTTAAAAAGCAGTAAGAAATATGCATACAGGAGGGCAGGCATTGTTGTTTCTCACTAAAGTATTTTAAAGTTATTTTCTATGTCATATTTCTAATGTTTTAGCATTTCTAACTTTAAGTATCACTTTGAGGTAAAAGGAATAATGGTAAGTGTTTACTCACAGGTAAATTGTTTTAAAGTACAATAAAAAAATTTTCCCATTATCCTTTCCTGTTTCCCATGACTTCGTTTTAGTGATTATTTCTTTATTTATTCTCTTAGACTCTTTACTTTGCTTAGAGTAAGAGTTAATAATACTACTGCAACTTTAGGAATAATTTAAAATTCTTCCTAAAACATCATCATTTAGATTAGGAAATAAATATCTTACATACTGTCACTTCAAATTTCTCTTGTGCTGTGAAATTATTAGCATGATAAAACATTCCTGACTTACCTGGTTTGATACCTGGGTACTTAAGAAGCAGAAACATTGCTTTGCAATCCATTATGCTGGATATTTATAACATGTTAGTTCTGAATTATATCTTTCTTTTTTTCCTTAGAGAAAGTTTATTGAAATAGAAAAACTTAGATTTGCAAAGGAAAAGGGAAAACATAGCTATGCAGCTGAGAGTTAATTTATAGCATATCAAAACCCTCTACATCCTTGATTAAAAATGAACAAGAACTGAAGTTCAACTCTTATGATAGTGGTGTTTTTCTCACATTATTTACAAAAATTGGACAAGATAAATATAATAAACTCTTGCATTTCATTAGTTATGTATTGTTTTATGGACACTAATTCTTTCAAAGTAATAGGAATTAATTTTGGTATTTTTTGGTATGTACATTTGGTATGTACATATTATGGTGACACATACTATAATATTGTGATACTATAATGTAGTTTTTTAATCTTAATTTCCAAAAGGTATTTTAATTAGCTGAATTAGTCTTCTCCTACTTAGCTGAAGACAACTCAGTCAAAATACTAAAATTTGAGTAGTCAAACTCAGATAATGAAATACACTGTATATTTTTTCATTGTTTTGAGGACTGTGGCACCATCATAACTGTATTAGATGTTTACCAGTCAATCATGTAAAACATATTTTCCTGTGTAGAGTGGTCCAAGAATTCTGGGTGATGTTTAGTTCTTTTTTTCCATTTGGAATCCTGCATGAGTACTGAATTCAAACGTGGACTTAATATTTCCATGTACATAATGCAAACTGGACTTCTTTACTTATTTTGACCTCTTTGATTTCATGGTCAGAAAGGGGCAAAGTCTGATCTGATGAACTGCCTCTGTAAAGCTAGAGTCCTAGTAATATAGTTGAAGTATGTGGCAGAAAGAGGATGAATACTTGATTTTTTATTTTTGGCCTTACCTGGATATTATTTTGAATGGTAAATTTGAAAATATAGATTTCATTTAGTTTTATCTATTATATATGTCCTCATTTTAAGTCAGAAACATCTTGGTAGAGGCAGTAGTATCCTCTGCCTATGTAGTTTTTAATAACAACCTGCATCTTCTGGACTTTCTTCCCTCACCTTACTTGTTTTACATTACATTATGGAGTGTGCTGAGTACTTATTGTGTATGTATGTCTTTAGAGGGCTGGCAAATAGATTTTAGGTGAGAAACTTGTTTTTCAAGAGATTTTCTCACAGTTTTGAATGTTGAAAAAGTGGTATGTTGTGACTTTTATTGCCCTGGAGATAAAGATAATCAGTGATCGTTACTAAATATTTTCATGAGCTATAAATATAGATATGCAAAGACTGCTTTATTTTTTTCCTTTCAGTTTCTTCTACTGAAATGAGAATTTATATAGCTAGATTAACTCAGCATTATGGTGAGGATTAATTTTCTAATAGAAATGTGAAATATTTTTAATTTATTAACCATTTAATTAATGACTAGCTCTTATATAAAGTTGTGTCTTCAAACATATTTGATAAATATTTGAAATATATGTTCATGTTGTCCATATAATTCTGTTTTCTCCTATGAAATTTTAGCATTCTTTTCCTGGAGCTCTGAAAGATTTCAGGTCTATTAATAGAAATGAGAAACATATTTTAGCCGTTTTATATTTAGTGTATACCTAATCCTAGTTCATGAACTTGCTCTGAATTTTTGATCATTACTAGTAAATTGGGATTTTGTCTTGATCATTATAATATGTTCACTCAACTCAAATTTTAACCAAACAAGTTATGTTTTAGTGTTTATGTCAGTGATTATCAGTTTAGTGTGATGTTGTAATATATATTAAAAAGTTTTTTTTTTAAGTAACAAAACTGAGTAGGAGAGGAAGTTGAAGACATTTTATTGATTATTCTTATACATGACCTAATGTTATATCCAGAAATTTAAACCTGATTTGAGAAAAAGTAATCTCTGATAGCAAAAAGCAGAGACATTACTTTGCCAACAAAGGTCCGTCTAGTCAAGGCTATGGTTTTTCCAGTGGTCATGTATGGATGTGAGAGTTGGACTGTGAAGAAAGCTGAGTGCTGAAGAATTGATGTTTTTGAACTGTGGTGTTGGAGAAGACTCTTGAGGGTCCCTTGGACTGCAAGGAGATCCAACCAGTCCATTTTAAAGGAGATCAGTCTTGGGTGTTCATTGGAAGGACTGATGCTAAAGCTGAAACTCCAGTACTTTGGCCATCTCATGCAAAGGGTTGACTCATTGGAAAAGACCCTGCTGCTGGGAGGGACTGGGGACTGGAGGAGAAGGGGATGACAGGGGATGAGATCACTGGATGGCATCACCAACTCGATGGACATGAGTTTGAGTGAACTCCGGGAGATGGTGACGGACAGGGAGGCCTGGCGTGCTGCAGTTCATGGGTTCGCAAAGAGTCGGACACAACTGAGTGACTGAACTGAACTGAATCTCTGATAGCCATGACTTTGAAGATTTCCTTCTTAACCCTCACACCTAACATTATCTTTTCTTTGACTTTCGCCTAGAAACAAAATATGTACAGAACAAAGTATACACCTTGTTTCTGAATTAAAATCCAAGAGAATATTTTGGAAATTAAATGCAAACTGAACATATGCATATGCATAGAGACCCTATTGGCAGATCACTCAGAATCCAATTTTTAATCAAAGTGATATATCATTTGTTTAAAAGAAAATAATTAATAGGAAAGCCTGGAAGAAAAGGAGGAAAGGAAAGAAGGGAAGAAGCAAGGAATTCACTTAATAGAATCAAGCTGACTTCTATTTAGAAAGAACTTTGGCTCCTGTGATAGCTAGTTCTTCATCAGCCGTTTCCCAACACACTGATCTGGATTCCATCCATTCCTTGATTGATTGATCATGTCATAGACAAATGTTAATTGTTTTCACCAATATGTTCTAACCATGCAGTGGTCTTCTCATCTCTTACCCAGGGGCTCACTGTCTTTGCCTAAGCTTATCAAGTTTCTGAAATCCTTTAGATCCATCTTAACCTTACTGTCATTCTGAAAAATTCAAGGAGGATTTAGAAGTTGGAGGAAAAATGAAAGGGAAAATGCTAAAGAGATAGGTACTGATATGGGAGAGAAAAAACATTTGGAGTTGAAATAAGTATTTTAAATATAATTTTAAAAGAGGTTATCAGAATTTTGACACTTGGAATGTTAAAGTATAATGGGAGTATGCTTTGCACTAAGGATTGAGTATTTAAATCTGCTTTCCCTTTTGGAAACGTGGGTTGTTTATTAAAATTTGAGACTTAAAAGATGCATATAAGTAGTTATAAGCAGTAGCTCTAGTTTCAAATCTACCTGATCAGAGAAAAAATAACTTATTGATAAAAATTTGCTAATTATTAGAACACTCTAAAATGTAAACTTCTGTAAGTTTTTTGAATCTTATAGAAATAAGTGTAATAACTTCCAAAATCTAGTATGCTGTTTAGGAATGCAGTAGGTCAAATAGCATTTAACCAAGGATCTTCTTGAAAAGATCACACATCTCTTTTTATATAAAGGTTTTAACTGTTTTTATTACTGGGAGACAGAGAATATCTTGAGTTTATTTTCTTTGCATTTTACTGTAAATGGGTATTTTACAAAAGTGTATTTCTTTTTTAAGGAACAAGGAGTTACAGGTTGATTATTCTCTTCTCACTTGAAAATTTGCCATTCTTCCTTGAATAGCACACAAATTTTGCTTGGACTTAAAAAAAAAATCACCTGAATTAAAAGAAATAATATCTAAAGTTAAGCTTGTAGAAAAAAGCTCCTTGTTCTGTCCTATTAGTCTAAAGAAATGATAAATGCTGGCTGAATATTAATTAGCTAAAATTATAATAACAAGATAAGATTATTGAGCATGTCTTTTTTTCTCCTGGGAATATTGTAAATAATTTTACAGCAAAAAAAGTTTAGTTGTAGTATTTTATAATAGAGAGAATAATATACTTGTCCATATCCTAGGGTTAAAGTGGCAACAACAACAAAATCTTTGTTGGTTTTGAATGATAGAATTTCTCCATTAACTCCATAGACTTCTATATTTGTAATATTTTAATACTTATCTAAAACATGTATAATATTTTTAATACTTACTTTTTTATTTTAATAGATTCCTCCTGCATGGAAAAACTACTTTCAAAAGATTGGAAGGAAAAAATGGAAAGATTAAATACCAGTGAACTTCTTGGAGAAATTAAAGGTACAGTATACAAAATATCAAACATATCAATATAGAAATGTTATTTTGTAACACAATACATCTGATTATCTTCTGTACCCCAACATTAAATTCTTACCTCTAATATTTATTTATATTTGAGAGGGTAAATATATAGTGTGTTCCTAAACTTTTATTTTTTTGTAATGTTTATAGAATGAAAATTTTCCTTTTTATAGTCTATAAACATATAACTTATAGGACAAACTACTTCATTAGTTTCCTCCTTGGCACAGAAGGAAAACAGTAGCTTTAGCTGTGCTGTGCTTAGTCACTCAGTTGTGTCTGACTCTTTGCCCGCCAGGCTCTTCTGTTCACTGGGGTTCTCCAGGCAAGAATATTGGAATGGGTTGTCATACCCTCCTCCAGGAATCTTCCTGACCCAGGGATTGAACCAGGGTCTCCTGCATTGCAGGCAGATTTTTTACCAGCTGAGCTACCAGGGAAGCCCATAGTTTCGTTTGCTGAACAAAAAATTATGAAAAAAATGTTATGTCAAAAATGAACAAATTAAATAAAGATAATTTTAGTCCTGCCTTTTGAATTTATAGTAGCTTAATTGATGAATCCAAATCACTAATTTGAATTTTTTTCTGGTCAAAAATGATTAGCTGTAGTAACTGTGACAAAGGAGTTTATAGAATGTGCTATTTATATTTATGACTGGATTCTGAAGCCTGGTTCCCTGTTCAAATTCTGGCTCTGTCACTTACTAGATGAGTGACTTGGGGCAAGTCACTGAAGGTTTCAATGTTTGGAATTCCTTGTATCTAAAATTAGGATAGTAAAAGTACTTGGGCTTCCCAAGTGGTGCAGTGCTAAAGAATACACCTGCCAGTGCAGGAGATGCTGGAGATGCAGGTTCAGTCCTTGGATGAGGAATACCCTGGTGGAGGAAATGACAACCTACTCCATCGTTCTTGCTTGGAAAATTCTATGGATAGAGGAGCCTGGCGGTCTACAATCCATGGGGTCACAAAGAGTCAGACACGACTGAGCACACACAACAGAAGTACCTACCAAGGCTCGTTAAGAGAATTAGTATAAGTAAAACTTTTAAAACGGCTTGCACTTAAGAAAACCCTCATGAGGGAAAGTTGTGGTTGTTATTAACTGCCCATAGGATCTTAGGTTAATTAATCTCAAATAGATTTCATAGAACTTAACATTTCATGATCTCTGACCTGGCTGAGAATGAGCATCCTTATTTTAAAGATAATTGATTGGCATTATTATTTTGAAACAAATTAAGAAGTGGGCAGTCCCAATCCATTACAAAATTAACCTGCTCTATCAGTTAAGCAGCTATACTTTTTGCCCAGTCCTTCTTGTTGATCCTTTTATGGAGATGAAGTACTGTATGAAGTAATGAAGTAGCTTTTGGTATTGTGGGTAGACTGTTGTCGTCAATTACTTTTCTCGGTCGCCCCTTACAGATAGTCATTGCTCTATCTATCACTCTGTCCCTTAAACTGACAATTTGAGAACTTAATTACATTCATTTTCTGAATTTATCTAATGACTTCAGGTGAATATTCCCATGGATAATTTCTCATTTAAGATGAACATTTGGTGATAACTACCTGATGAAAATTTTATTTTGAATTTAGTACAGAATATTGCCTAGTATTCAGACGTGTTATGTTCAACTCAAATGAAGAGAAAGGGTAGTTGTATCTTTTCCAAAGAATAATTAATAACATTCTACTAACTAATGCAGTATCAAAATCAAGTGGAAAGTGGGTAGTACTTTTGAATTTCACTGCTTCTGTTTTGAACTCATAAAGGCTATTTGCTATTTTGGAAAAAAAAAAAAAGAAACTCAATTTATAACTGACGTGTAGAAAGTCATTAGTGACATATTCTTTATCCAGCTGCAATAACATGGTGTGTGCTACTTTGCACGTCATTCTCTGTTTTCTTCCCTTTCCAAAGTCATTGGTTTTATGACAGTGAGTACAGAAATGGTTTATGCAAAGGCAAGCTTTTGCTAGCGTGAATGATGGGGGTCTTGTTTTCTCTCAGTAAAGTGGAAGCTAACATTTTATTATGTTATGATTCAGCATCAAGTTTTTATGATTTGGGTTATCTTTCCAATCCCACTTTCTATATTTCTTTATTTTTGATTCAAAAATGCAAAACTGTACTAGTTTTATGTAGTCAAAATCTCAAAAGTGAAACATGCAAAATCAGGCTTTTCAAATTCTTTAACTTTTTGTTTTTCTGGATTCTGTTTGTAAAATGTGTACTTTCATTTGTGTGCTGCCCTGTTTTTATGGGCACAGAAAATAAGCTTCTTACCAAATTTTTCATTTTGATTTACTCTACATCAGTGTCTGTTTTTACATCTTTATATTTTGTCAGCATAATCATATGAAAAGATTCTAAAAATATGATTAAAAAACAAAAAAAATTAGTTAAAATAGCATTCAAGTAGTTTGATTGAGCCATTGCTAAAACTCAACACACACTTTTATTGTAGGTGAGATCGTCAGTTATTAGTCACCAAAATTAGTTCTAACTATTCAAAAAATTTAGGGTGATTTAAATACCATCTCCAAGAAAAACATACCTGGGGAATTTCGTGGTGTTTCAGTGGTTGGCCCTCCATTCCTCTACTACTAGGGTGTCGAGTTCTATCCCTGTTTGGGGAACTAAGATCCTGCCTGCCATGCGGTACAGCCACAAAATAAATTTAAAAAAAAAAAAGGAAAAGAAATGAAAAACATACTACTATGGTTTAGTGTATCTTAGCAATGTGTATTTATATATTTCATTATTTTTCCCTCATTATAAAATTCATATGTATTATAAAAAGAAACACACCTAAAGGAAAATATAATTGTCCTCTAATTCTACCTGTATTATAGTGTATATCCTTTCCATTTTAATGTGTGCATATACCTTAGAATTATTTTCCCTTAAAATTAGAATCATCCTTTTACAATTTTTTGTAATTTACTTTTCCCACTTAATGATATATTTTGAATTTCCCTATGATTAGGTTGTCTTCTAAAATATTACTTTTATTTGCAGCAAATATGATATAAAGTGAGGTTCTTATAATTCGACTGAGACTGTTATTCAATATTTAAGGTTTTATTGTTTGTCATTATAAAGAAAACCTTGAACATGGCTAAATTTTTAGTATTTTCAGTGTTATTTAGTAATTATTTTCTTAGGATATAGATATATTCTGAAAAAGTGAAATTACTGGGTTGAAGAATGTGTTCTTTTTAGAAAGACTTTTAGTTCATATTGCCACATAGCCAGCCCTTCAGATAGAATATAGGGTTCTGTGCTCTCACTAGCAAGTATTTCCTTGCCATCTATGATTATTTTAAACATTCCTTGCCAGTTTGATAGGGGAGTATAACATTGTTGCTGATATATTTTGAATTCATTTGTTTTTGATTGATAATGAGAAGTTTTACATAAATTCATTTGGATTAAATATCTCTTCCTTTGTAAATGGTCTGTTTATGTTGTTTGCCCATTTTTCCTTTAAAGGATTTGTTTAGTTCTTACAGTTTCATAAGATTCTTTAATGGTACTAGCCTTTCTTTGTCATATTTGTGTATTTTGTCATCTTACTGTATGGTTTTGTCATCAAATCTTTTCCTCCCTGTTTTAATGCTCTTTTTTTTTTTTTTTCCTGTTTGGGGTTTGTTTAGAAAGTTTTCTCCCAATCTAAAATTATATTCTACTGTATTTTCTTCCAATTCTTTGACTATATTTTTATACACTTAACCCTTTCATTCCTCTTGGATATATTTTGTTGGATAATTTCAATTTTTTTCCTCAAGCAGTTAACAAAATATCTCTGTATCACTTATTAAAGAACCCATGTTATCCCATCTGACTTGAAATAACATCTTTTATTATATATAGATTGCATATTGCAGCCACTCTCATTTTTTAGCTCTTTTCCATTTATCTTTCTATCTAAACTTTTAAAGTACTAGGCTGTGTTAATCACTGTAGCTTTATAGTATTTTTGAACAATATTACAAGACCTCATTCAAAATTTTTCTTTAAGGTGCTTGTATACTTCTGTAAAATTTGCCTTAGATTTAGAAGTTGTTAATTAAAATTGCAAAGTGATTTTTAAAAGATTATAAAACTATAGGGTAGCTAAAATCTTTTTATGTTGAATCTTTCCATTCCAAATAACTTATTCAATCAATTCTTTTATGTTTCTGAACAATGTTTTGTTTCTTATATATAGATTCAGCACAATTCTTTTAATATTTCCTCTATAATATTTAATTTTTTATTTGTGGATATTATATTTTTCATACTACTCTCTTTTTGTTACTCTATTTAGGGATGATGTTGAATTTTGCTGGCTCATTTTATAACTTCCCTTTTTGTCAAGCTTGTTAGGTCTAGTCATATTTCAGCTGATGTGTTTTCTCCTCTTTTGGGGCAGTTATTTGTTCCTTTTTTTCACCACTTCTTTTAATATAATGCCTAGAATATCAAGAATATTAGGGAAAACAGGTAATAGCAAGTATTTTATTTAGTTTTTAGTTTATGGAATTGTGTTTGTTTAATATTTCACCATTAAATATTATATTGACTATTGATTTAACATATTTTTAATCATTAAAATATTCTAGTTATATTTTATTAGGAGTTTCTATGATAAATTGCATTTTAGTTTATGATATATCTTATTGGTTTTTGTTTCTCAAATTAAATAATGAAATAAACACTGATTAGTCATGGTATAGGGTTGTTTTAATGTACTTCATACTTTTATTTGCTTATATTACAGTTGTTATTTTTGCATCTGTATTTGTAAATGAGATTAGTTTGTGTTTTTCTTTATTTTCACTACCTTTGTTAATTGTGGAAGTGAAAAGTATATCCTTTTCTGTGGAAGATGGCTATGTAAAGCTATTGAATAGATAACATCTTAGCAAGTGAGAATCTGTTTTTATATTCTTTGTGTGTCCTTTGCCCTAAAGTATTGTAGGCAGCATATTATAGGCTCTTTCCATTTTTTTAGAATCTTATCTGCCATGCTATACCTTTTGATTGGAGAATTTAGTGCAATGACATTTAAGGTAATTATTGATTTGTTTTGTTCAGTCACTAAGTCATGTCTGACTTTCTACCAGCCCATGGACTGCAGCATGCTAAGTTCTTCTGTCCTTCACTATATCCCAGTTTGCTCAAAGTCAGTGATGTTATCTAACCATCTCATTCTCTGCTGCCCTTCTCCTTTTGCCTTCAATCTTTTCCAGCATAGGGTCTTTTCCAATGAGTCGGCTCTTTGCATCAGGTCCTGAATATTCATTGGAAGGACTGATGTTGAGGCTGAAACTCCAATACTCTGGCCACCTGATGCAAAGAGCTGACTCATTGGAAAAGACCCTGATGCTGGGAAAGATTGAAGGCAGGAGGAGAAGGGGACGACAGAGGATGAGATGATTGGATGGTATCATCAACTCAGTGGGGATGAGTTTAAGTAAACTCTGGGAGTTGGTGATGGATAGGGAGGCCTGGAATGCTGCAGTCCATGGGGTTGCAAAAAGTCAGACACGACTGAGTGACTGAACTGAACTTGCATCAGGTGGACAAAGTATTGGAGCTTCAGCATCAGTCCTTCCAATGAATATTCAGGGTTGATTTTCTTTAGAATTGACTGGTTTGATCTCTTTGCAGACCAAGAGACTCTCAAGAGTCTTCTTCAGCACAATTTGAAAGTATCAGTTCTTTGGTGCTCAGCTTTCTTTATGGTCCAGCTCTCACATCTGAACCTGACTACTGGAAAACCCATAGCTTTGATGATAAAGACTTCTGTCGGCAAAGATCTGCTTTTTAATATGCTGTCTAGGTTTGTCATTGCTTTTTTTCCAAAGAGTAAGTGTCATTTAATTTTGGGCTGCAGTTACCATCCACAGTGATTTTGGAGCCTAAGAAGATAAAATCTGTCACTGTTTCCATTTTCTCCCCATCTGTTTGACATGAGGTGATGGGACCAGATGCCATGATCTTAGTTTTCTTGAATGTTGGAGTTTTTAGATAACTTTTTTACTGTCCTCTTTAACTTTCATCAAGAAGCTCTTTAGTCCCACTTTGCTTTTTGCTGTTAGAATGGTATCATCTTCATATTTGAGATTGTTGATATTTCTCCCAGAAATCTTCATTCCAGCTTGAGTTATGCAGCCTGGCATTTCACATGATGTACTCTGCATCAGTTCAGTCGCTCAGTGACTCTTTGAGTCCATAGACTGCAGCATGCCAGGCTTCCCTGTCCTTCATTCTCTTCTGCGGTTGCTCAGGCTCATGTTCATTGAGTCCATGATGCCATCCAACCATCTCATCCTCTGTCACCTGCTTCTTTTCCTGCCCTCTACCTTTCCCAGCATCAGAGTCTTTTCCAGTGAATCAGCTCTTTGCATCATGTAGCCAAAGTACTGGAGTGTCAGCTTCAGCATCAGTCCTTATACTGAATATTCAGGATTGATTTCCTTTCAGATTGACTGGTTTGATCTCGTTACAGTCCAAAGGACTCTCAGGAGTCTTCTCCAGCACCACGGTTTGAAAGCATCAAATCTTTGGCACTCAGACTTCATGATCTAGCTCTCACATTGATACATGACTACTGAAAAAAACATAGCTTTGACTAAACAGACATTTGTTGGCAAAGTGATGTCTCTGCTTTTTAATATACTGCCTAAGTTTGTCATAGCTTTTCTTCCAAGGAGCAAGCATCTTTTAATTTCATGGCTACATTCACTGATTCTAACCTTTGCTTCTTGATCTGTGTACATGTTTCTCAGGAGACAGGTAAGGTGGTCTGGTATTCCTATCTCTTTAAGAATTTTCCACAGTTTGTTGTGATCCACAGTCAAAGGCTTTAGTGTAGTCAATGAAGCAGAAGTAGATATTTTTTCTGGAATCCTCTTGCTTTTCCTATGATCCAATATATGCTGGCAATTTGATCTCTGGTTCTTTTCTAAATCCAACTTGTACATTTGAAAGTTCTTGATTCATGTACTGTTGAAGCCTAGCTTGAAGGATTTGGGGCATTCCCTTCCTAGCAGGTAATTCAGTTCAGTCACTCAGTCGTGTCCGACTCTTTGCGACCCCATGAATCGCAGCACGCCAGGCCTCCCTGTCCATGACCAACTCCTGGAGTTCACTCAGACTCATGTCCATCAAGTCAGTGATGCCATTTAGCCGTCTCATCCTCTGTCATCCCCTTCTCCTCTTGCCCCCAATCCCTCCCAGCATCAGAGTCTTTTCCAATGAGTTAACTCTTTGCATGAGGTGGCCAGAGTACTGGAGTTTCAGCGTTAGCATCATTCCTTCCAAAGAAATCATAGCAGGTAAAATGAGCGCAACTATATGGTAGTTTTTGAACATTCTTTGGCATTGTCTTTCTTTGGGATTGGAATGAACACTGACCTTTCCCAGTCCAGTGGCAACTGCTGAGTTTTCCAAATTCACTGTCATATTGACTGCAACACTGTAACAGCATCATCTTTTAGGATTTTAAATAGCTCAGCTGGAATTCCATCACCTCCACTAGCTTTTTAGTAGCAATGTTCCCTTTAGGTCCACTTGACCTCACACTCTAGCATGTCTGATTTTAAGTGAGTGTTGTGGTCTCATTAAGATGGGTCATTAAGATCCTTTTTGGTACAGTTTTTCTCTGTTCTTGGCACCTCTTCTTAATCTCTTCTGCTTCTGTTAGGTCCTTTCCATTTCTGTCCTTTTTGTGCATAACTTTGCTTGAAATGTAACCTTGGTATCTCTAGTTTTCTTTCTTTTTTTTTTTTTACTAAAATGAGAAAGTTTATTGACAAAATTATACACTGGATATTAGTGTTTAACCTCATTTCAATGTATATCCATTATATTTTAGAAATAAGAATTAATTTTTAGAAGAGCTGATCAGCCATGCTTGGTATAGTTCAAATTTGTGTGTCTTTTTTTTTTTTTAAATTTTAAAATCTTTAATTCTTACATGCGTTCCCAAACATGAGCCCCCCTCCCACCTCCCTCCCCATAACATCTTTCTGGGTCATCCCCATGCACCCGCCCCAAGCATGCTGCACCCTGCGTCAGACATAGACTGGCGATTCAATTCTTACATGATAGTATACATGTTAGAATGTCATTCTCCCAAATCATCCCACCCTCTCCCTCTCCCTCTGAGTCCAAAAGTCCGTTATACACATCTGTGTCTCTTTCCCTGTCTTGCATACAGGGTCGTCATTGCCATCTTCCTAAATTCCATATATATGTGTTAGTATACTGTATTGGTGTTTTTCTTTCTGGCTTACTTCACTCTGTATAATCGGCTCCAGTTTCATCCATCTCATCCGAACTGATTCAAATGAATTCCTTTTTACGGCTGAGTAATACTCCATTGTGTATATGTACCACAGCTTTCTTATCCATTCATCTGCTGATGGACATCTAGGTTGTTTCCATGTCCTGGCTATTATAAACAGTGCTGCGATGAACATTGGGGTACATGTGTCTCTTTCACTTCTGGTTTCCTCGGTGTGTATGCCCAGCAGTGGGATTGCTGGGTCATAAGGTAGTTCTATTTGCAATTTTTTAAGGAATCTCCACACTGTTCTCCATAGTGGCTGTACTAGTTTGCATTCCCACCAACAGTGTAGGAGGGTTCCCTTTTCTCCACACCCCCTCCAGCATTTATTGCTTGAAGATTTTTGGATCGCAGCCATTCTGACTGGTGTGAAGTGGTACCTCATTGTGGTTTTGATTTGCATTTCTCTAATAATGAGTGATGTTGAGCATCTTTTCATGTGTTTGTTAGCCATCCGTATGTCTTCTTTGGAGAAATGTCTATTTAGTTCTTTGGCCCATTTTTTGATTGGGTCGTTTATTTTTCTGGAGTTGAGCTGCAGAAGTTGCTTGTATATTTTTGGGATTAGTTGTTTGTCAGTTGCTTCATTTGCTATTATTTTCTCCCATTCAGAAGGCTGTCTTTTCACCTTGCTTATATTTTCCTTTGTTGTGCAGAAGCTTTTAATTTTAATTAGATCCCATTTGTTTATTTTTGCTTTTATTTCCAGAATTCTGGGAGGTGGATCATAGAGGATCCTGCTGTGATTTATGTCTGAGAGTGTTTTGCCTATGTTCTCCTCTAGGAGTTTTATAGTTTCTGATCTTACATTTAGATCTTTAATCCATTTTGAGTTTATTTTTGTGTGCGGTGTTAGGAAGTGATCTAGTTTCATTCTTTTACAAGTGGTTTTCTTGAAGAGATCTCCGATCTTTCTCATTCTATTGTTTTCCTATCTTTCTTTGCATTGTTCACTTAAGAAGGCTTTCTTATGTCTCCTTGCTATTCTCTGGAACTCTGCATTCAGTTGGGTATATCTCTTCCTTTCTCCTTTGTCTTTCTTTTCTCAGCTATTTGTAAGGCTCAGACAACCACTTTGCCTTTTTGCATTTCTTTTCCTTGGTTTTGGTCACCACTTCCTGTACAATGTTATGAACCTCTGTCCATAGTTCTTCCGCATTCTGTCTACAAATAAGATTAGATCCTAATCTCTTGAATCTATTTGTCATCTCCAGTGTATAATCGTGAGGGATTTGACATAGGTCATATCTAATAGGTCTAGTGGTTTTCCCTACTTTCTTCAATATAAACCTGAATTTTGAAGGATACTGGAGTGGGTAACCATTCGTTTCTCTAAGGTATCTTCCTAACCCAAGGACTGAACCATGGTTTCAGTCACCTGAATGCAATGCAGTCACCTGCATTGCAGGTGAATTCTTCATCATCTGAGCTATCAAGGAAGCCCATATATACATGCTCCATCTTCTTTATCCATTTATCTGTTAAAAGGACTTTTAGGTTGTGTCCATATCTTGACTCTTATAATTAATGCTGCTATGAACTGGGGTAAATGTATCTTTTTGAATTAATGTTTTCATTTTCTTAGCATATATACCCAGGAGTAGAATTGCTGGATCATATAATATTTCTAGCTTTTAGTTTTTTGAAGAACCTCCTTAGTGTTTTCTAGAATGATTGCACCAATTTACATTCTTACCAACAGTGAGCAAGGGTTTTTTTTTTTCTCCATATCCTTGCCGACTTTGTTATTTGTGTTCTTTTTGATGACAGGCATTCTGTCAGATGTGAGATGATACCTCATGATTTTGATTTGCCTTCTTGCATTTCTCCAATGATTAGCAGTGGTGAGCATTTTTTCATGTGTCTGTTGGCCATCTGTATTATCCTCTTTGGAAGAATGTCTGTTTAGGCCTTCTGTCTGAGCTCCTCTGGTGGCTCAGATGGCAAAGAATCTGTCTGCAGTGTGGGAGACATGGGTTCAACCCTAGGTCAGGAAGATCCTTTGGAGAAGGGATTGGCAACCCACTCCAGTATTCTTGCCTGGAGAATTCCATGGACAGAGAAGTCTGGCAGGCTGCAGTCCATGGTGTTGCAAAGAGCTGGACATGACTGAGAGACTTACACTTTCACACCTTCTGCCCATTTTTTAATTGGGTGATTGGTTTCTTTGATATTGAGTTGCATCAGCTATATATACATTTTAAATATTAACTCATCAGTGATATCATTTGCAAATATTTGCTCCCATTCAGTAGATTGTCTTTTCATGTTGTGATGGTTTCCTTTGCTGTGCAAAACTTTCAAGTTTAAATTAGGTCTCATTTGTTTATTTTTGTTTTTTGATTCCTTTGCCTTAGGAGACAGAGTCAAAATATATTGCTATAGTTTATGTCAAAGAATGTTTTTCATATTTTTTCTTCTAGGAGTTTTATGATTTCTGGGGCTTCTCTGATAGCTCAGTCCATATAGAGTCTGCTTGCATTGCAGGAGAGCCAGGTTAGATCCCTGGGTTGAGAAGATCCTCTGGAGAAGGAAATGGCAACCCTCTCCAGTATTACTGCCTGGGAAATCCCATGGATAGAGGAGCCTCACACGCTACAGTCCATGGGATCACAAGAGTTGGACACAAATTAGCAACTAAACCTACCTACCTTACGTTTAAGTCTTTAATTCATTTTGAGTTTATTTTTTATATAGTATGAGAAAATGTTCTAATTTCACTGTTTTACATGTAGCTGTCCAGTTTTCCCAGCACTACTTATTGAAGAGACTGTCTTTTCTCTATTGTATAGTTTTGTATCCTTCATCATAGATTAGTTAACTGTAAGTGTGTAAGTTTATTTCTGGACTCTATATTCTATTCCATTGATCTATGTGTCTGTTTTTGTACTATATTGTTTTGGTTACTGTAGCTTTATATTATAGTTTGAAATTAGGGAGAGTAATATCTCTAGTTGTGTTCTTCTTTTGTAAGACTATTTTGTCTGTTGTATTTTGTATTTTCACACACATTTTCGAATCTTTTCAGTTCTGTGAAAAATACCATTTGTAATTTGATAAGGATTCTATTAAATCTTTAGATTGTATGGATAGTATGGTCATTTTAATAAAATTAATTTTTCTAAAAGTGAACATGATATAATCGTTTATTTCTTTTATTAGTATTTTATAGGTTTCCAAGTATATGTGTTTTACCTCTTAGATGTTTCTTCTTAGGTAATTTATTCTTTCTGATGCAATTATCAATGGGATTGATTCTTTAATTTCTCTTTCTGCTAGCTCTTATTAGTTTATAGAAATGCAACAGATTTCTTTTATTAATTTTGTATCCATCAACTTTATGATATTCACTGATGAGCTCTAGTAGTTTTCTAGTGGATTTTCAATGTATAGTATTTTCAATGCATAGTATCATGAGCTTCCCAGGTGGTACTAGTGGTAAAGAACCTGCCTGCCAATGCAGGAGATATAAGTGATGTGGTTTCGATCCCTCAGTCAGAAAGATCTGCTGGAGTGGGTATGGCAATCCATTCCAGTATTCTTGCCTGGATAATCCCATGGACAGAGGAGCCTGGCAGGCTGCAGTCCATAGGATCACGCAGTTGGACATGACTGAAGCCACTTAGCATGCATGCACACATGTAGTGTACATGTATCATGTCATATATAAACAGTGACAGTTTTATTTCTTCTTTTCTAATTTTTGTCCCTTTTATTTTATTTATTTATTTTTCTTTTCTGGTTAGCTAGAGCTAAGACTTTCCATACTATGTTGAATAAAAGTGGCAAGCGTGGACATCCTTTTCTTACTCCTAATCTCAGAAGAAATGCTTTCAGTTTTTCACTGTTAAGCATGATGTTATCTGTGGGATGATCATATATGGCCTTTATTATGTTGAGGTATGTTCTCCACTTTCTGGAAAATTCAACATCCATTTTTAAAAAATACGTGGATGTTGAATTTTGTGAAAACCTTTTCTGTATCTGTTGAGATGACCTTCTAGTTTTTATTCTTCAATTTGTTAATGTGGTATATCACACGGATTGACTTTCAGATATCGAGCGATGCTTGCATCCCTGGGATAAATCCACTTGATCATGGTGTGTGATCCTTTTAATATATTGTTGGGTTTGGTTAGCTAATAATTTGTTTAGGATTTTTGTATCTAGATTTACCAGTGATACTAACTTTTAATTTTTGTGTGTGTGATATCTTTGCCTGGTTTTGGTATGAGGGTGATATTGGCCTCACAAAAGTGATTCTTCTGCAATTTTTTGAAATAGCTTCAGAAGGATAGATGCTAAGTGTTCTCTAAACATGTGGTAGAATTCACCTGTGAAGCCATGTGGTCCTGGATTTTTGCTTGTTGGGAGGTTTTTTTTTTTTTTAAAGTATTGATTCAATAACATTACTGGTAATTGGTCTGCTCATATTTTCTTTCTTCCTGGTTCAATCCTGGGAAACTATACATTTCTGCAAATTTGTTGATTTTTTTTCTTGGTTGTCCTTTTATTGGCATATAGTTGTTCATAATCGTGTCTTACGATCCTTTGTATTCTTGTGGTGTCTATTATAACCCTTCATTTTTCATTTCTGATTTTATTTATGTGTCCTTCTTTCTTTGTGAGTCTAGCTAAAGGTTTATTGAATTTGTTCTTCTTTCGAAGAACCAGCACTTAGTTTTATTGATCTATCCTATTGCTTTGTTAGTCTCTATTTTATTTATTTCTGCTCTGATGATTATGATTTATTTCCTTTTACTAACTTTAAGTTTTGTCTTTTCTTCTTTTTCTAGTTCCTTTAGGTCTAAAGTTAGGTTGTTTATTTGAGCTTTTTCTTATTTTCTGAAGTAAGCTTGTATTGGCTATAAACTTCCCTCTTAAAACTCTTTTGCTACGTCACATTGAGTTCGAGTTGTTGCTTTTTTTTTTTTTAATTTGTCTCCCAGTACATTTTGATTTCTTCTTTTGAGTTCTTCAGTGATCCATTGGTTGTTTAGTAACACACTGTTTAGTCTCCACATGTTTTTTATTTCTGCAGGTTTTTTTTTTCCCCCTTGTTGTTGATTTCTAGTCTCATTGTGTTGTGGTCAGAAAAGGTGCTTGATATGTTTTCAAATTAGTTAAATTTTAAATTTAGAGATACTTGTTTTATGGCTTAGCGTGTGATCTATTCTGGAGAATATTTCATTTGCACTTGAAAAGAATGTGTACTCTGCTGCTTTTTGATACAATATTCTATATATATGTGTTATGTCTATCTCATCTAATGTGTCACTTTAAACCAATGTTTCCTTATTCATTATCTGCCTGAAAGATGTGGCAATGATGTAAGTGGAATGTTAAAGTCCCCTACTGTTATTGGATTAATGTCAATTTCTCCCTTTATGTCTATTAATTTGCTTTATGTATTTAGATGGTATTTACAATTGTTGTATCATCTTGGATTAATCCCTTGATCATTATGCAACGTCTTTATTTGTCTCTTATAGTAGTCTTTGTTCTAAAGTGTATTTTGATTTTAATTAGATCCCATTTGTTTATTTTTGCTTTTATTTCCAGAATTCTGGGAGGTGGATCATAGAGGATCCTGCTGTGATTTATGTCTGAGAGTGTTTTGCCTATGTTCTCCTCTAGGAGTTTTATAGTTTCTGATCTTACATTTAGATCTTTAATCCATTTTGAGTTTATTTTTGTGTGCGGTGTTAGAAAGTGATCTAGTTTCATTCTTTTACAAGTGGTTGACCAGTTTTCCCAGCACCACTTGTTAAAGAGATTGTCTTTACTCCATTGTATATTCTTGCCTCCTTTGTCAAAGATAAGGTGTCCATATGTGTGTGGATTTATCTCTGGGCTTTCTATTTTGTTCCATTGATCTATATGTCTGTCTTTGTGCCAGTACCATACTGTCTTGATGACTGTGGCTTTGTAGTAGAGCCTGAAGTCAGGCAGGTTGATTCCTCCAGTTCCATTCTTCTTTCTCAAAATTGCTTTGGCTATTCGAGGTTTTTTGTATTTCCATACAAATCTTGAAATTATTTGTTCTAGTTCTGTGAAAAATGTGGCTGGTAGCTTGATAGGGATTGCATTGAATTTGTAAATTGCTTTGGGTAGTATACTCATTTTCACTATATTGATTCTTCCGATCCATGAACATGGTATATTTCTCCATCTATTAGTGTCCTCTTTGATTTCTTTCATCAGTGTTTTATAGTTTTCCATATATATGTCTTTAGTTTCTTTAGGAAGATATATTCCTAAGTATTTTATTCTTTTCGTTGCAATGGTGAATGGAATTGTTTCCTTAATTTCTTTTTCTACTTTCTCATTATTAGTGTATAGGAATGCAAGGGATTTCTGTGTGTTGATTTTATATCCTGCAACTTTACTATATTCATTGATTAGCTCTAGTAATTTTCTGGTGGAGTCTTTAGGGTTTTCCATGTAGAGGATCATGTCAAAGCTTCTGCACAACAAAGGAAAATATAAGCAAGGTGAAAAGACAGCCTTCTGAATGGGAGAAAATAATAGCAAATGAAGCAACTGACAAACAACTAATCTCAAAAATATACAAGCAACTTATGCAGCTCAACTCCAGAAAAATAAACGACCCAATCAAAAAATGGGCCAAAGAACTAAATAGACATTTCTCCAAAGAAGACATACGGATGGCTAACAAACACATGAAAAGATGCTCAACATCACTCATTATTAGAGAAATGCAAATCAAAACCACAATGAGGTACCACTTCACACCAGTCAGAATGGCTGCGATCCAAAAATCTGCAAGCAATAAATGCTGGAGAGGGTGTGGAGAAAAGGGAACCCTCCTACACTGTTGGTGGGAATGCAAACTAGTACAGCCACTATGGAGAACAGTGTGGAGATTCCTTAAAAACTTGCAAATAGAACTACCTTATGACCCAGCAATCCCACTGCTGGGCATACACACAGAGGAAACCAGAAGTGAAAGAGACACATGTACCCCAATGTTCATCGCAGCACTGTTTATAATAGCCAGGACATGGAAACAACCTAGATGTCCATCAGCAGATGAATGGATAAGAAAGCTGTGGTACATATACACAATGGAGTATTACTCAGCCGTTAAAAAGAATTCATTTGAATCAGTTCTGTTGAGATGGATGAAACTGGAGCCGATTATACAGAGTGAAGTAAGCCAGAAAGAAAAACACCAATACAGTATACTAACACATATATATGGAATTTAGGAAGATGGCAATGACGACCCTGTATGCAAGACAGGGAAAGAGACACAGATGTGTATAACGGACTTTTGGACTCAGAGGGAGAGGGGGAGGGTGGGATGATTTGGGAGAATGACATTCTAACATGTATACTATCATGTGAATTGAATTGCCAGTCTATGTCTGACGCAGGATGCAGCATGCTTGGGGCTGGTGCATGGGGATGACCCAGAAAGATGTTATGGGGAGGGAGGTGGGAGGGGGTTCATGTTTGGGAATGCATGTAAGAATTAAAGATTTTAAAATTTAAAAAATAAAAAAATAAAAAAATAAAAAAAAATAAAATAAAGTGTATTTTGTATAGTGTAAATATTGCCACCCTGTCTTTCTTTTGATTTCCATTTGCATGGAATACCCTTTTTCATCCTCTTTCAATCTGTGTGTGTCCTTAGATCTAAAGTAAATGTCTTATAGGCAGCATATATATAGAACTTTCTTTTTTTGTATCCTTTCAGTCACTCTATGTCTTTTGATTGGAGAAGGTAGTCAAATTATACATAAAGTAGTTATTGATATGTGTATGCTTTTTTCCATTTTGTTAATTATTTTAGGATTGTTTTGTAGTTCTTTTTGATTCCTTTCTTCTTTTGCTCTCTTTGTGATTTGACCCCTATGTTTAGTATTGTTTGGATACCTTTCTCTTTTTTTTTTGTGTATTATAGATTTTTGGTTTGGGGTTACCATGAGGTTTGTATATAATTATATATATATAATCTGATCTCTTAATTTTAAATGCATTCTAACAATCCTGTATTTTTTACTCTCCCCCAACCCCATTGCTTTTTTTGACATCATATTTTACCTCCACTGGTTTTTTTGTATATCCCTTAAATGGTTGTGAATATAGATGATTTTAGCACTTTTGTCTATTAGCCTTCCTACTAACTTTGTACATGGTTGATAAACTACCTTCAGTGTGTATTTGCCTTTACCAATGAGCATTTTCCTTTTGTAAATTTTATGTTTCTAGTAGTGGCCTCTTCTTTTTCACTTAGAGAAATCCCATGAACATTTCTTGTAAAGCTATTTTGGTAGTGCTCTTTTAGCTTTTGCTTGTCTAAAAATTTTGATGTCTCCGTCAAATCTGAATGAGAGCCTTGGTGAATAAAGAGTACTCTTGGTTGTAAGTTTTTTTTTTTTTTCTTTTGTCAGTTTATATGAATATATTGTGCCTTCTGGATGCACTTTCTGCCAAAATGTCAGCTGATAGCCTTATGCAATTTTCATTATGTATAACTTGTTGCTTTTCTCTTGCTACTTTTAATATTCTCTCTACATCTTTAATTTTTGCCATTTTAATTGCATTTTGTCTTGGTCTAGTCCTCCTTGGGACTCTTAATATTTCTTGGATTTGGATGTCTATTTCCTATTCCAGGTTAGGGAACTTTTCAGCTGTTATGTCTTCATGTATGTTACCTGCCTCTTTCTCTCTCTCCTCTCTTTTTGGGACCCCTATAATGTAATGTTGGTACTTTTGATGTTGTTTCAGAGGTCTCTTAAATTGCCCTCATTTTTCATTCTTCTTTCTGTTCTGCTTTAGTGATTTTTAGTACTCTGTCTTCCAGCTTGCTGATTCATTTCTCTGTGTCATTTATTCTACTATTGATTCCTTCTCATGTATTTTTCATTTCAGTTGTTGTATTCTTCATTTTTACTCGATTGATTTCTTTGTATTTTCTTTTTGTTCAAGACTTCTAACTTCCTGCTATGTTCATTTATTTTTCTCCTGAGTCCTTTGATCATCTTTATGATCATTACTCTGAGCTCTTTCTAAGGTAAATTGCCTTTCTCCACTTCACTTAGTTCTTCTGGGGTTTTTACATGTTTCTTCATTTGGAACTTATTCTTCTGCTACCTCATTTTTCTTAACTTGTTGTTTTCATTTCTATATATCTGTTAGGTTGGTTACTTCTCCTAGCCTTGCAGAAGTGGCCTTTTGTAGGAGACATTCAATGCTCCAAGCAGTACATTTCCCTCTAGTCACTAGGAGTGTGTGCTCAACCCCTGTGTGTGCTTCTTGGGTCATTCTCTTGTGGAAGGCTGCTTCTTTTAGGCATGGCTTGTTCCCAGTCCATTTGGTTGCCAGATGAAGGCTGCCCACCACTGATTTGTGAGGCTGGGTCACAAGGTGGCTGGCTACAAAACCCTGGGGGTGGAATTGGGATCCAGGAGATCCTGTGGCAGTACCTGGGGCCTATCCACTATTGACTGAAGCCAGGTCCTGAGGCCAGCATCAACCTACTGTCAGGAAGAGCCAGGTCCTGGAGTCTGGCTGCAGAGCCCAGGGGTCCTGAGCTGGTGTAGAACCATTGGTGAATGGGGCTGGTTCCTGACATAGCTGGCTGAGAGGTCCAAGGTGTCCTGAAGCTTGTTGACCTGCTGAGGGTAGGCTGGGTCTTGCCATATCAGGCTAGGAGCTGCAGTTTTCCACTGGATGGTGGCTGAAGCTTGATCCTATGATTAGAAAGTGAAGTGCCCTATGGACTGTAGCCTACCAGGCTCCTCCATCCATGGGATTCTCCAGGCAAGAATACTGGAGTGGGTTGCCATTTCCTTCTCCAGGGGATCTTCCCGATCCAGGAATCGAACCCAAGTCTCCCATATTGTAGGCAGATGCTTTACCATCTGAGCCACCAGGGAAGTCCACAGGTTTGCTAATGGGTGGGGCCTGGACCCAGGGAGTTCTGGGGCTGGTACCTATTCACTGGTGGCTGCAACTGGGTCCTGGGGTCTCTATGAGGCCATGGGGATCTGGCTGTAGTGCACATGTACCAGTATGTGGAGGTAGGTCCTCAGCCATCTGATGGGCAGGGATGTGTCCAGGGGCAGCTGTGGGCTCACAGGGTCTTAAGGCAACCTTTCTCCTGGTGGGTTGGGGCCGGATCCCAGAACATGTTAGATTTTGTGTGTACCCTGTAAGAGTGGAGCCTGTTTCCACAACTTTCTGAGTCTTGTGGAAGTAAGCCCTGCTGGGCTTCAAACTCAAATATTCTGAGTTTTTTTTTTCTTCCCAGTGCAGGACTCTTGTGCCGGTAAGCCAATGTAGGACTCAGAACCCTCTTTCTTTGTAGAAAACCTCTGAAACTGTAATTATTCTCCTGTTTATGAGTCACCCACCCAGGGGTATGGGTCTTGACTATACTATAACTCTGTTCCTCCTACCCATCTTGTTGTGGTTCCTTCTACACAAATTTAGCTGTTGAAGAACTTTTCAGGTAGGTTCCAATCAAATAATTATGTAAATAGTTGTAATTTTGGTGTACCTGTGAGAGGAGGTGAGGCTAAGGTCTCTCTACTCTGCTGTCTTTGGCAAAAGAACCTCTATGGAATCATCTATCTTGATCTAAATCTAAATAAGAGAGAGGGGAACAATACAGTAAAGGATACAAGGTGAAATAAAAATAGTGGTAAGGTTCATGACCCATTTGTATGTATGCTTGTTTGAGTTGTACCAAAAGAGTAAGGATGCCAGGACATTTACGATGATGAAACATTTCTAAATGCAAAGATGGTATACTAAATGATGTCTAGATCATTAGAATTCACCCTGTTTCTATGCATGGATCTAGCCTTCTGTGGTTTATATAGGAGTATCTTAGCCAGTCTCCTTCTTTTACACATATTCCCCTCTATGATGTGGCTGGCATATCCTCCTTGGTGTGAAGGCTCCTCCCTGGGCAGTGTGCCAGAGAAGCAGTAATGTTGGTTGTTTGAGTTAGCACAAACTGTTTGTCAAACACACAGATGATAGAGAGAAAAAAATAATTATGTGATATGAATCAAATAAGGAAAATAGTGTTTTCCTTCCTTCCTTGGTCATTTATGATTAATCATTTAAATATTTACATTTAGGGGTTAAGGCAGATGTGCTTATAGGTACACTCTCCTGATGCTTAGAAAAAAAATGACAGTGTCTTTCTGCTAGGGAAAAAAAGTGATTAAACAAATGCTTTTAGAGGAAAAATTCTACAAATGATTCCCAATGTTTTTAAGCTTATGTTTTGAAACTCAATTACTTACTATAGTTATTCAACTAAAATGTTTAAGAGATTTGTTCTGGAGGCTAAATACTGTTTCCATACTTTAATATTAAAAACTTTAAGCATTACTCACTCTTACTTCACTAGGGTTTTTACTAAGAGAAGTAAAATTAGGAACTGTTGTATCAAGTGTGCAGGTATATTACAATTGTGCTTCGTGCATATACTGAATTAAAAATGTGAGCTTATTATAATTTTGCTACTATGTGCCCCTAAGAGCCAGGTTTCATTTTTAGTTTTGATTGCAAATGTAAATTTTTAGAGGAGAGTGCAGGAATACAAAAGTCATGGTTTCTTTCAGTGCATAGATCTTTGAAGATCAAATAGTGTAGGTTATTCTTGAAGTAACTTAAGCAGTGCTGTTATCACCAAAGGGTCAGAATGAATATAACATCATTCCAATAGAATTAGTTTCTATGTCACAGGTTACTATCTTAAATGCCAATTCTCTCTACTAGTTTGTTCACTTTATAGTAAGGGCCCAAACTATATCTAAGTACTCTGATTGCTTATTGCATGCATTGCCCTTTATACAGAGTACTCTGTGTTTTTAAGAATAGTAATTCATAGTTACTGGTATTTTCTGTTGTAGGCAATCACAGAAGGACTAGAATGGTTTTTGAAAAGCTGTGACCATACACTTTACATATTCATTTACAAATGAATTTTTCTTGAATTTCCATTTACAAATTTACAGCAGTTTCTTCATCTGAGGGAACTTAAAAAATCTGGATGCATTTAGAGGTGAATCATCTGCCATTTTTCAACTCTAATAATATCAGCTATGTTCACATACCTAGTGATTTTTGTTGTCTCTTTAGGAAAAAAGGTTGAAACAATAATAATGTATAGGTTTCATGTATTTTGAAAAATTTAAATTATTATTTCTAAGACAATTGCTATATTGTTCTAGAGACCAGCTTGTGAAAGAGATTTAGAGCACATGTAATTTTCTCATTGATTTGTATGAAATAATGTAGTAGAGCATCACTATTTTCTGTATAAATCTGTGTAATTGAAGAAATTCAGAGTAATATCTAGAATCATAGAATTTCCAAAAATAACTTGAAGGAGCTTTGTATATTATGTAATTTAAACTTCTTATTTTCCATTATAGGGACTCCAATATCCAGAAAAGTGACTTCCCTAAAATCACATAGTAAATTACTAAGGTGGAATCTTAATTTCCCCTAAATAGCATGTTTATCTTATTTCACATATTCTTTTGGTCATCTTGTAATCAATATTATTGCAGGACTCATGAATCCCTTTTACTACTAATAAATGCGCACCATGGCTAGTTTACAGATATATATGCATTATAACACAACAGTACCCATTTTTAGAAATTATACCGCTTAGCATGAATATAGATATTTCAAAGCTCTCCTTTGTTCTCTCTGTTATAAACATCTTTTACTTCTTTTGATGTTTGGGTGATATACATGCAAGCAATTAAAACCTCCCCCCAACTTGGGGTTGGAGACACAAAGTCTTCTTGATTAAAATTCAAACAAAAGCTACTGGCAAAAATTGCTACTATATGATTAAGGTCTAGAGTATTATGATACATTAGAATCATTGTTAACTGTTGGGATTTAAAGAAATCGATATGTTGGGGAAAAGATCAGATGAATCTAATTATAGAAATCAATGTTTACTTAAAAGAAAATATTGAAGTTTAATAACAGGTTCTGACTATAAATATAGCACTGGCTAAAATTGTTCTTTGTTATTATTATATTGACCATGTAATCATATTTTAAATTCACTGAATAAAAATCTGAAACTTCTGTTTTTAGTAGTTAATTATTATAATTAAAGCATAAAATTTTACCTTAAAATCACATCTGGTTTAAAAAAATTCATTATAAAATATTCTTACATGTAAAAATAGTCACCAATTATAAAATATTCCTATTGATTCTATTTTAAAAAGGCTAATTTTAGCAATAGATACAGCCTAGAGTGAGAAAGGAGGCAAAATTGGTTAGAAGGAAAAAAAGATCCAAAGTATTCTTACACAATTATGATTACATTAAATATGTATTAGTCTATTTGGTGACATATTGAAATAAAAGAGAACACATTTTGATATAATTCAAAAATAAGACATTTCACTTTTTTCTTCCTGATTGCTGTGATGAAAATAAACATTATAACCAGCATGGAGAAGAAAAACTATTACTAATTGCAGCCTAGATTTTAAGTAAAATGAAGGTCATTAGCAATTTCCTGGAAGCCATTCAGACTGCTTACCAGGAAATGGTAGCTAGCAGGACATCTGTAATCCTCCTGTGTGGAATTAGTGAAAACACTGGAGCTTTAATGATGTGTGTTAGATTTAGGTTTATGGTAGAACCTTTATCAAAGTAGTTCATATTCTTTGAAAACAAATGTTTCTATTTCAGACTTAGTGCACAAATCCAGAATTAAAAATAGATTTTAACTTCTATCCATACATGCATAAGTACATGTGTTAATACACACCTGTAGATTGGAATTTGACTCTTAGTGGAATAGGAGATGGCAGGGTAACAGCAGAGCTATAGGAATCTGGGGATGAAATGTATTGGGGCATATTGAAAGAAATTTATCTTATATCTTGGAATACTGATTTCACAACATTTTGGTTGGTGAATTTAGTTCCATTTTTAGTAGCATATTATCTCAATAAAGAGGTAAGCAAAGCTGAGTGAAAAGTGAAAATATCTCATAGACATAAAGTTAAGTTTGACTTATTTTGCAATATAATGGGAGAATGGGGTCACTAATTTAGAGGCACAGCTTCTCTATATTACCTGAATTATTCTTTGGCTTAATAAGGACAATATCTCTGGAAATATTAAGAGTGAGGAACTCTGGAACTGTTAAGAGTGAGGAGAGCACATGTATGATGTAATTTATGTAAAAAAGTGAAGGTGAAAGTGAAGTCACTCAGTCGTGTCCAACTCTTTGCGTGGACTAGTAGCCCACCAGGCTCCTCCATCCATGGGGTTCTCCAAGCAAGAATACTGGAGTGGGTTGCCATTTCCTTCTCCAGGGGATCTTCCCAACCCAGGAATCGAACGAACCCATGCATTGCGGGCAGACGCTTTAACCTCTGAGCCACCAGGGAAGCCCATGCACAGAAAATTGCTGGAAGGATATTTATTAAACCCTTAACAGAGGTTGACTATGTAGAGGGTAGTGTATGCTATGGCACAGGGGCTGAAATTTTTATTTGGACTGTACAGTTTGTACTGAAGTTTTTGTTTTTTTCTTTTTTTACTTCTTTAAGCCATGTGTAGGCATTGCTTTTCCAATAAAGACTAATTTTTAAAAAAGACTGAAAGTCTTGAATTAAAAAAATGGAAGGAATTAGTTTCAGTATTTGTACAAAAGAATATTGATTTTATTACCTACTCAACTTCTATTTTTTGAGAGAATTAGAGATAAAATGTGGTTAGAATGGCATGTAGTTGGGAATCAATAAATGCTATAGGTAGGCAACAACCCTTATCAACAGCAATTAGCATAATTTAGTACTTGAAACAGTAAATATTTATTGGTAGAATAGTAAACTATAGGTCTAAAAATTTTTGTTCTCAGAACTCTTAAAATGTACTGAGGACTCTAAAAATCTTTTTATCTGTGTGATGTATCTGTTAATACTTACTGTGTTAGAAGTTAAACCTGATAAGTTTCAATAAATATTTATTAATTCATTTATAAGTTATAATAGTATACCTGTTACATGTCACCATAAAGATTTGTTACTAAAAATACATTTCATAAAATTGAAGTAATTCAGTGAGAAGAGTAGCATTGCTTTTTATTTTGGTAAGTCTCTTTAGTGTATGGTTTAATAGGAATTAAACCATATCTGCTTTCTGTTACATGTCACCATAAAGATTTGTTAATAAAAATACATTTCATAAAATTGAAGTAATTCAGTGAGAAGAGTAGCATTGCTTTTTATTTTGATAAGTCTCTTTAGTGTATGGTTTAATAGGGATTAAACCATGTCGGCTTTTGTACTCAATCTGTTGTGATGTGTACTGTGAGTATATGAAGAGGGAGAAAATGTCTTATAGCCTTTTCATGTAATTGTGAATTTTCTTCTAATCACACAAAATTTCATAAATGGTAATTTATTAGAAATTAGGTCCAATAGGATCTAAAACCATTTCAATGTAAGATCTAAAACCATTTCAGTTCAACTTTTACATTTAAAATCCATTGGTCCAATTTGACCTTTGAATGAATCTTTTACTCCATGCACGATTTTGTAACAGCTTTTTAGATTACATTGTTTTACTGAGTATGCAGATTTTGGCACATTTCATCATGCACTATCAAAACATCACATTTATTAGTATCACCACTAGCCTTATCAGAAAATCTTTTAAGTCTTTGGAGACTGTCATGCTAATGATGGCAGATAAAAGTTTTCACAATTTTAATTTTCCCTTTAAAGTTCAAACTGCATTGTTTCCACCAATACTTTCAGTTGTTTTTCTGGAAGTGGCAGGTTTACTTGCCAAATATTGAAGTACAAAAATGATATTTTGTCTATTAGTTGTTCTTTCAAATAAAATTTGTGCTTTGTGTAAAAGATACGAAAATGTCAGCTTACGAGTCAAGCAATAGCATAAGTCATTTTTCTTGACCTGTGGAAGTGAATGTCGCTTAGTCGTGTCCGACTCTTGGCGACCCTGTGGACTGTAGCCCACTCGGTTCCTCCATCCATGGGATTCTCCAGGCAAGAACCCTGGAGTGGGTTGCCATTTCCTTCTCCAGGGAAATCTTCCCAACCCAGGGATCGAACCCAGGTCTCCCGCATTGCAGGCAGACGCTTATAACCACTGAGCTACCAGGGAAGCCCCGCACCGGATCTAGAATCTTGAACTATTATATGCTTGAAAGTGAAAGTGAAGTTGCTTTGTGACACTTTACTGTCTGACGCTTTACTGGCAGACGCTTTACTGTCTGAGCTACCAGGGATGATCTACATTATATGCTTACATACAATAAACAGCAGAATGCTTCCCATTTCATCACATAAAATATTTTAAGTATGAGTACTTAAAAGTGATTATTTAATAAATTTTTTTTTGTTTCATCAAGGAAATTATTAATTGAAACTGAACTTTTTGCGCTTTTTTACTATAAGTGCATAGTGGTAAAGAATACAATGTCTATAGTAGAATTAGGCCCATTTGATTCATGCTAGAGGACCTTCAGTTTTTTCCCCACTACTTCATTTGCATCATCTGTGCAAATGTCGATAGTATAACATGCAATACAATGCCTTACTACTATTATGAAAACAGTACTGCTCTCAGGTGTCAACTCTGGGATTCCAAGGAGTTCAAGAATCACATTTTAAGAACCACTGGACTAGAACCTTAAAATAGACTGGCATATATTTACCTTGATAATAAATTAATTTGTCATTAATAACTACAAAGCAAATTAGTCACATCTAAGAGTTCAAAGTTTCTATGAAGACAGTAAATGATGGGGGTTCACTGGTGGCTCAGTGGTAAAGAATCTACCTGCCAATGCAGGAGACGTTGGTTTGATCCCTGATCTGGGAAGTTCCCATATGCCATGGAGCCACTACGCCTGTGCGCCTCAGCTACTGAGCCTGTGCTCTGGAGCCCAGGAGCTGCAACTACTGGGCCCAAATGCCACAACTACTTAAGCCCATGCCGCAACTACTGAAGCCGCAACTACACAGAGCCCATGCTCTGCAGCAAGAGAAACCACAGCAATGAGAAGTCCACGCACTGCAACTAGAGAGTAGCTCCCACGTGCTCAACTAGAGAAAAACCCTTGTAGCAACAAAGACCCAGCACAGCCAAATATAAATAAATAAATAAAACTTGATGTAAAAAAATACTAGATGAAGTTACTGGCTTAAAGGAGTGAGTTGCTTTACTCCTTGAAACTCAAATTGTGGCATAATAAATACAGAGTGTGGAGTTGATCAGAAGTGAGTTTGAATTGTGGCATAAACTGAGCAATTTATTTATACTATTTTACTCTCACCTTTCTAATGTATAAAGTAGAAAAAAATACTTGCTTTTCAGAATTATTGTCAGTGATTGCAAAGTGATTGATAAAATTGTCCTCAATAAATAGTAGTTTGACAGTAGGAATAAGAATGTTTGCTTTTGTGCCACCCATTAGTACCTAGAAATATTTATCACCTCTTTTTTTTTAAGTTTTAAAAAATATTTGTCTACATTGTGTCTGAGTTGCAGCACGTGGGATCTTCACTGCATCATGCAGTATCTTTCCTTATAGCACATGGACACTGTAGATGTGGTGCATGGGCTTAGTTGCTCTGTGGCGTGTGGGATCTTAGTTTCTCGACCAGGAATTGAACCAGTGTTCCCTGTGAATTCTTAACCAGTAGACCATCAGGGTAGTCCCCATATATTACCTCTTGAAGCACAAATTATTTCATAGGAAATGATTTGATATCTATAAAATTAAGAAGTTCTAATAGTCCGAGAAATCAGTATTATCACCCCTGTCAAGTTTAAAAGTACAATTCACATTGCCAGCGTTTGTTCAAATATATTCACTTTATTGATAATTAGCTTAACTTTTTAGTGAGGTCAGGCCTAGTCAGCTTCATTCCCGTCTTACAGATCTTTTAACTACCATAGGCTTTTCAAATCCTTGTAGTAATCTTGAATCACCTTATTTAAGTACAATTCAAATTCTGTTTTCCAGAATTTTAAGAAATTTTTTTCATATAATTTTAGTTCTGGCATATTATTATAGTGAGAGCTGAAACTTAGAGAGGTATTGCTGTTAAAATGGGTTTGTCTCATGTATCATTTCCAGATATACTGTTGCTGTGAAATATTTTGTGTATGTAATATGTATGATAAATGAGATTTTAATAATATGAATTCATTATTTTATAATTAAAAGTTATACTTGAAAGTTTTTAGTAAACATAAAAAAGATTTTAAAGTTATATATATCATTCTTTTTAATTTGCTGTATTTTACTTTAGGCTTTTTTATCTGAATAAATGATATAATTTAAATCACATTTGTAATAATATTTATATACAGTTGATTCTTAAAAGAAAAATTTATGGAATAGTAATTAATCTCAGTGCTGTGTATAGGCCCAGAAATGTTCTGTGCCTAGCACCATGGGTACCAGGGTGCATCCTGGATATTTCTTTCCTCTAGAATCAGCTTTTCAGCAAATACTTCTGAGATATGTGTGCCACATTAAGAACTGGCCCATAGTACTAGATCTCCCACATACTTACTATTTAGGTCATTTGTCTGAAATAAGAAAAAATATTGTAAGGCTAACCATTTAAGAAAATGTGTGTATTTACATCCAAATGGTGTTTTTATGAATGAGACCCTTGAAATAGGCATAAATTGTTCATTATTCTCTACATTTTAAAATGTGTTGCTACTGTTGATAATTACCACTGAGTGCATATTTAAGGCACTGAGGAAATTTGATGCAATTATTCCGTTTATTTGTGATTTCCCTTCAATCCAAATATCTGCATTAAACTATTGAAAAAGGAAACTACAGAGAATTTAGGTTATTTAAAAAGTGCACACATTTTCTGTATTCTGCTCGTAAACTTGTATTGCACCAACCAAAATAAAATTAGAATGAACCCAACATTCTAAAGGATAGGATTCAAAAGTTTAGATAATTTTGAATAAAATTACCTCAGTACCTTCTAAGTATAAACACAAATGGGCAGGGCCAGTTGAAAGCCTACAGTCTTACAAAAGTCAACAAAAGACGTTTATAGTCAAGTTCACAATTTAGCTAGTTTTCATACTGACCAAGTTTCTTGGCCTTCCTCAACTGATAGAAACTGACTAGAGGCCAGACTAGAAATTCAGGCAAGGTTTAATTGGGGGCCTCTGCTGCAGGAGCAGGAAGGGAGAACAGGGAGTGGGTTCTCTCGCTCGCCCGCTCCCTAAGGCAGGGTGAACTTGTTCCTTATATGGGATAAGGATAGGATATGTGTCCAGGTGTCTGGACCAGAGGAGTGGCTTAGGTATTTTACCCACCTGTCTTGTGGTGGTGTGTTCAGGGGCATGCCCAGACCCTGCTTTTGCTCCTAATGCCCTGTTTTTTACTCCGAGCTCTTCAGAAGTGGCTGTTGAGTTTTTTGGCCTTTTGTATCTTTTTGTCCACAATTTGCCCCAACTGTGCATGATTGCAGTTGTTTTTAGTCCCTTACAGTTTCTATATTTTGGGGGCTCCAAAATCACTGCAGATGGTGACTGCAGCCATGAAATTAAAAGACACTTGCTCCTTGGAAGAAAAGCTATCACCAACCTAGACAGCATATTAAAAAACAGAGACGTTACTTTGCTGACAAAGTAAAGTAATGACATCCATCTAGTCAAAGCTATGGTTTTTCCAGTAGTCATGGATGGATGTGAGAGTTGGACTATAAAGAAAGCTGAGAGCCAAAGAATTGATGCTTTTGAACTGTGGTGTTGGAGAAGACTCTTGAGAGTCCCTTGGACTGCAAGGAGATCCAACCAGTCCATCCTAAATGAAATCAGTCCTGAATATTCATTGGCAGGACTGATGCTGAAGCTGAAACGCCAATACTTTGGCTACCTGATACGAAGAACTGACTCATTTGAAAAGACTCTGATGCTGGGAAAGATTAAAGGCAGGAAGAGAAGGGGAAGACAGAAGATGAGATGGTTGGATGACATCACTGAGTCTATGGACATGAGTTTGAGTAAGCTCCGGGAGTTGGTGATGGACAGGGAAGCCTGGCGTGCTGCAGTCCACAGGGTTGCAAAGAGTCAGACATGACTGAGCGACTGAACTGAACTGATAGTTTCTTTGTATTTTGTGGCTGGAAGAGAGGTTTATGCAGGGGCAAGTACTCCAGCACTCCAGCAAAGGGTCCCAGGTCCCAGCCTGTCACAGTTTAATTTCAGACAAACTATTTTTCCTCAAGCCTGTTTTCAGTACTTATGAGTTGATTACACCTGGAAATGGATTGAATAGAGAGAAGTTGGTAGCTCTTAGAAAGTTTGTACAAAGTGATAGAAACCATAGAGAAGAGATCTGAGTCTTTCTCTTCCAGGAGCACCCAACATTTTTTAAAGCTCAGAGAATTTGGGTACTGAAAATCATCTCTACTGCTGAAAGGGTCAGAAAATGAGAAGAGTGCAAGAAGGGTATAGCTTTTGTAGGCCTATTTTATATTTTCTCCTTTGATCATAGCTAGTAAGAAAAGTACACATTTTTCACAGAAATGATTCAATAACATTAAAATGGTTTTGTCGGGAATAGAATAAGGCTGAAGAACACAAGTATTAAATGGGAAGGAGGAACTCCATATCCGTTTTGTTCAGTAGACATCAACTGATGTTCCTTTTCAAGTTAAGATGCAACTATTCATTATATGTGCTTTAATAATATTCTAAAATATCCCTCTAGGGCTGTGGAAGACATGAGATTTAAAGTGAAATCTATTCCAAGGCTTTAAAAAATGTTTCTTCATATAATAGTAAGGAGAGACCTGTATTTTTATTCTTAAAGTGAAGAGTTACATTCCTATTAACATTTGTTTAACTAGGCTTCTATCACAACAGGTGCACAATTATTTTTATGAGTAAAATATTATCAGCCTTCAAAATTAGCCAGGGCAAAATGCAAGTTGTCTGATTAAATAATCAGAGCTGAACCTTAAAATACATTTGATTTCCACAGGAATTTTAAAATGCAAAGTCCCAGCCTCTTATTCTGATATGTTGAAGGAGTTGCAATTGTTTGCGGTATGTAAGTAGCAGCTTGTATTGCAAATAATTTGATATATTTCACATAATTCAATTGACCTTATGAGCCAGTCTACTAAAAATGTAGTAGAAGTTTATTACCCTAGTCTAATATTTTAATCCGTCAGTGAAGTAGTATTGTTTCACATGCATAGAGCAGAAAAACTGACCCTTTGTTTTGTAGACTATTCTGAATTCAGTTAAAGGGCACATCAGTTTAGAAAGTTAAAATCCAGTGTATTTTTTAAATTTAATTTGTGGAGGGTAAAAAAATAAGAATATAAATTTCAGTTCATAGAATGTATAAATCATGTGTATACCAAAGTTACTGAATTCTTGGTGGAAAATAAAGACTCCCAAATGGTTAAAATCAAACAATCAAAAAATAAATAAATAAATAAAAGCAAACAATAACATACACACATACTCTTCTGAACACAACAGGAAGCTTCTCTAGGAGGCACTTTCTAAACCATGGTTTAGAAATACTACAACAGTGCAGCTGTTAGAAACCAATTATAGCCAGGTAACTGTTTGTTTTCATATCTAAATCTGTTTGTCAATCAGGGGAATGCCGTGAATCAGGAAAGGATATCTCGTACAAACCACAGTAAGGCAAAGTATCTGGAATGGGTCCAAGCCACAGGAATTAGGGCAAGAATATAGATGGAATCAAAACCATACATACGCACATGGCTGCTGTCTTTGACCAACTTTTCAAATAGACTAAGAAGTAGAGACTATTGGAGAAAAACATCAGTTTTCTATTGAAAGTAGTCTGATTTTAAGATTTCTTAGAAACATGTTGTTATTTATAGAAAAGTGATTGTAGAAGACATCTTTTATGGATCTTCAAATGTAAGACATTTCTAAAACTGGCTCATAATTATCATTTCAAAGTGAAGTTTAAGCTTATCTTTCAAATTAAAAAATAAGCATGATGTATATATCATTATATATGTATATATAGATATATATATATGACCATAGTTATAAACAGGTAGGCTTTTACTACTTTGAAATTCATTTATGGCAGTTTCTAGCTTATCTAGCTACTTATGAAGAAACTTTAGTTTTTGGGTTTTTTTTTTGAAACTTTAGTTTTATCTGGACCCAAGAATACTGTTACTTGTTAGTTAAACCACCTCTACTGTTTAAATATGCAGCTGTTGTGCTATGGTTGCAAAATTTCAGGAGACAGTGAATTATACAAAGAATGGCTTACATAAATCTATAGAGCTAGATGTTTTTCCATGCTGAAATATGGGCAAACCTACCGAGATTCTGAAGTTTAAGTTGGTGACATCAAGGAAACAAATAGAAATTTATTAAGAAAGCTAAAGAAAATGAAATGGGCATGACTATTCTGTGGTTTTGCTTAAACACAGGCTTTCACATCCATTGAAAGTCCTGGATTTCTTGTTAACTGCTTACTGAAAGGAGCTATTTTATTTTGCCAGCCAGAATTTAGCGCCAATAGGCATTTGCCTCTTAGAGAAGGAAATGGCAACCCACTCCAGTGTTCTTGCCTGGAGAATCCCAGGGACAGGGGAGCCTGGTGGGCTGCCGTCTATGGGGTCACAGAGTCGGACACGACTGAAGAGACTTAGCAGAAGCAGCAGCAGCAGCAGCAGCAGGCATTTGCCTTGAAACATGATGGCTCTTCTCTAACCTTTATGGTTGACTGTGTATTTTGCAGACATGTCTATCATGGTTTAGAGTTGCTCTCCCAAATGGATTCTGCAGAGTATTTTCTTACTTATCCCAGGTTCCTTTCTGTATATCATTAAGTTTTTGGTGTTAGGAAGAGAAGGAGGGGTTAGCTACTACCTGGTATGGCTCTCTCTGTACCTGTGCCATCTTTTAAATGTTTACAAAGGCTCATTTGAGATGGACTCAGAATGAGTGATCAAGAAACAAAAGCGAAGTGATGAATGAGATGAAATGAAATACTGGAAGAAATAGTCATGCTTTTCTTTATCTAGAAAGAAAAGTTTGCTTAAGATTGCAGAAAAGGCTCTGAGGATATTTTCTGTATATATTTCATAAAGAATACCAGAGGTAGGACCAGAAAAAAATTCCTTTTACCCCTCATGATGAACTGACTTTTATTGTGGCTGACACTGAGAAAAGCTTTCTTACTAGAATGTTAATCTCAGAATTTTAGAATTCATCTCATCCATCTGCTGATTTCAGGAAGGAATGTATTTGCAGAATCTCAATCAATCTACAAATCTTTTTTGGAGTGCATAGTATTTGCCCATCATTGTGTTAGGCTATGCAGTGTTTAAAATGTTTTATATTTTCTACCACTCAGACAAGATAAATTCATTTTTAAAGATCTACAGAGAATTGGGAGAAGAGGGTACTGACAAAGCAAGAACTAACATTTATTGGGCAAATATTGTGCTTTACAGTGCTTTTGTATGTCTTATCTCACTTAATTCTCTAACCAGTGCCATGAGGTGTGGACATCATTGTCTTCCTTTTGCAAAGAAGAAAACAAAGGCTCAGAAAAATAATTTTCTCAAGACACAGAGATAATAATGGTCAATCTAGAATTTGAATCAAGAATTATATGATGATAAAATTTATGCTCTTTCCACCAAAACATGCTAACATCTGTTTGGTCATTATTGAGACATATTTCCCCATGCATTTCCCAAATCTCCCATACTACCTTTTTGGGTTAAACAGAAAAGCAAAGACAAAACCAAACAGACAAATAAACAAAAAATGATTATCAATCTCTTTATGAAAATATGTTGTAGTCTTAACTGAACAGTTTGGGGGTTGTTTTTTTGAGATTTGTGGAATCTTTTTCACTTCTTAATATGTATAGGTTTTTCCTTTCAAATTCTGCCACTGTAAATTTTCTCTTTTCTATTAATTTTAATTCTTTAGGTTTGAATATCTTACTTATCGTTTAGTGTGCTTAGGGGTTTTCTAATTTGCTATCAAGGGTTATTTCATGTTATTCTGGCTTTCTAGAATAATCTGATCTGTAATTAGACAGTGAATTATCACTGGTCATTAGACAGTTGACAGAGTGTCTGGATATGCCATGAGAGAAATCGTAGCATATAAACTTCGGTGATAGTGGACACTGGCTGGACTACCAGGACCCTTATTTTTCTAGGATAGTGGAGTATATATTTCTGTGTTTACAGCAGAAACTTATGAGG
Source organism: Ovis canadensis (assembly GCF_042477335.2). Taxonomy (NCBI): domain Eukaryota; kingdom Metazoa; phylum Chordata; class Mammalia; order Artiodactyla; family Bovidae; genus Ovis; species Ovis canadensis. The sequence goes on from NC_091259.1 coordinate 44,173,552, forward strand.
CATGAATAGAATTGTAATAAATAAATTCTATTGTGGTTAATTATTAAATTAAAACTATGAGAAACAGTTAAGGCAAGATTGTCATCTCTCCATTATGGTGACCCCTTACTATGCCTATAATCCATATCTCACATTGAAATCTATGAATTATTTGTCTCAAGGTTTTTTTATCCATGCTATAATTTTATGATTTCTCTGAAGATATTTTAGAAATCAGCTTTCTTCTCTTTTGCTCAAGAGGAAAAATGAAATAGCTGGTACTCATGGAATGAGAAGTATTTTGAATTTGGTGGTATACAGAGGACACTATTATTTTGAGAATTAAGTCACCAAATTATCTTAAACAGCTTCCAATTCAAAACTTTCATTTCTTAAGAGGAAAGCCAAGGAAATCAGATCCAGGAGTGTACTTAAAAATCACAGGTTAGACAAATGCCTTAGGTCTGACTAAAGTCATGAATGGGCATATGAATACTAGATTTCCTTGGGGGAAAATGGAACGTGGTCAGTCAACACTGTGGAGCACAGAAACAGGAGAATATTGGCTACTGAAGCAGCTGAGTCACCCTTAAGTGATCAAGCAGAGATGCCCAAAAATACAAGTTAGGAGTATAAAACACATAAAGCCAAGTATCCAAGCACATATAGGCTAGATAACAGGAGTGAAATGTGAGCTCTGCTAAAAATGAAAGTCAGGACATAAAGACTCAGAAGGCCTAGGTAGTGGATACTTGGTGTCTCAGCTCTGATAGGAGGAGAGAAGAAGTGGGTCACCACAAATGGTGCTGAGAAGACAGTGATGACCTCTAATCCTAGTGCAGAGATTACCCATTCCTAGTACAATCCAGTCTACTTAGTACAGTTAGATACTAGTATTTATGGCTAGATAAGAGGAAGGATTTTCTAAGTTACACTAAATCATTCCTGCTGCTCAGTACAACAGTTACTTGCCACATATAGCTATTTAATACATTAAAGTTAACGAAGATGAAAGTGCAGTTCCTCAGTCACACAAGCCACATTTCAAATGCTTATTACCATGTGTTGCTGGACACATGTAGCTACCAGGTGTAGCTGGCTACCATATTGGACAGGAAAAATGTAGAACATTTTTTCATTTTCATGAAAAGTTTTGTTGGATAATGTTGTTCTGTATTATAACAGTCATGAAAGCCTTAGCCCTTTGGAGAGTCCTAATATTGTGAAAATGCAGTATCTATGCATTTCTGTAACAAGACCTATCTGTGACATTGTACCTTAAAGAACCCGAAAGATAATATTGTCAAATTTAGTGAGGGTTCAGAAAACAAGATTTTGATGGAATAATTCTATTATATGAAGTTAGTTTTGAAATTGGGATTCATAATTTTCTTTTTACTGATTTATATACTATTGGCAGTAAATGCATAGATTTTTTTTCTTGTTGGAATGGATCATAACTTACCAATATATGCAAACTGCTGAAATGATATTAAAATCTATTTTCCCACATATATACTGTGTTTGTTGAAGCATATATGCTTTTGTGAATTACTTGAAATGTCTCATCTCCGCTGATGAACTGATGGGAAAGTAGATCCTTCTATCTTTGTTTCATCAAACTGTCAACAAGTAGGCTTCCTGTTTTGAGTTCTGTTTTTCATTGTATTTAACATACATCTTTTTATATGTGCATTTTTATTGTATTTGTACAGATTTTGTGTATTTAACTCTGCATCAGAGAAAGGCAAAAACATACACAGGAAAATATGGAAAGAGAGATAGGGAGATTAGACATACTAAGGAAAATGAATTGACTAAAATAAAATATGAATTTTTTTCTCTTCATAATAAATTCAACTGTCAGAGAAAGAGAGAGAACCACTTGCATTTATGTCAGTATCTAATATTTTTCTCTAATATACTAACCCCAAGCCCCTGAATGTCACCACCACTAAACTTTGTGGCTTCTAGTACATACTTCTAGTAAGCAGCTTCAGTTGCATCTGACTCTTTGCGACCCTATGAACTGTAGCTTTCCAGGCTCCTTTGTCTGTGGGATTCTCCAGGCAAGAATGCTGGAGTGGGTTGCCATGCCCTCCTCCAGGGGATCTTCCCAACTTAGTGATGGGAAGATCTCTTATGTCTCCTGCATTGTCAGGTGAGTTCATTACCACTAGCACCACCTAAGGAATATTCAAATCCCCTTGTTCAGAGGTACTACTTTTTGATTTAGTTGTGTTAGTTTTTGAACAGACCTAGTTGCTGATGTGGAACCAAGATACATGTGGTAGACATAGCTTGTTGAGTCTACACTGGCTCAAAATTAAATAGGTAGTTCATGGAAGAGGATGCCTGAATAACAGGGAAATGCAAATTAATACAACAATAAGATATCATTTCACATCCATATGACTGGCAAAAATTAGGACCTGGAATTCTCATAAAATATTTATGGCAGTGTAAGTTATATAGCTACTACTCTGAGAATGGTTTAACTATATTTGGCGAAGTTGATGATGTACATACACTGTGAACTAGCAGTCCAACTTTTATATTGACATCCTAAAGTTAGGGTTAGGGTTAGGGTATAAAAGAAAACTGAGTGCCGAAGAATTGATGCTTTTGAACTGTGGTGTTGGAGAAGACTCTTGAGAGTCCCTTGGACAGCAAGGAGATCCAACCAGTCCTTCCTAAAGGCGATCAGTCCTGAGTGTTCATTGGAAGGACTGATGTTGAAACTGAAATGCCAATACTTTGGCCACCTGATGCGAAGAACTGACTCATTTGAAAAGACGCCGATGCTGGGAAAGATTGAAGGCAGGAGAGGGGACAACAGAGGATGAGATGGTTGGATGGCATCACCGACTCTATGGACATGAGTTTGAGTAAGTTCCAGGAGTTGGTGATGGACAGGGAGGCCTGGCATGCAAAGGGTAGCAAAGAGTTGGACTGAACTGCACTGAAAGAAACTCTTGTGCATATGCAGGAATGTTCACTTTAGAATTGTTTATAATAGCAATCAAAATAAAGAAGAAGTCAAAATAAACAAAAGCTATATATATATCAACATGTATGAGTTTGAAAACATAATATTAAATGAAAAAAAGACAAAATTATGTATCTAGTATAAATGATACAATTTATATAACTGAAAACATGTTAAAAAAACCCATAGATATTTTGTTATAACTCATATGTAGTAATGGCATAAAAACAAGTATTGAAATGATAAACACTAAATTTAGTATAACAGATATTTTTTAAAAAGTAGGCTCTTTCTCAGGGGCACAGGAAATAAACAGGAAATCCTTCAGTGTTAGAGGCATTAGCTTTCCTCAGGCTATTCATAGTGCTTGCTCTTTGCTTTACCAACAAAAACTTTACAATTGCTTTAGCCTCCTTTATTTATCATGTAACTCTCAGCCTCTTCTTTTTTTTAATATAAATTTATTTATTTTAATTGAAGGTTAATTACTTTACAATATTGTACTGGTTTTGCCATACTTCAACATGAATCCGCCACAGGTATACACATGTTCCCCATCCTGAACCCCCCTCCGTCCTCCCTCCCCGTACCATCCCTCTGGGTCATCCCAGTGCACCAGCCCCAAGCATCCAGTATCATGCATCGAACCTAGACTGGCGATTCGTTTCATATATGATATTATACATGTTTCAATGTTATTCTCCCAAATCTCAGCCTCTTCTTGACTTTCTGTCACCATGAGTGAGTGATATTAGTTATCTGAGTCTAAAGACAGTCAATTGGAAGAGTTTCTTTTTACAAAAACAAAACTTCCCTTATTAATGTGGCATTTTATATAGCACCTTGGGGACACCCTGTAAGTCTCAACCCTATTTTCACTCATTTATATTTTTATTAATTTCACTCATTTGTTAAATATTTTGAGAAGCTTTTACATAGTAGGTACTTGGAATACATTGCTGACTAAGAAATGGTCCCTACCCGTTAAGAAATTCATAGTCTATAATAGCATACATGGGCATCTTCCCTGGTGGCTCAGAGGTTAAAGCGTCCAATGTCGGAGACCCGGGTTCGATCCCAGGGTCGGGAAGATCCCCTGGAGAAGGAAATGGTAACCCACTCCAGTATTCTTGCCTGGAGAATCTCATGGACGGAGAAGCCTGGTAGGCTACAGTCCACGGGGTCGCAAAGAGTCGGACACGACTGAGCGACTTCACTCAATAGCATACATAGATAATTATAACAAATATTCTTTAGCTCATGCTTCCTGGTGGCTCAGAGGTTAAAGCATCTGCCTGCGTATCCGGGAGACCTGGGTTCAATCCCTGGGTTGGGAAGATCCCCTGGAGAAGGAAATGGCAACCCACTCCAGTATTCTTGCCTGGAGAATCCCATGGACTGAGGAGCCTGGCGGACTGCAGTTCACAGGGTTGCAAAGAGTCGGACACGACTGAGCGACTTCACTTAGAGAATACTAAAGAGGAATTGATTAAAATATTATCTAACCCTTTTCCCATTCAGAATAAAGAAAAAGATTATCTCTAAAAGGAAGAAATCATTTGTATTTATTGATTGGTGTTGTATTTTCTCTGGTATCTCAAATGCATGACAATTGGGGTTAATATTTATATTTCCAGCCAAGACCTCGGTTTTGAGCTCCAAATTTGTATTTCCAATTTTCTACTATATGTTTTTACTTTGACCCTTTAATGTAATATGTCTAAAATAGTACTCCTGGTTTCTTTCCTAGATCAGCTGCTCCTAAATTCTCTTCCATCTCAGTAAATGGCAACTCTATCCTTCTAGGTGCTCAGGTCACAAACCTTGAAATCAACCTCGATTCCTCACTGTGAGACATCTGTTCCATTTGTCCCTCTCTATGCCTTCTAAATTTGCTCTGTCCTCTAAGAGCCCAATTCATGGACTGCATGAATGAGATGGACTGCATGAATGAGTTCTCTTCCTCTTTGACTTCCAGTTGGGTTTGACCAATAAGAGGCACTGAGGAGAGTTGAAGGAGAGTAAGGTTGATGTCCTCTTCCTTCCCCCAGCACTTCCCTTGCCAGATTGCTGTAGGTTGGTGTCACCTTTTCATTATCCTCTACATTGTACTTCATTTTCCATCTTCCAGGAACCATTCTTTCCCTTGATCCTTCAAGCCTAGGCATAATAACAGTTTCATCCTATAATTAACTCCTGGAAAACCACTACCTCTTGTTTTCCTTAAATTTTGCCCCATATCTTTGTCAAATGGTTTATTTAACTCTCCTCAAGTTATCTATTTTGAATGTGTTGCTGCCATTACTCTGCTGCAATCCACCAATCTTTCTTGCTGAAAGTGAAAGTGTTAGTCACTTAGTCATGTCTGACTCTTTGTGATCACATAGACAGTAGCCTGCCAGGCTCCTCCATGTCCATGGAATTCTCCAGGCAAGAATACTGGAGTGGGTATCCATTCCCTTCTCCAGAATATCCTCCCGAACCAGAGATCAAAGCCAGGTGTTCCACATTGCAGGCAGATTCTTTACTGTCTGAGCCATCAGGGAAGACCTTATTTTCTCCCTCATTTCCATAGAGTCTATTTACCGTATAGAATCTAGGCTGATTCTTTAAAAACATGTAAAACATCACTCCTTTGCTTGAAAACCCTGTTAGATCTCCATATTAACTTGAGTAAAGGCTAAAGGTGCTATGATGGTCCAAAAGACCTACAAGATAGATACAATCTTCTCTTTGTCTAACTTCATCTCCTATTACTCTCCTAAAGGAAAGCTTTCCACTACTCAGAACATTTCTGGCACCAAAAATGTGAGTTTTCCACACCCAACAATTCTCCAGTTCTCTGTGGACACCAACTGGGTGTCCTACAATTTAATTTAATTCTGACACAAACTACCCAGAGTTAGTATAGACCTCCCAAGGGTTAAAGTCTTAATCTCGCAAGACTGCCCCCCTTCCCCGGTTCAGACACTAAGTGTAAGTCACAGGTCATCCCCAGGTTAGCCATGTTTCTGTCCAAATTGGCTGCAGATTAGCTCTTCAGATTTAACTGTTTGCTATAATGGCTCACAGTATTCAGGGAAACACTTCTTAGCATAAATGGTTTATTACAAAGGATACAAATGAACATCCAAATGGAGAGGTAAATGGACAATGTCTAGAAGGTCCCAAGCACAAGAGCTTCTGTCCCAGTGAAGTTTGGGGTACTCCAGCTTCCTGGCACAGAATATATTCAATAACCTGACGTTCTTGGATCATGTTCACTTAGGGTTTTTATGGAGGTTCCATTGCATAATCATGGCTGCTGTTGAGTAACTTAATTTTGAGCTTCATTGCCCTCCCTGGAGCTTTGAACTGGACTGAAACTTCTCTCTCTAATCACGTGGTTGGTTCCTCTGGCAGCCAATTGCCTTAAAGCTATCCTTTGAAAACTGGAACCTCTTCTACCTACTTAGCATTATTTTTTTCTGTAGCATTTACTACATTTTAAAGTGCTTTTCATTTTGTTGCTTCTTTTATTTATCATGTGGATTTCACAACTAGAAGATAGTTGTATGTGTGTTCACTGCTTGACCCAAGGTAAATAATGTATATTTATTGAATGAGTAGCTGAATGAGTAAGTAAATTAGAAAGACGTACAAAAAGCCTGTGAGTGTTACAGAAGGGTATTTGAAGAGGTTGCTTTTGTTCTTCTCACTCCTCACCCTGGCTTCACTCTACCAGTACGCTATTGCATCTGAACAGGACTGCTAGTTAGTTTATGCCTCAAGACCATAAGATCTGTCTGTTCACTTATACCCATAGGCAGATCTAAATTTTGAAACTCAGATACAAGATGTTCCTCTTTTCTGGGAGCAAATTCAAATATTTATTGAAAATAAAATACTTAATAAACATGTTTTTATGAAGAGATATTTGAACACCAGAAGAACACCTATTTTGAGATTTTTTTATTGAAGTATAGTTGATTTACAACATTGTGTTAGTTTCTGGTGTACTGCAAAGTGATTTCAGATTCTTTTCACTTATAAGTTATTACAAAATATTGCATATAGTTCCCTGTACTATACAGTAGGTCTATTTTATATATAGTAGTCTGTATACGTTAATCCCAAATTCTTAATTTATTCCTTTCCCCTTTGGTAACCACAGGTTTTTTTTTTTCTTTGTCTGTGGGTCTGTTTATATTTTGCATATAGGTTCATTTCTATCTTTATGCAATATCATATGGTATTTGTCTTTCCCTGTCTGGTTTACTTCACTTAGTATGATAATCTCTAGGTCCTAGAAAAGGAAAAAGTTCCTTTTTTAACTAAACTATTGGAAATAGAAGGCTTCTATTGGAAATAGAAGGCTCAGGTAGACAAGACCATAGATAGTTTTCTTTCTATTGAGAGAAACAGCAGTTGTAGAATGTGTTTTGCTTTCTAGTATGATTATCTTTGAATTGTATATTGTTCATATAATCTAGATTGGCTATATTTTAAAAGTCAGATTATAATAAATGGATTTGCAAGACCAAAAACTTTATTGTATAAGATAATAATTTTTTCATTAGCAGAAGGGCTTCCCTTGTGGCTCAGCTGGTAAAGAATCTGCCTGCAATGCAGGAGACCTGGGTTCAATCCCTGGGTTGGGAAGATCCCCTTGAGAAGGGAAAGGCTACCCACTCCAGTATTCTGGCTTGGAAAATTCCATGGACTGTATAGTCCATGTGGTCGCAAAGTTGTGGATACAACTAGGCTTCTTTCCCCTTCATTAACACAAAGAAAAACTAAGTGATAGAGATAATTTAATTTTTTTTTTTTTTGTAAATAGCAATTTAACTGAGGGAAGTTGCCAGTAGATCTGCTAAGCAATTTTATTATACCATATATACAAGATTTTTCTCCTTTCTCCTAAAACATTCTTCACATTAGAAAGCCTTATTTAAGACACTAAAATTTAAATCAGATGTAAATTTCAGTTAATGTTAAACAGTTGTGTCCAACTCTTTGTAAGCCTGTGGACCATAGCCTGCCAGGCTTCTCTGTCCATGGGATTCTTCAGGCAAGAATACTGGAGTGGGTTGCCATTTCCTTCTCCAGGGCATCTTCCCAACTCAGGGATTGAACCTTGCATCTCTTATGTCTCCTGCATTGGTAGGCAGGTTCTTTACCCCTGGAATCACCTGGGAAGCCCAAAGGGTTGGTGTTCCCACACCGGAAGTTGAACCTGGGCCATCTGGGTGAAAACCAGGAATCCTAGAAGGTGCTTTATTTTTTAAAATAATGTTTCACAGAAATTTTTAAAAAGGGACAAATTCTATAATATCAATAAGAATAGGTAGACAAGAAGATAAGAACTTCTTTTGTGAATGAATTTTACTATGTCTTGACCATTGATATATATTTTTTTCTTACAGTCTAATTGAATCTGTTCAAACCCTTGTAATTTACCCTAGGTTTGTCATTGGATTTTGAAAGAAACATCAGTTATTTTCTGGACAAAGAACGCATTTATTGAGCTTTTTTTTTTTAACCTTTGTTCGTTTATTTATTTTTTGCAATGACTTCATTGAAGTATAATTCAGATACCATAAATTTCATCCATTGAAGGAGTACAAGTCAATGATGTTTTAGTATATGGTTTTTCACAGAGTTGTATGCCTATCACCAGTTAATTTTAGAATATTTTCATCACTGACAAAGAAATCCCCTACCCTTTAGCCGTCACCCTCCATTTATTCACAAATTCCCTAATCCTAAGCAACCACTAATATACTTTCTGTCTTTGTAGATTCCCTATTCTGGACATTTTAAATAAATGAAGTTATATCTGTTTTTTGTGATGGGCTTTTTTCACTTAGTACAACGTCTTCAAGGTTCATCAATGCTACAACATGTATTAATACTTCATTCTTCTTTATTACTGAAAAATATTCCTTTGGGGCTTCCCTGCTGGCTCAGCTGGATTATATGGATATATACCACATTTTATTCATCCATTCATCAATTGATGGACATGGATTGTTTCTTTTTTTTTTGCTGTTTTGAATAATACTGCAATGAACATTGTCTGGGTCATATAGTAACTCTAAGTTTAACCTTTGAGGAAACGACAGATGACAGACTGTTTTCCAAAGCAGCTGCACCATTTTGCATTCCTACAAAAAGTGTATAGTGTTCTAATTTCCCCATATCTTCACTCTTTCATTTAGCAACATTGAATAGCATATTTTAAACAATATTCATTCCAATCCCAAAGAAAAGAAATGGCAAAGAATGCTCAAACTGCCGCACAATTGCACTTATCTCACACACTAGTAAAGTAATGCTCAAAATTCTCCAAGCCAGGCTTCAACAATGCGTGAACTGTGAACTTCCAGATGTTCAGCTGGTTTTAGAAAAGGCAGAGAAACCAGAGATCAAATTGCCAACATCTGCTGGATCATGGAAAGAGCAAGAGAGTTCCAGAAAAACATCTATTTCTGTTTTATTGACTATGCCAAAGCCTTTGACTATGTGGATCACAATAAACTGTGGAAAATTCTTCAGGAGATGGGAATACCAGACCACCTGACCTGCGTTCTGAGAAATCTGTATGAAGGTCAGGAAGCAATAATTAGAACTGGACGTGGAACAACAGACTGGTGCCAAATAGGGAAAGGAGTGCATCAAGGCTGTATATTGTCATCCTGCTTATTTAACTTATATGCAGAGTACATCATAAGAAATGCTGAGCTGGAGGAAGCACAAGCTGGAATCAAGATTGCCAGAAGAAATATCAATAACCTCAGATATGCAGATGATACCCCCCTTATGGCAGAAAGTGAAGAACTAAAGAGCCTCTTGATGCAAGTGAAAGAAGAGAGTGAAAAAGTTGGCTTAAAGCTCAACATTCAGAAAACGAAGATCATGGCATGTGGTCCCATCACTTCATGGGAAATAGATGGGGAAACAGTGGAAACAGTGTCAGACTTTATTTTGGAGGGGCTCCAAAATTACTGCAGATGGTGACTGCAGCCATGAAATTAAAAGACACTTACTCCTTGGAAGGAAAGTTATGACCAACCTAGACAACATATTAAAAAGCAAAGAAATTACTTTGCCAACAAAGGTCCATCTCATTAAGGCTATTGTTTTTCCAGTAGTTGTGTATGGATGTGAGAGTTGGACTATAAAGTAATCTGAGTGTGAAGAACTGATGCTTTTGAACTGACTCTTGAGTGTCCCTTGGACTACAAGGAGATCCAACCAGTCCATTCTAAAGGAGATCAGTCCTGAGCGTTCACTGAAAGGACTGATGTTGAAGCTGAAACTCCAATACTTTGGCCACCTGATGTGAAGAACTGACTCTGAAAAGACCTGATGCTGGGAAATATTGAAGGCAGGAGGAGAAGGGGATGACAGAGGATGAGATGTTTGGATGGCATCACGAACTCAATGGAGATGAGTTTGAGTGAACTCTGGGAGTTGATGATGGACAGGAGGACCTGGTGTGCTGTGGTCCATAGGGTCGCAAACAGTCAAACATGACTGAGTGACTGAACTGAACTGAAACAATATTTGACAACAATTCTGTTAGATAGGGCCTTAGGAAGCATACTATGAACAAAGCTAGTGAAGGTGTTGAAATTCCAGCTGAACTATTTAAAAATCTTAAAAAATGATGCTATTAAAATGCTGTACTCTATATGTCAGCAAATTTGGAACACTCAGCAGAGGCCACAGGACTGGAAAAGGTCAGTTTTCATTTCAATCCCAAAGAAAGGCAATGCCAAAAAATGTTCCAACTACTGTACAATTGCACTCATTTCACATGCTAACGAGGTAATGCTCAAAATCCTTCAAGCAAGGCTTCAACAGTATGTGAACTGAGAACTTCCAGATTTATAAGCTAGATTCAGAAAAGTCAGAGGAACCAGATATCAAATTGGGAACACCTGTTGGATCATACAAAAATCAAGTGAGTTCCAGAAAAGCATCTGTTTCTGCTTCATTGACTACAGTAAAGCCTTTGACTGTGTGGATTGCAACAAACGATGGAAAATTCTTAAAAAGACGGAAATATCAGACCACCTTACCTATCTCCTGTGAAACATATATGCAGGTCAAGAAGCAACAGTTAGAACCAGACATGGAACAACAGATTGGTTCCAATTTGGGAAAGGAGTACATCAAGTCTGTATATTGTCACCCTGCTTATTTAACTTATATGCAGAGTGCATCATATGCAATGCCAGGCTGGATGAATCACAAGCTGGAATCAAGATTGCAGGGAGAAATATCAATAATCTCAAATATGCAGATGACACCACCCTTATGTCAAGACAGTGAAGAGTAATTAAAGAGCCTCTTGATGAGGGTGAAAAAGGAGAGTGAAAAAGCGGCTTAAAACTCAACATTCAAGAAACTAAGATCATGGCATCTGATCTCATCACTCATGGCAAATAGATGGGGGGAAAGTGTAAACAGTGACAGATTTCATTTTCTTGAGCTCCGAAATCACTGCAGACGATGACCACAGCCATGAAATTAAAAGACACTTGCTCCTTGGAAGAAAAACTATGACAAACCTAGACAGCATATTAAAAAGCAGAGATATCACTTTGTTGGCAAAGGTTGATATAGCCAAAGCTATGGTTTTTCCAGTAATCATGTACAGATGTGAGAGTTGGACCATAAAAAAGACTGAGTGCCAAAAAATTAATGCTTTTGAATTGTGGCGCTGGGGAAGACTCTTAGACAGCAAGGAGATCAAACCAACCAATCCTAAAGGAAATCAACCCTGAATATTCATCAGAAGGACTGATGGTGAAGCTGAAGCTCCAATACTTTGGCCACGTAATGGGAAGAGCCAACTAATTGAAAAAGACCCTGATGGTGGGAAAGATTGAAGGCAAGAAGAGAAGGGGGCAGTAGTGAATGAGATGGTTCGATGGCATCACAGACTCAATGAACATGTGTTTGAGCAAACTCTGGGAGACTGTGAAGGACAGGGAAGCTTGGCAATATACGTTCATGGGATTGCAAAGAGTTAGACACAACTCAGTGACTGAACAACAATAACGCCTGCTAGATATTATAAATTTTATTTTATATATGGAGAAACAAAAGCTTAGAAAAACATAAATAATTGTTGCAAAACCATAAAGCTAGAAAGTATTAGTTTTCAAACTCAGTTTTATTTAAACACCTTTTATTCATTCTAAGTTTCTATTTATTATTTCCAGAAATATTTTAGAGAATCACTTACTTTTAGCACATATTTGAGTGTCTAATCATGTTTATGAATTGGGGAAATAGTTCAGTTTGCTTATAGACTAGTGAGATTGGTGGCTCAGAATTGCATGCAAAGAGGTCAGCAAATTTAAAGTCTCTTTTAATACTCTTAAAGATTAATTAGAACCCGAAAGCTTTTGTTTATGTGGTTTTTGCTTATTGATATGTTTAGTATTAGAAATTAAAACTAAGAAAAATTTTAAATATTATTTATTGTTTCTTGAAAATAACAGTAAACAGCTGTCATTAAAATAAGTAAAACGTTTTAGAAAAAAAACTATAATGTCTAAAAGTAATTTAGTGAGAATAGTGGTATTATTTTACTCTTCTACAAATTTCTTTAATGTCAGGCTTTATAGAAGACATATGAGTTCTCATGTCTGCTTCTGCATTTAGTCTGTTGCAGTATGTTGTTTTGGTTGAAGTATGGGAAGTATCACATATACATGTATTTAGAAAATGGAGTTCTTTAATAGTATTTTTCAGATATTTCTGAATGTTTTTTGTACTATACCAAAGTTTACAAGTATTATAAAGGTTAATTGCAGTTTGGAATCTAAAGCATAATGAATTCTTCATATGTTAATATATTACATTAAAATTCATTGGTCTGACTTGCACTTTGAATGGAACTTTTACCAATGTATGATTTCATGACCTATATTTGACATTTGGAAAATGTTGATTCATTGACTTATACAGAGTTTCCAAATATTGGCATATTTTATGATATAATATAGATAAATCTCATCCATTAATATCACTTTTATTAACTTGAAAGCACAGATATTATTATCAAAAATAAATACAATCAGTTACTTTGCTTGAAGTGAAAGTCTCAATTTGTATTATTTTTGAGAAAATATCTCTTAAAAATCCAAGTTTGAATAATCATTCTGTGCCTATCAGTCAGTTCTTTCAAGTAAAAATGATATCCTAAGGAAAAAACAGTTACTTTCAGCGTCAAAGAATCACACAAGTGTTTTTCCTCAAGAAAATCATTTTAACATACAGCAGAAATACTTTATATATATTTCCTGTTTGGTCACACTATTTTATAAACAATACTCTTAAATTGGGATTTAGTAAAATTATTGTTTTTTACTTTCATTCAAGAATTTTAAAGTGAGACATTTAAAAAATACATGGTTGCAGAGAATTAAGTGACCACTAACTTGTACAGTTCAGAATCACTGACAGCAGCAATTTTACCCATCATTGTTTTTGTATCAATAGAGTAAATGTAAATACAGTGAAAAGGCAAAAAAGATCATAATAAACTTATAAAAACAGTTTTATGTATATACTTTAGGTGCATGATTATGTTATATTCGCACCCTGGTGTCCAAATGCTTTTGGAAAGTATAAACTGAATATAGAAATCAAGCAATAGATGTATAAGTAATGCTAGTGAAAGGAATAGGCATTCTCTTCCCAGAAATTTAGATGTTTACTTTTGTTTATTCTTTGATTGTTGTACAGTTTACACACAATTATTTAAAATATAGCCAGGACATGGAAGCAACCTAGATGTCCATCAGCAGATGAATGGATAAGAAAGCTGTGGTACATATACACAATGAAGTATTACTCAGCCATTAAAAAGAATACATTTGAATCAGTTCTAACGAGGTGGATGAAACTGTAGCCTATTATACAGAGTGAAGTAAGCCAGAAAGAAAAATACCAATACAGTATCAGTTCAGTTCAGTTCAGTTCAGTCACTCAGTAGTGTCTGACTCTTTGTGACCCCATGAATCGCAGCACGCCAGGCCTCCCTGTCCATCACCAACTCCTGGAGTTCACTCAAACTCACGTCCATTGAGTCAGTGATGCCATCCAGCCATCTCATCCTCTGTGGTCCCCTTTTCCTCCTGCCCTCAATCCCTCCCAGCATCAGAGTCTTCCAATGAGTCAACTCTTCACATGAGGTGGCCAAAGTACTGGAGTTTGAGCTTTAGCATCATTCCTTCCAAAGAACACCCAGGGCTGATCTCCTTTAGAATGGACTGGTTGGATCTTCTTGCAGTCCAAGGGACTCTCAAGAGTCTTCTCCAACACCACGGTTCAAAAGCATTAATTCTTCGGCTCTCAGCTTTCTTCACAGTCCAACTTTCACATCCATACATGACCACTGGAAAAACCATAGCCTTGACTAGACAGACCTTTATTGGCAAAGTAATGTCTCTGCTTTTGAATATGCTATCTAGGTTGGTCATAACTTTCCTTCCAAGGAGTAAGCGTCTTTTAATTTCATGGCTGCAGAAGCACAAGCTGGAATCAAGGTTGCTGGGAGAAATATCAATAACTTCAGATATGCAGATGACACCACCCTTATGGCAGAAAGTGAAGAGGAACTAAAAGTGAAAGTGAAAGAGGAGAGTGAAAAAATTGGCTTAAAGCGCAACATTCAGAAAATGAAGTTCATGGCATCTGGTCCCATCACTTCATGGCAAATAGATGGGGAAACAGTGGAAACAGTGTCAGACTTTATTTTGGGGGGCTCCAATACAGTATACTAACACATATATATGGAATTTAGAAAGACAGTAATGATAACCCAATATGTGAGAGAGCAATAGAGACACAGATGTATAGAACAGTCTTTTGAACTCTGTGGGAGAGGGAGAGGGTGGGATGATTTGGGAGAATGACATTGAAACATGTATAATACCATATAAGAAATGAATTGCCAGTCCAGGGTTGATGCAGGATACAGGATGCTTTGGGCTGGTGCACTGGGATGACCCAGAGAGATGGTAGGGGGATGGAGGTGGGGGGGGGGGGTGTTCAGGATGGGGAACATGTGTACACCCATGGCGGATTCATGTTGTTGTATGGCAAAACCAATACAATATTGTAAAGTAATTAGCATCCAATTAAAATAATAAAAATAAAATAAACATCTTTTCAAAATTAAAAAAAATAATAATAATGTAGAAGGAGACTAATTTCTTTAAATATCTTCTTACCTTAGATTCTATTCCTTTAACTTTAAATGACCATTAGTAGAAAATTTTTTAATAATGGAAGAAATAACTTATAAGTAGCCTATAAATAACTCATAAATAATTACTTAACCTTGAGCAAAACACATATTCTTTATAGTTCCAAGAATTGTATTGACATCACTTATCAATATATACTATTGTATGATAGCAATATAGAAGCATCCATATATAAAGAATAACAACATCTGCCACTCCTAGCCTATTTTAAAAATAAGATCTTTAAAGTAGAATAAGTTATGTAACTTCTTTTTTCCTTAATATGGATTTGTATGTCTCATTCTTAGATAAATTTCTGTCTGTTTTACTCACTAATCTCCAGAAATTAGAATAGTACCCAGAAGATGCTCAGTAAATATTTGTTAAATGAATGAATCAGTTCTTTACATTATCTTGGATGTCTGCATAATATTCCTAGCTATTAATAAAGAATAACTTGTTTACCCTTTCCTCTATCAATAAGCATTGGTTTATTTCTAGTTTCTCATTTTTAAAGTAATACTATGGTTAAAAAAAAAAAAGATGAGTGAAAAACTGTTTTAGGCAATGTGAATAGTATGGGTATCCTAGAAACATGAGAAATTACTTTTCTGGGGAATTTCATGTTTTTAGAGAAAGAAGCATGTGCCTGTGTGTGCACATTTATAGTTGGGGTAGGTAGATGTTAAAGTTAGAAAGCAAATGTGAGAGATAAGGCTAGATAGACAAGCTAAGGAAAGATTGTGAAAGGGTATACAGATCATTTTTAAAAGTCTGGACTTTAATAGAGGAGAGTCACTGAAGAGTTTAAGTGGGAGAGTGACATGATCCTATCTACCATGCATGAATTTTCAACTTTTAGGAAGTTAGAATAAAGTGACATCTTATAGTCAGTGAAAGCATATGTGGTTTTAGAACTTTGATAAACATTTAGAAAAAATAAATCATCATATTTCTAAATCATATAACTGTTTTCTTTACTGTTAAATAGTTTGAAATGGATTCTGATATAGACATTTGATCATAACTGTAAATAACAGTGGTATGTGAAAGTACTTTTCCAAGTGCTTCACATTTATTAACTTGTATTAACTCATTTGGTCTGTACAACACCCTGATAGTATTCCAATTTTATAAGAAATCAATAACATCAAAATTATAGCCCTAGGAAATGGTAGAGCTAAAAATTTTAAATCTGGCTCCAGCGTCCATGCACTTAAATACTTCACCATACTGCTTCCTCAATGTGAGTATTATTAAAATATACAAGCAAAACTCAGTGAACTTACAAATAAAGCTGTGATAAGTCAAAAATTAAGATTTATCTCCTCATTTACAGAATGATATAATTTCAAGTTGTATATTCTGATTTATTCTGGTTAGAGGTTTTTTCTTTTGTAAACATAAAAGAAAAAAAGTTTATTTTGTATTTCAGTGAATTTTCTGGCTAAGTTGACATTAATTACAATGTCACATATGGTTAAAAAAAGATTATTTAAATTCAGTGAAGTTTACTCTCAAAATTAACTAAAAAATAAAATAAAAATAAAAGTTAATTCTGGGTTATATATATATATATTTATGTATGTATAAAATGTTAGCCTAATGAGTATATATATAATATGTTTATATTCATCCTTCTTGGTAACATAAATGATTAGTCCCATGCTACCAAGATATTAATGATATAACAGATACAGACAAGATTGAATTATTTTTCTAAAATATTAACATTTCAGAAAGTCTACACTCAAGTAACATTTCTAGAATTATAACCCATTACTAAAAGTGTCCTTACAGATTATGTAGTCCACTCTCATTTTACAGATGGGGAAATGGAGACCCAAAGAACTATTTATATGTGGTGAAAGTAAAACTAGAACCCAGGTCTTCTGATTTACATTCCAGTCTCTTTTCACTATACAACTTCAGAGACAAAAAAATTTTATATACTCTAATAGCTCTTATTAAACACCTTGCAAACTATGAGCATCATACTATTTAAATCTTATTTTTTCCTATTTCTGTCATTCTCTGTATACTAACAAACAACAAACCCTCACTAAATACTATACACTTATGTAATTTATCTGGCCTCAGCTTGAGCATTTTGTCTGTTAAATCTTTTTAACTTTCTGCATTCCTGTTCTTTTACACTCCTAAAATGCCACTGACTTTTTTAAAATAACTTTTTGTTGTTGTTGTTATGACCCCTTGTTTCCTGAGGAACTTGCTGTTCTTTATATGGCTGTTTTTCTTACTTAAAAGAAAATAGTATCTGCAGAACTCCTCAGGCACTCAGATTTTCAAATACATGGCCCAGTGAAATGCAAAGTTTCCTGTGGCCCATAGTATTTGATCAGTGGTGGGCACTGAAGTCTTAAAGTTCATATATAACTGTTTTCTCTATAAAATATCCTGATTTGCTATTTCTGAAAAAGCATCCTTTGAACTATGGTCAATCTTCCTAAACCACCACATGTGAAAACTCACGTGCTGAGATTCCAAAGTGAAAGTCAGTATCATCAGACAAGTTGTGTTTCTTTAAGTATTTTCCTATCGATTGCTACTGTTATTTGACCAGGATTTCATTGTTAGATTACATTATAGACTTGAGGAATTGAAAATGTATTAAAATAAGAAAAGAAATCAATGATGCCTCTTCAGTGGGTTGAGGAAAATAATTACTGAAATCAACTATCTTCTGAAAGAGACTGAGAAACGCTGGGCTGGAAGAAGCACAAGCTGGAATCAAGATTGCCTGGAGAAGTATCAATAACCTCAGATATGCAGATGACACCACCCTTATGGCAGAAAGTGAAAAACTAAAAAGCCTCTTGATGAAAGTGAAAGAGGAGAGTGAAAAAGTTGGCTTAAAGCTCAACATTCAGAAAACGAAGATCATGGCATCTGGTCCCATCACTTCATGGGAAATAGATGGGGAAACAATGGAAACAGTGTCAGACTTTATTTTTTGGGTCTCCAAAATCACTGCAGATGGTGACTGCAGCCATGAAATTAAAAGACACTTACTCCTTGGAAGGAAAGTTATGACCAACCTAGATAGCATATTCAAAAGCAGAGACATTACTTTGCCAACAAAGGTCTGTGTCTAGTCAAGGCTATGGTTTTTCCAGTGGTCATGTATGGATGTGAGAGTTGGACTGTGAAGAAAGCTGAGTGCCGAAGAATTGATGCTTTTGAACTGTGGTGTTGGAGAAGACTCTTGCGAGTTCCTTGGACTGCAAGGAGATCTAACCAGTCCATTCTAAAGGAGATCAGTCCTTGGTGTTTTTTGGAAGGACTGATGTTGAAGCTGAAACTCCAGCACTTTGGCCACCTCATGCGGAGTTGACTCATTGGAAAAGACTCTGATGCTGGGAGGGATTGGGGGCAGGAGGAGAAGGGGACGACAGAGGATGAGATGGCTGGATGGCATCAAAGCCTTGATGGACAGGAGTTTGAGTGAACTCCAGGAGTTGGTGATGGACAGGGAGGCCTGGCGTGCTGCAATTCATAGGTTCACAAAGAGACTGAACTAAACAGTCCTCTCTCTGTATCCATGGGAGTGGGGGTGAGAGAGATTCATTCCAGGGCCACCCCACCTTCCAAATTGCAGATGCTCAAGTTCCTTACATAAAATAGATAATATTTGCATATCACCTGTGCATATTCTCCCATGCATATCCTCCCCTGTACTTTAAATCATCTCTAGATTACTGACAATACCTAATACAATGTAAATAGTTGCAAATACAGTGTAATTGCTAGTGGGGAAAATTCAAGTTTTGCCTTCTGGAACTTTTTGGAATTTTTTTCTGAATATTTTCTATCCATAGTTGATTGAATCCAAGCATGTGAAACCTGCAGATACTGTATTTTACTTGATTTCTTGAGAGGTGGCATGTTATAGTGGAAGGAATTCAGAATTGAGGATGAGGGCCTCTAAGTTCTAGTCCTCACTCTGCCGCTGTCTAATTAATTGACAGCATTTCACTTTCCCCTTCTGGCTTCCAGCTTCTTGAATCGTAAAACTTAGGAGTTGAATGATTTATTTGATTCTTTTACAACAGTGATTTTCTGAATCTACAGTTGTATACATGAATATACTTTAAAAAAGACATTTCGCTTTATCTTTAATAGGTAAAATAAAATTTAGAAAAATCAACTTCAGATGTAGATTAATGGTGGTAGAACCAGTGATGGAAAACAACTGGGGAAAAGTGAGCTGGGTTGATTAGGAAAAATACAAGACTTTTTTTCTTTCATAATGCTTCCTTTTTCCCATTAAAAAGCTCAGATATGAAATGAGCTTTGTAACAACTGTTTGTTTTATGTTCAAGTTGGGAAACACATTTGGAGGTATAACTACATATTCTTAGCAGATGCACACACAAACACTCAGCACAAACATACACACATACTGTCTCTCTTCCAGTTCTCCAGTGTATGGGTTCAGTCTGGGCCTTCAACTGGGAAAAACAAGCTCATTGTTACTTTGAGGCTAATGAAAGCTGTGAAACTTCAAGGTGAGATAATTTGTTCTTAGAATATCAGTCTAGAAGGATCAACTGTTTTGAAGAGAAAAGGGAAAAAGTTTTGAAATTAGGGTTTAAGTTCTGACTGTGTGATCTTAGGTAAATTTTGTGTCCTCTCTGTGTCTTTTCCTTCATTTGTGAATTGGTGCTGATGATAAAAATAGCTACCATACAAGGTGGTTTTAAGTTTCCACAACTCTAGCATATGTGAAAATCTTTCTAGTACATTTTGGGTTGTTTTGATTACTATTGTATCTGGCTTATTTTCATGCACAAATTAGCTGAAACATTGTTATCACTCAGATCAACTCACCCTATACAAGCTAAACATTTAAGAACTTAATTTTAGTTTTTTATTTTTTTAATTTTAAAATCTTTAATTCTTACATGCGTTCCCAAACATGAACCCCCCTCCCACCTCCCTCCCCATAACATCTCTGTGGGTCATCCCCATGCACCAGCCCCAAGCATGCTGTATCCTGCGTCAGACATAGACTGGCGATTTAATTCTTACATGATAGTACTTAATAGACATTCTGACATAAGCTTTTAGGCTAACTAAAACCATTTTTATAATAGATTTTTATCATTTCACTAACTCAAAGATGTTAAATGAGTAACCTATTACTTTTACGTATTTTTAACTTGATAGAGGTATCAACCTGGTAGAATTTATACTGTGATTTTTATTTTGTAATGATAATGAAATGAATGATAGAAATAAGATCACCTCACCATTGTTGATGATTTCTGTCTTATATTTCTTGGGTTGCCAGAGAAAACTCTCCTTGGCTCTTTCCAAGTGTTGATTATTCAGTTCATTTGAACAAACGGAGGGAACAAAGGAGTTATGTAGTCAACTCTTAATTACCTGTGCTCTCAGTTGCATGGATTATTCCAGACAGCAGCTATAATACTTTAAGTGTTTATATTTAGCTCATGAATGGATTTAAATGTTTACATTTGAATATAACCATGGCTAATAATCTGGGAACTCACTTGTCAGTTGGATTGTTGTAATGATAATTAAGACATGAAAGTGCTTTGCCTGAATCCAAGTTATATTTTATTACCTAGAATATATTGGCCCAAAACTCTAACTTGTGAATCTTCTAGGGAGAATCTTTTTATTTCCTTCATCCCCTTGTCACACAAAAGGCTAACACTTGCTTGAGTCACTTTTGCGCCTTCTACTTTTTTCCTGCTCTGAGTTGGCTAATTCACTTTTTGCTTAAATAATAATGTTGGAAAACTAAATTTTTATGCAAATTTTAAGTTACTGTTTAAATGGATTTGGTTTCAAATTCACACCAAATCTCTATTTAGCTGTATTGGATTGTAGTGGCATTTTAATCACTTTGGATCTATGCAGTCTTGAAAAATTTTAATTAATGCTCACTTCAGTGTACTAGTCCCTTTTTTAAAGAAAAAAAGCGATTTCTACTGCATCTGATGTAGTTTTTGGTTCTGTGAACTAATGCTGTTACATGACTCAAATATTCCTTTAAAGTAGTGCCTGAAAAGTTCTAGGAATGACAGATCCCTTTTCCCCAAATCACATTTAAAAGATTTTCTTGTATCTTGATGTTTGCTTGATATCACAGTGCATTTTCACTTGGTTTAGATTCTTCAGTTTTTAAATTATACCTTCAGTTCAGTTCAGTCACTCAGTCGTGTCCGACTCTTTGCGAACTCATGAATTACAGCACGCCAGACCTTCCTGTCCATCACCAACTCCCAGAGTTCACTCAAACTCACGTCCATCGAGGTGGTGATGCCATCCAGTCATCTCATCCTCTGTCATTTCGTTCTGCTCCTGCCCCCAATCGCTCCCAGCATCATAGTCTTTTCCAATGAATCAACTCTTTGCATGAGGTGTCCAAGTACTGGAGTTTCAGCTTTAGCATCATTCCTTCCATAGAACACCCAGGACTGATCTTTCAAATGGACTGGTTGGATCTCCTTGCAGTCCAAGGGACTCTCAAGAGTCTTCTCCAACACCACAGTTCAAAAGCATCAATTCTTTGGCACTCAGCTTTCTTCACAGTCCAACTCTCACGACCATACATGACCACTGGAAAAACCATAGCCTTGACTAGACACAGACCTTTGTTGGCAAAGTAATATCTCTGCCTTTCAATATGCTATCTAGGTTGGTCATAACTTTTCTTCCGAGGAGTAAGTGTCCTTTAATTTCATGGCTGTAGTCACCATCTGCAGTGATTTTGGAGACCTAAAAAATAAAGTCTGACACTGTTTCCCCATCTATTTCCCATGAAGTGATGGGACCAGATGCCATGATCTTTGTTTTCTGAATGTTGAGCTTTAAGCCAACTTTTTCACTCTCCTCTTTCACTTCCATCAAGAGGCTCTTTAGTTCTTTTTCACTTTCTGCCATAAGGGTGGTGTCATCTGCATATCTGAGGTCACTGATATTTCTCCCAGCAGTCTTGATTCCAGCTTGTGCTTCTTCCAGCCCAGCGTTTCTCTTGATGTACTCTGCATAGAAGTTGAATAAGCAGGGTGACAATATACATCCTTGATGTACTCCTTTTCCTATTTGGAACCAGTCTGTTTTTCCATGTCCAGTTCTAACTGTTGTTTCCTGACCTGCATATAGGTTTCTCAAGAGGCGGGTCAGCCGGTCTAGTATTCCCATCTCTTGAAGAATTTCCCACAGTTTATTGTGATCCACACAGTCAAAGGCTTTGGCATAGTCAATAAAGCAGAAATAGATGTTTTTCTGGAACTCTGTTGCTTTTTCCAGCATCTGCTTGATCCAGCAGATGTTGGCAATTTGATCTCTGGTTCCTCTGCCTTTTCTAAAACCAGCTTGAACATCTGGAAGTTCACGGTTCACATACTGCTAAAGCCTGGTTTGGAGAATTTTGATCATTACTTTGCTAGCGTGTGAGTTGAGTGCAATTGTGCAGTAGTGTGAGCATTCTTTGGCATTGCCTTTCTTTGGGATTGGAATGAAAACTGACCTTTTCCAGTCCTGTCACCACTGCTGAGTTTTCCAAATTTGCTGGCATATTGAGTGCAGCACTTTCACAGCATCATCTTTCAGGATGTGAAATAGCTCCACTGGAATTCCATCACCTCCACTAGCTTTGTTCATAGTGATGCTTTCTAAGGCCCACTTGATTTCACATTCTAGGATGTCTGGCTCTAGGTGAGTGATCATACCATCATGATTATCTTGGTCTTGAAGATCTTTTTTGTACGGTTCTTCTGTGTATTCTTGCCACCTCTTCTTAATATCTTCTGCTTCTGTTAGGTCCACACTATTTCTGTCCTTTATCCAGCCCATCTTTGCATGAAATGTTTCCCTGGCTTTTCTAATTTTCTTGAGGGATCTTAAGTCTTTCCCATTCTGATGTTTTCCTCTATTTCTTTGCATTGATTGCTTAGTCTTTAGTAATAAACTATATTTATTAAGTAGTTATCTATAGGATTAAGGGCTTCCCTGATAGCTCAGTTGGTAGAGAATCCACCTGCAGTGCAAGTGACCATGTTTCAATTCCTGGGTCAGGAAGATCCACTGGAGAAGGGATAGGATACCCACTCCAGTATTTTGGGTTTCCCTTGTGGCTCAGCTGGTAAAGAATCCCCCTGCAATGAGGGAGAGTGAGCTGGGTTGGATCCCTGGGTTGGAAAAATCCCCTGGAGAAGGGAAGGGCTACCCACTCCAGTATCCTGGAGAATTCCATGGACTGTATAGTCCTTGAGGTCACAAACTGAGCAACAGTTTCGGACAGACTGAGCAAGTTTAACTCTCATGGGATTAACTCTCAGTAGGAGTTGTGTTTCATTTAGAACCTTCAATTTCCCTTCCCTTCTTTTAGAAGCTATCCTTGGTATTGTCTGATTTGAACTGCCTATGTATAAGCTTTAAAATATAATTTAGGACTCAAAGCTTAGTTCTGGAGGTATATGTTTTTTCCTTTTAATATGAGAATTAATATAATTTGGGAAATATTTATTTTGCAATATTAGTAAGAAATTGGGTAAATGATGTTACTGTTAATGTCTTAGAAACTTAACTATAAACTATCTGGAACAATTGTAAGCATGGAGATTTTCTAATATTGTCTTGTAGAACTCTTCTTGTGTAGTTTGTTAAAAGGCCATTGATTTTAAGATCTTAGTTGAATTGTATCTTACCAACATTTCCAAACTCTTGGTTGAAATTTATACTTAAAGTGGGAAATTTTTTCTTTTATTATTTTCATGCTAGATAGGACTTTGCAATAATTTTCATTACTTCATTTGTATAACCCAAGGCTTTAGAATCTTCAAAAGCACATATAAGTTTTTCATTGGTTTATATGTTCGTAGTTTCAACACATGAAAGACAACTTGTACTTAACATCAAAATTAAAATTTTATAATTTTATGTTCTGTACAATATATTGTAAGTAGTAGTATATTGCTGTTAGATTTAGATATTTTAATATTCTCATTTTTGAAATGAGTATTTTTGCATTGCTTAGTTGATTATTAAGTAAAATTATAAGGCTGTCTCTTCTAAAATAGGGGAAAATTCAGTTCAGTTCAGTTCACTTCAGTTGATCAGTCGTGTCCAACTCTTTGTGACCCCATGAATTGAGGCACGCCATGCCTCCCTGTCCATGACCAACTCCCGGAGTTCACTCAGACTCACATCCATCGAGTCAGTGACGCCCACCAGCCATCTCATCCTCTGTCATCCCCTGCTCCTCCTGCCCCCAATCCCTCCCCGCATCAGAGTCTTTTCCAATGAGTCAACTCTTCACATGAGGTGGCCAAAGTACTGGAGTTTCAGCTTTAGCATCATTCCTTCCAAAGAAATCCCAGGGCTGATCTCCTTCAGAATGGACTGGTTGGATCTCCTTGCAGTCCAAGGAACTCGCAAGAGTCTTCTCCAACACCACAGTTCAAAAGCATCAGCTCTTCGGCACTCAGCTTTCTTCACAGTCCAACTCTCACATCCATACATGACCACTGGAAAAACCATAGCCTTGACTAGACAGACCTTAGTTGGCAAAGTAATGTCCCTGTTTTTCATATGCTGTATAGGTTGGTCTTAATTTTCCTTCCAAGGAGTAAGCGTCTTTTAATTTCATGGCTGCAGTCACCATCTGCAGTGATTTTGGAGCCCCCAAAATAAAGTCTGATACTGTTTCCACTGTTTCCCCATCTACTTCCCATTAGTGATGGGACCAGATGCCATGATCTTCGTTTTCTGAATGTTGAGCTTTAAGCCAACTTTTTCACTCTCCTCTTTCACTTCCATCAAGAGGCTCTTTAGTTCTTCTTCACTTTCTGCCATAAGGGTGGTGCCATCTGCATATCTGAGGTCACTGATATTTCTCCCGGCAATCTTGATTCCAGCTTGTGCTTCTTCCAGCCCAGCGTTTCTCTTGATGTACTCTGCATAGAAGTTGAATAAGCAGGGTGACAATATACATCCTTGATGTACTCCTTTTCCTATTTGGAACCAGTCTGTTTTTCCATGTCCAGTTCTAACTGTTGTTTCCTGACCTGCATATAGGTTTCTCAAGAGGCAGGTCAGCTGGTCTAATATTCCCATCTCTTGAAGAATTTCCCACAGTTTATTGTGATCCACACAGTCAAAGGCTTTGGCATATCAATAAGGCAGAAATAGATGTTTTTCTGGAACTCTGTTGCTTTTTCCAGCATCTGCTTGATCCAGCAGATGTTGGCAATTTGATCTCTGGTTCCTCTGCCTTTTCTAAAACTAGCTTGAACATCTGGAAGTTCACGGTTCACATATTGCTGAAGCCTGATTTGGAGAATTTTGAGCATTACTTTACTAGCAGTGAGATGAGTGCAATTGTGCGGTAGTTTGAGCATTCTTTGGCATTGCCTTTCTTTGGGATTGGAATGAAAACTGACCTTTTCCAGTCCTGTCGCCACTGCTGAGTTTTCCAAATTTGCTGGCATACTGAATGCAGCACTTTCACAGCGTCATCTTTCAGGATGTGAAATAGCTCCACTGGAATTCCATCACCTCCACTAGCTTTGTTCATAGTGATGCTTTCTAAGGCCCACTTGACTTCACATTCTAGGATGTCTGGCTCTAGGTGAGTGATCATACCATCATGATTATCTTGGTCTTGAAGATCTTTTTTGTACGGTTCTTCTGTGTATTCTTGCCACCTCTGCTTAATATCTTCTGCTTCTGTTAGGTCCATACCATTTCTGTCCTTTTTTGAGCCCATCCTTGCATGAAATGTTCCCTTGGTATCTCTAATTTTCTTGAGGGATCTCCAGTCTTTCCCATTCTGTTGTTTTCCTCTATTTCTTTGCATTGATCACTGAGGAAGGCTTTTATCTCTCCTTGCTATTCGTTGGAACTCTGCCTTCAGATGCTTATATCTTTCCTTTTCTCCTTTGCTTCTCGCTTCTCTTCTTTTCACAGCTATTTGTAAGGCCTCCTCAGACAGCCATTTTGATTTTTTGCATTTCTTTTCCATGGGGATGGTCTTGATCCCTGTCTCCTGTACAATGTCGTGAACCTCTGTCCACAGTTCATCAGACACTCTGTCAGATCTAGTCCCTTAAATCTATTTCTCACTTCCATTGTATAATCATAAGGAATTTTATTAGGTCATACCTGAATGGTTTAGTGGTTTTCCCTACTTTCTTCAGTCTGAATTTGTCAATAAGGAGTTCATGATCTGAGCCACAGTCAGTTCCTGGTTTTGTTTTTGTTGACTGTATAGAGCTTCTCCATCTGTGGCTGCAAAGAATATAATGAATCTGATTTCGGTGTTGACCATCTGGTGATGTCCATGTTTAGAGTCTTCTTTTGGGGTTTTGGAAGAGGGTGTTTGCTATGACCAGTGTGTTTTCTTGGCAAAACTCTATTAGCCTTTGCCCTGCTTCATTCCATATTCCAAGGCCAAATTTGCCTGTTTCTGCAGGTGTTTCTTGACTTCCTACTTTTGCATTCCAGTCCCCTATAATGAAAAGGACATCTTTTTTGGGTGTTAGTTCTAAAAGGTCTTGTAGGTCTTCATAGAACAGTTCAATTCCAGCTTCTTCAGCGTTACTGGTTGGGCCATAGACTTGGATCACTGTGATATTGAGTGGTTTGCCTTGGAAACAAACAGAGATCATTTCTGTTGTTTTTGAGATTGCATCCAAGTACTGCATTTCGGACTCTTTTTTTGACCTTGATGGCCACTCCATTTCTTCTAAGGGATTCCTGCCCACAGTAGTAGATATAATGGTCATCTGAGTTAAACTCATCCATTCCAGTCCATTTTAGTTAACTGATTTCTAGAATGTCGATGTTCACTCTTGCCATCTCCTGTTCGACCACTTCCAATTTGCCTTGATTCATGGACCTAACATTCCAGGTTCCTATGCAATATTGCTCTTTACAGCATCGGGCCTTGCTTCTATCACCAGTCACATCCACAGCTGGGTATTGTTTTTGCTTTGGCTCCATCCCTTCATTCTTTCTGGAATTATTTCTCCACTGATATCCAGTAGCATATTGGGCACCTACTGACCTGCATGACCTTAATTGGGAATTGCATTTCATGGAAAATGGATTATTTCTATGAATCTTTTTTTTAATATAAATTTATTCATTTTAATTGGAGGCTAATTACTTTTGGCATTGAAACGTATAATATCATACATTTCTATGAATCTTAAATTAAAAATTTCTCTTCTAAATACTTTGACAAATAAGGAGCAAACATTCAAACTTTGTGAGACAAGATTACTTTGTTAGGCTTATTCTAGATATTGGGTTTATTATACATTTCTATATGTTTTCAATAGTGCAGAATTGAGCCTATTTAATCTGTAGAATTGTGACATTTAGATTTGAAGGTTACCAACAACATAAAATTCATATTATGGAATTTTTATAAAGTTTGCTTGTTAACTACAGAGTTCTGTTTATGTAACAACCTCGTCAAAAACTGACATTAAATAAGAATAATTTATGATTAGGGTATATATATGTTCTGGCTTACCTGGAATTGTCCTGAATTACACCTATGTTCTTCATGGACTAATTAACAGTGCCGCCTTTCATTTAAGAAATGGGCTAATTGGGATGATGAATTATATGAATGTATTCACATAATAGAATTCCTTTTAATAAATATTTATTGAAGACCAACTATGTGTCTGGAACTGTTGTAGGTGCTGGGGAAATGCTAATAATTAATTAAATAAATGACATATTGAGTAACTTAGAAATGTTTATCTATTATTGTTATCAAAAAGTGATCAGGTAAATATATGTCATTGGTGCAGGATAATTGAATACTGCTAAAATCACAGTTTATTAAATACATTGAAAGGAACCTATCAAGATTTTTTAAGAAATTAAAAGATACATTATAGATTTATCAATAAGATGGTAAGAATATATTCCTTTATCAAGTTAATAAGCACTTCAAATTTTTTCAACTTGCCTTAAACTCATAGGTGTAAAATAAAAGCTTCAAATACAAAATGTATGGTGAGAAAGCAGAGTAAAGGACATAGATTTTAAAATACCAAGAAACACTGATCTAGATCAATCTACAGTGACACAGTCAAGGGCATTCTTCCAACTTTTGAAATTGAGCCAAAAATGGATTTTGTCATCTAAAGGATACTTGTAAAATACATCTTCCTAAAAGAGCTTTGGTGGCATTAGGATAGGCAAATGAATCGGCCAGTCAACTGTAACTCCTTTGGCAATTCTTTGGGCAATTAAGAGTTAGACCCTGTTCTCTGATTTTATTGTTTTGATATGTAATTCAATTTTATTGGAAGAAGGTGATGTTAGAAAGTGACCTAAGTAATGTTAGTAAATGACAAAAATTCCTTTGAAATGTTTCCTGTAGAATTGCTCAGTCCATATAATTTATATAGTCCTTTTAGTTGATTCTGCCTTCTAAATTGTGGTTTGTGTTCATAGAACTGCTTGAAATCTTTTTCATATAATTCAAATTGAATTTCTAGGTGCAACATTTTCTGACTAGAACATTTTTAAACCTATCTATATATGCTTAGTCCCCTATGACATTAGACTTCATTTACTATTCAAAAGAAGTTGCTGTGTTGTGCTCAGTTGCTCCAGTCGTGTCTGACTCATTACGACTGCATGAACTGTAGCCTGCCCGGTTCCTCTGTTCTTGGGATTTTTCAGGCAAGGATACTGGAGTGGGTTGCCATGCCCTCCTCCAGGGGATCTTCCCAATCCAGGAATTAAACCTGAGTCTTCTGTGTCTCCTGCATTGTGGGGCAGATTCTTTACTGTTGAGCCACCAGGGAAGCCCCAAAAGAAGTTAAATAATATTAAATCGTAATAGTTCTAAATATAAATTAGTTTACCTTTAAATACCGCTGTTCTACCACTAAGATATTTAACTTTTAAATAATGCAGAAGGACTTTCTGAAGACTCTGTATGGAGTCAATGTCTTTAAGTATTAATTCTTGTTGGGTTTTTTTCCTAAGAAACATTTGTGGTTTACTGGAAAGAGTCTGGGTTTGAAGATCAGACCATCCAGCTTACGATCATGGCTCTATTCATTATAAGCTATGTTATCTTTGGTATATTTTTAACCTTTTTCAGCCTCATTTTCCCAAGTTTGTTGAAACAGATAAGAATGCTAAGTACTAGCCCTAGTACATAGAAAGTATTTGGACTATCGTATGTGCTCTAAAAATGTTTATTGAATGTAAATCTAGATTTCTTTAGTTGTTCAAATTTTATTATTTATCTTTGCTTTGTAATTGGATTCGATTTCTACTGCTTACATAACCGTGGGGAGAACCATTAAATTCAGTTAGTTACAATGGTTACCAAACTGAAAGCAACTCAGACATGGATCAAATACTGCTGAAGTTCAGAGCAATTGCATCTGGTTTGTTAATTGCTCTGGCTGCCTATCTCCGACTATTCTGGGAACTACTGATTTACAGTTGGTTATTAGGTTCATTTTAACTTTACTCAGCACAAAGTAAATGATATGAACTGTCTGTGCTTTGTCACAGCGAAACATGTGACATAGACCTTGCCCTTAAGGAGCTAACAGTAGGAAGTACCCATTGTGGTCTATCATTTGCCCTTCCTCCCCACCAATTTTCTCTACAGAATTATGAGTGGCACTGCGATCCTTATCTAATTTGCAGCAGAGCCTTTAAGCCTGGGTGAGGAGCCAAGAGAGTCCAGGAGGGAGGATGTCATATGAGATCTGTATGTTTACCCAGCTTGCTGCCACTGCAATTATCCTGGGACCACTAATGTTATAATCATCTTTTATAAGAAAAGACCTTTTTAAGTATCACTCCTAAATGCAACTATTGCAATTGTCTTTTGGTTGCCTTCTCAGACATTTGCCTTTTCAAAAAGTTGTGTCCAGCACTCCTGAGGTTATTTTTCAGTACAACTAGATTGATTGTGGCATTCTATTTCCTATGAGGCTCAAATATTAATATAATTTCCCCTTTCTGCCTCAGGATCACATATCTAGCTTTTGCCTTCATGTTAAAAAAAATGAAAATCTTTATCTTTATTCATTTGACAATTGTAAAACTGAACATTTAAGAGTTCTACTAGAAACATGGTTTTTATAAGCTTCTTTTAAAATTCCATTTATAACCTGTAATTATTGAATAAGGTGATCTTAATTGCAGCCATGAAATTAAAAGACACTTACTCCTTGGAAGAAAAGTTATGACCAACCTAGATAGCATATTGAAAAGTAGAGACATTACTTTGCCAACAAAGGTCTGTCTAGTCAAGGCTATGGTTTTTCCAGTGGTCATGTATGGATGTGAGAGTTGGACTGTGAAGAAAGCTGAGCGCTGAAGAATTGATGCTTATGAACTATTGTGTTGGAGAAGACTCTTGAGAGTCCCTTGGACTGCAAGGAGATCCAACCAGTCCATCCGAAAGGAAATCAGTCCTGGGTGTTCATTGGAAGGACTGATGCTGAAGCTGAAACTCCAATACTTTGGCCACCTCATGAGGGGAGTGGACTCATTTGAAAAGACCCTGATGCTGGGAGGCATTGAGGGCAGGAGAAGAAGGGGACGACAGAGGATGAGATGGCTGGATGGCATCACTGACTCGATGGACGTGAGTTTGAGTGAACCCCAGGAGTTGGTGATGGATAGGGAGGCCTGGTGTGCTGCGATTCATGGGTTCGCAAAGAGTCGGACACGACTGAGGGACAGAACTGAGTTCTTTTAAAGCTTTGAATCACTCTTTCTATGCATTTGTAAGAGAATGTCCCAGTGGAAGAATAGGACATCCTTTTGTGGCTAAGCTAATTTTGTTTATAGGCCAAGCCAACATTCATTGGCTTTTTAGTTTAATTATTAAGAGGCTTAAAATGTTTTTTAAATTGTTTTCTTCATGTTCTACTTCAGCATGTTCAAAATCATCCTGTGATGAAAGACCTTGCCTCATTTCTGGACCCAGGTTTTAATTGTCCTTCTTTCTTTGACTTTCCTTAATATTTATGTCTTGAATATTGTCTGTTCTCATGGGAAACATTAGATAACCTTCAAAAAGTCATTCTGAACATAATATGTTTTCATAATATGATGATGCTAGCACCTGTCATACACAGAAATCATTGTTAAAGTCAAAATTGAGAATGAAAGAACATGCTATTTATCCAGCTGTATTCAAATACGACAGAACAAAGAAACAGCAATTTTAGAATAAAAATTTCCATTTCCATTTTCTCTCTACATACTCACAGTCTGAGTTTGTGATGGGTGGGATCTGTATTACTGGCCTGTTATCTGATCGGATACTCAGTATTGTAATTTGGGAAACTGTGAACTATCTATTATTATGTAAAACAACCAAATAGACAACCTCCCTTAACTCAGTTGTGTCTTAATTTAAAAATTTAAACACACCTTCCCATCAAGTCTTATTAGCACTGCCAACATCCAGGCCCACTTGAATGTTCTGATACCTATGAAAAATACAGAAAAAACTGGTGGTCTGGACTGGGCTATGTAGATGGCTGATCAAGTAATTTGTGTCAAGGATGTATTTCATTTTGCCAGACCTGGAATGAGGGGATTCTCAGAGGAATCAAAAAGGGCACTAAAAGCCAGAGGAGCAACCACATCATCTTCAAAATTCCATGATTTGAGAGTCAGGGTTCACAGACTAGGTCTGGTGGAGAGGCACATAGAAATCCAGGTGGGGGGTATGGGATGGGAGGGGCTGGTAGCAGAATCAGGAGGTTAAAATTTGGAGCAAATAAGATCAGAGGGAGAGAAAGAGAGTGGGTGTAAGAGTGAGAGACTAAATTAGTAGTGAAAGATGCCCACAAACAATGGCAGACATTCTGTGACTCAGACTGAAAGGTCAGTCGGGCTTTGTGTCTGTGGGTTGAGCCATCTTAGAGAAAAAAAAAAAAATCATAGATACTTCCCTAGGTGAGTTTTCATTTTATTAAGGAGCCCAGAAAACATTGCATGAAAACAAACTATTATAAGGAGAATTTCAGCTCTCTATCTGATGAGTGAAGTAGTTTTGAGAAGTTGGACCATTTTGGAGTCCCATTTTCCATTTATCATCATGATTAAGAGGACACAAACTATGGCCAAACTGCCTGATTTTGAATCTCAGATATAAAGATTTAACAGCTTAAGACTTGGTCAATTCCTTAACCTTTTATGCCTTAGTTTCTTCATCTTTGAAATGCAGAAAACAGTATGATCTACTGCACAGGACTGTTATGAGGAATAAATGAGTTAAGCTATATCAGGCTCTTCATTCAGTTCAGTTCAGTTCAGTTCAGTTCAGTCGCTCAGTCGTGTCCAACTCTTTGCGAACCCATGAATCGCAGCACGCCAGGCCTCCCTGTCCGTCACCAACTCCTGGAGTTCACTCAGACTCATGTCCATCGAGTCAGTGATACCATCCAGCCATCTCATCCTCGGTCGTCCCTTTCTTCTCCTGCCCCCAATCCCTCCCAGCATCAGAGTCTTTTCCAGTGAGTCAACTCTTCGCATGAGGTGGTCTAAGTACTGGAGTTTCAGCTTTAGCATCATTCCTTCCATAGAAATCCCTGGATTGATCTCGTTCAGAATGGACTGGTTGGATCTCCTTGCAGTCCAAGGGACTCTCAAGAGTATTCTCCAACACCACAGTTTAAAAGCATCAATTCTTCGGCGCTCAGCCTTCTTCACAGTCCAACTCTCACATCGATACATGACCACTGGAAAAACCATAGCCTTGACTAGACGGACCTTAGTCGGCAAAGTAATATCTTTACTTTTCAATATACTATCTAGGTTGGTTCATAACTTTTCTTCCAAGGAGTAAGCGTCTTTTAATTTCATGGCTGCAGTCACCATCTGCAGTGATTTTGGAGCCCAAAAAATAAAGTCTGACACTGTTTCCACTGTTTATCCATCTATTTCCCATGAAGTGATGGAACCAGATGCCATGATCTTTGTTTTCTGAATGTTGAGCTTTAAGCCAACTTTTTCACTCTCCTCTTTCACTTCCATCAAGAGGCTTTTAAGTTCCTCTTCACTTTCTGCCATAAGAGTGGTGTCATCTGCATATCTGAGATTATTGATATTTCTCCTGGCAATCTTGATTCCAGCTTGTGCTTCTTCCAGTCCAGCATTTCTCATGATGTACTCTGCATATAAGTTGAATAAGCAGGGTGACAATATACATCCTTGATGTACTCCTTTTCCTATTTGGAACCAGTCTGTTGTTCCATGTCCAGTTCTAACTGTTGCTTCCTGGCCTGCATACAGATTTCTCAAGAGGCAGGTCAGGTGGTCTGGTAGTCCCATCTCTTGAAGAATTTCCCACAGTTTATTGTGATCCACACAGTCAAAGGCTTTGGCAGTCAATAAAGCAGAAATAGATGTTTTTCTGAAACTCTCTTGCTTTTTCCATGATCCAGCGGATGGCAATTTGATCTCTGGTTCCTCTGCCTTCAATTACTATGTTGTTGCTTTTGTTCAGTTGCTCAGTTGTGTCTGACTCTTTGCCACCCCGTGTACTGCAGCTCGCCAGGCTTCCCTGTCCTTCAAAATCTCCTGGAGCTTGCTCAGACTCCTTTCCACTGAGTCAGTGATGCCATCCAGCTATCTTGTCCTCTGTCATCCTCTTCTCCTCCTGCCCTCAATGTTTCCCAGCATCAGGGTCTTTTTTAATGAGTTGGCTCTTCGCATCAGGTGGCCAAAGTATTGGAGCTTCAGCTATACCATCAGTTCTTCTAATGAATATTCAGGATTGATTTCTTCTAGGATTGACTGATTTGATCTCCTTGCAGTCCAAGGGACTCTCAAGAGTCTTCTCCAACCACAGTTCAAAAGCATCAATTCTTCAGTGTTTACCCTTCTTTATGGTCCAACTCTCACTGGAAAAACCATAGCTGACTAGACGGACCTTTGTTGGCAGAGTAATGTCTCTGCTTTTTAATGTGCTGTCTAGGTTGGTCATAGCTTTTCTTCCAAGGAGCAGCTTTTGATTTCATGGCTACAGTCACCATCTGCACTGATTTTGGAGCCCAGGAAAATAAAGTCTGTCACTGTTTCCATTGTTTCTCCATCTATTTGCCATGCAGTGATAGGACCAGCATTTTTTTTAATGTTGAGTTTTAAGCCAGCTTTTTAACTCTCCTCTTTCACCTTCATCAAGAGATTCTTTAGTTCCTCTTCGCTTTCTGCCATAAGGGTGGTGTCATCTGAGGTTATTGATATTTCTCCGGGCAATCTTGATCCCAGCTTGTGCTTCATCCAGCCCAGCGTTTCACATGATGTACTCTGCACAGAGTTAAATAAGCAGGGTGACAATATACAGTCTTGATGTATTCCTTTCCCAGTTTGGAACCAGTCTGTTGTTCTATGTATGGTTCTAACTGTTGCTTCTTGATCTGCATACAGGTTTCACAAGAGGCAGATAAGGTGGTCTGGTATTTTCACCTCTTTAAGAATTTTCCACAGTTTGTTGTGTCCACATAGTCAAAGGCTTTACTGTAGTCAATGAAGCAGAAGTAGATGTTTTTCTGGAATTAGCTTGCTTTCTGTGTGATTGAGCAGGTGTTGACAATTTGATATCTTATTTCTCTGCCTTTTCTAAATCCAGCTTGTACATCTGGAAACTCTTGGTTCATGTACTATTGAGCCTCACTTGAAGGATTTTGAGCATTACCTTGCTAGCATGTGAAATGAGTGCAATTGTGTGGTAGTTTGAGCATTCCTTGTCCTTCTTTGGGATTGGAATGAAACTGACCTTTTCCAGTCCTGTGGTCACTGCTTAGTTTTCCATAGTTGCTGGAATATTGAGTGCAGCACTTGCTATATAAGTTTAAACAATTATCTTTGTAAAATAAGGCATATTAGGCTAGGGTAGGGGTCCCCTAATTTACACTCAACAAGTCGTAAATACAATGTAGAAATGGGCAAGGTATGTGGTGTGTTTCTACAATCAACTGTCCTATGACTTAGCTGTATTGAGAGATGTTCCTCAGACCTTGCTAGGAACACTTAACTAGTTTTCTCCAGGTGATTTCCTCTTGGCTAGCAGCTTACTGTTCGAGCCTGCAGAGACACTGTACTCCATGACAACAGTGCCCTTGATGTGTGAAATATTTGAGTATATTTTTCAGCCTTTCATGGCTGTTATAAATATTGTATCTGGAATATTTGGAGATGTCACTGTGTGTATAATCTTGTATTTGTTCAGAACCAGGAAGTCATATGCTCATTGAGGAGACTAAGGGAAAATAGGTTTGGAGAATAAACATAACAGAGGTCTTGACTGCCAGGCTAGGTGCTAATTTCCTAAGTAACTCCAGGTATATCACTTAATATCAAGATCTGTTTTTAATCTGTAAGGTATCAAAGTTCAGTTTGCTCAACTCTTTGGTATTCTAATTGCCTAGCCTATCTAAAAGATAGGCTTCTCATTTTGTAAAGAAACCTTTCCTAAGAAATTGTATATTTCGAAGCCGTGTGTCACATCAGACTCTTTGTGACCCCATGGATTATAGCCCACCAGGCTCCTCTGTCCATGGGATTTTCCAGGTAAGAATATTGGAGTGGGTTACCATGCCCTCCTCCAAGGGATCTTCCTGACCCAGGGATCGAACCTTAGTCTCCCGCATTGCAGGCAGATTCTTTACCATCAAAGCCACCAGAGAAGCCCCAAAAGTTATTCTGGCCCGTAAAGGGATCAAACCCACGACCTTGGTGTTATTAGCACCACACTCTAACCAACTGAGCTAACTGGCCACACAGTCACTTTTGAAGCCTTATGTGGTATTAAAATTTTAGATCCCTTAGAGCATTGCTCCTAACTTTGAAAAATTTCCTATAATATATTTTAAGTTTGCGGCAAGGAAAGATATAATAGCTAGCTTTCCCTTAGGCTCCAGACTTCCTTGGGTTAAGAATCAGAAGACCTGAATTCAAATCTGATCAAATGGTATGAATTGGTCAAGTTTCTTTACTTTTAGTAGTTTTTCATCTGTGAAATGAAAAATAATGCAACGTTTGTGTTAGTCGCTCAGAAGTCACTCAGAGTTGTGACCCCATGGATTATATAGCCCACCAGGTTCCTCTGCCCATGGAATTTTTCCAGGCAAGAATACCGGAGTGAGTAGCCGTTCTCTTCTCCAGGGAATCTTTCTGACCTAGGGAATTAAATGCAGGTCTCCTACGTTGCAGGCAGATTCTTTAACATCTGAACCACCAAGGAAGCCCCTGCAACACTTAGAATGATGATTAAATTAGCTATCATGTAAAATCTTTTAAGACAATACTTTGTTAAATACCTTGGTTTATTTTTCTTAATCCTTATTTTCCTTTCCTCTAATTCTGATGGAGCTTCTAAAGAAAGAGCCAATCCTATAATGATGTTGGCAATATTAATTTTTTTAAAACTTTTTCCCCCAAAGGACCAAAGAATTTTGCATTTATGAAAGATCAGAAATTACTCTTTTTATGTGTGAATTTTGAAGATGTAGCCATTGACCAGTTATTATCCATAGAGAACAGTAATGTGATGAGAGCATATCATGCTGAAGGAGAGATATTTCAGGATACCTTCATTTCCGGACCCCGAAAGGATGAGCTAATAAAGCACAATGGGCTAAAGACCCAGCTGTGAGGTTAGGAGCCTAGATGGCAGAATTCCATGGATTGTTCTTACTCTTTTGGGATCTGCGACATGAATAGACCTCAGTTGATCCAGGAATAGACTTCCCTTTTGCAGCTAGAGAGAGAGGAAACTGAAGGAGAGGTGAGTGTGCCTGGAATAGACAGGAGAGTTGAACTTAATTTAGGAGTTGCTGGACGTCCTTCTCTTGCTCATACACAGTAAAATTTTAATGACATTTTAAGTGAATGTTTACATTTTAAGAAGAAAATTCTCATACATTGGGTGAGAAAGAAACCAGCCTGTACCTCGATCCATGAGCCACACTTTCTGTGCAGTGGTCCCTAAGTGATCCCTAAGAGCAAGCACAATTGCTGCATTTATGAAACTTTTTATTTACTAAGTAGTGGATAGTAGCATATGGGAGCAATGACAATAGCTGACTGATGAGAAAACAAAGAAATTCCAGTATTTCACTCTTTTGAAAAAAGTCATTCAGAATTTAGTCATATTGGTTCAGCTGTTGTAACCAAAGACTGATAAGATAATAGAGGTCTTTGTGGTGGTTTTGTACTGAAATCCTTTATCTTTATGATGCACTGGGGCCCTTTAGAGTGGAAAGCTTTTAAAACTGCTGTTGGATTCAGAACTCAAATTAGCTGCTAGTATACTGGGACAGGGGTTCCTTTCTCGGGCAGTCACCACAAAGTAACTTTTATCAGGGGACCTTCTGATGGATTGTTATTTTCTTCAGCTTACCCTATTTATTTTTGTTGACTTTCTGCTGTTCTATTTTGTGACATTTAAAAGAACACTGTATCAAAAAGGCCAGTGCTAAATGGTGGACTGAGCTTGTGAAGTAGAGACATCACAGCCCATCTGATGTGTGAGGAGGCTGCAGTTTGAGACGCTGCAGTTTAACCAGGTTACCTGTGGGCAGAAAAGATCAAATGCAGCCTTCTTTTATGACTAGCATTGTATTTTGTCTTTCTTCTCAAACAATGTCCATTAAAAAAAATTAGAACTAACCAGGGAATTGATTCTCAAGAGCATTTCTTTTCAACTTAATTTAAAATCTTTCTGGATTGTTGACTGAGCTCTATGATTAAATTCTTTAATCCTTTCCAGGATTGATGTGGAAAAGTATATATCTATCAGAATTCCACTCCAGTGTTACTGCCACCTCTCCCCATCATTCCAAACACACTGTTCATACCCAGACTTGTAATTTTGTTCTTTAGTCCTATTAACTATATTAAAGTGGTATGTGATCCAATAAAGAAGAATGGTTAGGTAGAAGTTTTCTTTTAAATTTGCTAGGACACATTTCTAGATAATGCCAAACTAATTTGTTAATATTAGTCTTATTTGACTTGGTAAACATTGTGTTTTAACACTACTACCCCTCATTTTGTAAATATGAAGAAATAAAAAACATGCAGAGAAATTAACAAAACTTAATTTAGCTGTCTTTGCTTGTTCTCTTTCCCTTTCTCTACTTCCCTCTTAGTTTCTCCCCTTCTGCCTTCTCTATTTCTTTTTCTACCAATCCCCCCTCACATTTCTAATTTTCTCTGTCTCTCTTTCCTCTGTTGTGCTTGTTTCTGGGTTTTCTTATTAGAAAAAACTTAGTCATCACCATACAGCAGTGATCCACTTTCAGAGGACAGATATTAAGAGAGCGACCTATTTAAGATTTTTATATTTTAAAAGTCCTAGATAGGGGAATATTGTAAAAGAGGTGAGGCACATCCATTTATTAAAGTGCTATCTGCAAGGTGCCTCCCATATCCAGATGTGGAATCTTTAGGGACTTCCCAATGCCCAGTCTTATTTCTAGCACCACTGATTGTAATTATGTATATTTCACATGGGCAAAATTAACCAGCAGATTGTGATACTAACTTTTAGGAGCTGATGTTTAAAAAAAAATTTTGAACTTGATTTTTAATTTTTTATTCTATAATCAAGAAAGGATTTGTCCTAATTGTCTTATTATTTTACCTAAATTCCCATCTATTTTTAATTTCTCTATTGGCTTTGTACCTGGGGACAGGTAGTTATACTTTGTAAAGTTTAAAATAAATAGTCTATTTTAGTTATTTTTTTTTCAACTTCTTCTGATTATGACCAAAAAAGGCTAGAGGGCTGATTTTGAAACTGTTATGGTGAAAGATGGTATTTGAAAACTTTTGATGAGGGAAATTGCTGCTGTATTTACATTTTGAAAAGTGTTTCCTTATTTACACACTATTGACTTCCTATTGAGACTCAAAATTTTAAGTACAACTGGTAAAGAATTCAGTGGATCAAACTCAGTAAATCTGAAGTCACTGGAATAGAGGCCCCTAAGAAAAAAATGTGTCAATTTTAAAGGTCTTTCTTAACTGAAGACCATTTTGTGATAGAGCCAAAGGTTAATAAAATCAGTAGTGAATGTAGCAATTTTACAGATAAGCTATTCACAACAAGTGTAGTTACTTGAATAAAAAGCTAATTCAGTTCTAAAATGCCACATGCAGTAGCAGTGAATAGCTGCTTTTAGGTGCTTTCTGGAGGAGGATAAAATACAGAATCACGGCACTCTTCTCTTCAGCGTCCCTGGCTGCCTGTAAATTGCTGTGAATGGGGCTGTGGGCTGACAGGCTCTATTAAGACAAACTGCCTTTCTCATCGGAGAGATAAAATAAATCAGGTGTTTAGTCAAATTAAAATACTTCAGCTGGAGCAGGCCCTGGGGAGCACTGATCCACCTGACTAATCTGAGAGAAACTCAAGACAGATGTGGTTTGGGGATAAAGACGACCCCATGAAAAACACACACACACACAAAACAAAAACCCTATTGCATTGTCTTTCCAGTTGGAGAATACAGTTTACAGCACAGAGTGTCAGGCGCACTCTGTGTGTGATAGTAGATAAAAGCAGGCGCCCTAACTTGTAAAGAAGCTGTGTACGGAAGCTTTTTTTGCTGGTTTATGAAACTACTTCTGTTTTTATGAAGGAGAGATATTTTCTGGCAGTGGCTTTAAGAATCATTTTAAGATAGCCTGGAGATGAGAAACAGATGATGTAGGCAGCTACTGATGACCTCTGCTGGCCTGGGCAGATCCTCGGGATCTGATCTACTTTTTTTCTAAATTGATTTGCTCAAACCTCAAAATGTAATTTAAGACAAGATTTCCTACATAGAGTTAGGCTACCTTCTAAGAGCATTCTACAGGTCAGTTGCCTTCTTTAATATGTAGTTAGGTTGCCCCACTACCTCTTATTAAATTGTCTACTTTTAAACAACTCTAGCAGTTGTTAGTTCCTTTGCTATGGTAAAGTTTCACGTTCAATTAAACTAGTATTTTTGAGATGAAGTAACTCGTGTTTGCAGGTTGATTAGTCAGTGTGATTTAGACTTGATATTATTTTTATTATAGCTGCATACAAATTTGCTGTTAATTAAAACAAAAATCCAGCACCACGGATTTTAAATACTTGAGTTTAAACCACTATATGTGGACAAATACAATGGGTATAGAACAGAAGAATGACTACACGCATATGTATGTTTAGTCCTATGTGTGTGTGTGTGTGTGTGTGTGTGTGTGTGATGTCACTCAGTCGTGTCCAACTTTTCCCGTCAGGCTCCTCTGTCCATGGAATGCTCCAGGCAAGAATACTGGAGTGAGTTGCCATTTCTCTCTCCAGGGGATCTTTCTGACCTAGAGATCGAATTGGCAGCTCCTGTTCCTCCTACATTGGCAGGTGGATTCTTTTACCACTGAGCCACAAAACTAGAAATCAGTTTACATTATGTAAGAGCTTATATTATCTAAACGTATAGGCTAAAATGTGTGTGTGTATACGTATATATCCACATGTATACTTCCCATTTCAGGAGCGATTTTAGATTTGTTATACTACTATATTTCATTCAAACTGCATTTGTCATGCCACTCACACCTATTCAAAATATATACGTGCTTCTCAAATTTAGGGATAACAATAGCCTTATATGTGCACCTAACTTTTTGATTTAAATATACTGGTTATCGTGGCTTGTTTTCTTCTTAAACATGTATCTTTTTTAAGGTCAATGAAAAACTAATTTAGATATCATTGAATTTTTACAGTTAAACAACTTGAATAGCATGGTGATTTGTAAAAAGATTCAGTTAAATGGTGTTCTCTATTAATTCAGGTATACATGTCTATTAGTATTGGAAGCATCTATTCATTTATGGACCTGTTAGCTTCACCTTGAACAGCAGAGGTTAAGAAGCCATTTATATGTTATCTTCAGCTTCTCTGTTTCCTATGCAGGGAAGAAAGCAAAATATATTAAAGGTTTTTGAAAAGATGTAGTTTAACCTAGGAGAGAAGAGAAAAATTTCCAGTCTTTACTGGGGAATCTAACTGCCAGATCCAACTCTTGTATTGGTCCTTGCCCCAAACTTCCTGTGAACGCTCTTCTTTATTAACAAAGAATTATGGTGCAGTAACTTTACCAGTGTCCAGTAAGTGTTCTCTTAACTCACCTCATATATGTTCAGTTCAGTTCAGTCATTCAGTCATGTCCGACTCTCTGCAACCCCATAAACCATAGCACACCAGGCCTCCCTGTCCATCACCAACTCCTGGAGTCTACACAAACCCGTGTCCATTGAGTCGGTGATGCCATCCAACCATCTCATCCTCTATTTTCCCCTTCTCTTCCTGCCCTCAATCTTTCCCAGCATCAGGGTCTTTTCAAATCAGTCAGCTCTTCACATCAGGTGGCCAAAGTATCGGAATTTCAGCTTCAGCATCAGTCCTTCCAATGAATATTCAGGACTGATTTCCTTTAGGATGGGCTGGTTGGATCTCCTTGCAGTCCAAGGGAATCACAAGAGTCTTCTCCAACACCACAGTTCAAAAGCATCAATTTTTCGGTGCCCAGCTTTCTTCACCGTCCAACTCTCACATCCATACATGACTACTGGAAAAACCATAGCCTTGACTAGACAGACCTTTGTTGACAAAGTAATGTCTCTGCTTTTCAATATGCTATCTAGGTTGGTCATAACTTTTCTTCCAAGGAGTAAGCGTCTTTTAATTTCATGGCTGCATTCACCAGCTGCAGTGATTTTGGAGCCCCCCAAAATAAAGTCTGACACTGTTTCCATTGTTTCCCATCTATTTGCCATGAAGTGATGGAACCAGATGCCATGATCTTCGTTTTCTGAATGTTGAGCTTTAAGCCAACTTTTTCACTCTCCTCTTTCATCTTCATCAAGATGTAGGTATAACAATAAAATTACAGGTAAATCAGAATGTTGTTACTTCAGAATGTTGTTGTTACATACAAAAAATATATAATAAAATTTGCGTATATCCCATTTATCTGTTCTAATAACTTCCAAACTATTCTTCACACTATAGCCAGAATACTCACATCATCTCTTGTTTAAAATATTTTAGTGATTTTGAAAATTTCTTGGAATAAACATGAAGTTCATCCAGCATGGTCTGTAAGGAGCTGAATGGTGTGACCTTTTCCTACCTCTCTAGCCTCATTTCGGAGAAGGCAATGGCACCCCACTCCAGTACTCTTGCCTGGAGAATCCCAGGGACGGGGGAGCCTGGTAGGCTGCAGTCCATGGGGTCGCTAAGAGTCAGGCAGGACTGAGTGACTTCACTTTCACTTTTCACTTTCATGCATTGGAGAAGGAAATGGCAACCCACTCCAGTGTTCTTGCCTGGAGAATCCCAGCGATGGGGGGAGCCTGGTGGGCTGCCGTCTATGGGGTCGCACAGAGTCGGACACGACTGAAGCGACTTAGCAGCAGCAGCAGCAGCAGCCTCATCTAGTACTCTACTCTCCTTTGTGTTTTTGTTTGTTTTTGCCTAAGTTTTACTACCTTCAATTGCTGGAACACACACTGACACTCTCCCACCACCTGGCACCTCACAGGGCCTTTGTCTACGTTGTTTTCTCCTACTGAAAACCTTCTTGACCACTCTCCACCTCTGACTAGTTAATTCTTCATGTTTCTGTTAACTTATTACTGATACCTTTTCAGGCATACCTTCCTGAGTCTTGGTCCTCCCAAACTTGGTTAAACCTCCCATCAAGTATCTGTCCTGTTTATAATTCTTACTTAGTTGTCATCTACACTTATATATGTGATTGCTTGGTGAGGGTGTGAGTAGGAAACTCTGTCTGCTTTTTCTTGCTATGGTATCTGTATCCTTGGTTCTTGATATAGTACCTGAGATTCAGGAAATATTCTTTAATTAAAGTTTAATGAAATGAGTAAGTAAATTTCATACTTGTTTTATATCTCCTCATTCCTATATATCATTAACATCTATATTAGTTGAGCTTGTTTTACTTTGGGAGAGATTTTATGATTCCCCTCTAGGAACCTGATTTTGTATTTTAATATTTCTGGATCAAGAAGATCTTTCTTTCACCAGGCTTAAATTCCTATTGCTGAAATAAGAACTCATTTAAAACAATCACTCTCAGTAGCTAGAAAGAACAACTGGTTACAATCCTTGAGATACAGAATTTGTTTCCATATCAGTGAAGTACATTTTCTAATATCATTTCACTATCTTATTTTTCTTTTAATTTTGATTTTAGGCCACCTTTCAGCTCAACCAGGATTTCCCTGGTGGCTCAGATGGTAAAGTATCTGTCTACAGTGCAAGAGACCTGGGTTCATTCCCTGGGTTGGGAAGAACCCCTGGAGAAGGAAATGGCAATCCACTCCAGTATATTGCCTGGAAAATCCCATGGACAGAGGAGCCTGGAAGGCTACAGTCCATGGGGTCGCAAAGAGTCGGACACGACTGAGCGACTTCACTCACTTTCAGCTCAACAAATCATTAAGGATTATGGAACATTGACAGTTACTTAGTTATGTGTTTACGTATTTATTTTTAAGGACATGAATTGGCACTAATACCAAAGTAATCCTAAAATATTGTAGCTTCTCAACTGATATCAGGTCTTACCTTGTGAGAATCATATATTAGTAAGGGCTAGCCAACATCCTTTGAAGGCTCCCTTTTCCCATGGGCCCACAGTTTCTCAGATTGTCCTGGTGCTTTCTTAGCAGGAATGAGGGGAATTGCATAAGGAGATTGGAAGTCTCCTCTTCCACACAAACCAAAATTGGCAATCTTTATCTCTTTTGACAGCTGGTGGCATCTTCCTGAAAAGCTTTCAAAGCATAGATCATTTCTTCATAATGAAGCCTGTGTGCTCACATTCAGTGGGCTGAAATTCTTATCTTATGCTACAGTAAAATGCTCTAATTTCAAGTCACAAAAGGATTCTGTACCCTTTACTTAGCAGAGCTGTGCAATTTGCCCATAAATAGACTGTTCAGCACCATTAGTGCATACTGTAAGTGTGCAGTGACATCGTAACCTTTTCAACCTTTCCAACCTTGAGTGTGTTTTTCCCTTTTGAAGAATGACAAATGACAAAGGGGTGAGTGAGCCCCCCAAGCAATATTTTT
Source organism: Ovis canadensis (assembly GCF_042477335.2). Classification (NCBI taxonomy): domain Eukaryota; kingdom Metazoa; phylum Chordata; class Mammalia; order Artiodactyla; family Bovidae; genus Ovis; species Ovis canadensis. The sequence goes on from NC_091259.1 coordinate 44,217,931, forward strand.
GCCTTTAAGGATGAACTTGGGAACTTTAGCTTGATCCCCTCACAGGAGAAAAAAAAAAAATCAGTTTCATTGTCACCTGAGGCAAGACAGTTTTATTTTATTTTTTTCCTTTTTCTGTCCCTGGTCCCATATCCAAGAGAGACCTCAGACTTCTAAGCTTCAGAGATAGATCTTTGCACTGTAGAAAAATTTTCTGAGGGCAGTGATCAGAAAAGTACTGAAATAGCATTTATTAAGTACCTACTATGTCTTAGATTCTCTGTTAGTCATTGAGGGTAGAGGTGATTATAGAATATTAATACAACCTACAGTTTCTAATCTTTGGTACTAAATAGCATACGTTTCCTAGCTTGACAAGATAGATTTGGGTGGAGAAGGAAGGGGAATGTGGTGAAAGGGAGAGAATAGAGTAGTTTGTTCTGTTTTGTTTTGTTTTAAAGAACAAGAGGGAAGAGTGACTATTTCATTGGCAACAATCCTTTTTGTTGGCAGGGCAATGACTAACTCGAGTGCTCATTCCATTGCTCTCCATAGAGTTCTTGCACTCACAGTGACCTCCAGTTATTGTCCCAGATATTTGTGTCTTAGAGCAGTCCCTTTCTAAATCTGCCTACCCACTCACTTCCCTAATTCATTCAGAATTTTCTCAAACTTGTGAGATATCTTTTCACTTCCATTTTAGGTACACCTGAGAGCCTGGCAGAAAAAGAACGGCAGCTCTCTACCATGATTACCCAGCTGATCAGTTTACGGGAGCAGCTCCTGGCAGCGCATGATGAACAGAAAAAACTGGCAGCCTCACAAATTGAGAAACAACGGCAGCAAATGGACCTTGCTCGCCAACAGCAAGAACAGGTGAGCCCTGCAAAAGGAGCTGATGAACTGGAGATGTGGAATGTGCCAAGCTCAGAGAGTAATCACATTGATTGGTTTATTTGTCATAAGCCTTCCTAAAACAAAGACAAGGAAAGAAAGAAGCCTTCTGGAAATCTAGGGTCGTTGAGAATACTGAGGGGATATGTGGAGGACAAAGAAAGGCATAATAGAACTGGTCATAACTGAAGTGATAATATTGTTCCAGAACATTTGCATTTGATTAATTACTCAGGGATACTTGTTCATGTAGGTATCACATATATCCCTAGTGTAGCTTAACCATGAGTAAATCACTTCTCTCTGGACTTCTTTTCTCATCCAGTAAAAGAAGATCCTGGTCTAGAAAAACTTTGAGAATCTTTGAACTTACTGGTTCAAGCTAGGGTGACTACATGTCTCAGTTTTTCCAGAATAGCTCTGATTAATATCCATTTTCCAGAGTATTAATACTCCCCTCTTCCACCTGTGAAAGTTGTCCTGGCTAGGCTGATAAACTATACGGTCACTCTCTTTTAGCATAGGTAAATCATTAAAAACAAATTAACACATGGCTCCTGGAAGAATTTGACTTCATTGATTTAGAAGTGAGAAGGAAGAAAAATAGCAAAGTTTAAGTGTGTATCTTTTAAAAAATAAATCACTTTCACAAATGTTTTTCCTGTCTCATAAGAGTACATTAATCTAACAACAAGGATCCTATAGAGTAGTCCCTGATGCTTTAGATCAGACAGATCCAAATTAATGTGCAGTTTTTAGGAATCTGACATTATTACTGGAATTATCTTTTCAGTTAACTGTATTTTATAGGGGTATATAGAGCAATATATGCTCTGTTGATTTTAATGAGTTGTGACGTCTGGTATTTTATATGCTTGAATATTTGCCCACATGTAGGAATATGGACTCAGCCCCTAATGGAAAATAACATAAAGGAACACTGTAAAAAATCAGAAGTTAGAATGTCATTTAGCCATCCAGAGATGACACAGTAATTAACTATTGACACTTGTGAATAAGCTAGCACAAATTAATCTTGACACATTTGCAGACGAGTGATATCTTACAGTGAACACTTTGTAATTATATTTCAAAATGAAAATTAAATGACACTTAAAACTAGGTTGTCATGCTCAATGAAGCGAGCATGTAGCTCAACCGATTGGCAAATAAAATTCAGAATTTGAGCCACATGGTGCTTATGTACCATACTTCACTGTGTCAAACCCATACGTCTAGAGTGGATGATAGTAATTGCACTGTGGTGTTTTGGATGCATTTCTATGCAGCACTTTATCATTTAGGAGGGACCATCAATATTAGATGTCTAGCGGTGTTTCACTGGATTGCTAAGAGGAAATGAATATTCAGAGATCCGGCATGTATACCTTGAGTTGCAGAGTTGTCCATTTCTGATTTGAATGGTGGTAAGCAGAGTGAGCCTTTTCAACTTGATTAAATACTATTTCCATTTTGCTTATAAAGCTTTGGGGAGGAGTGGTCCCATTTCTTAAACAGTAGCCTGTGTTAGGGGCAGCTTTATCATGACTTCTAGTATGAACCAGTCATCACCAGAAACCATTAACCCATATTTGGGGGCAGACTGCTATTTGTCATCTTCTGCTGAAAGGAATGTAACTTGGGTATTTCCCTCTACTCTAGGCTAAAATATCAAAAAGACTCAGGAAGTATACAGCTGAGGGGTAATTCACACTCATTTCCAACACTGTCCATTTTAGAATGTTTTGGAAATAGAAGAAATAGGGAAGAAATAACTCTTGCCTATAGGCATCATGAAACCAAGTCATCCTAAGAGCTTTCTGGCCATTTTTTTCTCTGGCTTCCTAGGTTGGCAGTGAGTGTGTTCTCACTAAGGGGCATTCCCATGGGTTTCAAGCTCCAGCAGCTCAGATTTTGAGGTAATAAGCAGCCTGACACCTAACTCATGTTTTATAGTAAACACTATTATCCTAAAGAAGTTCTTTGCTCTCCTGAGGGGAAGATTCAGTCTTCAATGGGGCTTGCATTAAGTGGTTAATGTTTTTTTTTATAGACCAGATGACATGTTAAGATGTTGAATTTGTTGGATGAAGCAAGGGAATACAAAACTTATATGTGGATCCTGTACTATAAAACTAACACATTGCAGTAAAAAAGATGTGAATAAATATGAAATTTTATTTGTTAAAAAAAATGCTTTGTATGTTATGCATTACATCAGCAAAAAAAGATAAAAGTTTTTTATTTTTGCTGTTTTTTTTCTTTTGACATTCCCTTGACAATATTTGTAAGCATTATCAGTTCTAAAAATCTTTACAGTAAAAAAGGTCTCACCAAAGTAGGCCATATTATAGGTAACAGAAAGTTCTTTCATGTCTTTGCTTATGGATTTTACTTTTTAAATCCAAATTAAGCTCCTCAGAAACATGTAGCCAGTTTTCCTGCCTTTATTCTCCAAGGATCAGATTTTGAAACTCCCATTCTTTCCAGATGACCAGTGCAGATATAGATGAACTGCTCACAAATGTAATACAAGGTGGCCAGTTCTCATGTACAGGTCAAGATTTAGGGGTGAGCAGAGAGATGGCACCTGTTTGAAATATTTCCCTTCTCTCCAACTTTCTGATTCTGCCTCTCTCATTTTATAGGAATTCTTTCATATTAGAAGTACAGTAAAACATTCTTGTAATACCAGGAGATGTACCTCAGGTAATGGCAAAAGTGTAAGCATTTCATTTTAACTTAATGAAATTTTATTTCTGATAGATTGCAAGACAACAGCAGCAACTTCTGCAACAGCAACACAAAATTAATCTCCTGCAACAACAGATCCAGGTCTGTGTATTTATTCCTCTTGTCTGATTATACTTAGATACTTTCCTCCTTGAAAATGGAATTTAAAATGCTGCAAATGCACCCTTCTCTATAAACAGCAGCAATAGGGCTTTTATTCAAGGATGTTGTATACAGTTGTATAAATGAATGTAGGAAATATCGACTTGGTGGAAGTCTAAGCATTCTTTTCTGATGTGATGCATAAGCAGGATAAACCTTACCTTTTTTACCATCTGCCATTCGACTAATACAACCTAGTGAAAACATAATGGTTTCCAAGGTGGCATACTCATGCTAGTTTTATTGCCACAAAATTACTTGCTCTGTATGTTACCGTCTGATAGTATCATGGGTAGAAGCTTATGTTTATTTGCTTGTTAGGATGTCTGATTGGGCCAATTATGAGAAGAATCTTATTATCTAGGAAAAGGTTGGTAATAATTAATTTGTTCTTTTTATATATTAATTGCATTTCTGCTAGGTGCTAAAAGGAATATAAAGATTAGTAATTGTCTTCAAGAAGCTTATAGTCTAGAAAGGAAGAAAAACTTGAGTAATTGTAACACAGCTTAGAAATTTCTTTTTCTTTATTCCTTTTCTTTCTTTCTTTCTTTTTTTGGTGACAGGGTAACACAATATAGAGATCATAATTACAATGGCCTGAGAAAGAATTCTGGTTTCTGTTATTCCGTTAGATATTTGACAGTTAATTCAACTAACAGCTATTTGACATAAGTAAGGGAAGTGATCTCCATTTTTGGATATGCTCATAGGTGGGTGTGTGACTTCTAGAAAGCCTTAGAGTAAGCAACTGGTTGGCTGGTGATTAAACCTCAGGCATACTGATCCCAGAGTTACACGTACCCACCACAGCCTCTGGGTTTCTCTTGGTTGTTGTAGATATTTTCTATACTGGGATATATTATTCAGCCTAGTTGGGGCACTATATTCTGAATTATATTAGTCCTTTCCTTGGGATTAGTATTACACCTTCCTATGTTTTTAAAAATCATTTATAGAAAGTTATTACTTATTTCACCTTACCAATGAAAAGTCAATGATTTAGATCTTTGCTTCATTGTGCAGTCACATTTAGTGTTCCGGGTAGTAGTCACTGCATTTAAAATACTGATTTGGTGTGTGAAGAAGTATTTGTACCTAATTTGGCACTTTGCCCATCTTTACTAGGAAGTTTTAACTAGTGTTTGCTGTTGTTGTTTTAATTAGTTCTGATTCTGTATTCCATACTCAAGTCTATATGTTTCAAAATAATGAATCCAAACATAATAGATAGTATGTCTCTGGCATTTTGGACAGTCAGCTTTTATAATTAAATCTTGGAATAATTTTTTTATCCTGATATCTTATGACTCATGCTGAGATCCTTAATTAAATAACTGTCCAGGTGTTCCCTTGCTCTGCCCTTATTACAATTTTCAGTGTGTCTCCCACTGCTAAGGTCAAGAGTTTTAGCCTGTGGCTTCCTACATTTTTCTCTAGATTCCTCTCTAAGAACTTGGTAGGTGTTAAATAACCTGATTGTTTAGAATACTCTCTGTTTCTCCTATTTGTAAAGCAGAAATGGAAGAAATTCCCTGAGATGTTTTCATATCAGTTACTTATTATTAATGTTTTTACTACCTCTTTATTACCTACTTCGTTATTTGTTTTGAATATATTTCACTTCTTAGTCCAAAGTTGTTTGCATTAACTGGATGTCTTAACTGGCGTGTACCTGTGGTACTGAGGATCTCAGATGAATAGCAACAAAATTAGTTCAGAGTATCTTTGTGAAATATTATAGGCATTTATTGATGATATTTTATAGTCATAACGACTGTATGAGTTGAAATCTTTTTCAGGAAACTAGAACATGATCTTAAAATATTATTTGTCAGAATGTTCAATTTGAGAAGACAAGGAAATTGGTTTTCCAAGTGTTTTAATAGAAGTTCAATTGCTTTAAATTTTATACATATTTCTCATTGTTTAAATTTTTAAAAATTGAAGCCTTTCAGGCCTTGATCTCATCAGTATAAACTATAAAAATCATAGACAGATTCAAAATAGTTACATTAATTTTAGAAATATGGGATTCTTTGTAACAGGAATTCGTATTTTATTTTTAAAAAAAGAGGAGGCAATAATCTGTATTACAGTTTAATCTGTCCTGAACTACTGCTTCACTGTCAGTGTTTATCTAATCAAGTATAAGACCATTCAAAGAATTTTTCAAATACTGAAAAACATTTACTCCTTACACAAAACATATTCATCTCTGACACAAAGCACATATTTGATATTCAGAATTTTAGTTATTTTCTTGGGAGGGAAATGGGTTAAGTGTATTTTCACATAAGGTTTTTGGCCAGCCATAGGCATGATCAAATTTAAGAGAGAGACTTTTGTTGGACTCATTTTAATTTGAGCAAAATATGAGATTTAAGGAATGCTTCAAACATTTTTCTATCATGAAAAAACATTCTCTCTTTTAAAAACAAAACAAAACAGAGATTAAAATTAGGTAATAAATACAAAACCTAACTTCTCTTCTAAAACTGAATGAATACAGTGACAATTTGAGATCCCAAGTTTGACCTTTTTCCTTCTTTTAAAATCTTGTATTCTAGAACTTATTTCCTAACAGGGTCAGCAAGAGCCTTGGCAGTTGGCCATAGATCATAAGTATCAGGTGATTATGTTCAAGATTGTTCTTTACTTTTAGTTCAGAATGCTGACTTCTGAATTAATGCTTGTTGCTTTGGAACTTGCAATAAAATTCCAAAATTTTATTTTCTGTAATAAAAAGAAAGGAAAGAGTATCTAACCTATTATAACAACCACACACAAACACATCTGGGTCTATAATAATGGAAGCAAATGAAAACCTGAACGATATGCACACATTGAAAGGCAGAATTCTTCATTAGCGATAGGAAAAGGCAGGATTAAGATAGTATTATAAAAAGTCTTTGAGCTTATTTTTCTTATTTGCAGTCATTCAAAACTTATTCTGTGTATGTAGTTAAAAATTATTTCATTTATGTATTTTTTCCTTGAATATAATTTTAATGTGATTTCACCTTGGTAGTTTATAACTAAATTTTTAAAGAGATACTTTTTAAGACTATGTGGACTTCCCAAGTGGCACTAGTGGTAAAGAACCTGCCTGTCAATGCAGGAGATCCAAGAGACATGGTTTTCATTCATGGGTCGGGAAGATCCCCTGGAGGAGGGCGTGGCAGCCCACTTCGGTATTCTTGCCTGGAGAATCTCATGAACAAAGGAGTCTGGCAGACTAGAGTCCATAGGGTCACACAGAGTCAGACACGGCTGAAATGACTTAGCATGCATGCATGGTCTTTAAGCCATGCTGAAATCGTAAAATGAATGATTTTATGAACCAGTGTTTTTATAGTTTTGATGAGTCATTTTTTACCATTTAAAAAATCATGTTAATAACTTTATTTTAAAAATTCGTTAATATCAACAGGTCTTTTAGTAGGCTGTTTGCTTAGTGAATTCTAATCCCTCTGTTTGTGCTTTGGGGAAAATGGTGATTCCTCTAATCTGTTACACAGTAAGTAATTCCCTGGATCAGAACAGATCAGATCAGTCGCTCAGTTGTGTCTGACTCTCTGCAACCCCATGAACCATAGCACGCCGGGCCTCCCTGTCCATCACCAACTCCTGGAGTTCACCCAAACTCATGTTCATTGAATTGGTGATGCCATCCAACCATCTCATCCTCTGTCATCCCCTTCTCCTCCTGTCCTCAATCTTTCCCAGCATCAGGGTCTTTTCAAATGAGTCAGCTCTTTGTATCAGGTGGCCAAAGTATTGGAGTTTCAGCTTCAACATCAGTCCTTCCAATGAACACCCAGGACTGATCTCCTTTGGGATGGACTGCTTGGATCTCCTTGCAGTCCAAGGGACTCTCAAGAGTCTTCTCCAACACCACAGTTCAAAAGCATCAATTCTTTGGCACTCAGCTTTCTTTATAGTCCAACTCTCACATCCATACATGACTACTTGAAAAACCATAGCTTTGACTAGACAGACCTTTGTTGACAAAGTAATGTCTCTGCTTTTCAATATGCTATCTAGGTTGGTCATAACTTTCCTTCCAAGGAGGAAGTGTCTTTTAATTTCATGGCTTCAATCACCGTCTACAGTGATTTTGGAGCCCCCCAAAAAACAGTGGAGCCCCTGTTTCCACTGTTTCCCCATCTATTTGTCATGAAGTGATGGAACTGGATGCCATGATCTTCATTTTCTGAATGTTGAGCTTTAAGCCAACTTTTTCACTCTCTTCTTTCACTTTCATCAAGACGCTCTTTAGTTCTTCTTCACTTTCTGCCATAGGGTGGTATCATCTCCATATCTGAGATATGGAGAATATCAATATCTCCATATTGATATTTCTCCTGGATAATCCCCTGGATATGAGGCCAGAAAGTTAGATATTTTTGCTATTTCCAGGACAGAAATGGGGGTTTTCAGGTGGTGCTACTGGTAAAGAACTCACCTGCCAGTGCAGGAGACACGAGATGTAGGTTTGATCCTTGGGTAGGGAAGATCCCCTGGAGGAGAGCATGGCAACCCACTCCAGTATTCTTGCCTGGAGAATCCTATGGACAGAGGAGCCTGGTAGGCTACAGTCCATAGGGTTGCAAAGAGTTGGACATGACTGAAGCAACTTAGCATGGACAGAAATGGCACAATTTTTATCCAGTTTGTGGAAAGCAAAACTAACAGATCATGGAATATGGATCCTTGAATTTGGGACTATTGCTCTTGCTGTAATTCCAAAGAACAAATAACTGCTTCAGTAATTTCTTTATCCTTGTCTCCCACATTGTACCATAGTATCTTAGTCAGTCTTTTGAAGCATTTTATTTATGAATTATATTGACTAGTAAACAAAATTCACTTTGAATCCATTGGATATATCAGCACATATTTACAACATTTTAATCAGTCATTAAATATGTCTAATCTATGCAAACTAGAAAATATTTTATAACTCTTGATTTCTTGATCCATCCATATATTTATTTATCTAACCTCATTTGACCATGTCATGGTTTTGCAATCTAGAGAAGACATTCTTCGTGGACATATCATATTTTTTGGTTTTGATAGAATGTCAGTAGAAATATATTTAATGACAGCATTTTGTTGCTAGAACTTAATCTTTGCAAGAGGATTCACTTTATTAAAATATCTCTATGAGACACTTTCTTTTTCCAGACCTGAATAGTGTGATCCACATATTCATGTCTCTTTAGACCTCAATTTTAGAGTTAATACAAGTGGCTGTGTTGTGTACTGTATAGACAGTGTCCTCTCCTCACATCACTGACCTGTCAACAGTGGTCTCTTAAGAAGGGACTGGTTGGTTGGGATTTTATTTGGCATTTGGCTTCCTGGGCCAGAGCCAGTGATTCAGTTAATTAATATACATATACCGTTGGGGATAAAATTGTGAAACTTGAAATTTGTGGTTATTTGTTAATCATTATGTTTAATATATGGGCTTCCCAGGTGGTGCTAGTGGTAAAGAATCTGCTTGCCAATGCAGGAGAGATAAAAGACACAGATTTGATCCCTGGGTTGAGAAGATCCCCCGAAGAAGGAAATGACTGAAGTGTTTCCAGACATGTTTCAGACATGACTGAAGCGACTTAGCATGATTAATATATAATATTCATTGTCTTTCTGTCACCATTTAATACATGAATTAGATGATGAACTCAGTCTGTGGAAGGTCTGAACTAATGCCATTGCTGCTGCTTGGCAGATACTTTCTCTTATCTGAAAACTTCTCTTTTAAACTCTCTGATTACACATGCTGCTTATTTATACAACTAAGTGTTTGTCTCTTCACTGAAGCGTCACTCTGTTCTTTAGGAGTATGTGAGTATTTTCCATACGTAGTGTTTTCTATTTTGATTATAATATATTCATCTGTGCTGTTTGCATTGTGCGTCTGTGTGTTTGTCATGTGGTGGAGTGCCATTAAATTGTGTTCTCCTTTCTTTCTACATAACCAGTAGTCGTATTAATATTATGAGTAGAGAGGTGATTGTTCTTAAACCATTAAACAGAATAACTTGAGATGTACTCTCACCTTTTAAGGAGATAAACCTTGCCTCTTGTTTCCTTCAATATGATTAACTACAGGCATTTCAGGTATCTGCTGAGCAGAATAAGGACTACCTTTTTATGTGAAGTAGTTGTCTAAAGATCAGAAATAATTACTTTGTACATTAGCCTTCATGGCCTGCATGACCTGGTTAATTAATTTTTTGCCAGGATAATAATAATAGATATATATTTGAAGATATGCTTCATCATTTAGTATCTAATTGACCTCTAATTTTAAGAGCTGGACCTTGCATTTATTGTCTTTTGGAATTGGCTGAACAGACAGCAGAAAAGACTGAGGAAAGTGAGGAACCTTGCAATCTCACATAGTTCCTCTGTTTTATGTTGTATATGTTGTATCTCTTTGTTAATTGTATTTAGCATTGATAAACAAAAAGCAATTACACTGCTCCTGTTTTGGCTCTAGCAAATAGTCCTTTTTTGGGTGTTATTGATCAGGTAAGGGATCTCCTTTCAACAGCCTCTGAACAGGACTAAATAAACCCATTGAAAGTAACTCGATACTTCTATTAGCATTGTATGTGTATCTGATACTCTCGCAATGAAATGAGTTCTAAACAAAGCTTAGAAGTCTAGGATTAGCCCCCAGTTTCAGCAAACCCTTAAAATATTTTGTAATTCTATCTTCAATCATGAATTAGCCGGGAAAAACAGACCCTCTCTCCTCTATTTCTCTGCTGTATGCTGTTTTTAATTGCCCATGGGCAGGCTGCTGTGATCTTTGAAAGTTTAAATCCAAGATAAAAATGCAAATCTAATTATTTCTTTTATGTAATCGAATTAACATTTTAAGTAATGATAGATGCTCTATAGCCTGCTTCTAACATTTTAATAATGAAGTTCCTGAATTATAAAGAATAGGTAAAGCTGCTATAATTCATGAATAGCAATGGCCTTAGATAAAAATATAAATTCTTATTGTGGATTAGAAACTCTGCGTTAGTTAATCACGCTAGATGGTTAAAGTTGGAGTGGATCTAGAAATAAAAAGAGGTTATACCGAACCAGATTCTTTTAGCTGCTATAATAGAATTATTAATCAGCTTACTACCTATTTTGTTATGGCAGAGATCTCATTCAGCTGACCAGAGCCTGATGGTGAATCTCAATGCTTTTCATGCACTATTCTTTAGTTTCCTGAACTCTCTCTAGGTGACTCTCCCTTGTATCTTATCTACTTCTGCTTATCTCTCAGACTTTACTCCCCAGCTCCTTCTCAAATCAGGGAAAATTCAAGGAAGCCAAAGCCTCTCCTTCTCTGGGATTAAAGAAGAGTGCGAGAGTGCATTACCTCTTAAGGGGCAGGAGGGTATGGAGCCCAGTGGGTGGATGATCCAGGTGGTGCCAGCATATGACATTACATAACATAGAATCAGTTCCCCAGGGAAAAAGCAGCTCATTTCTCTGTTTCCCTTGATCTCTCTGATTACACTGAGGGCTCAGTTTAGTGTTAGTACACTTTAAACCCTTTTCAGGTTGTGCTAATCTCTCTCTTTGTAGGCGAGAGAGATCATCTTAGTCTCGGAGCTTTGGGGGACAATAGTGCTTGAATTAAAGTAAAACTTTTATTTTTATTGTTACATTATCATTTACTTAACAAGTGATTTTCTATTGAATTTCCTATTGGTTTTCTATTTGAGGTAGTGCTTTTGAAATAAATGTATTTAAGCAAAAAAAAAAAGTCAATTTAATTAAAACTATAAGTAAGTAATAATTGGGTACTTGGATATGGCAAAGGTTATAAAGACAGTTCTTTAATGATGGAATTTTAAGACAGTATTGCTGGAGCACTGCCCTGAGAGATGTCAGATGTTCCACTTCCATTCTTCTGCTTTCACAGAATGTTAAACTTGGACACATCCTCTGGTGGTCCTCATGGTTCTCACTCACTGATCAGGGGTAGGGTGGGTACCTATTTCTATTGTACAACAATATAGTGAGTTTACTGTTAAGCTATACGTAAAAATAACCCTAAGTTTATGTTTTCTTTACTTTTTTTTTTTGGAATTAGAATGCCCTTTCCTTTTATGAAGCATAGGTAATAATAGATGGTATGTGTTTCATTTCTTTGTTTTCCAGTAATTTTAGTTGGTAAAATAAAAAGTTCCCAAATATATGTAAGTTCCCACTTCTGTTTTTCTTTGGAATTTCTTTGGAACTCTTTCTCTGGTACAAATCCTTTACTTTATACAAGGGAGCTGAGGTATAGACAACAACTTGTCCAGGCTTAAAAAGCTACATGTTGTCAGAGCCATGAGTGAAAGCCAACTGTCTTTGACTTCAAGCTGCTGCTGCTACTAAGTCGCTTCAGTCGTGTCCAACTCTGTGCGGCCCCAGAGACGGCAGGCCACCAGGCTCCACCATCCCGGGGACAAGACTAGTACTATTTCCAACATTCCAGGTTGTAACTCAATTTGCCCTTTTTGTGATATGAAAATCTTAGTGCACTTTAGTTTCCCAGTTTGTAAAATGTAGATAATAATACCTAACATCTAAAATCTCATTACACTCTCTTTATCCTTAAATTAAAAAAAAAAAAAAAAGAAGATTGGCTGTTAGAATCAGTTTATATCTCAGAACTAGTACAACTTTGGCTGCATCCTCACAAAAAAGAGATAAAAAGAACAAAATTGGAATCTTTTTGTAACATGGTATGAAATATATTTGCGGCTAAGTGATTCTTTTGGTGCGTGCATGCTAAGTTGCTTCAGTCATGTCCAACTCTGTGCAGTGCTATGGACTGTAGCCTGCCAGGCTTCTCTGTCCATGGGATTCTCTAGGCAAGAACACTGGAGTGGGTTGCCATGCCCTCCTCCAGGGGATCTTCCCGACCCAAGGATCAAACCCAAACCTCTTAAGTCTCTTGCATTAGCAGGAAGGTTTGTGGCTCAGCTGGTAAAGAATCCGTTTGCAATGTGGGAGACCTGAGTTAGATCCCAGGGTTGGGAAGATACCCCGGAGAAGGGAAAGGCTACCCACTCCAGTATTCTGGCCTAGAGAATCCTGTGGACTATACAGTCCATGGACAACTGAGCAACTTTCACTTCACTTCACTTCTTTACCACTAGCACCACCTGGGAAGCCCAATTTTTTTTTAATTGATTTAATTGAAGTTTAATTGAGCTACAATGTTGTATTAGCTTCTTTTTTTCTTTTTTTATTCATATATATTTAATATAAATTTATTTATTTTAATTGAAGGCTAATTACTTTACAATATTGTATTGGTTTTGCCATACATCAACATGAACCCACCACGGGTATACACGTGTTCCCCATCCTGAACCCCCCTCCCACCTCTCTCCCCATACCATCCCTCTGGGTCATCCCAGTGCACCAGTCCCGAGCATCCTGTATCATGCATCAAACCTAGACTGGCGATTTGTTTCACATATGATATTATACATGTTTCAGTGCCATTCTCCCAATCATCCCACCCTTGCCAATTCTTTTGGTATTTACATATAAACGTCTTAGTTAATGATACAGTTGAGTCTGCGAAAAAATTCTGTGGATCCAAATGCATTTTTGGCTGACCCAGTACTTTCTAGGAGCTTAAAAGTGATAGGTCTCTATGCTGAGGCTCAGTCACCTTTAATGTTAGTACTTGTTTTTATAGCAATCTTCTGCAGTATTGAAAGTGAGCAGTGGTTTAAAATTATTTTTTTCTGTGAAATCGGCTAATTTGATATATATGAGGAATGTATGAATCTGAATGTACTTTTAAGCTGGATTTGTACATATAAATAGAAGGTAGAAAGAATAAAATGCATTGCTTCAGAGCGTATGTAATCCAGAACCAGCACAAGTATCAGGGACAAATAAATCAAGATTTAAATTCCAGTTCTACTACTTATTAGTTCTGTAACATGTTTTGCTACTTACTAGCCCACTCCAGTACTCATGCCTGGAAAATCCCACGGACGGAGGAGCCTGGTAGGCTGCAGTCCATGGGGTCGCTGAGGGTAGGACACAACTGAGCGACTTCACTTTCACTTTTCACTCTCATGCATTGGAGAAGGAAATGGCAACCCACTCCAGTGTTCTTGCCTGGAGAATCCCAGGGAAGGGGGAGCCTGGTGGGCTGCCGTCTCTGGGGTCGCACATAGTCAGACACGACTGAAACGACTTAGCAGCAGCAGCTATAACAAAAGTTACTTCATGTCTCTGAGCATGTGTTTCCTAATTACTAAAAAAATGAATAATGATAGTACCTTACTAGCTGTGGGATTGGAGAAGGCAATGGCAACCCCACTCCAGTACTCTTGCCTGGAAAATCCCATGGACAGAGGAGCCTGGTGGGCTGCAGTCCATGGGGTCGCTAGGAGTCCGACACGACTGAGCGACTTCACTTTCACTTTTCACTTTCATCCTTTGGAGAAGGAAATGGCAACCCACTCCAGTGTTCTTGCCTGGCGAATCCCAGGGATGGGGGAGCCTGGTGGGCTGCCGTCTATGGGGTTGCACAGAGTCGGACACGACTGAAGTGGCTTAGCAGCAGCAGCAGCAGCTGTGGGATTAGAGATCATCATTTAAAAAAAAAAAACTGAACTAAGTGCTCAATGCATTTTATCTATCACTATCATCATTGTTGTATGAGCTATAGGAATAAATTCAGAGTCCCTAACAGTGAAACACACATGTACATATTTTGCAACTACATGTTTAGCATGTTTATATTTACATACATATGCATATTTAGAACCCACAATTAGTGATGTGAATATAGGATAATCAATGTGCAAGCACTGTAATCAATTAGTATCACCAGGGCAGTCTCAAGCATAAGAAGGGACAAAAATTTTCTCTGGCTGCCAAAGGAGAACTATTTTAATTGTCAGTAAGAGGAGAGTAAGGTTTATCAGGTACTCAGAAATGGTTGACCAGGAATTAGGTAGAACTGCCTGGAGAGTGTCTAAAAAGGAATGTGGCATTTTATTCTAGAAATTAGGGTCAAATCCTTACTTTTCACACTAAAACGGGCTTTTCTATTAGATCAGTAGTGCTTGTGGGATAGTAAATGAACCTTTTCAATTTATTTTATAGCTTTTTTTTTTTAATACACAGATGAAGTTAGTGATGTAGCGGCACAAAATGCAAAAGTCCTGCTTATTTAAAATAAAGTTGTTCATATAAATCTTATGTATGCCATCTCCTGTAAGTCAAGCATTTGCCCAGCTTTTGTGAATTATGTCTGTACTTAGAATTTAAGAAGTTAAACAGTATGCATACCAGACTTGAGAGATGGGAAATAAAAATTGATATACTGTGTGACACTTGATATAGCACAGAGAAATATCTTTTAAATTTTAAAGGATATACTGACATAACCATTTTTAATTCACATAAGGTAACTCCTACTCAAAGTTATTAATGTTAGAGTCAGATATTTTTACTTGTTCAAAATAAAAGAAAATAAATGATGCAAAAGATGTAATGTCTCAGTGTGAGACACTGAATTCATTTTAGCTGCCACCCAATCTATTAAGAAAATGTTAAAGCTGTAGCATTAAACAATGAAAGTTAAGGAATTCACAAATCAGAATAAAGAGTAAAGTTCATCCCCAGTCAGGTCATAGTCATGACTTTTGTTAAATATACACTTCAGTGGATGATTTTTATCTTAAAATGTCTACAGATGAGTTTCTACAGTGGCTGAGATTAGTGGAGCTGGAAAGAGCTCTCAGCTAGGCTGACTCTGCTTCTTGAACATGTTGACACAGTGAACACACTGTCTTTAAAAAAACTCTAAACTTAAAAACAGGCCATGCTTGTTCCAATGCTGGAAATCATTCATTTCCCAGCCTTTCAAATGTTGGCTCTTTCTTATACATCCTTTAGTTGTATTATTAACAGGTAAAGAGGGGAAAACCCCAAGAAAACTGATTTTACTTTTGATTCTCTAATAACTTTTGTTCCCTTTCAAAAGTTGTGATGATGTCAAGAATCAGTTTCCCAAACAGAAAAGCGTTAACTTTTGTACTGTTATTTAATAAAAGATGTAAGTCTTAGTTTGGCATTTTTAAAGCTGGATTTGGCAGAAGCCTTTTGTTAATTTATATATAGTTAAATACAGGGCACTTTTGTCACTGAATGTTGTCTAAGGAGGCAAGAAGAGGACTGAAACTTCTGGGAGAAGAAGGATCTCTAGCTGCTGGTTCAGGTATTTGTTTGTTTTAAAGGACCCTTTCCCCCACTCTGTGGTTGTCAGTCTCTTCTTTCTCCAGACTTGCATTTCATTGAAAATTGTGAACGTTATGATGTTATTCAGTCATTCAGTAGTGTCTGACTCTCTACGACCCCTTAGACTGCAGCACTCCAGGCTCCTCTGTCCTCCACTATCCCCTGGACTTTGCTCAAACTATGTCCATTGAGTCATTAATGCTATCTAACCATCTCATCCTCTGCCTTCTCTTTCTCCTTTTGTCTTCAGTCTTTCCCAGCATCAGGGTCTTTTCCAGTGAGTCAGCTCTTCACATCAGGTGGCTAAACTATTGGAGCTTGAGCATCAGTCTTTCCAATGAATATTCAGGGTAGATTTTCTTTAGGATCAACTAGTTTGATCATCTTGCAACCAAGGGACTCTCTTGGAGTCTTCTCCAGCACCACAGTTTGAAAGCATCAATTCTTCAGTGTTCAGCCTTCTTTATGGTCCAACTTGCAAATCCATACATGACTACTAGGAAAAAAAATAGCTTTGACTATAAGGATCTTTACTGGCAAAGTGACATGTCTGGGTTTTTTTTAATATGCTTTCTAGGTTTGTCATAGCTTTCCATCCAAGGAGCAAGCGTCTTTTAATTTCATGGCTGTAGACACCGTTTGCAGTGATTCTGGGACCCAAGAAAATTAAGCCTGTCACTATTTCCATTGTTTCTCCACCTATTTGCCATGAAGTGCTGGAACCAGATGCCATGATCTTTGTTTTTTGAATGTTGAGTTTTAAGCCAGCTTTTTTACTCTCCTCTTTCACTTTCATCAAGGGGCTTTTTAGTTTCTCTTCACTTTCTGCCATAAGGGTGGTATCATCTGCCTATCTGAGGTTATTGATATTTCTCCTGGCAATCTTGATTCCAGCTTGTGAGTCATCCAACCATGGCATTTCACATGATCTACTCTGCATAGAACTTAAATAAGCAGGGTGATAATATACAGCCTTGTCTTACTCCTTTCCTAATCTTGAACCAGTCAGTATTTCCACGTCCAATTCAAACTGTTGCTTCTTGACCCACACACAGGTTTCTCAGGAAACAGTAAGGTGGCCTGGTTATGATAGCTTTTAGATAAGCAGCTTAGTATCTGGAAGCTGGAGTTTGAAGGAATCAACATGGTTATACTGATAGAAGAATGAGCTTAGATGCAGAAGGTGATGGAGAGGAAGAAAGTGCACATGAGTTGAAAGCTATTACCTTCCTTAGTGATGAATAACAGAGGTTCAAGGAAAAGAAAACCTAATTCCAAGTTTCCTCTCCACTGTATTCCATGTAATTCTTTGCAATGCTTTGTGCAGACTCAAATTTCTAAATTTTGTGTTTGAAGATTAGATGGAGAGGAGAAACTGTTAGATGACCTGATATTTGTCTTTGGAAAAGTAGAGAGGAGCATGCAAAAGTGAAATATTGGGTTCTAGCTGGAGGATAGTCTTGGACGGTCAGTTAGACCAGGTCAGTGATAGAGCAAACATATAGTCTACTCCTGGAGGACTTCCAGCTTGTGGCTGGAATATGTGTAATGGAAGGGTGGACACCTGGGCAAAGGAAAATGAAGTTGTGCTTTTGAAATTGGCCTCCACACAACAGCTATTTTTCTGTTGAGATTATCTGATTTCATTCTATTGTGTATTGTCACATACGCTGGTCTCTGATAGGGCCCTTTCATGGATTCCATTTTAAGGTGGATTCCATACCCTCTGTTTAGGTCCACAGCCCCCCTTATCAATACAGCATCTTTCAGTCTCAGTAAAGTACAGTATCTTTCATTCTCAACAATTCCCTGACTATGGAAAGCCAGATTGGTGATATACAGTATACTGCAAGTTTACTTAAGATTACTTTAAGATTACAAAGGCAAATGACTTGTGTAGCAGAATTATAAACTATTTTATTGTTTTAGATCAGTTTAATTTTTTTCTAACACATTGCTTTTGTATAAGAAAATCAGTTTAAAAATGTAAATGTACATTGAAAGACCCTTGTTTTCAATATCAGGAAAATTATTAAATTTATTATGGTATGTTCATGTGATCAGCTGTTATAGACTATTAATAATGATACTGACAAGTAATTTTTAATGATTTAGAATAATGCTTTCAACATAACATTAGATGGCAGGAAAAAACCCTAGAACATAATAATCTAAATACAGTACAATCTTGGCTACATAAAAATAGGCATTTTTAAAAAGACTGCAAAAGGATACATTGCTTTTATAATTAACTTTATTATTATTTTACTTTAAAAATACAAGTAACAGAAAAGGAGGAGATATCTATCCTTTGTGATCACCTCAATAGTTTGTGTTCACCAAATAGATAATCAAGTCTTACAACTTGACTGTTATAACATTTCTGGTTTCCTTCATAGAGCACTCAGTTAATCAAAAAAACAACCAAGTATCTAGATAACTGAAAAAAATACACAGATATAGATCTTTCCAGTGCTTTCAGGCTATTTTACTGTCTTTGCCTCTATGCCTGCTCCATCTCTTACTAATTTTCCCAACTTTGCCTATGTCACTGAATTAATTCCATAGATTTGTTTGTTCCCTATAGCTCAGATAGGCCACGATTTCAAGTCTAGGGAAAGAGAAGATGTGGAGATAATTATTGATCTTCTCACACCAAAACTTTTTATTCTCCCTTCTATTGAAGACACAGTCCCCGCTGAGAAACAGAATAGGATTAGGGAAGCATAGAAGGGCAGAAAGAAGCATAGGCTTGGCCTCAAGATGCCCGCCCCTCGTCTTGGTCTGCTTGAAATGACAGTACCTCTTGTAAGGTCGGACCCCAGGGACCATGATGGGCCGCCCCTCATCTCCCTCCCGCCAAGACGGTCCCTAACAGAAGGAGCCTCCCGGATCCCAGGGACCAATGACAGCACAGTTCACCAGCTAAAGCCGCCCCACCTCCGCCCCGTAGAAGGACCTATCAGCCCGCGACACCTCAGCCCAGCAACCTATCCAAACCCCCCATCCATTAACCTGCCCATCCCTCGCAGTGTGCATATATAAACAAACTTCTAACAGGTCTGGACGTGTGGACTTCCTCGACCTGCCCCGTTCAGTCAGGGAACCCCTCCCGGGAGCGCTTTGCCATTAAAGCCTGTTAGACACTCTTTTGGTGTCCTGGTCCTCTTTTACCTAACACCTCTGGCAAACATTCTTCTACATCGATTCTCATTTCTATACATTTAGGAATAAGGATCATTGTACAAAATTATTCCTAAAATTCTTCATGACTCTGACCCCCTGTGATTCTAGATAATGAAAATTAACTCTGGTTCTTAGAACATGGAGAGCAGTAGGTAGTCTCTGCTGCAAAGCTTTCAGGCAAATGTCAAGTCTGGCCACAGCATAAGCCATGTCCACTTAGGAATGTTTGCATTTTAAACCATTGAAAGGTTTTGAATTATGAGGTCAAATTCATGTTTCCTTTGTGGAGTTTTGTGATGGCTTGTAATTCCTGCCACATGAAATAATGGCTAAGGGGGATTTTTAGAGAAACACATTTAGGAAGAGGGCCTGTAAATGCCCGCTTTCAGGCCACACCAAACACATTTCTGCAGCCAATGACAAACTCCTGGCATTAGAGTTGTATAATGGAAAGGGTGACACAAACTTAATTTGAGTGTTGCAAGTGAAATATTATAATTTTAGGGGAAAAAATCCTTATAGCTTTGCTAACGTATTAATTGCAGGAAATTACAGCATATCCTAGAGAAGTATTATGTCAGTGGCATGTATAGCATATAACACCTTTTCCTAGTCTCTCTTGTTTTTACCCCAAGTGTTGCATTTTCATTTGAAAGGAGATGTGTTAAGTAGTTAGAACTTTGTCTAACTGTGGGGGTGGTGCCGAGTGTGGCTGACTGAAAACAATTAAGCTGTGAAGGGAAGACTTCTTGGTTGTTTCCTGGGAGTGGGTTTACTGCTTGAAGCATAATGTTGATGTGGCTATTCTTTTGGCCATTTCCTCTTTTCTGGCTTGTTACGTTTTATCTCCTAGTACCAATAAATTCTCCAACTACAATTTATTCATTGGGTTGCAAGATAAAGAATGAGAGAATTTCATTTCTGATATGTGGTAGTTTAATATGGTTTTCCGATTTCCTCCCATTTTGTTTGAAGTAAATAGGGTAATTACTCACTAAAATTCTAATATCTTTCAGGGCTTTAGGGATGAATCTAAAACAGAACCATATAATGTTTTATTTAAGCAAATCCATGTTCTTATTAGGCAGTTCACCTTAATGTCATTTTTTATAAATAAACTTTGTTTTATTTTTTCAAGGGTTATTTAATTAATTTTGTTGTACTACCATAGTCTGACATCTGCATCTGCTAAGGCCTGCAGGATGTGATTTGTGGTTTAAAAATGAAATAATTTATTATTTTAAAATGATAAATCATTCAGGAATGATAACATAAATATGAATGTAAAAGCATCTGATGCACTTCTATTTCTTTCTTTTTTTCTTTTATACTAAAGCATATCTGCAGTTTATCTGTTTTTGCACAGAGCACTTATGCCAGTTGTACATTTGATTAATATCTAACTGGATATGAATGAAACCTATTCTGGAGAAACTACTGCCGTGCCAGCTTCTTGAACTGTTTATGGTCTCCATTAATTGCAGGGCTTTGCCATATAACCATTGTGTAGATCTGGTTTTACTTATCAAACCCAGATCTGCTTTTTCTCCCCCTCTGGAGCAGGGTGAAGTTCCTTGTGCTACCAGCTTCTTATTTGGGGTTTCATAGCATGTTGGGAATTGAAGCTGTCAGCCCTAGAACTCCCAGTGTCTCTGTGGAAAGATTAACATTGCTAAAGTAAATCTTTGGTAAGTTTGCTCTACATGCAACACAGTCAGGTTAAACAATTATTTTACTTTTTAGTTAAGTATTTATTTTATTAATATGGACTTATACTCATTTTGTCTGCCACCTTTTGGCCTATTTTGGATGAGTTGCTCCAAACTGGAAGCTTTTAAAGTCTTGTCTTTAGTCTTTCACCGTGGACTCCATATTTTCCCCCAGCGGGAGGAGTAGATGAGAGAATGAGGTGAGGGACAATACAGAGAAGATTTCTGTGAGAAAGTTAACATTGTCTTTTCTCCTTAAGAAAGCTTGAAGATCATATTTTCTTTGGAAATGAGATTGTATGAAGGAGTATTTTGGTTTGGTTTATAAAAAGACTGTTTCACTTTCCTAGTAAAAAGGGCTGGCTGTTCAGTAGTAGTCTTAATTTCCACCCTGAAAGAACTCATGTTGGCTGTGTGTTTGCAAAGGGACAAAATATATTGAGTTTAAATAGAGAGCAAGTCTGTCCCATTCTGGTCCTTAACAGTTACATTTTTGCCAGAGCTAGCTCCTGAATCTGGGTTGAAAAACAGCTGGGTGATGCACTGGTAATTCATAAAATGGGTGTTCTAATTATTAACTGTAAAATGAAGGAAAGATATTAAGGAGACAATGCCTCTTCATTTATGCTGACAGTGTTTGGGAACATTCTCATTACCTTTTTGGCTAAGAAAGTCTTAACTACATTCTGAAAAAAAAAATTGAAGACTTTTTTTTTTTTAATTTAACTAACTAGCTGTGAAGTTGTATAAGAGAAAACACTTTGAAAAATGGTCAGCGCACTCGTGTTTTAAGCACAGCAAATGAAATGATTTATTGGGTTTTATACACATTCTATAAAGGGTAAGCATTGCTAACAGAATGAGTGGCAGCCTCTGGGAGCTGAACGGGCCCTAGGGACTAGTCTTTGTTCCTCTGGTCTTGACAGGCATGTGTCTCTGTTAAATGAGAGCTTAATTTCTCTCATATGTGAACAATTTTCAAGCCCAACAAAGGCAGCCAGGACTGGAGCTATTTAAAAGAACCAGCTCAGGAGGAAGCATTCTTGAAGAAAGGGGATGCTAAAAGGCTAATTACTCACCATGGCTTAGCAACTATTTTATTTTTTCCGTAAGCAAGGTTTATTAACATGGACATACCACTTAAAAAAATAAATAAACACACTTTAAATTACAAATTATATTTTTATTCTTTGTGAAGTAGCCATTTACTGATCTCTGCTCATTGAAAAGAAGTGCCCCCATCATCAGTGGTGTATATCATGGAATATTAATTCACCAGAGGGGGATGGGAGAGGCTAATATACTTTGGATCCTTTTTCTCTCAAGTGGAAGGAATTTAAACTATTTTCTAAGCAGCATGCTTGGCAACACCATAAACCTTTTCTTTAGACAATAATTGCTTAAAATGTGGAGGGGATCTTTATTTTGACATTTTCTGTGGGTGTTTCAAACTATGATTAGTTTGTCTCAATTTCTGGACTCTGGTATCTGGGGAAAAAAATCCATATTGATAAATAGGCATATATAGGAGGTTACAGATATATCTACACTTAGACCTTCCATATTTTCTTAAAGAGGTTTTGTAAACTGGATCATTTCCTGATTTGGAATTGTATTAGAGTCCTCATTGGCCCTTTATCTTAATTTTTGACCACTGATCTTTAAATTTCTGTACTTTTCCTCTCGAGCTTGGTATCTTTTTCAGTTGGTAATGATCTATAAGTAAACATTTAAATGTATTTATGTGGTAACTGTTTTATAATGTTTCATAAAGGTGAAAGTACTTAAACACAAATTATAATCACCTTCTTATTTATCTATTTTGTGTGTTTTAAAAATAAGACATACCAATTATTCAAGTTGTTTACAAAAAAAGAGTTTAGAAATGTGAGGTGAACTTACACCCAATGAAAACACTAAGTTGAATATTGAGACCCTTTGGCCAAATTTGCCTTGTGAGTTATTTTAGAACTAAAAAAGTGACCTAGATTTTCTTGATGATCACCAATAATTTGCTGAATGACCTTTGGCAAATCAGTTTATCTCTGGAGCCTCAAATGCCTTATCTGTAAACGAAGGTTTTTCCCAACTCCAAACTTCTATGTTTCAATAAAAATGTAAAAGTGGATCTCTGAAATAAAAAATGACATGGTTGCAGAATATCTACAATAAAGTTATTTAAAAATATCCCCCTAATGACATTATAGAAATCTGCATTTTGAATTTTTAATATAGGAAAATCAGAAAATCCTCAAATAAGGTGCCTTTGCTGGCACAAAGTCAGGCATACAACATTATCATTCCACAGAAGCAGCTTTCTGCCATACATAACAGGCACAGCAGAAAAGGTGAGAAAACTGTTGATTTTATTTGTAATGATGGATAGCTGACAGACAAGTCTTTTGATTGTATTTGATTATCAAAGTGGCTTTCATGAATGAATCAGAATTTTCATGTCATTGTGGTTGTACTTGAACAAGCATAGTTTCCACCTGTGTGGTTATTTCTGCTAACGTATAGATAAATCCTGAAAGTGTCTGAGCCCTGTGTACAGCTATCATGGTTTAACTCTCAAGGAGATTGGGGTGGTTTATTCACTTAGAGTGTGAAATGGTGACTGTGTGACTTACAGAAGAAAAAAGTAAAAGCCATTTCCTCCCAGGTACTTTTCCTTAGCATCTTTCCTGCTACCCAGAAGTATGTACTGTGCTTTCTATAAGAAGCCGTGTTTTAGTAGAAGTAGCAGATACCAAACCACTTAAACTAATGACTAACCATCTTCGTTCCAGATTTGGAGTGTATTTGGATATGAAAAACAGTAGGATCTTCAGAAATGAACATCAAAGAAAATTTTAGGCTCCTTATTTCTGACATAAATTAATTAGATTAAATTTTCTTTCCCTTTTTTGTTTACAATATTTATCCAAAATGAATAATCAGTATAATTTCTATGTAAATCTGCTTCTCTTTTTTGCCCAGTTTTATTGAGATATAATTTTTATGCATCACTGTATAAGTTCAAAGTGTACAGCATAATAGGTTGACTTACATGTATTGTGAAATGATTACTTCAATAAGTTTAGTTCACCCATTATCTGATATAGGTACATTAAAAGAAAAAGAAAAATTGTTTTCCTTCTGATGAGGACTCTTGGGATTTGCTCTCTTAACAATTTTCATACATATTATATAGCAGTGTTAACTATAGTCACCAGTTCAATTCAGTTGCTCAGTAGTGTCCGACTCTTTGCGACCCCATGAATTGCAGCACGCCAGGCCTCTCTATCTATCACCAACTCCTGGAGTCTACACAAACCCATGTCCATCGAGTTAGTGATGCCATCCAGCCATCTCATCCTCTGTCATCCCCTTCTCCTCCTGCCCCCAATCCTTCCCAGCATCAGGGTCTTTTCCAGTGAGTCCAAAGTACTGGAGTTTCAGCTTCAACATCAGTCCTTCCAATGAACACCCAGGACTAATCTCCTTTGGGATGGACTGGTTGAATCTCCTTGCAGTCCAAGGGACTCTCAAGAGTCTTCTCCAACACCACAGTTTAAAAGCATCAATTCTTTGGTGCTCAGCTTTCTTCACTGTCCAACTCTCACATCCATACATGACCACAGGAAAAACCATAGCCTTGACTAGATGGACCTTTGTTGGCAAAGTAATGTCTCTACTTTTCAATATGCTATCTAGGTTGGTCATAACTTTTCTTCCAAGGAGTAAGTGTCTTTTAATTTCATGGCTACAGTCACCATCTGCAGTGATTTTGGAGCCCCCCCAAATAAAGTCTGACACTGTTTACACCATCTCCCCATCTATTTCCCATGAAGTGATGGGACCAAATGCCATGATTTTCATTTTCTGAATGTTGAGCTTTAAGCCAACTTTTTCACTCTCCTCTTTCACTTTCATCAAGAGGCTTTTTAGTTCCTCTTCACTTTCTGCCATAGGGTAGTATCATCTGCATATCTGAGGTTCTTGATATTTCTCCCAGCAATCTTGATTCCAGCTTGTGCTTCTTCCAGCCCAGCATTTCTCATGATGTACTCTGCATATAAGTTAAAAAGCAGGGTGACAATACACAGCCTTGATGTACTCCTTTTCCTATTTGGAACCAGTTTGTTGTTCCATGTCCAGTTCTAACTGTTGCTTCCTGACCTGCATACAAGTTTCTCAAGAGATAGGTCAGATGGTCTGGTATTCCCATCTCTTTCAGAATTTTCCACAGTTTATTGTGATCCACACAGTCAAAGGCTTTGGCAGTCAATGAAGCAGAAATAGATGTTTTTTTGGAACTCTCTTGCTTTTTCAATGATCCAGCGGATGTTGGCAATTTGATCTCTGGTTCCTCTATAGTCATGTTGTATATTATATTCCTAGTACTTATTTTTCTATTTTTCTTGTACTTATTTCTAGTTCTTTTTTTTTTTTTTTTTTGCCTCCAATTCCCACTGCCCTCACTCCTACTTCTGATAACCACAAATCTGGTCTCTTTTTCTACAAGTTGTTGTGGTTTTTTTTTTTAGATTCCACATAGGAGTGAGATCATGCAGTATTTGTCTTCCTTAGTCTGACTTATTTCACTTAGCTTAATGCCCTCAAGTTCCATCCATATTGTTCCAAATGGGAGACTTTCCTCATTTTTTGTGACTGAATAATATTCCGTTGTATATATACCACAACTTCATTATCTGTTCTTCCATTGATGGACATAGGTTGTTTCCAGCTATTATCTTGACTACTGTAAATAATGTAAATAATGCTAGTGTAAATATTGTAAATAATGCTGTTATGAACATGGGAGTGCAGATATCAAGTTAATGTTTTGTTTCCTCTGAATATATTCTCTGAAGAGGAATTGCTGAATCATGTGGTTGTTCTATTTTTAATTTTGGGGGAAATCCTTCATACTGCTTTTCATGATGTCTGTGCTAGTTTACACTCCTATCAACAGTGTGCAAGCGTTCCCCTTTATCTACATCCTCATAGCCTTTGTTATCTCTTGTCTTATCGGTGATGGCCATTCTAACAGGTGTGAGGTTATTTCTCATTGTGACTTTGATTTGCATTTCTCTAGTGGAGAAGGCAATGGCACCCCACTCCAGTACTTGTGCCTGGAAAATCCTATGGATGGAGGAGCCTGGTAGGCTGCAGTCCATGGGGTCTCTAAGAGTTGGACACGACTGAGCAACTTCACTTTCACCTTTCACTTTCATGCATTGGAGAAGGAAATGGCAACCCACTCCAGTGTTCTTGCCTGGAGAATCCCAGGGATGGGGGAGCGCCATCTGTGGGGTCACACAGACTCGGACACGGCTGAAGTGACTTAGCAGCAGTGGCTAGTGATATTGAGTATTTTTTCATTATGCTTATTGTCAGTCTTTTTATATTTCTTGTTCTTATAAAATGTCATCATCACTTTAAGGCATACTTGATCTCTGCATTTCCTCCATGCATCATAGAATTGCCATTTCTAGTCCAATTTATTTGCAAATGTCTCACATTTGTCTTCTGTTTTCCATTCTCATTGTTACTAACGTGGTTCAAAAGTTATCATCAGCTCATGTCCACATTGCAGCGACATAGTCTTAAATTGTTTCCTCACCTTCAGTCTGCCCCCATCCACTCCACTCTACTCACTCATTCCAGTGTATTCATGCTAAAGCACACGTCTCATTATGCTTAATTTATAAAAAATTATCATAAAGCACTTGTTTTGTTTCTTACAATTTTCTAGTCTTTTTGATATTTCAGTCTATAAATGTCACTGCCCTGCTGAGTTTATATTCTAGTAGGTGGAGGGTAAGCAAGAATAAATGATAAAAGTAACTAACATAAGAACTGCTATGGGGGGAAAATAGATAAGAGAGGGGAAAGAGAGTGGGAAACAAGTATTGCAATTTAAATTAGTGTATTTGAGTAAGAATGTATGAAGAAGGTAATATTGAACAAAGACCTGAAGCAATTGCAGAAGCAAGTGATGGGGATATGTAAAATAAACCCTTATACGCAGAGATAATAGCAGATGCAAAGACCCTTAAGATGGGAGGAAGGAGGAAGCCATCTATATGTAAGGAAAATCAAGGGACTAGTATGGCTGGTGAGTGTGGAGATATGTTTAAGATGTGAATAAAAGGGAAAGAGTAGAAATGAGATCAGAGAGGATCTTTACATCATTATAAAGACATTGGCCTTTAAGTGGGATAGGAGGCCATTGAAAAGAAGGGCATAGCTTATTTGGGTTTTAACAGGATCATTTTGTGTATTTTGTTGCAAAATAGACTGAAGCAGGGGCAAGGGTAGAAACTGGGAGACCCTGAGATGGTTATTTAGGCAAGAAATGTTGGTTACTTGGTCCAGGGCAGTAGAAACAGTGAGAGGTGGTAGATTCTAGATATCTTGTGAAAGTAGCCAAAGAGATTTAGAGAGAAAGGAAAATAGGAAAGTCAAGGTGACTTCAAGGATTTTGACCTAAGCAAATGGAAAAATGAAGTTACCATTCACCGAGATTCTGCCATTCACTGGGAAAATTGTAGAGAGAGAGCTTGAGGGACTGGGGAGTAGGGTGGGGTCAAAGGAAGTAGGACGGAATGCGTGAGTTTAATGTTGACATGTTAAATTTAAATACCTACAAGAGATTCAGTTGGAGATCATGAGTAGGCAGTAGGACAAACAAGTCTGGAATTCAATAGAGAGGTAAGGACTAGAAATGTACATTTTGGAGTGTCAGTGTGTGGATAGATTTTAAACTTCAAAGTTCTTAGCCTGAATTTCATGGTTCTCTATAATATGATTCCTATGCTCATTTCTAGCTTTACTTTTTGCTAGCTAATTAATCAAACTTGTCTTTGTTGTCTCTTGAACATTATCTGTGCTTTCCCATCTTCCAGTCAATTGACATACTGTTTTTTTCTACTCAAAAATTTTTCTGCTCATGTTCATCTTTGCACTTAAAAGCCTAGAATTCCATTAAGGCTTTGTTCCATGAAAACTTCACTGATTATTACCACCCCAACCTCTACCCCAGCCAAAGTCATCTTTTTTCTTCTAAGCTTACTCCACCCTTTGCTTTTCTTACAGTACTTTCTACATCCACCATATTTTAGCTGTTTGTGCATGTCTTATCCCTCCTATGAGATCATAGAATCTCTGAAGACAGAGGTCATATTCATTTTATATTCCTAATATGCACAACTTGGTGCCTTGTGGTGGATGTTCAGTGAATATTGTCAAATTGAATAGTTGAAATCTGAAATCATTTTAATGGACAGGGAGGCTATCAAAATTATTCTTTTTTCTTTTATATACTCATCACTTACTGAAGGAAGTGTTTTAAAAAAACATATCTGAAACAAGTTGTACCAAAATATTTAGCTTCTGACTCCATGAATTAAATAGAATGATGGAATTTAGGTGTCAGATTGTCGAATTCTCCAGTCATTGATCTTCTGACTGAGGTTAAGGCCATCCAATTTGGAGATATAATAGTTGATGAACTGTCTGTTCAATTCCTGCTGGATTCAAGTTGGTAATCTTAATGAAATAAATGGTATACTTTTTATAAGTGAAAAAGAAATCTTTAGTGACCTATTTGAAAAAATCATTTCATGATATGTTTGGATTGACTCTTATGTTAATTAAAATGCTTACAAAGAGCAAGTAGGACTATGAACTCATTTATACTACAAAGTTTCATTGATCTTTATTTTTATATTTAAATTAGTGAATAGTTTATATTTATTAAAAAGGTAATATTGAGTACTTATTATATGCTAACAACATTGCAAGCCCTTTACCAATATTACCTCCTTATATTCTAAGTGTCTAGAACTCTTCACTCAACATTATTGAACTTCACTACAGTTTTTGAAAGTTAGTAATTCTATGGTTCCTTGGGGAAACTTCAAAAAGGAATAGTAAGAGCTATTCCTTTTACTGTCTTGGCTCTTTTTTAAGCTTTATAATCTATAATTCTTGCTTATATTCTGTTAAAATCAGAAATCTTGAAAGTGGTAGATTTAATTCAATTATTTAAACATTTATTAATTGCCTTAGTACTGGAGCTTGGGCTTCCCTGGTGGCTCAGATGGTAAAGAATCTGCCTGCAATTCAGGAGACCTGGGTTCAATCCTTGGGTCAGGAAGATCCCCCGGAGAAGGGAATGGCTACTCACTCCAGTATTCTTGCCTGGAGAATCCCATGGACAGAGGAGCCTGGCAGGCTACAGTCCATGGAGTCACAAAAAAGTTGGACACGACTGAGGGACTAACACTTGAGATACCAAGTGGAGCCAGAGATACCAAGGTGAAAAGATAATGTCTCTGCCTTAAAGAAGCTTATTGTGTAGAAAGAAACATTTGAATAACCATGTTAAATGTTGATTTTTTTGCACTTAATACTATTTTTTAATTAGCCTTGTTAAGTGATCAAAGACTAAGTATTTTAACTTTATCAACATCCAGGATGTTTTTTAAATGTGATTGTAGCATTTGTGGTTTGCAAGTTACCACACCAAGTAAAATAGTAGCTCTTGCTGGTACTCCCAAGAAAATACACTGAAAATTATTCCTCCAAAAGGAGATTTTTTTGAGGACTGTTTTACTATTTGTTATTTTAGTAGTCAACTATATAGGAAAAACCACCATTAGCAATAAAGGAAAAAAAAGAGCAGTTAATTTCACAGCCTTCATTGAATATCTTCTCTGCGTAACATAACTGAAAGCTAGGCATATGAAGGCAATATGAAATGTGAGACATACGTTTTCTCTCAAAGAACTCATAAAGGAGCTAAGGGAACAAAATATTCATGTATTTTAAAATGTGAATATTTGCAAAGCATCTTATCAGCAAGTACAGAAACACTGATTAAAAACTGAATGGCTAAATGTTACAGGTCCAATGCCTATAATTATTAGAAGCACAAAGTTACAAGCCAAGTA
Organism: Ovis canadensis; assembly: GCF_042477335.2. Lineage (NCBI taxonomy): Eukaryota > Metazoa > Chordata > Mammalia > Artiodactyla > Bovidae > Ovis > Ovis canadensis. Next base: position 44,247,830 of record NC_091259.1, read on the forward strand.
AGAGATTACAGATTTTTTACTTCACTTAAATTGAACATGATAATATACTGCACTTTTCAGCAAAGTATAGTCAATATGTTATTTGAGAATTTCTAGAGGTTCAACTCTTCTTTGTCTTATAACCCATCTTTTCAGAAATGGAGGGCTTAAACAGTTAGATGGTTCTGTTATTGAGTCACAAGTATACCTATGAATGCCCAGACTTTTCACAGAGGACACAATACATACCGCATGATGAACTGCAGTTCACAGGAGCCACAGGGGAAGGGCCTGCAGGTTGTTATCTTGCTGGGATTAACATCGTCTTCGGGTTAGTTTTAGAAGCCAAATCCATGTGGTGTCAAGGCTCTGGGAGAATGGTTTAATTTATAATTTAGGAGAACTTTACTCAAGATTTATTGTCAAGCTTTGTTTTTCACTTTAAGGGAGAGACACTGTTCATCCTGAGGCTAGATCTGGAAAGTATGTGTGGAAAGAGTTTTTTCTCCTCTCAAGAATTTTTTTTTTTTTTTCCCCTGAGATGTTGGCTGAGAGAGCATGGTTTTAGACCATTATTTGGTTGATGATGCCCAGCCTTCTGAAAGTGAAGTGAAGTGAAGTCACTCAGTTGTGTCCAACTCTTTGCGACCCCATAGACCACAGCCTAACAGGCTCCTCTGTCCATGGGATTTTCCAGGCAAGAGTACTGGAGTGGGTTGCCATTGGATTATATGTTCTATCAGTACTTTTTGGAGAAGGAAATGGCAACCTACTCCAGTATTCTTGCCTGGAAAGTCCCATGGACAAAGGAGCCTGGTGGGCGACAGTCCATGGGGTCACAGAGAGTTGGATATGACTGAAGTGACTGAGCACTGAGTAGTGACTGAGTAGTTGTAATCTTTTTATATTTTGATCACCTAACTCTCCTTTTAATTAAACCTTTCATTTTAAAAAGTATAATACAAAAAGCTCTTGGAGAATTGGACAGTTTGGCTGGAAGGGATCTTGAGGATAGCCTAGGTCACTGAGTTGCATTTTTTTTTCAAAATATCAAACTGAGCCACCAGGGAAGCCCCAGACGATCACAGTAGGAAGTATGTTTTACATCACTACCCAATATACACATGTATGCAACACACATGTATGTATAACAGAAACAGCAATTTCATTCAGTGGCTCTTGTCTTACACGTGGGCTCTTTGTGCAAGAGCTTCTTTTTCAGTTTCTTATTTGTCTTCCTCTTTTTTCATTCTCTTCTTCAGTCCTCTTTACTTCTAGACTTTTCACCCTGTTTTCTATTCTTTTAATTTTCTCTTGTCTTCTCCATTTTCTTTCTCATTATCTTTTCTCTCTCGTCTCTCTTCATTCCTTATTCTATTCTATTTTATAAATGTTAGCTTTGTTCCACTAATTGGTCACAACCAATAAAACCTGCTAAGGGCAAGGCCAAGTGAAAACAATGAAAGTTTAAAATTCATTTTTTCTAGTAAGTACCACCAAGTGCCAGGTATTATGATATGTCAAAGGTCAAAAAGAAAGTAGAGTAAGAAACATTAACATTATGAACAGCATTTATTGATGATAGAACAGCTTTCACCTTGGAGTGTATGAGTTGTAGTGCCAATAAATTTGCTTAACATTTATTTTGTCTTGCTTTTTTTCTTCATAATCTCACTCTATTTGTGCTTTTTTCCCATGAATTTACCTTGAATGGGTTTTTGTTGTTATTTATTTTTGTTTTTGTGACTTAGTTTCCATTGTTTTTCTTTTTTACTTCTATTAAGGTACACCAGATATTCAACCATGGCATTTTTATGGCAAATAACATAAAGAAATTTGATATAATACGTGGATTTAGAGGATCAGGTGCTAGACCCTGCTGGCTACTGAAATAATTCTGTTTTATGTTTAAAGCTTTTATATGTTAAGAATGATAAATTCATTGTCAAATGGCAGGAAGTGTGGTTCTGACAAAATCTAAGAACAAGAAGAAAAGAAAGGAATAGTTGGAATAGTGGTTTGCTGGAGCCAACTCATACTGGTGCCCAAATGCCAGTTGTGTGCATCTTTCTCTAGTTCCTTCTTCGGTGATATTATGTTGGTAGGTTGAAATCATTCAAGGTGTGAATACACTGTGGAAATTGGCAAATGCTCTAAATCACCATTTTTTCCTCCTTTGAGAGCTAGTTTGCCAGCATATAACTGGGTGTGATAAGGGCAAAAATACTACATTAGCAAAACAATCAAATCTTTGAATCATTGATTCTTGAGCTAAAGGTACTGGGTGTTATTTAGTTAATATCATTGGTTTTGGATCACGAGTTAAAATCTCTTTTGTAATTTTGTTAAGAATTTGGCATTAATTGAAGAAATAAAAAGGGAGCTCAACTCCAAAGATTTTTTTTCTAAGTTAAAAATATTTTAAATAAATCTATAGTCAGAAATAAATAGCCCCCTGGCCTCATTGTGCTGCTTTTGTAGACTTCAGGAAAGAAGAAAAATTTAGAAATCTGAATAGAGTCTAGCTTAAGACACTGAGATAGTCAACAGTTAATTTTTCTCTTTAGTCTAAAATTTCATTCTGACTCTGTGCTATTTGATAGATTTGCAATAATATAAAAGAGTCTTATTTTTATTTATCTTCAGGTTAATAGCAACCACACTAGCCCCCTTCCCTTCTAATTATCCACACTTACTCTAGTACCACCGACTGGTATCATTATGGTAGACATGGTGATGCACAAATTATTCACACTTCTCTTCAGCGGAGATGCCCAGTCTCAAGAGTCCAAGAAGCAGACAGCCTCCATCTGTCAGCACTTTCAGCTTTGCCTCAGGTACAGAGAGCTGCTTAGCCCCAGGTCATTTCCTTTCCAGGGCTCTCCTATTTGAGTGAAGGGCATGGGGTGTGAAAGTTGGGTTTTTAGGCCTGAAGCTAGATACCTACTCTAGAACTTCCTGCTGAGCTGGATGGGATTTTGTTCCACCCGTATCATAGTTCAACTTCTCCTTCTGCCTAGTCTTGTGTCTTTCTCCTTTCCATTTGCGGGTATTGTTTCCTAGTAAATATCTTATACCCTAAACCCTGTCACAATGTCTGCTTTAAGAACTCAACTTGCAGCACACCATATATATACATTAGTAGTATGCTAAAGCAATTTTATCAGGTCTTGCTAATACCATGGAGGCCTGCATTTTCCCCCCATGACTCTGTATGGCTTGAACGTCTATGAAGAAGCTGCTTAAATGATCTTGCCTCACGTTTTAGTTCCTGTTCCCCAAATTCTACCACTTACTAACATTTAGTAATGAAATTTTACTTATCCCAATGTTCTGTTTGCATTTTTTATTTTAATAGGTAGAAACAGATTTATCAAAAGTCTGATTGTTCTGTAAGCCAATAAAAGTCAATAAAAGGGAGATTATTTTAATAGTAAATATATATGTTTCAAATTTTATTACATCTCAAATTTAACCCAAAATTCCACTTGGTCACAAATTTAAAGGGTACTAAATGTGTATGCATAATCACCGGGTTATTAAAATCTATAGGTATGCATTTTAGATCTTATGTTACTCAGAATACTACACAAAGGTCTTTTTGCCTTATTTTTTCTATCAGGTCACAAGTTCACATCACCTAATATTTCTCTGTCAAATTCCATTTTGATACTATAAGGCCTAATAAAAAATTTAAAAGGAAAGAAGCAAGTATTATTTTCAGTAAACACCCCAGTTGCTTCACATAACTGTTTTGGGTAGTTGTAGGAAAATGTTGGGAAAGAGCATAGGTGGAATATATGACAGACAGGAGAAATGGTAATATTTATCCTAAAGACCTGAATCTTTAATGAGCTTCACTTTAACATTTGTGCTAGAAATTATTCTTGTCTGAATTAGAGATCAGAGAGAAGAGGATTTAGTCACAGCTAAGAACTATCAATAAGAAATTAGTTCTTGGATAAGGAATTAGTACTAGATAATACTAATTAGCTAATAGAAGTCCCACTGATAAAATGGAATCTGATGAAACCTTTCTCTTAGAGGTGTAGACTTCTGTAGCATCTTTGGTAGATTGACTCAGGCATAAAGTGAGTTACTGGGGACTATGTTCATTATCTTTCTCCCGTGAGTGATACACTTACTTCATATTTTGTCCTTCCTTTTAAATTAAGTGCAAGGTACAAAATGGCTTAATCCCAAATGATGCAAGGCATATTTTCCCCTACAGAGTGTCATGTCCTACCATGCATTCCATCATACCAATAACTTTCTCTATTTAAGTGAAGCCATAGAAACTGATGCTAGAATATTTAATTCCTCCCCACTCCTCCCTCTTGCCTTTCTTTTTATTTTCTCATTTTCTAAGAGCCAAAAAAGTCAGCGGAAAGTAGTCTAGGAGACAACAAAGTTAAGTGAACTTAACTGTGTAAGTTCCCATCACATGGAGCTGTGAAAGTAGAAGTTGCAAATTGTAATGTGTTTGCTTAACCTTAATTAGGTGCTTGTTCAAGCTATTTTTAAGAAAAAAAAAATTAACTTGAAGCTAAAGTCAAGGGAAAATGATTTTAAAGAAAGGATATGGCAAATATTCAAAAATAGCTTCAAAGTCTGTCCCTGCTATCTATTTGGCATGTGGTCTTAGACAAATCATTTAACCTTTTGAGCCTTTTCTGTAAACAGATAATCAGATACACACACACACACACACACACACACACACACACACACAGTCATACCTCCAGCTTCACATTAACTATTGTGAGAATTGGCAGAGTTATTAATATATAGAGAAGTATTCTGAAGTGAAGTGAAGTGAACTGAAGTCGCTCAGTCATGTCCAACTCTTTGAAACCCCATGGACTGTAGCCTACCAGGCTCCTCCGTCCATGGGATTCTCCAGGCAAGAATACTGGAGTGGGTTGCCATTTCCTTCTCCAGGGGAATCTTCCCAATCCAGGGATCGAACCCGGGTCTCCTGCATTGCAGGCAGACGCTTTAACCTCTGAGCTACCAGGGAAGCACTAAAAGACATGGTATTAATAGAGATTTCCCAGGTGGCACTAGTGGTAAAGAATCTGCCTGCCAATGTAGGAGATGTAAGAGACAGATCTCTGGGTCGAGAAGATCCCCTGGAGGAGGGTATGGCAACCCAATCCAGTATTCTTGCCTGGAAAATCATGGGATTCTCATGGGACAGAGGAATTTGATGGGCCACAGTCCATGGGGTTGCAAAGAGTCAGACACGAATGAAGTGACTTAGCACACATAGTATTAATGATAATGATGAAAAGTTTATATGGAGCAAAATAATTTTATATCAGTACTCATACCATATTTAACAAGACCTTTTTCTGAGATTTCTAAAATAAACCCCAGGGAAGCAACAAGCAGACAAGAAATAGTCTTTCATCACTCCTAAACACCCTACCCACAACTTCTCCATTTTGCTTGGATATGCCCTCTCAATGCACATATATACACACGTATGTCATTTATTTTTTCTGCCAAAAATATAAAGAAATAGCAAATACCTCATAATTTATTTATATATAAATTATAGTTGAGATAAAAATAAATTATGACTCAGAAGATATAGGAAAATAAGTAATTGCTCATGAGATTTAGTTATTTGTTTTTTCTTTCTTTCATAGATTTGGTGCCAAAGAAAGACACAGTGTCCTACAAGTTTAATTCTGAACCAAACAGAGCAACACAACACCTGGGGGTGAGGGGTGGGGTGGGTCATATACTATGAAAGACATAATGGCAGGATATACATACAAAGGGATATATTGACTATATGTGATGTTGGCTTTAAGAAATTAGAAATAATTAAGTGGAGAATTGGGTGTATCTGGTGATAACAATGTTTAGATACATTAAAAGCATCCAAGTAAGAAGAGATATATTTAAAATCAGGAAGGAGCTTTATTAATTCAACAATTTTTGAATTGAATAAATTGTATTACATTTCTTCTACTCTTTGGGCATGATGCAAAGACCAAGAATATAAAGAATAACAGCATATTAATTACCTTTGGGAGTTCACAATCTAGTAAGTGACAGTACTTGCTAAATGTACTGTGCTAACTGTTATGCTAGATGTATTTGCCACATGTCATGGGGGTGCAGAGAAAAAGCATCTAATCTAAATTGACAGGTCAGGAGAGATTTGCTCAAAGAAGTGGCATGTGAACTGGTTTTGAATTTTTAAGTAGAAGTAGTCTTTGGTGGCTCAGACAGTAAAGAATCTGCCTACAATGCAGGAGAATTGTGTTCGATCCCTGGATTGGGAAGATCCCCTGGTGGAGGGCATGGCAACCGACTCCAGTATTCTTGCCTTGAAAATCCCCATGGACAGAGGAACCTGATGGGTTGCAGTCCATGGGGTCGCAAAGAATGGGACATGACTGAGCGACTAAGCACAGCACAGCACAGCACAGGAATGAACCAAGATGGGAGGTTTCCATACAGAGAGAGGAGTCTTTACAGAAGTCCACAAGGATGAAGACTTGTGAACTTGTGTTGGAGGACTGCAGATAAATTGGTTTCTCAGTAAGGTTGGTAATGTATAAGTGCAGGTATGGCAAAATGAAGCTGGACGGGAACAATGTACCAGATCTTGAAAGACCTTGTTTTACAGATTAAGAGCAATCATTTAAAGAATTTAAGAAAGGAAATGAAATGACATTTATATTTAGAAAAATCACTCTGATGGCGTCAGTGGAGAACAGTTTTGAGGAGGAGTAGAGTCAAAGAGAACTTTTAAGGTGCTGTTGAAGTAATCCAAAGAAGAAATAGCAGGCTCTGAGCTATGGCAGTAATAGGGAGAATAGGGCTGAGAAGGTGAATATCAATAGGGCTGAGGAAATAAAATGTGTAGGATCCCTGATAGCTCAGTTGGTAAACGATCTGCCTGCAATGCAGGAGACCCCAGTTGGATTCCTGGGTTGGGAAGATCTGCTGGAGAAGGGATAGGCTACCCACTCCGTTATTCTTGGGCTTCCCTGATGGCTCAGCTGGTAAAGAATCTGCCTCCAGTGCTGGAGACCTGGGTTCGATTACTGGGTTGGGAAGATCCCTTGGAGAAGGAACGGCTACCCACTCCAGTATTCTGGCCTGGAGAATTCCATGGACTGAATAGTCCATGGGGTCACAAAGAGTTGGACATGATTGTGCAACTTTCACTTTCAGTGATAGATTGGATGTAGGAAGAAGAAATTTAAAGGAATCCTTATCCTTCTACACTGATTCATACAGTTGAGACATCTGTTCAACAGGGTTGGTATTTATTTAACTCCAGAAATGTTTTTAGGCACATGTTATGTAATAGAAACATTATAGCCATTGATAATATAGCAGTGAACAAAACTGACAAAGTTTGGAGGGATAGAGATTGTAAACAAGTGAATAGATAAGTGGTAAATTCTATGGAGAAAATGTGTTACTTAGTTAACACAATAATTCCCTGTTTGTGACTGAGAACATGAAAGTTTAAGAGAGGTCAAGAAAGTTGCCCAAGGTATAGTGGCTAGGCCTGCAATGCAGGAGACCTGGGTTTGATCCCTGGGTTGGGAAGACTCGCTGGAGGAGGGTATGGCAACCCACTCCAGTATTCTTGCCTAGAGAATCCCCATGGACAGAAGAGCCTGGCGGGCTATAGTCCATGGTGTCACAAAGAGTTGAACACAACTGAGCAACTAAGCACAACAACAAACACCGATTAAATGTTTACTATATGTTGGCTGTTATTTTGAAGCTCTAAATACGTTAACTCACTGTGCCTGCAAAATAGCCCTGCTGCTGCTAAGTCACTTCAGTCGTGTCTGACTCTGTGCGACCCCATAGACGGCAGCCCACCAGGCTCCCCCATCCCTGGGATTCTCCAGGTAAGAACACTGGAGTGGGTTGCCATTTCCTTCTCCAATGCATGAAAGTGAAAAATGAAAGTGAAGTCGCTCAGTCGTGTCCGACCCTCAGCGACCCCATGGACTGTAGCCTTCCAGGCTCCTCTGTCCATGGGATTTTTCAGGCATGAGTTCTGCAGTGGGGTGACATTGCCTTCTCCAAAATAGCCCTAGAGGTAGATAATATTATCCCCATGTATAAATGAGAAAAGTGAGACAAAGAGAGGTTAAGTAATTTGCCCAAGGTCATACATTTAATAAGAGCTGGGATTTAAACTTAGTGTAGCTGCAGAATCTGGGCTCTTAACCACTGTGTTCTACTGCCTCTCTGTTTTCGTGAAGCTAGAGCTCCAGCTCAATATCTCTCAGCAGAATTTTTTTTAACTTTGGAGTACAGACCAATTTTTTTTTAAGTATAGTTTATTTGCTGCTGCTGCTGCTAAGTCACTTCAGTCGTGTCCAACTCTGTGTGACCCCATAGACAGCAGCCCACCAGGCTCCTCTGTCCCTGGGATTCTCCAGGCAAGAATACAGAAGTGGGTTGTCATTTCCTTCTCCAATGCATGCATGCCTGCTAAGTCGCTTCAGTTGTGTCCAACTCTGTGTGACCCTATGGACAGCAGCCCACCAGGCTCCTCTGTCCATGGGATTCTCCAGGCAGGAATACTGGCGTGGGCTGCCATTTCCCTCTCCCAGTTTATTTGCAAAGTTGTGTTATTTTCAGGTTATGGCAAAGTGATTCAGTTATATATATACTGTATATACTTATATATATATAACATATATATATATCTTATTTTATACATATATATCTTTATTATATATATACTTCAGATTCTTTTCTGTTATAGGTTATTATAAGATGCCGAATACACTGCCTCATGCTGTACAGTAGGTCCTTGTTGTTTATCTGTTTTATATATAATAGTGTATATCTGCTAATCCCAAACTCCTAATCCAAAATCCCAAATTCCTCACGCCATTCCCCTTTGAAATCGTAACTTTGGTTTCTGTGTCTACAAATCTGTTTCTGTTTTATAAATAAGTTCATTTGTATCAGAGAAGAATTTTTGATTGAAAGATCTGTTGAATCACTTGTCAAAATGGGAATTGGACACAAAAGCAGATTAGCCTAGGAAATAATTAAATAATTTAAAAAGGGAAAAATATATATCTATTTTTTTGACCATCAGTGTGACTCATACTCCACAGTTAAGAGGGTAATTCAAGGACCACCTACAGAAAAGAAGAAGCAACAGTCTCAAAATGGGAAATTTACCAGGTTCACAACTTGTAAACGAGGAATGCATGAATAAGGACTAAAATATGTGCACCTCAGACTGGCCCGCTACAAATATTTGAACACTACCTGAAAGACTGGTTGCCCAGGAAATGCCTGGTTACAAATTCAAGGTGCGGATTTATCAAGGTAGATAGATACCTTGTCTGCCAGTGTGTGGCTGTACAAAGTTATATGTGAGGACAAGAAAATGTGATGTGTATATCACTAGAATTCTCTTGTCTTTATGTAAAGCTACTTTGCGTATTTTTCATGGGTAAATATTAAGTGTCTTTGAAAAATCATTGAACTGTGGTTGAGTGATTCAGAAGACCATTGCACTTAATTAAGAGTTAAGTGATTAGAAAACGTCTGATTAAGGGACGAAGAGGAGTCACTTGAAAGGTAAAATGGGGGCACCAGAGAGAAGCATCTATAGTTCATTTCTGTAAGTTCTATACAATAAAGCAGAACTCTCTAGGATAGTGAAAAGGTGCTACACAAGGAAATGAAGCATAAAGGGGGGCTTGCACAAGAGATTGGAGAGCTTTTTGTAATTTACTGTGGTATATTCATTGGGGGAATATTATTCTTCTATTGTGATGCTTGCTCTCAAATGCTTCCTCTTTTCAGCTTTACATTAATACTTCATTTGTACTTCTTATTTTAATGTTTTTCATGTAACCTTTGTAAACTCCACTTAGGATCTTGACTAGTCTAGTTCTTTGATGTTATTAAGATGTGTAATGTAAGTTCATTGTTGGTCTCAGGCTGTTTTAACTATACATTGCATTTGTCCAGCATCAAAATATAGAAAACAGATAACAAAGCTTTTGGTAGTATTTAGCCATAGTAACAAAGATGGGAATGTGATCTGAGCCAAGAGGAATAAATTACAGTCTTACTTCACTCTGAAAGTGAAAGTTGCTCGTTAGTGTCTGACTCTTTGTGACCCCATGGACTATATAGTCTATGGAATTCTCCAGGCCAGAATATTGGAGTGGGTAGCTGTTCGTTCTCCAAGGGATCTTCCTGACCCAGGAATCAAACCAGGGCCTCCCACATTGCAGGCGAATTCTTTAGCTCTGGTAAAGAGCCACTCCAGTATTCTAGCCTGGAGAATTCCATGGACTGTGTAGTCCATGGGGTCACAAAGAGTCAGACATGGCTGAGCAACTTACTTCACTTTGATGTTACTTTATATTGTTGGGTAACATTACCCAAAGCTTTGGGTATGGTACTATATTTTGATATCAGAAAGGTAGAATTTAAAATGATGCTTGGTTTAGGATTAATTGGTGATATTGTGTGCCACTCTGCATAGAAAGAAGTTGAACTCTTTTACTTTTCACTTTGGAATTCTGCATTTTGTCTTTTTAAAATATGTTGATTTTACTAAGCATCTTATCAGAAGTTTGCAAGACAGAAAACTTATTTACACTTTTTTTTTTTTTTTTAAGCACTGTTTGAGTTTAGGGCCACATATCTATTTGACTTTAGGGCCACATATCTGTAAGTGGCAGTGTAATGCCCACTGCCCTCTTCAGTTCTGTGGGCATTTTGGCAGAAGTAGCAAGTGGAAGATTTAAGCATGTTTTGAGCCAGAGACCAGAGAGCTATACTCATTACTGCCAATAGTACTGTCTGAGACACAATGAGGAGGGTAAGAGTTCTGATGTGCCCAGTGAGTTGCAGGCATAGCTGTGTTCAGTTGCTCAGGGGCCAGTAGGATGGCTTCATATTCTCTCTTTTGGGGAGTGATTAGTTAAGATTTTTATTTGTCTAACCAGTCCTATCAAAGGTAGTTTACCGTTTTGTTCATAGGATTAGAAAAACTTACTCTTTGTTTCCCTGTTTCTTTTTTGTGGGGTAACACATTGCCAAACAAATTTGGGAAACCACTGTCAGTTCACAAAGTCTTTTCCTTTCCTGAGACTGTAACTGTCTTTGCCTTGAAAAAGTAACTAATATAAAAACCCGATAGCTTTGCTTCTAAATTTAAATGTGTTTAAATTAAAACCTGAAGCTATGAGGTAGAAGGAAATGTAATGCTGTTAATTCAGTTGCTATTGCACAATAAAATCAAGTGTTTATCAAGAATATCTTAGTATGTTTGTTTGCAGTAGTAGTCTGCATTAATGAAAATGGATGTTCTTTACAGTTAAATACATACACATTCCATATAGTTAGTATTTTTGTTTGTTTGTTTTATTTCAGTGTCAAATTCCACTGGTCTGTGTTAGGGTACCTTTTTATTTGTTTGTGAAGTAAGCATGTGTATTCCAGTGATCTCCAGCCAACCTTGGGTTCTCCAGATACTGAACAGAGCTGTCTGTGGGTGGGGTCAAACCCGCCTGTGACTTTTGACCATTGAAAATGAAGGAAAACATTTGTGGTAAGAAACAACAGCACATGCTTGACCTCCAAAGCACACACATCTATAAATGGATAAAAGTGACTATTTAAGGTTGCTTCAAAAAAGAACCACTGTGTCTACAAAGAAAGAAACCCTAATTCAGTGTTTGAAAAAGCAAACTATGTGTGGGTGAAAGAACATGTTTTTGTCAAAAACATCTGTGGTGTTCCCTATGATGTATTTGATCCTGGTGGTAAATCAACAAAGTTAAGTATTACAGACAAAATTGACTTTTGACAACCTATTATGTGATAAATAGGTTAATTCAACCCAAAAGATCTCAGGGCTACCTTTAAACTAGTGTTATTTTGGGTAGTTGCCAGATGTACAAAATAAGATCCTCCCCCTAAAACTGTAGACATTGTTGAATTTGTTGACCTGCAGTTGCAATTGGTTGTATATGTATTCTCTGTACCTTCATTTTTATTTCTTTCTTTCCACTGTGTTTCCTGGAGGTGATCTCCTTACTGTTGTAATCATCACTAGGACTAATTTTATAGAATTGAATTTTTCAACTTGCTAGATTTTTACATAGGTATAACATGATTTATAGATTAAAGAAGATCTAAGATTTTCCAAAACCAATTTTATGAATATATTTTCTCTACAAATACTGAAATGATAAATTATGGGGGGAAGTCCCCAAAATAAAATGTAAAATTCACAGATATAAATAATTAGGCATGAAAATTTATCTCTGAATAAATTGTATTGATGCGATTAATTGAGGGCATCAATAAAACAGGATGTTTTCCACTGTCTGCAGAGATTTTATCAAAAGAAGCTAAGTTATGTCAAAAACAGTGAGTGGCTTGATTTATTAGGTGATGAATTTTAAAAGTAGTGTCCAGATGTAAATAGTGAAATCATTCAAAGTATTACTCAGCAGCTGCAAGAGAGATAGGAAAGGCTGACAGGACAAATTTAGTCATTCCTTAATCACTTTCGTTAGGCACTATTGTCAGCTCCAAGAGGCAGATTTTCATCTTGATTTAAACCCATAATGCTAATAGTTGAAGCCTAGAAATTCTCAAAATCATTTGCTTGCAAAACACCTTTTAGATCGTCTTTAGATGTTTTTGTGACCCGATGTCATAAAAATAGGCAAAAAATATATTGCATGTGTCATCAAAGAAAATTTTCCATTTCCCATTTATGTGTCATAAAGAAGATATTATTTACTGTAAGATCCAAAACTATTAATTAGCTGCCTTTGGTTTAAATAAAATTGATTGTTAAGGCAGAAAATAGAGGATAATATGAGTCCTGTTCTGCTGTAGCCTCCCAATAAAAGAAGCAGTGACCCAACTCATTAGCCCTTTGATTTAATATATTGACACTTGGGTAGGAATAATTCCGTTTAGTGGCTTTTGCTTCCCAGGGATCAATTTAATTAGTTATAAAATGTGACTTCTTGTCAGGAGCTAGAAGAAATGCTGACGTTAAATAAAGTCATACGCAATTTAAACAATAAAGCTATCGATGCCTGGTTAAAAGTTAATGATGCAAAAAAAAAAACGGCTTAATAGAGACAACCTCAGCAGTGAAAGTGATGCTAGGAAAATTAAGCTAAGTGGATGAATGAGAAATGGTGATGTTGTTGAATTGTTAAAACAAATTCATGGCTGGTCTGATGGCTGGCTAGGTTAAGTACATTGTCTTTAAGCCTGAAGACAGAACTCATTCGAAACTCCTTGCTCAGTACTGCTTCAGTGTGAGTTTCATGTGTTTATAGATTTTAGGATCCAGGGGAGGGAGGAATTCTTGTTTAGACTGCTTGGGGGCAGAAAACTTCCTGAAACCAACTTCACATTTGAAAGAAGGATGAAATAATACTCATGTCTATCTCATAGTGGTTGCCTTGAGGTAGTCTCACATCACTGCTGATTGACCCCAGCTTCTCTGAAAACTACCAGTTTAGGAGTGTTGCTAGTGCAAGGCAATTCCTGTTTTGTGAAAATATTTGAGATGAACTCTGGGCTTGCAGTTGGGACAGCAGTTACTATCATAATATTTCTTTCCAGTTTAGAGACATGTCACCTTCTTTACCTGTGTAATTAATGCCCACTCTTTTAAGTTATTCCTATAATGAATCATTATTATTTTTTGTCTCTGACCACATCCCATACACTGGCTTCAACACAAACTTGCACAATAAGCATGTTGAGGCTTAGAATTTAGTAACTAGATGATCTCTAAAATTCTTTCTAACTTCCTAATTCAATTGTAAATTCAACATTTACTGGTTACTTCAGTCAAATCAATTACTTTTGAAGCAGAGTAGTGAAACAACCAGTTGATCGACTAAACATGCTGTGGTTTCTGCTGCTGTGTGTACTCTGCTGCTTTCTGTGTATACTCATACTACATCTGCGTGTCTTTTTGGCATTGACTACTACTGGGTCATTAACACCAGTTTGCTAAATAAAAGATAACCACATTTTATTGTCAGGCAAAATTTATGTCTCATTTCTCCAGCTGTTGCCTTTCCAAGTCATTTGTGTATTAGCTAAAGATGAGGCACACGTTTAAACTTGATGAGTTTTAAAATATCTTTTTCTAGTCAAAGTGATTGACATAAGTGTTCTATGACTAAATTTTGTAAAGCAACTGAAGAAGTATTTTTCACTTTTCCATTGTTGTATCTAGTTTATCTACAGGCTCTGAAGTCAGTGGTTGCTGGTTGGGAATATAAGAGTAAAGAGCTGAGCTCTGGAAAGGAAGATGGAATGGGAATTTATGGTCTTTAGCACTCTTATCAGCCTCCTATTTCTCTACTTTGTCGTGAAGCTCATATTCTCCCAGACTCTTCTTCCTGGAATGTACTGAAAAGTTTCAGGATTGAAGATCCTGGGCAAAAGCTCACTGTTTGGGAAATCTGTTTATTGGATATTTTTTCCTGCAGGTTCAGCTGCCAAGGAAATTACTGTAGAGTGTACAGTTGACCCGTCAAAGTGCAGTGTCTCCATCTAGGAAAATCAATGAATAACTTACCTTTTTGGTTAACATAAAATAATGTGGTTGAAATTATAATAAAAACACATAAACATTAACCTTCTAGTGAGATTTGTATATTAAAATGGAGCTGAAATGATTTGGAATTTCATTTGCTGGTCACACACTGACAGCAAGGAAACATAGTAGTTAACTTTGAGAAAGGGGCATTTTTGAGAAGGAGCTGCCTGCCAGAAAGCTTTATCCAACAAAGTAACTTTCAGAAGACTCCTAGGGAAGAAGAAACAATTCGGAGGCAAATGAGACTGCTTACATAGTATTTGGTAAAAAAAAAAATTAACAGTAGCAAACACGTAAGAACAGTGAGGAATATTGCTAAGAATAAAATCTGTGCCAGAGACAAGTTTTCCTTCGGAGTAAAGATTATCTTTTCTTTTCTTTTCTTTTTTTTTTTTCCTTTCTTAATGTTGGGGGAAGGGCAAAAAGCTGAGGACAAGAAGGAAATTGTGGGGGACTGATGTTAGATAAACTATTTTGTCTTTGTGTTGACATTATATTGGCTACAGCCTACACAGAAGGGATGCCTGGAAAAAAGTAAGGAGAGAGAGGCATTAATATTTTTTAGTGTGCGTGGGTGCGCCAGCACTAGAGGGGCCCATGTTTTCTTAGGGCTCAGATGGCAAAGCTAAGCATTCAGCCTACGGCAGGAAAAAAGTGCCTTTTTTGTTTTCTGACTGCAGAGTCCAGGCATTCCCAGGGGAACACAATGAATGGCCCATTTTGTCCAACACGGTTTCATAGACATAGATTTCTTGTTTTTTCATAATTATTCTTGCCCGTCATTGGGTGTGCACATGACATTTGAGCGTGTTTTAAAGTCTTAACACACTCATGTGCCTGCAATAAAGTTACTCATAACAATCCTGGCTTTCTCCAGACAACAGAGCAGGGTCTGTTGTTTTCACAAGTCACAGCAGCTGGGAGGCAATTGTGAAGACAACAGCTTAATCTAGCTGGAAAATACAGGAAGAGGACAGTATACACTAAATTTCCTCCCGTATTATTTAAACAATGAAGAATTAAAAAAAAAAAAGCTCGGGGTGGTCTTACTCAATAACTGATTGGCAGAATGTATTTTAAATTTCCTTAGAACGTTGTCTTTAAATGTTAAGGATCTACAAGGTTGCATTCATCATATTTGTTAATCAGCTAAAAGGCAGGCTCAGACAGAGGTATAGAGCCACATTTCAGTGGCTATAGAAGGTATTGCAGAGCATTTGTTTTTTATAATTTGTTAAGTAGCAACTGGTGTTTGTATAAAAGGTAGCAACTGGTGTTTGTATAAAAGGATGCTATAACCAAGTAGTTATGAAGCAATGGTTAATCTCATTTGAAAGGTGTGCGAAAGACTAAGAGGTTCACGGTAATTCATATTTTCATGCCAGGCTGAATTTCTGGCTTTTGGTCATTAGCAAGTTTTAAATTTCACACTGAATAACAGAATTTAGGGAAGAGGAGAGTAACTTTGAAAGATTTAAATCTGACTGGGAACATCAGAATGGTAAACTGGCTGTTCTCTTCAGGGCACTGAAGTGAACCAAGTTATTTTTATTTCATGTGGAGGGAAGAAGATAAGAAATGTAAGAAGTACAATAAAAAGAAGGAAAAATTTTCCTGTTCATCTAAGCTTTCTTTGGTGGGGGAAGGGATTATGCAGGATTTGGGGAATGAAATGGCTTAAAAACCAAGATTGGCAGTGCTCTGCTTGACTGTTTCAAACTCCACTACCCTCTTCCCTTCAAGGAAACATTTTGTGAAAAGAACTTCTTTTGTCCTCTTGAAAGATATCTAGGTGACGTGAAAGTATTTGGTCTCTAAGACATACTGGTTTTGTTCATGTATTATTAACAAAGATATAGCAATTAGGGCTAGCAACTTTACTAAATAACTCATCATCTTTTTTGGTACTCACAGTACCTGAGTAACTATAATCCCATTTCATTTTCATTCTTAATGTGGAAATACTATTTCCTCATGAAGATATTTTAAAACAGAAATCTAAATGAGAAATCCAAATGCTACTTGGGACCATAGGATGAACTTCACAGTCTTATCTCTCTTATGAACTGAACATGATGAGATACTTTTATTATTATTATTACTTATTGAGCATCTATTCTGAGCTTCCTCACACTAAAAAAAAACCAAAAAACATTTTTTGTAATATTATTTCTTCTTTATTTCCCATGCATGCGTGCATGCTAAATCACTTCAATTGTGTCTGACTCTGTGCGACCCTATGGACTGTAGCCTGCTATGTTCCTCTGTCCATGGGATTCTCCAAGCAAGAATACTGGAGTGGGTTGCCATGCCTTCCTCCAGGGGAGCTTTCTGACCACAGGTTAGAACCTGTGTCTCTTATGTCTTCTGCATTGGCAGGAGAGTTCTTTACCCCTAGTGCCATCTGGGAAGCCACTTATTTCCCATATCTCTTCCCTGTTCATGGAATAACATAGCACTGAAGATCCAATAACCAGGTTCTTGGGTATCAGGATCTAGTGTAAAAGTTAATCCTTTTGTTGTCTTCACTAGCTTTAATACCAAAGCATAATTAACTATTTGTGTGTGAGCTAAGTCGTTTCACTCATGTCTGACTCTGTGGACTGTAACCCACCAGGCTCTTCTGCCTATGGGATTCTCCAGGCAAGAATACTGGAGCGGGTTGCCATGCCTTCCTCCAGGAAATCTTCTTGACCCAGGGAATGAACCTACATCTCCTGTGGCTTCTGCACTGCAGGCGAATTCTTTACCGCTGAGCCACCAGGGAAGCCCAATTAACTATATTTATTGCTGTTAGTTGCTCAGTTGTGTCTGACTCCTTGCGACCCCATGGACTGTAGCCCATAGCCTGCCAGGCTCCCCTGTTCATGGAATTCTCCAGGCAAGAGTACTGGAGTGGGTAGCCATTCCCTTCTTCAAGCCAAGTATCATACTTAAGTCTCTGCAACATCAAAACCTGTGCTCTTTCAACTATACCATGCTGCCTCCAAGTTACATAAAAAGGAGTAAATAGCAGTGCCTAATTAATAGGATGTAGGGACATAAATCAAAAGGCAACAGCGCTCTTTTTTCCTCTTTTCCTCCTTCCCTTTCTAATTCCGTCAAAAAAGGTATTTTTGTTGTTTAAAAGACCCTGGCTTCTTGGAAGGAAAGCTATGACAAACCTAGACAGCATATTAAAACGTAGAGACATCACTTTGCTACAAAGGTCTGTATAGTCAAATCTATAGTTTTTGCAGTAGTCATGTACAGATGTGAGATTTGGACCATAAAGAAGGTGAATGCTGAAGAACTAATGCTTTTGAATTGGTGCTAGAGAAGACTCTTGAGAGTCCCTTGGACTGCAAGAAGATCAAACAAATCAATCCTAAAGGAAATCAATCCTAAATATTCATTGGAAGGACTGATGCTGAAGCTGAAGCTCTAATACTTTGGCCGCCTGAAGCAAAGAGCTGACTCATTGGAAAAGATTCTCATGCTGGGAAAGAGTCAAGGCAAAAGGAGAAGAGGGCAGCAGAGGATAACATGGTTAGATAGCATTACCACAAATTTGAGCAGACTCCAGGAGATAGTGGAGGGCAGAAGAGCCTGGTGGGGTGCAGTCCATGGGGTTACAAAGAGTAAGATACAACATAGTGATTACATAGTGATTACAACACAGTCACAATAAATCCCCTTCTCTGGGGGATCTTCCAAACCCAGGGATCAAACCTGTGTCTCCTGCTTGGCAGGTGGATTATTTACCACTGAGCCACCTGGGAAGCCCCAAAGAGGTATCCCTCAAAGAGATATATTCCTACCAACAGGGCAGAAGGGTGAGACATTTTCACCAACACTTATTTCTCATCTCTTTGACAATAACTATTCCAGCAGGTATAAGGTGACATCTGATTGTGGTTTTGATTTGCATTTCTCTAATGATAGTGATGTTGTGCACGTTTTATTGTACCTGTTGGCCATCTGCATGTCTTCTTGGGAAAATATGTAGATCCTCTGCCTATTTTAAAGTTATAATTTTTTGCTGTTGAATTGTATGAGTATTTTAAAATATATATTTTGATTTTATCTCCTTATCAGATATGTGACTTGCAAATATTTCCTCCTGTTAGGTAGGTTGCCTCTTCCTTTCATTGATGTTTTCCTTTGTTGTCCAGAAGCTTTTTTAGTTTGATGTAGTCCCTCTTGGTTATTTTTGCTTTTGTTGCCTTTGTTTTTGGTGTCAAATTCAGAAAGTTATTGCCAAGACTGTTGCCATCAAGGAGCTTACCAACTATAAGTTTTGTGCTTTAGGTCATATTTTCAAGCCTTTAATCTATTTTAAGTTAATATTTGTGTATGGTGTGGTATAAGATGGTGGTTGAGTTTCATTCTTCTGCATGTGGCTATCCAGTTTTCCCAAAAGCATTTATTAAAGAGACTGTCCTTTATCCATTGTGTAATCTTGGCTCCTTTGTCAGAAATTAATTGGCCATATATGTGGGGGGTTATTTCTGGGCTGTTTATTATGTTCCATTGAGCCATGTATTTGTTTTTATGCCAGTAACATACTGTTTTAGTCTTATAGCTTTGCAATATACTTTGAAATCAGGGAGTGTGATGTCTTTAGTTTGTTCTTCTTTCTCAATACTGCTTTGGCTATTCAGGGTCTTTTGTGGTTTCATACAAATTTTAGGATTGTTTGTTTTATTTCTGTGAAAAATGCCATAGACTTTTGATAGAATTTAAATTGTTTTTTGAAAAGAGAGTTAGAAATACACTTAAGAGGAAGGCTGGAATAAATTCTGTAGTGCTAGATTGGAATTGGAAATTATTAATGTGATTTCATGGTTTTATATATGTTTATCTCAATATATCTAATTTATCTAGAAGTGAATATAAGTATAAATGTGTATATCTGTGTAATATATACATAAATATATTTCTAAGATCTACTGAGAGGAACTAGGAGCAAAGTACACTCCAGTAATAATAAATATACTTTACATCTAGATCTTAACTTATAAATACATTCTCCTAGTCTGGAGCAGGAAAAATGCAGGATAAGTCTGGAATGTCTTATTTTTCCAGAAACTGAAAAACGGCTTAAAGAATTATAGGAACATAATAAAAATCCAGCTTTGAAAGGGCAATCTGTGTCCATATCTGGCACATGGTAAAAATAAAAACAAAAAAATAAGAATGGATTTATCTCATTTAACACAGCGAAAATCTACAAGAGCATACTAATACATAACAAATGAAAGAGAGAAGAGAAAGCTCTTTGTTATATAGAGTGCCAACTAATAAATGTACAAGAAATTATTGAAAGAAAATCCCTACTTGGTCGTAATCATAGCAATAATGAATCCAGAAGAAACAGAAATGCTGAAAACTGTTGAATGGGAGTTGGATGAGGGCTAAGATGATTATATAGTCTCAGAGTGTCTGCCTCACAATACTTGGGAAAATGAAGAAGGAAAGGTGTAATAGTATAGCGGGAAACCTGACAGATACCACATTACTCGGGTGACATTAACAATGATGGGACAAGTCAATATCATAAGCTACCTGATGGGATGCAGTGAGAAGAGCATAGCATCACTTCTGTGAGATTTCTGCCAAAAATGCATAACTTGAATTTAATCATAAAGAAACATCAGAAGAAAAAAAAAAAACCCATTTAGGGACAGTCTACAAAATAACTGGCTTGAAATCTTTAATACTGTTAGGGTCATAAAGGTCAACGAGGACCTGAATAACTCTCAGATTGATGGAGACTAAGAGGCATAACAATTCATGATCCTGGACTGGATTTTATTTTCTCCTGTGAAGATTGTATTGGAAGAGTGGCAAAATTTCAGTAGGCTCTTTGAAGGATATATTTCAGTTGTTTGCAATGCTCTTGAATCTTTTCTATAAATTTGAAATTATTTCAAAATAAAATATAAGATACTAAAAATACAAACAAAAGAAAAGAATTAACTTTGATTCAAAGAGTTTAAGAACAGAAAGTGGTAGTTACTATGATAGTTGGCTAAAAATTGTGATCTCACTGCTACTTAGACGTTTCTTACAAGGAATGTTTAGAAAGAACACATTGATCCATTTATATGCCCTTTTCAATTCTACTTTAATACATTTCCCTTCATGTTTGGAGGAAGCCTGTAAATGATTAAATATTTGGATCTAGGCCATGGATATTGTTGCTTCATAAAAATTTTTTAATCAATGTGTTCTTTTTAGCTTCTGAGATCCAGAAATGTCACTGTTGATATGATTTCAGTGTTGATGGAATAAACTTCTAATAGTATCTTGTCAAGAGATTCATCATCAAGAGATGAACATAGTGTACTCTTGCATTTTAATAGAATATTGAGATTGGAAGGAATAACTGATTAATTATTCCCACTTTTGACCAAAAGAGAATGACCATATAATGTCCAACAACAATGAAGCCAGATTTAAGCTTGGGTCAACAACTGGATAGTCTCAAATATTAGAATGTTAGGAAAACGTTAATAACCAAAGGAAAATTCCATTTAGTGGTATTTGCTTGGCTTATTAAATCTTAATCTCCCTTTATGCTGAAAGGCACTTTGGCAAAAGGCATCAGAATCACTTGGTTTTTAGTACTAGCTTTGTCAGTTTGATAACTCTATGGCCTTAAACTTTCTGAATCAGTAAAAAAGCAGAATGACATCTTCTTGAACTGTGTTGTATGGATTACTTGAGATAAAGTGAAAGTATCTAGCATATATTTTCTGGAATGTAATAGATCTTCAAGAAGTCATGTCTCATTTCTTAGCTTCTTTATTCCTAGAAACAGTTCTGTGAATAGGAATATAATGAAGTCCCAATAAAACATTTTCTGGCTTACAGGTAGATATCTATAGTAAATATGGAGGAAATAATGTACATTTGTTTAGTAATTCATACTTTTCAAATAATTTCCACATTGCTTAAATAGTTTTCACCTTGATTCCTTAAGGTAAGCGGTGGAAATATTATTTTCTCATTTTTATACAAGAAAATCAAGATTTACTGACTCAAAAGTAAGGTAGTAGAAGAACCAGTATTTCAGCCTAGTCTTTTAACATCTAAGGAGTGGACTTTTATTAGCTAATATTTCTTAACCCTTTAAAACCCATGTGCCCCAAAGGCAGAAGTATAGATCAATGGAACAAAATAGAAAGCCCAGAGATAAATCCACGCACCTATGGACACCTTATCTTTGACAAAGGAGGCAAGAATATACAATGGAGAAAAGACAATCTCTTTAACAAGTGGTTCTGGGAAAACTGGTCAACCACTTGTAAAAGAATGAAACTAGAACACTTTCTAACATCATACACAAAAATAAACTCAAAATGGATTACAGATCTAAACATAAGACCAGAAACTATAAAACTCCTAGAGGAGAACATAGGCAAAACACTCTCCGACATAAATCACAGCAGGATCCTCTATGACCCACCTCCCAGAATGTTGGAAATAAAAACAAAAATAAACAAATGGGATCTAATTAAAATTAAAAGCTTCTGCACAACAAAGGAAACTATAAGCAAGCTGAAAAGACAGCCTTTGGAATGGGAGAAAATAATAGCAAATGAAGCAACTGACAAACAACTAACCTCAAAAATATGCAAGCAACTCCTGCAGCTCAATTCCAGAAAAATAAACGACCCAATCAAAAAATGGGCCAAAGAACTAAACAGACATTTCTCCAAAGAAGACATACAGATGGCTAACAAACACATGAAAAGATGCTCAGCATCACTGATTATCAGAGAAATGCAAATCAAAACCACAATGAGGTACCATTTCACCCCAGTCAGAATGGCTGTGATCTAAAAGTCCACAAGCAATAAATGCTGGAGAGGGTGCAGAGAAAAGGGAACCCTCTTACACTGTTGGTGGGAATGCAAACTAATACAGCCACTATGGAGAATAGTGTGGAGATTCCTTAAAAAACTGGAAATAGAACTGCCTTATGACCCAGCAATCCCACTGCTGAGCATACACACCGAGGAAACCAGAATTGAAAGAGACACGTGTACCCCAATGTTCACTGAAGCACTGTCTATAATAGCCAGGACATGGAAGCAACCTAGATGTCCATCAGCAGATGAATGGATAAGAAAGCTGTGGTACATATACACAATGGAGTATTACTCAGCCATTAAAAAGAATACATTTGAATCAGTTCTAATGAGGTGGATGAAACTGGAGCCTATTACACAGAGTGAAGTAAGCCAGAAAGAAAAACACCAATACAGTATACTAATGCATATATATGGAATTTAGAAAGATGGTAATGATAACCCTGTATGCGAGAGAGCAAAAGAGACACAGATGTATAGAACAGTCTTTTGGACTCTGTGGGAGAGGGATAGGGTGGGGTGATTTGGGAGAATGGCATTGAAACATGTAAACTATCATATGTGAAACGAATCACCAGTCCAGGTTCGATGCATGATACAGGATGCTCGGGGCTGGTGCCCTGGGATGACCCAGAGGGATGGTACAGGGAAGGAGGTGGGAGGGTGGTTCAGGATGGGGAGGGAACACGTGTACACCCATGGCAGATTCATGCTGATGTACGGCAAAACCAATACAATATTGTAAAGTAATTAGCCTCCAATTGAAATAAAAAAACATATTAAAAAAAATAAAACCCATGTGCCCTCCAGATAAAAGATAGTTATACAGTTTTTAATGTTTCAAATTTTTAGTTGTTGTTTTTCAGTCACTAAGTTGTGTCCAACTCTGTGACTGCATGGACTGCAGTGTGACAGGCTTCCCAGTCTTTCACTGTCTCCTGGACTTTGCTCAGACTTATGTCCGTTGAGTCAGTGATGCTATCCAAGCATCTCATCATCTGTCACCCCTTTGCCCTCCTGCCCTCAATCTTCCCCAGCATCAGGGTCTTTTCCAACGAGTTAGGTCTTTGCATCAGGTGGCCAAAGAATTGGAGCTTCAGCATTAGTCCTTCCAATGAATATTCAGGGTTTTATTTCTTTAGGATTGGTTTGATCGCTTTGCATTCCAAGGGATTCAAGAGTCTCCTCCAGCACCACACTTCAGAAGTGTCAATTCTTTGGTGTTCAGTCTTCTTTATGGTCCAACTCTCACATCCGTACATGACTACTGGAAAAACTATAGCTTTGACTGTATGGATCTTTGTTGGCAAAGTAAGATCTCTGCTTTTTAATACGCTGTCTAGTTTTGTCATAGCTTTCTTTCCAAGGAGCAAGCGTCTTTTAATTTCATGGCTGCATTCACTGTCCACAGTGATTTTGGAGCCCAAGAATATAAAATCTGTCACTGTTTCCACTTTTCCCCCTTTTATTTGCAATGAAGTGATGGGACAAGACGTCATGATCTTAGGTTTTTAAATGTTGTTTTAAGCCAACTTTGTCACTCTCCTCTTTCATTCCCATGACAGAGGCCTTTTAGTTCCTCTTCACTTTCTGCCATTAGAGTGGTATCGTCTGCATATCTGAGGTTGTTGATATTTCTCACAGCAATCTTGATTCCTGCTGGACCTTCATCCAGCCTGGCATTTTGCATTCACTCTGCATGTAAGTTAAATAAGCAGGGTGACAATATACAGCCTTGACATACTCTTTTCCCAATTTTGAGCCATGTCTCATTCTAACTGTTACTTCCTGTATACAGGTTTCTCAGGAGACAGGTAAGGTGGTCTGGTATTCACATCTCTTTAAGAATTTTCCACAGTTGGTTGTGATCCACACAGTCAAAGGCTTTCAAGTAATAAATGAAACAGAAGTAGATGTTTTTCTGGAAGTCCCTGCTTTGTCTGTGATCCAATGTGTGTGTATGATAAGTCACTTCAGTCACGTCCAACTCTTTGTGACCCCATGGAGTGTAGCCCGCCAGGCTCCTCTGTCCGTGGATTTCTCCAGGCAAGAATACTGGGGTGGGTTGCCATTTCATTCTCCAGGGTATCTTCCAAACCCAGGGATTATACCCAGGTTTCCTGCATTGCAAGTAGATTCTTTACCTCCTGAGCCACCAGGAAGGCCCTTTCTAGTCCTGTGGCCACTGCTAAGTTTCCCAGTTTGCTGACACACTGAGTGCAACACTTTAACAGCATTATCTTTTGAGATTTTAATGGATTCCAGCTCAATTGGAATTCCATTATCTCCACTAGCTTTGTTGGTAGTAATGCTTCCTAAGGCCTTGTCTTCACTCTCCAGGATATTAGGCTCTAGGTGAGTGACTGCACCATTGTGATTATCCAGGTCATTAAGACCTTTGTTTGTGTAGTTCTGTGTATTTCTGCCATCTCTTCTTTATCTTTTTTGCTTTTGTTAGGTCCTTACAATTTCTGTCCTTTATTGTGCCCATCTTTGCATGAAATATTCCCTTGATAGCTCCAATGTTCTTAAAGTGCTCTCTAGTCTTTTCCATTTTATTTTCATTTAGGTTAATATTATGATACAAGAGAAGTTTTTTATCTTCCAGGATGCACATTTTAACTTTGAATGTTTGTGTGTTTTTCCTGGGCAGTGTGGCAGTGAGAGCCCAAGATCAGTCAGTTCTAACATGAGTCACTTTGCCCTGCTTTGTTTTCCTTATTGTAGATATGGTAAAACCAGAGTCACAAATATAAGTTGATGAAATTCAGTTTATGGCACAGAGAGCCTGTGTACTTATATATATGCTATTTTCAAACTTTACAACCCCTCTCTAATAAGACTCTCCTTACTTCCTTCTCATTTCCCCACAATGTGGCCCAGAGCGCCAATCTTTAAAATCTCCACATCATTAGGTACATTGGTCAAGAGTAGAACTCAGGACAAGACTACCTGTACCCTCCACTTACTAGTGGCCTGAACTTGAGGTAAGGTACTAAGCTTATCTGTGCTTCATCTATAAAAGAGATAATGGGTTGGGTTCATGCATGTAAAGCACTTAAGAGAGTGCCTGGCACATTGCAAGTGATATATCAGTATTGCCACTGTTGTTAATAGTACCATTATTATTATCATCACCCATGCAATTAACATAGTGGCTTAAAGCAATATAATAATATTATTATAATGTCATGAGAATCAAATTAGATTAACATCTGTCATTAGACCTTTTCCGGTATATACCTCTAATTTTTGTGCCTGATAAAATAATTCACAATCTCTGCTATAACCTTCCTTAGATATTTCAGTGACATATTATTCTTTTCTTTTGCAAGATCTTTTAAAAATTATTCTTCCTATAAACCTTTATAGGATAAGATAAACCCAACTGTGTACCTTAAAGCTTTTTCTCCCATCCAGTCTTCACAAGTGTGCTTGGCAATTCTCAAATCAAATGTATATCACAACCCCAAAGCTTAACCTGGGGCAGAGTCACTCTTTCACCCAGGATATAATGAATATCCAGAAAGAGAGAACATGGGTAATGCAGAATACATACCCACACACAGAGTTCTGAAATGTTCTCCAAAAGGAGAACAGTTTCTTTGAGAGATTACTCTATTGGTTTGAAATGATCTAATTTAAATTCAAAGATTGTGTCTACTGTGTGCTAAGGACTTTACACATACTCGCTTAATGACAACCATTGAGGTAGGTATTATTATTCCTCTTTAAATGAGGAGAAAAGTGAGGTAAAGCAATTTCTTACATTGCTGACTGATCTAGATCTTTTAGCATTAATTCATTTATTCCAGGACTTATTCTACCACAAATACAACTGCTTCTTAAATAAATCGTGCACTTTTCATGATTGTTTTTTTGCTATAATAAAACTTTTAGAAATTACTGAAATTTATCTACTCTTGTTTCTTCTATCCACATGCCATTTTTGGAGATCAGCTACTGGGACTGAAGAACAGCCCACTTGGATTTACAGCACTTAATGCATTTGAGTATCCTTGGGGTATAAGTTGGGCTTCCCTGGTGACTTGGCAATAAAGAATCCAC
This sequence comes from Ovis canadensis, assembly GCF_042477335.2. Lineage (NCBI taxonomy): Eukaryota > Metazoa > Chordata > Mammalia > Artiodactyla > Bovidae > Ovis > Ovis canadensis. The sequence continues at coordinate 44,274,356 of NC_091259.1, forward strand.
CTTCAGTGCAGTAGCCACAGAAGACACAAGTTCAATTCCTGGGTCAGAAAGATCCCCTAGAGGAGGGCGTGCAATCCACTCCAGTATTCTTGCCTGGAGAATCCCATGGATAGAGGAGCCTGGTGGGCTACAGTTCATGAGGTCACAACGAATTGGACGTGGCAGAAGCGACTTAGCATGTATGCATATGCAGGGTGTAAGTTGCTTTTCTTTCCAAGCTTAGAGCAGATGGGACAATTTTAACAACTTGATGTAAATAAAATAACAACAACAAAAAAAAACTCCAGGCAACAAGACTTATGCAGGCAAGTCTGGGCTTATGCTTATTTTCCTCCATATAGATACCCATTTCTAGCAAAATCTGAGTCTACCCGTTCTCTACTGAATTATGTTGGCATCATTGTGAAAATTATGTGGATTTCTTTCTGAACTCTCTATTCTATTGATTTACATATATATCCTTATACCAATCCCACCCTAACTGATTATTGTCGCATTATAATGTCTTGAAATCGTATTATAGTTATCCAGTTTTGTTTTCCTCTTTCAAAATTGTTTTGACTATTTTTTTTGCATATAAATTTTAAAATAAGTTTAATACTATATTCAAAATATCCATCTAGGATTTTAATTGAGATTGTGTTGAATCTATTCATTATTTGGGGAAAACTGCTATTTTAACAATATTGAGGCTTCCATCCCATGAATGTGGTATATTTCTTCATTTTTTCTAGTATTTAAAATTTATCCCTTGCCCTGTTTTTTAGCTTTCAGTATAGAGGCCTGTATCCTTTGGTTATATTTTTTCTAAGTATTTTATTTTTTGTGCTAATGTAAATAGAGATTTTTTAAGTTGCCTTTTAAATTTATCTATTTTTAATTGGAAGATAATTGCTTTACAATGTTGTGTTGGTTTCTGCCATAGAGCAACGTGAATCAGCCATAAGTATACATATGTTCCCTCTTCTTGAACCTCCCTCTCACCCCATACCCATCTCACCCCTCTAGAGCACCGGGTATTCACAGAGCAGTGGATTGAACCCTCTGCATTATATACCAACTTTCTACTAGCTATCTATAAAAATTGGCTTTTCTAATTGCTTATTCTTAGTTTATCTAGTATATGGACACACAAGTGATTTTTAAATCTTTTTAAAAAATTGACATATAATTCACATATATTAGTTTCAGAGGAGAAGGCAATGGCACGCCACTCCAGTACTCTTGCTTGAGCAACATTCCTTGGTAGCTCAGAGGTTAAAGTGTCTGCCTGCAATTCAGGAAAGCTGGGTTCGATCCCTGTGTTGGGAAGATCCCCTGGAGAAGGAAATGGCAATCCACTCCAGTATTCTTGCCTGGAGAATTGCAAAGTGTTGGACACGACTGAACGACTTCACTTTCAGGACTTCTTTATTTTATAACTTGAAGTTTGTACCTTTTGACTCCCTTCACCCATTTTGCTCACCCTTCAACCCCCACAAATCTTTTTTCTTTCTTTTTTAAATTGAGGTAACATTGGCTTATGGGCTTCCCTGGTAGCACTAGTGGTAAAGAACCCATCTACCAATGCAGGAGACATAAGAGACACAGGTTCGATCCTGGGTCAGAAAGATCTGCTGAAGGAGGGCATGGCAACCACTTCAGTATTCTTGCCTGGAAGATCCCATGGACAGAGGAGCCTGGCGGACTACTGTCCACGGGGTCGCAAAGAGTTGGACACAACTGAAGTGATTTACCACGCATGCAATATTGGCTTATAACATTATATTCATTTCATGTGTACAACATTATATTTCAACTTCTGGGTACAGTACATCTTGCTCACCCCCCAAAATTTCACCCCCATCTATCACCATAATTAACACCCTTTACCTGTTTTGCCCTCTCCCTACTTCCACTTCTGCTCTGGTAACCACTGCTCTATGCTCTGTATCTGTTTGTTCATTTTTAAAAAGATATGCCATAAGTGAGTGAAATCGTATAGTATTTTCTTTCTTTGTCTGACCTATTTCACTTGACATATTACCCTCATGGCCCATGTTGTTGCAAATGGCAAGATTTCATCTTTTTATGGCTGCGTAATATTCCATCTTAAATTTGTACCACATCTTTTAATCAATTCATCCATCAATAGGCGCTGAGTTTGCTTCCATATCTTGGCTATTATAAATGATGCTGCAATGAACCTTGGGGTGCATGAATATTTTTGAATTACTGTGTTTTCATTCTTCAGATAAACATCCAGAGGTAGAATAGTTGGATCATATTATAGTTCTACTTTTAATTTTTTTGTATCTTCATATGTGTTTCATAGTGGATACACAAATTTACGTTCCTGCCAGTAGTGTATGCATGTTCCCTTTTCTCTACAACGCTTATTATTTGTCATCTTTTTGGTAAAGCCATTCTGATAGATATGAGATGATATCTCATTATGGTTTTGATTTGCATTTCCCTAGTAATTAGTGATCTGAACATCTTTTCATGTGCCTGTTAACCATCTGTATGTCTTCTTTGGAAAAATCCTATTCATATCCTATGCCCATTTTTTAGTCAGGCTGTTTGTTTTTGTTGTTGTTGTGGAGTTGTATATTTAATTATTTTGGATGTTAACACCTGATCAGATATATGATTTGCAAATATCTTCTCCCATTTGTTAAATTGTCATTTTGTTTTGTTGACAGTTTCCTCTTCCATGCAGAGATTTTTAGTTTGATGTAGTCCCATTTGTTTATTTTTGCTGTTGTTTCCCTTGCCTAAGGTGATATATTCAGAAAGATATTGCTAAAACCAAGAAAGACAACTGATTTTTGTTGCCTACCTTTTATGTCGTGACTTTGCTTAAATTAACTTATTAGTTCTGCTAGGTTATTCTTTTAGATTCCTCAAGATTTTCTGTGGCTAGAACAGAATGTTTTCTGTAGCTAAAAACAATTTTTCTTTCACTTATTTATTTCCAGTCTGTGTTCATTTGACTTCTTTTCCTTTGCTTGTTGCACTGGCTAGGAAATCCAGTACGATATTGAATAGAAATGGTGAGAACAGACATTTTTGCTTAGGTAGAAAGCATGGAAAATTTCACCATTGATCACATTGTTAGCTGTTGATTTTTCAAATATTCCTTTGAACAGATTGAAGAAGTTCCCTTTGATTCAAAATTGCTGAAAGTTTTTATCATGAATGAGTAGTAATTTTTAAAATTCTCTTTTTGTAACTGTTGAAATGATCATGTTTTTCCGACTTTGTTCTGTTTTTATGATAAATTATGATTGATTTTCAAATGTTAAACCAACTTTGCATTCCCAGAATAAACTTTACTTGGTCAGATTTATTATCCTTTTTGTATACTGTTGCATTCCATTTAGTCAATCTACTTACATGCTTTTTAAAGCTAATACCCCGACCTTCAGAAAAGTAACTCAATTTATATATTGCAAAAAGCTGTCTTTGTGTTCTGTATATTGTGAGAAATATGAGAGAAGTTATGATTCTCTTCTCAGAGGAGTTTATGGTCTCACTACCTTAAAAGAAAGAATACTACATGATTGATTTTAATGTATGTTACAGGCATACAAACTTGAGGGTTTGTGCAGTAGAGGAAAAAGAAGAGAGACAATGATCAGGGTTACTGTGTATCGGTGTTGCCAGAATGTCTTTGTAGAAGACTGAGATTTGCTTTCATCCTCTGTCACAAAAGAGAAATATTTAGACCAAAGTTGAGAACCGAAAGGATATACTTGTAGTAAGGTTTTACCTTAAAGAAGACAGAAAGAAAATTAGGAAAGAAAAATGAAAATTCCTAAACTGGGAATTAGATCTAGTTCTAAATCTTAGCTGATTTTAACTAGTTATGTTGCCATGGGGAAATCACATTATCCTTACATGCCTCAATTTTCTCCTTTATAAAATGTGTGGTTAGTCCTGATCAGTAGTTCTTGACAAGGAAGGAAAGACAATATACATTTCTGAAAAAGCTCACCAGAACTACTTGTCCAGATAGGAATTGTTGGATTACGTAGTCTCTAAATCTATTTCTATTTCTAAAAATCTCCTATTTTATAATTTTATGAAATCATCAAACTTGGAGTAAAGATTTTGTTTTTAATTTTGGCTTAGTCATTCTCTAATTTCCTGAGCTTGACAAATCATTTCTCCTTAATGGGCCTTATTACATTTATGTTTAAAATGAAAGTATTTGAAAAATGGGTTTCTAAGACCATTCTATTTCTAAGGTCTGTGATCCTAAAGTGAATTAAATCTATTTATATTATGCATGTGTGTATATGTAAAATATGGCAAAGAATTTATTATAATGAAATAAATAACCCTGGTTACATCTTTTATCTGAAATCATTCAGCAGTATTTAGAATCATGGAAAATAAAATACTAAGACCTACATTGTTAAACTCATTTCTAATTTTTAATGGGAAATTAAAAATTAGTTGAAATGCTAGTTTCATGTAGTATCTGCTTCCCTCTTGTCATGCAAAAATCTGTGATTTCTATATTTTGTCTAGATGTAGTTTTTCTTTATTATTTACAATCTATTTTAAGAAAGCTTCAAGGGTTATAGGGCTTTAGAGCACCACATATTTAACTATCTGGGGCATAATACGTGATTTGAGTCCCCAATATTTTCTAACAGTAAGGTTTGTTTATTAAAGAAACCCCATGCTGTGACTGAATCAGTCTAATAGAAGCCAAGTTTGAACTTGAACATTCAAATGTATGCCCATATATCTTGAGCATATATCATACATAATGATGTGGGGTCTAGACATCTTTCTGGGTTTGTTTATGTCTGTTATGGATTCCCCTCATTATCCATGCTGTTTGAGGGAGACCCCATGGATTCAGCTAGTTTATTGCATACTTTCTGTATTTTAAGACTAACAGACTTCCAAGTGGTCCATATGTTCCAACTTGAAAGATTATTTTCTCACTTCCCTGTTTTATGAGGATGATTAAAGAAAAATAAAATAAGATTTTAGAGAATGGTGACATGTTTGAGAGTGACTAGCCATAATCCTTTTGGCCATGTTTCAAATATAGTTTTATAATTTTTATGTTTATTATGCAATTCTTTCTAAAATTTTTTGACAAGTTTGAGTTATAGCATCTGTTTTCTTATTTTTAAACCATATTGTATGCCATCTGTTGTTTCATTATCATTGATTATAATTTTTAGGATTTAGTGAAGGTAGATATAGACTTTAATCATTAGTTGTACTATTTTGCACTTCATGTTATATACTCAGAGTGCTAGCTAAAGTTGAGTGAGTATACCTAAAGAATAAATTTTAGATATAAAATTTAAAAAAATGATTTCTACTTCTTATGAATTTGGAAAAAGTAATTTATAGTCACATAGCTATCAGATATTATTGTTGCTGTTTTTGTTAAAACCTACCACCTTGACATTTATTTAATAAAATTAGGTATTTCTATGTATAACTACTTAATTTTAAAGAAACTTATTTATATCTTTATAAGTTGCAGAACTATTTTTACATCAAGTGAAATAAAGAAATCAAATAACATTGTCAGAATTTGCAATAAATATGGAAAAAGGGTCAATTGTCATTAGAATTTATCAGTATGGGTTTGTTTGAAGGGTGATAGCACTTGCTATAAATATTCATCATGTTCTTAAATCTAGCGACGTTCAGTGGTTAGGTGATTTTATGCCTGTTTATGCTGGAAGCAACAAAAGAAACTTTAGAAACTGAAAACATAAACATAATTGAACCACCCACTTAAAAGAGAAATTGGAATAGATGTTTTCCAGGGGAGAACATGGTTTCTGTGTAAAAAGGGCTAGTGTAACAAGAAGTCATCTATTCTTGATTTCTTTAGACAGCTAGAGCTTTGTGGCTCGTCTAGTTTCTGTGTTTTAAGAGCTTGTTCTGTGTAGCAGAAATAATACAATAAATGGGTTTAACCACATTTGTCTCAGCTAGACAGTCTGCTTTGTCAGAGATTGCTGGTACAACATAAACAAATTATGTGTTTGTAGTGCTTTTCAATGAAAGCCTATCTAACAGAGCTGAGATTGTGTTTCAGCAGCTGTAGATTTAATCTCCTACCTGTCAGTTAAAACAGGCATTTCCTGAGCCAGATAAGGACTGGTTGTAGAGAAGGGAAGTAGTCACAGCTGGACAAAGATCTATTGTTACTGGCTGATCATTTCTATGTAGATTCAACTCCATGTTCTACCATGGAAACTACAATCATAGTACAGTTTTAAAGGAGCTAACCTGACCTTTTATATTGGTAAATTAAGAAGAATTAGAGACTCAAAGCTGAGCTTTGTGTCATTGATATTTGGAAATTGTCAAGTGGAGCTAAAAATAAGTGTCTGTAGCTTTGATCACCATTATTCTAGATTGTTGTGGACATGATAATGCCTGCTTACAATGTCTAATGACATTTTTAGGAATTCAAATTTTAATGCAAGCTCTGTGTGTGTGTTAGTTGCCCAGTCTTGTCCGACTCTTTGCGATTCCATGGACTGTATAGACTTCCAGGCTTCTCTGTCCATGGAAATGAAGTAAAGTCAAAAATTAAATCTATGGATAGATACTTTATGATGTGACTCATATATCATAAGCCATGTTTGTTTTTCTTTTTTTGTCAGAGGGGAATGCAGGGGGTTCCGTTTCTCTCTTTGTTTCACTTTCTTACTCATAGAAATTTATAAAGTTAAGTTGAACCGTCTTAAAACTGGTCAAGTTGATGTGGAGAAAATGTCTATCTCTACATTCAATTAAATTATAATATTATTCTGAGTCCCATGTCTCCCAAGTCATGAATGACTGATAGTAGGGATTCATGGATTGGTCCTTGTATATATATGAACTTGGCCAGCAACCTAAATGCACAGTTTCTCAATTTTCAGCTTAAACTTCAATTTAGTTTATGAGTTCTCAGGTTTAAAGATGAATATATATGTCTTAGTTTAATTAATTTTTATAATTACATTTCAGTTAAAAATTTTATAGCAGCTTTCACTCTGAAGAGTTTTTTATTTATAACATTTCACCTTCACAAAGTTTTTGCAAGGTACCTATAACATGGGGGTTGGAAGTTTTCATTTGTGATATGCAAGGAGCAGAGTAATCAGGTCAAAATTGTGGATATAAAAGACAGTACTAATTTTTTTTAAGCCCACAGGATTCTTGCTTGGTTGTTGTTTGCTTGATTCTTCCCTTCTTCTCTTCCTTCTTTGCTTTCTTTCTTATTTTTCTTTTCTTTCCTCTCATTCCTTTTCTTTCCTCTCATTTCTTTCCCTTCCCTTTGCTTTCCTTTTCTCTTCCCCCTTTTTCTTTTCTTAATATCTTGTGGTTAGGGCAAACCTGTCTTAATACTCCTTTGGTGTTTTTCATGGTACAGGAGACTGGCTAAGATTTTATATTGTGCCTGTGTGCTAAGTTGCTTCAGTCAAGTCCAACTGTTTGCAACCCCATGGACTGTAGCCCTCCAGGCTCCTCTGTCCATGGGATTCTCCAGGCAAGAATGCTAGAGTGGGTTGCCATGGCCTGAACTCCTGGAGGAGGAGCAATTGAACCTGTGTCTCTTATGTCTCCTGCATTGGCAAGTGGATTCTTTACCATTAGCCACACCTGGGAAGCCCAAGATTTTATACTGTATCTATCTTTAAATCTAATGTACACAATACTCCTGTATCTATTTTTTTGCCCAACATTAAAAATTGTTGTCAAGGGCCATATAATACTGTGTCTCAGATGGAGTGAAATAAAAATTTTATATATAAAATCAAAGACAAAGAAGTATGAGAATTTCTTAGTAGTATTTCTGTAAGAATGTGTGGAAAATTTGGCATGTTCATTTTCCATTTTGAATTCTGGTTATTTTTGTTTGTTTTTTTATTGACCTGAGTGGACTATTTTGTTTCATTTTGGGTGTGAATTTTTCTATTCCTTTTCAGCTGTGATTGCATGAGTTATTATTAATCACTCTTAAATTATGCTATTGGCCTATTGTTCTTTATAACAGCAAGGAATATGATTTGAGGTGAATTGCTGCAGCATCTGACTCTGTATTGTAAATTCCATTTCATTTGGCAAATATCACATTAATCTCAACTACCAATAAAAAAAGCAAAAGAAGTTTAATTTAACCTGTGTTTTGAGCCAGTTTGCATATATTAAATTTTCTACTCTTCTGATCTACACTAACAGTTGATTTTTTTTTCTCATAGGAAAGTTGACAGGTAGCTTAAATCTCATTTTAAATATTCCTACTTCTCCCACACAGAGACTGAATTAAGAATTTATATTTTTAGTTTTGTCAGTAAATTTCTTGACTGCTTAAAAATTTTATTCAGACATAATATTTGGGGAAAATAATTACAATCGTAATTACAGATTCAGCAGTAGCCACTTAGATTTTAATTCCTTATACTCTTCTCTCCTACCAGCATAAAAAGGTGCAAGTGTTGGTAAGTGATATGCTTCTTGTCCCATGAAATCACAGGAAAGGTCTGTTTTAGCCAATCAGTTAATCAGTCAGTTAGATAATGACTCTTTGCCTTTCAGATTTGGAGGCGGTGTCCTAGTAGCATGCTACAAATTTATCTGCAAGATATCTTCCTTCTGCTTGAGCAGAGAGGATACATAAGATGGGAAAAGTTTGCTGTTATCCCTGTTTTTGGACTATTGGTCTCTCTGCTTTCATTCTGAGTCAATTTTTGTCACAGCAACCGGAGTCAATTTTATGAACCTAAATCAGGCCTCATGCAACTTTAGGCCGTTTAACCCTATGCTATACCGTTTCCTCAGAGAAACATTTCTTGACCACCCCTATCCAAAATAGTCCTCACCACTGCCTACTGACTACCTCCTGCTACTCACCCTCTACCCCTCAAACTCTATCGCATTCTTACTCTATTTTCTTCATAGCATCTATTTTTAACTGGCATTTGTTGTATTTAATATATATTTTGTCATGGGTGTATGTATACACACACATATATACATATTACATCCATTTGTATATTGTCTGTCTTTCCTAGGAGATAGTGGTAGGGAAGGAATTTTGTCTACCTCTGGGTCCCCAGTGCCTAAAATGGTGTGAAATAACTGAAAACCACTAAGTAATTTAGCACAATGTATGCAATGTAACGTTGACAGAGGAAAATAAATTTATACTTAGGGAATTTTCATAGAGGAGTTTGAGCTGAACTTCAAAGGGTAGGTCAGATTTGGGACAACGAAGGGGAAAGGAAAGGTCATTCTACATAAGTGAAAAAAAATGTCATGCACGGAAACTTAGAAGCTACTGAAAGCAAGAGGGGAAAGGGGAAATGATAGTAAGAAAGAGAATTGAAAGGTATGTTAAGAATATGTTCTGTGGTGATTTCAATGCCAGCCCAGGCTAAGGAACTTGGATGTTATTTTCTTCAATAGGAACATTTCTTTATTGTATATAAGTTATTTAATATGAACATGCTGCTGCCAAGTCGCTTCAGTCGTGTCCGACTCTGTGTGACCCCGCAGACAGCAGCCTTCCAGGCTCCGCAGTCCCTGGGATTCTCCAGGCAAGAATCCTGGAGTGGGTTGCCATTTCCTTCTCCAGTGCGTGAAAGTGAAAAGTGAAAGTGAAGTCGCTCAGTCGCCTCCGACTCTTAGTGACCCCATGGACTGCAGCCCACCAGGCTCCTCCATCTGTGGGTCCGTGGGATTTTCCAGGCAAGAGTATTGGAGTGGGGTGCCATTGCTTTCTCCGAATATAAACACAGTACTAAATAAAATACAAAAATAAAGAAAACTGCTCCTTTTGAAACAGCTTGTTAGCTTGTCCTTATATCGGCTTCAGTGTTGTGTACTTGTACATTTAGTTGGGGTAGCAGGTGTAGAAGTGTGTGTGAGTGTATGTGGATGAGTGTGTGTATGTGTGTAAGTGTACATGCTGAGAGTGGGACAGGAGTTGTAGGTTACATTACAAAATGAATTACAGTTGCATGTCTAACTTTTTGCTCTAAAAAGGCCTGAAAGTGAAAGTGAAGTTGCTCAGCCGTATCTGACTCTTTACGAACCCATGGACTGTAGCTTACCAGGCTCTTCTGTCCATGGGATTTTCCAGGCAAGAATACTAGAGTGGGTTGCCATTTCCTTCTCCGGGAGATCTTCCCAACCCAGGGATTGAACCCGGGTCTCCTGCATCGTAGGCAGATGCTTAACCATGTGAGCCACCAAAACCTGAAGGCTGTTTGATTTGTGGCTATGGTCACTATTTATGCCTTTGAAAAAAATGTGTTAGTTGCTCAGTCATGTCCGACTCTTTGCCACCCCATTTAGCCTGCCAGGCTCCTCTGTCCATGGAATTCTCCAGGCAAGAATATTGGAGTGTGTAGCCATTCTCTTCTCCAGGAGCTCTTCCAGACCCAGGGATCAAACCCTCATCTCTAGCATCGTAGGAAGATTCCTTATTGCCTGAGCCACCAAGGAATCCTGTTTATGCCTTTACTCAGTGTTTATTTCTTATAAAGTTCCCTTTAATTTACCTCTCTGCACCCCTGAACACATATAGGCCTCCTTGGTCTATGAACCTCTACAGGCCTCCATGAACACATGGTCTTTCACTGATATGTCCAGGGAGGATTATCTTGCCGTGACTGGGACCCAGCTGTCAATAGCTTAGACATCTTATTTATGTTCTGTTCAGAGTTTATGTTTCTCAGTCCTCCTAGCTTAAGATGAAACTGTTTCTGCTCTCCTTGTTAGGTGTTGCTTAAATGTTTTTCTGTCATTGGTTCTGTATTGCATAACCAGTCCACTGTGATAAAACAAACATTTTTAATATTTTGAAAAACTGTATCCCTGGCTCTTCTGATGAGAACAGTTTATCATTTGTCAGAAAATTGATGATGATGAAATTATTAGAGAAGTTTAGAGGCATCTCTAAATTATACTATAGAAGAATTTCAACAGATCTATTAGGAGAGCTCAGTCATTAAAAATATCTTCAAATAAATGAACCAAATCAATTTTTATATTTTTCTTACCAACAAGTGGACTTCAAAGTCAGACTGTGGCATACCAAAAGAAAAGATCACTGCAATGAAGTATGTTTGAAGCAGAGGTATATTCCTATTGCCTTGATTTGAGGACTGCAAAGGATAAAAGGACTTTAAATTGGTTCAGAAGATTTAAAAATTATCAAAAGTACTGTAGCTTATTTTTTAAATAACAGAATGAAAGTTTTTTTTAATGCATTTGTATTATAAACATTTGTTGAATCCCTACTCTGTACAAGACAAGGAGTTTTACTAAGATGCAAAGTCCCTTCCTTTAGGTTACTTGTGCATATTTTAACAAAAACTGTAGTTTAAGATGTAAACCTGCATTTCTGGAGGAGGAATTTAATAATTGAACTCTGGTCATTGCTAACAGAGTAAGGCTGCATAAAATACTTCAGGGGTAAAAGCCAGATTGCCTTCATTACAGGTCAAAAGTTTATGAAATGTTTATGTCTGAATTTGGTTGTTACAAACAAAGGAATGCCACATTCTTCACGATGTTACTATATTTATGTGGCACTTATACAAAATTAAAAAATTAATTTCCATCTTGGCAAAACACTTTGATCATTGTGTATTTAATGGGGTTTCCATTTGAGAACAACAATCATTAGTCTCTAATACGTTTCATATTTCTGTGGAAATAAGACAGGGTGGAATAAGAAACATTCGTCTTCACTAGTCTTTGGAAATATCTAAAGTAATTGACTAGCTCAGTCTTCTGTGATGGCCTGGTGACCACTAACTGTGACTGTTTGCATAATAGTCAACTCTTCACTTCTGTAGTGATAACTGTTTGTATCTGATTAAAATTAAGACTGTTTTAGTTCTCTTGACTTTTCCAGAAGTTGCAAAAATTGAGATTTGCTGTTCTGCTTTAACCAAACAAATGCACACATGGGGATAACAATATGCTGAGTTTATGCAGATTTTACAGCACGAATCTGAATAAAATACCCACTAATAGATCCTTAAGGAGTAATAAACACACATGAATTTTCCTTAGTTGCACTTTAAAGTGATTTTAACATACTACTAGACCTTAACAATAATATTTAATTGACAAGATTATGCATTTGTATGGATTGAAAAGGTGGTACATATCTAATTCCAAATGAATCATAAATTTTACTTTTGCATAACATGTTTTATTAATTTCTTTATGGCCAGGACATTCTACTTCCCTCCTGGTGAGAGTTTCTTAAAACATAGTAAGATAATTTAAACACATTTAATTAACATTTGTCATCCATTTTATAAAGTAATCTGACTTTTGTCCTCATAAATATTCTCAAAATTTTTCTTGGTTTGAAACTATAGGAAGACTATGGAAAGATATGTGATGGAATTTTTGTTGTAGTTTATTTTTCTTTTTAAGCAAATCTTTCTCTGTTGACCACTTTCCAAAGTAAGCTGACAAATTGGATGATGTATACTACTGCATAAGTGAAAGCAAACTTAACATTTCTACCTGATAAAGCTATGGGCTTCTCTAAGGCATCTTTTTATTCCTAGTGCTCAGCACAGTACTAGGCAGATAGTGCTCAATTCAGTTCAGTCGCTCAGTCGTGTCCGACTTTGTGACCCCATGGACTGCAGCACGCCAGGCTTCCCTGTCCATCACCAACTCCCGGAACCTGCTCACACTCATGTCCATCGCATCAGTGATGCCGTCCAACCATCTCATCCTCTGTCGTCCCCTTCTCCTCCCATCTTCAGTCTTTCCCAGCATCAGGGTCTTTTCAAATGAGTCAGCTCTTTGCATCAGGTGGCCAAAGTATTGGAGCTTCAGCTTCCACATCAGTCGTTCCAATGAATATTCAGGACTGATTTCCTTTAGGATTGACAGTGCTAGGTGCTCAGTAAAAGCTGTGGAATAGTTGAATGAAGACAGGCACTACTGACTTTACAGAGTAACATGTCTCTTAGGGGCCCAAGAGTTCATTTTATACACGTGGAACTCTTTATTTCAGGAATTAAAGGGACATATAAGTAAGAAATGCTAAAAATCATGATTACATCAGTACCACATCCATGTTGTTTTCATTGAAAATTCATTATTTAAACAGAACATGTACAAATGAATAAGAAATAAAGTAATGATGTTTGACTACTGATGATCCTGGTAGATTAATGAGATATTTGCCCATTTTCAAAAATACGAATAGAGCAGACTGTATACAGTATGCTGAAAATATAAAAAGATGTTAACACAAAGGACATGCAAAGAATTGGCCCTTTCAGGGCTATTAACATTTCTCTGAATATACACCTAAAGAAGATTTTTAAAATATGTGCTATTGCTCTGATACATGGAGCCATTGTACTGTTACTCTCAAAGATCATTCTCCTCCTTTGTAATCAAGAAAGGGAGCTGGAAAGTACTAAACCGTGGAGTGGATTTGCAATAGCTGTCTTTAAAGACCCACCTATAAAAAGAGTTGCTTTGTTTGCATGCCTTGCTCTTGGTAGTGAAGGTGGGGATGATATGTATCATCTCCATTTTTCCTATGAATATTAAGATGTTTTATTAGATATATTTACTAGTGTAAATTAGTAAAGACAAGTAAACTAGTGAAGCTATTTTCTGTTCTTTTCCTTGAAATTAACTTTTTAAATATAATATACATGAAGAAAAGGTTAGCTATTCATTATTATTCTTCAAAGACACGACTTTGAAAGACTAAAGCTGTTTTTAAAAAGGATGCCCATAAACTGCAATATCTTTAGTTTATCCTACCTTTCTAGGAATTTTCCTGGCCCTTTAGTGAACATTTTGAAAAGATTGGTGACAGTAGTCATCAAAATTCCAGGAAAATAAATTGCATTGTATGAAAGATGAATAGTAACAAAGTGTTTTGCATGTTATCCTTGTGGGAGTTCAAGAGAGAGAAAATGTCTTGCCTTCAACAAACAAATAAACCAAGCAGAATCTTTTTCTTATATTATTTGTACATTTATTATCCATTGGATGTTGGTGGGAAACATCTAGGAAGATAGGACTCTGTGTTCTTAAAGATTCAGAAAATTTGTGTCTCATAATTGCTCCTGATAAAATATCAGTTTGATTATTCTCCTGCTAGAGCTAGTTGGATTCTCTATAAGCAAGGATTTGCAATCCACCATTAGTGGTACCAGCCAGAGATTTGCTAAATAAGACAAATGAAGAGCAGACAAAGTGATATCAAAATTTATTTAAACATCATTCTTAAATCTTCTTCTACAATGAGAACAGCTACAGCTCTATACTTTTTTGCAGTTATATTAACAATAATATTACCCTATGGAAATTAGTGCTCAGAAAACAAGTTCTTGGGTCCTCGATGATTCTCCTGTTTATTAGTTGGCACAAAATGCCTACTGTGTATGTCCTTAGCCCTGTGATAAGAGCAATGGAGCATAGAGCAATATAAGTGTCACAGGCTATTCAAGACCCTCAATTTACTTGGTGAGAGATGATTAATGAATTGAAACAATTAGAGAATAGTCAGGTAGGCTGTATACAAGGCTCCTCTGGATACTTCAAACTATAGTCAATATGTTGACTACTGCTTTATGCTTTTTACTGCTTTATGCTTTTCGAGTCAGGGAAAAACAGAATCTTAAAAATTTAGACCAAAAAAAAGTTTTGCAACTAAAGGGTTTGTTTTAAAGCATTATTTATCCTATCAAATGAGACCCTTTCCCTCCTAACTCTCCAGAAATAGCTGAGATTTGGCATGCATTTTTTGGCAGTAAGAAGATACCTCCATGCCTTGAAGGCTTTTCATGTAAGGTTCTGGGGACTTTATTTCTTTCACTCTAGACTGTACAGCTTTTATAATGGTAACACTTTATGCAAATAACTCAGCTACTCTCTGCAATAAAGAATATGGCCTTTAAGGAAATTCCACCCCCATCTCACCCCCACCCCTAGCCCCACCCCTTTCTGTCTTTCTTTATGCCCTGCCTCTCCCTCTAATTGCTCTTTCTCTCTTGTTGTATTTTTTGTCTCTGTCTTCCCCTCCCTCCTTCATGATTTACAAACATTGGAAACATTCCTTCCAACAGATTAAGGAAGCCTTCTCCAATTAAATCACAGGAGGAATGATTTTCTAGACATAAGACATTAAAAAGATCTTCACTTGCTCACTGTCTTTAGGTAATAGACATTAATATTGTTTATGATTTTCAATACAAATACTTATTTCCTGTCACTAAGAAAAGTTAAATAATCCTCATGAAAGAAAATGAGCCCCCCTGAGTGTCACTCTGTTTGCATATTAGCACGTAGCCAGGTCTCTGCCAAGTTGCTTTCTGACTGACTGCTGCAGATGCTCTTTCTCAAGTATTCTGAGTCATATCTTTAGTGCAAGTCTTCAGGGACAAACAATAGCACCTGTTCCTCACAAGATATCAGGCCAGTTAGCCCATTCATGTATCTTTAATGAAGCTCTGGGGCAGATGGCAAAAAATGGCATCATCAACTTAGCACAGAGAAAACAAAGGGCATAAGTGTTGATGCAACAATGCTGTTTTACGAATAGAAAGAGACAGAACCTAAGTGTTTCACGTGCATCTGCTGCTGTCTCGATTGTCTAAAAGATGTGAGTTACACCCTAGCAATTAAAATTTCTGGGCATGTAGCCTATTTGATCAAGAATGTGTTCTTCACCCTCTGCAAAAGGCAAACGCTTTGGTCCGGGATTGTGGAAGTTTAGAATTAATGGGCAGATATGCTTTAAGGGATACAGTTTGCTTCTTTCCTGATACGCTGACTAGCTCCACCTATGACAGGGTTCCTGGATTCTCATTAGTCATTCCAGTTACATACCCAGTTAGTGCTGCCTTCCAAAGCAATAAAAAATAATGCACTTTTATGCTCAGATATTATTTTTGGTTACATTAAGTTTTGCTCTTTGTATTAACAAAATCAGTTTTACTCCTACTTATGGGATAATTGAACATTCTTTGACATTGCCTTTCTTTGGGATTAGAATGAAAGCTGACCGTTTCCAGTCCTCTGGCCACTGCTGAATTTTCCAAATTTGCTGGCATATTGAGTGCAACACTTTCACAGCATCATCTTTCAGGATTTGAAAGAGCTCAACTGGAATTCCATCACATCCACTAGCTTTGTTCGTACTGATGCTTTCTAAGGCCCACTTAACTTCACATTACAGGATGTCTGGCTCTAGTTGAGTGATCATACCATTGTGATTATCTTGGTCATGAAGATCTTTTTTGTACAGTTCTTCTGAACTCATCTCACACGCTAGTAAAGTAATGCTTAAAATTCTCCAAGCCAGGCTTCAGCAATATGCGAACCGTGAACTTCCAGATGTTCAAGCTGGTTTTAGAAAAGGCGGAGGAACCAGAGATCAAATTGCCGACATCCGCTGGATCATGGAAAAAGCAAGAGTGTTCCAAAAAAAAACACATCTATTTCTGCTTTATTGACTATGCCAAAGCCTTTGACTGTGTGGATCACAATAAACTGTGGAAAATTCTGAAAGAGATGGGCATACCAGACCACCTGACCTGCCTCTTGAGAAACCTATATGCAGGTCAGGAAGCAACAGTTAGAACTGCACATGGAACAACAGACTGGTTCCAAATAGGAGAAGGAGTGCGTCAAGGCTGTATATTGTCACCCTGCTTATTTAACTTCTATGCAGAGTACATCATGAGAAACGCTGGACTGGAAGAAGCACAAGCTGGAATCAAGATTGCCGGGAGAAATGTCAATAACCTCAGATATGCAGATGACACCACCCTTAGGGCAGAAAGTGAAAAGGAACTAAAAAGCCTCTTGATGAAAGTGAAAGAGGGGAGTGAAAAAGTTGGTTTAACGCTCAACATTCAGAAAACTAAGATCATGGTATCTGGTCCCATCACTTCATGGGAAATAGATAGGGAAACAGTGGAAACAGTGTCAGACTTTATATT
This sequence comes from Ovis canadensis, assembly GCF_042477335.2. Taxonomy (NCBI): domain Eukaryota; kingdom Metazoa; phylum Chordata; class Mammalia; order Artiodactyla; family Bovidae; genus Ovis; species Ovis canadensis. The sequence continues at coordinate 44,291,326 of NC_091259.1, forward strand.
TTTGGGCTCCAAAGTCACTGCACATGGTGACTGCAGCCATGAAATTAAAAGATGCTTACTCCTTGGAAGCAAAGTTATGACCAACCTAGATAGCGTATTGAAAAGCAGAGACATTACTTTGCCAACGAAGGTCTGTCTAGTCAAGGTTATGTTTTTTCCAGTGGTCATGGTATGGATGTGAGAGTTGGACTGTGAAGAAAGCTGAGCACCAAAGAATTGATGCTTTTGAACTATGGTGTTGGAGAAGACTCTTGAGAGTCCCTTGGACCACAAGGAGATTCAACCAGTCCATTCTAAAGGAGAGCAGCCCTGGGTGTTCTTTGGAAGGAATGATGCTAAAGCTGAAACTCCAGTACTTTGGCCACCTCATGTGAAGAGTTGACTCATTGGAAAAGACCCTGATGCTGGGAGGGATTAGGGGCAGGAGGAGAAGGGGACAACAGAGGATGAGATGGCTGGATGGCATCACTGACTTGATGGACGTGAGTTTGGGTGAACTCCGGGAATTGGTGATGGACAGGGAGGCCTGGCGTGCTGCGATTCATGGGGTCGCAAAGAGTCGGACACGACTGAGTGGCTGAAATGAACTGAATTTATGGGATGATTGAGGGTCTTCCCTAGTAGCTCAGATGGTAAAGAATCTGCCTACAATGCGGAAGACTTGAGTTTAATCCCTGAGTCTGGAAGGTCTCCTGGGGAAGGCAATGGCAACCCACTCCAGTATTCTTGCCTGGAGAATTCCACTGACAAAGGAGCCTGGCAGGCTACAGCCCACTGTGTCTCAAAGCATCGGACATGAATGAGCAACTAACATATACACATGGGATAATTATGGCTCAGCAGGTGAAGAATCCACCTGCAGTGCAGGATACACAGGAAACCCAACTTTGATCCCTGGGTCAGGAAGATCCCCTGAAGAAGGAAATGGCAACCTCTCCACTATTCTTGCCTGAAAAATCCCATGGACAGAGGAGCCTGATTGGCTACAGTTCTTGGGGTCACAAAGAGTTGGACATGACTGAGCAACTAAGCATAGCACAACACATGGGATAATTAAAAAATCTGAATTTTGGCTAAGGGAAAACTACACTTTCAAGAAAAAAAAGATTGTATTTGAAATTTTGATAACTTCTTAAAAAAGACATGTGGAGACTGGTCACTCTTTGATGGAATTCTATTGTTTCTTATTCTTTAGTAAAATATTTTTGGAACTTGCTGTTTACAATGTGACTGCCTTTCCTGGCATGTTACCGAATGGGAAAATACGATGATGGGAAGATAAAGGAAAGGCAGGCTTACATTCTTCAGAGCAGGATGGGACTTTTCTCTTTTATCAAAATTCTTTATCTTCCTTAGGCACTGATATGCAGTGCAGTAAACTTAATTCACAACTTCCATAGAAGAAAAATAGTTTAGATGCTTATGTGATGCTTGTATGGCCACCAAATCCTCTTTCCTTACCTTCCCCACCCACCTTGTTCTTGCTTTCCATTTTTGTCCCACCTCCAACCAATAATCTTCTAGTAAGTAAAACAAATGGAAAGTTCTGAAAGAGGAAATTATTGCTTTAATTCATGATTTCCACTCACTTTATTTGCACTAGGTCATACTGGTGAACTTTGTATGAAAGGTGGTAGTTGGAAGTATTCATAGAACTGTAATTACCTGTGCTACCTTTTATGACACATAATTTTTAAAAAATGGTATCCCGTTGGTGAAATCTGAGTAAGGCTGTTGGACTGTGTCAATGTCAGTGTCCTGGTTGTGATATTGTTCTATAAGTTTTCAAATTTCTTCACTGGGAGAAACTGAGTAAAGTATACATGGGATCTTTTGTATTATTTATTATAACTGCATGTAAATTCACAATTATATTTAGCAAAAGATGACTTTATGCTTAATATAGTACTTAAAAGTATAGGCTTTGAGCCTTACATCCCTGGCCTTGAATCTTCGCTCCATCACTTTTTAAGTGACCATGTTACCTAATTTCTCATTGTTTTGTCTTTCTCCTTAAATAAATGAGGACATTAACAGTAGGTACCTGATAAAACTTTGAGAATTAAATGAGATGGAGCATTTAAATCACTTTCCCATATGCTTGACATATAGGAAAAACTGGAAAATATTAGTTGCTGTGATGATGCTGATGATTTCTATAATTAGAGATATAAGAGGAGCTTTTCGTTTCTCAGCCTGTGTTCTAACTGGCTCCTGGGTATTTTGGCTTATATTTAATGAAGGCATTTTGAATTGCACATCATTATTTTACTTAAAATAAGGTCAATTTTATCATTTGGATCTAAATGATTATTGCTAACGAATTAAATGGAATTGATGACAAATTTGAGATCAATGTGTAGGTACAAAATAAGAGAGAAGAAACAGACTGAAACTGAACAACATAGCATCTATACTCCATAGTATGAATATTTCAGAGACACATCGCTGAAATATAAAATTATTTTCAGTTGCAGCCCTTCAGATTTTCTCTATGCAGAGAACGTGCATGTATGATTTCTCACTTTTCTTTTCCTGAAGTCCGTGCGATGTAACGGAAAAAGCGCTGAACAGGGTGCAGAAGTTCTGGACTCTAGATCCAGGTCTGTTGCAGGCAGTGTGACCTCAGCTTCACCTTCTCAAGCCACCTGGTTCCCTAGGTGTAAATTGTGAGATTTGAATTGGATTAGTGACTCTCAAAGAATGGTCCTTGTACCAAGGGCACTAACTAGCTTCACTTAGGAACTTGTTAGAACAAGTATACTCAGGTTCCCACCTCAGATCTACTTATTTCTGAGAATGGGGTCAAATAATTTTTGTTTGAACAAGCCCTCCAGATGATTCCAAAGTCCACAAAAGTTTGAGCATCTCTTCTCTGGATTAATTTTAGTCTACATTCTAGACTGTTGGCCCCAACCCCCAGAGTTTCTGTTTCTTAGGTCTGGGCTGGAGTCTGATAATTTGCTTTTTTTAAAGGCTCTCAGGTATTGCTGATGCTGCTGGTTGGGTACCACACTTCGAGAACTGCTAGGTTAGATAAACTCTAAGCTTCACTTCAACTCTTTGGTTCCATCATTATCATTGTTTTCACAATACCTTCTGTCCCCCTCCTTATTTACTTTATTTCTCAGTTTATTGAAACTGCCTCTTATCTCACAGCATTGACACTTTCTAAAATATCCTGTTCTGTAGAGGATGATGGACAGAAAAGAACTTCCCTAAGTTCTTACAGCTTATGTTAGTATGAAAAACCTACAGCTCGTTAAATGTTAAAAATGACCTTAATTAGTTAACTTTAGTCTCTCAGTTACATAGCTAGCTACAAAGGAAATATCTTCAGACATCAAGATTTAATAATTAAAGTCTGATACCAGATTGCCATTGATGCCCTTATGTTTAAGATCTGAAGAGCTTGGGCTCCAATGTAAAAATAAAATTATTTTTCAGATGCTGTTTAATGAATAACACTAAGGATCCCAATTTACATCTTCAAATGAGCCTTTTAATCCCACCTTTTTTTTTTTTTTTCTTCGTGTTCTGGATATTTAGGATAAGATAATGCTCTGTGAGACATGGGTCTGCTAAAAACAAACAAGCCTCTTCCTGCCAAACTGAATTATTTATTTGACTCTTATTTTCTTATTTGAAGTAGAGTTATGGGTTAAGAGCCACTGTTTCTTGTATTAGTTCTTTAGTAGTCTGATAAATTTCTAGTACTGAATAGCAAATTGGATAAGAAAAACTAAGAATCTAATATTTACTGAGTGCCTATTAAAGGCTAGTCACCGTGCCACAAGCATTACTTTTCTTGTTTATTTAATCCTCACAACAACCACACTGCTAACTACCAGCTAAGTTAGTACACATTAGCTTTGGTTTTTACATGAGAAAATAGACTCAGGAAGGCTGAGTAACTGTTCAAGATCACACTGCCAAGGAAATGACACTATAGATTTAAGCTTTAGATTCATTTGACAATAAAGCCTTTGTAGACATAGTAGATTCTGAATAAATGTGTTGAATGAATGGAAGAATGACTATATTACATTGTCTTCCTAATGTTGACTTTTAAACAAACGTAGAATTATAAAGTAGAAAATGCACCATAGGTCATTATCTAATTAGAGTTTAAGTTATGTCTGTTCTTTAAACTATCTGTGACATATGAGTATACAGCCGTTACTTGACCACTTCCCTGGAGGAGGGCATGACAACCCATTCCAGTATTCTTGCCTGGAGAACCCCATGGACAGAGGAGCCTGGTGGGCTACAGTCCATTGAATCATCTGAGCACACACACACATAGGAAAATGGTGCAAAGAACCTCTTTAATCACAGGGATTATTGAATAACTCATTATTGGAAAATTCTTCTTTGCATTAAACTTCCCTAAAATCTTTCTTTTGAGCCTAGTTCTGTTCTTTGTAATCACTCAGACTTAATTAAGTTCTTCCTCCATACATAATTCTTTCAAATATTTCAGCATAAGTGTATATCTTCTCTCTCCCAATCAAAATAGCCCCCATTTTTTCAGCTTCTTCTCAAAATCCATAACACATAATCATGATTTAATAAATATTCATTGAAAGAAGGAAAGAAAAAAGTTATTTGATACCTAGACTCCCCACTTTTTGTTTCCTTCCTTTAGAATGTGAAGCATCTGTGCTGTGTTCTGGGTATATGGTCTTAGCATCTCTAAAGCTAAATGAAGTGATTTCCTTTGATATACTCTTATACTAAACAATAGTCACCCACAAAAATATCATGTCTTATTTTCTGACATAGAACAGTGCTGTCATCTTTGACATCTCATGTTTGCAAGCTGGAATTGAACAGCAAACCTAGTGCTTTTCTTCAGGGCTAAAGGCAAGACCTAGGCACCAGGGGATCAGCTCCTGTTTAAGCAGGCTAAGTTTGTACTCAAACATACAAAACTTGGGCTTACCTCAGCTAAAATGGAAGAAAAAGCTGCCCAAAGCTAGTTTCTTTCACGCCCCACTGGCAAGGTAGTAATTGCACAAAGACCTTTTTATTATAAGTTGATTTTCCTGAGAAATGAATTCAGAGAAATACTGTAAAGGGTTTACTTTTTGCTTGCCCTTTATTAACCCACATCTTAGGGCTTTCCCTAGAGAGAGACTGTTGGTAAATGAAACCTCTTAGACCTGCACAGGAGCATTTTTGCAATCTGTCCCTGGCTGTGAAGGGAACAGGGACAGGATAAGGCAAGTTGGTGCTATTTAAACAGGGTCATCAGCCAGTATATGGAATTTTGCCTAAAGAGAATATTTAGGAATTTAAACGGGGGAAGGGTTTGGGGTTGGTAGACTACTAGTCAAGATTTGTATCTTAAACAGGATATACTGCAGCTTTTTTATACTAGTAAGGAGAGTAAAGATCCTGTTTGAACTTAAAGATCATTGCTGTTAGTACATCCTAGTTTTGATCTTTAAATAACAAAAGTCCTATAGTTTAATTTATAAAATCATGCCTTGAAAGTCAGTACAAAACCTTCCTGTGATGCTATTCTGGAATCAGGACAGCATGCATAGAGTAAAGGAGGGAGCTGGGAAATTAAAATGTAATTTTCAGACATGATTCTGTCATAGTTCTTATTTTCTTTATATGGAATACAAATACTGATATAGAGTGAAGATTTTCTGTTTTGCATTTTTGTGCTCTTTGATACATTTATTGAGGTCAAATGAAATTTGATATAGTAGGATTTATTATGAAATGCTCTCTGAATACAACTCCATAATTACTCAGCTACATGGTAGTGCATAAAGCTGTAAAACTGCTTAGCCAGACAAGCAATTTATATGTTACATCGAGGTGTGTATGGGAAAGAATATTAGTTTAACTGGGAGCCAAGAGGTAGTAGCCTTAAATCTGAAGGGCTATATGTTTGACGTAATACAGCAAGGCTTTGAAATAAGATATCTAAACTGGGGAGCTACAGCTTTTGGAATATATAACAATTAGACATTACTTTCTGACCAAGGACACTAGTAACAGTTTTCAAAATAAAGCACAGAATGCAAAGCTGATGAAAGGGCAAAACCTTTCAACACTGTACGGTGAGGGAAAAAACATTTCTTCTGGCTTTTTGCTTTTTAAAAAAGAAGGAAAAGAAAAAAGTCAAGATGAAAGAAAACCATTCACTTTAATTTAGTGGAAGCAGGGATGAGGCCAATTCACAAGGAGGTTAGATAGTTGGTATACCAGTGGAATCTGAAAGGGCTTTGGTAAAATTAGCGTGAATTTTCTCTGGGAGCAGATTTGGAATGAGGTTAGAAATGGGTGGCTGTTCAGGGACCAGCACACCACCAGGAGTGAAAAATAAATACTTCTTGGCGTGCATTTGCTCTGTGTCTGATCATAGGCTCTCTTCTGTTTAGCAGGTTCAGGGTCACATGCCTCCGCTCATGATCCCAATTTTTCCACATGACCAGCGGACCCTGGCAGCAGCTGCTGCTGCCCAACAGGGATTCCTCTTCCCCCCTGGAATAACATACAAACCAGGTAAGTAGACAGGGATTTAACATTCTTTTGTGAATGCTAAGATCCATATGTTTTTGCTTAGTAGTCAAAACAAACACAGAAGCATATGAAGGAACTATGAGTAAAAAGATCATAAAAGGTATTTTAAAGTAAAATTAGAATTGTGAAGGGGGCATGTTAATAACTAATTGATTGCTTGAAACTTTACTTTCTCTTCTTCCACTTGAATTTGTTCTGTATTCACAGATAAAATGCTACTTTCCCTCGGGACTACAAATTTTGTCAGCTCTCTCTCATATCTTTACTGTGAATAATTGTCTTTGGTTAAAGATACTTTTCTCTTCCTGAGAGCTTTTATACTCTAGGAAAGTGGTCACATACAGTATAAAATGCTATTATTGTTTGTTGTCTGATTTCTCTTGGAAGAAAAGTTCAAACTGAACTGATTTAATTAGCTTGCCACTAATAGGTAAAATTCTTTTTTGATTTCAGTCTAAATAATGAAGCATTCAGTAGTATTTTCTCATTCATCTTTGAACCTCAAAGACGAGGTCACATAACCTTGCAGTGAAATATGTTTTGAGATGATTTAGCAAATGTTATGATTTTCTTTATTCCTCTGGGTTTACTGGACTCCTGGGGAATTCAATTAGGGGCATAATGGTTTGAAGCTTCTTTCAGAGCATCCTTGTAAACAGGGCTTTAAATGTTTAAAGATATGTTGCCAAAGGAATCCAATGTAAGAAGATAGTCAAGTAAATAAAAGTCAACCTTAATTTCATTTGTACATTCTTTGTAAGTGACCTCACCTCAGAAGCAGTGACCTTGTTCTACTCATTAATAATTTCTGTGTCAAGTTCTTTTTAACGTATTAACCTGATTATATTAACCTCCCAATCTGAGTGCAACAAATCTGAGTGCAGCAGATTTGTGTGTGTGTGTATGGATTTATAAAGCTATTTTAATATGCTTAAAGCAACAATAAAATATAAGTCACTTTACAAAATTCTCTGTGAGGAAACTTACTGAATAGCATAAGACCAAACCTAGTGGGTTTTAACATCTATTTTTTGCCATCAGTTACTCTTATGCATTTGATAGAGAACCCCTTTCCAGTGAAGAAAGATAAGATGTGTCAAAACCCAAATGATTTAAAAAAAATAGAGATTTTGAGGGATTGGCTAATTTAAGGACTGACTTAAAAATTCCTCAGATACAAACCTGAGTAAAAGGATACCTGAGTAAAAGAAAATTGTGTTATTCAAATTGTTAAAAGTTGATTTTGCTAGAGCAGAATTTTTAGAGCAAGTTATATTCTGTGAAATTAGTGTCTGTATTAAGGACAGAATTATATTTTGCCAGAGAATATCTTTCTGTCAGTGCAGTGGTTCAGTTCTTCTCTGATCTCTATAAATAGTTTTGAACTCTCTTCATTTTGACTTCCTTCAGAGTGTTGGTGTACACTAAGTTTACTTGTTTATTCTGAATCTGGGTTGTCATCCCTACACAAGTCTTAGAAACCTTTTAGATGAACTATACATGGAAACTCTAATTTCCATGTTTTTAAATTTAAAATTTTCCACATTTCAAAATCAGGTTATGAGCATTAATTTCTACTAGACATAGATACCAACATAATTAGCATATTATGTAATTTTGTTAAGACAATAATATTGTGTTTTATGGGGGAAGCTACTTTTATATAGTCAATGAATTTGGACCATTTTATAAAGAATCTTCTCACACAGTATCAATGAGATTGCAGTAGATAAGTAAGAATCTAGAGACTGGGGCAATACTGTGTATCATCTGTGCAGCATAGAGCAGTGCCTTGGGGTAGCAAAGCTGGATTTGATTATGTTGGCTGAAACCTGCTAGTTAGGGCAGGACCATGGATTTGGACATGTAGGATGATTTTTCATCACAAGCAAGACTGATAAAAAAGGTGTTATCTGGTGACCCCTAAGTTATGTCAGAGAGTTGAGGTAACCAGAACTCTAAATTCCCAGGTAGCTTCCCAGGTGGCTCAGAGAGTAAAGAATCTGCCTGCAATGCAGGAGATGTGGGTTCAATCCCTGGGTCAGGAAGATCCTTTGGAGGATGGTAACCCACTCCAGTGTTCTTGCCTGGAGAATCCTATGGGCAGAGGAGCCTGGAAGGCTACAGTCCATAGGGTTGCAAAGAGTCGGACATGACTGAGCATGAGTGCAATGCGCATATGCTAAATTATTAAATACTTTGGCTAATGTGGGTCTTACTGTTTATAAAAATTATACTTTGAAAGAATTAAATCTATATGTTCAGATGCTATTGGTACAGACCATACTTAGGAGACTTGGTGTATGCAGTGTTCTTGTCATTCACATGAATTTGGAGAGGAGAATACTATTTGACTGGACCCTGGACAAGGAAAACATTTTTGCCCCAAACTGAACTATAGTAATTTCACCTGTGTGACAGCAAGACAAGGAGAGGAGTAGCATCACATGTAAAAGTCTTGAAGTGGTGGTTAACTGTATAGTTTGATCCCCTAAACAGCAAGAAGAATAACTGCTATGTTGTCTCTCTTTTTGCTCTTTTTTCATCTACCTGTAAACTGAAACAATTCCATCAGTTCAGTTCAGTTCAGTTCAGTCGCTCAGTCGTGTCCGACTCTTTGCAACCCCATGAATCACAGCACGCCAGGCCTCCCTGTCCATCACCAACTCCCGGAGTTCACTCAGATTCACGTCCATCGAGTCAGTGATGCCTTCCAGCCATCTCCTCCTCTGTTGTCCCCTTCTCCTCCTGCCCCCAATCCCTCCCAGCATCAGAGTCTTTTCCAAAGAGTCAACTCTTTGCATGAGGTGGCCAAAGTACTGGAGTTTCAGCTTTAGCATCATTCCTTCCAAAGAAATCCCAGGGCTGATCTCCTTCAGAATGGACTGGCTGGATCTCCTTGCAGTCCAAGGGACTCTCAAGAGTCTCCTCCAACACCACAGTTCAAAAGCATCAATTCCATATTGTTTTTTTTAAAATTAATTTTTATTGGAGTATGATTCTTTTCAATGTTGTCTTAATTTCTACTGTACAGCAAAATGAATCACCCACAAACGTACATATATCCTCTCCCTTTTGGATTTCCTTCCCATTCAGGTCACCAAAGTGCATTAAGTAGAGTTCCCTATGCTATACAATATGTTCTCAATAGTTATCTATTTTATATGTAATATCAGTAGTGTATGTGAGTCAGTCTCAGTCTCCCAATTGCTCCCACTTCCACTGCCCTCTTGATACCCCTGTATTTGTTCTCTACATCTGTGTCTCTGCTTTTGCTTTGCAAGTAAGATTATCTATACTATTTTCTCTAGATTCAAATTCTGTATTGTTTTTGCCTCCGACTGATTGAATACTCATCATTTCCAGAAAGCAAAGACCACCTTGGGGTTATGTTCACTGTTAAAGCTGACTGTTTCTGAATCCATATAGTACATTCTAAACAAATATATTTAGAGCTATCAGCTTTCTCCCCTTCTGATAATTTGACCCATTGTTCTGGGCATTTCAGGGTCCCCATGTGAACACCAGCCAAGCTCTCCCACCTTGGTAGGTTGCTGAGGGGGCAGACTGACTACAGAGATTGTACCAGTTTCAGGGGAACATGTATCAAAATAACTTGTGAAGAATTTCCCCTATTGAGTTTTAATCCTTAGTTAACTTCCCCCCTTTTAAAACTGATTCTCTAATTAGAGAAATCTTTCTAGAAAGTAACCTATCAGGGCCTAGAACATACACCACAGAATATTGGTTGCTTTACTTTATCACATCATGATAAAGCAAAGACTGAGAGATACAGCAGTCCAGGGTAAGATAAATGCAGTTGAGCACCTGTGTTTGTGAAAACGAACAACAACAAAAAGCTTTTGTAGCTGCCAATGTGTATATCAGAGCGATTGAACTGACTGTAAAATGAAGATACTGGATAGACTCCTTGTGTGCCAGGGATGGTTCAGCTGACCATGGACTTCATGTAGCTGGGATTTTTAAAAATGAATGCTTCTAAAGCAGCACCCTTAACGTTTCCCAGGAGATCCTAGGAACAGGATGTCTGCCTATTCATGACTCCTTACTTAGTTATATTAAATATTATGATAACAGTTAAAGTTTATTGAATAATTACTTTGTGCCAAACAGTGTGTTAAATGTTCCACATGGACTATATTTATTTAATTCTTACTTGAACATGTCACTTAGCCTTGCTGAGCCTCACTTCTTTATCATCTAAAAAAAATAAGTCATGATTTGTCCACTGCTCAGTGTGGGTATGAAGATTAAGTTTCTTAAAGTATATGAAAGCTTTTTGAAAAAATTCTAAAGAACTACGTTTGGGGACAAAGTCTGACCATGAGACCTGAGTAAATTTAACTACATTAAACTGCATTCTTATCCACTAGAAATGTGGTTCAAGAACTGAGCATTTGACCTAGATATACTGCCTCTCTGTCTGATGGCCAAAAGCAATTTTACTCTAATATACCTAATGCTTCTTTAAGAAAAAAAAATTTTGGAAAATATACATAAAATAATACTTTTTATATTAACCATTTTTCAGTGTACAACTCAATAGTATTAATACATCTACAGTTTTTAGTAACCATAATCATGATCTATACTCCAAAATTTTTAATCGTCAACAACAGAAAAACTGTGGCCGTAAACAGTAACTCTCCTTATTCCCTTACCCCAAACCCCTGGAAGCTTCTGTTCTGCTATTTCTGTATGTGAATTTGCCTGTTCTAGATACTCTATATGAATAGAATCATACGATATTAGTCCCTCTGTGTCTGGCTTCTTTACTAAGCATAGTGTTTTCAAGGTCCCTCCATATTGTAGCATATCTCAAAAGTCCATTCTTTCCCCACATTCTGGCTATTGTCAATAATGCTTCTGTGAGCATTGATATGCAAATACTTGTTTGTGTCCCTGTTTTCAGTTCTTTTGGATATATACGTAGGAACGGGATTGTTGAATAATATGGGTAGTTCTATGTTTAATCTTTTGAGATACCATCAAACTGTTTTCCATAGGGGTTGTACCTTTCACATTTCCAACCAGCAATGCAACAGTGTTCCAGTTTCTTTATATCCTCACCAATACTTGTTACTTTCCTATTTTTGAAAAAAAAATATAGACATCCTAATAGATGTGACGTGGTATCTCATTGTGCTTTTGGTTTTCATTTCCCTAATGATTAGTGATTTTGAGCATCTTTCATGTGCTTACTGGAAATTTGTATAGCTTCTTGGAAATATATCTGTTTAAGTATGTTGCCTAGTTTTAAATTTAGTTGTTTGTTTACCCTTACTGAATTTTGGGATTTCTTATATATTCTAGATATTAATCCTTTGTCAAACTTATGATTTGCAAGTTTTTTTTTTCCTCATTTTGTGGGTTGTCTTTTCATTTACTTGATAGTATCTTTTGATACACAAAAGTTTAATTCTGATGAAGTCTGATTTTTCTGTTTTTCTTTTGTTGTCTGTACTATTGCTGTCATATCCATGAAATTACTGCCAAATCCAAAGATTTACTCCTGTGTTTTCCTCTAAGAGTTTTATAGTTTCAGTACTTAAGTTTAGGTCTTTGATCCATTCCATTAATTTTTGTATATGGTGTAAGTTAAGGATCCAACTTCACATTTTTGCATGTGGATATCAGTTTTTCCAGCACCATTTGTTGAAAATATGTCTTTTCCCCAGTAAATGGTCTTGGTGCCCTGATTTTAAAAAAGTCAATGAACTGTATATGTAAAGGTTTATGTCTGGGCTATCTATTCTGCTTCATGAGTCTATATACTTGTTTTTATGTAACTATTATACTCTTTTAATTGCTCTAGCTTTGAAGTAAATTTTGAAGTCAGAAAATATGAGCCTTCCAACTCTACTTTTCTTTCTCAAGATTTGTTTTAGCTGTTGGGGCTCCATGCAGTTCCAAATAAATTTGAGGATTGACTTTTCCATTTCTGGATTGTTGAATTTTGATAAAAATTTCACTGAATCTGTAGATTGCTTTGTTGATCTTAACAATGTTAAGTCTTCCTGTCTATGAACCTGAATGCCTTTCTGTTTATTTAGAGCTTTAAAAATTTATTTCAAAAATGTTTTATAGCTTCCCAGTGTACAAATCTTTGCCTTATTTGTTAAATTTATTGCTAAGTGTTTGATTCTTTTAGATACTATTGTAAATAGAATTGCTTCTTAATTTCCTTTTGGATTGTTCATTGCAGGAATATAGAAACACATTTGTTTTTTGTATATTAATCTTATACCCTGAAACTGCTGCTGAATTTATTTATTGGCCCTAGTCATGAATTATTTGGGATTTTCTATATATAGGGCCACTTCATATGCAAATAGACATGGTTTTACCTATTTTTATCAATTTGGATGCCTTTTTTTTTTCTTTTTTTGTCTAAAAGTACTAGCTAGAATTTCTAGCACAGTGTTGTATAGCAGCAGTGAAAGTGGGTATAATTGTCCCCAATCTTAGTCAAAAAACTTTTCAATTTTTTCCACTGTGATGTTAGCTGTGGGTTTTTCAGAAATACCCTTTATCATGCTGATGAACTTTCTCTCTATTCCTAGTTTTCTGAGAATTTTTATCATGAAATGTTGGATTTTGGCAAATGCCTTTTCTGCCTCAATTGAGATGATCATGTGGATTTTTTCCCCATTGTTCTATTAATGTTATGTATTGCATTGATTTTTTTCATGTTGAACCACCCTTGCATTCCTGGGATAAATCCTACTTTGTCATGGTGAATAATCCTCTTGATATGCTTTTGGATTTAATATGCTAATATTTTTTGAGCATTTTAATATTCATGCAAGATATTAATCTATATTTTTTGTGTTTTGTGATGTCTTTATCTGTCTTTATCTTGTTATCAAAGTTATATTGGCCTCATTGCCTCAGTTAGGATATGTTTCCCCTTCAATTTTTTGAAGATTTTATAAGGATTAATGTTAATTTTTCTTAAATGTTCAATAGATTGGTGAGGCCATCTAACTGGTCCAAGAATTTTCTGTTTTAGGAGGTTTTTGATTGCTGATTTAATCTCTTTATTTGTTACAGGTTTGTTTATATTATCCATTTCTCCTTAAGTCAGTTTAGGTAATTAATGTGTTTAAAGGAATTTTTCATTTCTTCCAGATTGTATAATTTGTTGGTGTATAGTTGCTACTTAATACTTCTTTTTAATTCCTTTGCTTCAGTTAGCATTTATTGGCCACCATTTATTTTCTGGTATCTGTATCTATATATATTAATATATGTATGCATATATATATATATATATATATTCTCATTAAATTTTTATAACAACTCTAAACCATAAGTGACATTATCTGCATTTTGTTTAAAAAAGAAACTAAAAGTCAAAGAAGATAATTAACTTTCTACACCTTCACCCCAGAAATTAGTATAGATAGATTTTGGATTGAAGTTCTGAATTTTATACTCTTGCAGGCATGATCTAAGCATAAAGAATATAAAAAAAAGTCTAACTTTTGTGTATGTATGTGTAAAAGGTGTGATTTATATGTATGGGGTTATCAAAATGACATCTTGTGAAGCTTGCCATTTCTATCTTTTCTTGAATATTTAAAGCGGAGGCATGTAACCACTACTGCCGGAATACTTCATTAATTAAAGTCATCTACTTGAAATCAAGCTCAGCTGGTAGAGAATCCATCTGCAGTGCAGGAGACCCCAGTTGGATTCCTGGGTTGGGAAGATTCCCTGGAGAAGGGATAGGCTACACACTCCAGTATTCTTGGGTTTCCCTGGTGGCTCAGCTGGTAAAGAATCCACCTGCAATGTGGGAGACCTAGGTTCAGTCCCTGGGTTGGGAAGATCCCCTGGAGAAAGGAAAGACTACCCACTTCAATGTTCTGGCCTGGAGAATGTCACAAAGAGTCAGACACAACTGAGCCACTTTCACTTTCACCCTTGGAATCAACGCATTTCTGAGGTTCTTCAGATTAGTACTCTCTTTTAAATGAGTATTTAGGTCCAAGAAGAAAATATATATGCTCACCTGTATAAAATAACCTAGTTTTATGGAGATTGAGATTATTTTAAATGTGCCCTTCTTCATATATGGAGGCTATATCATTGGTGAGCTCTCATTAAGTCATAAACTTTAAGTTGTTATTTTAAGTTAATTTCTTATAATGTGGATGCATTTATGTTATTTCATCCATACTCACTTATTTAATTGCTATTGTGACAAATTCCATGGTTTTCATATGATTATCTAAGAGCCTGGATGCATTTATGAAATAAGTGAAGAAATTAAGATGATCCTTGATTTTTAGCTCCTTTAAAGGTATGAAAAAGAATGCAGATGCTCTTAGAAAAAGTCTTGAGATCAAGACTCTCCTCATCATTGGTCTATTCTTTGATGAATAGAGGAGAAATTTAGCAGGAGAAATAAGAACATCATGATCTCAGCAATATATACTGTAATCTATGCCAATTTTTTTTTTGTCCAATTGTTCTCAGAACAAATTAAAGGTTTTGTTTTATTTTTAGGATTCTAAATATGTCATTCATTGCCTGCTAACTTTTGCTGCAATGTGGTGTGATGTCTCACAAAGATAAATTCAGATTGATTATTGCATTCCCTCGGAATATAGAGGAGTTATAATATTTTGCTATTCTGAATATATTCATCCAAGCAAGATGCAGTGTGGCAGGTCCAAGTCTATATTGGTGATTGTGATGGAAATATTTACATGTTGTAGCAAAAATGATGATAACTTAAAGAAATGGGGTCTATCTATGAGTTATTTGGCAACTCAAATAACTTACCATCATCCTGTGATACCATCATACCAAAAAATCTGTGAGAGTAGGGATGTGTAGTACTTTTTCCTGTTTTTTTGGAGGATGGAAAATGAGCCATGAGACTTTAAGCCAGTAACCAAAGAATCTTTGAGTCCTGTCTCCTAGTTTAATTTATCTTTCTTCTCTGCTCCTCCCAAACTCTTTAAATAAGTTAATATCTGAAGTTAGCATCTTAGAAGACTGTAACCATCCCAGTCCCTTGTCTTCCTAAAGAATCAAAGAAAATGGACAGATTTTTATCCATGGGAGTTTTTGCTTTTTAATAAAAATAAAGTTTATATTTGAATCACAGAAACTAGTATTCTTGTAGGAGGTAGCCTGTGTCTAATGGGTCCTACATTCATGATACAAGTGCCTCCTTCTCCAGTGTTTACATCTTATTAAGTTTTGGCTTCATTTCACTTTCCTTGAAAATTAAAAAACATACTTTCTTTCATTCAGGGGCTCTTGCTATGGAGCCACTTTGATTCTAGATTTGTGGCAAGTGAAACTAATGTCAGTCTAATTTTCCATAGGTTTTAAATCCTGTTTCATATTTGTTCTATAATCTTCAGATAAAAATAATTGGTTGTAAAACCTGGAAGCCTAGAGAGATGGATTTATGTAATGGACATTATTTCCCAAATTAGCATTTAGAAGTTGTCTTCTTATACTAGAGGTAGCAAGGGCCAGATTACAGCAGTGCCTACCTAAAACCAACCTGTTTCAACAGGCTTCATCTTCTTTTGTACAAATTTAAAGAGAATGGGTCCTCACGCAAGCATTTCAAATCCAGAGACAAATTTGAAAAAAATTGCTACAACATGTTGACTGATTTCTTGCCAAGTCAGCCGCTAAGAACTTTTTCTTGATGGACTCTTACACACAGTTAAAGGTGAGGGGGCAGGGAGAGGAAGCATGTAACTTTTTAAAAGAGGAGTTAAATCTCTCTACCTATTAAATCTTCTCTTCTACTTTTAACCGCCCCCCACCTCTTCTTCACCCTTATCCTCTCCCTTTTCCTTTTTTTCTCCCTTCTTATCAGTCCCTGTAATATTCTCTGTTGCTTTAATGTATTCATTTTTACTTTTAGTACTGATACAATGATATGTTCTGGAGAAATAGCTTTCCAAAGATTATATTCAGATATACAGATTCAAACCAGCAGAAAGGTTAAAAACATTTTAAAATTTGCTTGTCAGCAGTGGAAAGAAAGCTGTTTGTAGCCAGCAGGTGAGCTGGAGAGTACTACAGGGTGTGGTAGAGATAGTAATAAATTAACTGGCAAGCCAAAAACTATGTTTAAAAAAATCAGCTATTTCATAGCATAGAAGCATGACAGCTATGAAAAAAGGAGTGCCCCAGGGAATTCTTTCAGAGTTTGATTTTTTTAAAATATGTTTGACATGAAAAATGTTTTAGTACAAATAAAGCAACTGGTATTAAACTTACAGGGAGGGGGTTATGGTTTAGAGTTAGTATGAATAATGCATGATATTTAAAGAAAGAACAGCTCTAAAATGTTCTGAGAGGCAACCCATGTTGATAGTTGGAATGGTGATTTTTTCCCCTATTTTTGAAGCATCATTAATTCAGCATCATTTTGTGATTTTTTAACCTGATAAGATATCAACCAAGGAAATACTATTTGACTTAGATTAGGATATTCTTTCTTCAGATAATTTAGTTTAAATATCGAGAGGATCAGTAGAATTATTTAAGTGTAAAGCAACAGTCATTTACTATAAAAAATAATTTGGCCTAGTTATCTTTTTTAAAAAGCTCATGTAGCCCTGCAAACCAAAATCAACCTCATGGAAGGGGAAAAACAAGATCAGATATTTTGAACATTACTCCATAGGAGACCAGCACAATATAGTGTTAGTGAATGCATTGTAGCAGTGCTCCATATGCAATCAGAAGCCAATTGTTACTGGACTGTGTACAAGCACACACTGTGCTCAATGGTCTGATGAGGTATTATGGATATGATGCAAAGAGACTGTGTAGATTAGAAGCTAACAATTTGTTAAAAGTGAAAGCAACTTAACATTTACATTGGGTCAGCTGAGTAGCACTTCATGTAGCAAACAGGATGAGTTCCAAGGAACCAGGGGCACCAGGAAGGCTCCGGGTATTAGTGTCCATGCAGAAAAAGAGAGATTTCATTGCTTTCTAGTTGACTACCTTTATTACGGTGATTCTTTCTACACTTTTCATTATTACATTCAGCTTTTAGTGTGGAAAAGTTCTTGCAAAACAGCATGATTATTGGAAATGTCCAAAATGTGTGGAGGAATAGCCTATTAAAATATAGCCTACAGATAGTACGTAGCACTGCCTTTAAAATAAGTAGCTGAAGCCAAAGTGATACTCCATTAAATCACTGATAGTGTGTAATTTGTCCATATGTATTAATTTTGATTTCAGTTAGCACTATCACAATACATCCCTCATTACTTTCTATTGGTTCTTCAGGTTGCTTGCTTCACACAGCCTGTGCTCTTAGGTCATAGAAGGTACTTTAGCCCTGCTGTTTAGGAGTGGTCTGGAGCCAGAAACACATTAATAAGATGTTGCACTGATCTCTCCTGAACCATGCTCAGTCTCGACCAGACTTTTAATATAGATGTCACATGTAAATTGTGTGGTTATTTAATCAAATCATCATCAAAGAATATGTGATAAGTGCCTAGTGTGTGTCATGATTCTGTGGTAGTTTCCACCGAAAGTTAGTGCAGAAAACAGTCTCCTATCTTTTTGGGATACCAGGCATTTCACAGAATGTTGGCAAAGATTAGCTTCTCTCTTACCCCTCTCAAATTAAAGAGGTTGCATTTAAATTTTTTTCTCGACTTTTTTTTTTTAATAAAATAAAGGTTAGGGTTATGGACAGTCAATAACTCTTAATCTTTTTTGGACTGTGATACTCTGCCTTGTCTACCAAGCCAAAACGTTTTGTTGTTTTAATATAAAAACCTTAATGCTTTCTCGGTGAACTGAATGTCAGCCTGGCTTTAAGATATTTTTTTACTCTTAAAAAAATGATGTATTACAAGATTTGTAATGGAGTGAACATGCTTGAATTGCACATTTAATTTTTTTAACATCACATTCATGTTTTGCCAGTTTGCCTACCAGCTATCTGTTAACAAAAAGTTCCAAGGCAGCCCTGCAAGTCTGTGCCCAACTAAGCCTTTTGTTTCTGCAGATGTTTGGGCTTAGAGCAATGTTGTAAAGCTCAGGCAATCCAAGGACCATGTTTGTACTTGTCTGCTGTGATTCCCAGAGCATTGTCTAAACCTGTATGCATTGTTCTTTCTGACAGGTGATAACTACCCCGTACAGTTCATTCCATCAACAATGGCAGCTGCTGCTGCTTCTGGACTCAGCCCTTTACAGCTCCAGGTAAGTGCCAGAAGAAAAAAATGTGGGATATGAGCCAGTACTTTAGTGGAAAACTGCTAACCAGCTGTATGCTAAATAATGACCTGAATGTTAAATAATTTTTTAAGCATAGCCTGGAAGGATTAACACCTTATGTACTTACCATACTGCAAATAGAAGAAAAAACTGTCAGTGTCAATATTTTTAAAGGAAAAAATGATGTCATGACTTAGTACTATATATTCTCTATCAGGTAAGTTAATGGTTTTACAATTGTTTATGGCTAGTTGATATTGGGTATGTTAGCTTTGTCCTTATAACTTCTTCATCCATGTCTCCATTCACATCCAAATTAGCTTTTACATCCAAGTATCAAAACAGACAACAACACTGGATATTTTCCTTCTTGCAACTCATAGAAAAGGGAGTTGTTATTACCAAATTACTTGAACTATTTGGTAAAATGCAAACACATTGTCCCTGAATATGTGTATCATCAGCCTCATCCTCATACCAGGTCAAAAGACTGGGCATGGTGTCTGATCAGATTCTAGATTGGTGTTCTTTATAAAGCTAAAATTGGAGAGAAAGCTCTTTGGAAGCTAATTTTTAAAAATCCCTTGCACCTTATCTTCTTCATAGTAAAATGGGAAGCGGAGGACTAAGTGATCGATCTTTGCACCCTTTTTGTAATCCTGTCTTATGGAAAATTGATATTAAATATGAGTGTATATTTTAACAAAAACAGAAAGAAAGTATCATTAAAATTAATGGTTAGGCAAGCAGTATATGAGCATTTAGAAAATATAGGATGATAATTTGAATTTCAATGCATTGAACAAAGATAGTTTTTTACTCTTATAATGTACTGTGATGATTTTTCAATTTTCTTAAATAATCTAGGGAATAGCAACTAACTGGGCATTTTTATTTCTTCTTTGCTATTCCTTATATGACTTGAATGTAAAAAATGTACAGATTTTTATGTGAAAAATATAATTTTAA
Source organism: Ovis canadensis (assembly GCF_042477335.2). Classification (NCBI taxonomy): domain Eukaryota; kingdom Metazoa; phylum Chordata; class Mammalia; order Artiodactyla; family Bovidae; genus Ovis; species Ovis canadensis. The sequence continues at coordinate 44,311,090 of NC_091259.1, forward strand.
ACATTCTCAGTTGAGTCTACAAATAACGAATTTTTACAGTACTTTAAGCAGTTCTTGTCATAAGCCTCATCCAGCAAGTCTTGAAGATGTCTAGCATTATGGATCCATTATGGATGCCTAGCAGAGCTAGAGATTTTGCCTCATGAAAGCAGCAGCCCTATCTCTTCTAAGCCCTCACCTTCTCCACTACTAACAGGGAACTTATTGCAGCTGGAAAAAATATAAAAAGAAACCTAACTCACAGTCAGTCTAATCTATTTCTCCTTTTTCCATAGCTGTGCCATTGAGTGTCTTCTTGAGTCAGAGGCAAAAATAAGAAACCAGTACCACTGTTTGATCCTATAATCAAGTTTCTGTGAAAGACAGTATCTGGGTCCTAAACCCTACTTTCTGTTCTTTGGTGTGGTCAGTACCCTGGATTTAGAAATATGTGTTCTGTTTCATGAGTTCTGACAGTATGTTTTGTCTTTTTTTTTTTTTTTCTGAATATGCTACTAAACAGAAAGGTCATGTCTCCCACCCACAAATTAACCCAAGGCTAAAGGGCCTAAGTGACCGTTTGGGCAGGAGTTTGGACACCTTTGAACATGGTGGTGGCCACTCTTACAACCACAAACAGATTGAGGTATGAATGCTTACATTGGTGCTTCATTGGGTGGGGGACTGGATTGTTCAGTCATATTCTAGGCTTTTTTGACAAGTGCCAAACACTCAAACACTAAAATATAATGTTTCGCCTTTTCTCATGCCTAAGGAGGCTCATTTTCACTCCTTTTCTTTCAGAGAAAAAGTCAAACCCCAAACCAGTGCCTCTGAAGTAGATTGTTTATTGCTATATATTTAGGCAAATTCTTTACATACTTTCAAAACCATCTTTATTTCCCTTACCCTTTTTTCTTTATGTATAGTGCTGCATAGTAGTTTAAAAAAAAGAAACACTTAAACATTAAGAAAAAAACAAGAACTTCAGTTCACCGTGTATCAACCCTGTAGAGTTGATAAAATATCATTCTGTTTTTATAGACAAAACAACAGAGGTTCAGAGAAGTCAAGTTATTTAACCAAGACTACAAAATTTTCTTGGAGTCAGTGATTATCCAGGATTTCTAATTCTATCTATTTCAGGTTTTCTAATTTAGTTTTCTCTGACTGAATTTGAGGTTGGGTGCCTGGGCCTGACTGGTTGTTTTTTGCCCCGTAGACTTATATAGTAGCTCTTTCATACTGAACTTCCAATAAAGCTCTTTGTTGTTTTTGTGAGATGTTCTTACTGCATGGGAGAAGATGCCTCATATAGCTCTTTTAAAAAGCAAACCCCTTTCTACTATAGGGACCCAGTCCTCCTCTCTCCAATATCGTGCTTAATTCCTCTATTATATCATTGGAAAACCTCTTTAGGGCTATCAGATTCTAGAGGGTTGCTAGCTATCCTTCCTTAGAAGTGAGAAAGCTCAACTTCTCATTTCATTCTTTAGGACTATCAGATATTGGAGTGTTGCTAGCTATCCCTCCTTCTTAGAAGTGAGAAAGCTCACAAGAAGAAAGAAGAGAACAAGATCAAAGGACACCTTGGAAGTAGCCTAAGGAAGAGTTTGAGTTCAGAGCTTGTCACTTGCCTTCTTCCTTTCCCTTTCCCTTTGATTATAAGAAGTATACAGGGGGTTCCACCCAGACATGACAAGGCATACTGTTAGAGTATCTGCTATCTTCTATGCAGCCAAAAGGAATTTCTTTTCTAAGGGTTCCTTTTGGCTGTAGAGAAGGTGCCACGTTTCTGGACGTTCTGACATCTACTGTGCTTAGGATTGCTAAACGGAGAGATAACCGGACACTAGGAACAATTCTTTGAATTAGCAAGGCTTACCTATTCAGGACAGCTAGTTCAAATTTTAAGTACTTGGAAGAATGTGAAAGCAGAGGACCTTGGCTCAGATTCAAAACTTCCTCTCCTCTTGACCTTTTTTTCTCTTGAGGTGTTGAGTTCTATTCCATCGGCCTTCCCTGAGCCAGTTTTCTACCCAGTTTCTCCTCTTAGTTTTTCACTTGAGTTGACATCTCTTCCCCACACCATCACAGACCTCTGATGCTGTCAAATCTGGCTTCTCCTGGGTTTCTGGAAATCACGATGTCATATATGTGAGTGCCAGACAGTGTAAAGCTGTAGCAATGCTGATCTAGGAGCACGTGTCTGTCACTTTAATTAGGCTGAACACAGAACCTGGTAAGGTGGAGGCCCTCGGCTTTGGAGGGTAAGCTTGGGTTGGTAGGAGAGTTTCCTGTTGTTGTTGTTGTTTTATTCTGGCTCTGTTCTCTTGTTTCCACTTTTTGCGCTTTTCCTTGCATGTCAGGAAACCATTGCTGTTTGCTTGTATGGTACACTATTTAGAAAAGATGGATCTTATTTGAAAGGCAGATTTCTCAAACTTTCTTACTGTGAGTGTAACAGGTTTATTGAGTGTCCCATGAGCAGCACAGAGGACAGCAATATCTAAGTTGTTACAGACACTAACATTTTAAATCTTGACTAAAAGTAGAGAGAAAACAATAATATTTTGCTTTATTGATTTTAGTCTACTTTCTTTTCTAGCTCAGGTTTTCTCCATTCCTTTAACAAGCTAAAATGTCACAGCTCTGTCAACAATTATGATAACAATAAACTGGGGATACTAAGCATTACAATATGTTAATGAGTTTTATTTCTATTTAGAGAGTCTTAGGAAGAAAAGCCGCAATGCATGTATACCACTACAACCTCCACACACACTCTGCTGAGTTGAAAAGAAGTGGTCGTCTCTACCTGATATATAGTTAATTTGTCCTTCAAAGGTTTTTCACTTCTAGCATTGTGAGCTGGGGTCATCTTAACAGTAAAGTCATGGTCTGGAAGCCTGAAGTTTTGTTATCACCTGAGAAAAGATGGGAGCTGACTGTGGCTCAGATCATGAACTCCTTATTGCCAAATTCAGACTTAAACTGAAGAAAACAGGGAAAACCACTAGACCACTCAGGTATTACCTAAATCAAAGCCCTTACAATTATACAGTGGAAGTGACAAGCAGATTCAAGGGATTAGATCTGATTGACAGAGTGCCTGAAAAGCCATGGATGGAGGTTTATGACATTGCAGAGCAGTGATCAAGACCATCCCCAAGAAAAAGAAATGCAAAAAAAGGCAAAATGGTTGTCTGAGGAGGCCTTACAAATAGCTGAGAAAGGAAGAGAAGCTAAAGGCATAGGAGAAAAGGAAAGATACCCGTTTGAATGCAAAATCCCAAAGAACGGCAAGGAGAGATAAGAAAGTCTTCCTCAGTGATGAATGCAAAGAAATAGAGGAAAACGGTAGAATGGGAATTTTCTTCAAGAAAATTAGAGATACCAAGGGAACATTTCATGCAAAGATGAGCACAATAAAGGACAGAAGATATTAAGAAGAGGTGGCAAGAATACACAGAAGAACTATACAAAAAAGATTTTCATGACCCAGATAACCACGATTGTGTGATCACTCACCTAGAGCCAGACATCCTGGAATGCAAAGTGAAGTGGGCCTACGAACAAAGCTAATGAAGGTGATGGAATTCCAGCTGAGCTATTTCAAATCCTAAAAGATGATGCTGTGAAAGTGTTGCACCCAGTATGCCAGCAAATTTGGAAAACTCAGCAGTGGCCACAGGACTGGAAAAGGTCAGTTTTCATTCCAATCCCAAAGAAAGGCAATGCCATAGAATGTTCAAACTACTGCATAATTGCAGCCATCTCACATGCTAGCAAAATAATGCTCAAAATTCTCCAAGCCAGGCTTCAACAGTATGTGAATCGTGAACTTCCAGATGTTCAAGCTGGATTTCTAAAGGCAGAGGAACCAGAGATCAAATTGCCAACATCCTCTGGATCATCAAAAAAGCAAGAGAGTTCCAGAAAAAAATCTACTTTTGTTTTATTGACTACGCCAAAGCCTTTGTCTGTGTGGATCACAACAAACTGGGGAAAATTCTTAAAGAGATGGGAATACTAGATCACCTGACCTGCCTCATGAGAAATCTGTATGCAGGTCAAGAAGCAACAGTTAGAACCAGACATGGAACAACAGACTGGTTCCAAATTGGGAAAGGAGTACGTCAAGGCTGTATATTGTCACCCTGCTTATTTAGCTTATATGCAGAGTACATCATAAAAAATGCTGGGCTGGATGAATCACAGGTTAGAATCAAGATTGCCAGGAGAAAGATCAATAACCTCAGATACACAGATGACACCACCTTTAAGGCAGAAAGCAAAGAAGAACTAAAGAGTCTCTTGATGAAAGTGAAAGAGGAGAGTGAAAGAGTTGACTTAAAATTCAACATTCAGAAAACGAAGATCATGGCAAATAGTTGGGGAAACAATGGAAACAGTGAGAGACTATTTTGGGGGGTTCCAAAATCACTGCAGATGGTGACTGTAGCCATGAAATTTAAAAGACGCTTGCTCCTTGGAAGAAAAGCTGTGACCAACCTAGACAACATATTTAAAAGCTGAGACATTACTTTACCAACAAAGGTCCATCTAGTCAAAGCTGTGGTTTTTCCAGTAGTCATGTATGGATGTGAGAGTTGGACTATAAAGAAAGCTGAATGCTGAATAATTGATGCTTTTGAATTGTGTTGGAGAAGACTCTTGAGAGTCCCTTGGACTGCAAGGAGATCCAACAAGTTAATCCTAAAGGAAATCAGTCCTGAATATTCATTGGAAGGACTGATGCTGAAGCTGATACTTTGCCCACCTGACGCGAAGAACTGACTTATTGGAAAAGTCCCTGATGCTGGGAAAGATTGAGGGCGGGAGGAGAAGGGGATGACAGAGGAGGAGATGGTTAGATGACATCACTGACACAATGGATGAGTTTAAGTAGGTTCTGGGAGTTGGTGATGGACAGGGAAGCCTGGCCTGCTGCAGTCCATGGGGTCACCGAATCAGACACGACTGAGTGACTAAACTGAGAGAAAAGATATTTGAAAAGATCCTTCTTACATTAGCATATTCTAATACTTTCTTTAAAATAAGAAAGACACAGGAAAGTTTTCTTTTTTTTTTTAAACTCCATGCTGATCTAAGGCTCGTTTGCTGGTTTTCTCTGCCTCAGGGGCACAATATTAGGAGAGAGAAGTATGCTATTTTTAGTTGAACAGTTCAGCAGATGGAGTCATGAATGCTCATATATCTGAAGGTTGAGGGGCTTGAACCATTAATTTTGATAATGTATTTAACCCTGGGAACAATCAGAAACTGTAACTCTAAGGTTACAGTGCTTTTGACCTTTAGAGAACAGAGGGTACTTGCTACAGTAAACAATATATTATATTGCTACTTATTCTGAGTCTGTACTGGTATAAATTTCAGGACCAGTTGCCATTTGCTTTCCTCAGCTATGTTAGCATTGGTCCTTCAAGTAAGTCAAAAGGTAGTGTGGGGGGTGGGGGGTGGGTGGGGAACCAGTATAATGAGGCAGTCATGTAAATATGGCCTTTCAATAGCTAAGATGTTAGATTATTTTTGAAGAAACATTGTCTCAGAAATAAGCTCAGAATGACTCTTTTTTTTTTTGATGAAAAAGTGATTTTAGTGTATTGATTCATTTTTTGTGGTTACTTTCAATATGATAGATACCTAAGGTAATTTTGTTTTGTTTTTTAATTAGACATAATGTTGCCTCATAGTTGTAGTTTATATTAAATACAATTTAGTGCCATATCATGCAAAGTGGTACACCTGTCTCATACCTTCTTATTAAATGATGCATGCTTCTCTTTAGTAAATACAGCAGTTAAATATCACACAGTTTAAGAATTTCTAATTAAAATATCTCCACATGTCAGCATATTGGTAATGTATTATTTTAATCCATTTATTTTGTTTATGAAACAGTGACATATGTTTAGATTGTGAAATATATGAGCCTTAAAAATCACTTTATTGAAGAAAATTAATTCCTACAATACTGTCTCTGTAATGTGTTCACTCACCCAGTCAGTCACTGGCGGCACTGCCAGTCTTAATGTAGGGTAGACACACTTACCAGTTTTATCTGCAAAACAATCTCAGAAAGAAGCAATAATAGTTCTTTTTCTTAGTTCCAAACGATAGGGTTTTCTTCCTCTACTTAAAAAAAAAAAAATTCATTAATTCAAACCTGGCCCCCCAAAACACTTTCTGTTGCTTTAAAAACAAAACAAAACAATGAAGAATGGAACTGAGTTATGTATAAGGGATTCTGAGAGACCAATCAAAATTAAAAGCAAGCTAGTTACCTTTTCAAAGTTAGACATAGTAATTTGTTTGTCAGCAGGGAGACGTTTGGGTCAGCCCTGAAATAAAGTGACTGTCAGCAGTTATTCCTACAAGACAAGTAATTTCACTCAGTGTATTACTGACAGATTGCTCACTTCTGTGAATCACCAGAGAAAACAAACTTAATATTGTTACAGGCAGAGTTTCTGTCTTCATTAGCCTCAGAGAATGATTTTTATCTAACATTCAAAGCCTACCAAGCTGTAGTTGGAACATATTTTAACTACCAAGTTCTTATAATGATAGTATGTATGGGTGGTAGCCTGAATGAAAGGAAGTAAATATGAAAATTTTTAAAAATCAATGTAAATATATTTTCACTTTTACTTGATGGACATTATGTGTAGTTCTGGAAAGATTTGAGGAAAGCAGTATAATTAGAGCCTTGAAACACTAGAAAAACCCATCAACCATAAGTTATTCTTAAATGGAACTATTAAAGTCTTGCAAAGTTTGCAAAGATGGAGGAGAACAATTGAATTTTTGCAAAAGTGAATAGAAACACATATTTTATTTAAATGATATTGTCAATTTTCATGCTACAAATGGAAAGTGAAGAAGTGCCTATCAACATTGAGAATGTTCCATTTCTATTTTAGCTCCAGCCTGAATCTTTATGATATTATATTTAGATGCTCTTCTCTGGCTCATACCCTGCCTTCTTGTTTGAAATCATAAACATGCCTCAGTTCTGTGGAGGAATGAGAGTGAGTTAGCTGGACTGGGTGGGCTTTGGAGGTTGTGATTTCTAATAGAGAGATGAATAAAGAGTTGATTAGAGTGACCTATTACTAGCTACCTGATGGAAAAAAAGTAATGCACTGATTCAAAGCTTGTTCTGAGGATACCAACTAGGGGGTTGTGCTTTGAGGAGAAATGCTTGCTTTTCTCATAATCAGCCTTCTCTCACCCACTTTGACTTTAAAAGAGTGAAGGAATCTGGAAGGACCATTATAGCTGTGATTAGATGAGCTATGGACTAATAGAATAAACTCCATTTTGGAAGCAGAATCTTGAATGAGAGTTTCTGCTATTACTATGTTGTCCTGCACTGTTCTCAAATTGCCTCCTTTTTTCAGTTTGTTCCTTGTAAAAAAGGGACAATATTTTTTTACTGTGAGTAGTAAATGGATTAACAAGGCATGCATAAATTTCCACAAAAAATCATTATCAAGATAGGAAAAAAACTTTCCAACATCCCAAATAAGCAGTCAATTCTACTCTAGCTTTGCTGCCTAAGTGTTTCTCATGGGTGGCTCTGATCTACCAGAATGTGTCACTGAATTCAGGGATTTTTGTTTCTTTTGTTTACTGTTGAATCCTCAGTGTTGCCTATGACCATAGTTGGTAAATAAATTGAATTAGTGAATTTCCTTTTTGGTGGTCATCTGCAACTCAATCTTTGGATTTTTTTTTTCTTTTTGCAGGGGAGAGAGGATATGTTCAGCCAAGTGGTCTGTCTTTAGAGGCATATTCTCATATAAACAACTTTTCATTTCTAGGTAGGTTTCTTACAAATAATGGCAGGTGTTAAGGGAGTCTTGGTGAAGGTTAAAGACATATAGGTAGATCAGAGAAGGATGCAAAATATGAAGACATTTTCTAGTGTTTGGAAATATGACTTGTCATTGTATTCAAGAATACGATTATTCCTACCCACAAATTAAAACATTAGGTAAACTGGATTTTCTCGTAGAAATTTGATTTTCAGTTGATTTTCAAATAATATCTAAAAGTTGAGAGCATGCCTGTCTCACTAAGCTCTGTTAATTACTGTGTTTTAAGTCATTTATTTGATGGGATATTTGGCTGTACTCACAGAGATAGTTTAGTAGGAGCCCAGGACCTTGGAATTACACAACCAGTTCAGTTCTCTATCTTTCTTAGTGTAGCATTTCCACCCACATTCATTTAGCTCCAGCCTTACTAATTAATCCATACAACAAGGAACTCCTAGTATGTGAATACTTGTATTTAAATAGACTGCTTGTAACATGCAGTGGTTTCTAAAATAGTGACAAGTATTTCTATTCCTGTTTTTACCAAACTGGAGTTTTGAAGTATTGTTTGGTTGGCATCATGTATCTGTATGTTTATGAGTTATAATGAATTACCTTGGAATTAAGAGAGATGATGTGATTAAGAACATAGGGGAAGGTTTGAAAGCAAAGTATTCTGGTATTTTAAAAAATGCTTCACTCCAGTTTCCAACCATAGAGTAAGTCAGGATATGCAACATTTATGAAATTTAAATCAGAGAAAGATATGGTGGGTAACAGAACAGACTGAGCAGAATGGAAATATTTTTAAACCACTTTATTCAAGCATGATTGACATACAAAAAACTGAACATATTTAATATATACAACTGGATGAGTTTGGAGATAAGTATATATCCATGAATACATAACACAATCTATGCCATAAATATATCCATTTATCTCCAAAAGTTTCCTCTCACCATTAGTGTTATTATTATATGATAAGAACATTATTAGATAAGTGATAAGAGCATTTAACATAAGATCTACCCTCTTAGCAAGTTTTTAAGTGTACAATACAGTATTATTAACTATGGGCTTCAAGTTATACAGTAGATATCTAGGACTTTATTTTGCATAACTGAAACTTTGTGCTCTTTAACTAATACTTTCTGTTTCCCCTATCTCATCCCCTGGCAATCACTATTCTACTCTCTGATTCTATGAATTTGACTGTTTTAGATTCCTCATATAATTGGCATCACATAGTAATTGTCTTCTGTGTCTGAGTTATTTAAATTAGCATCTCTTCCAAGTTTCTCCATAATGTTACAAGTGGCAGGATGTCTTCCTCCTTTTTTAAGGCTAAATAATATTATATTTTATGTACATATTGCATTTTCTTTATCCATTCATCCATCAGTAGACATTTAGGTTGCTTTCATGCCTTCGCTATTGTGAATAACACTGCAATGAACATGAGAAAGCAAATACCTCTATAAACTCATGATTTCAATTCCTTTGGAGATATATCTAAAAGTTTCAGACTTTTTTTTACATTTAAGACTTCCTTTTCAAGGGTTTTTTTTTTTTTTTTTTGTATGGTTTAAGATAAAAGTTCAATTTCATTATTTTTCTCATGGATATTGAGTTTTCCCAATGACATTTATTGAAGAGACTATCCTTTCCCCATTGGGTATTCTTGTTGCCAGTGTTGAAAATCATTTGACTGTAATTTGTGCAGGTTTATCTCTGAGCTCTTTATTCTGCTCCATTGTATGCCCATATCTATATATCCATTGTATACCCATATCTATATATCCATTGTATGCCACTATCATTTTATTATTATTATAGCTTTGAGATATATTTTGAAATTAGGAGCTTTGTTCTTGTTCAGGTTTGCTTTGGATATTTGGGGTCTTTTGTGGATGCGTGTGATTTTAGAATTTTTTTTCTTTCTGTGAACAATTTCATTGAGACTTTGTTAGGAATTGCATTGCATCTATAGATTTTTGCAATTTTAGTTTTTCTAATCCAAAAGTATTTTTAAGTGATATTTTAATGAAAAGGAATTGAGAAGCTACATATAGTTGGATGGATTCCCAACACAGACGTGCCCCAGTGGAGGAATAAAACTTCTGATCAGTATCTAGGGCATATTCACTACTTTCCTGCCAATTCTTCCTTTCTGTTTTACTTGTAGAAATGTTCATACGCTACAGGTATGTATGTTGTGCAAATGCATATCAAATGAAAATTCAAGGAATATTTATAGTGACTTAAAGTCTCTCCTTACTGACTTGAAACCATCTTGCTTTAATTTGACTGTTCTAGATTATTAGGGTTAGGTTAATAATCACAGTTTAGATCTTCCAAGCCCAGATGGCACTATTAATAGATTCTTTTCTCAATTAAATATAAACAAACAAGCACTCAACACCTGCTATGTACTAAATATCCACTGTGCCAGTTGCTGTATGGATAAAAAGTCATATACTTTCTTCTTTCTTTCCTCTCATAATTGGTGACATCAGTACAGCCATCTTGAGTCACACTGAGAAGAATTAATGTAACATTACTTTCTCTAGCTTTATAAATACCAATTCCTTTATATATATAGTCATTTAATCCTGGTTTGGCTAAGTGCTTGCATTGCTTTTTAATAGACAAAAATGGAGGAAAAATAGAGCCAAATTTATTTCCCCAGGCCACTACACTCTTGGCCATTTGGTGAAGCAAAACCTTAAATGAAAAAAATCTTAATTTCCAGTACACTGAGTTCATTTCTTTTTTCTTTTTCTTTTTTATTTTACTTTATTTTACTTTACAATACTGTATTGGTTTTGCTGTAATAGAACTGCCTTATGACCTAGCAATCCCACTGCTGGGCATACACACTGAGGAAACCAGAATTGAATGAGTTCATTTCTTACTGTGTGTTCCTCTTATAGCCCGCTCTGGACACAACTGAAGCAACTTAGCAGTAGCAGCATAATACCTATAAACAACCTTTGATGTCATAATACAGATTAACCTAGACTATGATCCTTGGTACATTATCAGGAATTTTCCTAATGCTGTTTAGTCTGGAGTAGAATGAACTAAAAATAATAGATGATAGATGTGTATACAGATTTTATTGCTTAAAATATATACTTGTGTTGACCATCAAACTCTCCAAAGTACAAACATACAGTGCTCATTTGAAGCCAGTTTGAAATAGTTTCTTTTAATCTAGAAAATCAATTTGGGGGATATTTATCAGGTTTTCACTAGTTCACTTATTCACTTGAATTAAATAACTAGTGAAGTATTATTACATCTTTTCTTTTAAAATCCTTATTACTTGAAATTACACCTGTTAGTTTTGAATGACTGACAAGTGACATAAATCTTACTGTCTCTTGGAATTGTATCAAAATATTTTTTGAAAAGGAAGCTTATAAATGATTGTGCTCAGGAAATTTGAAAAAGTTTGTGTGAAAATTAAAACAACAAATTTAACAATTTGTTCAGTTATTTAACAATATTTATTTAGTGGCTATAACATGCCAGGTACTAGTCTAGACCAGAGGTCCTCAACTGGAGGCTATGTTGCCCCCTAGAGTTCAGTTGATAATACCTGGAGACATTTTTGATTGTTATAACTTAGGATGGGGGTGGAGATGCTATTGGCCTCTAGTGGGTAGAGGCCAGGGATCCTGCTGAAAACCTTACAGTACACAGGTCAGCACCCTCATCAAATAAATATCCAGTTCAAACTATCAGTAGCTGAGGCTGAGAATACTAATATAAAATGAAGCCCTTGTCTGATATAGTTTACATGCTAGTTGGGGAAAGAGAAAATAGGGGAAGAATATTTAATAAAGAGTTGGGATGCTGGGCTAGATGAAGCACAAGCTGGAATCAGGATTGCTGGGAGAAACATCAATAACCTCAGATAAGCAGATGACACCATCCTTATGGAAGAAAGCAAAGAACTAAAGAGTCTCTTGATGAAAATGAAAGAGGAGAGTGAAAAGTTGGCTTAAAACTCAACATTCAGAAAACTAAGATCATGGCATCTGGTCCGATCACTCATAGCAAAAAGATGGGGAAACAATGGAAACAGTGACAGACTTTATTTTCCTGGGCTCCAAAATCACTGCAGATGGTGACTGCAGCCATGAAATTAAAAGACTCTTGTTCCTTAGAAGAAAAGCTATGACCCACCTAGACAGCATATTAAAAAGCAGAGATGTTACTTTGCCAACAAAGGGCCGTCTAGTCAAAGCTATGGTTTTTCCAGTAGTCATGTACGAATGTGAGAGTTGGGCTATAAAGAAAGCTGAATGCCGAAGAATTAATGCTTTTGAACTGTGGTGTTGAAGAAGACTCTCGAGAGTCCCTTGGACTGCAAGGAGATCAATGAATCAATCCTATAGGAAATCAGTCCTGAATATTCATTGGAAGAACTGATGCTAAAGCTGAAACTCCAATACTTTGGCCACCTGATGCGACGAACTGACTCACTGGAAAAGTCCCTAATGCTGGGAAAGATTGAGGGTGGGAGGAGAAGGGGAAAACAGAGGATGAGATGGTTGGATGGCACACCAGCTCGATGGACATGAGTTTGAGTAGGCTATGGGAGTTGGTGATGGACAGGGAAGCCTGGCCTGCTGTAGTCCATGGGGTCGCAAAGAATCAGACACAGTTGAGCGACTGAACTGAACTGAACTGGGATTGCAAATCTTACTCATCTTAACAGAAATATCCCACCTACCTGTCTACCTATCCACCTGGACATATATGAGCAGATTTAAAAGACTGAGACCAATATGATGGGTTCTTCGCATCACTTGGATCTTCAGAACTAAGACTTTTACTCTAATCAGTCACTTCTGCCTAGAGCAGTCACAGTTCTCAACCTTATTATTTCAGTTGTTTAAGCACACAATATACTCTGGGTTTTGGTAAAGGAATATTATTTATGACTATAATAGTATATAAATCTGTCTTTCAGAATGAAGTAAATATTAAATTTGGTGAGGATATGGAAGCTGTTCATTAGTTTTTATAGGATGCTATTTGTTGAGGTCCCACAGGATGAGTGGAATCACTCTTGGCAGAGAACCTGTATTTGATGTGTGGATTGGATATTATAAAGGAGCCTAACTTTGTAAAAACAAAACTAGACAAAACAGACTCAAGAATAGTATGAATATTACATATATATATATGTACAGTTATACATAATGCATAGTACTGAATAAGCAATTTATATTTAGACTGTATAATAAATTATACTTTGATATTACCCCATATTTTGAAAGAAAAATTGAGTATACTAACACATATATATGGAATTTAGGAAGATGGCAATGACGACCCTGTATGCAAGACAGGGAAAGAGACACAGATGTGTATAACGGACTTTTGGACTCAGAGGGAGAGGGAGAGGGAGAGGGTGGGATGATTTGGGAGAATGACATTCTAACATGTATACTATCATGTGAATTGAATCGCCAGTCTGTGTCTGACGCGGGATGCAGCATGCTTGGGGCTGGTGCATGGGGATGACCCAGAAAGATGTTATGGGGAGGGAGGTGGGAGGGGGGTTCATGTTTGGGAATGCATGTAAGAATTAAAGATTTTAAAATTTAAAAAATAAAAAACTAAAATTAAAAAAAAAAAATTGAGGCTCAGATGGGTTAAGTGACTTGGACCAGATTACTTACCTATTAAACAGAATAGGACTATAATGTATTGTTTAAGTGCATTTTAAAATTTATTTCCTGACCAAGATTCTTTGCTTAAAACTCTGCAGTATGTAGGTGTGTAGGAAGCACAGTCATTTAGAACTTTTCCTGCACAACTTATTCTCCTATTATTATAATACCTAAGTGAATTAAAAGTAATATAATTAAATTGTAAAAGGAAAATTTTCAAAGCCAACATCACATTTTGGGGATCTCAAAGAGTTCAGTTATTTCCCAAATTTGTAGTTAACTGTCCAGAAGAAATTTCAAGCCTACTAGAATTAACAAAGAAAGATAGCTATCATGAAATATATTTTCTTCCATAGCTTTCTTTGGAGGAAAATGCTTATGTTTTTTGCTGAGTGTGGAATTCTTTTCTTTTGAGAGTTTCTAGGCCTGTCTTATAATTTCAAAGTTTTGATGAGTCTCCCGGAGTAGCTAGGGAGTGTGTCCTTGCCCATCCCTCGCCTGTGCTGCCCTCTGAGCGTGTTCAGCAGGTTGCATGCCAGCAGATGAAGCAGATGTTTGACCATACTGGAATGGAGCGCCTGCTGCATCAGGAGCTGGGGATTCCTCTTGACATCTGGACGTTGTTGGGTCGGGATGCCAGCCTCAGGCCAGGAGGCTGCGGGAGCTGTGGGGCAGAGAGCACAGTCTTTGCTGCTCTTTAAGCGATTAGTGCACTGAAGCAGCAATAATGTTGAATTATCGCTTGGCTGCTTTCTTCTCAGGAATCTTGGGACAATAGAAGAGTCAGGAAGGAGCATTTACAGTAAAGTCATGTTCAGAGAGACAAGACTAATTATAGAGTATTAAAGAGCTTTATTTTAAAATGATGTAATTTACAAATAGCTTTGGACAGTGTATGCAACTTTTTTAGAACCATAAACCCTGTAGTTCTAAAGAGACTTTTCTAATTTCAAATGGCTAGTATAAAACCATTCTTTCAGCAATTTTCTAGTTTTAGAAAATCAGGGCAAGTAGTGCCACTGAAGATACAACATCGGGTAAAAAGAGAAAGTATACTAATGCCTTTAGCTGCTGGGGAAAAGTTATCTGGCTTGAGGGGAAGAGAGACTTTGGGTTAGAGATTGACTGAATTATGCACTGGCTTTTCCAGTTTCACTTTATCACACTGAAAACTGGTCTGCATTTGCTACCCAGAGCTGAAACCATCTGTTACACCAATTTCCTTTATGATATGTGTTATTTAAGCACAATGGATGTGGAAATGGGTAGTTTAAAATGTATTTTGCGATGAACAGTTGTCACATTATGTTGCTTTTCCTCTTATAATTTTTCATTAGTGAGACCTCTGTGCTCAAAGAAGCCTTCTTATAAACAGATTATGGCCATTTATGTTCACAGTAATATATTGGAGAAGAATGCTATGTTGCTCTCACTTAACCTCTCGTATTCTAAGGGGGTTATATTTAATTAACACTGGTGAGAGGCTGACCTGAGAGGCTGTAGAAAGTGATTGAACTGCATTTTCCAAGCTCTGCTCTAGTCAGCTGGGAAAGAAAAAAAAATTAGAAAGTACTATTTTCTGAAATTCCTTCTAACTAAGCTGTATTTCAACGGGCCATTTAATGCTCAAATGGACAAAGGTATTACTTCAGTCATTGAATTGTATCAAGCTCTTTCTCAGAGGTCCAGTTTAAACACTCTATAGGAAAAGTGGTTTAGCATCACATTCTCAATGGATTATTGCTTGATCTGCTTAAAAAGAAAAAAAGCAAATCTTTTTTTTTAATTTATTTTTTAAATTTTTTTTAATTTTATTTTTACTTTATTTTACTTTACAATACTGTATTGGTTTTGCCATACATTGACATGAATCCACCACAGGTGTATACAAGCTCCCAATCCTGAATCCCCCTCCCACCTCCCATCCCATATCATCTCTCTGGATCATCCCCATGCACCAGCCCCAAGCATCCTGTATCAAACATAGACTGGCACTTCATTTCTTACATGATAGTATACATGTTTCAATGCCATTCTCCCAAATCATCCCACCCTCTCCCTCTCCCTCAGAGTCCAAAGGTCCGTTCTATACATCTGTGTCTCTTCTGCTGTCTCGCATACAGGGTCATCATTACCATCTTTCTAAATTCCATACATATGTGTCAGTATACTGTATTGGGGTTTTTCTTTCTGGCTTACTTCACTCTGTATAATCGGCTCCAGTTTCATCCATCTCGTTAGAACTGATTCAAGTGTACTCTTTTTAATGGCTGAGTAATACTCCGTTGTGTATATGCGCCACAGCTCTCTTATCCGTTCGTCTGCTGCGCATCTTTTTTTTAAAAAGAAAGAGAAACAGTCACTGTCACTAAATGGAGTAGAGCATGTGCCCCAGCTAGTCCTCAGTGTGCTGAGATTGCCCTCCAGAGTTTAGGGGATCCTTAGACCAC
This sequence comes from Ovis canadensis, assembly GCF_042477335.2. NCBI lineage: Eukaryota > Metazoa > Chordata > Mammalia > Artiodactyla > Bovidae > Ovis > Ovis canadensis. Next base: position 44,327,059 of record NC_091259.1, read on the forward strand.
ATAGAAAAAGATACGCCTCTATAAAGTGCTCATCTGCTCAGAACATCTTCCTCACATCCTAGGAAGTATTTGTTCCAGGGCCCAAGGGGTAGTCCCTGAATAATGAATGCATAGCTATGTCATTGGCTTAGACATGGTACAGCAGAGTGAGAGCATGAGGAGTTTGCTGAGAAAGCAAAGGCCTAAATCTGACCAATTTGGGTTGAAATCCTCCACTTTCCCATACTTTTCCATCCATTTATCAATGGTTTTAATAGAGGCATTGCTGATTTGCAGAATAAAGTATTCATATATCATTCATCTATATCCACCCATATTATTCCTGATTTTAGATCCACCTCTGCCACATTTCCTGACTATGAAACTCTCAGCAGCAAATACCATTATACCTCACTGTGAAAAAGGAAAATGGCATATATCATCAGGTGGTGATATGCCACTGTGTGTTTGAACAGCATGCTCACTCTTTATTTAGTAGCTAGCTTGTTCTGTGACATGCTGTCTGTCTATACAATAGTAAATGGCTGGAAGGTTTCAAAAAATCAGTTCCATAAGACCTCTTCAGTTAAAAGAATGATGTGAACATGAGCTAATGTCCTCTGAAACTCAGTCTCCTCAGCTATGAAATGGGGATAATGATACCTCCCATATCGCAAGGATTAAATGAAGTAACACATTCAGTAACACATTCAGCTAGGACAGTGTCTACTACATGGAAAATACTCAATAAACACCGTTTCTCTCCACATCCTTATACTTGTATCTCTCTTATTAATTCATTAATTCAACATATTTTTAAAGCATGTACTGTGTACTTTAGGTACTCTATTAGGCAAACAAGCTAAACAAGTTCCTGCCCTCTTATAGCCTGGGGATGAAAGCAATTAAATGAGCAACACTTAAAAGTGATACAAACAGGTAAGATATAGCTGATAATTTGGTATGTGTTTATACAAATATACTCATTTATTGGTTAATCAAGCTGGTTGTGTATAGATTCTTTGAAATATTTTTGTCCTAATGCCTATGCCTGATGAGCACAACAGACTTCAAAAAGCACAAGGCATAGTGCAGTGCTCTTTTAGCAAGAAACCAATTAAAGTGGTCAAGAAGCAATTAAGGTATTTTAAACTGGACTTGCCACTATTTGAAAAAAGTGCCACAATATTGAAAGAAAAGCCTTCATAAGTAGACAAAGAGATTGAAAAATGGCATAATTTTCAGAGCTAGAAAGTCCTTCAGAGGCCTTGAAGACCAGATCCCAACTCTACCACTGGTTCCATGAGCTTGAGCAAATCAATCTTTCTATACCCAGATTCCGGGTTTCCCCAGTGGCTCAGACAGTGGAGAGTCTGCCTGCAATGCAGGAGACCCGGGTTCAATCCCTGGGTCAGGAAGTTCCCCTGGAGAAGGAAGTGGCAACCCACACCAGTATTGTTGCCTGGAAAAATCCCATGGATGGAGAAGCATGGCCAGCTACAGTCCATGGGATTACAAAGAGTCAGACATGACTGAGTGGCTAACACTTTCATACCAGATTCTATTAAGTGGATTAGAAATGATATCTAAACTCATTGGGCAGTTGTGAGAAATAAATAAGAAAATGTTTGTCAAAAATGCTTCACACACTGTCAAGTGGTCTTCCCTGGTGGCTCAGTGGTAAAGAATCCGTCTGCCAGTGCAGGAGATATAGGTTTGATCCCAGGGTCAGGAAGATCCCCTGGAGAAGGAAATGGCAGTATTCTTGCCTGGGAAAATCCCATGGACAGAAGAGCCTGGAGGGCTACATTTCTTAGGGTCACAGAAGAGTTGGACATGACTTACCCACTGAACAACAACACACTGTCAAGTATCATGTGAATCTTTTGGTTTTTGCAGAGATTGAGGCCTAGAGAGATAGATTAACCTGGCCAAAGCTACATAGCTTGTAAGTGGCCTGAGTTACATTGTGTAGAAGTGTAAGGCAAGAGTATGAAGAGCTAAATTTTATGACTTCCAGATAAATTTTGGATGAATAACTGAATTTAAACATATGGCCAAGAGGATAATACAGCTCATGCTTCCATTTGTTCTCAGAAGGGGCAGAGGATGAGATGGTTAGGTAGCATCACTCAATGGACATAAATTTGAGCAAACTCTGGGAGATAGTGGAGGACGGAGGAACCTGGTGGGCTACAGTCCATGGGGTCACAAAAGAGTCAGACATAACTTAGTGACTAAACAACAACAACAATTCTTTGGAAAAACAAAATAAGGTATATTAAATATAAGACCCTCTAACGGTACAGGTAGTAGTGACAAAGCCAGAATAAAACTTGTATAAACATGAAAAAGGATTAATTGTAATTAATCCACTCATACATTAATTCCCCATGCATGAATGCTAAGTCCCTTTCAGTCTTGTCTGACTCGTTGTGACCCTATGGACTATATATAGCCCACCAGGCTTCTCTGTTCATAGGATTCTCCAGGCAAGAATATTGGAGTGGGCTTGCCATTTCCTTCTCCAGGGGATCTTCCCAGCCAGGGGTCAAACCCACATCTTTTCTGTCTCCTGCTTGGCAGGTGGGTTCTTTACCACCAGCACCACCTGGGAAGCCTATTTCCCACATGCTTATTAAGTGCCTACTCTGTAGTAAGCACTCTTTTCTATTTGGGGGATATTAAAATGGATAGAACTTGATCCTTGCCCTCAGAGGGCCTACCATCTTGAAAACAGTGTGATAACTGTTAAAGAATATGTGCTTCCAGAATAAAAATGCTATGGGAGGAGAAAGTGTTAAGCTCTACCTGGAGAAGTATGGGCAATCTTTATGGATGAGATGATGTTAAAATGAATCTTGAGAGGGAAGTAGAAATTCACTAGGATTATGGGAGAGGCATTCAGAGTGGTAGAGATACAGAGGAGAGAAAAAGCACTCCAGACAAAAAGCAGTCTGCCCGTCAGTGCAGAAGCACTAGATAGCATGGCACATTCAGAAAACAACAAATGGTCTGGCACAGGCTGAGTGTATGAGAGCAATAGGAGGTGAGGCTGGAAAGGTAAGCAAGGGGTCAGATCACAAAGTGCCTTTTACACCACACTTGGGAATTTGCAATGCTTGTGGTAGACATGATTTTATTCACACCGTAAATGGTAAAGTGGTATAAGGTATAGAGAACAACTTTATGATGTGATATTCCTCTATTAATTTGATCTCTAGTTTACATTTCCCATTACACTAGATTTAATAGTTAGGAAACTACATTTGGTAAGATTCATGGTCCCTTTAGTACAATGGTACCCTGTGGCAAGTGAAACTGTACAAATAGTGTAACGATACACGCAGAATAAACAAAACTGTTTAAGGTTGAAGCAAAGCCAAGGTCCAACCATTTCCCTGGGATTTGGGGAAATCTTGTAATCTGCAGTTTGTACTAAATCCAATCATATTTAGCACATTGCTTCTCAGCGAATGGGCCTTCATACTATATTTCAACCAAATGATGAAACAAGGAGTAAAATCTATAAAGAAAAGCTATGGTTCTTCTAATTGTTAATGCCTTGCAATTATGCCCCTTTCTGGAATAATAAAATGTTCCCTGGCAGAGGTCAGGATCTCTGCCACTGACTTATTTAACAGATCCTCTTAACATCTGTCCTGCAGACTGTGCACTTTATTAGCAGACAAGAGACCCAACAGACTTAGCCTGCTGTGTCCCTTTTTCACATTCACACAGCTGTGGATTAACTCAGACTTTCCAGAAGAGGACCAACCAGAAGGGATAGTAATGTTATTGGCTGATTCTAAAAAGATGGGGGAAAAAAAAGCAGAAACAAATGTTGCCCCTAGTACAATTCAGTGTTTTTAGGGTGACAATTACCAGTCTGTTTTAAAAAGGAATAAAAGCAGCTATTTCACTAAAAAAGGAAAGTCTATTCATATCTGTGTGGGAACCTAATCAGGCTCTTGTTTCCAATGACGATGACTCCTCAGCCGCACCAGGTCTGTGACAAGAATGCTTCTTTTGTATGCCGATAATGTGGAGACGATAAAATTTCCTTTAAGAGACATATGTGTTTACATCATGAGATGTGTTATTTGACAAAACGCTTTGTTCTCCTCGAATTTTCCGTGCAGAGTTTCATGCTGGGTTGTTTGGCTGGAAATCTTTGATTAACTAGAATTAGTTGCTGAAATAAAATAGACACTTTTGTTTTATGTGTCCTCTCACTGAGCTGTAAATTATAGTAAAACATATAAGAAGTGACAGAAAGAAGTGCTGATTTGAACCTCTGACCCACTATGGGCACAAAAACATAAGATTATTCCTTCAAAGAGCTGCATAGAGACATAAATATTCCATGATCCTCTTGAAATTATGCCCTCTTTACAAAGAAAAGTTGTGATTTTGCATCACGGAACCAGAGTTTTCTAGAGGTGCTACAGTCGACTTAGAGGAGATATTGCGATTCTGAAAATCCATCCCCCCACCCGCAAATGAGGACTTTGAATTCTTCAAGCCTTTTCTCTGTCCAACAATGAAAATAAGAACAAAGCAAAGTTCCTGTTCCCTCAATGAATAGCCAAGGGTAGCTTCCCTTTTTTCAGAGAAGTGATACATTTTATAAATCTTAAGGCTTCCTCAAAGTTACTTTGGCCCTTAGTGTGAATATTTTAGTTCTATAGAGCAGTCTTTGGGTACTAGCCCAAAGAAATGGGCTTGGAGGAGGAGACCTTTCTAAAGCAGAACAGAAATTCTAGTAGCCTGAACACTCCCTTGTTGTTGGGATTGGTGCCCATTCTGCTCAGGATTTTTGTAGTTGTTAAATAATTTTACAGGATTATTTTTAAACTTTTAGCTAACGTAAGATCTGGTGGGGTTTTTTTTTTTTTTTGGCTCTACTGTAAGTGAAACCTACCTATCTGTCCTCAGTCAAAACTATTTCTGATGGATGTGTTACCTACATTGTAGTAATCATTTCACAACAGATTTGCATCAAATTATCACGTGTCCACATTAAAGTTACACAACTTTATTTACCAATTGTACCTCAATAAATCTGGGAGGGAAAAAAAGATTGTTCCCAGTGATGTGTCTCAGTAGCAATTTGTAAATGTACCATATTGTGTCTTTCTTCCCTTCTCCTTCCTATTCTTGGTGTGAGAAAGGCATCCTGTCTTCTTAATCTTTGTATTCCTAATATTTTTTTTGTTACATTAAGTAAAAATGCCAAGTATTTTCTGAATAAGGTCTTTGGAGCGACATCTGTTTAAGAGGATATACCAATAAAGATTTAAGAGCTTACAGATTTTGAGTCTTTATGGTATAGTAGTAGTCTTTATAGTGAGCCCCTGTTTTAAGTATTTATGTGCATTAATTCATTTATTCCATACAACAGATCTTTTGGAGTAAGTGCTATTAGCTTCCCATTTTAAAGATGTGGAAATTTAAGGCACTGAGAGATTATATAACTTTCCCGAGATCACATAATTAGTAGGTTCTGACTGAAGAGTGTGCATTCTTAATCACTGTATTATCCTGCTCATAGCAACATGTAAACCTTATTTTTCTAAGCTTCTTCATCATTCCTTTATATTAACCATTACCTGCTTCATCTGCTGTAATGATTTCTCAAGGTGGATTATTGAGATATGTATCAGTATCATGTCTAGTGACAATAGAGCACAGTGTATGTTTATGATAGACTATTTAAATAATTTTTACTATGGCTGCTATGTATAAGGTATCATTCCTTTCTGCTAATTAGGAAGTAAGCCATGGGTATTACTGTAGGATACAGATGGCATATTTACATACTACAAAATATGCTGAAGTTCTCCAATTGGCAATACTAATAATTTGCAGTTTAAAAATGAAAGTTAGTAGATGTGGCTCTTAAACAGTGTAAAATATTTATTTGAATTTTAAAAATACAGAAGAAAATATAAGAGTAAGGGAAGAAGAGGATATTTTACATTATTTCTTGCCAGTTTACTGGATCACTTAAAAGTGAATTCAGAATGCATCCTTATCTCTTAATATTGATTGCAAATGCACATTTCATGTTATTATTAATATGAGATTTTTAAAAAGTAAGTTTGTACATTTCATCATAGATATGAAATTTTGTTCATTAGCATAATTCTTGTGTTCAATCTTCCAAAATCTCCTGAGATTTTAAAAACCAGCTTAAAAGAGTTTACAGTTTAAAAAAGTAAAATATTTTCATGTAATAAACACGTTTATTGCCAACTAGCAATATTTGTTCTATCCATTCATTAGAGGGAAAAATAGCATTTAGAAAATATTATACCGTCTTTTCATGCATTTTTCCCCAAAGATATATTTTTAACAAGTTAAAAACTTTTTTCATTGCATACTTACCCGTATTTGTCTTCATTCTGTGTTGTTTTGGAGGCTTCATTATGGCTGGAAATCGAAGGGCATAGAAGCTAGACAGTTGTAGAATATTTTTCAAGCAATAGCATCTGGTTTCTTGGCAGTCACCACAGGCCAAGGCAAGGCAGCAGTGGCACACCTCCAGATTTTTCTGTGGGTATTGCTGAGGGATTTCCGGGTCTGCCATGTTGTTGTAATAGTGTTTCCTAGAAACCCAGAGACTCAGAGTGGAATCCAAAGTCAGTCTGATAGTACTCAAGGTCTGCATGATCTGACCTCCTTGCTCTCTTTTTGACACCTGACCTATTACTCTTTGCTCAGCTCACTCAGCTGCAGCCTCACTGGCCTTGCTGTTTCGCAAACCTACACATAAGCACATCCTTGGTCTTAGGACTTTCACCTTTTCTTTGCCTCTGTCTGAAGTGCTTACCCAGGTAATGACCTGCTTTGCTTCCTCACTTCTTTCAGGTCTCTACTCAAATGTTTCCTTCTCTCCTCTATATTTCTTGCATAGCACCTGGCCAGGAGTAGCTGCTCATTAAATAAGTTTTGAATGAACTTTACCTTTCAGTTACAAAGAAACAATGCTTTTGAATATCGGAAAATATGAAAAGCATTTTATTGAACTATTTACTTTTATTAAAAAGGATTTTATTAAACCAAAAGTATTTTATTAAACACACACCCAGATATATCTTTTGAAAAATTCCTTGTGACTTAGTATTGGGGAAATAATGCTTGGATTTCAAACTCAACTTCTGGACTCATTGATGAGTTTTATAGCCTATTGGTAGAGTCAAGATGCATTTGTTTAAGACTTCTCTGATGAGCTAAGACTTTGTGACTAGAGAGTTAAAGTAGCCTTACAAATGCAAGCTGTAGCACTTGGAACACATTGAGAGAGCTGGATCTCTCCAGCATTGCCTGCCCATCTCTCGGAAACAGAGGAAAACAGACTCATTCCCATAATGCCGATTTCCAATTGCCCTCATTAATCACCTCTTCGAATATCTTGCTTTAAGAACCAAATTACTAATTGTTTCAATGACTGAACTTTTATTTCTGTAAGTAAAGCCTTATGTGTTTACATATTTTATTTAGCACCCTGACAGAAAAGATACTTGGAAGAAGCGGTGAGAGAGATTGAGTTTTCTTGCTAAAACTATTGGAGGTGGATTTGTTTGTTTTCAGTATTTGCTCTGTGCAACTGTGTTCCATAAGGAAATTGCTCTCCTAAGTGCATTCAAATAGAATTGGTGCTATTAGAGAATGATTTTTTTTTTTCATAGCAGACCACTGGATGCTCTGTTATTTGATGGATTCCAAATTTTTTAAAAAATTTCTCTTTGTGTAAGGGTAAGGCCTTTGACCTGGACCTCTTTTCTATTCTTTTTTCCTTTTTTCACAGCTTCTCCTCTCCTTCACACGCAGCATATCCCCCCTGTTCCCCATCCCATTAACACAATGAGTTATGTCAGAGGAGCAAGCTACTCAGTGCTTGGGAAAATAGGCAAGATGATCTCTAGCCAGGAAAACTCTCTTTTTCAATTCATTTTTCTTTACTTGACATTCTTGAGCCGGCTGCAGGGGATAATGAAATGAATTAAACAGGTCCTGGCTCTTCAGTGGCTTACACTCAATGCTTGTCCCATTTTTCCCTTGATTTTTCGTGGGAAGACAAATGGCAGAAGTCTCAAAGGGGGTGAAATACGTCTGTTCTCACCTGAGACAAATTTTGCCCTTTCTGTGTATTTGCATACACTTTAATTTAAAAAATCTGTAGAAACCTTAATATCATTATAATTAACCTAAATACTGTGGTTACATTTTAAAATATTACATCTTATGACAAATATTAAAATAAAATTCTACAGCATAAATAATTCTCAGGTGCCCAATGATTACTTTCTAAGTACATGTAGGATGAATTTCTCTTTAAATCTCAGGGAAATGGTGAATGGAGTCCAAACTAAAAGCTCTGATAGAATGTACAAATTCTATTTGCAGTCAGTCCCCCAGGAAAATGGAACACAAGGAGAAATGAGTCCCTGTGAACACTAAATGGGAAAATTAAGGAACCTAGGTTCTAGATTTCATTCAGCCCCCAGCTCACCACTTGGTATGCTTATACAAATAACTTCCTTTTCTAGGCTTGCATTTTCTTCATCTGTAAAGAAAAGAGCTCAAATTAAATCATGTATACAGTTCTTTCTTCTGTTAACATTGTGTTGTCTGATGTTTCTTTGCAAGAAAATCAATACATTACATGGTGAATTCACATGCTTATTGGTTCAAGAAGACATAAGTGAAGAGAAATTACCTCGATCTCTGGGGTTCCTTTTGGAGAAGGTGTGAGGAAAAGTATACTAAGAAAAGAGTGTGGGCAGAAATTATAGCAATTTTAAGGAGACAGAGACAAGAAAGCAAAATGAAGGGGTTTTAGTGGTTCATATTAACAGAGCATGTATTAATTGTGAGACATTAAGTTAGGTTCTAGGGACATAAAAACAAATAAGACTTAATTCTTCCCTTAATTAGGGAGCTCACAGTTTGGAGAAAGTACACAGAGATAGAGAAAGAGATATAGTGGGAACACAAAGGAGGCAGTGGACAGGCAAGTCTTTAAGGAGAAAGTGATGAGTAGAATTATGAAAAATAGGAGCAGTTAATAGGAAAGGAAAATATGGCAATAAAAATTATGCAGGAGGGGCAGGGGGGCTGACTTGGAATTAAGCCAGTATGTGACTGTGATGAGTGGGAGGAGTTGCTCTTTCCCTGTTGCTCCTCTCTCGAGTTTTCGATGGTGTCAAATATGAGGGGTATAGCTAAACAAGTGCCTTCTATGCTGAAAACAAGGACTTCAGTTCTTTCCTTCCATAAAACCACAGCTATATTTCCTGGATCATTTTGTTGACATTGGAGGTTTATGAGAAGTAAAAGTATTTGTGATCTCTTTCAAATTATTTTTAAACTCTCTCCCCCACCCCTCCTTCAGTCTGTAATGACTTATTACTGACACACTTTCTTCCCTGTGCTGAACAAGCACTAAATCAAGCTGCTTAATTACCCCTGTCTCCTTTTCACCTTCTTACAGCCTCACGGCTGAACTTACTCAGCTTTATAGCATTCCTTGGTTGGTAGAATGGTCATCAGCATTGTTTTGAGAGGGTAACAAAATCCAGGATATCCCTGGTGAACTGAGCCAGGCTTGGGCCCTAGTGTTAGGCAGCATCAGTCACATAAGTAATGACATTTCCTGAAGAATGCCACCCTACCCAACCTGCTTGTTTCTCCAACATCTCCTTATGACACCCCAAGTTGTGTCTAGTATATGAGAACAGAATCTGAGTTAACCTGGGTTAGAAGCCTGGGATTCTCAGACTTTACATGGAACCACAGTAAATCAGGTGGATATAAAGGAGAGAGTTGAAGTCTTCAAGTCAGTGCCTATTGAATGTTTTTATAGAATAGCATTTTCTCTTTTCCTCCTTTCTTCATTATCTACCAATAGGCGAGCTGTATTTGAAGGAGAAATTTTTTTTTTTTTTTCCTCTCAGGGTTAGATTCCGACAGGCCACTTTAAAATGCCCTTTCTAATTGAAATGACAAAACACAGGAGAATTTACTCCAAAGAGAATCCAGCGTGTGAAGTCGTGTCTGCTTTTTCTTTACTGTTGGTTTCCATATACTAGAGCCTACTGGTGCCAATTTAAAGCCCCTGTCAGCTTCCCTTTTTATCAAGTTCTCCTATTTCTACCCATAGTCTGCATAGTTCTTTTTTACTTTATCAGTCTATTAAACATATGTCACTAGGGTCTTTCAGGAGTCTTCTATTATGGCTCACAGCTTGGTTGGAGAAGGAAGTTTAGCTAAAAATTGTGCCCCTTACTCCTTCAAAGTGGCTGGTAGTACCCTTAACTCTCCTTTCTCCATTTGAGACCTGTGAGGCACTATTTTAGAAAAAGTAGCTGTGAGACATCTGGAAGATGTCAGAACAGCTCAGAAGAGCAGCAATATCAGAATCTCTTCTTGGAAAACGATTCTTGTCTCGTAGTTAGGAACAGGAAATGGGTTTCATTGTGATTCACTGTATAGCTTATTTTAAATAATTTTAACATGTAGTGGCAAAATGCATATGGTCTTTAAAGTGAGACTGATTCAAAGATGGAAAATAATTCCTATTATACATAGCTATTTTCAAGATGAAATAAAATAAGGGTAAAATACCTAGCATAGTACCTGACTGAGATGGTGCTCAATATATGTTTGTTGAATTAGCACATGAATGAATAGGGGTGATAACTGAATGACTGGATGAGTGGTGATGTGAAAATCATGCGATTATGAGAATAAAAGTCCTTTCACTTTTTCTATGGTGCTCTCCTTTGGAGATCTTATGTGATTTATCACAGAAAGCAGGTATAAAAGAATGTGTATTTCACATTATGGTAAGTATTAGATACACTGTGACACCATCCATTATAATTTGACATAAATTTGACTCTTTGGGAGGTAAAGCATGCCTTTCTTCCCCAATACAGTAGTGTTGTAAAATGACCCTGATACAATATATTTCTTAGGTCTTGATCTTCATGGGAAATAGATGGGGAAACAGTGGAAACAGTGTCAGACTTTATTTTTGGGGGCCCCAAAATCACTGCAGATGCTGACTGCAGCCATGAAATTAAAAGACTCTTACTCCTTGGAAGGAAAGTTATGACCAACCTAGATAGCACATTCAAAAGCAGAGACATTACTTTGCCAACTAAGGTCTGTCTAGTCAAGGCTATGGTTTTTCCAGTAGTCATATATAGATATGAGAGTTGGACTGTGAAGAAGGCTGAGTGCCGAAGAATTGATGCTTTTGAACTGTGGTGTTGGAGAATACTCTTGTGAGTCCCTTGGACTGCAAGGAGATCCAACCAGTCCATTCTGAAGAAGATCAGCCCTGGGATTTCTTTGGAAGGAATGATGCTGAAGCTGAAACCCCAGTACTTTGGCCACCTCATGTGAAGAGTTGACTCATTGGAAAAGACTCTGATGCTGGGAGGAATTGAGGGCAGGAGGAGAAGGGGGCAGGAGGAGAAGGGGACAACAGAGGATGAGATGGCTGGATGGCATCACTGACTCAATGGACGTGAGTCTGAGTGAACTCTGGGAGTTGGTGATGGACAGGGAGGCCTGGGGTGCTGTGATTCATGGGGTCGCAAAGAGTCAGACACGCCTGAGCGACTGAACTGAACTGATGAGACCTAATGCCAGTGTGCGTGCTCAAAGACACTCAAGAATTTCACTGTAAGGCTGAGTTTGCTTGGTAGGACCTACTGTTTTGTGTTAAATCTAAGTGGACTTAGTTATAAAAGTGTCACTAGAATACAAATATAAAATAGGTTTTTCTTTAAGGCTAGTCTCAGGACACAGGACTCCTGAAACACAACTAGAGGCATATATTTGTAGGTTTGTGAGATTGTCATAGGACTTTCTTAATCCAATTTACTTACAGGTTTGGCCAATAAGCTGGTAGTGAAAATAGAAAAGAGTCTTTGTGTCTTGATTCTCCCTCTTTTGCCTCTTCCCATGCCACTCTGTGTCCCCTCTATAGTCCTGCCTTGTTGGCCTTCTTTACGTTCCTTGAAAATGTTATTTTCTTTCCTTTTATTGGCTCAGAGCCACGGTAATTGATATTTCTTCTTTTTGGAATACTCTATCAACTTTTCCACCTGGGTAGTTCTCAAAGCATTACTTCCTCAGAGAAACTATTTTTATCCTCCAAGCTATGTTAAATACTCTTGTTAGATAGTCTCTTGACATTCTATAGTTTTCTTTCTCAGCACTTATCCTAGCCATCATTCATAGTTACTTCCAAAGGGTTTAATAGTGCCGTTAAACAGGGACCATTTCTGAGTTGCTTGTTGTTGCACTTCTATTGTTTAGAACAGTGTTTAGGTAATAGTACACTAAATAAAGGTTTGCCATTGAAAAAATTCACCAATACTGGAAATGTGCTTGAAAGGTACAAAGATTGGTTCATCTATCCATTTCTACTTAAATAATAATGTTGAAACGAGGACTAAAGAGTTCTTATTCTCCCTCCAATACTAGCTATATGATCTTGGGCATGCTACTTTTATTCTCTAGACCTTGGCTTATCAGTACAATGAAGAGGTCAGACTAGACTAAATGATCTGTTAAGCTCCTTTCAGTTGTAGGTACTAAGTATGTTACTGTTCAGCTTACAAAAATTTTAATACTGGCTACTTTATTAAAACTGAACTAATAATAAATGTAGATTTTTTTAGCCATAAAATAGTGAAAGTGTTTCTTAAAGTGCTCCTATAAAATATATAGCTAGGCTCATTTTTACATGTATGTATTCTATGTCTTTTATATATTTTGGATAAAGAGACAATTCAATATCCCAAATGACCACTGAACATTTTTGCAAAATTAACATGGAAAGACCTATATTTACAAAAACAGTTTTCATCAAAGTTTACAGGACTTAGTCTAAGGCTAATGTAAGCTTTACTACATTGTTGATTTTTTAAACCTCAATGTTGCTTGGAAATGAGTGTTCATTATCATCATCATTATAACTATGAACAATGATCTGAGAATCTTACATGAAATGATATTTTTGTAAACTATTATGTAGTAGTTCAGTTCAGTTCTGTCGCTCAGTCATGTCCGACTCTTTCCAATCCCATGCGCTGTGGCACGCCAGGCCTCCCTGTCCATCACCAACTCCCAGAGTCCACCCAAATCCATGTCCATTGAGTCAATGATGCCATCCAGCCATCTCATCCTCTGTCATCCCCTTCTCCTCCTGCCCTCAATCTTTCCCAGCATCAGGGTCTTTTCCAATGAGTAAGCTCTTTGCATCAGTTGGCCAAAGTACTGGAGTTTCAGCTTCAACACCAGTCCTTCCAATGAACACCCGAGATGTTCTCCTTTAGGATGGACTGGTTGGATCTCCTTGCTGTCCAAGGAACTCGCAAGAGTCTGCTCCAACACCACAGTTCAAAAGCATCAATTCTTCGGTGCTCAGCTTTCTTTATAGTCCAACTCTCATATCCATACATGACTATTGGAAAAACTATAGCCTTGACTAGACGGACCTTTGTTGGCAAAGTATAGTCTCTGCTTTTGAATATGCAGTTTAGGTTGGTCATAACTTTCCTTCCAAGGAGTAAGCATCTTTTAATTTCATGGCTGCAGTAACCATCTGCAGTGATTTTGGAGCCTAGAAAAATAAAGTCTGACACTGTTTTCCACTGTTTCTCCATCTATTTCCCATGAAGTGATGGGACCACATGCCATGATCTCAGTTTTCTGAATGTTGAGCTTTAAGCCAACTTTTTCAATCTTCTCTTTCACTTTCATCAAGAGGCTCTTTAGTTACTCTTCGCTTTCTGCCTTAAAGGTGGTGTCATCTGCATATCTGAGGTTATTGATATTTCTCCCGGCAATCTTGATTCCAGCTCGTGCTTCTTCCAGCCCAGCGTTTCTCATGATGTACTCTGCATAGAAGTTAAATAAGCAGGGTGACAATATACAGCCTAGACGTACTCCTTTTCCTATTTGGAACCAGTCTGTTGTTCCATGCCCAGTTCTAACTGTTGCTTCCTGACCTGCATACAGGTTTCTCAAGAGGCAGGTCAGGTGATCTGGTATGCCCATCTCTTTCAGAATTTTCCACAGTTTATTGTGATCCACACAGTCAAGGTCTTTGGCATAGTTAATAAAGCAGAAATAGATGTTTTTCTGGAACTCTCTTGCTTTTTCCATGATCCAGCAGATGTTGGTAATTTGATCTCTGGTTCCTCTGCCTTTTCTGAAACCAGCTTGAACATCTGGAAGTTCACGGTTCACATATTGCTGAAGCCTGGCTTGGAGAGTTTTGAGCCTTACTTTACGAGCCTGTGAGATGAGTGCAACTGCTATATTTGAGCATTCTCTGTTATTGCCTTTCTTTGGGATTGGAATGAAAACTGACCTTTTCCAGTCCTGTGGCCACTGCTGAGTTTTCCAAACTTACTGGCATATTGAGTGCAGCACTTTCACAGCATCATCTTTCAGGATTTGAAATAGCTCAACTGGAATTCCATCACCTCCACTAGCTTTGTTTGTAGTGACGCTTTCTAAGGCCCACTTGACTTCGCATTCTAGGATGTCTGGCTCTAGGTGAGTGATCACACAATCGTGATTATCTGGGTTGTGAAGATCTTTTTTGTACAGTTCTTCTGTGTACTCTTGCCACCTCTTCTTAATATCTTCTGCTTCTGTTAGGTCCATACCATTTCTGTCCTTTGTTGAGCCCATCTTTGCATGAAATGTTCCCTTGGCATCTCTAATTTTCTTTAAGAGATCTCTAATCTTTCCCATTCTATTGTTTTCCTCTATTTCTTTGCATGGATCACTGAGGAAGACTTTCTTATCTCTCCTTGCTATTCTTTGGAACTCTGAATTCAAATGGGTATAGCTTTCTTTTTCTCCTTTGTTTTTGCTTCCTGTCTTTTTGCAGCTATTTGTAAGGCCTCCTCAGACAGCCATTTTGCTTTTTTCATTTCTTTTTCTTGGGGATGGTCTTGATTCCTGTCTCCTATACAATGTCACAGACCTCCATCCATAGTTCATCAGGCACTCTGTCTGTCAGATCTAGTCCCTTAAATCTATTTCTCACTTCCACTGTATTTGATTTAGGTCATACCTGAATGGTCTAGTGGTTTTCTCCACTTTCTTCAATTTTAGTCTGAATTTAGCTATAAGGAGTTCATGATCTGAGCCACAGTCAGCTCCCACTCTTGTTTTTGCTGACTGTATAGAACTTCTCCATCTTTGGCTGCAAAGAATATAATCAATCTGATTTCAGTGTTGACCATCTGGTGATGTCCATATGTAGAGTCTTCTCTTGTGTTGTTGGAAGAGGGTATTAGCTAGAGTTTAACTGGACATGGAACAACAGACTGGTTCCAAATAGGAAAAGGAGTACGTCTAGGCTGTGTATTGTCACCCTGCTTATTTAACTTCTATACAGAGTACATCATGAGAAACGCTGGGCTGGAAGAAGCACGAGCTGGAATCAAGATTGCTGGGAGAAATATCAATAACCTCAGATATGCAGATGACACCACCCTTATGGCAGAAAGTGAAGAGGAACTAAAAAGCCTCTTGATGAAAGTGAAAGTGGAGAGTGAAAAAGTTGGCTTAAAGCTCAACATTCAGAAAACAGATCATGGCATGTGGTCCCATCACTTCATGGGAAACAGATGGAGAAACAGTGGAAACAGTGTCAGACTTTATTTTTCTAGGCTCCAAAATCACTGCAGATGGTTACTGCAGCCATGAAATTAAAAGACACTTACTCCTTGGAAGAAAAGTTATGACCAGTCTAGATAGCATATTCAAAAGCAGAGACATTACTTTGCCGACTAAGGTCCATCTAGTCAAGACTATGGTTTTTCCAGTAGTCATGTATGGATGTGAGAGTTAGACTGTGAAGAAAGCTGAGCACTGAAGAATTGATGCTTTTGAACTGTGGTGTTGGAGAAGACTCTTGAGGGTCCCTTGGACAGCAAGGAGATCTAGCTAGTCCATTCTAAAGCAGATTAGTCCTGGTTGTTCTTTGGAAGGAATGATGCTAAAGCTGAAAATCCAATACTTTGGCCACCTCATGCAGAGTTGACTAATTAGAAAAGACTCTGATGCTGGGAGGGATTGGGGGCATGAGGAGATGGGGATCACAGAGGATGAGAGGGCTGGATGGCATCACCGACTCTATGGGCATGAGTTTGAGTGAACTCTGGGAGTTGGTGATAGACAGGGAGGCCTAGTGTGCTGCAATTCATGGGATCGCAAAGAGTCGGACACGACTGAGCGAATGAAGTGAACTGAACCTATTTTCCTTCCTAAACCATTAGTTTTCAAAGGAGTTTTCTAACTTAAAGCTATTTATTTAAATAACTAATATTTTATGTTTTTTCAGAAAACAATGCAGTAAAATTTAGGGAAAATTTAAATTTATGCATAATTAGGCTAAGAAGAAAAAATTAGTACTACAATTTGTGTTAGGAAAATGTAAGGTGAGTTAGTGAAGCCAGTAGTTATTCACGACCGATCTAGTCAACATTCTAAACATGACTTCAAGAAAACAGTTTCTTAAAATAGAATAATTTAATTTGGACTGAATTTATTTTCCTTTTATATCTTAAAACTCATTGCCATAAAATTATTCATCATTTTTGCAATAAATGTAATCATATACCACTGCTTTTTCCTTATCTATAGAGATAATATCTCTCCTCCCTAACATCCAGCAATTTTATATAGGACATTAATTCAGAAAATATTGATTATCTCTTATTTGCTATCCACTATTCTTGATACTAGGCATTCAAAAGTAATTAGGTTGATCATGACTTCAATAAGCTTATAGTTCATCAAAAATAGTAAGGCATGTGTATAGCTGTGTTGTCTAGTCACTAAAGTCATGCCAACTCTTTTGCAACCCTGTGGACTGTAGCCCACCAGGCTCCTCTGTCAATGGGATTTCCCAGGCAAGAATAGTGGAATGGGTTGCCATTTCCTTCTCCAAGTGATCTTCCCAATCCAGGGATCAAACCTGCTTCTCCTGCATTGGCAGGTGAGTTCTTTACCACTGAGCCAGCAGGGAAACCAGTGCATCTCTATACACAAGGTTTTTAAAAAGTGATAAGCTTTGCAGGAAAGATATAAATGAAATGCTGAGGATCTTTATCTTACATCCCCTCCAGAGCCATAAGTGTGTTCCAAGACTTTGAAGCCTCCTTAGCTCCTAATGAAAGTGAAAGTCACTCAGCCCCGTCTGACTCTCTGCAGCCGCATGGACTAGTTCTCCAGGCCAGAATCCTGGAATGGGTAGCTTTTTCCCTTCTCCAGTGGATCTTCTCTTCTCCAGCCTGGGCGTCCCTGATAGTTCAGTTGGTAAAGAATCTGCCTGCAATGCAGGAAACCTGAGTTTGATCCTTGGGTTGGGAAGATCCCCTGGAGAAAAGAAAGGCTACCCACTCCAGTATTCTAGCCTAGAGAATTCCATGGACTGTATAGTCCACAGGGTCACAAAGAATCAGACACGACTGAATTACTTTCACAGCTCCTAATACAAAGCCTGTCATACAGAATATATTCAATTAATGTTTGCTTAGAAGGTGAGCTATTTGTGAAATTATTCTGTAAACCTATTCCTGTTAATAAATGGCATTCTTTTATCCAAGAGAGATCTAAAGTCCTCAATCTGAAAAGCTCTATACTTATATCTAAAACATTTTGTTAGAATGTGAAAATATTTATTTTCATGAGCACTTTCTATCTTTACAATATACTTTAATTTCTGACTTCTATTGCACAGCTCATTCTACTAAATCTTATCTAATATTTTACTGTCCAGTTTACCCAGCTCTGTAAGTTTTATAAACTATGGCTATACTTCTTCCTACATCTAATGTATCAGTAACCACAGCACCTAAGGAACTCCAAGAAATCACAATTCTTAAGGAATCTTGTCTTTCTAAGTACAATCCTAAGAAAGAAATATAAAATAAATGATTGTTTAAAACTTTAGAGGAAGCAGTTAACACTACTCTGTTTCTAAAAAGCAACTATAATGTTCAATTATTTTGAAGGATTTCTGAATTTAATCAGCTTGAAAAAAAATAGATTTGTGTCCAACGATTTGTTTTTCAGCTTTTCTTCACTGGTTGAAGTTTCCTCAAGGACTCGAGATTGAGTAAAATTGACTTTCTTCTGATCTTGTGAATCAGGAGCTAAAATGAAGACATAAATGATTTCTAAGGATTCTTGCCTGTCTAAGTTTTCCTGATTCTTTAATACTCAATAGTAAGGCATATTAGTGATGATACCAGCCACCATTTATCGCCATATCGTCATTGCTTTTCCAACTCTCAACCATCTCCACTCCATTCAGTATAGAATGTTCCCTCACTGGCTTAGCACCAACTCCATCCCACCCCCACTCCCGTACCTTTTGAAGACACCTGGCTGAATTTTAAAAGAAAAGAGTGTAACAGAGTAAAAAGGAAACAAGACAGTCCTTTTTCTCCCTGAAGTTCTAGCAGTTTGACTGGCTATTACTTGTGAATTTTTCTTGCCACTGAGTCATTGCGCATACAGAATTATGAAACTTTAATTTCTTTAGAGGCTTGTTATATTAGAGAAATTGTTCCAAAGAAAGCAACAATCGTGACATAAGCACATCTGGCTCTTGCAAATTATTCTTTATTAAGCTTTCATTTAATTACATGTGCTGAAAGGTCTGTTTTTGATTACTGTAATTTTTTTTATTTGTCCATCTGAATGATAGTAATGCTGGAAATTACATACAAACCACCTGTTTTTTCTCCTCTACTAATATGGCAAAGTTTGAGCTGTTTTCTCTGTGGTTGATGAACTAGGAAGCTTTCTATTTATTATGATAAAAATATGACTATCAAGGTAATGGCTTAATCTTGATGATAAGAAGAAAAGAAAATATTTGAATGGCGTTTTCAAGCATGAAATTGTGTTAAAATTGAGGTATCTGAATTCTGGTTAACTATAACAGATTAACACATTTATTTATCACCAGTTTCACCCCAAAGCTAATAAATCGACAGTTAAGGATTTCACATCCTGTGCTAGGAAAAAGAAACTTGACTTTTTTCCTCCGCAAATCTGGCTATATTCTCTTTAGGATTATGCTATATGCAGCATAGAGGCAGGAGGGACTGCAACTGGGCCTTAGGGATCTTGAGGGCAGCACCCAGAAGGGTCAGCATCCCTAGAAAAGTTTAGTCAGTACTGAATTAGAATGATGTTCTTCCAGAAGTGCCTAGGAAAGTTTAGATCAGTTTCTTAGTTCATGAATATTAAAATTACATGAATGGACATAACAACATTTAATGCACTTTATAATGATTTTAAGTACTCGAAAGAATATTTGAGACCATTTAATCAAATTCCTTTTTGTACGATTGAAGAAACTTGAGTTCCAGAGCAAGTCAATCCTTTGTTTAAGGTCCTAAACTTATTTTTAGAAGGACCAGGAACAGAATAATGGCTCCCATAGCACTGCTCTTTCTTTCTGTTATACTATTTATTATTTTTTATATTCTTTAAAAATAGTGAAAGAGAAATTTCAAAGTGTTCAGAGAAATAGTTATCTAACAATACGGTAAGTTTTTTTGGAAGCTCTGTTTTAGCTGCATTTAAAGAGATGATTTTTGTCTTCCCTGTTTTGCAGCAGCTCTATGCCGCTCAGCTGGCCAGCATGCAGGTGTCACCTGGAGCAAAGATGCCATCAACTCCACAGCCACCAAACACAGCAGGGGCAGTCTCACCTACTGGGATAAAAAATGAAAAGAGAGGGACCAGCCCTGTAACTCAAGTTAAGGTATTTGCTTTGCAGGATTATGGAAACAGTTTGGAAAATAGCTTCACAAGAAAGGTAGTGAACCAGGCTGTGCTAGGCATAAACAGCAGGAAGCAAAGCAACATAAAGGAACCCCAAAATGTTCCTCTTTATGGTGAATTTCATGATTGAGCACTGAGAAACAGGTGTTTCCCTTTTGATAACAATAGTGCCATATTGTGAGATCTTTACCTAAATCTGCAAACTTACTTCTCAAGAGTTTTTCCCTTTTGGATTCTAGCTTTTATTTTTTAACATTCATTGGCATGTATGGCCATGGTTTTATTACCAGTCTTTGTCATAGTCTTGTGACACTTCTCTCTAACTTTAAACAGGTGGGGAACCAACTTATAGTGCTAGAGGAGGAGGATCTCAAAACTTTAGATTGACAAGAAACAAAGAGGATCCGATGCTGGACCTTTATATGGTTTGATGGTAAAGGTCTCTCTCCCTCAAACAATAGTTATAAATGTGGGCTTTGAGGAATGAGTGGTGTCATAATCTATTTATGCTTTGATGCCACATATAGTTGTGATAGGATAAATAGGATCACCCAAGTTATGACTGAAACATTAACAGATCCTTTTCTCACTGATTTTCAGTGTCTTAAAATGGTATAACCAGGAAGTACATGGTAACAGAGGGGAACTGGTGATCCAGTCTAACTTTGTGCTGCAGCTGGTACTTATAGGTTTTTATGATTGTTTCTGCTTTCTATATTGAATTAAAAAATTCAGAAAGTTCAAAGAAACAATTCTTTTATATCATTGACTTACTTACTTTGAAGGATACACTAAGCACAGATGTATTATTGTATGTGTCCAAAGTACTGCCTTTGGAGAAATTTTGCCATTATTACTTTATTACATGGGAAATATCTAAGGCTAACGAAACAGCATTGAAGTCCACAAAATTACTGAAATTGTTTTATTTTCTAAAACTTGTAGTTAGGGATTTCGAGACTTCAGGAAAGCCATTGAAAATATGGATCCCAAATACCAAAGATTAAAAAAAGAGTAAACATAATTAAGAGGGATAGTTCTGCTTGTGCCTGTCCAAAGGAATTAATTTAATGTCCCCCATGCCTTTAGGTTCTCCAAAGAAGTAGATGAACATTTATGCTTTGTGGTTAGAAATATTGAGATATGACAATAGGGGCTTTACATTTAATAAGATAGCATTAACTTATGGAAACAGACTATTTTGTGTTCCAAGAGTTTCTTTTTGTGAGTAAGAGAACACTACAATTCAAACCAAAGCACTTTGTTTAACTATAGTTGTTAGAGTATAAGCATATCAAACATCAGTGACTTGAGGTATTGAGTATTAAATATTTTAACATGAAAAAGTCATTTTATAAGTGAGTTGGCCAAATGGAATTGCACCAAACCAAGCCTTTACTGGATGAGTAAAATGTTCCCTGGTTAGATTCAAGTTTATATCTGCTTTTACCATTCCAGCTTTGTGGGCCAACTGAATTTTATTACTCACTTGACCACATACAAATTCTTAGGGAGCTCTCTGTATAATTTAACTTGACTCTACTTTATGTTAATAACAAAGGAAACATTTATCATACTTATTAGATTGTTTATTGTATGTGTGAATAAAACTATATCGACTAAGACGTAAAGCAAATGCTTTAAATTTTTAAGATAGCTCCAACCTATTATTGTAGAAGTTCTAAAAATAATCTTATGTTTTGCTAATTGGAAGAATTATGGTCACTAAAATATCTCATGTTTCTGCCTATAGTCAATCTTTCCCTCTGTATATAACATGACTATGTAACCTAGGGCATTGTTAGCTGAAGGTGATAAAAATAAAAGTGGATGGTCTTCTGCTCCTTTCTCCCCTGAAGGGTTTTATTTGTTACAGTGGTCAGCATCAGTAGTTAGGCTGTTTCTGTTCAAATGTCAGTTCTATGACTTTCATTAGGTGTGTCGCCTTGGGCAAGTTGCTTAACTTCTTTTAGCGTTAGTTTTTGCCTCTGCAATCTGAAGGTTAATATTATTATGGGTCTTCAATGAGATAATACATCCTCTAGCATATAGTAAATATTTCATAAATGTTAGTATAGCAATGATGTTGATGATAATCTGATGATAATAAAGATGCTGGTAGGTGGTAATAGTCATTGTGATTGAAATATCTGGTTGTATACCCAGAGAGATTCTAAAAGAAACCAAGAAGTTTTCCATTTTAAACCATTATGGAGGAACAGGGATTCTATTTACTCTCCAAACTTAAAGAAGTAAAACTCAAGACAAAATATGGAACAGTGGTTTCTGACATTTCCAGTAGGAGTACAGGAGAGTGGCCTCTGATAGAAGAGAAACAAGTGAGGCAAGCACCACAGTTGTTCCAGGTTACTGTCTTGAGAGAGCTTCCAGGCAGTAGTGTGGTGTGTATGTGGGGGTTCCCCACATGCTGCTTGGCAGGCTTCCTGAGTAGAGAGACAAGACTTCAGAGTTTCAAGATGCCAAGGTAGATAGAATTGGTGAGAGAAAGTATAGAGAGAGGGCACAGGAGATCCGCAGAAGGTTTCCCTGTATTTAGCTGAGTATTGAGCAGCACATGCATGTGAGGAAACTATCTGAGGCCAGAGGGAAAGCAAGATGTAGCAGGCAAAACCACTACAAGGTATGTGAAGAACTGAGAATGATTTGTATTCCCGTTGGCCAGGTTGGAAAGATCTCTTGGCACATGGGCACCAAGTAGAGTCCCTAGCAGGGTATTACTTCACTGCTGCTGCTAAGTCACTTCAGTCGTGTCCGACTCTGTGCAACCCCAGAAACAGCAGCCCACCAGGCTCCCCGGTCCCTGGGATTCTCTAGGCAAGAATACTGGAGTGGGTTGCTATTTCCTTCTCCAGTGCATGACAGTGAAAAGTTAAAGTGAAGTCACTCGGTCGTATCCGACTCTTAGCAACCCCATGGGCTTCACTGCTGCTGCTACTGCTAAGTCGCTTCAGTCGTGTCTGACTCTGTGAGACCCCATAGACGGCAGCCCACCAGGCTCCCCCATCCCTGGGATTCTCTAGGCAAGAATACTGGAGTGGGTTGCCATTTCCTTCTCCAATGCATGAAAGTGAAAAGTGAAAGTGAAGTCACTCAGTCGTGTCTGACTCTTCACGACCCCATGGACTGTAGCCTACCAGGCTCCTCTGTCCATGGGATTTTCCAGGCAAGAATACTGGAGTGGGGTGCCATTGCCTTCTCTAGTAAGGCCAAATTATCCCTATACCTCCCTAACTCAGTTTAAAAGTAAGCCTGGTAAGGCTCTCCACGTCTTAGAACAAAGTCCACAAATATTTAAGGTAACATACAAACTGAAATCCAACTCTGTAAAAATCTCAATGTGGAGCATCTGTTCAATAATTATCAGGCTTGCAAGAAAATGTGAAAAATAATGAGAAGAATAAATTGATTATTAGAGATAAACCTCAAAATAACACAGGTGATGAAATTACTAGATAAGACAATAAAAACAGCTCTTAAAAGAGACTTTCAACTAGACCAAGTGAAGAAGTAAGCATATCTGCTTCTCTTCACCCACAAAGTATCTGTTGGGCCAGGACAAGCTGTGAGGATGAACAGCAGGCCTGCCATGGTGGAAAAGAATTGACTTGATTGGGAGTTACTCAGGGCTTCCCGTGCTCAGTGGCATTGTTGGTAGAAATGGAAATTATTGAATTGTAAGACTAAATAACAAATTAGAATATATAGTCATACTTTTTTATTGAGCTTCACAGCTATTGTACTTTTTACAAATTGAAGGTTTATGGCAATCCTGCACAGTCAGATGATGGTTAGCAATTTTTTTTAGCAAAAAATTATTTTTAATTAAGGTGTATGCATTGTTTTTTAGATATAATGCTGTTGCACATTTAATAGACTACTGTATTGTATAAACATAACCTTTACATGCACTGGGAAACCAAAAATTCATGTGATTCACTTTATTGGGTTATTTGATTTATTGCAGTGGTCTGAAACCAAACTCATAATGTCTCTGAAGTTTGCCTATATTCAAAAATGAATTATAAAATGAGATATTATAAACTCCATATATTCAAGAAACATGAACATTATAAGGCAGGACATGGAAAATTCATATTGAATGCCTGGAGATGAAGAATACAGTGTTTGAGATGAAAAGTACACTGGATTGGTATTGATTTGGAATAGCAACAGATTAGATATTACAGAAGAAAAGACTAGTGAGCTTGATGACATAACAATGAAACTGTCCAAAATGAAATACATAGAAAAAAAGACTATCAGTGCTGTAGAACATCAAATGGCCTAATATATACAAATAGAGCCCCAGAAGGAGAAGGAAGGGACGGAAAATATGTTTTAAAAAGTAATGGCTGAAAATTTTCCAAGTGTGAAGACGCTGAACTAAGGGATCATAAGAAACTTGGTGAAGTAAAAGAAATGTGGAGAAAACTAACTAAATACCTAACTTAGAAATCACTGTTATTGAGAAATGAGCAAAGGAACTAACTAGTCTAAATATCCTTTGAATTCAGAGCAAAGGCAAGTAAACTTTAATCAAGCACCGTTTGTGAGGGATGCAACTATGTTTCCTGAGAACCTATCGTATATCTAGATAGAGATAAAAGTACATTGCACCATAGATGTCCCAGATTACTTATTTCCTACCAAGACAAACAAACAAACAAATGACTTATTTTATCTGATAATTCAGTAAAGAAAAAAAAGTGCCTGGGATTTGGAGCCTAAAAAACTGTAATTCAAATTCTGTCCTTCCATGTATGGTTTTGTATGGTCATTTTATCACTTTGGCTGCTTCTTTCTTTGTAAATGTAGAATACTACTGCCCAGTCTCATAGTTATTGGTAGTTAAGTGAGCTAATATACTTGAAAATATCTAGCACAATGTTAGGCACAGGGGCTCTTTTGTGCATGTTATTTTCATTTTCTCTTTCTAATCCTCCCTCCTGATAACTATCTTCTGGCCTCCCTTTTTGTTCCCACTCAAACAATGACCATTAGAGCTGGAAGAGGCCTTAGAGATCAGCTAGAATCAGGCCCTCTTTTCTATAGATGAAGAAATTGAGTCCCAGAGAAGTGACATGTTTGCCATAGGGGAGAAAGTTCAGTTTCCAAGCTCTACTGTGTGTTCTAAACAATGACGTGAAAAGCAAGTTCTCTGTGCCTTCTCAGAAGCAAAAGAGGAGTTAACATTTGCTGGAAATTTTATTTTAAACACAATACTGCAGATCTTAAAAACCTAGCGTTTAAATGAGTATGTTCATACTGCAATTAAATTTCTAGAATGATGGAAGTGTTAAGGGTGTTACATGGCAGAATAAATGAAACAAAAAAAAGGTAAAGAGCTTAGCTTTCAAGCTCCTGGTAAAACCAGAGTTACAAGCCAGATATTTGAATACTGTGCTCAGTATAGAAGAACTGGCATCTTAAAATAGACATTCTGTAAATATATGTAGCAAAGAATATAAAGAGACATCACTGTAGACATGAAAAATAAATTGCATATAGCATGGTATGTAAAACATAATTATAATGTGTCTTTGCTCTTTACAAAAATTAATTTTAAACATGAATAGAAACCAGAATATAGACCATGAAGAGCGCCCACACCCAGAAAGCCACATAGAAGCCATGCTGTGGCATGCGGCTCTCTGGGCAAAGGCCCAGGAGAGCAGAAGAAGGCTTACAGTGTTTCCATTTTTAAAGTACTTGCAATTGTTTGATTTAAAATATATATTAAAAAATTAGCGGCAGAGCCCATTTATAGTTCCAGGAACTTTTCAGAGAGAATAACACAAAAGCACTACAGAGCTGCTGAAATTTTAAATAATTCTTTGTAAATGCCCTAGGTTAATTTGGATCCCTGAAAACACATTAGGAAATTAAGCTGTAATGTGAGCTAATTCAGATTTTAATTTGGCAAAAAGAATGATCCAACTACACAGTTAATGTAAATAGAAGCATAACACAGGGAAATTAATGAGGTTTCCTTCCGATGAATCTTCAAGGAGGTAGATAATTAGCTTCTTTTGTTATTATTGTGGAGAATGTGGCATTGTCTCTGAGGTGTAAAATAACTGTGGCTTACTAAGTGATAATGTGCTTCATTTGTCTTTTTTTTTAAATAATTATTTATGTTAAACTCTTGTAGGATGAAGCAGCAGCGCAGCCGCTGAATCTCTCATCCCGACCCAAGACAGCTGAGCCTGTAAAGTCCCCAACATCTCCCACCCAGAGCCTCTTCCCAGCCAGCAAAACCAGCCCTGTCAATCTGCCTAACAAAAGCAGCATCCCCAGCCCCATTGGAGGAAGCTTGGGAAGAGGATCCTCTTTAGGTAAATGGAAAAGTCAACACCAGGAAGAGACTTATGAATTAGGTAAAAGAAAGCAAAATGCGTTTAATGATGACTGATTCTTGTTTTCAAAGTATTCTTTAGTCCAAGAAAAATTTAAATACTGAAAGTAAATAATGTAAAAGTAAATTCTTTTCTACTAAAGCATAACCCAGTGTGGCGTCTTAGGTGACTAGAACTTTCAGGAAAGGTTAGAATATAAATCCTGTTGGATGCATTCTCCCAATGATGATGAGTTAGATCTAGCAATCAGAGACTTAGAAATTTCTGTGTTGAGTCAGTGCTTTGCCACTGAAGTGACTCTAGGCAGAGTAAGAGTGGCTGTGAACTCTCCAAGGGCCTAAAGGAGCCTGGCCTAAAAGCTGCCTGCCAAAAGTCCAGAATTTTTTGAAATTTTGTTTTCTTTGTAAACTGTGAATTTTATACCTTATCCCATATCAGTTTTCCACTGAAGCAAATATGAATGACACTTAGTGACATCATATAAAATAAAGTTGATATCTAGTAAGATATGTCATAGTGATCCTCAGTCTTCTTAAATTCTCTGATACACTGCCAATTGTCTCTAGGGATAGTCATACCCAGGTGTGAGAAGTATAGGGGATAAAGGGGATCTGGCATCAGGCAGCCTTGAACTGAGAAAGAGCCTTTACTTACTAGCTGTGTGACCCTGTGAAAATTATTTAATTTTTTTTTTAACTCAGTTTCCTAATCTCTGGAAAGGAAATATTATTTCCTAGCTTATAGGTTGGTATGAGAATTAAGACAGAAATGTAGGTATACAAAGTCTCTAACATGGTATCTGGAACCCAGAAGGCATGCAACCAAAAAGACTAGACAGCCAAATACCAACGCATTTACAAATACATGTGGAATGAAAGAGTAATTGTGAAAGCACTTGTCAGTGGCAGAGAGGCAAGTAAATATGAACATTATTATTACCATGCTCTATAAGTTTCTTAATTTTCCAATAAAGACACAGAAGTTCAAAGGGATTTGGGACTAGAACCAGCATTTCTTTACCATATTACCTTCCATGTTTTATTTAATCCTTTAGCCTGAATTGCTTACAGCAATAAATAAAATAATGTATAAGTGTAGCCATTTACAGTTTAACCAAACATTTTGTCTATCTTATCTCATTTGATTTTTTACTATCATCTTATGAGTTAGGTAGTATGTTATTGTTATTCTTGTATAATAAACTGTCATCTTTCAGATAAAATGACTCACCCACAGCCATGTAGCTATTAATTAGCAGAGTTAAAACTAAAGTCCAGGTCTTCTCACGTATAACTCAGTGCTCCTTTTGAAAACTCATAGTTGGAACGTTTGCTGAACAATGCTGAATCTTAAGTGGCTCTTCTGATGATGAGATGTAAATCTTCCTTACTGAAACTGGGGACATTAGGATCTACCCAGCAGTCTATCCTCTTTTTGAGTCAGAACACTCTTTTAGGGGCCCAGAGATTTCACTCCAAGTCAGTGGGATCACTGTGGCAAAGAGAAATGAATCATTCCCAGCATGATCACTGGATTATTGAAAGTTGTGAGATGAGGGGAAAAAGCCAACATGAGGATAAATAATAGGCTTGATCTTGAAATGGCCCTGGTATAAACCACTTCTAAATTTTATTTGGAAAGTATTTGTTTTCTGTACTTAGCATAGTGGGGGACAAAAATGACTGTACAGGCCCTTGTTCTTTTGGAGTTTACATCTTAGCAGAGTGTATTCCTTAGATTGTGAACTAGAAATGAGCTGAAGTAATAGCACCCTTGTTCACACAATACTGGATGGATTTTCTTTTTTAATCAGAAAAGCTTCAGAGCTAAAGATACAGGGTTTCTATTTGCTAAAAAGTGGCTGTTTAACTTTCTAAAACTTTTCCATAGATAGCGTTGGGAATATTTTCTAAACTCGAGTGATAAGCACATGTACGGCACACACATAGACATGGGCTTGATCACAGTCTGGTTTCCTCTGTCCCATCTGTCTCTGTGAGGTGTGTGCACATACACAGATCCACACACACATACATACATACACACATATGTGTGCTATAAAATGCTCATACCAGGAAACACACAAGCTCATCACATTAAACTTTACCACAGCAGCTGAAATCTGTCAGTCAGTTGCCTTCTTTCTGTCTAAAATTGGAAAAGCTAATCTAAAGTATCGATTTGAACCTACAATAAAATGCAAGATATAGAGGAAATTTAGTTTAATTTTAAATTTTGTCCTTCTGTGCTGCATGGAATATAATGAAAGTAAATATTTTCACTTTATTTTAAGCTTTATCCTTATATAAATTCCATTCCCACACATTCAGCCTCACTGTCAAAAAGGCAGGGAACTGAGAGCAGTGGGTGTTCAGGTTGTGGGTAGGAAATGGGTTGTCATTCTCTTCTTAAGTAACTGAGGCAGCATGAGTGGAATGCTTCATTAACCAGCCAGTGACTGGGGAACAGAGAGTGTGGTGTATCCCTTCCCACCCCCTGTCTCTTGCAGTGGATGTATGAACACACAGATACAGATATCACTAAAGGATGTGTGTGGCCTCACAGATTTTTTTTTTTTTTTGGCTGGGCCAGAAACAGCTTTCCTGCATTAGCATACTAAATATAATGGACAGCCTGCACAGATGTCTCTGTGCCCCTTCCTACCACTTTCATCCCAACTACTCTCCCACTAATTGTTAAATATAACCAGAAAATGTGTGTGTGTGTGTGTGTGTGTGTATGTGTGTGTGTATACTTATATAGGAATCTAGGAACCTTCATTTGTGAGGAAGCGGGTTAACAGAGCCCAGATAAACTGAAATGCTAGGGTATCCTCCAAGAACTGAAAACAAAAAACCCAGCACATGTCAGTTACCCTGGATTTCTGTGGTCTATTGCATTTTTCTTAATAGCAAACGAGCCCCTTCCTTGCTCAAAGAATGTGGTGTTCTACAGGGGAGTGGACAGTAGCGGTATTTTTTGTGTCTAACCTTACAACCCTCTAATAATTCATCCTGTGTATGCAGATATCCTGTCCAGTCTCAACTCTCCTGCCCTGTTTGGGGATCAGGATACAGTGATGAAAGCTATTCAGGAGGCTCGGAAGATGCGAGAACAGATCCAGCGGGAGCAACAACAGCAACAGCCACATGGTGTTGATGGGAAACTGTCCACCCTGAATAATATGGGGCTGAACAACTGTAGGAATGAAAAGGTAAAACTTGCTTCCCTCCTTCACTGGCTCTGCTAGACCCATTGACTCATTTTTATCTGGCTCTTTTCAGGCTCCAACGCATCAACCTGCAGCCAAAGATTTGGGCTTCTAGCTTGAGGACTGTCTTGCATTATGTTTAAGCATTACTGCTGATTAAAAAATAAACCTTTTCCCTCTTAGTACCCAACCAAACACCCAAACTCCTGCCATTGGTGTTTTTCTGTCCCGTTCCAAAAGGTTAGAAATATCTTATAATAAAGGGGGTATATGAGGTTACAGACTATCAGAATATTTTAAAAAAGCATATATACTCACAGTGAAGGCTAATACATTATTTTGACTCATCATTGAATTTATTACTGTTTCCTATCAGCCTGAGCAAAACAGAAAACAGAGAAACTTACAAAATGCATTCATTTATTTTTTTGATTCATCAGATTATTTATCAAGTGCTTATTGTGTAATAGACACTGTTCTAGGCACTGGAGATACAACAGTGAACAAATGAGACAAAAATCTCTGTTCTCATAGAGCTTACATTCTGATAGGGGAACACAGATGAAGAAAAAAATAAACAAATACATAATGACTAATGTTGGTAACAGGAGGAGGTGAATCATTGCCATGAGAGAAATAGCAGCAAGTTAAGGAAATACAGTTACAGGATTGTTCCTTTAGGTAGGCTGGTAAGGACTCTAAGGAGGTGTCATGTAATAGAGAGAGTGAAGGAAGCCCTGTGCAGGCCACATGAAGAGCATCCAGGCAGTGGGAACAATAGGCTTAGAGGCCCTTAGAGTGTAGGACAAGGAGGCCAATTTAGCAAGAGCAACTTGAGGAAAGGCAGAGCAGTGAGACCTAAAGAGAAGTGATAGCCTGGGGCAGACTGTGGTAGACCTGTAGGCCTTGGAAGGACTATGTGTGTTTCACTCTGAGTCTGATGAGAATTCCTACATTCTTTTTGTCCAGGGCATTGACATGATCTGATTTACATATAAAAAGGATCCTTCTGCAAAATGTGCAAGAGCAGACTTCAGAAGGCTAAGAAAGGAAACAGGCAGACCAGTTGAGAGGTTATTGTCAAACAATGGCTGGAAAATGCTGATTATTTGATGAATTAGTGATCCTAGCCATTGCTTACCCTGTATCTGCCTCACCCCAGTTTCTGCCTCCCTCTTCACATGGCTGTCTTCCCTCTGTGTATATCCCCATGTCTCCAAATCTTCCTCTTCTTAAGAAGAACATCACTTATTGAATTTAGGGTCCACCCTAATCCAGTGTGACTTTAACTTGATTATATCTGCAAAGACCCAGTTTCCTACAGATAGAAAAATAGATTACATAAATATATTAATTTAATACATTAAATTAATAATGACTTAACTCCCCCTCCCCTACTTTGATTGATCCTTTTAGCAGAAGGTTCACATAAAGTAAGAGAGAAACTATCTGGGGAATAGTGGGCCTTTTGGTGCTGGATAAGCCATAAACTTTTATACACTTGGGACCTGCTATGCATAGGGATTGTTGTTGTTCTGTCACTAAGTTGTGTCCAACTCTTTGCGAACCCATGGAGTGCAGCATGCCAGGCTTCCCTCTCCTTTACTATCTCCTGGAGTTTGAGCATACTATTTTTGGAGTTTGCGCCACCTCCATGCTGCTCAAACTCCATGTTTGCTCTATATTCTATGTCTGGTTATACTCATATCCATTACATTATATCCGTTGTGTTAATGGTGCCATCCATCAATCTCATCCTCTGTCGCCCTCTTCTCCTCCTGCCCTCAATCTTTCCCAGCACCAGGGTCTTTTCCGCTGAGTCAGCCCTTTATGTCAGGTGGCTAAAGTATTGGAGCTTCAGCTTCACCATCAGTCCTTTCAATGAAAATTCAGGGTTGATTTCCTTTAGGATTTGCCATAGCTTAGTCCCTAAGTCGTGTCCGACTCTTGCGACCCCATGGACTGTGGCCTGCTTGACTCCTCTATGGGATTCTCCAGGCAAGAATACTGGAGTGGGTTCCCATTTCCTTCTCTAGGGGATCTTCCTGACCCAGGAATTGAAACCAGGTATCCTGCATTGCAGGCAGAGTCTTTACCAGCTGAGCTACAAGGGAAGCCCTCTTTTGGGATTGACTGGTTTGAACTCCTTGCTGTCCAGGGGACTCTCAACAGTCTTCTCCAGCACCACAGTTTGAAGGCATCAGTTCTTCAGTGCTCAGCCTTCTTCATGGTCTAACTGTCACATCTGTACATGACTACTGGAAAAATCATAGCTTTGACTATATCGATCATTGTCAGCAGAGTGTTGCCTCTGCTCTTTAATACACTCTCTAGATTTGTCATAGCTTTTCTTCCAAGGAGCAAGCATCTTTTAATTTCATGGCTGCAGTCACCATCTACAGTAATTTTTGAGCCCAAGAAAATAAGATCTGTCACTGCTTCCACTTTTCCCCATTTATTTATCATGAAGTGATAGGACTAGATGCCATGATCTTAGCTTTCTGAATGTTGTTTTAAGTCAGCTTTTTCACTCTCTTTCACCCTCATCAAGAGGCTCTTTAGTTCCTCTTCACTTTCTGGCAGTAGAGTGGTATCATCTGCCTATCTGAGGCTATTGATAATTTCTCCCAGCAATCTTGATTCCAGCTTGTGATTCATCCAGCCTGGCGTTTTACATGATGTACTCTGTATATAAGTTAAATAAACAGTGTGACAATATGG
This sequence comes from Ovis canadensis, assembly GCF_042477335.2. Lineage (NCBI taxonomy): Eukaryota > Metazoa > Chordata > Mammalia > Artiodactyla > Bovidae > Ovis > Ovis canadensis. The sequence continues at coordinate 44,359,198 of NC_091259.1, forward strand.
AGCCTTGTCATACTCCTTTCCCAATTTTGAACCAGTCCGTTATTCCATGTCTGGTTCTAACTGTTGCTTCTTGACCTGCATACATGTTTCTCAGGAGACACAGGGCTACTGAGTAGAAAATTGGGGTAAAAGCAAGAGAATGGATACATGTAGCAGAGGACATCTCCTACTTTACAATTTTGTCAAGGGTGAATCCTAAAATTAGTATGAGAAGGATGTCAGTGATTTATGTAAGTCTTTTAAATTGTATTGGTTTTCAAATGAAAGTGATATATGGTTACTAAAATTTCTAATAATACAGTTGTATGGTCAAAAGCTAATTACCCTTCTCACCGCATTAACTACCGTTGGTGATTCAGTTTTCTTTGCATATGCGGGAAGTATTAATGAGTTTAAAGGTATATATTCTTACTTGGAGTGGTAGGCCCTGAGTTGTCACTTGCCAACTGTATGATATTTGGTAAGTTGAATAACTTCACTGAATCTCAAGTTCTTCATCTGTAATGTGAGGGTAGTAATCTGGGCTACAATAGAATAAAATATATATGAATATACCTAGCAAAGCCTCAGGTAGAGAGTGGGTACTTTCTTATGTTTCCCATACCTTTTAGGCTAAATTATGGGTGATCTTTGAATATATAGAACAAATGAGCTATTTTGCCACAGATACAAGTTCCTCATAACAATGATGGAAGGGTCAGCAGAAGAAAGCAGAGTTAGATGTTTCAGATGATGGCATATTGACCAACTTACATAGTTAAACTTCTTTCTAACTGAGTTGATACACAAAGCTATGGAAACTTCAGATTTATTAAGTTAGATCATGGTTTCATAATGTCATAATTTCATAATGTCATAATAATGCTGATGCCTCAGCATTATTGACATTTTTGGCTAGAGAATTCTTTGTCATGGGTGGCTAATCTGGCCTCTACTCATTAGATGCCAGTAGCACCCCTCAGAAACATCTCTAGATATTGCTAAATATCCCCTATTGGGGTAGGGAGGACAAAATTACCCCTAGTTGAAATATCACTGGACTAAATAAATATGTTTAGAATTAATACATTTCAGAAATTTTATTCCAAAAAAAAAAAAAACAAGTTATTTGAATAATCCCATGTGAGTGTGCTTTCAAGCTCAGTCGTGTCCGACTCTTTGCGATCCCATGGACTGTAGCCTTCCTCTGTTTGTGGGATTATCCCTGCAACAATACTGGAGTGGGTTACCATTTCCCCCTCCAGGGGATCTTCCTGCCCCAGGTATTGAATCTGTGTCTCCTGTGCCTCCTGCATTGGCAGGTGGATTCTTTAACTACTGAGCCACATAGGAAGACCTTTCAGTAATCACATTTGTTTTTAAATTATAGAGAATCATTTGCTTTTGCTTAATGTTAGGAATAAAATATTTCTTTGAAAAACATTTCTAATGAAAAACTAGAATTTTTGTTTGGAATATTAACATAGAGAATATTTAAAACAGATGTGTGTACATCATTTAGGTTGTGGGAGAAATAAGAAATAAATTCAGTATTGTTACAGCAACTCTGCCTTTCAGTGAAGCCCCTCTGTCACATTACATAGGCTTAGAATAGCGACATCCTGAAATGTTTGCACTACCTAAATAGTAAATTGGCACTGGACATCCCTTCCTTCCAGCAGGGACTCTGTTTGTCTGACACAGTGACCCTATATTGTTGAATTTATATCATCGATTCAAGTTCAAGCTTAAGACTCTACTAACTTCAGATACTCTGGGTTAATTTAAAGTATTTCTCATTGACTTTTCTTAATTCATATAGAGGAAAGAAGTCTGAGGCTCTGAAATAATAACACATTAATTTGTGTTGGAAGCCACCAGTGAGAGATGAGAGATTAGGTTAAGATTGAAAATTAATAAATCTCAACTTGTCCTAAAATATGTCACACAATGTAATTGAGCTCCTGGAGATAAGCGGCAAAATGGCTTCTACAGAATCAGAAACCGCTGGTTTCTCAGTTGAAGAGAGTTGTTGTCTCAGTAGAGGATCTTATAGGGGTTGAATTCAGGTTGCTGGAAAAGTCCATTATATTCAAGGCTGTTGTGTCCATAGCTCTCCTTTACATTATCTCTGTTGCAAATAATGTCACTGCTTTGAATGTATATTTGTTGTAGGCTTTGTTTGGCTTCCCTGGTGGCTCAGACGGTAAAGAATCTGACTGCAATGCAGGAGACCTGGGTTCGATCCCTGGGCTGGGAAGATCCCCTGGAGAAGGGTATGGCAACCCACTCCAGCATTCTTGCCTGGAGAAGCCCCATAGACAGAGGAGCCTGGAAGGCTACACAGTCCATGGGGTCTCAAAGAGTTGGACACGACTGAGCAACTAAGCACAGGTTTTGTTTAGTTTCTAGGCCCAGTATCTATTCTTGTTAGGTTCATTACCTGCAGAAGAGTAAATTAAGAATGATATTAAGGGACTCCTATGATGGTAGACTTGGCTCTCTTATAATCAAAATATCCATCTTAATTTTATGAGGTTTCACACAACACTACTTTTTCTTCTGAGAATCATATTTTCTTCTGAGATCAAACAAGATAAATATATGATGTACAATAAGATTAGTAAAATAGATTGTGACAAAGTCAGTTTCAGTTCAGTTCAGTCACTCAGTCGTGTCTAACTCTTTGTGACCCCATGAATTGCAGCACGCCAGGCCTCCCCGTCCATCACCAACTCCCGGAGTTCACTCAGACTCACGTCCATCGAGTCAGTGATGCCATCCAGCCATCTCATCCTCTGTCGTCCCTTTCTCCTCCTGCCCCCAATCCCTCCCAGCATTAGAATCTTTTCCAATGAGTCAACTCTTCACATGAGGTGGCCAAAGTGTTGGAGTTTCAGCTTTAGCATCAGTCCTTACAAAGAAATTCCAGGGCTAATCTCCTTCAGAATGGACTGGTTGGATCTCCTTGCAGTCCAACAGACTCTCAAGAGTCTTCTCCAACACCACAGTTCAAAAGCATCAATTCTTCGGCGCTCAGCCTTCTTCATAGTCCGACTCTCACATCCATACATGACCACTGGAAAAACCATAGCCTTGACTAGATGGACCTTAGTCAGCAAAGTAATGTCTCTGCTTTTAAATATACTATCTAGGTTGGTCATAACTTTTCTTCCAAGGAGTAAGCGTCCTTTAATTTCATGGCTGCAGTCACCATCTGCAGTGATTTTGGAGCCCCAAAAAATAAAGTCTGACACTGTTTCCACTGTTTCCCCATCTATTTCCCATGAAGTGATGGGACCAGATGCCATGATCTTCGTTTTCTGAATGTTGAGCTTTAAGCCAACTTTTTCACTCTCAACTTTCACTTTCATCAAGAGGCTTTTTAGTTTCTCTTCACTTTCTGCCATAAGGGTGGTGTCATCTGCATATCTGAGGTTATTGATATTTCTCCCAGCAGTCTTGATTCCAGCTTGTGTTTCTTCCAGCCCAGCATTTCTCATGATGTACTCTGCATAGAAGTTAAATAAGCAGGTTGACAATATACAGCCTTGATGTACTCCTTCTCCTATTTGGAACCAGTCTATTGTTCCATGTCCAGTTCTAACTGTTGCTTCCTGACCTGCATACAGATTTCTCAAGAGGCAGGTCAGGTGGTCTGGTATTCCCATCTCTCTCAGAATTTTCTACAGTTTATTGTGATCCACACAGTCAAAGGCTTTGGCATAGTCAATAAAGCAGGAGTAGATGTTTTTCTGGAACTCTCTTGCTTTTTCGATGATCCAGCGGATGTTGGCAATTTGATCTCTGGTTCCTCTGCCTTTTCTAAAACCAGCTTGAATATCAGGAAGTTCATGGTTCACGTATTGCTGAAGCCTGGCTTGGAGAATTTTGAGCATTAACTGTCTTTAAAATTGCCATCTTTGGAATTATCTTGATTTCCTTAAATGTAAATATTCATAAATTAGATTTATGACTTTATTCTTATAAACCATAGTGCAGTTTTAGAGAATTTTTCAGCATTTCTATCACAACATCTTGTCATTTATAAAGCATACCTCATCACACTCATACCTGGACATTGTTTAAAAATGAGTGTGTCACAGATTTGAGTTCCCTGAGAAGCAGACTGTGAGATGAAGATTGTGTGCTGATGCATGCTCAGTCACTTCAGTTGTGTCTGACTCTTTGCAACCCTATAGTTGGAACCTGCCTGGCTTCTCTGTCCTTGGGAACTCTGCAGGCAAGAATACTGGAGTGGGTTGCCAGGCCCTGCTCCAGGGGATTTTCCCCACCCAGGGATTGAACCCGGGTCTCCTGCGTCTTCTGCATCACAGGTGGATTCTTTACTGATGAGCCACCGGGGAAGCCTGAGATGGAGATTAGCAAGCAGGTTTGTGGGGGTAGCAGGTCCTCTTTCTGATTGCCACCTGTGGAAGGGAAAGGATGAAAGCAGAATCGGACTGTGATGCAGTCTCATCCAAGGCCTTAGCCAACCGCATATGAAGCTTTGAGGCTGCCATGTCCATTCAGAATTGTCTCAAGTTGGATGGAAGGAGTGAGCTTTCATACATTTGTGTGAACCAGTCATTAGATGAGGGCTGCCCTGGGAAAGGGACTTAATCTTGGGTGAGGTGTGACTCTAGTTGAGGCGATGCTAAAGAGGGCCAACAGCTGAGGGTGAGCAAAGCATTCCCTACAGGTGAGGAAACAAATCAGTCCTGAAGGGGAATCTGGGCAGTACATCACAATTTCCTTCGTAGAGTTGTTTTTGTGATATTTACTAACATTAGATGTATATAGAACATGTTTTGTGTATTTCATAACTGAGGGGAACATTTACTTCATAGACACAGGGGTTTGCTGTTTTTGTTGTTTAGTCGCTAAGGCGTGTCTGACTCTTTTGTGACCCCGTGGACTGTAGCCCACCAGGGTCCTCTGTCCATGAGATTTCCCAGGAAAGAATAGTGGAGTGGGTTGCCATTTCCTTCTCCAGGGCATCTTCCCAACCAGGGATCGAACCTTGGTCTCCTGCATTGCAGGCAGATTCTTTTACTGCTGAGCCACAAGGGAAGTCCTGAAAGTGAGTGTCAGTTGCTCAGTCCTGTCTGACTCTTTGCGACCCCATGGACTGTAGACCATCAGGCTCCTCTGTCCATGGAATTTTCCAGGCAAAATACTGGAATGAGTTGCCATTTCCTTCCCCAGGGGATCTTCCTGACCCAGAGATTGAATGCATGTCTCTTGCATTGGCAGGCAGATTCTTTACCACTGAGCCATCTGGGAAACCCTTATAATACATACAGAATTACATATACGTCCATATGAATACATGTTGACCCATGATATATTTCACTTTACTGGGTAAACTCCTATTTTGACACTTTGAAACGAAACATTGTTAACTTGATCAACCAGAACGGCACCAATGGAGTTGTTCTGGTTGACTGTGTCACAGGATATTTAGGGTCTGTTAAATATATAGATTTTAGGGACAATAGACTGTAACGGCACCTTAGGAGCTTTCATGCTCCATCATTTCAAAATAGCTGCTGTGCATGGATCATGAATGTCTTGCCAGCAGAAGTCTAAGTTTATTCCCTGGGTTTTAACTTTCTGCAGCAAGAACAACCTATGACAGTGCCAGGGCAATTTGATCATATTATAGGTGAACTTCTTACTAAATTTCATTGTTTTGACATTTCTCAGATAGAGAGTGTTTTAGTCATGACAGTACACTGTAGGATTTTAAATAGGCTGCTTCTAAAGGTCCTTAGAGCTAAGCTAAGGACATCTGGCTAGAAGAGAGGCAAGGTAGGGTGTGCCTTCTTAGTGTTAAAAAGTGCGTTTTGTAAGTTTTCTGAATTGCCTAGTGTTTGAATGCTGACTCAGTGATTGGTTAGAGTACATTCCTACATAGGTATGATGTAACTTAGATATCTGGTTATTTTGGTTATCTTAATAACCTTGAGGAGCCAGTAGATTGATTACCTGTTGATCAGAGTTACCCTAAATAGGCCGATAGCACATCTATACACATGTGGCCTGAACTGCTGTTCCCTTGATCTTCCGAGAATCTCAAGAAAAATTCTTGACCACATTGCATGTCAAAATGAACTACCACGAACACTATTATCACACTCTGTCTGCCTCTGAAGTATACTGGTGGGATTAAAACTATAGAGTGAAACAACTGAAGGGAACATAACATTTGATCTGGTCCAACACCTTCAGTTCACAGACAGGAAGACTGAGACCTAGAGAAAGAACATGACTTATGCTTGGTCACATAGTGAATTTGTGTCAGAGCAGGAATTAAATCTCAGCTTTCCTAGTTCTTCATCAATGATATTTCTAATTTCAGAAAAGTACCAGATTTGTTTACTTATTTTCTATAAGATATTTAAGCTATTGCTTACCAAAGTATTTTTTATATTTGCAATCTAAAACCTTTGGTGGAATAAGACAGGGTAAAAATAACAAAAACGGTGAAGCAGAAAGGCATTGCGCCCCCTGTTTCTGTATATGTTTCACCTTCTGTTTCGAAAAGGCATTCTTTGCCACAATGATGTCCACTGGTTCTGGCCCTGGAAAGATATCAGTCAGAAAGCAGAAGATCTAATGATGCTAGTATAGACAGAGAAACAGAAGAGGTGGCTAGTAACCAGCAGCAGTGATAGAGTTAGAGAGCGCATGATGTATTGGAAAGAGCATGGGCTTTGGAGTCTCAGTTTCTAGGATTAATCTTGGAAGCAGCCTGTGTGGTTTTCTGTGTTATTTGAGTAAGTTACTTAACCTCTGTGAGTCTCAATGAACATACCTATAAAATGGTATAAAATGGCCTTTCCTTGAAGGCTTGTTTTGAGGGAAAATATACATAAGGCACATATCTGACACAAGAGATGCTCTGTTACTGTTAGTCCTTTTTCACTGTAAGACCTCAGACAGGTTGTCCAACCTGTTGTTAATTTCATTAAATTTTTATTCTCTGAGACTCTCCAAAGGTGAATGGATTAACCTACTGCTCCGTGAAGCCAAAATTTCTTAAGATAGAGTAGAAGCGTAGTTAGGAACTAACAGGCACCTTCCTACAAACTCAAGATATACATTTTTTTTCATTCTTAAAGTAACTTGAATACTCTAGTTATTTGCTATAGGATCTGCTCATAGCCAACATGATAATGTTCAAATTTTATAATATCAGTGTGCTAGGGACTTTCGTTCCCATTAATTTAATATATACTTTAATAATTTCCAGAAAATCAAAATTTCAATCCATGATTTTTGAGAATACTTAACCTGATTCCCGATAATTATATGCATTTCTCATGCCAAAATGATATTTTTTCAGTCAAGTAAATAGAAAAACAGTCCAGTCACTAAGGTACATTGTAAACCTGTTCCTTTTTGTTAAAAAACACAATTGTTCATTTATTCACAAGTGTAGATTCTTGCTTCATATCCATACTTTGCAAAAACATCAGAACAGTATGTCAGTATTACACTGATGTAATACTGCCCTCTTTTATTGGAAATGAAAAATAAACTGTATGTCTTCTGCTTCACATTGTCAGTTGCCACAGCTCCTTGTTATTTACACAATTGATTCAGATAGTCATTGTTGCATGACAGGATAAGTTCAGACAGATGATCAATGTAGCTGTACAACAATAAGTGTAAGGGAACTGTGAGCAAATTATTTAGCAAAGTGTGTTTGGAATGAATGAGTTTCTTATATAGCACACAGACTAGTGAGGTTTTCTTGTTTTCAAGGAGTGTATAGCATTGATTAATCAGGATGGTAATTTTTATAAGCAGTTGACTAACATTGTGCTTTTTCAGTTGTGCTTTTTCCAATGTCAACTCGTTCCCAAAATATTGATAATTTGAATTAAGAGTGTTGCGGGCATATTAGAGATTTTACAGGAAGGGGACAGATTCTAATTATAACACCGTATTTTGCAAAGCAGAGCAAAAGTAGGTTTAAAAAAAATTATATACTACTTTTAACATTGTGACAAGAAGCATTTTTGTAGTGTTTCTGTTTCAGAAATATTATCACATATGTTATCTCTCTAGAACCTTTCCAGATTTAGAGATATAGATAATCCTGTCCTTGTTTTGCAGATTAGGGACCTAACACCAGCTCTGGATCACTTTGGTTCTTCATTACCTCTCTCTCTCTCATCTCATTTGTTCCCCACAGCTCTGTGAGACTGACAGGGCAATTTTAGTTAAAATCTAAAACAAGACATACATCTGAGTTTCAAATATCAATTTGAATGAGATAAAGAAGTCTACCTAGATATATATGCTTCATGCATATTTCTTTGAAAGGAGTAACTAACTATATTTATAATTGTGATAGTATTTTTCTAAAACAGCATACACAGACCAAAATTGCTATAAATTAAAAAAAAAAATGTAACTTTTATTAGTGTCAGATTTTACATTTGAACCAGTAATACTGAACAGCTAAGCAGTGCTGGATATAGACTCCTGGCTGAATGTTATCATTAAGTTCCTTTTATTTCTGTTGTCAGGGCTACTTGATTGGTTGCCTAGCTACTAGTTTAAGACCCAATTCATAAAACACAACAACAAACTTGTTTGGCTCTTTTCTTCTCTGCAGGTTAAATGGAAAGGATGGTGATAATTTATCTAGGTTTAAAAGGTTCAAGATACTTCTTAGGGTTGGAGTAGAGGAAGGAACAAATATAAGACTTTTGTTTACAACAAATATTTTAAATCAAAAGGTCATGTCCAGTTAAAGGATCTCCCAGTGAAAGGGTTAAAATTTGACACATCATAGTTAACTTTGCATAAAGAGTTGTTTGGAAGTTTTGTAAGTTTGGAACAAATTTACCAGTAGTAACGATTTTATAGACCTAGGCGCCCACTCTCCTATGTACTTTCTAACCCTTAATTCTTCTAGATCTACTCTCTTAATCCTTCTGGATAAGCTGTTCTCAACTTTTTCAGTCCTAGGATTCCTTTACACACATACACACACACGTTTATCATATATGATGTTTAAACTGAAAAATTAAAATATTTGTTCATTTACAAATCACAATAAACCCATTAGATATTAATGTAAACAACATTTTTAGTACTACGTATATTCTTCAAAAGAAAAACTTGGAAAATGGCTTTGTTTTACCTTTTTGCAAATGTCTCTAATGTCTGGCTTAATAGTAGACAGCTTGATTCTTATTTCTGCTTCTGCATTCAATCTGTTGCTTTATCACAAAGCTGTGTAATTTCAGAGAAATTCCATTGAACAGTCATGAAAGGTAAGGAATGAAAATGACAAATAATGTCTTAGTATTATTATAAAACTAGTTTTGGTCTAGTGGACCCTCCAAAAGGGCCTTTGAGACTGCCAGGAGAATGCTTTGAATACATATCATCCTAGATTATGGACTATATGTATGTAGAGTGTATGTTTTCAGTGTATTGCCCTTAACTTTAAGAATAGCCTTCACTAATCAAACATTGTATACAGTTAGATATGATTACTGGTTTTATTCTATTTGAATTAAGGAGCAAAAAGTTAATAAAATTCTATTACTTATATTTATAACTTATCTTAATGCAAAAACAATTTTGGGTGGTTTGCAGTAAGACATATAATAAAACAAGATAAAAACTAAATATGGAGGAGATAGTGGGAAAGAAAAGTGAAGTGTAGGAAAATAAGGTAAATAGATAAAGCTGGGATAAGTAAGTGCACAAAAATTCTTGTTATGCATATTTACATAATTGTTAGAGATACACCACAGACTTGACTGTGAACATCTTGATAACCAAACAAAAATAGAAAAATATGTTACAAGATCCCCAGTATTTCTACTATATAAGTACAGCAGTTTCTAGGATGAAACATGGGTGTTCTCTAATAGGTCTTCATAAAAGCTTGAGACATACTCAAGCATGTTTGAGAACTACAGTAATTTTGCAAGCTGTTTCTGAATAGACCTTGTCATTTATCTTTTAGATCCATTCATTTTTACCTAGCTTTCTTGCCTTCATTTGAATGTTGTGACTGACACTGTGTTCTTCTTTATCCTTTGAACACACTTTTTTCCAATTCCATTTCCTTTTATGTACTTACTATTTACAAAGCACAGTGTTGGACTTGTGTAGTAGAAAGGTAAACAGGGTTCAACCCTGGCTTACTAAGTTGTTATATCTCAGAATCTCACTTTTCTCAACTGCAAAAATGTTAGGACTTGATTATTAAATGATACAATATTCAATCTCCTAGCAAATACCTTCTATATGTGTTGCTGCTGCTGCTGCTAAGTTGCTTCAGTCGTGTCCAACTCTGCGCGACCCCATAGACAGCAGCCCACCAGGCTCCTCCGTCCCTGGGATTCTCCAGGCAAGAACACTGGAATGGGTTGCCATTTCCTTCTCCAATGCATGAAAGTGAAAAGTGAAAGTGAAGTCCCTCAGTCGTGTCCACTCCTCGCAACCCCATGAACTGCAGCCCACCAGGTTCCTCCATCCATGGGATTTTCCAGGCAAGAGTACTGGAGTGGGGTGCCATCGCCTTCTTTGTTATATATGTGTTAGGCATTTAACAAATATTTCCTCCCTTCCTCCCTTTTTCCCTGTCTCCCTCCCCTTCCCCTTGTCTCTTCTTACCATCTTCCCTTCCTTCCTATCTTTCCCATCCACTTGATTAAGGTTGTAGATAAGAACAAAAGATATGCAGTTATACTGCCCTGGTTTCTACACATAAGAGATGAGAAAATTCATAGTTTCTAAGCACAAGGAATTGTTTAGAAGATTCAATAAAATAATCCATGTGTCAGGCCTCATCCAGTGTCTGACATGATCACAAGGCAGGCTGAAACAGATCATTGCCATGGTTAGTTCAGGTTTATCTTTAAAGATAATTGTGAACCATTTAAAGTGCTTGCGGGATGCAGCACATTTAATCTGAGCTACATTTTTAGAAGAGTATCATGGTAGCTTAAAGAAAAAATGAGAGAGACCTTTAGAGAAATGTGGAAAAGATAAAGAATATGTGTTTTGGAGTTGGACTGAGCTGGACTTCAGATTCTGATTCTATTGCTTACTAGCTCTGTAGCCTCTCTGAGCCTCAGTGTCTTCAGATGTGATTATTCATAGTTTCATTGGTTGTGGGAAAATTAATCAAAAGTCTATAAGCTGAGTGTCCTGGACCATGCCTTTAAAAGATCCATTACCTTCTTTTTTGTATGTTTTCTAAGAGCATTCCTATAGGTAGATCTCCATTTGAAATTTATTTAAATCTGCCTTAGATTCTTTTGTCTTCTTGAGCTCAGAGCCCATCCTAGTGTCATAGAAGCAGGACTTTTCTGGTAAAAAGACCTCCAATATTCAGAGGAAGGAAATGTTACAAATTTAGCATGATGTGTCACCCCGCATCAGAAAATTCATTAAATATTCCTAAAGAATCCTTAGATTCCAAAGTAGATCAGCACCACCTAGATAGCCTTTAGGATCCATTCAATGTACTAAACAATTTAAAAATGTCTGAAAATTCAAAACACATGTTGTCAGAAATGTTTCAGTTATTTTAAAAAATGCACATTAAAGAAATATATATATATAACTATGATTCTCAATTGAAACAAAATATTGGGTTTCAAGTCAGTTGATTGCAGAGAAGTCTTTAAAGGTAAGACTTAGACCGTTTAAATGACAAATCATATATTTAAAAACCTAGTAAAACATGAACATTTAAAGTGGATTCATTTTAAAACAGCCTTGGAAAGACTGAACAGGTTCTAAACTATTTTCCTAAATTTTCACAAAGCTCCTCAAGACAGTACAAGCTGTCTCCTAAGTCTAACAACAACAACAAAAATCTGTCTAGAGTCACAGTTTTAGACTCTTGGAGGGACCTAAGCTACTGCTTGAAAATACCCTTTAGTATTTTGTTATCTGCTTGCCTTTGGGGAACTGGATCCATGTGCATTTCCCTGAGCTGGGAGGGAGGGGCTCTGTTTAAAACCAGGTGAACTTTCTCCAGACTCAGGCTTCCCATTTCACAGATGTTGGCTACAGGCATCCTGTCATCCAGGCATCCTTTGTCCTAGGAATTAGGGATCTAATGTCTGTTCGGTTCTTGGATTTCCGGGGACCCCAGAAAGATCCTTTAACCTATTTATAGTCTTACATAATATTCATCATGACAATGAGTTGACTCTATTTTCTCTGGTCCAATGGTGATGAATCTTTTCCCCTCAGATATATAAAGTTACAAATATTTTCATTTTTTATAGAAGTATAGTAAAAACTAGTATATTCAGCTGTCTCTCAACAGAAACCCCATTAGCCAGCATTTCTTCAGTCTATCACACTATTAGAAAGTTGAATTGGAGCCAAGAGAGTCCTTTGAGATCATTTAGCACAGCCCTGTATTTTATAGACGAGGAAACTGCAATGGGAAGAAGTTAAGTGATTTGCCCAAATCCACCAGCAAGGCATGAGTGAGAATGTGACCAGACCTCATGTCCCTGGCACTCAGTGCTGTGTCCTTTCCAGGTCCTAGGGTGAGCTTTACACGCTCCTAAAATGTTCGTGGTGGTGGCTCTGAAACACCATAAGGCTCAAAGTGCTAAATTCAGTCTTAGTCCTTCTTATACTGTCACACTATAATCCTTGCAAATAGGGGTGCCAAATATGACGTTAAGTTATGTATGATAACTTGACTAATCAGAGTATTTGACTAAATAGAACATTTTAATTTTCAGGCATGAGTGGCACGCAGTAGGCATTCATATTAGCTGGTTTAAGTTGATACTGGTAGTAGAATTTTCTGTGCCTATATTTGATGTAGAAGTTTATGTTTTTATATCTCAAAAATTTTTTAAGACCTGCTTAAGCTTTTGTTGGAGAAGGCAATGGCCCCCACTCCAGTACTCTTGCCTGGAAAATCCCATGGACAGAGGATCCTGGTAGGCTACAGTCCATGAGGTCTCTAAGAGTCAGACACAACTGAGCGGCTTCACTTTCACCTTTCACTTTCATGCATTGGAGAAGGAAACGGCAACCCACTCCAGTGTTCTTGCTTGGAGAATCCCAGGGACAGGGAAGCCTGGTGGGCTGCCGTCTATGGGGTCGCACAGAGTTGGACACGAGTGAAGTGACTTAGCAGCAGTAGCAGTAAGTTTTTGTAATAGTGGATACAGTGGATGAGTCGAATAAGGCTTTTCCTGTTTCTCTTCCTAGAAGCTTTCTTTGCTGTTTGCAGTTTTAGGAAGGTGATGATAGTAATCCACCACCAAAATATCAGTCTTTTAAATTATTTGAACAGCAATTTTTTCACCTTTTTATCACACTTAATCCCAACATTCATCCTTAGAGGTAAAATTTTTATCATTCTTCTTGTACAGATGAGGATGCAGTTCAGAGCTCCAATCATTTGCTTACGTTTGCACAGGTAGTATCAAAGTTGAAGCTCTTCCAAGTTGCTGATTTCAAATTTCACATTCTTCTGCAGTAGCAGACTGTCTTCACCTTCCTCTCCAACACCAACCTCTGCCCAACTGTTCTGATGAGTCCTGACCACAAGCTCAGAGACTGCGCACTAGCTATGGTTGTACGTGAGTGTGTGTGCATGTGAGTGAATGCGTGTGTGAGTGAATGTGTGCCGTATGCGTGTGCATCTCTGTGAACAGTTATGCGTGTCTTTCTCATTGTGAGTGTAAATCTGTGTATTAGTCTGCCTCTCTGTCTAGGTGAGTCTCTCACCCTTATGCATAGCTTCTTGTCTCTAAGTCTGTGTGAGGTGTGCCTGCTGCCTGTGTGTGTGCACTCGTGTGTGTGTACATGTGTTTCTGTCCTTGAGTCTGTCTTGTGGGAATAGCCGGCTGTCTGTTGTGTGTCCATTTGACTGTGTGCATCCCTAAGTATGCCTGTGCTTTGGCAATATCTCATTGTGTCTGTGTGTCTGCCTGAGTTTGTGTGTCTGCAAACATGTCTGCGTGTCTATATCTGTGTCTTTCTTTGAATCTTGTGTTAGTATGTATTATGTGTGGGTGTCTGTATATCAGTGTATGTCTGTCTCCTTGTGTACGGCTCTGCATATGTGTTCTACTCTCTTTTCTTTATGGAGTTAGGTATTGACATATTGATGATTCTCATTCTCAGCTTGTAGGTGTAGAACTGGGTATGGAGAATGTGTATGAAAACTCTGCATGTAGATGTACTTTATGCATTCTTCCCATCACTGTTTCAGTCTCAGGCTTGTCCTAAGTCTGGTGGCCAAAATGAACTCTTGGGAGCACTCTGGCAGATGTTCACTTTTAGCTTAGATCCAGTTCCCACTGTTGATAGAAATACTTTAATTTTTAGTGCAACCCTGATTTGCCCATTGTATCTTTTTGTAAATGAGGTCAACGGTATTGGCTCTGAAATAACACAAAGGGTGTCTTATACAGGCACTATCCAGGAGCTGTAGTTCTCTGTGCTCTCTAGCCTGGCGAGAGTCTTCTGTAGGTTTCAAGGGAGAAGATCACTCTAACACTGTCTTCTCCCCATGTTGAGGATCAATGTAAATTTTATGAAAAGAGAAACCATGGGATCTTTTTGTCCATGTTGATATTAAAATATTAATATTAAAATTAATGTTAGTTTTTCCATTGGTAAAATGGGGACAAGAAAGCAAGCATTTTCTCTAAAGAAACATTTTAGTGAACTCCTTTAAAAATCATGTCAGCTTACCAAAAACTTTCTATGGTGAATTCTCCAATTTTAATGACACTCCTAAAAGGGAGGTAGGCGACAAGTTTAATATTTCTTATTCCAGACCATTAATTTGATTATTGTAAAATTATCTCCCCAGGTCTAGGGGGAATACTGATTATCAAAGAAGGAGCAGGGTTCTTTGAAATTAGTCATATCCAGGTCCAAAACTCAGCTTCACAGACTGATTGGTGATCGTCTCACTTCAAAACCACATCTGTAACTAGTTGGGTCACCTGGGGCCTGTTATTTTTCTATGCCTTTGTGTACTCCTTTGGAAGATGAAAGTGATGAATATACTATATAAGATTGTGGGGAAGGTTAAACAAGAGACTGTATATGAAGTACAGTTGATGCAGATAAATATTATTCTGGCTTCATTATTGCTGTTTGCAACCATGTGACAGAATAAGACATTAGATTGGAAATGCTCACCATCAATGTGTATAGCTTATGGTAGATGCTTGGGATTCAGGGAAAGATTTACTAGTCCTTTCTGCCTTGAAAGGAAAATACAATCTGACTCGAGAGTTAGGACAGACACATAAGAGGGCACCTGACAGTGTGGGATCCAAGTGCCAAATAAGTGAAAGGAATTGCAAGGATGATTAAGCTCATGAAAATCAAGGAGGCCCTGCTGATCAATGGCAGAGGTGGAAGAGAGGTTCTGTGGAATGGGAGAGACTTAAAATGCCTAAAGAAAAGACAGGATGGGCAGAGTGTGGAGAGAAGAGTGACCAACAAGTGGGGTCCTAGAATGAATCTGGGTGGAGCACGGGCCTCCTCATGAGGGCAACAATGGCTGGTGGACAGTTAACTCAGGAGAGAAGCAGGTTCTGAGTTAGAGGTAGGTAGGGTTCAGATGCTTGAAGTCTTGAATGCTTGGCTAAGAAATGTAGCATAGTGTGTGTGTGTGTGTGTGTGTGTGTGTATGTGTCTGCATATGAGAGACGAGGTAAGATAGGGCCTGAATACAGCGATGGTAGTGGTAACTGAGGTAAACTGAGTGTATTTCTCTGTATAAATAAGCTTGCAGAAAGTCAACCTGTTTGTTACATAAAAATACTATATACTTTTATAGTATAGTATATAGTAAATAGTATAGTATATAGTATTATGTACAACTACATACATAAAAATACTATAGGAGCAAATGCTAAGTGATTCTCCTCTCAGTGGGAGAAAACTTAGGGTGGTATAGGATTGTACATCCAAATTAAAACTTGAAATAGTTAACATTAGTTTATAGGCATTTATAGATGGTAAATACTTTTATATGGAAGTTCTCATTCATGAGATAGAAATTATTGTCATCCTTCATTTCAGGTTAAAAAACGAAAAATAAAATCTACTGAGAATCATGAAGAACTTAGCATCTCTTCTCCGTATTAATTCTGTCCTTCCCACCACACCACACTGTGAAGTTACTATTATTGGTAACTTGAAGGAAGAGCCCATACCTTACTTGTCATTGTCTCCCTAACACTGAGCCTGAAATGCTCAGTCATTATTACTCATTGATTGCTTGCTTGTGGCTAGAGACCAAACTTTGGGAGAAATAGTTACTCTTATGGGGATAAAAATTTATTTTCATCTGTGTCTGTCTTGCTTTTGTGTGTCTGGTCTTGCTTAGACAGAGGAAATTCACCTTGTAGGAGAGTTGCTTCTTCCTAGACCATCGTTAGCAGAGTTTTGAAGTCTGGTTTTTCTGTCCCAGTTACTTACTCTGCCTCATGGCTGCTTTCTCTTCTGTCTTCTGTTTTGGAGGTTGATCAGTTTCCCACAGTCTGTACTTGTCTGCCTCTGCCTCCTCTATTTCTGTCCCTTCCTTTCTCTTTCCCTAACCTCCTCCTTATCCCATCTCTCCATCTCTCTCCCTTGCCTGATTCCCACCCTCTTCTTTCTCATTTCCCTTCCCTCCTTCCCATCCTTCTTCCCCTCTCTTTCATGTCTCATCTCCCACTCTTACAGCAGTCTACTGCAGTTAAGATGCAGTCTCTGACCAATGGGGCTTCGGGAAGAGCCCCTGGACGAGGGCATGGCAACCCATTCTTGCCTGGAGACTCCTTTGGACAGAGAAGTCTGGCAGGCTATGGTCCACAGGGTCACAAAGAGTCAGACACGGCTGAAGTGACTTAGCACACTGATGCACTCTGACCACTGATGAAGATTTTTCTCCAGGCCCTAATAGTGACAGGGGCAGCCGCTATCTCTGCATCCTTCTATGGCAGGGCTCTGGTGTGTGATACCTGCATCTCCCTAGACTACTCTGGTATAACAAGAGTTCCTGAGCATGCAGCTTCAATGATAGGGCCTCTTAAGAATCTGCCTAAGAATTGACCATGCATTAAGAAGGTAGCATAGCATTGGGGGACTGAGAGACAATCTGTACAAATTTATTTAGCACCTAATTTTGACTTTACTTATTAAAATGACAATGCAATAAAGTCTTAAACCTGAACTGATCCAGAAAATTAAATTTATAAAATGATTACTGACTTTCAAGGCTTTAGAAGCCAGCATGGATCCTGATCTTCCTGATTTCATGACCTGTGCCTAAAACTGGGTCACATCTCATAAGTCAAGCTGTGTAAAACAGTAGAAGATATCCAGATTGGACTTTGCAATTTATAAGATCCTGGTGGTCACCAAGACTGAATATGGAACATATTTTTTGTGAAGAGCAGGGTAGCTGAGTCAGTGATTTCCATTTTGAATGTGAGTTTTAAGCTGTGTGCCTTCCGCCTCCTCTTTTGTTGGAATAGGTTGGACTCAAAGCTGCCTTAGTCTGATAGCATAAATAAGTAGCATTTCATCACTTTTATTCCATAAATAAAACAATTTTTTGTTTATTGTCTTTGTAGGTGGTGGTAGAAAGGAGAGGGTGTAGAAAGGACATAAAGTCTATTTGAAGTAATCAGGCCTGTTGTACCAAAGATCTCTGGAGCTTATGGAAGAATTTATTTATTTTCTGAAAAACTTAGCTGAGAAATAAGAATTAGCTAAATGTAAAGAAGTTTACTGACCAGAACAATACAGCAAGGTTATAGTGCTACATGAGTCAGTGAATTTCACCTAGCTTTGTACAAACTAGTTTTCCAGAGTCATTTCTATACACTTAATTTTAAAAGGTAACTTAATGAGATAAAAATTATCTAGAGGTGATGTCTAAAGGAATATTTAATATTCATTTATCTTCAAGTAGAAACTATACTGAAGAAAATTGCAGTTAAATTGATTTATCAAAAGGAAAAGCATGTGATTGTTTAAAACAATGGACAAAGAATTTTAAAACAACTTAAAGTACAGAGTACGTAAAAGTACAAAGGATGAGTGATTTCAGTGTATTAGCTCAGTGTATTAGCTGGTCTTCAGGGGAAAACTAGTATTTCAATCCACACAGTACCTAAATAGATTATATTTATATTAAGACTTATTTCTTTGGTCTGAGAAATAGAATAATCTGCCTTTTCATGTAATATTACCAAAAGGAGACCACAATCTACAACTTGAAGCCTATATAAATTATAAATTTAATATGTGAGTCCTGATGCAGGCAAGAAGGCTGGCCAGCCCTATCAGCAATCATTTTCTTATTCTTTTGGTCACTTCAGCTATGAAAAACTAACATTTTAATCATAAATGTGAATATATTTGACTTAATCAGTTAAAAGAAGATTTAGTCTTTTTCAGGTTGTGTTGTCCTTTGTGTCAAATATATGCAGTAGAGTTTTCAATAAGAGCTATAATCTTAAAACTTTGTACCTTGTGTAATTGTTAAACTCATGATCCTCTTATCATTAATTGGTCTGAAAATGCCGTTAAAAATTCTACAGAGATTTAAAGACTCTGCTAAAAGTACTGTTCACAGGAGAAGGTATTTGTTCTGTGAATAACATTTTGTTCCTTGAGATTGCAAATCCATTGTAGTTAACTCTCGTTAGACAATCTTTGGGAGTGAGTGAACAATCTCTCTCCCTTGTATCTCACTCTGGTTGATTTTCTAGGTTTGTCCTTGTCTAAGTAGGTGGCAGAAAGGAACAGGGAGGGCAACCATCCCAGCATTAGGAATAGCTGTGTGCTTGTTTATCAATGGTTCAGTAAGAGAGCCTTAGGAGGTGTCACTTTCATTTCATTAAAAAAAATTTAACTGTGGTCTAAGCACCATCCCTCATTCTGCTGAAAGACTGTTTAATAACACTGAAGCTCCTGCTTTTAGTCCAGGAAATCAGTAAATATCTTCCTATTTAAATCCCAAATTTGAATGATAAGACTGAATTCTAATTTACTAACTAAATCATAAATTCAGCTTTAGTGCTATTATTATCTTGACATTTAATTGTTGAAACAAAAACTAAAGATCAATTTCTGAGTTACTGAGATATAAAGTTGGTGCACTCTTTACATTCACTACTATATTTCAGTGTTTAATTTCTGAATGTGAAGATGATAATCCTATGTTTTTCCTTTCTAATATAATAACAACAAATGAAAAGTGCTACTCCAAATATACTTTAAATCCAAAATATTTTGTTTGTGACAATTAAGGTCAGCTGTGAAGAGCAGCTGATTATTGTTGTTGTTGTTGTTGCTGTTTTGTGGACACAGTGGAAGGAATAATATGCCCCTTCACCCGTCCTCCTTGTTTGTTGGCTCGTTTATGACAAACGACAGATATGTGGTGAGCACATACCTCATTTACATCACATGCATAATGTACTCTATCTGGGATATTAGCTTCTCAGGGTTGGCAGTGTCGCCGAACACACATGGTGACCAGCACATTTCTTGAGGCTGCAATAATCAGAGAAATACAGCAGTGATGGGGAACTAGAGGAGATAACGTGGCATAATGATGTACCTACCCATCACTGTTCTGTTGTCATCCTTCCTAACCAGTTTGCTCTCCTTTAGAGCCTAACAGAAGGGTCATGAATTTAATAGAGTAAGACATGGAACTGGGTGCAAGAATAATATGTCTATTTCTGAGCTCCACTTTCAGAGGAAAGGGGAATATATTGACTACACAGGGGACAAACTGCCCTGAAAGCTTTGTGGTCTACGCATGTGCTTATGTAATCTTCAAACAAGACGTGCAGTTTTTCACAAATGTGTCAGGCCTCATTTAATCTCAACTAAGCATATGAAAACCAAAAGTCAGATATAGGAAATTAACTAAATTTTCAAAAATCTGCAAAACATACGTTTCTAATAAAATATCATCTGTTATATTAATAGCATGCTGTTTACAACATTTATTCTTAGCATGTAAACCTCTTCATGGTGTTCACACATTTAATAAAAGATAACAATCTCATAGCAGTTTTCACCCATTTGTTCAAGCCTTTAGCAAGAGTTCATTCCTGCAAGTATTTTCCAAAGCAGTTTGCGTGTTCCTGTTCTATAGTCATGTGCAGTATTCCCAAATAACTCTTACACATGAGTTCAATAAATAATTGGAAGCCCAGATGTTTGAAACGGATATAGCAGTTACACTGTATTTTCAATACAGCTACTTTCCTTTTGTCCTCTCATCAACTTCGTTGCATCGCACCCTGCCATTTTCAGTTCTCTTCTAATTAAACCTAGATGAGCATTTGGCATGTATGTGTTCTCACTCATGCCCCTCTCAAATGCATCATGTGGAGGCATCCTGTATGGCTGTTGCTGACTTGAGACATTCCAGGGAGGAATTCTACCTCTTCAGACCGAACTGCAGCATTCGCTGTCTCTTCAGTTCACCTCCTGATAAGAGACATGATATGAGACATGATTTGCCACTTCACATAGCAAATGACTAGAAATCTGTGTATAATCCCTTCTTAGACTGAGCCTCACTCATTTCTGTGTCTTTTTCTAGCACCATTAAGCTAAACCAGGCTCCTCTTTGGTGTTGATAAATAACTGGAAAATATTAGGTATCAGTAAAAACTATGAAAGTTCTTGAACTTGGTTTTAAAACTTAACTCTCTAATTTTCAAGAGCTGAAAGAAATGAGGAAAATTCTAATTTCATTTACAACAGCTTTGGGTTATTAAATTTTTTCTACTACATCTCTCTCCCTAAGCAGTTTTTCATTGTATAGCTAAAAATGATTTTTTCTAACTTACATGTCTTGGTTTCTTCCTCTTTGAAATATTTGCACCAATTCCTGAAAAATGTTGGGACATTATTAGAGAAAAGTTGTTACTTTATTTTTTTTAAGAGATAGAAGAGTATTATGGCTACATTTGGGAATTTTTAATTTGTATCTTATTTAGTCTGGTGTGCAATGTGACACCAGTTAATTGTATGTTACTTTGTAGTAACTACATGTTAACTCTGTTGGAAGTAATGGTAATTATACTGTAATTGATATCAGTTCTCCCACATCTTTGGAAAACCATACAATTAACACATATTGCCACAGTTGGGCACTATCTTTTGTCCTTTGTAATGCTGCCATGTTGGAGTACTATTTAGAACAGGATCCTAAATATTTTCTTCTTTAGACTCATTTTAAAAATTCCAATTTTAAAATATTTTAATTTTCAAGAAATGAAACAGTTTCTAAATTTTAATTTTGCTTAATCTTGAAGAAAGCTTCTTTCACAAATAATTAGACTGTCTTGGGTTATTTTTATTCTTTATTTGAAAAGATGTTTGTGACTTCAGGGGACTTTATTAGTACTTTTTGTTTCCTAAAAGGGGATACTAATAGAATGTGCAAAATCTTGATGTTAAGGAGTTAGTTTTTTCTGAAGAGAGGCCCTCTTCTTACCAGCAATCTTTGTATTTATGTTACTTTGCATTCAGACAGAAATGGATGTATTCTGTGCTGGAGCCACCGTGATGAATATCAAACTAGGGACATATTCATGCCAAATTTAGATGAAACATTTTCCTTTGATTTTACTTTCCCCTTTGCCTTTCCCTTTCTTGAGGTCCCTTCCCTTTATCACCTTTGCCTGGTAGAGATGGAATTTCAGAAATAGCAAATAAATGCTTTCTGGCTAAGTGTGACCATGGTTTGGTAGGTTTGTTTGACAAATGGATTATCTTTTGAGTGATTTTGTTGAGAATATGAATAATTGCTCAAAATTTTTTTATGACATGCAAAGTGATTTTACTAATGTATATTCCAGTGTGGGTCTCAGGAGTAAAAGAGTTGAGTATCATAGAATTATAAGATTTCAGAGCTGGAAGAAACCATACAGATAAGTTGGTTCAGCTCCCTCGTTTTACAGGTTAAATTAATCAGGAGCTAGTATAGTTTGTCGGAGAAGGCAATGGCACCCCACTCCAGTACTCTTGCCTGGAAAATCCCATGGATGGAGGAGCCTGGTAGGCTGCAGTCCATGGGGTCGTGAAGAGTCGGACACGACTGAGCGACTTCACTTTCACTTTGATGCATTGGAGAAAGAAATGGCAACCCACTCCAGTGTTCTTGCCTGGAGAATCCCAGGGACGGGGGAGCCTGGTGGGCTGCCATCTATGGGGTCGCGCAGAATCAGACACGACTGAAGCGTCTTAGCAGCAGCAGCAGTATAGTTTGTAAAGAGTATTTGCAATGCACAATAGTTCAGTGGAAGCAACAGGAGACTGGGAGTCTGTAGGCTAAGTGGTGTGAGGCTAAGAGGTGTGTCCTGGATCTGTTACCTGTCAGCTGCAGGATTTGGGGTAAGCATTCTCTGCTTCTTGGGCTCTGTGCTCTCTGAATGAAGAGGTCTTTACATTACATTTCCTTCCAGCACTAAAGCTTTTCCATACCCCCTATTTTTCTTTTTAAGATATGTGTTATTTTTGTAGAACACATATTTCTTTAAATTATAGGAAAACCTCTTAGGAGATGTGATATATTTATATATCATAAATCAAAACAAATGCATGGTGGTAATACCTTATATTTTTCCATTTTTGGTGTTTATGTTTCTGAGGGAAAATTTTTTAAATTTATCAGTTTGTGAGCTAAAATTGAAATAGAAGGTATATTTTTGAAGAAAATATTCTTTCTTGGTTTATATAGCTTTGATGTCTTTAACTTGAATAAACTGCACCTGTGTTTCCACAAACAAAATTAAAAAGTACACATTGTACATTGAGTAGGTATCTGAAATTAAGATTTGAAGAAATAAAATTCCCAAGATAATTTTTTGGACAAAGACACTTGCTTGGCTAGTCATTCGTTTTATTGTGATACTCTTTATTTATGTGATAAATTTTAATATAATAAATTCTCACTGGTGGTTTAAGTGGAGATAAAATTCTCCAGTTTTTAAATCATGTATTTGATTTTAATAGAAGTTTGTATGATTTTACAATGGAACTTTTTGTGAACTTTTTACTGAAACAAATAGAGAATATTCAGGAACAAATATGTATCATGTTCTATATAGGAATAAAAAGTTGAAACCACATATAAGTAGGAGTTGGGCTACCACACAACTGGATTTGCTTAAATCTGAACACTTTATAACTCTACTTGGGAGCTGCAAACTTATAAATAACCTTGCAATTGGTTAAAACCATATTAGAACCATATGAATGAGACAGAAAGCACAGGCACTATAATCCTGATGAAACTAATTTAACTCAGTGGCTCCCAAGCCTAAAACGATCTCATGTCTTCAGAGTTAATACTACTTTATCATTTATCATCTGATGATCAGTGACAAGAATCTAAGTGTATGTTATGGGAGATATACAGGATACTGTCCTTGCCAGGGGTGTGGAGAGAGAACTTGCTTAGCTTGGTGTACTCTTCAAATCCTGAGGGGAATTTGTCATACATCATTTGAGAATGCTTTTGAAAGCTCCATAAAACATATCCACAAGAAGTTCTGCAGACACTAGCCCATTTCAGCAGGCATGTGCTGCATGCTTCTGTGCTTATAGGATACGATCCTAGCTGGAGATAGAATCAAGAGCCACTTTCCCACCCCCAAGGAACTTACTGTCCAGTGGCATGTATGAGTCTCCTGACAGGTGACCTGAACTTTATCAGTCTTTACTGATTCTGTGTCTTGCCTCAAGTATGAGTTTCTGGAGTTTTGAAAACTTTTGCCCTAGCCCTTGCAAGTCTTTTCTCCGCTAAAGGGAGAACTTTCACTTTTGATGAATTCTAGCTAGCTAGCTAGCTAGCTAGCTCTAGCTGTCAAAAGATAGAATCACTACTAGATCCTGATGGCAAAAACTTTCAGAGAATTGTTTCTGAGGCTAGTAGGATCTCATGTCTAAAACTTGTTGCCTTGTTACTTTGATACAAGAGGCAGAAGTTGCCACTGTATTATTGCTAGTTTGCTCATAACAAAATACCACAGATTGGGTGGCTTAAACCACAGGTATTTTTTCCAAACAATTCTGGAATCTAGGAGTCCAAGATCAAGACTCTGGAAGAATTGTTTTCTCCTAAGGTCTCTCTCCTTTGCTTGCAGACGGCCGTCTTCTCACCATGTCCTCACATGGCCTTTCCTCTATAAGCACACATCTCTGGTGTCTTTCTCTATGTCCTAATCTACACCTTTTATAGGGACGCTAATCAAATCGGATTAGGTCCACCCCAATGGCCTCATTTAAATTTAATTACCTCTTTAAAGCCCCTGTCTCTAAACATGGGTCACATTCTGAGGTACTTGGGGTTAAGGCTTCAACACATGAATTTTAAGAGAACACAGTTCAGCCCTTAACAGCCATCTTTGCTTAGCTTGGCCATTCCCAAACTCTTGTGAAATTATTTTCTTTTATGATGACAATACCTAAAGAACCCCCTTGATCAAATTCTTTATGTCTCTCTTTATGTAGCTTCATCTGGATTATCTTCCCTAGAGATTTTCTTGTTTCTCTAGAGGATTTAAACTGAAATTAGTATGATTTTGCTTAGTGGTTTATTCTATTGTATTTTCATAAAACTATTGATGATGTGAATTAATTCCAAGAATGAATTACTAATGATGGATTGCTCAGAAATGGAAGACTGTAAGAAGAATGTTTGGAAATGGTTGTTACTGAGATTTTAGGGAAGATTTTTGCAGAGCCCTTTTGAATAGTAATAGCTAGGCAGATTTCCTGTATTTCAGCACTAAGCTTACCCTGACCAGGAGATCACTTGATTGTTCAACTGATTTACATATCTTCCTTTGTATTTATGTACCTTTCAATCATCTCTGTCTCACTATTTTCAAAAAAGATCTGGAAATAGTTTAACTTTAAAGTAAAATAAAAATGAAAAATTAGAAAGAAATAATTTAGCGTTATCAGGATTTAGCAACCAACCAAAGTGCCTAGTATCATCATGAGAGGCTCTGATGCTATAGTTAATAAGACTTGGACACAACATCTTGAGAAGTATGTTGGGGAGACTTGTAAACAGACATATAAACCAGTAATTATAATGCATTTGTCTATAAACATGGTGTGGTGATGGAACAAAATAGAGGGGCTGGTGGAAGGCAGTCAACAAAGGATTTTATCCAGACGAAATGCTTAAATTAAGCCTAGAGTAGGCTAATTATGATGTCATCCATAAAGGAAGGGCATTCTGTTAATAGAGTAAGGAATGGTATATGCAAATATACAAGGGCAAAAAATATCGTAGCTTATTTAGGAAACTCCAAGAAATTCTGTCTTCTTGGAACAGAGGCAGTAAACCAGAATGAGAAAGACATAAATCTGG
The DNA here is from genome assembly GCF_042477335.2 of Ovis canadensis. Taxonomy (NCBI): domain Eukaryota; kingdom Metazoa; phylum Chordata; class Mammalia; order Artiodactyla; family Bovidae; genus Ovis; species Ovis canadensis. The sequence continues at coordinate 44,384,573 of NC_091259.1, forward strand.
TGAGGAAAGCAGCAGCCAGACCATGTACGGGACTATGAGCCATGCAGAGAAGCTTGCTTCTCCTCCTGTAGATAGAGGGCTTTCCTGGCGGCTCAGACGGTAAAGAATCTGCCTACAATGCAGGAGACGTGGGTTTGACCCCTGGTTTGGGAATCTCCCCTGGAGAAGGGAATGGCTACCCACTCCAGTCTTCTTTCCTGGAGAATTCCATGGACAGAGGATACAATCCATGGGGTCTCAGAGTCAGACATGACTGAATGACTAACACAGCAAAAACACAGCATGTGGATAATGGGGAGTATTTGCAGGCTTATAAATAAAGGAAAAGAAGATCCAGGTACTACATAGTTTCTAAGGCTAAAATTTATATTTAATTCTCAGATGCATAGCAACCAAGACAAAAATGAATGCATCTTTGGTTTTGTGGTTGTGTTGTTGACCCAGGAGCATGGATATAGGCCTTTAGATCAGGACACCGTCTTCATTAGTGTTTAGCTTTGAAACATTTAGCAAACACTAATACTATGTTTAACAGAAGTGGATATTTTATGAGCTGCTTTATATTTGCAAAGCACTCACATGTATAATCTCTTATTTAATCATTGCAACCCTGCAGCATGTCCATTTTCTATTCCATTTTACAAATGAGGAAACTGGCTCAGAGATATCACATAGTAATTAAGTTGTAGAGTTATTATTCTAAATTCACCTCAGCCCCATATGCCTATCTAAATTTTGGTTAAATGACTTGAAATATAAAAAATTCCTTTTGAGCCTCTTCTCTTGCAAAACTGACAGCAATAATAATATTTTTCCTTGTAGTATTGGTGGGAACGTAAAAGGAAATAGTCATTGCAAAGAGCCTTGCACTTAGTACATGTTCAATAAATGACACCGTTTCCTACTTTCGCCCCATTCACATCCTACAGAAGCAAACATGGTTGGAAAACTTAGGACTTAAATTATTCATGATTTCTAGCACAGCTTTGGGGTTAAGAGTGTATTACAAAGTAAAGAAATTAACAGTTTTAGCTGACAAAATGGTATTTAACAATGAAGTTCATTACCTCACTTCTAACAGCCAGAGTTTTTTTAATTGTGATAACTGACTCTGGGACCATCAAAATAACCCTGTGAAAGTAAATCCCACTGCCTCCAAAATAACTCTTTCCAAAAAAAGAGTCACCTTTTGAAAGTACATGTGGTTACTTTCTAAAATAAAGCGTTCATTTTCAGTCCTTCCTTAAATTACTACATTTTAATAAGGATGTAAAATAAATACTAATAAAGTGATAGCTTTTCAAGTCAATAAAAAGGAAATTACCTGTGTGCTTAAGTAGTGTGTCTTGAGAATCACATCATGACAAGATACGTCCAGAGCTGGGAATTAGAGCAAGTCTTTCAGAGTAAGGCACAGACTTTCTCTCAACATTATACTTAGCATTGTCCTGTTTAAAAAAGAAACAGAAGACTTTTTTATTTTCAAATGTATAATGCTTTTTAAGCCACGCATTTGTGGTGGATGTTATCCTCTCTTGCTACTGTTTTGTAAAGATTTTGCAAAGATTAGGGTGTTAAGCTGCAGAAATTCCAAGTCAGACTCAAAAACCTCTTTTTCATATTGTGGTGTAATTAAATTGTATTCTTCTACTGTGTTCTTCTAAAATGGCTCACTTCCCTCTTTTTACAAAATATTTATGGACTTTTTCTGCATTTCCTTGTTTTGATGATTATTGACCAAAGAGACATCATTAATACAATGTGGAGGGTTAAGTCTAAACATCTCTTACATAAACTTGAACTATTATAAAATTGGTTATTCTTGTTCTGTTTGAACACACTTGTACAAGGTATTTTTGATGTATGTGGATTAATCAATTCTGTAGGCTTGCAAAAACCTGCAAATGTTTACAGATACTAACACTAAATGTTATATAAGATGCAAGACAGTCCCTGGTTTGAAAAATCTTTTGATGCTGTTGGGGAAGAGCTGGAGGTGCACATGATCCAAAGCTCAATTCCTTAATATAACATGTAACTAGGGGCTAATTATATAGGGAAGGCTAGGGATTTTTGTGTATCAGAGAGTAGACAGATCAGAAAGGTTATAGAGTTTATGAAGAACCTGGGCTTTGCAGGTTGAGGGATCAGTGCAAGAGGCTCTGCAGAAGGAGAATCAGCAAGCCTGAAAGATTAACTGGCAGAGAGGGGCAAGGAAAGCAGTGAGACAAATAGTACCGACAAGTTTATATTAATATAAACAGAGGATGGGAAGGGGAGTCATGTAAGGGGAAAACACTTGCAGGCAAGTCTTTACTTTTGAAAAAGAGTTTTCCAGGATCGGAAAGACACCAAAGCTTGGAGCTCGGATGAACGGGCAAACCCTTTTTGGGGGGCTAGTACTCAGCAACTTATACATAGTGGAAACTTTAAGGATAGATAATATCTCAGAATATCGTGGTGGCCTTTAGTTCAGTTCAGTTCAGTCGCTTAGTTGTGTCGACTTTGCGACCCCATGGACTGCAGCACGCCAGGCTTCCCTGTCCATCACCAACTCCCGGAGCTTGTTCAAACTCATGTCCATAGAGTCAGTGATGCCATCCAACCATCTCATCCTCTGTCGTCCCCTTCTCCTCCTGCCTTCAATCTTTCCCAGCATCAGGGTCTTTTCAAATGAGTCAGTTCTTCACATCAGGTGGCCAAAGTATTGGACTTTCAGCTTCAGCATCAGTCCTTCCAATGAATATTCAATTGATTTCCTTTGGGATGGACTGATTGTATCTCCTTGCAGTCCAAGAGACTCTCAAGAGTCTTCTGCAACACTGCACTTCAAAAGCATCAGTTCTTTGGTGCTCATCTTTCTTTATGGTCCAACTCTCACATCCATACATGACTACTGGAAAACCATAGCTTTGATTAGATGGACCTTTGTTGGCAAAGTAATGTCTCTGATTTTTAATATGCTGTCTAGGTTTGTCATAGCTTTTCTTCCGAGGAGTAAGTGTCTTTTAATTTCATGGCTGCAGTCACCATCTGCAGTGATTTTGGAGCCGAAAAATAAAGTCGCTCACTATTTCCATTGATTCCTCATCTATTTGCCATGAACTAATGGGACTGGATGCCATGATCTTAGTTTTCTGAATGCTGAGTTTTAAGCCAACTTTTTCACTCTCCTCTTTCACTTTCATCAAGAGGATCTTTAGTTCTTCTTAGCTTTCTGCCATAAGGGTGGTGTCATCTGCATATCTGAGGTTATTGATATTTCTCCAAGCAATCTTGATTCCAGCTTGTGCTTCATCCAACTCAGCATTTCTCATGATGTACTCTGCATATAAGTTAAATAAGCAGGACAATAAACAGCCTTGACGTACTCTTTTTCCTTTTTGGAACCAGTCTGTTGTTCCATATCCAGTTCTAACTGTTGCTTCTTGACCTGCATACAGATTTCTCAGGAGGCAGGTCTGGTTGCCTGGTATACCTATCTCTTTAAGAATTTTCCACAGTTTGTTGTGATCCACACAGTCAAAGACTTTGGCGTAGTCAATAAAGCAGAAGTAGATGTTTTTCTGGAACTCTCTTGCTTTTTCAACGATCTAACGGATTTTGGCAATTTGATCTCTGGTTCTTCTGCCTTTTCTAATCCAGCTTGAACATCTGGGAGTTCACATTTCACATACTGTCGAAGCCTAGCTTGGAGAATTTTGAGCATTACTTTGCTAGCGTGTGAGATGAGTGCAATTGTGCAGTAGTTTGAGCATTGTTTGGCATTGACTTTCTTTGGGATTGGAATGAAAACAGTGGCCAGTGCTGAGTTTTCCAAATTTACTGGCATATTGAGTGCACTTTCACAGCATTAGGCCTTAGAGAATTTCTATTTATAATGCATTTATTTGTTGCTTCTCTTAGAAAACTGCTTCAGTAGTACACAGAAAGATGGCTAGTAGCACTGTAGTATTAATTTTCTCTGCTAAAGTCCTTATTATCACAAATTTGAATGGTTTTAAAGATTCTTTCGTATTTAAATATTTATTTTAAGATATGTCAGCAAAATTCTTATTTACTTAAAAAATATTCATACCAAAATCCCTATGTAAGAGGTAGGTGGTTCTAAATTTGTGAGTCCATGAGCATAGAATTTTCTGTTTGCTGTCTTCTAAATACAGAAGTATAATATATATAATGTGCATGTATTATTATAAAATATTTGTATAAAATATATATACAAATATTCTATGAACAGAACATCTGAGGGCTGGTGTAAAGTATACTAATTGTAATGTAACTTACATATGAAAGTAACATGATATTATTTTTTACCCATTTTGACTGCAATGTTATGTAATGGCTTCTTAGGTGCATGTTCTGCGCCTGTTATGGATGAGCTCGTATTCAGATATTCTTTGTAAAAGAGCTTTGAATACAGCTTGGTAAAATGCCTCTCATTTCAACCATTGGAATAAAATGTATCACATCATTGTCCAGCCATGTCTGCCTGTCAAATGAAATATTATTTGTAAGGCAACAAACAAAAAGCGTCTCTCAGCATGTGCAGTTTTACACTTCGGTTTGTAGAAAGGAAGACCATGTTGAAATCATTTGAGGTGTGGTACAGGGTGGTCAGTCTCGGAAATCCAGTGGGAGGGTGCCCAGCACATCGTTACCTTTCACGCATTGTTTTTCAGGAGATGGCTGAAATCAGTCATCTCGCATATGGTTTGAAAAAGGCTTGTCTTGCTGGCAAGCAAACTGTTATTTAAGTATACAATCCACTCTACTACTGAAACAGTTTTGCCAAACTTATCCAAGTATTCTCACATGCTTAAAGATGGTATAAATATCATTTATTGCTAGCAGTTTTCTTCAGACTATATGGAATGTCTTCCTGCTGCCTGATCTAAGTGTCCCAGTTTACATTATGGCCTTTACTGCCTCTGTTTGATGGAGTGATCAGTAAAAATTTAATGACACTATAAAATAATAAAAATGTCATTAATTTACCACGGATCTTGGATGCAGTGGTTGTAAAGTTACATTAATAAACAGAATATTTTTTACAACAAAAAGCATTGTTACGTGGGAACGTATAAATAACACACATAAATTTAAGAGCAATTTTACTGTTAGCACACACATTATTATGGAATAGCCAATAAGTGTATAAAACATAGTATATAAAATTTTATTAAAATATACTGTGCACATCAAAAATTCAGCTTTTATCTAAGTGCAAAGAAAAGCCATTATTGTGTGCTTACTGTTTCATTGCTGTTCTTTCCCCATATCACAATTTTACATTTGTTGCCAGTAAGAGGAAGTTGATTTTTTTTTTCCTAGATGAAAACAAACCTCTTATTTTTTAGCTACCCCAAATTCATTCTCTCTCTCCACCGATGCAAAGACAGAATTGATCAATCTTGCTATGGTAGGAAGGGAAAAGTTGCTAATCTAATGCAAAGTTAAAAATAATGCCTGAGGAGTTGAACGGTTTGTTCAGTGACTCTAGAAATAAGGGATAATAATGCAGCAGTCTATCTGTCATCAGTGAGGCTACCCCGTCATTGACTCTGATAATATGTGAAGATGATGGATGCTACCGTCTTGTGGCTTGTAACATTTAACATTCATCAGCTCTCACTAAAGGGGGCTTTATCATTTAAATATCTTTATTTAATATGCAACATCTACCTCATACATCATAATTTCAAAGCACTTAGAGAGCCAACAGTCCTACAACACAGCAGAGCTGACTTTAATTTTTTTCAATAACTTTTATGTTGCCTGCATGTTTGTGACTGACAATGCATAAGTAAGTGTCTGATCATATCGCTGCATGTAAAATGCACATTTCACTGTCATCCTGAAGACTGGGGATTTTTCCTGCCTGGGGGGTTGAGATTAAAATTAGCATTGAGGTGTTTTGTTTATATCTCCAAAATATCTACTTGGGAACTATATACCTCGTGAAAACTTGTTCAAGTGCATGGAAAACTTAGAGTTAAGAGCTTGCCACCCATCGTCTGCATTTCCATATGGGGACATACCCATTGGCTCTTAATGGCCAGAAGTTGAGGGCCTCTTGGAACTAAAGAATCTTTAAACTTCTCTCTGTGCCCATGTCCACATCCTGTATTTACTAGGCTCATGTTCAACCTCACTGGTAAAATCTTTGCTTAGCTCAGCTGCCCTGAGCTAACTTGTAGACATAGACCCTCTTATCTTATGGTTATGTGGCTGGCAAATAAATATTCTGAGCTATTCTTTGAAGAAAAGAAGGAAATCTTCTGGGAGACTAGGTAGAAATTTATATGAAAGGGCATGGCTTTGCAGGGTCCTTCTTTAATCTCAAACACAAATGCTTAATATTACCAAATATAAAATGCAGCCCACTGCCCAAAACAATTTTTCTCATTGATTTATTTTCTGCCTATTTAACAAGCGTTTCATGGGATATTCTTCCTTGACTTCTATTCTGTCAAAATATTGATATTTTATAAGGAAACTATCTCTGCTGTAGATTTTTTTTTCAATGAAGTCAGAAAAATGTATGACTTCAAAGACACTGAGAATGTGTTGTTGAATGTTCTGAATGTTTTTTGTTATGATTAAAAACAAGCTGATACTACTGAATTGTGAGTGCACTTCATTTTTTATAAAAGAAAAGATATTATCATCATGTAAGCTTTGTTGTCTTAGGATTTTACAAACCATGGCATGTAATTTTCCCTCTTCTCTTTCCTTGTCAAAATATTGATATTCTTTCAGGAACTTTATGATTTTATTTTATTTTTTTTTACTGAGAATATTTTCCGGTAAAATCAAAGAGAATGAATGACTAGAAAGATACTTGAAATATGCATATTGATAGATAGCATGGTCTGTTGATTTTCAGAGAAAGTTGCTTTTCCCCCCATGAAAATACAGCTAAAGGTTGTTCTTCCAAGAAGATTGCAGGTGTCACATCAAAACTCCTTTTGCATTTAACACAGGGAAAGCATTCACATGCAAATATTTGAAATGCGAAACAATGTGATAAAACAAAGGTTGAATATTTTGCTGTCCCTGGTACTCCTCATCTTCACTTTCTTTTGCTTCACATCATGACAACCAAAAGTGCTCCTCAGTAATCAAAACTGGCTGATTAAAAGCAGCTGTCCTCCCCGCAACAATGTGTGCAACTCCCGTATGGCTTGTGGTTGCTTTTTGTTGTGGCCTGCATCAGGATAATTTGTTCTTGTGCAGCAGTGTTGTCGCATAAGAAGATATTGGGGAACCATACTTAATTTGCTTTTTATTTTCACTTTTTTCAAAAATAAGTGTCATGTTTCAGAGGTTTCCCCACATACCACTTTTGTTAACTAGTTAGTATTACCCAGTTGGGGAAATTCATGATTATAATTTTGTTGCCATCTTTCATAGAAATGGTGCTAGATTAAAGCAAGGTTTATACTGTATTTTCTTCCAACACAGATTTCAACATTACATGATGAAGGGGAACTGGAAGACTTCCTGCACAATTTGACTGATGGGAATTAATTATAGAAATATAATGATATTCAAAAATAATCATATTAGAAAGCACAAGTGTAGTGAGGCTGTACAAATGAGACACAGCCTCTATCAAGTAATTGTATGTTTGCTCTTTAAGAATATTTCCAAGTTTCTAAACATCTTACAGAAAAGAACACTCAGAGTGTTTCCATCTAATGCCGAACATGCTCAGTACAGAACTAGGTCATTGAACAATAGACTGAACAGCAATCAGCACTCTACTGCTGCATAATGCATTAAGTATAACATGCAGAAACCATTCCCGGAGCTGGAAGCTGCTATTTCATGTCTGTAAATTCAAGCTGACATGACATTTAATATTGTTTCATAGTAATGAACAACAAGGTTTCATTCATTCATAAGCGCAACACAAAGCCAAGTTTGAGTCTGGAGAGAAACAAGGAGGAGAGAAGGAGACACGTGCTGTTTTTCTGCAGACAAGAACACCATGTTAATGCTGGTCAATGAGCTCCCTGCTACCGATCCAGAGAGCGACAGGAGAGTTCATTGTGATGCTTCAGACGACTGCTCCTAGAAGGACAGGTTAACAAGTAAAACACCTTTGGGTTTTCCTAGTGTAATGGCAGAAGTGTTTAACTTTCCTGACTCAAGGGCTGGCCGGGAGTGATGTGCTGCTTCTCACTTACCAGGAAGTTACAGTTCAAACTCCTGAACAAAATACAGTATCAGTGCTGTCATCTAGTCTGCCTGCTTTGAAATATTTGTTTTTGAAATCTTCTTGCCTAAAATTCTGATTTGTATTTTTCCAGGAGTACCAATGCAAACTATGATCTCTAAATGGGAAATCTCCCCTCCCCATTGAATAACAGTATATTCTAATGGAAACTGCTCTTTCAAATTTTGTGCTTTTGGCTCACACCTTTCAATTGCATTCCTTTTAGATGACTGGAACAAATCCAACAGAGAGAAGATGTGCAGTACAGCCCTGGCAGGTTTCCTGCCACAGATGTCCTTTCCTTAGAGCTACTATGGTTTAGGTGCTGTCAGCACTGTTGGTGCCACAAACAGGCTTTAGTGGAATCTTCCTGAAAGATTTTCTGAGTTCCAGTTGGTCAGAAATGATGTTTGTAAATTCAAGTTTGATCCATTAAGCAAGGTAGAAATTGGAAGGAAAAAGTGGCTGCTTTGGAAGCTAGAATAAGTCTCTGGTTATTCTTTCCTCTAGGAAAGAACACGCTTTGAAAATTTGGGGCCCCAGTTAACAGGAAAGTCAAGTGAAGATGGAAAGCTGGGCCCAGGTGTCATCGATCTTACCCGGCCAGAAGATGCAGAGGGTGAGTGGCTTTTCTGTAGCTCTTTTCTGCTGCTCTGTGTGTCTCTAAAGGTACACCCGAGTTAGATAGAGGATCTTTATGGTCTTTCTTGGAAGTAACCAGATCAATTTTCTTGGCAAAACAGAAGAAATGTTAGTCTTCATTGTGTGTTACAGTTGAGGAATTTGAAATTCATGTAGATCCTGTTACTGAACACATAGCAAAAAGAACTTTCTATATTCCATTGAACAACAAAATTCTGTGTTTCAACCACCTCAAGACTTCCTTATTTATTTTTCTTTTTAGGGACAAATTTACAAAGAAGGATTTTTTTTTTAACCCCCATATAAGTGATTCCCAGGTGCAATCAAACCCTTCTGGAAACTAAATGATAGTATGAAGCAGATCTGGTGTAAAATTAATAATTGCTTGGGCAAGGCCTAGCCTGTGTCTGGATACTAACCTTTACAAAGTCTTTTGAAAGTCTAGATGGTAAAGACCAGCTTTACTCTCAATGTGTTTACCCCCAGCAGTATCAATGCCTGTCCGCTTCGTTTTCCTTTTTGTTTGTTTTAAATGCACAAGCAGCGAATCAGCAGAAATTGCTCCCCAGAGGCTGAGTACAATTTATGAGTTAGGTCAGCACTTCAGTAGTAATGTTGCCTGGTTTTTTACTGTGTCATCACAGAGTAGGGACTGGTTTTCCCTTTAGCTGTGCCTTTGGCAGAATCCCTCCCACCAGTCAGGGAAGATGAATTTGTTCTCTTCAGAGTAACACAATACTTCACCCATCTCGGGTCCCAGCTAAAGTCCTTTAGCTTGAGGGGAAGAATCTTACTGTTATCCCTTTTACTGGTATGATTTCTTCCAGGACCCTAATCCCTTGAAAATGTCTAAAGACTTTTCATAGCAGCATCTGATCTAGGCATGGCTTTTAGTGATGGTTGGAGCCATCCTGGGCAGTTCAGAAATCCCTGGCATGAGCACTAAGGGAGGGGTAGTATCAGACATTAGGAAGCACTTCAGAGAGTCTTCAGAAGGCAGGTTCTTCATACCAGTAGGAGAGACTAATATTTAATGGACGTCCTGGGGACAAGGTGTTAAACTCTGATTGGTTTGTGCCTGTATGAGAACAGGGAAGGAAGGAAAGAGAAAGGAAGAGGAGGAGGAGCAGGAGCAGAAAGGAGGAATAAAGAGAACTCAAAAGCAGAAATCACTCACTGTCTTTCACGAAAAATGAGCACTGAGAGCAGAGTGGCACTGACATTTTTATAGGCACTTAGAGATACAGGGTTTTTTTTTCCCTCCCTGGTGAGGACTAAGCTTCTGTGGTTTAGGGACTCAGTTATTCAGGTGTGGCCCATCTCAATTTTGTTGGAAGATGGTGCTGTAGAGTACCTCATTTTTGACCAGACACAATGAAATAATACTTTTCATCACTTTGGAGTATTCAGTCTGGTTGTTGGTTTGTTGTTGTTTTTTTTTTTTTGGTAGACTAGGAGTTAGAGAATTCTACCACCTTATCCTTGTTCTGAGTTTTCTTAAAGCCATTCATCTTTCTTCACTTAGTATCTTAACTGTGTTGTTGTTCAATTGCTCGGTTGTGTCTGACTCTTTATGACCCCATGGACTGCAGCATAGCTGGTGTCCCTTCTTAACTGTACAGTAGGTATAAAGTCATTTGCCCCTCAGTAATGTTAATAATCTAATTGATGATATCATATGCTTGGTAAGTTAAAAATCATAGTCAGAGTTATTAACCATTATGAAAAGAAAAAATAAAAGGCTTAACTGTAGAGAAACAGATTATATAGAAGCTTCTTTGGAACTTCCATTCAATTCAAACACAGATTGTTTGGATTCAAGCTAATTTCCTAATTATTACACTTTTTATAAGCAAACATTTATTAAGCACTAATATTCCAGAGAACGTGCTAAGCTTTTAACCCATATTTTCTCATTTAAATCATATACAACTATGTAAAGAAGGTATTTTTTCCCATTTTACAGATGAGAAAATTGAGGCTGAGAATAGTTAAGTAACTTGCCACAGGTCATATAGGTGGTAAGGGCAGAGGTGAGAGTTGATCCTAGGCAAACTGACTCCAGAACCCAAGACATTAAGTACTGTGCTATCCTGCACCCCTTGTATATACAAATATATAAGTGGTGCCTTCATTTTCCTGAACAAACTCCTTGCGACCTTTCTCAGTATGGCCCATTTCCTCTCCCCTAAATATAGCAAGTCATGCCATGCGCCTGCTCTCGTGTTACACTGTCACACATAACAGCAATGCCTGATGAGTGTAATAGTAGAAGGCCTGTAGTGGCCCAGGAGCTTAAGGAGCGTGTGAAAACCTCCCTTCAGAAGCTTGCCCAGAGTTGCCATTGAGACCTCGTGTGCTTTTGGGGGACTGTGAGTTCATGAATGGAGTCAAGTTACCTGCTCTAATACCGAGAGAAGTGGAGCGCCTTTGTGAGGACTGCTGGGATGGGGAGCCGCCTTCTGCTGACTTCAGGATATTTTCTGGCATCTGTTCAAGCATAAGCTGATTGCAAAGCCTGCTGGAGTTTCAGTTCATATTAAAGTCAGAGTAGATAACAGGTACACATAATACTTTCTCCACTTTGCTAGTAAGAAGGAACTGAAGTGAAAGAATATTTAAAAATGTATTCACTCTTTCATTCAGTCTTGGTCAAAAAACAAACATTTCTTGAGTGCCTGTTCTGTGTGCCAGTCCCTGAACTACACAGTGGATAAACCAAAGGAAGCAAAACAAATATGTTCCTGACCTCTTAGAGCTTAAAGTATAGTGAAGGAAGATGGAAGATTAAAAGGGAAATGCATAGATAATAAGGCAGATATAATTATCACTGAGAAAAGTATTAAGAAGATCAAGACTTCTTTGTTCCCCACAGAGGTTCAGAGTGGAAGCTACTTAGGTAAGCTCCACTGGCAAGTGAGTTTTAAGCTCTAGCTCAGGATGTCATCCCTTCTTTGTCCACACATGATCTGGCTTTGAACAGCTGAGATATTTTTCCAGCTTTATTGAAATATAATTGACATATAACCTTGGTGCAAATTTAAGGTATAAACTGTGATGATTTGAAAACACATATATTTTGGGAAATGATTACCGCAGTAAGGTTAGTTAGCACCTCTATACCTCACAAATTATCTTTGCTTGATGAGAAAATTAAAAACCTACTCTCTTAGCAATTTTCAAGTGTATAGGCAGTATTTTTACCTATAGTCACCCTGCCATATATCAGATCCCCAGAGCTTATTCATCTTATAACTGGAAGTTTATACTCTTTGACCAATATCTTTCCCTATCCCCTTCCTCCTAGTCCCTGGAAATCACCATTCTATTCTCTGTTTTTATGAGTGTAGCCTCTTTTGATTCCATGTATGCGTGAGATCATATAACATTTGTCTTTCTTGTCTGACATCATTTAGCATGTGCCTTCAAGGTCATCCATCTTGCTGCTAGTGGCAGGGTTTTCTTTTTTTATGGATGTGATATTTTTATCACATTCAAAAATATAAATGTATAAAGCAATCTCTGTATCCTTCATCTGCTCATGTGTATGTCCTGGCTATTGTGAATAATACATAATGGCAGTTTTAAGGGGCTCTCCCCTTCCTCTGGGGCTTCGCTGGTGGCTCAGATGGTAAAGAATCTGCCTGCAGTGCAGGAGACCCAGGTTCGATCTCTGGGTTGAGAAGATTCCCTGGAGAAGGAAGTGGCTACCGACTCGAGTATTCTTGCCTGGAGAATCCCAATGGACAGAGCAGAGGAGCCTAGCAGGCTACAGTCCATGGGATTGCAGAGTCAGACACGACTGAGTGACTAACATCCCTTCCTCTGCTTTCACCCCATTCTCCTGTGTGGCTTCTGAAGTGACTAAAGTAAGCCTGGCTTCACAGGAAAATATCTGCCAGTTGTGAAAATGCCAATATCACTGAGTAAGCAATTTGTAGGCCTGCTTCATAGCTTTGAGCATAGAAGCAGCAGGGAAAGGTCACCAAAAGAGGCAGCTGTGCGTGTGTATTAGCCACTCATCAAAATCGAATGACAAAACAGTAAGCCAAGAAAACAGAAATTAAAAATATAAAAGGCAAATGTCTTCAAAATTTTATTTTTAAAGTCCAGCTGTTATTTGGCTTGAATATGACAAGACAGCATTTCTTGTTCACCATGATATTTATAAAACTACAAATTCATAGTGCTGGGGGCTTAGGAAACATGTTTAAGGTCTTGTTATACTTTGGAGCTGGAGAAGGCAATGGCACCCCACTCCAGTACTCTTGCCTGGAAAATCCCATGGACGGAGGAGCCTGGTGGGCTGCAGTCCATGGGGTCACGACTGAGCGACTTCACTTTCACCTTTTACTTTCACACATTGGAGAAGGAAATGGCAACCCACTTCAGTGCTCTTGCCTGGAAAATCCCAGGGACGGCAGAACCTAGTGAGCTGTTGTCTATGGGGTCGCACAGAATCGGACACGACTGAAGCGATTTAGCAGCAGCAGCAGCATACTTTGGAGCATTTGATGGTTTTGTTTGTATTGAACTCACAAAATTTGTTAGCTCCTATGTAGGGCATGTAAGGAAGAAAGGACTCAATTAATTGAGTCTGTCACCATGTATTAAGAATGACAAACAGATGTTTAATTTTTTATGGACTTTTCATTTGGCATTTCCCCTCTCCTTGTTCTCCTTAGACAAGAGTGCAGTTCTTATCCCAACTCTACTAATTTCAGGGTTGCAAAGTATAGTAGAAAGGGCTCTGGTCTGGTTATTGGGAAATTTGGACTAAAGTCCTTTGCTAAATAGAGGCAAATAAGTGACTAATGCCTCTGGGCTTAACTTTATCTTTTGAAGGAGGTTTGTTGGACTCTATTATCTCTAGTGGTGTTGCTGTAGGTGCCGCTTCAGTTGTGTCCTACTTTTTCCAATTCCATGGACTGTAGCCCACCAGGCTCCTCTGTCCATGGGAATCTCAGAGGCAAGAATACTGGAGTAATTGCCATGCCCTCCTCCAAGGGATCTTCCCAACCCAGGGATCGAACCCACGTCTCTTATGTCTCCTGCATTGGCAGGACAGTTCTCTACCGCTAGCGCCACCTGGGAAGTCCTCCATTATTTTTAGGGTCCCCTCAAAATGCAAGATTGCTATTAGGGCCTTCATGAAACAGAACGTGTTTCTTATAAGAAAGGTGATCTGTCCACAATAGCTTTCATTTAGTTTTTCTTTCTGTTTTTTTTCAGCGAAATAAAAGAGGAGACCAATATCTTTGGGAGTGTATTTGCTCCACTTCCTGAATTGAATTTTTGAGCCCCTTGATCTTTTCTATTAATGAGAAGGTCTCTCATTTCCCAGTTACTTTCACAGGTGGACGCTCCCTTTCTCTTTCCCTCTCTTCTCCTTCTCTTCCCCCAGCAACAATAGTGGTAGCTTGCCCTCTTTTTTTTTTTAATCTATTCTTTCCATTCTGTTTCTTCTCTCTCACACACCTTTATTTTTTCTGTTTTTTTTTTTTAAAGCTTAGATAAGAAAACATTCTTCTAACACTTCCTTTAATTCTTGAATTTAATTACCGTGTCCCAGTCGCAGAGGGAGGCCACACCTCATTTTGACATGGAGCATAGTAGAATATGAGCTCTAAAAGGGATGAACTCAGAGTGATTATCATTAGGCAGGCTTTTGGACCCTGGATTGGAAATGTAATGATGTGCTGTCCTCCACGTATTAGAAACTTGCATTGATTTGAATGGAAATGGATGTGTGCACCAAGAATAGCCCCTTTTAGAAAACAGTTGCTCTCAGATTTGCTTAGAAAGGTTTTATAGATTTGTACTGAATTTGTGAGTTGGATCCCAGCCAAAATGGCCTTAACCCTCTGAAAGCTTCATTTTTGTGTGTGTGAACTTCTGATTGCTTCTAAGTTTTAAATCTCAAGATAGCTTTATTTTTGTCAACCTAAGCTCTCTGTTTATAGACAAATAACAGGGACTGCAACTTTTCCTTTTTCCTTAAAAAATGCACCACTTGATGTGAATGTCTTCTCTTAAAAATCCTGCTTACCCTTTGATCCATACTTTGGGAAATCTCTGAAGCTTTTCTCATTTCCTTTCTCTTCCCTGGATCTTTACTCCTGGCAGAGAAGGAAGATTGGCTTGATGATACAGGGCTCATCCAAGGCAGCAGAGGCAAACCAGAATAGGGACGGATTTAAAGGCCACATCTGCTTATACTTTGGAATGTAAGGGTTGTTATTAGTTCAAGCCCACCAGATATAGTGCTTCACATAACAACACTTAGATTCTCAGAACTGGAATAAAGGAGAGACATGTAATCCGAGTGACAATTCCATCCAAGAAATCCCTTTCTATATCCCTGACGAGTAGTTGTCTTACTTCTGTTCAAATGTCTCTAATAGTCTAATGACAGAAAACAGACTACTTCTTGGGAAACTCATTCTATCTAGTTTTAATTATTAATTCTTTGTTGTTTGTCTTTGCTTTTTTACAACTTCTATTCATTGGTTCTAGTCTTACTTTTGGATTCCAACAAGATGAGGCTTACAATTTCTCCACAAGACACTCCTTCAGATATTTCCTAAAGGGTTAGGAAACTCAACTTCCATTTGTCCCATTCTAAGTCAGTCACGTTCTTTTCCTGAATTTTCTCATCTGTAGTTGAAGAAGTTGGTGTAGGTAATTTTCAGTCTACAATGCTTTAACGCTTTTTCCTGCTACCATACAAGTGAAATCATTCACCTTAAGTCAGCCAGAATGTAACAAGTGTAAAATAAGGACCACATCATCTTTAATATAAGTGAAATTATCATTGAAATGTACCAGAGATGAGATGTCATTGTCCAAGAAGGTATCTAAGTACTAGACTGTATACCAGGAATAAAAGATGGGGAACTATACATATTAAGATTTTTTTTAAATCCAGGTAAATGAGAAGGGAGCGCTAGCCAGAACCTTGCTATGGACTTCCTGATCTGGCCTTCTGAGGTTTCCAGGCATCTTAAAGAAATGAATAGGCAAAGAAGTCTATATGGAGCCAGCAGGCTGAGGTCTGAGGCCAGGATGTGTGGCCAGGGAGACCTAGGACATGGTGAAGACTAAGTAACAGCCACAAAGGCTGGGACATAAGCAGAGTTCAAAAAGCCCTTGGCTCTGGACTAAGTCTGTGGTATGAGTATCACAAAAATGTATTTTACTGTGGATATAAACGGTTTTAGAGGATCCTGTGTACCAGTTTATATCAGCACTATATATAAAGTGCAGCTCTCTTAAACAAGCAAATAAACTTCTCTTAAAGAAATATATTTGCTATGTCTTAAAAGCTCCCAAATAACTTTTAATGTTGGTAGAAAACAATTTCCATTGAACTCTCGAAGTGATGGATCGTCCTGATGGGACAAGAGAGGGAAATGTCAAGATTCTTGTATAACTCCATCCCCTGATACTCCATAAAGAGAACTCAACCTACTTCTCAGAGTTGCTTAAGCTGGAAAGCCCAATCAAAGACACAGCATCCCCTTAGTGAAGATCTTAGACCAAAGAGCCGATTATTTTTCTTTGGGCTGCCTTCTTTAAAGAGGCGTCATTCACACACGCACACACGCACACACACAATTATCTAGTTTTCTAACTGAATATCCTCTGTTCTGGGGAAGAAATGCTTGTCTATGCCATTACTGAATCACACAGAAGTAACCCTGCCCCCCTATCTTGCTATAGCAACTGGGTGGCAAAAGATTTAATGCTATCTACCATGGAAATTAGACCCAGGACAAGAGCAGCAGCATATGTTCCCAATGGGACTGGGAAAGCGAGTCTATGCTTCCTCAGCAGTATGTGCATCTGCTTCACATAAACCAGCATATTAGAATAAACGCTGGCTGATAGAGGTCTGTCTGCCATGTCTGGACTGTGTGGTGACTGACTGTTGAAATGTTCCCTGTTCCAGAATCCTCTTCTCTTGGCAGCAAGAGCCGTTTAATTTCCCATCTGCTGGCTACAGAATTCAGCCCAACCTTTTAGCCTGGTGGACTTTGGGCTTCCTTGGCCTCCCCTGGTGTTTCAGATGGTAAAGTGTCTGCCTGCAATGCGGGAGACCAGGGTTTGATCCCTGGGCTGTGACGATCCCCTGGAGAAGAAAATGGCAACCCACTCCAGTATTCTTGCCTGGCAAATCCCACTGGATGGAGGAGCCTGACAGACTGTAGTCCATGACATCACAAAGAGAATCAACTAGTGACTTCACTTTAGGCTGGTGGAATTTAAAGGGCCTCAGGGCAATTGGTGTGCTCTTTAAGTTATCTCTGCTTAAGATCAGGATTGAATTTGAGACCAAACTTTTTTTTTTTTGATTGATCCTGTCCTTCTTTTCAAATTCTGATAATTGTGCTTATCCCCCAAATCCAATAACCACCCAGTTCTCTGGTTTTCTGATACTGACTTCTTATCTTTTTTTCTTTAACTAAAAAATTCTTACCTTTGAATATTTCCTTCTTATAGATTCATTGTCTCATTTTACTCTGCTTGCCTATCACTGTTCGTTTACACATAGGATCTCTCATTTCATAATCTTTAGAAGTGATACTCTGTAGACTTCTTAGGTGGCACAATGGTAAAGAATGTGCCTGCCAATGCAGGAGATACAAGAGACATGGGTTCGATTCCTGGACCAGGAAGATCCCTTGGAATAGGAAATGGCAACTTACTCCAGTGTTCTTGCCTGGAAAATTCCATGGATAGGGGAGCCTGGCACATGGTACATGAGGTTGTAAAGAGCTGGACACAACACAACTCTGTAGACTAGGCCACCAGTTCCACTAGCTCAGTCTTTCCAAACAGGATCTATCCCTACTGAGAGTCCCCCAATCTTTAGTGTTACCCACATGTTCAAATTATAATTTACTGATTATCTCTTATGGGCACAGCACTGTTAAGGACATGGAGAGAAGGGTTTTTTAAAAGATGGACTATACTGTATTCTTCAAGAGCTAGCAATGTAGCTAGGGTGATTATATTAGCATACACAGAAAGCAGAACAACCTAAAGTGCTATGTGTTTAAATATATCATTAGAGAAACAGAAAAAGAGTGCTGTTTAGAAGAGGAAGCTACAGTGCTTTGTTGATAGCAGTTATTCTGGAAGACCTGATAGAAATAGAGCTGGAGATAAGCCTAGGTTTGGAAAAACAAAGAGAAAGAGAAGAATTTTCAGTTGAGGGAATGAATAATCCAAACAGACTCAGAAATGGTAAAGCACACGGACATTCATAAGGAAGTTTCAGAAAGGAAGAGTCAGTTCTCATCTCTGTGTTCTTCACCAAGCCCAATACAGAACTTTCCACATGTTTGTACCCAGTGAATATTTGTTGAATTGAATATGTTATAAAAATAGCTGGGTTCCATAGAACTACGACCTTGAGTTCCATAGAGCTAAGGCTGAGGAATTTGGGCTTTGCCACCAACTAAACAGGCATTAACCTTTAGTTGTTCAAGATTGACTTAAATTATGTATAGAGGTTGAAAATAATGGAAAAGCAGCAGTTAGGTTGATTTGGTGATCTGTTAGTCTCTTTATCTTTATTCTTCTGTTCTTGTCATTTCAGAGGGGATATTCAATGGTTATTTTTTCATATTACATCATGAGAGAGCTGAGTAGGTGTTAGGAAGGTTTTTATTCAAGTCATATTAAAAATACCTATTTTCCTCCTGGGTATAATACTCATTTACATATGATTTCACTTTGTCTGCTGTGACTGTACAGTGCTTTACAAATCAGTCTTATACTTGTTCCTCTCACTAGAGGAGAGTTGATTTTTTTTTTAGTTGTTTTTGTTCAGTGGATACTTACCCTTAGACATGATGTCCCAAATTAGGTCATGATACCAGAGGGAAGAGATTGTGTAAGAACTCATCAATATTTGTGCTGTACTGTAGATTGTTACATTTAAGAATAGGCTGTAAAAAGTAATTCTGAACTAAAACTTAATATCCCAGGTCTCAGCCCTGGAAAGAAGAATTTCATAAGCAATATATTCAACTATTTAAAATTTTTACTAAAAGTAAAAATTATAACTTACTGGTATATGTATATTTACTTTCATGGTAGAGAAATCATTTCATACTTCTTCAATATAAGCTCACTTTTCACTCAGTAGGTTGATCCTGCATCAGGACAAGATGAAAAAGGGTAACAGCAGCTACTCCACACTGCAGAATCACAGAACAGCTAATAGAGGAGAAAGGGAAAATGACTGTCCACTGTCCCTGAAGCTCCACTGCCCTTTACTTATTACACAGGCAGTAGTCTTAATCCTTTGTTATTCCAGTGAGTCTGTTGTAAAAAGGTATAAATTCACAAGATAGTGGTTTGTTCTTCTCCCCCCCGATTTTTTTCCTGGCTTGAACTGAGCAGCATAGTTTGGCTACAGGTCCCACAAGTGGGAACTGGGGAGATGTGAGAGTTTCTTTTTGATTGTGTCTTATGCATATTCGATGTATTTCAGTTCTATATCACAGGACACTCTTGAAATATATTTTTAGCTCTGGGGCAGAAAAGAGGCTCCACTAAGTAGTAAATTGCACTCTCCAGCTAAGGCTTCATTTTGCAACTACCCTGAAGGACAGAACTGTGCAGTAGAGGAAATATCACCCAGGTATGAGGAAGGACTAGAAAGGGAACAACTGTGAGTTAAGCCCTGCTGTGTTCTTGGTACTAGAATAGACGTTCTACTACTTCTCTTACCATTATTACTACTGCTGTTTCTAAGGGCATGTACTGTTTAATGAATGGGTACTGGGTTTCAGTCACTGCTAAGAAATGTACATTCCTACTTAATGCTCAAAAATGCTCTACTTATCACCCAGAAAAGTAGAAGTTATTAGCTCTCTTTTATAAGGAGATGAAACTGTTGTTCAGAGGTGGGAAATAATTTACCCAAGGTCACTTATTTAGGAAGGATCAAATTAAAATTCAAACCCAGATCTGTCTAGCTATATAGTATCTGAGCTATACTGACTCCCATTTTTCTCTGAGATGGGCTGATTCAGTTGGTCGCCTTTGTTGAAAGCAGTTTTTTTCCTGTTGGTTTTCATTAAAAATCAGAAAAATATAATGAGAAATAGAAACGTGTGAAAAGATTTTTTTTAGTCTTTCAAACCACACAGATATTAAATGCATTTCAGATACTTTCACCAGCTCTTAGGACAAAGAATTTTTGATAGACTACAAAATTGATTTGGCTACCCAAAATCCTTAAGCCATCTCCTTCTAACACTATTTCCATGTCCCCAACCTTAAAGAAAAAAAAAAAAATTGGTTTCTACTGTACCTATGATCTGCCTCTCTCATTCTAGTAAAAGGCAGATTTCCAGGAACAAATGAAATGAAAAGGAGATGCCAATTAAATTAGTTTTGTTGAATTTTTAAGCTAAGTCTAGATGCTATTGAAACAATTCAGCTGACCACTTTAGAAATTTATTTTGATGGCAGGTGTGAACCTTTGGGAGTAGTTACATTTCAGTTCACTGTTATTTTGCCATTTGCTAACTGTGAGACTTGGGCAGTTTAACTTCTCTAACCTCAGATGTGGATTAGATGGTCTTTAATATCCACCTCATGGTAAAAATTTCTAATTCTATGAACATGTTTTATCCATTCCATATTGACTCTGTCTAAGGAAGGTCCTGTCATGTTCCTGTTTGAATGTATGCTTTAGTTGTATTTACACAAACCCCATAGCATTAGAATAGCTTTCAGATTTATTATTTCAAAAAAACTCAGGTTTGCCTTATCATCCTTTCAGGATTTCCCTGAAAGTGGGAGGCTGGGATTTCAGAATTGTACAGTGTGGAAAGTCAATAAAAGAAGATTCGAACCAATGATCTCTGAGTCCCAAACTGTGGGTTCATTTTCCCATTAAACCCATTTTTTATTTTATAGAGGGTTTGAGTAAGGCAAAATACTTAAGAAAATATAAGAAATAAAATGGGGTTTATATAAAATCTGATTTCAGAGATTCTTGGGTTCTAATGTAATGTGTAAACATCTGAATCTCACCCCAAAATTGTCACTGTTGAAGATGTCTGATGGTCTCTGTTATGACAATTGAGTGCTTACCTTATGGCAGCTCTTGTCCCAGACCCCGAGGAAGCAGTTATGAGCAAGACACAGTGCAGTTCCTGCCCTTTTGAGGTGCACAGTCTAGTGAAGACAGTGGGCCCATGCAACTGGCAATTTGGATAAAATATAATAAATGTAAGATAGGCACAGGGTGCTGTGGGAGCCTAAAATACTTAGCCCAACATAACAAACCAGATAAGACTATCTGGGGAAGATGATCCCTGACATGACTCAAAGAATGAGTTGATTGCAAAACAGGAAATTCCAGGAAAAGGGAAAGCATGGGTTCCTAGTATAAAAACAAGATGGTATGTAGAGAACTAGAAGTGGTTTGGTATTATAAAGCAAAAATATATTCAAGTAGCCAGAGATGGAACTGAAGCCAGGTCATGGAGAACTTTGTGTACCATACCAAGGAGTTTGAACTTCATCTTTGGGGCATTAGGGAGCCATTGAAATCTTTAATATTAGGAGTGCCCTGGTCAGAACTGCACTTGTGATGGATCACCCTGGCTGAAATTAGGAAGAGGTATTTAAGTGCAGCCTGGTAACTCGAAACTGGAAATAAAAATATCAGCTAGAAGACTAGTATTTCAAATAGTCCATCAGAAACAGTGAGGGCAAGGCAATCGATGAAGTGATAAGGATGGAAATGAGCGGATGGGTTTAATAGTCTTTGTTAACTAACTCTGAGATTTGCTTCATCTTGGTTTGTGCTTCTTAATTTCATGTAGAGTCTACGGTAATATATTGAGTTGGATGAAGCCAGAAACTGCTGAGCAATATGAATTATTAAGTAAAGCCTTTTACCAGACTCTGTGTTCTCCAAGGGAATCTGCTTTAATCTGAGCCTGGTTCTCCTGAAAATTTAGGAAGCCAGAACCTTTTATTGTCTTACTTCCTGCACAGTGGTCTCTGGTTCAGACTTAAAGAATGCCTTTTTGCCTGGGGTCAACAGCTTGTAAGCCTTCCTTCTGTGCACACAAATAACAAATAGATAATAAGTAGAATATTTGAACGTTCTCTGTTACCTTCAGGTCATTAAAATAAAGAATCACATAAGTTATCTCAGTTGCCCTTGGATCCTGTAGTTGATATGAGATAAAGGGCTCCGTTGAGCTGTCTGTGTAAAGCAAATATAACTTGAGAATTAAAAGGAAAAAGTAAACATGGGCACCAAAGCTGAAAGCGGGAGACTCTTGAAAACACAGACTGGTACATCACTGGTTAGAATTTCCTTCATTTTGCAAAGCCACGAGCCACATGCATCAGCTCACCACAAAGTCATTAAGCCTTTTTAAGCTCAGATGAAAAACATTAACAAATACCACAAAAGGCTTTAGTATAGCCCCTTTGTTCACTCACATATGGCACTTTATAACTCCTGCGCCACTCTGGTCATGGTGTTTGTTTAAGCTGCCTCCATCAGGCTGGTCCTGAAAGAACAAAAGACATCTTGAGCAACCCTAAGCAGGAAATGGGCTAATCTAAACATGGCTTGTGACACTTTAAGTAGAATAGAAAGGGGAGGGATTGATTAGTCATTAATGTCCAATTGGCTCCATATGGATGTTGCAATAATAAAGCCTTTTTTTCAGAGCAGTAGCAGAGTTATTGAATTAGAGGTTTATGTTTCCTCAGAGCTGACCTTAGGGAATTCCCTTTTGGTTCTTCTTGTTGATCTTTTAAAGAGAATGGAGTTTCCAATAGGAAAAACTAGAAGCCTTATCCACAATAACGCTTGCTCATAATGCTACAACCGAGAAGTGAATTAATTTAGCATAATTTTAATCTCTATTATAATTTCAGTCCTTAGTGCTTTCTTTTGCATTCTCTTGCATCTTTGGTGGGGCAGTATTTCCGAAGCCAATTAGACAGTGGCTCGAACTTCATAACTGGTAATAGGCTCCTTTAATGTGCTTAACAGTGCAGAGAAATGGTATCCTTACGGGGGAAAGTAATGTTCCAGCTGAGAAATGCTGGGTTTTGAGAATCAGAGTTATTTCGTATCACTGAGTAGTTCCTGGGGTAGCTTTGATGTAGGGTGAATGCACTGGACCTCGCCCTGTTCCTTGTTAGCAGTATACTAGCAACAAGTTATTACAGAGGAAGGCAGCCTACCTCTCTGGGTTTTGGTTTCTTCATCGGTTGTTGTTGTTTAGTCACGCAGTTGTACCCAACTCTTTGCAGCCCCATGGACCACGGCATGCCAGGCTTCCCTGTCCTTCATTATCTCCTGGAGTTTACTCAAACTAGCGTCTTTTGAGTTGATGATGCCATCCAGCCATCTCATCCTCTGTCACCCCTTCTCCTCCTGCCCTCAATCTTCCCCAGCATCATGGTCTTTTCCAGCGAATTGGCCCTCTGCATCAGGTGGCTAATGTATTGGAGCTTCAGCTTCAGCATCAGTCCTTCCAATGAATATTCAGGGTTGATTTCCTTTAGGATTGACTGGATTGATCTCCTTGCTGTCCAAGGGATTCTCAAGAGTCTTCTCCAGTTACCACGGTTTGAAAACATCAGTTCTTCAGCACTCAGCCTTCTTTATGGTCCGACTCTCACATTCGTACATGACTACTGGAAAAACCATAGCTTTGACTATATGGACCTTTGTCAGCAAAGTGATGTCTCTTCTTTTTAATACACTGTCTAGGTTTGTCAGAGCTTTTCTTCCAAGGAGCAAGCATCTTTTAATTTTGTGGCTGCAGTGATTTTGGAGCCCAAGAAAATAAAGTCTGTCACTGTTTCCATTTCCCCCATCTATTTGCCACAAAGTGATGGGACCAGATACCATGATCTTAGTCTTTTGAATGTTGAATTTTAAGTCACCTTTTTCACTCTCTTTCACCTTTATCAAGGTAAAGTGAGACAAATATATTTACTCTCTTACCCGTTTCAGAGGACTGTGAAGAGGATCGAGATAATGTGTTCACTGAAAGCACTTAGTAAATGTTATTGTAGGCAAAATTCCTTAATACATTTGATGTTTCTATTCTGGAAACTGATCTCTGGTGTAGACTAGTGAAAAAAGTAAACTGTTCCTTAAATGTGTTACTTTGCCACACTAAGTAGTAAAACATCTGTCTCCAAATTTTCAGTGGAATTTTTTAATGTATACACTGCATATGTTTATATCTCTACCTCTATCTATCTGTCATCTACCTGTCTAATTTACTCAGTGTATTTCTTGGTGTGGTTAAATTCAGTACTTAACATAAGAAGAGTATTTAGGGTAAGTAGGGATAAATGAATCTTAAAATGAAAACAGAAAAATGAAAAATTACCTATAACATCCCTGTGCATTAATAAAGATTAATGGTCAAAGGAAGAGTTAGTACTTTAATCAAAGTACCACAGATAATTCATCTTTCATTCCTATACCACTGGTTGCTTTTTTTTTTAACCAAGCTTTAACTTAGAAGAACATTCATATTTTGCATCTGCCTTCTTTAAGTTATGATACCCATCAGTCAATCATTCTTTCTAACCTATCTAGATAATCCTCTATAAAAGACATAGAGTGCAAACCATACTCTTCCCCCACTGGTATCCCTCCTTCTCTGAAGATGCAACACATCAGTTCTCTAGTGATTAAGGTTCGTGCTCAGCCATGGAATGTATATTCCTGCCAAGTAAACCACTAGGATAACCAAATCATCTCTCTCTCTTATTTTCCAAGAAGAAATCAAATTTGAATATCAAGTAGCCTTCTTATAATGAAAGTGGGTTCACATTCTGGCAGTAAATGGGAGTACAGTTAGCAGAACTTCCAGAATCATAGACAACTGTCAGCCATTCCTCCAACATAGTGCACTAGACTTCTTCAGTATTAAGATACATTCGGTGAGATAAACTTGGTGAAAAAAGATCCAACCTATGTAATATTGCTACCTCCCCTCTGTCCTAATTTTTCATGTCCACTTCTAATATTACTTTATCTTCTACATTTTCATTTGTGATTCACTCATGATCATTTTCTCTGTTAACCCAAATGTGTCACATAACTCTTTACAAAATTTGACAAGAGAAAATTGACTATTCTGTTGATTGACTGAAGTACTCTAAAATAGTGTGATTGTCGAGGACCCAATGGTATATATTGCATTTGCCTTTTTTTAATTAGTAAGCAGTTATGCATTTTTGCCCTTTTTAATAATTCTTTTTGATAATGAGACCTTTTTTTCTCTTTTTGAGTTCCCAATGGCTTGGATATGCCGCACACTCGGGTTTATAGAGAAAAAAATATTTCAGAAAAATATCACTTTCATTTGTTTGTCTGGTTTTCTTTTATGTTGGTACTTTTGTTTTTACCTTTTAAAACTAAGCATTGAATTAGTTTTATTTTGGATAGTATCTCATTGTTTGGATATACCACTGTTCACCCATTTTCCAGTTATTTTTAGTCTTTGGTTATTCTGAATAGAAGCGCTGTGATAGTCTAAAAAGTTTTCATTTGTTTGGGGTAAGTGTTTACAAATGGAATTGCATGTCATCAGAAAGTCTATATTTTACTTTATAAGAAAATACCAAACTGTTTTCCAAAATGGTTATGCCATTTTTCACTTCCACTACCAATATGTTGGTATCTGAGTTCCAGTTGCTCCATATCCTTGCCAACAATTAGTTTTGTAAGCCATTCCAGTGGGTGCAAGATGATATATGGGTTTAATTTGACTTTCCTGATGACTAATGACATGGAATACCTTTTCATGTCTCATTGGCCATGACCGTGTCTTTCGTAAATTTTTTTTAATGACTCTTTTGCTTATTTTTAAATTATATTATCTACTTCTTTGTTTTTGGTGGAAGTTCTTTATATATTCTTGATACAAGTTCTTGTCAAACGTGTATTGTGAATGTTTTTTTCCCAGTCTGCGCCTTAACAATCACTTTTGATAAGCTGAGCCTTACCAAAAATTGACCTTTGATAAAGGTCAATTTGTTACTTTCCGTATATATTAGTGTTTTATCTGCCATATCCAAGAATCTTCGCTTACTATAAGATCACTAAACTATTCTCCAAAATACTCCTTGAGGAGTGTTATAGTTTTTGCTTTAATTTTAAATTGATTCATCTCAATTAATTGTTGAGTGTAATGTGTGGTATGAGGTCAATTTTACTTTTTTCCAACACCAGGGAAGCCCACTTTAACAATGTGTGGTAAGAGGTCAGTTTTACTTTCTTCTACGTATTTGTCTCCTTGTTCAAGCACTGTTGGTTGAAAACAATTATCAGTTCCCACTTTAATAGCCTAAGTCTTTATTGAAATTTGACCATATATGTGAGTATTTAATTCTGGACTCTTTATTCTGTTCCACTGGTTTGTCTATTCTTATAACAATCCCATACTGTCTTTATTACTCTAGCCTTTACAGTGTTACAAAGTGTTTTTTACTGTAAGCCTTGAAATTAAGTAGTTTGAATCCTCCAACCTTCTTCACGTTTGTTTTGGATGTTTTCATACAGTTTTAAAACCAAGTTGTCAATTTCTAAAAAAGTCTTTTGCAATTTTAATAGGATTGGGTTGAATCTATAGATAAATTTGGGAAGGAATTGACATCTTCAAATATTAGGTCTTCAGATCCATGAACATGGTATATTCCTCCGTTTATTTAGGTTTACTTACTGAACTCATAAATATTGTTTTTAGTGTAGAGGTCTTGCATACTTTTTTGGCTTAATTTATTCCTAAGAATTTTACTTTCCAATGCTGTTATGAATGTAAATTTTAAAATTATTTTTAAACTGCTCTACTATTAGAAGTACAGTTGATTTTATAGTTTTGTATGTTGCAATAATAATAAATTCACTTTTTATTTTAAAAAATTATTTACTTATTATTTTTGGCTGTGCTAGGTCTTCATTGCTATGCACAGGCTTTCTCTAGTTGCAGAGAGCAGTGGCTACTCTTTAGGTGTGGTGTGCAGGCTTCTCATTGTGGTGGCTTCTCTTTGCCAGGCATGGGCTCTAGGCATACAGGCTTCAGTGGTTGCAGCATGGGGCTCAGTAGGTTGTGGCTCACAGGCTCTAGAGCACAGGTTCAGTAGTTGTGGCTCACAGGGGCTTAGCTGCCCCATGACATAGGAGACCCTCCCGGATCAAACCCTTGTCTCCTGCACTGGCAGGCAGATTCTTAACCACTGGAACACCAGGAAGCCCATAAATTCACTTTTTAGAAATTATTTTGCAAATTTCTCAGGATTTTTTAATGTAAAAAATTATCTATGAATACACTCAACATGACTTATTATTTTCCATTTTGCATGCTTTTTATTTCTTTACCTACAGTAGAATGTTGATTAACAGTGGTAAGAGTGGGCATCTCTTGCGTTGTTCTTCATCTTGGAGGAAAGCATTCAGTAGTATACTATATTATTATGTCCTACAGATTTTTCTTAAAAGTACTTTATCCAACTGAGGAAATTCCCTTTATTATTAGTTTTCTGAGAGGTTTTGTCATGAATTGGTATTACATTTTGTCTAAACCACTTTTTGAATCTGTTGTGATCATCATGTTTTTCCCCCTTTGTTTTGTTAATGTAGAGAATTACATTGCCTGATTTCAAATATTAAATTAATATTGCATTTTAAATTAATTTATTCTGAAATAAATTCTACTTGATCTTGTTTTATTATCCATTTTACATATTATTTTATTTAATTTGCAAATATTTTATTATGAATTTTGTACTTATGCTCAAATCTCTGTCAGGGTGTGATGTTACTTCATGAAATGAATGTGGGAAGTTTTTTCTTTCTCTACTTTCTTAGTTTGTGTAAGACTACTATTAGTTTTTCCTTGACTGTTTGGAAGAATTTACCAATGAACCCACTTGACATTGGAGTTTCCTTTGTGGGAAGGTTGTTGACTGTAAATTGGTTTTCTATATTAGCTACAAGAGTATTCAGACTTTCTATATATTCATAATTGAATTTTAGCAGTTTGTGTCCTCCAAGGAATTTGTTCATTTCATATAAATTGTCAGATTTATTGGAATTAAGTTAGTCACAATATTTGCTTCCTGTCCTTTTTAAAGTGAGTTGTAGCTACAGTGATATACCCTCCTTCAATCCAAATATTGGTGTTTTTGTTTCCCCTTTTTGTAGATCAGTTTCACAGGGGTTTATCAATTTTATTGATATTTATTTTCAAATTACCAATGTTTGCATTGTAAATTGTTTCCTATTCCATTGATATCTACTCTTTATCCATCCTGAAAATATCCAATTTTAACTGGATTATTTAATTTATTTATATTTAATATAATTTATTTTGATGGGATAAAGTTTTACAATTTTCTATTTTTCTCTTTGTTCCCTCAGTTTTTGGCTTTCTGTTACTATTTTTCTTCCTTTTGCTTAATTGAATCCTTTTTCTAAGCTATTATTATGAAGAGATTTTTTTTTTAGAGGAGTTTGAGGTTCACAGTAAAATTGAGGGAAAGATAAAGATTTCACACATACTCCCTGTCTTCACACATGCATAGCCTTCCTGTTACCACCATCCCACCTGAATGGTACATTTGTTATAATTGATGAACCTATGTTGACACATCCTAACCACCCCAAATCTATAGTTTGTATTAGGGTTCATTCGTGATGTTATACATTCCTTGGGTTTGGACAAACGTATAACATGTATCCATCATTATGGAATACAGAATATTTTCATTGCCCTAAAATTCCTCTGTGTTCACTTACTCATCCTTCCTTCCTCCACCCTTTGCAACCACTAATCTTTATACTGTTTCCTTTTGAATCCTTTTTTAGTCTTCCATTAAAATTACTCTACTGGTGTTTTAGCTATACTTCTTTGTATTTTTAAATTTTTTTTCTAGATTCATTATTCATCCTTAATTTGAATATCCCTATAGTTAAAATTATAGCACTTCTCATAAAATAAAGCAACATTTAACTTTTACTAACTTGGTCTTTTGTTCCAATGTGCTATTTTTCTCATGATTTTACCTCTTCTTATATTATAAATCCCAGAATATAATGTTGTATTTTGTATTAGTCACTTGTCTTTTAAAAACATTAAACAATCAGCTATTTATTATGAAATCCAGAAAAGACAAAAGTTTTTAATTTAATCACATATTTCTCATTTTCAAG
Source organism: Ovis canadensis (assembly GCF_042477335.2). Taxonomy (NCBI): domain Eukaryota; kingdom Metazoa; phylum Chordata; class Mammalia; order Artiodactyla; family Bovidae; genus Ovis; species Ovis canadensis. Next base: position 44,413,675 of record NC_091259.1, read on the forward strand.
TCTCTTCTGTTCTTTCTATATATCTAAGTTTCCATCAGATGTTATTTTTCTTCATCTTGAATAATTTCCTTGAATGTCGCTTTTGATATGGATCTGCAGGTAATGCATTCTCTCAGCTTTTGTTTATCTGAAAATGTGTTTCATATTCATTTTTTAAGCATATGATCGTTAGATAAGACTACACTGAATTTTTTTTTTTTTTAGCAGCCTAAAGATATTCTATGGTCTTCTAGTCTTCATTGTTTCTAATAAATAATCAGCCATAAGTTGTATTACTGTCTCATTTTATGTATTATGTGTCCTTTTTCTCTAGCATTTTCCCTTTGTCTTTGGTTTTCAGCAGTTTGACTAATGTTTAGGTATGGTTTTCTGTGTATCCTGCCTGTGATTGTCTGAATGCCTTGAACCTATAAGCTATTGTGTTTTTTTTTTTTTTAACCAGATTCAGGTAAGTTTCAGACCACGTTTCTTCAAATATTTTTCTGTCACAATCCTCTCTCTTCTTTCTAGAATTCTGGTTACGCATATTTTAGGACAATATATTGTTTCACATACTGCAAAGTCTCTGCTTACTTTTTTAGCTTTTTCTCTTTCTGTTTTGAGACTAGCTAATTTCCTTTAATGTATTTTCAAGATCACTGACCCTTTATTCTGCACTTGAAAATGCTATGAAGCCCATTCAATGTATTTTCATCTCAAATATGTGTGTCAGTTCTAGAATTTCCATGTTTCTTTGTGTAGTTTCATTTCTCTTCTAAGTACCCCATTTATGCATTAATTATGATATTCTTTTTCTTTATATACTTGAACATATGTTTTAATGACTACTTTAATGTCCTCGTTTGCTAATTACATTATTTGAGCCATCACAGTTTCTATTGATTTTTTTTTTTTTTTTATGAGGGTGGAAAGGTCTCTGGGTCACATTTTCCTGATTGTTTGCACAACTAGTGATTTTTTAATTATTATTATACATTGTGGATTACAAATTATAGAGACTCTGGCTTCTATTATCTTTCTCTGTTAAGAATGTTATTTTTTGTTCTAAGAGGCAGTTAAATTGACCTCATTGAAATTGTAGAGGCTTAGTTTTGCATGTTAGATGGTGACTGTTTCAATTTTGTCTTTAGTCCTAGAGTGAATCCTTAGTCTTGGCATATAGTCTTTATTCCACGAGTGATCCCTCTGGGGTTTCAGTGGAAAGCCTGAGTTTTTCATGGATACTTTCTTACTTGGTAGGATTCAAATCCAAATTCTGTTTAACTTGCAGTGGGCATCAGCTGAAATTTCTTCTTAGATTTTTCAGATATACAGACCTGATTTCTACTGGAATCACTGAAATCATCCCTATACCTGTGAAGTTTAGGTGACAGTCACTCAGAAGCCTCAGACTAACTTTCCTGATACATTAGGCCAATGAAGACTGATCTGTTACATTCTAGCCACTCCATGCTAAGTAGACTGGGGAATGTCTTCATGGAAAAGCTATAAAAGCAGGGTTTTTACTCAGTGATATTTCTTTCTTTCTGAGAGTCAATCCTCTCCAGTTTCTTCTTAATTTTGGTAGAGCTCAAGTACCTTCAATTAGTTGTTTTTCTATGTTTTTTTTTTCCTCCAGGATTTATAATTATTATCTGATTAAAGGTTAGTCTGATATAAGTTATACTGCCATTACCAGAACTGGATCCCAGAAGAGAATCTTTTGTGCTAATATTTTACTTACATTCATTCTGTCTGACAAAATGTAAATCTTAATGGGCTTTTGAGAAGGTATTTATTCTCTTACTTTTCTCTATTCTTTATTTCCAATTCACTAGTAATCACTGAGACTATTCAGTGGTAATTTCTAATTTGGCTTCCATTTTGATATCTTCTATTTGTTCATGTCCCTACCCTGCTTTTTTAAAAACCTTAAAGACTTCTTGACTTTATAGTTAAGGTACTTGGCAATCTTGCCCCTACTTACTTTCTGAATTTAATCTCTTGACATTCCCTTATTTTTTTTATTTAAATACACTCAAGCCATAACCAGATTCTTTCTATTCCTTAAAACCCTCTATGCCTTTGTTGTAACTCTGTCTTTATGTTCACACGTTCTGCAGCCTAGAATGCTTTCACACTCATGAAAAGTGAAAGTATTAGTCACTTAGTCATGTCCAACTCTTTGCGACCCCATGGACTATAGCCTACAGGGCTCCTCTGTCCATGGAATTGTCCAGGCAAGAATACTGGAGTGGGTAGCCATTCTTTTCTCCAGGGGATCTTTCTGATCCAGAGATCAAACTCGAGTCTCCCACATTGCAGGCAGATTCTTTATTGTCTGAGCCACCACACTTATACCTGCTGGTAAATTCTCACTCTTCCTTGAAGATGCTACTTAAGCAGTACTTGCTCTCTGCAGCTTACATATTATTCACCTCTGTCCACTCCAACAACATTAATAGCCTCTCTTCTCTGCTTTCATAGTATTTTGAAATTACCCATGTTAGCACTTACAGTGTTTTGTAATTTTCTATTTGTGCATCTGTTTCCCTTACTGGACCAGATTCCTTTAAAACAAGGCACATGTATTTATCTTTGTATCTTCTGTCACAATGCTGGGTACATCTGAAACTTGTCAGAGTGTTTGCTGAATTAATGCATACATAAATGATTCCTAAGCACATTATAGAATTTGCCAAAGTTCCTCCTTAGGGAGGACTTTATATATGCACAAATCCACACCAAACGCTTACTCATTCACTCACATAACCCTTGGAATTTACCCAGGAAGGGGGCCTCTTTAGGATTAGTTCAGGACCATTGCCATAGGCTATGATGGTTAAACTAGCCTTCTTTCCAACCCACCTGGAAAAACTCAACTTTCTGTATTCTTTTTAAATCGTTTAAATCATAGATCCCTAAGGAAGTTTTTGCCTTGGCAATTTCTGCTTTTTCCCCCATTGACTATCTTTTTGCATCTAACTGAAAGTTTGGCTTTATACAAGCTGATAGCGGAGACAAGAATGAATTAATCAGTCTGAGCCCCTTCAGGGAAATGGAGAGAACAGGAATTCCTGGAATAAATGGAACCAATGCTTTTCCTTGTTGCCTGGTGTGATACTGTTGGCCTCCTGTTATTTAGGAATGGTGTTGCTGATAATTAAAGACTCTTAGGTCAGCTGGCAAGCAGTAGTCTCCAAGTACATAGCTGTAGGTCTAGGCATCTTCCAACTGCTGTTCATGAGAAGACATATTATGAATATTGAATTCACAAATGATCCCTCTGCTATTAAAAGTAAAAAATCTGCCTCTTAGAATTATGAGCTATTCCCTAGGATAACTCTGGATTCTGACACAGAGCATTGACTATTTTAGAATGAAATGCTTCCCCCACCCCTTTTTTAACTTGATGTTATTTTTCAAAGTAAATGAGCAGTATGAAGTCACATTTGATATGTAGATTCTAAAGTTAATTATAGCAGAGAGTCAATTTTAGGCTTCAAATTTTCAGACTAACTGCATACCTTTTAAAAATAATACTATATAGTATTATATAGAATTTTCCTTATCTGTTTAAAAGAGCTTTCTTAATATACAGTCTCTACTTTTAAATTTCTGGGTTTATATGCATGTATGCAGTCATATGTGTTTTTATTACTACAACAATAATTCCCTTACCAGTTTGTTTCACGAAGCAGCTTAGAGAAGTTATGACCCTTTTATATTTTCTTAAAATTCTGACTCTGATCATATATCATATATCAGATTCAATTTAAAAGTAGTTTCAAACCTTGGTCTCTCTAGATAAGTCTCCTCTCTTCCCAAACCTTGGTTTATTAATACACCACTTCTAGTTTTAACTTGAAATATCCCATTCATTTTTCAGTTGACTCCAAGCACTTGGGAGAGAGAAAAGGAGACAAGAAAAAAGAGATGTATATACACCCTGACGTTTCCTATTTCCACTTTCTTAATTCACATTTCTATACTATGTGCTGTGCTTAAATTTCTCAATATCTGGGAGCATTTCTTGTGAGACTAGAGATCTTCTGTGTAATTCAGTGTCAGTTGGTGTCTTGTAAATATGTATTATGGGAGGACAGACAAGGTCACTGCAGGACAGTTGGTGGGGTGAGAAGTGAACTCTCTTCCTCGGAGAAGGTAGAATTTAGTTAGGTAAAAGTGAGTAGGAAGGATATACTAAGACTGTGATATGGAATGAGAGGGAGAGAGATTGAGCATCGGCATGAACATATTTGGGAGAATCAATTGATATGTAGCAGAGGTGGCACTAGTGGCAAAGAACCCACCTGCCAACGCAGGAGACATGAAAGATGCAGCTAGACCCCTGGGCCGGGAAGATGCTCTGGAGGAGGGCATGGCAACCCACTCCAGTGTTCTTTCCTGGAGAACCCCATGGACAGAGGAGCCTGGTGGGCTGCAGCCAATAAGGTCGCAAAGAGTCAGATATGACTGAAGTGACTTGGCATGCACATACCGAACATCTACTGAAGCCAGTCTAAAAATCTACCATGATCAGTCTGCAGGAGATTAAAACTTCCCATTTACAATGAAACACATCTTGTAAGTAAGTAAATAAATGGAAGCTGGCTGTTTGGTGTTGATAGAGGTGAAGAAAAGCCGCGACAGTAAAAGCAGACCCTGGATGTTAATCACCTGTAGCACAGTAGTTAACTTAGAATAATACTGAAATGTTTTTGTATCTGACATTCTCCACAAGCCTGTCTCCTGTGTATGCATGCAAGTATATAAATTGCTGAATTCATGTCAGTTGTAAAGTAATGGCACTGAGGGCATCATAAATTACCATGGTGATCCTCAGGAGAAGACACTGTCGTATCTGAATGAGTGTTTCACTTCCAGAGTAATGTATGCCTTCATCTGGCCCAGCAGTCAGCATATTGCCCTGCGTTGATGGATATTGTCAGCTGGAAGCTACACTACATTTCACTGCACAATAAACATGGCTGTCAAACCCATATAAAGTGAAATCAATTTATCCTGTATGGTCAGTGCATTTTAAATGAAATTAATGTACTGTGGGTATGGTGGCAAAAAGGTAGCATATTAGTTATGCATCTTGGGATTTGAGACTTTTCATGTAAGGGATGATTCTGTCTACTAGGCCTCAAAGAAGGGCTGTATATAAAATGTATTATTTTGCATGGTCTTCAGAAAGGGGCCCCTCTCCCCTTCTTCATGTTTAGAAAAGAATTGATAATATTAGCCAGTTCGGCCCTTTTATCCTGTCTTTTGTTTGCAATAAATGATGACCATATTTGCCAAATAATAGTGTACTTTAATGTTCTAATTTATTACTAGCTATGACACAAACAAATTTCTACTTAATCAGATAGCTGGAAATAGAGTAGAAGGGCAGAGATGAATTGGATCATATTTTACCTGTGTAATCACTCCACTGAGCTGAAAGGATTTGCTTTTTCTAAAATGTAGAGATGTAGGTTTTAATGTATATTTTGCTTCTAAACTTTTAGGAGTAGGCTCTCCTGTTTATGCAGCAGAATACCTGGCTAAGCCCATCAGTCCAACTTTACATTTAACTATAGGGGTTCTCAGTCTATGAGGAAATATTTAGTGGTTGCCACATGTAAAGCATGTACATCAGTGTGTCATGCTGGCAGGGGGTATGAAAACAAGCAAGAGCTATGCAGGTTCTTTCACTCACTCGTTCATTAATTGAATGTATTTCACTAACTGAAACTTTATATGCCATGCGCTTTATTGGAACCTAGAGATACAGCAGTGAAGGAGAGCCAGTTCCCACCATATTCTCAAAGGACTTTTTATCTAGTGGGATATTGTGGTCACTATGCTTCCCAGGTGGCGCTAGTGGCAAAGAACCCACCTGCCAATGCAGGAGACACAGGATACGTGGGTTTGATCCCTGAGCCTGGAAGATCCCCTAGAAAAGGGCATGGAAACCTACTCCAGTATTCTTGCCTAGAGAATCCAATGGACAGAGGAGGCTAGTGGCCTACAGTACATAGGGTTATAAAAAGTCAGACACAACTGAAGCAACTTAACACGTACTATGGTGATGTCTTTGGAAACCATGAAATATCAAGAATTTAGAAACAGTTTCATAGGGGTGTGTGGCTCAGGTGGTAAAGAATCTGCCTGCAGTGCAAGAGACCTGGGTTCAATCCCTGGGTTGGGAAGATTCCCTGGAGAAGAGAAAGACTACCTACTGCAGTATTCTGGCCTGGAGAATCCCATGGACTCTAGTCCATGGGACTGCAAAGAGTTGGACACAACTGAGCAATATTCACTTTCATAAGAATGTTAAAGAATTATCCTCATGCAGCAGAAAAATATATCAGAACCCTTGAAATGACTGCCTTTTAGTCTATTACTTTTGTATATGAGTTGAAAACTGAACAATTTTGTCCTTGGAATTCAGGCAAGAATACTGGAGTGGGTAGCCATTCACTTCTCCAGGGAATCTTCCTGATGCAAGGACTGGACCCAGGTCTCCTGCGTTGCAGGCGGATTCTTTATCATCTGAGTCTCCAAGGAAGCCAGATAAGTAGTTGTTGTCATTGTTGTTTAGTTGCAGAGCCATTTCCAACTCTTTGCGAACCCATGAACTGCCGTATGCCAGGCTTTCTTGTCCTTCGCCATCGCTGGAGCTTGCTCAAACTCCTGTCCATTGAGTCCATGATGCCATCCAACCATCTTGTCCTCTGTCATCCCCTTCTCCTCCTGCCTTCAATTTTTCCCAGCATCAGTGTCTTTTCTAATGAGTCAGCTCTTCACATCAGGTGGCCAAAGTATCGGAGTTTTAGCTTCAGCATCAGTCTTTCCAGTGAATGTTCAGGACTTATTTACTTTAGGATTGACTGGTTTGATCCCCTGCAGTCCAGGGAACTCTCAAGTCTTCTCCAACACCACAGCTCAAAAGCATCAATTCTTCAGTATTCAGCCTTCTTTATGGTCCAACTCTCACAATCATACATGACTACTGGAAAAACCATAACTTTGACTAGATGGACCTTTTTCGGCAAAGTAATGTCTCTGCTTTTTAATATTCTGTCTAGGTTTTTCATAGCTTTTCTTCCAAGGAGCAAGCATCTTTTAATTTCATGGCTGCAGTCACCATCTGCAGTGATTTTGGAGCCCAGGAAAATAAAGTCTGTCACTGTTTCCATTGTTTCTTCATCTATTAGCCATGGAATGATGGGACCAGATGCCATGCACTTCGTTTTTTGAATGCTGAGTTTTAACCCAGCTTTTCCACTCTCCTCTTCCACCTTCATTAAGAGGTTCTTTAGTTCCTCTTTGCTTTCTGCCATAAGGGTGGTGTCATCTGCATATCTGAGGTTATTGACATTTCCTCCAGCAATCTTGATTCCAGTTTGTGCTTCATCCAGTCCGACATTTCACATGATGTACTCTGCATATAAGTTAAATAAGCCTTGACACACTCCTTTCCCAATTTGGAACCAGTCTGTTTTTCCATGTCCAGTTCTAACTGTTGCTTCTTGACCTACATACAGATTTCGCTGGAGGCAGGTGAGGTGATCTGGTATTCCCATCTCTTTAAGAATGTTCCAGTTTGTTGTGATCCACACAATCAAAGGCTTTGGCATACTCAGTAAAGCACAAGTAGATGTTTTTCTGGAATTCTCTTACTTTTTCTATGATCCAACAGAAGTTGGCAATTTGATCTCTGGTTCCTCTGCCTTTTCTAAATCCAGCTTGTACATCTGGAAGTTCTCATACTGGTGAAGCCTGGCTTGGAGAATTTTGAGCATTACTTTACTAGCTTGTGAAACGAGTGTGATTCTTTATTGTCTGAGCCTCCAGGGAAGCCCAATAAGTAGTTATTAAGTATCTATTTTATAGAAAATCCTGGGGATACAAAAATGAGTACAACATAAACAGTAACTTTAGGGGTCTCATAAACCTGGGGGTAGAATGGAAATAATTAAGATGATCACCAAAAAAAAAGAAAGAAAAGGAATTTCTCTGGCACAGAAAAAAAACATTAAAAAAGAGAGGAATGAATGCAGCCTGGGAGGCATCGTTGCAAATGCTCTTCCTTTGGCCTGAATTACCCTACCCATCTGTCTTTACTGGGCAGTAAAGACTGCCCTATTCACATGCTAATTCCCATTTGTCTTCCAAGATTCAGATTAGACGTCACCTTTAATAGGAGGCATGTTGACTGTCCCCTCTGCTGGTGCCCTCTTGATGTCCTCTTTACTTCAATATTAAAGCACTTACCATATATTCCATTATGACTGTCTGTTTGGGGTCTGTCTCCTCCCCAAACTGTGAGCTCCTTTAAAAGCAGGTGCTGTTTTATTCACTTTTGTATACCTAGTACTTGGCATAAAGCCAAACTCATAATAATTGCTCAGTTAATTGTTTAAATCGAATCATTTATTTAATTCATGAAACACACCACATTTAAATAGGCCTTAAAAGATGAGTGGGATTTAGCTTGAAGAAGTAAGAGAAGGAGCTTCCAGCCAGTGAGGGGAGCACTGGCCAAAGTACAGTATTGTGAAAGAGAATTCTTCTGGGGTAAGAGATGGTATGAAATGGCTGCGATGTTTAGCACATAAGGCTAAAATCATAGGTAAGAGCCTACTTTTGAAGGGAGAAATCACAGCAGGAAATGTGGTGTGCATGCTAAGTCACTTCAGTCGTGTCCGACTCTGAGACCCTATGGACTGTAGCCCACCAGGCTCTTCTGTCCATGGGATTCTCCAGGCAAGAATACTGGAGTGGGTTGCTGTGCCCTCCTCCAGGGAATCTTCCCAATCCAGGGATGGAATCCGTGTCTTATGTCTCCTGCTTTGGCAGGCAGGATCTTTAGCATTAGCGCCACCTGGGAAGGCAAAATAATGCTTTATTGTCAATTGGAATTGATTGTAGTAAAAATGTACTAGGCATTTAAAAACATGCAAAAGTAATTCTGCCCAGTGTATCTTTGAGACCTACCTCAGAAGAGCCTGTAGAATTGTCATCTGCAACTGTATCCTGCTTCCAAGAGTTCATTTAAAAAGAAGTTCATTAAGAAGTTGCTAGGGAAAGCAACTGAACCAGGTGGTAAGTTGTGTTACATTATCCAGATAATAATGCTTTGCACCTGTCTTGTTCTTCCTGCCCTGACATTACAGGAAGTAAAGCAATGAATGGCTCTGCAGCTAAACTACAGCAGTATTATTGTTGGCCAACAGGAGGTGCCACTGTGGCTGAAGCACGAGTCTACAGGGATGCCCGAGGCCGGGCCAGCAGCGAGCCACACATCAAGCGACCAATGAATGCATTCATGGTTTGGGCAAAGGATGAGAGGAGGAAAATCCTTCAGGCCTTTCCTGACATGCATAACTCCAACATCAGCAAAATCTTAGGTGAGTGCAGCCACTGATGCTGGTTATGTATCCAATGAGTGGAAAGAAGGGTCCTGACATGACACCTAAGGGAGACTGTGGTGTGCAGATATTAGGTGTCACTCAGCAAGCTGCCCCAGGAGACTGCCATCGTCTCTTCACTCTTCACCCTGCACCGCGGCATTTAGGTTTAGGAGTTAGTACATCCACCAGGTGCCAGGGCAGGACTGACTAAACACTTACTTTAGAGACAAAACTATTTATTGTATGTGTTAATAGGACAACTCTGAGAGGTCACTGCTAATTAAGAATCATAAAGACAGGCTTTATCTCCTTTCCTTAGTCTTTTAAAATCTTTCAGTTGCTATGAAACCTGGAAACACTCAGAGTTTTCTGCTTTAGTGTTCTTGGGTTTGTATGTCCTTCTGAAAGAACTCACCAAGGACTAAGGGTGAGCCCCCAAATAGTGTGAAATTTATGGAGTGTAGAACAGTGCCTCTAATGATAACTTTAAAACTTGTAAAATAAAACTACATTTACTTTAATAAGATATGACTAGTTCAGATTTCATAGCAGTGAGTTGAACACATAGACCACAGGGTAACTTGCCAGAGTGATTCTCCTGTTTCTCTGGATTAAGCTCAATCCTTTTTCTATTAGTGTAAAGCTTGCCTCGTGCAGATTATACAGTGTGGAATTATTGTACTCAACATATTGAATGTATTTTATTCAACATGCAGCATTGCAGTCAACATGTTTCCTCTTTAAAAAGAAAAAACACAGAAGGCACTGTTCTATTTAAGCTGTCATGATGTGACAGAATCTCAAAGGGAGCTGTTTAAGAAGCTGAAAAACATTAGAGACTTAAGCTGTGGTTTTCTTTTTTAAAATGTTTTGTTCAAAAGCAATAAATATTTAACCTGAGTAAATATCAGTGATCTGGACATACACAAATACACATGTTTTGTCACTGTATAAATAATTTAACTTGATTCTGAGACATTTGAGGCAGTGACCCCTATGAAAATTTAGAACATGCATAAGATCAAACAGTGTTAAAATGTTAAAATAGTTTTTCCCTTTTTCTTTTTGATGTTTGAATTTCAAGGTAGATACTAAAAATCATTACAATTAAGTGGAGTTTTATTTTTAGACTTTCAGAGATATATATCAGGGCATCATTCTTATGAATTTAAAGACCTTTCAAACCATGATGGATATATTAAATTTTTTCTAATTAATAGATATTCCAAAGAAAATTATTATTTTTCTGTCCCTAAATTTTGATATCTAACTTTGAAATTTTCTCTTTTTTGGCCATTTTATTAGCAGTATTAGTAAGCTCACCTATGGGCACAGAACCTCTCTGTTTCCATGTTGGCAGCTGAGGGGAATCTATATTATTGATGTGCATTCTGTGAAAAAAAATTAAGAGTATAGTAAGTGTATTCATTAAAGTGTAAACTTTTAAGCACAAGCAATTTTAAGAGCACCAAAAATCCTCCATTAACTGGGGCTTTAAGCTGCTGGGAGCCAGCTGAACACAGAGATCCTTGTCCGTGTAGACTTTCTACACAACTTTTGCACAACAATCAGGAAAACAGGGATGGATGTGCTATTAAAACAGACCAGGATATTGCTGGCTACAGAGAATATTTGTACAACTTTTCCATTTGTTTATATATGAAAAATCTCCACCGAAGAACAGCTAGCATCCAGTCAGCACAGCTGTTACCGCTTTATTCACTAGCGACACACAAAAATGCAATTTGATACACGTAAAAAAACACATCCCTTCTTCGTCAAGTGTTTAGATAATTCTTTATAAACAATATTAGAGAAGTGAATACTTTTCCTTCTTCCTGTATAAACCATATTAAAAATTTCTTACTTTTATTGGTATGGCTTTGAATGAATTGTTTAGAGTACTTGAAAATGGTATATATAATTCCAACTGTACCTTCCGGTTCTAAAGTTATAACTTCTTGAGTAGAGTTTAGGCTTTTTAATTACCTCAGGCCAGGGGAGACAGTGTGCACCTTAGGTTTTTATATATGGAAGAATATCAACATTTGCTAACATCTTATCAAAGGATAGCTTCGCCAAAGGTGCTTGGAGTGTTAGAGTTGTTTCAATTACTGGAACCTAGAGAGTTGTTCCTGAGTATTCTGTCCAAAGTATACTTAGGAAATTCAGGTTTTTAACCCTATGCAGATAGGTGGGGAAATGACCTTGATGTAGAGATGATCTTTAAGTAGCAAAGACATGTTTTAAAATGATACACTTATTGTAGCATCAGACTTTAAATTATTGAGAAAAATAATGTAATAAATGGTCGCATCCAATTACTCTTTGCTGTGTCATCTAAAATGCTAGTTGTGAGGCTGGATGACATGTGGTGATAGGAGATACTCAGAGCCCAGGTGGGTGAAGTGGTGGGAAGGTAGACACAGTATTTACCAGGAGTAGGTTGCCTTGACCACTTGGTACTTAAAGGCTATGCTTGTGTCTAGGGTCTCGTTGGAAATCCATGTCCAACCAAGAAAAGCAACCTTATTATGAGGAGCAGGCCCGGCTAAGCAAGATCCACTTAGAGAAGTACCCGAACTACAAATACAAACCTCGACCGAAACGCACCTGCATTGTCGATGGCAAGAAGCTCCGGATTGGGGAATACAAGCAACTGATGAGGTCTCGGAGACAGGAGATGAGGCAGTTCTTTACTGTGGGGTAAGTGTTCCTGCATTCAGCCACCTGGGCTTTCCTGTCCCAGTAAGAAACCACAGGATGGCTACTGGCAGTGTGTCTGGGAAGGAGATTAGGGCAAGGAGGAGGTTGCGACAGATGGGGCCTATCAGGACTACACAGCCTGGCAGCGTGGCTCCCGCTCAAATCAAAAGAAATGCAACAGATTGCTCACAACTGATCACCCCTTTCATTGTCTCTCAGACTCATCTGAGATATTCAATGCCCACACACAAAGTTTCTGGTAGTTTATTTAAGTAGACAGAGAGAGAGAGAGAGGAAAAAAAAAAAAACCTAACCTTAAGAAATCCCCAGAAGCTTTCCAGCTTCTCTGGGTGGTGCTTCTGACTCTAATCACAATAGTCTGCTTTTGTTGTGGGATCTACCACAAGATAATTGGCCTTGACATTGGTTAGAGGACCTCATTTTTGGCATAAGATCCAGAACTCCTGTTGCAGTAAATTATTCTGTGGTAGAAGCAGTAACAATGTGGATTTTTCTTGCTTAAATCAGAAACTAGGCATGTTTTTGATATCTTCAAGTCTGATTTCATGTCATTTTGTTTAAAAATTAGGTAATAGATTTCTGGTATAAATTTCGACTTGGCTGACTGGCTGTCTGCATTTAAAAGAGGCCTCTTGTAACCACAGTCATCAGAATTAAGTGGGGATACAGATGCCTATATGTTCCAGCACACTCAGACCTAGAAGCCCAGGGGGGTGGCAAACCAGAGGACTGTTCTGGAGGCCCCGGCCTGAGGCAGCTGGAATTGGACTGGAGAGACACTTAGGAAGGGCTTGAGAGAGAGAAGTGGAAGAAGCAGAGAGGAACTTGTGTTCACTGTTGACTGGAAGGGGAACTAAGGAGCTGTGCTGTGTCAGGAAAATAAGAAAGCTTCACTTGAGGCGAAGAAAAGAGATACCTTAAAGGAGGAGTAAAGAACCTTTTATTTTTAAGGACGTTAAAAAAATAATAATAACCTCATGGAACAAAAGGTTGGTTTCAGAAGCATGTGTCTGAAAACAGAAAACTAATTTGGAAAGGTAAATAGAATACACACACACACAAAGGCCAATGACAGCAGTCTGGGTCCCTATACACTACACTAGCGTGTCCTAGAGAGGAGCCTGGGCTTCAGCATTTGCTTCAGGCACTGACTGTGCCATCCGCTTGGGCAAGTTATTTAACTTTTCTAAGCTTCTGTTTTCTCATGTGTGAAGTGAAACAAATAATAGTACCTGTCTCAATAAGGCAATGCTTTTAAAAATGCTTTGTATAATCTTAGTATAATATCAATAATGGTGAATTCCTATCATTAGTATCCTTATTAAACATGGATTTGCTATCACAGTAAAACTATCTTTTATATCACATTAGACAATCAATGACTATGCCTTCAGAATATGCCTGAGTCCTGTGTGAGGAATGGCACAGTCTATGTATTATAGAACCTTTTTGAAGTAAAGTGAGGCTCAAATCCCTTTCTATTTGAGGATCCCTGTATATTAGCAGATGAAGATGTGCCAAAATAGGATATCAAATCTTTCTGTGTTATAAATGTTTACATTTTTTAAAAAGCAATGCTTTTAACTCCAAAGTACAATAAACTATAATTGGGCAATTCACATGCTAATTAGAGTATTTATGAAATATACCAAATCATAGTACACTTTAGGAAGTATAGTTGTAGGTAAGAAAATGTAAATTTAAGACCATATTAATGTCTTCTTTTAATCCTGTTAGTGTATCCCTGAAAACGTATATAATCTCTTTTGAACAGAGAATCGAAAGTTTAAATTTGAGACATTTTCTCATTCCGATCTTTCTCTCCTGTCATGTCCCCTGTGTTGCATAGTGGGTCCCTTTTACCATAGTCTAGAAGATTAGCAAAAGCACCATTTTAGCTCCCTGATACTTATTTGAATATATGAGATGCAGTAATTCTATTTAGTCCCCTTTATGAAAGGCAACATTGACAATAGCTCTGGATCGAAATACCTCAACACATTAACAATGTATGTAAAATGAAACTCTAAAGCAACTCAATAGCATCTACCACTTATTGAATGCCTACTGTATATGAGGTATTTTAGGTATACAAACTACATAATCCTCTAAAATAAAGAAATTGAGGCTTTAAGAGGTCTGATGGCTACTGAGGGCTTCCTGGCAGCGCTTGTGAAAGAACCTACCTGCCAGTGCAGGTAGATGTAAGAGACGAGGATTTGATCCTTGGGTTGGGAAGATCCCCTGGAGTGGAAAATGGTACCCCACTCCAGTATCCTTGCCTGGGAAATCCCATGGACAGAGGAACCTGGCAGGCTGAAGTCCATAGGGTCACACAGAGGCGGACATGACAAGCAATTTAGCACACACTCAAGGCTACTGAAAGGTGAGATGAAGTAAAGGATTAAATCAGGCCTCTGTCTCTGTCATGCCAAATGACTGAGAAACTGGTCTTACTACATTGCTTCAAAAGAGGCCTCACAGTCCAATTCTGCACAGTCGTGAGTATAACTATGCTCTTTGAGGAAGAGCTCCTGGAATCTAGAGAAAATAAGGTATTTTATTGTGGTATACAGTGGCATAAAAGAACTTTGAAATTTAGAGACTAAGGATCCTGATAGTGTAGGAGGTCCTTTGTGGAAGGCTCATTTTAAACTGAGGAATAGGGCTATGGATGTGCAAGCAATGGCCAGAATACTTTATTCTTTAATCTTCAAGGCTGAGTATTTTCCTCTGCCCGATTTTAATAATACTTGCTACATAAAGCCAGATATTGTTTCCACTTAAGAATTAGTATTCTCTTTTAAGTAGTTGTATTTGATAGATTATTAACTCCCTAGGGTTCATCTTTAGAAATTGATCTTCATTAGATGTGGGGTTATTACAAGAGGGAAAGACAAACAAGAATTCAAAGATTTCTATTGACATCTTGAGGGAATGGGGATGAGATCAATTTTTATAGCTGATTTTGAAAAGATGTGCATAACTTTCAAGGCAATAATGTTACATACATGGCTCAACATTGCCATGCATTTTACTGATGATACAACTGGAAGGTCAGTGAGTTAGATTTTTTTACTTAGCTCTTATGACATGAATTTATCAATATATGAAATGGAGTAATGTTGTCTCTAACCTTGGATTTAACCCTTTCAATTGATAGATTAAGTATCAGAGTTTTGTAATAATCCCAGTAGGAGTACTATTAATGTTAAGATGATAATTAGGGTTCATAGAGCTACAACATTGTCTTTTCCCAAACAACTATGGCCAAATGAAATTTATTTCCAATTTGTTGAAGTTTTATTCAGTAATTTACCTCATAGAGAATTATGCAGATACTATGAAATATTAAAATTAGAGCTACTTTTTGAGTAACAATAATAGTAAATTATTGAATAATTATGCTGAGTTAATTATACCAATTATTGCAAACACAGAAACTTGTAAGACCGGCAATATCATCCTCACTACAATGTTGAAAAACACAATATTCATAGATGTTAAATAATTTGTCCAAGGTCACGCAGCTAGTAAAGTGCAGAGCTAAGATTTAGACCAGGCTTATGTAAAACATCTTTCCTTTTCACCATTGCAATCATAAACTTTCAATTAGAGCCTACGAATTGTTTAGAGACTGCATAGTGTAAGTGGTTAAGCACATCTATTCTGGAGCCAGACTGTTCTGGCTAAAACACTAGACCTGCTTCTTCCTGGCTCTAGGAGCTAGAGCATTTGTTGTTGTTCAGTCGCTAAGTCATGCCTGACTCTTGTGATCCTATGGACTGCAGCCCACCAGGCTCCTCTGTCTATGGGATTTCCCAGGCCAGAATACTGGAGTAGGTTGCCATTTCTTTCTCCAAAGGATCTTCCTAACCCAGGAATTGGACTTGCGTCTCTTGCTTGGCAGGCAGATTCTTTACCACTGAGCCACCTGGGAAACCCATAGTGCCTTTCATTCTTCTGAACTCTCCACTTGCTCTTGGGAAACTTATTTAAACTCTGTGTACCTCAGTTTCCTCATATATAGAATGGGGATGACAATAATACCTACAACATCAGACCCTTCTGAAGACTGAATAACTTAATATATCTAAAGTGCTTGGACAATGTCTAGCACATAGTAAGTCCCAAATTAGAGCAAATATTCTTATTCTAGAGAAATGATACTATGTGTCAGGTATATATTTCATATTGTAAAGAATTACGTTCTACTGGATTGTGGTATAAGTGATTTGAACATTTGCCATCTTGATCTTAAAGAGGTTGAATCAAGCCTGTAAGATACTTACAAATTTAATTGAGTAGAATAGACTAGACATACTATTTTTAGTCTTGTCCTCCTATAGAGAAAGCTGGATTAGAATCTCTAATAGGTAGTATAAAAAGATATGCAACTTCTAGGTTTATCTCCTGAGGAACAGATGTCATTGCCTTCATTTATAGATACTGTAAAAGTCTGAAGGATCAGCAAACAGGGCCTTTGACAACACAAATAAATAGTTCCATTGCAATTGGCAAAGCTAGATTATATATTCCAGGAGTGTCCTTGGGATTTGGAAACCACAATGCTGGACTTTATCAGGGTCAACTCAAACTCTACCTGGGCTAGGAGGGAGGGTTCTCAGCCATCTCTACTCGTATCAGCTACATATGTATACTTTTACAAACATCTACAACTTTTGTTTTGATGTGCACATTCATTACTTGTAAAGCCCAGTGCTTGCCAGCTATTCCTGTTTGTAAAATCTGCGATGTTTGAGTTTTGACTTTGCAATTGATCTGTAAAGGAAGGAAAAATGCTTTTCAGGAAAGTAATTTCCGATAGACAAAGCTTAAGCCTGCTGGCTGGATTTTCCATTTTGTTAATTGATTAGTCAGTCAATTGGTAAGGGACTGGGCCTATCTGAAACCAGCTGTGGGCCTAACACTGTACTAAGTTGATATAGTACATTAATTCTATCCACAATGAGCTCTCAGAGAATGCTATAGTCAGAGAAGCCAGAGACGTACACGGATAGGTTAGCAAATAATAGTTTATTATACCTACACATGTACACATGCACACATAGAATACATTGCATGGTGCTCCATATGATGTATAATGAAGTGCTAATTTCAATTATACAGATGAGCAATAAAGCTCAGAGGAAGGGAGATTACTACACATTAGGGCCAACTGTAGTCCATTCCTGAAGAAGGGGACTTGAGGTTTGGGTAGAGTCAGCCTGGTGGAAAGTACAGGTGAGTGAGTGAGTGTTCACTCAGTTGTGACCGACTCTTTGAGACTCCATGGACTGTGGCCCACCAGGTTCCTCTGTTCATGGGATTCTCCAGGCAAGAATGCTGGAGTGGGCTGCCATTTCCTTCTCCAAAAGTACAGGCAGATATTCCTATTTTGGCATGAAGGAGAACATAAATATAAGGAAGAAATATTAAAATGTTCAATAATACATAAAGAGGCTATCCTAGGAATTTTACCTGGCATTAAAGTAAGATATGTCGGGCAAAACAGTATTTTGGAAACTCTTGAAAGCTATACTCAAATTTTTTAGTCTATTTTTACGCTGGTAATGACAATGAGGTATCAAGGCCAGCATAACAGTCAGCTTATGATTTTGTATCTTCAGAATCAATGGTAACCCAGAAGGGGTCTCTGTAGTCATTGTGGGAGTCCTTCTAAATTCAGCTTGAACTCTTCTAGGGCTAGAGAGCTCACCACTTTCCAAGGGAGTTAGTTTCCTTATGGAACATCTTCTAAAGCTGGAAAGTTCTTTCTTCTTAACTAGGCCATACTCTGCCTTTCTGCTACTTTGTAAATTGGTTCTGATCCTCTTCTTTGGTCCATTCTAGAACACATCTCTTCCTTTCGTGTGAAGAAAATCATTCAAGCATTTAAAGATAGTTATATTCACATTCCTCCTCCACTACCTTCTCTCCCATTTACCTAAGAGCATTACATCTTTTCTTCTCTAGAATGGGCTACCCAGCCTTTCACTTGTTTTCCCTTTATTCACTAGTTCATTCATTCATTCATTCATTCATTCATTTCATGTATTCAACAGATTTTTGTTGAGTGGTTCCTATGTTTCGGTTCAGTTCAGTTCAGTCGCTCAGTCATGTCCGACTCTTGTGAGCCCATGAATCGCAGCACGCCAGGCCTCCCTATCCATCACCAGCTCCCGGAGTTCACTCAGACTCACGTCCATCGAGTCAGGGATGCCATCCAGCCATCTCATCCTCTGTCGTCCCCTTCTCCTCCTGCCCCCAATCCCTCCTAGCATCAAAGTCTTTTCCTATGTTTCAGGCTCTGCATACAGTGAAACATCTTCAGTCTGTATCAGTGAAACATCCTATCTTCATGAAGCTTGCATTCTAGTGGGGGACACTGGACAATTAATGAGTAGTAGTAAGTGCCTTAGAACAAAGTAAATGAGGGAAAGGAGTAGGGAGTTTTAGAGGATGGAGTGCAATTTTAAAATGAGTGGATATAGATACCTCACTGAGAAGATAAACTTGAGCAAAGACCTGAGGAGGTGAAGGAGCCAGCCATGCAGATATCTGGGAGAGCTAGGCAGAAGGAACAGGAACTGCAAAGATCTTGAGATGAGATTGAGTCTGGCTTGTTCAAGAAATAATGGGGTCAGAGCAATAGGAGCATAATGAGTAGGTGGAACGAGTACTAACTAGGTGTCAGAGGTAGTAGGGAGCCAAATTCTGAAAGGACTTGTTGGCCATTGTGAAGACTTTGAATTTGATTCTGGGTGAGATGGATAGACATTGAAGAGTTATAAGCAAAAGAGTATTGTGATATGACTTAGGTTTTAAAAAGATCACTCTATCTACAGGGTTGACATATTGTCAGAAGGGAATGTGCCCTGAACTAAGGAGGCAGACTCTTACAATAAAACAAATTAGAGTTGATGGTGGCTTAAACCAGGTTTGTAGAGCTAGAGGTGGCAAAAGTGGAGGGATTCTGAATATATTCCTGAGAGCAAACCAATAGGAGTTACTGATGGCTTGGATATAGGGATATAGGATTTGCCCCCACAGTCAGAAGATGAAGTGCTCGTTAACCAAGATCTGAAAGGCTATGAGAGGAGCAGGTATATGGGAGAATGATCAGCAGTTCAGTATTGCACCTTTAAGGTTGAGATGATATTTTTAACATAAAAATCAGATAAGAAGTTTTATATGCATTTCTATCTTCAAGGAATGAAGGGGAATTGATCAGACAGGAAGTCGATGGGGGTTGTAGGCAGTGGGTGACACCATCTACTATCCCTCTACCATCTAGTAGTAGGCTTTTGAATATCTCCTGTCTCACTTTCAGAAAGATGTTTTGTTTGTTTATTCTCAGTGTTCCATTACCAAGTTAATGTCCAAATACTGTTAAATATGTGCAACTCAGTGTAGAAGAGTTGGATTCTGATTCAGATTAAGTACTTTCCTGATAGTCTGAGCTTACCTTACTCACTCTGAGATTGATATCTAGTAGAGAATTTGTGAAATAAGAAAGAATTCAACTCCTGGATATGGTACCTGTGTCACTTTGGACAACAACAAAAAATCTTTGGAACTTAATTGGTTACTTCATTTGTAAAATAGGGGAAGTGATATTTCTCTCTCAGACTTATTTGAGGATTAAAGAAGATAATGTAAAAACATCTAAGCATTATCCATAGCACATAACAAGAGGTCAATTCAAATTTATTTAATAGCTATATAGATATTTTGATTTTAAAATACTGCCAAAAATGACCACCTATTCTTTGCAAAAAGAAAATGTCCTTCATGAAAAGAAAATGTACCATTTGATAGTTTGCATATGAAACAAACTAGTTCTATAGTTTGGTAATGGAACACTAAGAGCAAACAAATACAGATTCATTTACCAAATTGGGAAATCTGTAAAATGGGTTAATACTGCAGTAACAGTTTTCACTCTACACTCATTATGTGATTATGGCAAAAATATGTTTATTGCAATTATCCAAACTCAGTAAAAAAAAAATAATAATAATGAGGCATTTATTACCTTGGGTAGGTTAGCATAAAATTTAATTTGTGTCAATTTGCCCCAAACTTAGAAAGCAAGAAGTATACTGTTGTTAGAATTTGGTTCTATGAAAGGGAAGCCCATATTTTATCAGATGTTTCTACACATGGATTCAGATTTCTCTATCCTCTTCTTCGGTACAGTCAAAATATCACTGTGATCCATAGAAAATGGATCAATGTCAGGTGCTTAGTATCAGCTGGATGCCTATAGGCTCTGCAACCTCAGGAATTTTTAGGAGTATAGTAAGCATAATGTATCTGTATACTGAATATCTTTAAAGGGAAGAATGATGGAATTCAAGTCAGGTGATCTAGCTTCAAATCTCAGCAGTGCTGGTTACTAAATATAGGATCTTAAGCAAGGTCTCATTTTCTTCATCTGAAAACTGGGGATAGTAATGCCTCATGGAGTTACAATGTTAACTGGATGAGATAATCTATATGAAAATATTTTATGTGAGTTAAAGGTTAAGGCATCAATATTATGCCTCATAGTGTTTGACAGAGGTTGTTAAAGATAGCACTATCAGATACCCCACAGTGTGATTTTAGGCCGTTTCTGTCATTTCTCCTTCTACCAGGCTGGAAAGCATACAACCCTTGAGAAATTATACTCCTTCAGGATGTTAAAAAAAATAGCTGGTAACTTAGTTAATTCTTCACAAATGCAGAGTATTTTCCTCTTCGATTGAGGTGGATAGAAAGCTTCAATGTAGGGGGGTTCGATAAGAATCGTTCAAGTGATCAACTGACCTGAAGTCAAGTGTTAAAAGGTGGAAGGACCTTCCAGGACTTCAGTGATCCCAGCTTTTGTAAATGGATGGAAACTGAGGCTCAGAAAAGAGTTACAAGGACAGTGTGAAGTGAGTTTATATTAATGTCCTTAAAGACTGAGAAGCACTTGGTGAATATTGCATCTAATATTGCATGGTTTCAGTCCTATTCTTCAAGCCAGGTAGTAGGTCTTTCATGCTTTCAATATTTCAAGTTACAATGCCTTAAGGGAAACGAGAGACAGATAGCCATGTCTCCCTGCAGAGGGAGAGACTGACCTTTGTAAAGGCTCTGGTCAGTTTATTTGAACTCGAGTGACATGATGATGGACTGATCTGGTGTGACCAAGCCTTGGCACCTGCTAGGGTCTAGGATGAGGCAACGTGTGTCATTCTGTTAAGTAGCAAAGCTCTCAATGTTCTTCACTCCTGACTCCTTCAACCCTGGCTCCAGCCCAGGGCCACAGGAGTAATGACATCCAAGATGATCCTTCCATAATTAGGAAATAGAAGTTTCAACAAGCTTGCCTACAGGTTTAACCACAGAAATAAGTAGACATTTACATGGATACCAAATAATGCTTTACTGAATCTGACTCTGGGATATATAGGATCCTTCCTCATCTTGATTTTTTCTTTGTACAACTCTCAAACCAAGGTGAAGACATAAACCTGCTTAACTGTCATTATAGTATGTCTCATGTTACCAGCCTATTTTTTTTTTTTTTGTAATGTTCTGGGAGATCCTAAAAAAATGATCTCACAAGTAACTTTGTGGAGTTAACTACAGTATTTGTTCCAGATGCCAAGGGTTATCAAAGCTTTGCTTCCATGTTGCAAGACCATCAATAAGTTGCTCCATTGTATTGCTTAACCGCAACTACATCATCAGGGAGGTTTGCAGAACTCCTCCAGGAAACACCTTTGTCCCATTTCATCATTTGCTTACAATTTCAGACACCCCTCTGAAACTGTGTGAGGGATGAATTCCAAAGCCACCCAGAAGAACATGTGTATAGAGATATTTCCCTCTGTTTTATTTTATTTTTTTGAATCTATACAGGCAGCAGCCTCAGATTCCAATCACCACAGGAACAGGTGTTGTGTATCCTGGTGCTATTACTATGGCAACTACCACACCATCACCTCAGATGACATCTGACTGCTCTAGCACCTCGGCCAGCCCAGAGCCCAGCCTCCCGGTCATCCAGAGCTCTTATGGTATGAAGACAGACGGTGGAAGCCTAGCTGGAAATGAAATGATTAATGGAGAGGATGAAATGGAAATGTATGACGACTATGAAGACGACCCCAAATCAGACTATAGCAGTGAAAATGAAGCCCCGGAAGCTGTCAGTGCCAACTGAGGAGTGTTTATTTGCTGAATTAAAATACTCTGACATTTCACTTCCCCTCCCCCAACAAAAAAAGTTCTTAAAGAGCCCGCATGCATTTGTGGCTCCACAATTACATCAGCAGAATGGTCTTAATTGTTTCGTAAAGCGTGAGACAGATTAAGTTTTCCCTGATTTTTCATGAACTTGAGTTTTTTTGTCGTTATTGTTGTTGTTGTTGTTTTTTAATTTAGGTGAAGACATATTAAATATGAGACACCAGGACTTGAAAACTTATCTCAACCCATAGCTGTCTTACAAGTCTTATATTTTTGTCTTACTTTTTTCTTTTGGATGTTGATAAAGGTTTAAGTTACTGTTTTAGATGGGGTTAAACATTCTCACTCAGGTATGCTGTGCCGGCCTACAGGTTGTGAATGTGTTTTTATTCTGAATTATTTTAGAAAACAACTGAGAATTTCATATTGTGAAACAGAACAAGTCCACGGCGTGTGCAGCTGCATGCAGAGCATATTCAAAAGGCCTCGGAATTCCATTTTTCCACGTGTAGAGTTAAACTTTGAATGTGCCAAACTTTTTCATAACTTTTGAATCTTAATATTTTGAAAGTCTTAAAGGAGACACTGCAAAGTCTTAGACAATCTTTGGCATCTTAAAATAAAATAGCAAACCACACATATTTTTTTTTTCCAGAAAATGGTAAAGTACTCAGGAATCTGGAGACAAGATATTGTAAGGAATGAACAAGGTTGCCACAGTGCATGTACCCAATCGTGTTTGCCTCTTGACGTGCCATCAGTGTGATGTGGTATGGCGTGCACGCACTAGAGCGATCACCACACCAGATATCGACACGGTGGTCTTCTCTGCCTGAGACCACCTCTCACTACATCCATTATCCCTTTGCCTTTAACCCTGACATTCAGTCTTAACACATTTTTCTCTTAAATAATTTATTCATTCCAGAATGTCAAGGGTCCACTTACTATTTATTTAAAAAAAAAATCGTTGGTGGCATTAATTTAATAATTCTTTTTTCTCACCCTCCTTCCCCAAAGAACTTTTCAACCCTTTTCACCTCCTTCTCCTGCTAGATACAAAAGATGTACATAGTGATTTTATGTCCCCAGAACATCTGGAAGCATTTCTGAAACAAGATACTACTAAATACCTATATAGTTGTTTTTGAACATCGGTGTATATATGGCTGTAGAGCTGTGTATTTGGATACAGGTGTAGAGACTTACACTTCAACAGGAATGTCCCTGAGGTTCACCGTGACTTTGAATCTTTTGCCAGAATTTTCCCCTAATTCAGTTAAGCAACAAGTGGTAGGATCTGCATCGGTGGCACTTCCCCTGAATGCCATTTAGCAGCAAGGGTCAACAGTGGTGACTGCCAGGCAGGAGAGTCCTGCGGCCAATCCTAAAGCCCAAAGCTGCGGGCCATGTAGGAGTCCACAGGGATGCTGTCATGGGCTGGCACCTCTTCACTGAGCTGCCTGTCCCATCTGGCACATCTAGAGAGTTCTTTGCAAAATCCCCAGGATGCAAGAAGCTGCATGACAGCCTCAGAGCAAAGACAGAGGCAAATTGTTATGATACATCCAGAGAATGAAAGAAGACAATAGGGAGGGAGAAGGAGGGGAAATACATTCCCTAAATGGGATGTTCCTACTGTTAATTCTGGGGAACAGATCACTCCTGGGGCAGCAGACGAGTTCCTCTGGCTCACTCCCTCCATCTGTGGCCACGTGGGGGTCATGCCAATGTGCGAACAAGATTAACTGCCCGTGTCATGAGAGGATTTTTCTGGAGATGTGCTGATGCATTGGGAGGGCAGTGAGGCTTCCTTCCTCATCTCCTAATGACAGGGAGCTCAGTCATGCCATCTTGACCTTCCTGAATCCAGGACTGATTGCCTACGGGGGAGCCTCACCCTTAGTAGTTCAATGGGAGAATGTCAGCAAATGGGACAGTTCACCTCATGGGACAACCAGAATCTGATCACCAGGACATAGGAACGGCCCCATCAGATTTCTTGAGCCATTTTGTCACTTGGAAGAAAATAGTGTACCTTCGTATTTATTTAAGAGTGCTCACGGCCATACCTAAGAGCGATAAATAGGTCTAGCCAAGACATTACTGTCCATGTTATTAGCTAGGAGTGCTCTCTATCAGCTGATTTAGGTACTGATAGGAATGTTTGGTTCTTAATATTGATTGGGGATTGGAACTTTGTTTTTGTACATTTATTTCAAATGAGGAGGAGGTCATTTTTCTAAAAAAAAAAAAAAATGAGTATTTATTATTGTCTTACTGGTTTCTTTTGATTATATACCTCTCCTCCTCAGTTCATTCTCACATTTTTTTTTTCGTCTTTCTCTCTGATTCTTGCTTTTGCCCTCTCCCACTCCTTTTTGATTTTGTTGCATAGGTAGAGTGCTGTATGGCTAGCATTGTATTGTATGTAATTAATTTTGCACAAAGGCAAACATTTAGAATAGTAGGTTAATTTTGTTTGTTTTTATGGCCATGCCAAAATAATATTCTGGGCTGGTGGAGAACAAAGGACTGTTCTTTAGGACTGAAACTTGATTTTGCTTGTAGTTTTAAAAAAAAAGAAACAAAAAAAAGAAAACAACACAAAAAACCAACAAAAAACACACACACTCACAGATGTTGTTTCGTAAGTGTTATAAGCACTGGATATAAATGGTATTTTTTATCACTTCTGACTAATGTGAAGCTGTTGTACGAAAACTACATGAACAAAAGTCATCTGTTTCGACTCGTGTGGGCTTGCCTCACAGTTGCCGGATTTGAGTCATTTTTATGTCTTGTTATTTCATTTATTTATGCAAAATACATGTGTGTATGAACACTTTGTTTTAGCTCCAGCTCTGCCTCAGTACTGGGGTTCAGTTACTCCTAGCCATGTTCTTAAAAATGAAAGGCTATTCAGGAATGATCTGATTGTAAACGTCTCTTTCATTGGGTCAAACAGTGATGCTGTATTTGAATCTAAATTCTGCACATAAGCAGTTTATTCTATTTATTAGCCAAGTTTGGCTCTAAATATCCATGGAAATTAAGAATGACAATCATAGGGATCACTTCATTTTATTTTCAGTGGGGCTTAAACAAAGTTTTAATGATTTTACCATCTCATTTTAGATTTTTCTAATTGTGTAAATATAACATAGAAATAGAATTTATTTTTGGTTCATGAATATTTAGTGAAATATAAGTTATGTATTTCCTTTTTGTTCTCTATCCATGTATGTTGGTCCAGACTAGAAGTTGACAAGTCACTGTACCTCATGCGGTAGTGAATTATCAGCCACAGTGAGAGAGCAGAGCCCCACTTGCAGCTGGAGCAGGAAAACCCTTCACTCGGGTTCTCGTACAGTTTAGAACCCACTGTCCACAGACTCAGCCTTTCACTTTTTTTCTCATAGAAAGCTGATGAATTGAACATGGTGAATTTCCAGCACAGCTGGGAGGGAGTCAATTTGCTCTGTGAATCCACATGAATCTTATAAGGTAGTCCCGTGACCATTTAATAGCATGAAGCATGAAATGCCATTATAAAGGCAAAATCTGCCTCTGAGATTGGCCATTAATGAAAGCCTCATCATGCCAATTAGATTAAAGAATGTTAATCAACTTTTTTTCATTGCTCCCTATTTCATAATATCTTCAAATCAAAGGTAAACATCTCCATTTTGTTAAAGAACTTGCAGGAACAGGATTTTCCTTGTCACTTAGAATAGGGACACTGACCGACAATCCTGTCTTAAGAAAATGGACCATAAGGAATAGGAGGGAAGGAAGGAAGGAAGCGAAGAAAGAAGGAAAGGAAGAAAGAAAAGAAAGGAAGCAATGGAACGAAGAAAGAAAGAAGAAAAGAAGAAAGAGAAAGAAAGGGAAAGAAAGGGAGAAAGAAAAGGTCAGTCTGTGGACAGGAGCAGCCAGTCGAGCAGTTTCTCTGTTTCGCTGGCAGATGTGAGGTGGTATCTTTTCCAGGAAGGTACGAAAGCTTTGTTGTTTTCACCTGTATTCAGCTCACCCTTTTAGGAGCACATCAGTTCGCTCCACTTGGTATTTGATACTCTCCAACCTTGTCCTCAGGCCTGATTTGATTTGCCAGGGTCCCAACACCATCTCTCAGGCCAAGTTCTAAATTCAGGTGTGGGCTCACAGTGCTATTGAGCTTGTCAAATTCTGGCCTCCCCTGAACATTAGCCCCACTGGAGCCTGGGGTGTTTGAAAAGGGTGTGATCACTCTAGGGCTGAAATTAAAGGCTTCTTTCTTTTCCTTGTGAAGCCAGGCTGCTTCTCTGGAGCACACCCTCCTGAGCAGGGGGGCACAGGCACTAGTGAAAGCGGGGATTGTTTTGAGGAAGCCCATCGACCCCCAGTAGGAAGGCAGCCTGGTCACACCACAGCTGAGGCTGCCCCTCTTAATTCACTCATTCTGCAAAGAGGTGACCTCTACCTACACATTAAGGAAAAGAAAAAGAATCGCTTCGTAGTTTTAAACCATACGAGAAGTCCTGTACCAAGTGCCAACAACTGCAAAGAATGCAGCTAGAGGAATGTATTGAAATTATTACTAGGTCTTCCTTTTTAATGAGAATATGACAAAAAATGGTTGCTGTAGCCTTGCCTGATTTTGTATATGTTTGTCTAAGGACTGAGTTGGCACTTAAGCTCATTTCTCAAAGTATAATAATATTGTATGACCTCATTTGTCCTTTTACTAAAGCACTTGCATCATTTCCTTAAGTCATCTGTCCCCTGACATGTTTTCTTCCTTAATAAACAACTTCTGTCTGTTATTCCTGCCGATTATGTTCTGTTTCTGATGCCATGTACTATTGAGCGTAATCCTCTGCTAATATCACTGAAAATACTGATATGCAAACACTTTTCCCTTTCATCCCCACCCCATCTTTTCCTTTGGGGACAGATTTCTTTCCAAAAGCTCATGAACAAGTATTGGGAATGCTGGTACCTTGGAGGCAGGGCTAGAGGTGGGAGGGGGCAAGGCAGAAAGGTAAAGCTTAGTGCAGATTCTCTTCTGATTGTCGTCCATGGCAACACGAAAGCTTGAAGGCAACTCAGTGACAGATCTTGCTCAGTAGTTTCTTATTCCTGAAGAACCACAAGCAGAAAGTGAGGCCTCAGTGCTGGTGCTCTTGGAGTATGGGGAATGTGCAAATATTTAACTGTTTCATATGCTGCACATTGCAGACCTGCTCATGTGCATTCTCCGTTTGTCTTCCTTTGTCATATGTGTTTTTGCTTTTTTGAAAAAGTGCAGTCTTTATTGTACCCTTCTCCAGCTTGTAGCAAATTAGAATGCTTAGCATTTATGTTCATTCATTATTGTATTTGCCATGTAAAATTTTTATTACCTTAGACAAGCTTATAAGCTGTTACTACATAACTTATCTTATTGTAACTCTTTTATTTCCCGACATTGTAATTTGTTTGTGATGTATATTGTGAGATTGTATTCTATGTTAATTTAATCAGCACAATTCACTGACATGCTGGACTGACATGCTGGCTGCTGTTTCAAAGTGTAAAGTTTGTGTAGGGCTGTTGAGACAACTGCTACTCTGTTGTCAAGGTACTGTGCTGGTTCCTCTAGCAACACTGCAGGTGTGGCCCTTGGGACGCTGAGGGCATTGAATACACCCTTGAGCAAATTTTAACTGCAGATTTTCTTTGTAGAAATTCTATGTATAATGCAGGTACCTACTTGGCCCATGGCTGGTAACTATTTGGGCAATTAGAAAAAAAAAAAAAACAACAAGAACCATAAAAACTAGTGTCTATTGCTGCTTTGAATATGTTTGAAAGTCTGAAAATGTAAATAGTTTATCAAAAAAAAAAAATCTTGTACAGTCCAGTGTAAAGTTTTTAAATGACCTTAAAAGGGTTGTCATCACATCTTTCTCACACTCTCCTCCTGATAATGGAAAAAAAGTTTGCTAAGGATTAAAGAAATGAGAAAAAAAAAGAGAGAATCTCTTCAGATTTCAAGGAATGAATCATTGTTCTTAGCTTTGTTGCATACACACACTTCTTGGATTTCGTTGTGCAGTATTGATGTGAGATAAAACTCGACATTGAATAACCTTTCAGTGGTACTTTTCAAAGTCTTCCCCTCCTCTGCCTCATAATTAAGGGAAAAGATAAAATTGAAAGACACACTGTCTTTATCTATCCTGGTGTATGTTGGCACCTTAGCTACTTTTTTTTTTTTTTTTTCCTTTTTGCACAAGGTGCTTTCCTGATATGTTAAACATGCCATCTTTGGGTGATAATGTATATGCCATGGTGGGGCCTAGGCCCCTCAGGGGAGTGTCTATAAGAACTGCCTATTTATGCTCATTTACCTCAAGACTGTCCTCTCTACCCTTAATCTAGTCGTCATCACTCCATCTTTTGTACTGCTGTTGACACTTACAAATTAAAGATAAATTTTGTTTTATGACCTCCGTGTACGGCCTTGTCTGTGCCCTGCAGACTGTCCCTGCCCTGAAGCCTGGTCAGTCCGAGGCTTCCTCCTCCCTCTCCCCTCCCCCTCCCCCCAGTGCTTGCTGCTGGAGCCTGCAGGGCTCCCTTACCCCACTTCTCTGCCACTCCTTGCTTCTGCCTTGCTGGGAGGTAAGGCTCAGGAAACCTTCAAACCCCTTAGCCTGGGAGACTTGCCTGTTTTTTTCCTTGTGGAGGCTACACTGCTGCAGCAGGAAATGCTTGTGGATTCAGACGGTAGGAACAGGATCCAAGGCGGATTTTTTTGTCAAGAGAAGATGAGAAAGAATGTCACTTCCTATTTGCCTGACTTCTTCATGAGAGTGAAACGGTTTATGAAAACTCCCAGCATTCCTGGGTATGAACGAATCTCAAGGGCCAGCCTCTCATCTGACATCAACTTCTACAGGCCTAGCAGCCAAGAATGGAAAATGCTGCACTTCTGGAACCCTCACCTCCACTGTGGTTGGGAGCGGTTGGCTGATTTCTCAGCTGCTTCTGCAGCAGAGGAGAGTTCCCATCTCACTGTGCAGCCATGAGTTGGCTCAAGAGTGAATGATATCAGCCTCTTAACAGTCTGGGGTCTGGAGGTGGGGTAGTGGACCGAAGTGAGGCGGGCCCTCAAAGGAGACTGGCCAAACCAGCCAAGCCAGTGCTGTGGATCCAGAGGTTAGTGACCAAGGCCTGGAGAGGGAAACCAAGGGCTCACGGGAGAGACAGAAGAGGCACTTCGCCCTGGGGCCTGACCACCACCCTAGGACATTCGTTTCTCCTTTTGTTTGAAGTAAATCTGTGCTGTTTTCTGTTTGCAAAATTTCCTCTCCTCTTTCAAAGTGAAAGTGAAAGTGAAGTCTCCGACTCTCTGTGACCCCATGGACTGTAGCCTATGAGACTCCTCCATCCATGGGATTTTCCAGGCAAGAGTACTAGAATGGGTTGCCATTTCCTTCTGCAGGGGATCTTCCTGACCCAGGGATCGAACCCAGGTCTCCCGCATTGTAGGCAGAGGTTTTACCATCTGCGCCATCAAGGAAGTTCCTCTTTCAAACCCCACCCCAGATACTACCAACTTATCACTACCTAATCGGGCCTCTCCCTGCTCCCCAGGCAGTTTCAGGCTCTCCCTCAGGGCTCCCAAGTTACATGGGAAGAACTATGATCACGTTATCCCATTGTAATAACCTGTCTCTGTGTCTGTCTTTTCTGCTAGATAACAAGCTACTGAAACCAAGGACTGTACCTTGGTCCTCCCAGCTCCCAGCACAGTGCTTGGCACAGAGTAAGTGCTCAACACTTGTTTGTGGAATGAATGTATGAGCGGTGGCAACTTGGCCTCTATGCGTGTTACAGATGCCTCTGAGTATCAGGGTCTTAGACAGTGGAGTGAGGGAGCCTGTAGAGGTACTGTAGTAGTAGTTATTTCATTTGGAGAATATTTTTACTTGAAACATCTGTAGTCATTTTTGGGGGGGGGGGGAACCATTTCAAGACAGAGTGATGGTTTCTCTTGATCAGACTTGAAGGAATCAAGTTCCCATGCTTTGAATGCCCACGTTTCTGAGCCTAGCATCACTGCTCTGTCCTTCTTCCCAGGCATCCTGGCTAAAGCATGGAAAAGACAAACCAGAAATAAGAGGCTTTATGGATTTGTCCTACTCCTTGCTTGACATCCCAGGGCCCGAGATTACCTTTCACTCTGCCCAGCGATAAGCGGTATTGGCAGGCCCACCGCATGGACATCCACCACAGAAGCAGGGGTCTTCTTAGCTTCTCTGCCTGCTGGGGAGAAGGTAGTGACCACACAAGCTGTTTATTTAGTACCTACTCCTTCTTCAACAAAAGAAACTCATGGTCCAGGTGATAATGACTCTTTCCCTTAATAGTTCTCTAGAGCCTTGCTTCCTGGAAGTATGGTTCATGGATCAGCCTCATCATCCCTTGAGACACATTAAAGCACTTCCTGGGCTAGGCTGAGTAGCAGGCTCTGATATACAGGAGCATCTGATGACTATAAGCTGCCTCTTCCTAGTCAACAACACACCATGGTGTGGAGAGGTTAAGGGTGATTGTCCTCATTTGAACTGTGAAGGTCTAGAGACAGGAAGTGATCTAGCCAAAGTCAGACTTCCCTGGTGGTTCAGACGGTAAAGAATCCGCCTGCAGTGTGGAAGATCTGGGTTTGACCCCTGGGTTGGGAAGATCCCCTGGAGAAGGGAACGGCTACCCATTTCAGTATTCTTGCCTGGAGAATTCCAAGGACAGAGAAGCCTAGCCTGGAAGGCTACAGTCCATGGGGTTGCAAAGAGTAGGACAGGACTGAGTGACTTTCACTTCACATACAAAGTCATGCAGAGATTAAATAGCAGTGTCGGAATGCACACTTGTATGTTTCCATTTTAAAAGCAGTTGACAGTGTTGCATAGGGCCCCACAATAGTCTGTGGAGACCACCACCCTGGGTCGACTCCAGCTATCAGCAGGCGTCCTGGGGTGTGTTACTGTGGGTGCATGGAGGCATCTAGGGGCAGTGGTCTTTGACAGCTCCAACCCCTGCTCTGGCTGGGCCTGGCCCAAGAGAGACCCGCCAGCTCTCTTAAGAACTTGTTCTATAGTCCCTCAAAATTTCTTCTTTTTTCCAGAAAATGTGAATTGCTCTGAAATGATCTGATTGCACTTGTCACAAACACTATATTGTGTCACAGGAATCTAATGGATTCCTTTATCTCATTCACTTTTTTAAAATCCTATAGTCTTGGCACATACTAGTTTCTCCATACATGTATGTATTCTTAAGACACTTAAGAATAGGGCTTCCCTTGTAGCTCAGTAGGTAAAGAATCTGCCTGCGATGCAGGAGACCTGGGTTCAATTCCTGGGTCAGGAAGATTCCCTGGAAATGGCAGGAAGAAAGGAAATGGCAACCCACTCCAGTGTTCTTGCCTGGAGAATTCCATGGACAGAGGAGCTTGGCAGGCTACAGTCCATGGATTCTCAAGAGTTGGACACGACTTAATGACTACACCACCATTCTTGAAACAATTTGAAAAATGAAGGAATGAACTCTTCATCTTTAAATTCCAAATCTTTCATACTCTGCAACTGGTAATTTTTTTTTTTTCTTTTTTGGCCTGTCTCTATGGCGTATAACTCTCCAGATACATCAGGCTGTTTGTAGTGTGTTTTCACATGTGTTTGGACTTTTGGTCAATTCATGTTCCCTGTCTAAATTGCCCTTGCCCTACTTCTGCAATCACCATCTTTCCTTCCAGGACCAACTTAAAGTACATCTCCTTCAACAACCTCTACAAAAGTCCTGAGTCTACGATGTAGCAGAAGCTTTATTAAATGTTTCATGTAACCCTTAACAACTGCTCTGAATGGTAGGTACCATTTTCCCTGTTTCACAGAAGGAGATACTACAACTTGGATAAATCCATTTGCTTGGTCAGGGTCTCCCAGTTAGTCAGAATGTCTTTTGTTTGGATGGGCTGCCTCCCAGATTTCTTCAGCTCAGAATGAATATCTTTCTCTCTGGTTCAGAGTTTCTTAACCTTTTATTTTTTCCTTCATTATCACTACTCAAGGAGACTTTTAGACATTTTCTTTCCCAATAGTGCTCTACCACCCATGGAATTTAAGTACCTGCTTGCATACTCTATTTGCATCTATGCTTTATTCATTTAAAAAAAATGATTTTTCACCCCCTATGAGCCAATTTGAGTTAAATTCACCCATTCCAGCCCATTTTAGTTTGACAATTCCTAGAATGTTGATGTTCACTCTTGCCATCTCCTGTTTGACCACTTCCAATTTGCCTTGACATTCCAGGTTCATATGCAATATTGCTCTTTACAGCATCAGACCTTGCTTCTATCACCAGTCACATCCACAACTGGGTATTGTTTTTGCTTTGGCTCCATCCCTTCATTCTTTCTGGAGTTATTTCGCCACTGATCTCCAGTAGCATATTGGGCACCTACTGATCTGGGGAGTTCCTCTTTCAGTATCCTATCATTTTGCCTTTTCATACTGTTCATGGGGTTCTCAAGGCAAGAAAACTGAAGTGGTTTGCCATTCCCTTCTCCAGTGGACCACATTCTGTCAGATCTCACCACCATGACCTGCCCATCTTGGGTGGCCCCACAGGGCATGGCTTAGTTTCATTGAGTTAGACAAGGCTGTGGTCCATGTGATCAGACTGGCTAGTTTTCTGTGATTATGGTTTCAGTGTGTCTGCCCTCCGATGCCTTCTCGCAACACCTACTGTCTTACCTGGGTTTCTCTTACCTTGGACGTAAGGTCCCTCTTCATGGCTGTTCCAGCAAAACATAGCCGCTGCTCCTTACCTTGGACGAGGGGTATCTCCTCACCACTGCCCCTCCTGACCTTGAACATGGAGTAGCTCCTCTAGGCCCTCCTGCGCCTGTGCAGCTGCCCCTCCTTGGACATGGAGTAGCTCCTCTTGTCCAGTGCCCCTGGCCTCAGGCTTGTGGTAGCTCGTCTTGGTTGCCGTCCCTGACCTTGGGCATGTGGTAACTCCTCTTGGCCACACTTCTGTGTGGTCCATCGCAGCTGGACACTGCTACTACTGTGGGCAGGAATCCCTTACAGGAAATGGAGTAGCCGTCATGGTCAACAAAAGAGTCTGAAATGTAGTACTTGGATGCACTCTCAAAAACAACAGAATGATCTCTGTTCATTTCCAAGGCAAACCGTTCAATATCATGGTAATCCAAGCCTATGCCCCAACCAGTAATGCTGAAGAAGCTGAAGTTGAACGGTTCTATGAAGATCTACAAGACCTTTTTAGAACTAACACCCAAAAAAGATGTCCTTTTCATTATATGAGACTGGAATGCAAAAGTAGGAAGTCAAGAAACACCTGGAGTAACAGGCAAATTTGGCCTTGGAATGCGGAATGAAGCAGGGCAAAGGCAAATGGAGTTTTGCCAAGAGAACGCACTGGTCATAGCAAACACCCTCTTCCAACAACACAAGAGAAGACTACACATGGACATCACCAGATGGTCAACACCGAAATCAGATATATTCTTTGCAGCCAAAGATGGAGAAGCTCTATACAGTCAGCAAAAACAAGACCGGAAGCTGACTGTGGCTCAGATCATGAACTCCTCATTGCCAAATTCAGACTTAAATTGAAGAAAGTGGGCAGAACCACTAGACCATTCAGGTACAACCTAAATCAAATCCCTTATGATTATACGTGGAAGAAATAGATTTCAGGGACTAGATTGGATAGACAGAGTGCCTGATGGATGGACAGAGGTTCGTGACATTGTACAGGAGACAGGGATCAAGACCATCCCCATGGAAAAGAGATGCAAAAAAGCCAAGTGGCTGTCTGGGGAGGCCTTACAAATAGCTGTGAAGAGAAGAGAAGCGAAAAGCAAAGGAGAAAAGGAAAGATATAAGCATCTGAATGCAGAGTTCCAAAGAATAGCAAGGAGAGATAAGAAAGCCTTCTTCAGCAATCAAAGAAATAGAGGAAAACAACAGAATGGGAAAGACTAGAGATCTCTTCAAGAAAATTAGAGATACCAAGGGAACATTTCATGCAAAGATGGGCTCGATAAAGGACAGAAATGGTATGGACCTAACAGAAGCAGAAGACATTAAGAAGAGGTGGCAAGAATATACAGAAGAACTGTACAAAAAAGATCTTCACGACCTGGATAATCATGATGATGTGATCACTCATCTAAAGCCAGACATCCTGGAATGTGAAGTCAAGTGGGCCTTACAAAGCATCACTACGAACAAAGCTAGTGGAGGTGATGGAATTCCAGTTGAGCTATTTCAAAGCCTGAAAGATAATGCTGTGAAAGTGCTGCACTCAATATGCCAGCAAATTTGGAAAACTCAGCAGTGGCCATAGGATGGAAAAAGGTCAGTTTTCATTCCAATCCCATGGAAAGGCAATGCCAAAGAATGCTCAAACTACCAAACAATTGCACTCATCTCACACGCTAGTGAAGTAATGCTCAAAATTCTCCAAGCCAGGCTTCAGCAACACATGAACCGTGAACTTCCAGATGTTCAAGCTGGTTTTAGAAAAGGCAGAGGAACCAGAGATCAGATTGCCAACATCCACTGGATCCGCTGAAAAAGCAAGAGAGTTCCAGGACAACACCTATTTCTGCTTTATTGACTATGCCAAAGCCTTTGACTATGTGGATCACAATAAACTGTGGAAAATTCTGAAAGAGATAGGAATACCAGACCACCTGACCTGCCTCTTGAGAAATCTATATGCAGGTCAGGAAGCAATAGTTAGAACTGGACATGGAACAACAGACTGGCTCTAAATAGAAAAAGGAGTATGTCAATGCTGTACATTGTCACCCTGCTTAGGTAACTTCTATGCAGAGTACATCATGAGAAACACTGGGCTGGAAGGAGCATAAGTTGGAATCAAGGTCACTAGGAAAAATATCAATAACCTCAGATATGCAGATGACACCACCCTTATGGCAGAAAGTGAAGAGGAACTAAAAAGCCTCTTGATGAAAGTGAAAGAGGAGAGTAGAAAAGTTGGCTTAAAGCTCAACATTCAGAAAACAAAGATCATGGCATCTGGTCCCATCACTTCATGGGAAATAGACGGGGAAACAGTGGAAACAGTGTCAGACTTAATTTTGGGGGCTCCAAAATCACTGCAGACGGTGACTGCAGCCATGAAATTAAAAGACACTTACTCCTTGGAAGTAAAGTTATGACCAACCTAGATAGCATATTGAAAAGTAGAGACATTACTTTGCCAACAAAGGTCCGTCTAGTCAAGGCTATGGTTTTTCCTGTGGTCATGTATGGATGTGAGAGTTGGACTGTGAAGAAAGCTGAGCACCGAAGAATTAATGCTTTTGAACTGTGGTGTTGGAGAAGACTCTTGAGAGTCCCTTGGACTGCAAGGAGATCCAACCAGTCCATCCTAAAGGAGATCAGTCCTGGGATTTCTTTGGAAGGACTGATGCTAAAGCTGGAACTCCAGTACTTTGGCCACCTCATGCGAAGAGTTGACTCATTGGGAAAGACTCTGATGCTGGGAGGGATTGGGGGCAGGAGGAGAAGGGGACGACCAAGGATGAGATGGCTGGATGGCATCACTGACTTGATGGACGTGAGTCTGAGTGAACTCCAGGAGTTCGTGATGGACAGGGAGGCCTGGCGTGCTGTGATTCATGAGGTCGCAAAGAGTCAGACACTACTGAGTGACTGAACTGAACTGATGAGCCAATTTTTGTCCCTATGGTGGCCCATTACCCTTATTGAGAATACATGGTCTGTATCAAGTTCACTTTGAGGTCTGGCCCTTCCCATGGAGCTTGTAATAGTTTCGTCACTCTACATTGAATACTGCATTCTGTTTACTAGGGCTTAGTAGCAATTTTCCACAAAACATGGAGATATGAAACAATCATTTATTATCCTCATAAATTCTGTGAGTTCACAAATTTGAACAGGGCACAATAGATGGTTTTTCTCTATTCCTCAATGTCTGGGACCTCAGCTAGGACGCTCACAAAGTGGGACTAGAATAAAATGAGGGCTCGTTTGCTCTCATGTTTGGCCCAGTTGATGCCAGCCGTTGGCTAGAACATCTACACGTGGTCTCTTCGTGTGACTTGGGCTGCCTTGCAGCATGGTGGCTGGGTGTCAAGGGGGAGCAGACCAGAGCAGAAAGAGTGAGGGCCAGGTTGAGTCCTCTTTTCCGGCCTAACCCCAGAAGTCAAGCAGCATCACTTCCACTCCATCCTATCCACTGATGAAGTCAGAGACGTGCCTGATTCAAGGGGAGAGGAAATCAACTCCACCTCGCAATGGGACAGTGATAAGCCTCTGTATAGTATGTGACTGGATAGGCGGCTGTAGCTGTTTTTGGAAAATACAATATGCGGCACTCTGGTATTTGTTTATCTGTGATTCTGTGCCCTACCTCTGACTACCACCTCATCTGTCAGAGGGCCTTGTACATGGTGCAATGTTGGTATATGTGTTTGAAATTTATTTGGATACTCTGAGTTGAGAGGATAAAACCCCAAGCTGTAGTCCATTCCTGCCATCACCAGTGTGTGGTTACCAGCTCCAGAAATCCCTGGAGAGGTCAGCTTTGGGCAAGAAGCTCCATGATGCACCACAGTGCTCTAGAACAAATAGTGATGAGTAGCAAGTATTACAAGCAAGATCCTGGTTAAAGTTTGCTTTTTTTGTTTGTTTGTTTTTTTTGTATCAGAGGCCATCTGTTATTTCTGGAAATATTCAATCAGTCAAATTCCAGTATATATATTTATAGATACATAGTTAGATAGGCAGATAGAGTGAATGAGTGAGTCACCCAAAGTATTTGCAATAGGATTTGACTTATATTCACTTCTATCGAAGCCTGTCAAAGAAACTGTCACCAATCAGCAAAATATAATCTACCTCCTTTCAATAATATTCTACCTGCATTGATATTTCTGTCAACACTACTATCATCAATACAACAAAAAGTGTTTTTAAATGGTAATAATCAGTATTATGAATCATAAAGTATACAAAAATTAGCAGTTTTCAGACTTGGGAAATAATAGTTTGATGTTCTAGCAGTCTCTAATATGACCTAAAAAGTTAAACCCAAAAAGTTAAATTGAGAAAAAAAATGTGAACCTTAAAACAATCTTTTAAATTCCTGACTTTGGATTAATATTAATCAGTTAATGGATATTATTATACATACCCAAACCAGATCTAAAGAAGCAAGGATATTTAGCATATTCTTTTATTTGAATCCTATTTATAATTCTATTTTAAAATATTGCTTTCTGCTAATTTTAATAAAACTCCACTAGTATTTCCAAGTATCATTATATGAAAAGAATAAATGAACCTGGATCCTTATCATTGAATGCAAAGTATAGAGTTTAGATATATTTTTGGAAATAAAGGATGCACTGATATTATTAGTGAATAAAACAAGCAGGCAGGAAAGCTAAGGCAAAACAAATAATTATATGACCACAAAGAATGATCAGAATTCTGACCCTGAGACAAGCCAATTGTTCATTCTTCCTTGATATGACATCTACTGCCCTGATTCACCCTTGGGTTATTTAGTTGCAAAAAGTAGTCATATAGTCTATATTTGAATTTAAAAAAAACCTTTATGAGATCATCTAAATGTACTTTTGCACATTAAAAAATTAATTCACTTAAAAAAGACATTTGTTTATTAATATTGAAAAGAAGACCCACTAAATAAATGGGGTTGAGCCACTGGAGAAACAAGAAGTAATTTTCCAAGCAGCCTTAGGTCTGGGTTTGGGAACACCTTTACTTCTTCACCTGCAGAGATAACTTGGATCCTCTGTGAGTACCAGAGGGCAGGTAGGAATGGATGTGCTGCCTACTATTGGCCAAACACACTTGCCCTGGACAGAGCTATGGAAAAGACAAGTGTCTGGACCTTAAACTGTGTCAGATAAGACATACCAGGGGATAAATACTGCCGCTATAAATACAACTCAAGAAACTGGATCATTTTTCAGGCTGTTGAATTTCAGATGCTTGCCAAGCAGAGTGTAATATCTGGGACTCTCTATTTTTGCAACTCTACTGCAAGAAATGGCTAAAGTCCAGTTAATTTAACCAAGAAAATCTAAGAAGTGAAGACCAAAAGAGTTAAATTATCCAATCAAAATTTGAAATTGAAATTAATTTCACAAATTTTAAGATGCTATTTGGAGGAAATTCAACTTAACCCTAAATTTCAGTCAACTCCACAAGGATAGGCTAAAGAAATACAAGACACACTGAAGAAGGTTAAGTATTCATTAATTTCTCTATTGCAATCCTAAGGATCAGACTACTCAGGTATATGAATTGCATCAAGTTTTCTGATTGGTAATCTGGGAGGATAATTCAGAAAGTTGAAGAGAGCTGGGAAATCCCCTTTTCCAAATAAAACAAAACCCAAAAAGACTTTAGTGAGATCAAATACTGTACTGAGTTATTTAGATTTTGTCAATTATAAGTGACTGAAACCCAATTTAGATGGCTTCTGCAGCCAAAAGGGATTTAGTGGCTTACATAACTGAAAAAGTGCAAGGAGAGCATGGCTTTAGGCATGGCTAGGTACAGGTGTTCAAAGAAGGCCATCCAGACTTGATGTCTCTATCTCTCCTCTCTGCTCTGGTTGGCCTTGCTCCCAGTGAGTCTCTTTCCATGAGCTATTCCTCTGAAGCTCCAGACTTAGAGTCTCTCAACTTTATGTTCCACAGAAAGAGGGCTTATATGGCTGCTTCCTGGTTTTTTAGTTTTAAGAATGAATGATGGATTTCCTACTCTGGGCTTGAACTTTGTTTACCTACATTTTTAGTCAGAGCTCATGGCTGAGACATGTGGAAAATTATAATTATTTTCTCTTTCCCATGTGGCAGATATTTAGAGCTTCTCTGCTTCACCCTGATAGAGACTAAGTCTCCAGTCTTGCTGGAGAGGGGAAGGGCAGTCAGGGTGTCTGTTCAGAGTTGGGGAGACGACTCACTTCTTAAACAGACTTTCAACCAGCTCCATTATTTTAGCATCCCTTTGCTTTCACTTCCAGGACATCAGTAGTCATTCCTGAAGTTTAGATGGTTCTACCATGCAATCATTTTACCTCTATAAAATGCTGTGGTTTGCGGTTGCCAACTGCTGGCTTGGTCGTCGGCTTTCCTGGGCCTGCTAAACTAGTGCCATCTCACAGTCTACTTTCCACCTTCTGAAATGTTAGTGAGCAGGTCTTCTCTATTGTTCCTTCGTCCTCTAGGCTTATAACTTTAAAAATATCCCTTAAAGAATATTTTAGTAATATTTCAGGAAAAATCAGAGCTAAAATGTATGTGTTCAATCTGACATTTTCAGATGTATTCTGAATCCTTAGTGGTTTTTTTTTTTTTTAAGAGAGTGAAGAACTTAAAGTTCTTTTGTACCTACTGTGGGCCAGATACAAAGTGAGGCACTTCTACCGACAGTATTGAACTTAAGTCTCATAACAGTGAGGTTCTTGGAGATGTAATGAAAGGGTCAGAGAGATTAAATAATTAGATGATCATTTTTAACTCATCATGGAAATAACTGGTTAAAGAACTATTATGTGCCTTAAACTGTGCTGGCTGCAGAGGATGAATGAGTTAATGTTGAATTCCGTCATCTGAACCTGAAACTTAGAAGTATCCTAGACTCTTCCATTGTCCTTCCCATACCCTACAGAATTTCCCTCCTCGGTGTTCCTTGACTGTACCCTCCCCTGCTTCCTGGATGGCCCTGCCGTGCTTCAGGACTTTGAGATCTCTTTTCTGGACCTTGTAGTAATGTACCACCTGGACTTCATGCCTCCAAGTCCCCCACGCCAACTGCAGCCAAGGTGGTCTTTCCAAACTACATTTCTGATCGTATTACTCCTTTGCTTAAAACCTAAATGTGGTGGACAGAACTACTGCCTGCCAATGTCCGGCACAGCTGCCTGGCAGTGATTTCTACTCAGGGAAGCACCTAATTTGTCTCACTGTCCTCAGCACTTACTGCAGGGACTTGCATGCTAGTCACCGTCCATAAATGTTTATTGAACTGAGCTAAACATAACAGTCCAGCCATCA
Source organism: Ovis canadensis (assembly GCF_042477335.2). Classification (NCBI taxonomy): domain Eukaryota; kingdom Metazoa; phylum Chordata; class Mammalia; order Artiodactyla; family Bovidae; genus Ovis; species Ovis canadensis. Next base: position 44,454,166 of record NC_091259.1, read on the forward strand.
TAGGCTTACATTCCACCTCCTAAGTGGATTGGATTCCACCGGATTCCAACCTAGATCTGATCCCAGGCCTCTCGATGGCCTAGCTGTTGCACACCGCTGGCTTGCAGCCTTCCCTTTCCTCACTCTCACATGCCCTCTGTGAGGTCCTTCCCACTGCTCTCCAGGCCATCACCTGCTCATATCCTTCGTCTTCTCCTCCTTCATTCCTGCAGAGAAAACTAAGCATCCAGCCTGATATTCCAGATACTGGGAGGGTGGGAAGGGAAGGAGCCATTGCCCCTTGCCCCTGGCCAAGGCAGGAAATCCCCTCTCCCCGTCGTTTGGGGTGGCCTTGGAGGCTCAGCTCAATTTTAGGTCCTGAACCTTCCAGAGTTGTTAACTTCTATCCTAGGAGCAGTTGATTAGATTGTTGGGGGAGGGAGTGGGAAAGGAAGGTAGAACAAGTTTATTTGCTTTTAGTATTACCCATACAGTATTAGGTGGGAATTTCCAAGAAATTATGTGGCAATGACGTTATAACTTTCACACGATGGCTGGAAGCAACGTTATAAAAATATTACCTAACACGACTCCATATGGACATATGAAATTTCATTCCATTTTACACATGTAATTAACTGGCCCACATAATGAAGTACTGTGTGTGCAAAGTGGGAGATGCCTTTTGTAGGTGAAAGATAGCTGGGGCAGAAACAAGGCTGGCATTTTAAAGGGAGAATAATCAAGCAAGGGTGGCTGAAAGTTATTGCACTTTATTCTATAAACAACTTAAACATGATGGATTTTTTTCCCCTTAGAGCTGGTCTTCTGGTGGAAGCAAGACAAATACAATCACTATCCTGCTGCTAATATACTCTCCCATCCTAAAGGTGGTGAGAGTTTACTGAAGGTGGTAAGTGGGAAAAGTGCTGAGTTTGGAATCAGATAGAGCCAGGTTCAAATCCCAGACTGCCACTTCCTAGCAAAGTGACCTTGGATGAGTGACTAAGCCAGTGCTCTCAGAATGTGGTCCCTGAACCAGCATCATTCATCATCTGGGTGCTTCCTAGAAGTTCCAGATCCAAGCACCATCTCACGCCTATTGAAACTGAGTCTGAAGGTGAGGCCAGGAATCTGTGTTTTAACAAGTTTTCTAAGTGATTCTGATGTACATACACAAAGAATGAGAGAAGAAAACTCTCTGTTTCTTCCCCTGTAAATGGATTCTTTATGGCAGAAAGTCCAAGTCAAAGTAACTTAAATAGGAAAAGAATTTAATGATTCACAAGACCAAAATGGAGAGGCAGAACCACCTTCTGGTGTGGCTCCATCCAGCATCTCAAACACTGTCACCCAAGCTCCCTTTATTTTGAGTTCTCAACATCCTGGAATAAAAAGGGTTCAAGAGGAAAATTCAATTGAGGTCTGAAGTTTATGGTTTCTGCATGCCTGAGTTTTTAAATCAAAATTCATACTACTTTAATGTTTATTGAGCAGCTAACCCATGCCAAGCATCATGAGGGGGTTGAGACATGGTGTTTGGTCACCAATATCAAGTGCCTTGTAGTTCCCCAGGGCCTTCCCTGTAACATGCCTTGCCCCTTTGCTTTTGCACATGCCAGGCATCTTTTCTGAATTGCCCTCCTTCTTCATGCCATGAGAGGAACTCCCATTCACCTTTTAGAAGCTCCTTAGACATGGTCTACTTTCTAAAGCTTTCCCCCAGCTCCCCAGCCAGCCTTTGTGCTTCCAAGGCCCCTTCCACGTGCTCTCTCCTCTACCTGGTGTCCACTGGGTCATTACATGCTTATATCATTTGCCTTCCACACCAGCAAGTGCGCTCCTCAAGGACACAGCCCTTGGTTCATCATTTCAAAACCTCTAGCACCTGGCGTAGGTCCCAGGACAGCACATATGCTCCACAAATCATATTGAACTGAACTGACTCTTCTTAGAATGGTATCTTTAGAAAGCCAATCCAAAGTTCAACACTGTGTAGGACCATAGTAGGGGATACAAGCTGTTAGCCCCCACACTGTCCTACAGCCTCCAGGGAGCTCACAAAAAAACTCACAAAAATTAGCTCAACGTCATTTTGAAGGGGCTTAGTGATTTATCTAGGATAGAGTAAGGCTGTCAAACAAAACTTTTTGCAATGATGGAACATTGTGGGTCTGCACTGGCTCAAGTTGTGGCCACTAGCCACGTGTCTTTTGAGCACTTGAAATACGATCAGTGAGCCTGAGGAGCTGAATTTTAATTTAATTTGATTTAATTTAAAAGCCACGTGAGTCTAGTGGCTACCATATTGAACACTGCAAACCTGAAGGAAGACTTAGAGTAATCTGGTGAAAAGGAGAGTGGCAAGAATATTCGAGAAGAAGCACACACAAAAGCATGTTTGGAAAACTTGAAACAACCCTTTCCTAACTTCAAAGCAGGCTCAGTGGCTGCCTGCCTCCTATTTCTACCCTCAAAGCCCTGGGGGAGCCAAATTTTCAGTTTCAGTGAGTCAGCAGATGCCAACAGCTACTTGGAAGCTGAATTCCATTAATCAATTCTAAAGATGTCTTATAGGACTCAACTGAAATATGATGAATTAGGCCAGCAGATATTCATATGCCTAACCTTTCCTTTAAAATTCTGTTCCCTCATCCCATGAAAATTTAAGGTAGCCTATGAATTTCAAAACATTTTTATTGGGTATTATTCCCCTTTTTATAGGCTCTGTGGGAACCTGGGACTCCACAGAGGCAAATACTTCAGGAAAAGGTTGTGTGAGGGTGCTGTTAAGCATGAAGGTAACACTAGGCTCTTGGGGCTTGGTGGTTTGGAAGGTATCTGGTCTGGGTATCTTGATGGGACTCCTTAAAGCAGGTAAATAGAGAAAGCAAGAAGGGTCCTTTGGGAAGAACCTTTCCCACCAAAGCCTCTCAGCCATCTATGCAACAAGTGGCCAGTGTCTGAATGCCCCATCCTTCATGGGGAGCACCTGGCTTGTCTGAACTTGGGTCCCCAGATGGAACTGGAGGGATGGGACTCACCTCCCGAAAGCCAAGAGGTTAAACTAAGTGGGAAAGTGGCTGTGTGAGCCAAGATTGAGCAGCTAACTGATCCATGAGGGAGAACGTAAAGCTAATGGAGGTCTGGGTTGGGGAGAATGTGACTGAAGGTGGATAAAGCTTAGAATCAGAAGTCTGGGAGTCAAACAGGATCAAGTTAGGAGCCAGCGATGGGCTTGTATGTGATATGATGATATAAGTCCTCAGAGAGCAGAAAGAACAAATATCAGTTCCAATAGGCCACAGGATATGACGGTTGTTGTTCATTGTTGGTTAGACGCCAAATCAAGTCCGACTCTGCCATCCCATAGATGGCAGCACACCAGGCTTCCCTGTCTTTCACAATCTCCTGGAGTGTGCTCAGACTCATGTGCATTGAGGTGGTGATGCCATTCAACCATCTCATCCTCTGTCGCCCCCTTCTCCTGCCTTCAATCTCTCCCAGCATTAGGGTCTTCTCCTGATGAGCTGGTTCTTCACATCAGGTAGCCAAAGTATTGGAGCTTCAGCTTCAGTCCTTCCAATGAATATTTCCTTGAGGATTAACTGGTTTGATCTTGTCATCCAAGGGACTCTCAAGAGTCTTCTCCAGCACCATAGTTCGCAGGCATCAATTCTTTGGTGCTCAGCCTTCTTTATGGTCCAGCTCCCACATCTGTACCTAACTACTGGAAAAATCATAGCTTTGACTATACGTGCCTTTGTTGGCAAAGTGATTTCTCTGCTTTTTAATACTCTTTATAGGTTTGTCAGAGCTGTTCTTCCAAGGAGTAAGCGTCTTTTAATTTTGTGGCTGCAGTCACTTTCCACAGTGATTCTAGAGCCCAAGAAAATACAGTCTGTCACTGTTTCCACTTTTTCCCCATCTATTTGCCATGAAGTGATGGGACCAGATGTCGTGATCTTTGTTTTTTGAATGTTGAGTTTTAAGCTAACTTTTTCTCCCTCCTCTTTCACTCTCATCAAGAGGCTCTTTAATTTGTCTTCACTTTCTGCAATTAGAGTGGCATTATCTGCATATCTGAGGTTATTGATATTTCTCTTCTGTCCATGGAATTCTCCAGGCAAGAGCACTGGAGTGGATAACCATTCCTTTCTGTAGGGGGATCTTCCCGACCCATGGATAGAAACTGTGTCTCCTGCATTGTAGGCAGATTATTTACCATCTGAGCCACCATGGAATCCTGAATATGATAGTAGCTTTTGAGAAAATAAGCAAAAATAAAAACAAGGTAGTCATGAATGTACGCATACAAACAGAGAATTGTATTGATTACTTTTCAAATATTAAACCAACCTTGCATTCCTAGAATAAACCTCACGTGATAATGATGTGTTTTTCTTTTACTATATTGCAGATTTGATTTGCTAATACTGTGTGGAGGATTTTTGTGTCCATATCCATGAAGACTGTTGGTCAATGATTTTTCTTCTCTTGTAATATCTTTGTCTAGTATTGGTATCAGGATAACCATACTCTTAAAAATAAGCTTAAGTAAGCTTAGTAGTTTTTTCATAAATAATTGAGATAACTGACTAATGACACCTTTGGAACTTCAATTTTTTTAAGGGGAAGACTTTAAATTACAATCTCAATTTACTTAAAAGATATGAAATAATTTCTACTTTCTATTTTTAAAGTAAGTTTGGTAATGTTTTTTTAAAAATCATTTTGTTTCCTCTAAGTTTTCAAATTTATATCATTGATCAAAAGCGAAAAAGAGTCTTTGCCTAATATTTCCTTATTCTCCTTCCCTCTTTCATTCTCGATATTTGCATCTTTTGCTTTCTCTTCTTGCTCAGTCTTGCTACAAGCTCATCAATTTTATTGATCTTTTCAAGGAAACAGCTTTTTGGTTTCATTGATTTTTCTCAATTGCCTGTCTGTTTTCTATTTCATTGATTTCCACTCCCATCTTTATTATTTCCTTCCTTCTACTTACTTTGGGTTAAAAGAGCTTTTCAAACTTCGCGCATGCTGTTCCCTCTTACTGGAACTCTCTTTTCCAAATCTTCTTTGGCTCATTCTTAGTTCATTCAGATAGACTTAATCAGCACTTTCTAAGGGAAGCCTTTGACAGCCTCTTCAACAGAAAAGTTGGGATTGGCTGAATCTGTGGCACTGTGGCTGTCATTTTGCTAGCATGAAAGGGAAAAAGGAGTAAAGTTTTTTAGAAGTCCCAGGGGTGGAATATTTTAGGTCAACAATTAACCAACTCTAGAATCCCCAGGAATCACCTGGAAGGCATTTTAAACTTATTTTTGTTTTCAAGGTGACTTCCCAATGTCTCTCTGGACTGAGAAACATTTCCCTGATCACAAAGGGCCCTTTTTAGGGAAAAAGTCAGGCATGTTGGAAAGGAAAATGTTTGCTGGTGTGTGCGTGAGCACACTGCATGTTTCAAACAGGTGCTGTTTTTTATTTTTTAAGATAATGCATTAAAACATTATTTACCTTGCTTATTGGGTTTTGGGGGCACCCCCTTAAATTCTGCACCCAAACGGAGTGCCTCATCTTCCTCATACTAGAGCCAGCCCTTAGAAAATGCATCAGTAAAGTATGTATTAAGTACCCAGCACAGTATGGATTCAAGCAGACCTCAGTGAATCACAGCTCCTAAGGTCATTGTCAGAATTTCAGTAGGGCTCAGTGAGCAGTGCAGTGGACACTCCAAGACAGGAATACCAATTCTGCCTTGGGGAGAAAGTTGTGCTGATATTTGAGATAACTGCTGCTGCTGCTAAGTCACTTCAGTCGTGTCCGACACTGTGTGACCCCATAGACGGCAGCGCACCAGGCTGCCCCGTCCCTGGGATTCTCCAGGCAAGAGCACTGGAGTGGGTTGCCATTTCCTTCTCCAATGCATGAAAGTGAAAAGTGAAAGTGAAGTCGCTCAGTCGTGTCCGACCCTTAGCATGGACGCAGCCTACCAGGCTTCTCCGCCCATGGGGATTTTCCAGGCAAGGCTACTGGAGTGGGGTATCATTGCCTTCTGAGCAGATCTGAAAAGCACAGTAGGAGTTTGTCGGGCACAAAAGGGGAAAGGGTCTTTCGGAAGAATTTTAAAGAACAGTAAGACACTGTGCATGGCTAGAACCAGGATGGGTGGAAGGGCCTGGTGATGGATGAGGCAGCTTACACGTGTCTGATCCAGGTAGCCTAAAAAGCCCACGTAAGGACCTAGAGCTTTGTCCAGTAAGTGAGGACCTGGCCAGAGGCATTTTGGTAACTGTTCACTGATCTCTGCAGAGCACACTGCCTTAGCCTCAGCTTCCAAGGCCAAATGATGGAAATCGTAACCTCTTCTGGGAGAATTAAGTGAGATGATGAATATGAAATTCGGAACCTGTAAGGGTCTTGCTGGTGAGTAATTACATAAGATTCCCTCACACTCTGATTACTCCTTCCACCTGATTCTGAGATGACCTCTGCATCCAAGCTCATACAAGATGAGGCGGCCATAACAAGGAGCCTGCAGGGCAAGTTCACCCAACTGGGAGTAGGAGCAGAGGACAGTCACAGTCTAGCAGAGTACTGAGAGGTGGGCTCCCCCCTCCCCCTCTTGCCCCTAAGCTTCCTTCTCCGCCCTCCTCAGTGTTGAGACTGTCCCCAGCATCTACTGCTGGCACGCCACTGCCATGGGCTCCCTCCCTCCCTGATCCTGCTCTTCCTGCCCACACAGTGGCAGACGGGGAGAGGGCCACGCCCTCTTCATTTCTGAGAAGGAAGACAATGCAAGACACATCAGTGGGAGCTGAAGCAAGTCATCGCAGGCATCGTGAGCAGCCGGAGCCCACGTGTCCACCCCACTAGCTGCACACAGCCATCGAGCGTTACATGCGCCCTCATTCAACGCAACTCGGGTGTCTCCGGTCGCTCTGTACACCCAGACACTGCGCACTCAGGCGCTGGACTGCTTATTCCCGTGGGCACCCAACAAGACCTCCCACACCTTCTCAGTGCCATCCACACTCAGGGCCACCCACATTCAGAGGCACCCAAAATTCGTGCCTGAGGAGCTGGAAGGCTGAAGGTGAGGGTGGGAAGAGGAGGTAAAGAGAGGCCCCTCCTTGTTTTTCTTATGGAGTCATTTTCCTTTCTCAGGGAAGTTCTGTCGTGGTTTTAGGTGAAGGCCACCATCTTGTTTATCCTTCTTCCGTTGGCTTCTTCCTGTTTAGTCCTGGAATAACTTCCTGGGAATATTTACTCTTCCAAGAGTTTTTCTGCCCCCTCAGTCTACTCCCTGACTCCTCTACACCACAGTCTGTACCACAGTCAATTCTGGAACTAATTTACAGGTACAGCACTTTAGAGTTTCTGAACATCACTTGAGTCTCACAGAGGGAGAGCCTGTTATGATTTCTACCACCTACCACATGGATGAGGAAATGGAGTCTCAGATCCATGTACAAGTTCATGAAGTAGAGAGACCCATCTGTTGATTTTGTCTGTCTGTCAGACCATCTAAAATCCTCTTCTGGTACAGCCCTCCACCTCCCATAGGGACTCCCTGGGTCTCTGTTTTCTCATCTGTAAAATGGGAGTGATTACATGGTGTCTGGGCCAGACAATGAAAAACCCAGAAAAGCTGACAATTCTGTCTTTCAAAGATGCGTGCTTTAAATATTTGTTTTATGCTCACTGAGTGCGGAGTAGTTTAGGAGATGGTTTAAGAGATGATGCTGAGGTTTCAGAGGCGAGGACACTCTCAGCCCTGGCTGGGTGCTCTGAGGGCTCTGGTTTCCAGGCCCTTCTGGTATTACCCGGGGGGGGGGGGGGGGGGGGGGGGGGGGGGGGGGGGGGGGAGCTTAGGAGGAGAGGGTGCTTGCAGAGCAGAAGAATCAGCTTACCCTCCTCTCTTTGTGTAGGGACCTGAATTCGCCTCACATTTCTTTATTCTAGTGATGTTTTAGTGCCCCTTGAAGACTGGGGCCCTGGCTGACACTCCCTGAGACTTGCTGGTGGTGAGGATTTGATAAGAAAATGCTTAGAAAATGTAGGACATGGCTGGGCGCATAGTAGATGCTTCATTAAGAAGTGGTAGCTGAGCTCGGACTGTAATTCGGCAGCCCAGGGCTAATGAGTTCAGTGTTTGCCCAGACTCTGTATTTTCAGGCCCTGCACAGGCAGGCCGGCCTTGCCCCCCACCACGAGGAGACCGCTCTGATTTTCCAAAAGGGAGACACGGAGCCCTCAGGCCCGACAGCGATCCTGCTTCCCGCCCAAAGGTGGATGGTTTGGCTGCCGAGTTCCCCGAAAATTGGTTCCGCATGTTGCCGACATCAGGCCCGAACGTTTGCTCAGCACACAGCCGAGAGGGCCCTCCGGGGAGGCTGAAACCCCACACCGGCCTCACCATCCGCCCCCAGCCGCAGGCTGCCAAGCCGCTGCCCGCAGCCAACTCCCGGGGCCAAGTGGTGGGAGCACAGGGCATTGCCAAAGGCTGGGGCGGCCGAGAGCCCCTCCCGGCCCCCCAGGCGGTGCCCGCGACGCCACCTCGTGGCTGGATGTGGAACTGCACCAGCATGGCAGCCCCTCTCTTGCTTTGGCCCGGGGACTGAGTGTGTTGCTGGAGGGCTAAATCCGCAGAAGATGGTCCTTCTCCCGTTCCAGGAACTCCCCAGGGCAGGGAAATGCGGTTCCCAAGGCTAAGCTATTTTTAAACGTCAGCATCCGCCATACAGATGCTCTGTTTACTGCTGAGTTTTCAAGCCTGTGAAAGGAGCTGTGCATTTAACCAAAGGCGGATGCCAGGCTGGGAGTAATTAGGATGGGCTGGGCCTCTCTATTCCCAGGCCTGGGCAGCTGGGCAGGGAAAGGGCCGGCAGGCCTCCCTGAGGCTGAGGTTTTCACTGGGCAAGGAGACTTAGGGCCCTGGCTAATTTCTGAGGGCCTCTGGCACCCAGGTCCTTCTGGGAACGGAATGATGTGGAAAGACTGAGGGGACGTCTCTTACTATCCCCCTATTTGACTAGTATCATCACTACTGTCAACCACCTTTGCTGAGCAATAATGCTTCATAAAGGGTATTTTCCCCTTTTGCTGATGAGGAAAAACTGAAACTCAGAGCCATTAAGATATTTGCCCAAGGTTACATAGACAGTGAGGGCTTCAAAGTTTTTAGAAATTTTTTACAGGGGGGAATCTGACCAGACATCTCACCTTCCGTGGCTTCTAGTCACTTTCAGGGCCAAAATCCTTCAGGGACTGTCGAGTTTGTCCAGTGAGGGCCTGGGCCTGCCTTCACAGCCTGCTCTTCCCCTGTTCCTGTTCCTCCCTCTCCCCCAGGCTCTTCGGACATTCCAGAGTTGGACCAGCCCTGTGTCACCACCTTTAAGAGCTTTCTCTTGAGCTCTTTCTCTGAGTTCTCTTCACTCTTGCCCCAGTGGATCCCAAACTCAAAAATCCTATAATCTGATTTCAGGTCTGATGAGTCCTTGATTAAGGTCATCTTTGTCCTCCTCTCCGCCACTTAGCATACGGCCTGTCTCAGACAAGTTTTTGCTGTTGAATGAGTGAGTGAGTGAATATGTGAGCAGATTTAAAAGGAGAAGGCTCAGTGTGAATTCTTGAAGGAATCTAAGATCTGCTTTGAGAAAAAAAGAGTATAAAATAAGGCAAGGCAGTACACGTGACCTGCCAACCAGGCCTGGGAAATTGGGGCAGACTTGGTGGAGGAGCAGAAGGTGGTAATGACGGAGAAGAGACCGAGTCTTGAGAAATGAGTCGCGGGACAGGAGGAGATGTGGTAGCTGAAGTCAGAGAACACGGCAGGAATTCCAGCACAAAGGTCTGCCACACCTATACATGTGTTCCACCAGCTCCTAGGCCCATCCTGGCTACGACAGGCTGCACATGCGAGGCCTCAGCCCCCAGCCCATCCTGGAAGGTGGGAGTTAAGGTGAGCAGCAAAATGGGCCTGCTGCTGCTGCTGCTAAGTCACTTCAGTGGTGTCTGACTCTGTGCCACCCCATAGACGGCAGCCTGTCCCTGGGATTCTTCCCCGTCCCTGGGATTCTCCAGGCAAGAACACTGGAGTGGGTTGCCATTTCCTTCTCCAATGCATCAAAGTGCAAAGTGAAAGTGAAGTCGCTCAGTTGTGTGTGACTGTTAGCGATCCCATGGACTGCAGCCTACCAGGCTTCTCCGCCCATGGGATTTTCCAGGCAAGAGTACTGGAGTGGGGTGCCATTGCCTTCTCCGAAAATGGGCCTAGTTGAGGACTAAGGGGGAGTTTCTAACCCCGCTGTCTCTCATGAGAACAAGTGGCTGCCTCAGTTTCTCTGATTAGCCCTTTGGTTCCCTCAGAGCCAAGCCCTGGCCTGAATCTCCAAGTTGCAAGTAGCCTCTGTCTTTTCTCCAGTTGTGCCTGAGCCTGGCCTTGGTGCCTATCACCCAAGCCCGAGAGTCCCGAGAGTCCCAGGACCTTATTTTCCTCCAAGTTCAGCACAGCCCTGGTGCAGGTCAGCCCCCACCTCCTTGTCTGTTCTGGATCGAGCTTCCTTCCCCTTCCTCCAGTCTTCTGGCTCTGGTGTCCCAGAATGCTTTGTGCCTGATAATGAGCAGCAGACTTTGAGAGGCCTCGAACATCAAGACAAAGAGTATGGCTATTACATAGTGGCCAGTTACACAGACCTCAGGGGCTCCTGTGGGTGGGCAGTGGGAGTGGGTACCGGGAGGCCACTGGGGACCAATGCAGCAGCTTTGGGGTGGACAGGGAGGCCCGAGTGAAGGTTGGGTGTGTTCTGAAGGCAGAGCTCACTGTGGCCAAGTATAGGAAACAGGGAGAGCTAAGGGAACAGCACATCTGTGCCCTTTACTGCACAGATGCTGATGCTCTAGACCAGAGAGGTGATGACAACTGCCTAGTGTTACATAGCATATGTTTCCAGCCCCAAGTCACCAACGGTGTATGGGCTCCTCAAGAAGCTCTCTTGTGTTCCCTATTTCTCCCCAGGAGATAGTAAGAGGCAATCCTTTGGACTGAGGCAGGTCTGGGTTTCTGTCCCAGCATCCCCATTTGTAAGCTGTGTGACCTTGGACAAGGCTCTCAACCTCTCTGAGCACAAGTATTTTTGCCTTTCAGATGTAGACAATGCTGCCTTCTCACAAGGCTGTTAGGGAGAGTTAAGGGCCGTTAAAGTGCTTAGTACAGCACCTGACACCTAGCAGGGCTGTCCTAATAGCTCTATTAAACATTTTTAGCTTTTGAAGGATCCAGGGATCATTAGAAAGAGGCAAGAACTAGTTGAATGGGCCAGAGAGGAGGGGCTCAAAAAGGAGACAGGAGGAAGCCAGGCCATCCACCCAGCCATGGGGTCAGCTCTCTAGTCTCCAGGCCAGAAGAACCGATGTAATGGACAGAGAAGCAGTCTCCAAGCCCAAGAAGTCACTCTCTGCCACCTCCTATGGCCTCCAGAGTCCACCAGCTCTGCCAGGAAAAGCTACTAGGCCTTTGAACTGCCCAGGGCCTGGGATCCTGGCTGAGCTAGGGCTGGGGCGGCAAATATCTGGGCAGCCTGCGGCCACGTTTAGGGCTTTCTGTCCTTCCTGCAGGATCAGCATGTGCCAGGGGTGCCCAACTGCGAGGACAGCGGCCCGGCCACTGCGTAGGCGGTGGGCAGACACCAAGCTTGCAGATCCCCGGCGCCTGCAGCGGAAGCCCCTGGCCGAGGACGGAAAATGCCACTCGGGGTGTACAATCCGTCCTGTTGTAATCCCGAGGGCTGGCGTCACTCAGGCCTGTCCAAAAACTGCCGTGCAGGGTCTGAACTCATACTTGTGTGTCTGCCACGGGAGCCGGGGGAGTCGCGGGGGCCATAAAAACAACCCCAAATGTTTCATTTGCTTTTGCACTTTTTTGCTGCAGACCACTTGGCTGCCGGTGCCAGCTGGGAGCTGGGGCCCAGCAAGAGCACAGAGTTATGGGGCAGCGCTAAGTGCTCTGTTTGTATGAAACTGCCAAAATGTTAGTACAAAGTGGTAGGTGTTTGTGCTGCAGATAATAACTGATGGGCTCCCGGGCGGGAGGCGGACGCCTGGTTATTATGGCCGCGGCTCTTCTGAGAAATGCTGCAGCCGCCTTTAGAGCAGCGGCAATATTTTTCTGAGCGTTCAGGGCCGGCCTGGCAGCTAATGGGCACGCCTGGGCCTCAGGAATCAGCCCCGAGACGGGTGGAGGCGGGCCACTGGTGTTTATCTGATTCTTGGGGTTTGCTCTCGCTGGCCGAAGAAGCCCATTCCTTGGAACGTTCCAGAACCCACTGTGCTCTGGAAGGGGTAGAGGCTGTTTGGGGACGCCAAGTGTCTGACGGTCCCACTCTGGGGAAGCTGAAGAAACTGTCATCTAAAGGGGCTTAGGAGCTGTGACAGGGAGTGGGAGTCTAGACCCTGAAGGATGACCTGTTCATTAATGTTATTGGTGCTCACTCCTTGCCAGGTTTTTTTCTGGACAGTAAGGCTACAGTAGTGAATAAAACCAGAAAAAGCCTCGTCCTCGTCCATTCTAGTGTGTGGTGACAGACAAAATAAATGAATGTGCAGATATGTGATACAACAGGTGATGAGAAGAGCTAAGACATAAAAGAAAAAAAAAAGCCAGGTTAAAAAAAATTTGCAAAAACAGTGGAGTAGAGCAGCTGAGGATGTGGGCGAGGCAGGGAGATGCCAGGCTAGAGCAGTGAGGTCTTGGGTGAGGTCCCTGCAGCGCGTGGCATTCATAGTTAAGATGGGAGAGCAGTGAACATCCCATTCCTGCAGTGGGTGCTGTTTCCTGCGGGCTAGAGAAGACCTGTGCACTTATGTCTTGTTAATACCACGCTATGAAGCCAAGGTGGAGGCCACAGGTGTGCTCAGTTGCTAATCATATCTGACTCTTTGCCACCACAATGGACTGTAGCCCACCAGGCTCCTCTGCCCGTGGAATTCTCCAGGCTAGAATACTGGAGTGGGTTGCCATTTCCTACTCCAGGGGATGTTCCCGACCCAGGTGTCAAACCTTGTCTCCTGTGTCTCCTGCATTGGCAGGCAGATTCTTTACCACTGAGCCACCTGGGAAGCCACTGGGCCCTTGAGACAGAGGAGTAAATGGAGGCTCAGAGAGGCTGCTGGTGTGGGAGCAGGGCTGGGACTTGTACCAAGGCCCGCCTGACTCTGAAGCCCACGGCCTCCCACCCTGCATCACTGGCTTCCGGCGTGCTGGTGGTGAAGCCTGCCAACCTGGGAGTCAGAGCCCTGGGATTTCAGCAACTTTTTTTACTTCTTTTGGTTTTGGTTTTCCCTCATTCCCGTTGGGTTTTGGGAGCAATAACTATGAGATTTCTTCTATAACATATACATAAAGCCTTTGACTTAATGCCTAGCTCAAGCAGCCCTTTATAAATGGCTAAGCTAATCTGGGCATTCTGATTTTCTCCTTTGCCTGAGGGCCCTGGGAGGGTGGAATGTCATCCCCAGCATCCCTGGTGCCAGAGGCTGTGTGTGGCCCTTGTCCTTGGTCAGTTGGGCCTCCACAGGGCTCTGCAGCTCTCTGTGTGTGGCCCCTGAGCCCCTGGCTCCATCCCCCTGGACACACACCTTGTCATCCCTGGTGTCCTAGAGGCCCTGAATTTGCCAATGACTCTGATGGCACAGCCTCCCATGAGGGGTGAGGGAGTCCTTGAGCCCCAGGTCTGAGTTGTGTGCCCTGTTCCCAACTGGTTCTCAGTTGCAGATGGGGAATCAACTTGCTGAGGGCCAGCAGCATCCTGCTGGGTAAACAGGCCTCTAGCTATTAAGAAGGGCTTCCTTGGTGGCTCAGACAGTAAAGAATCTGCCTGCAATGTGGGAGACCTGAGTTCAATCCCGGGGTCGGGAAGATCCCCTGGAGAGAAGCATGGCAACCCACTCCAGTATTCTTGCCTGGAGAATCCCCGTGGACAGAGGAGCTACAGTCCATGGGGTTGCAAAGGGTCAGACGTGACTGAGTGATTAAGCACAGGACACAGCTATTAAGGAAGCCCGGGGACTTTCCGGGTGGTCCAGTGATTAACAATCCCCCTAGCAATGCGTAGGACACAGGTTCCATCCTTGGTCGGGGAACTAAGGGTCCACACGCCCTGGAGCAACTAAGCTAGAGCAACACAACTACTGAGCCCGCCTGCTCTGGAGCTGATGCACCAAACCTAAAGAGCCTGTGCGCTGCCAGGAAGGATTCGACCTGCGACAGCTAAGATGCAGTACCACCAAATAAATGAATTTATTTACTTTAAAGAAAAAGAAGCCCCCCTCCCCCACCTTTGCTGACATGTGTGTTGATTCCTGCTCTGTCTTTTAACAGCTGGTTCAGGTTTCTCCTCTGAAAGTGGGAAGAAGGATGGACTCCAGAGCTGACCATGAATAGACCGTGTTTATTTGCTGAATTCTCTGACTCAGTGTCTCCAAAGAGGGCCTCTAAATGTCATTGCAAATTTAACATGCATCCCAGTCTAGAACACCCCTAGAAAGCTCATTTTCAGTCCGAGAAGTTCCTTATCCCCCTCAAGTGTGAAAGGAGAGAGATGGTGTAGTAGAGACTAAAAACTGTCCTCCGATGTCTGTCCCTCTTTCTTAAGATTAGAATTTTCCGCTGGATGTATGGCTTCTCATCTAAAGGCGAGAGATCCTGTCTCCACTGTAACTCGGCACAGTCATACAACTAAGTTCTGTCTGGTGGGACAGAGTGGAAGTGATGTGAACAATGTCTGGATTATGCCCTTAAGGGGGAAGGTGAGCCCTGGCTCCTCCAGCTTGCTTCCTGGAACACAGAGAGGGTGGCAGCCACCTGACCCAGATGGCAAGGGCAACACCCAAGGGTGGGCAGAGCAACAGGTGGAAGAATACTGGGCCACTGACATGATGGAGCCCTGACTCCAAGCCTGGGTTGCTTGTTACACGAAAGAGAAATATACTCCATCTTACTTAAGCTACTGTTATTTTGAGGTTTTGTTACAACAGATGAACCTCTATCCTACTTAATACAGCTAGGACTTGTGGGTCCCTTGGCCATCCCCCAAAAGCTGATGCTCAAGAGAGGCTGCTGAGCCAGAGAACAGACCTGACTCCTGTATTGAAAAATATTATTGCTGCCAATAACATCTTCTTACTGCGACCCCCAGGCATCCCTGTACATCAGGTGCTTCACAGAAGCCTCAGGTTGTGCACTGTCAGTGAGGCTCAGAAAGGTGAAGTGATTTGTCCAAGATCACATGTGAGAGGGTAACAGAGCCAAAATCAGAACTCGGCATGTCTGATTTCTAGTCCAGGCCTCTTTCACCTCCAGCAGAGCCTCCTGCCCATCTATAAATCTATAAATAATGTGTGAAGTGTGTGTATGTGTGGTGTAGGGGGAGGAAAGGAGAGCTTAATCCTGCTTTAGTCTTTAAATAGGGACATCAAAGCAGCAGGCTCGGGGTGGGGTGGGGGCTCCTTCCAGAGACAGCTGGAGGAATCACACTTGCTGAACCCAGGCTGCTGCCCTTCGCCCTCTGGCCTGCAGTCTCTGCCCTCTGGGGCTTCTCAGAACAAGGCTGTCCCTTGCCTGCAGAAACAGCTTCGGGAGGAACTAGTGGTACAGTTCTGCAGGGACCACTTCTGGGGACCCAGCTCGAGATGATCCCCAGGAATGAGTAGATGCCCAAAGTAACCCAAGAGGCCAGCTCTGGCGTCCTCACCTGCGATCTGGCAGTAATGCTAATGCCACCAACCTCACTGGGTTTCTGTGAGAAGTGAAGGAATAATGCCTGTCAGGGTGCTCTGTAAAGTAAGAGCTGCTCCAGGGCTCATGAAGCGAGTTGAAAAGTCCAGAAAACCAAGGGCTTGTCTGGTTTGTACTGGACTCAGAGAAATGGAAATAATTGATGTAACTACAAAGGGTGTGTCCTCTACAAACGTCCTGGCTGCTTTACACGTCTGGGCAGCATCCAAGAGGGTAGGGTGGAGGTGGGGACTTGGAGCCTTCAGTTACCATGTGAGCTTGAGTGAGTCAGCTTCTCATTGTCTTCAGTTTCTCCTCTGCAAGCATCAGCTGGCTGTAGATCCACTCTGAGATGATCGTTTCACACACACACACACACACACACACACACACACACCTGTTAATTCGGTTTATATATTTTCTAAATCGTTGGAATAGGATTTTTTTTTCCCTATTCCTGTTTAAAGTTTTTATATCTCTTTTCATGAGTGAGATTGGCCAGCTATTTCTTTCTTTTTTTTTTCCTACTATTCTTTTGTGGTTTTTGTGACAATATTATACTTTAGAGAAGGAGTCTGGTATGAGGCAAACTGTCGGTTTGGTCTTCCAGCTCTGATCTCTACATTCTCCTGGACATGATTGCACAGTCAGAGATGACATTTTCCGCCTTCTCTGAGTTGATTGTGGCCCCTCCATGTGATTAAATGAGCACTGATGCAACATGAATTTAAAGTAAAATTGCTTGCCCTGGGCGCTTTTTCTTTCCACAAACTGGCAGACAAATGTGTCCATGACCAAACTTCACCCGTGCAGATGACAATACCCTAAGGAATGATCAGGCGTCAACGTGGAGGAGGTTGCACTCCCTAAACAACGTGGTAGAGCGGATCTGCCTAACCAGCCTGCTGCTGCTGCTGGTGATTGGTTACCTTTCTGTTATTGACTTACACCTTACTTGCTCAACAGGAATGTGTTTGCAGTTGGTTGAGAACTACTTTATAGTTTAATACTGTGGTTGATTTTTTTAATAAATGATCTTTATGTGCTTGAAAAGCTATGATCTATACTGGGTACAGGGGCTTCCCAGGTGGTGCTAGTGGTAAAGAACCGCCTGCCAATGCAGGAGGCAAAAAAGGGTTTGATCCCTGGGTCAGGAAGAGCCTCTGGAAGAGCACATGACAACCCACTTCAGGATT
Organism: Ovis canadensis; assembly: GCF_042477335.2. NCBI lineage: Eukaryota > Metazoa > Chordata > Mammalia > Artiodactyla > Bovidae > Ovis > Ovis canadensis. The sequence continues at coordinate 44,471,116 of NC_091259.1, forward strand.
CTTGCCTGGAGAATCCCATGGACAGAGGAGCCTGGCAGGCTACGGTCCATGGGGTTGCAAAGAGTTGGACACAACTGAAGTGGCTTAACACACACATACACATACACATACTGGATATAATGGGCTTCCCAAGTGGCACCAGCATAAAGAACCCACCTGCCAATGCAGGAGACATGAGAGGGTTTGATCCCTGGATTGGGAAGATCCCTTGGAGGAGGGCATGGCAACCTACTCCAGTATTCTTGCCTGGAGAATCCCATGGACAGAGAAGCGTGGTGGGCTACAGAAAGATCCAGAAGTGACTGAAGCGACTTAGCACACACACACATATGGGGTACAGAGTTTTAATTAAGCTAGTGGATTGTGTTGTCCAAATGTCTGTATCTTTCCTCTGTTTTTATTTGCTTCATCTGTCAGTAGAGAGATGTGTTGAACTCTCACTATGAAGGTAAGTTTTCATTTCCTCTCTATATGTCTAACAAGTTTGAAGTTATTTTATAAGGTGAATGTAAGTAAATAGCCTGTATACTTCCTGAAGATTAACCCTGTTAAGATGTAATGAATTCTGGGCTCTTTGTTTTAAAGTATAATTTTGTATCAATATGCGAGCATGCCAAGTTGCTTCAATTGTGTCTCTTTGTGACCCCACAGACTGTAGCCTGCCAGGCTGCTCTGTCCATGGGATTCTCAGGCAAGAATACTGGAGTGGGTAGCCATTCCCTTCTCCAGGGGGTCTTCCTGACCCAGGGATCGAACCTGCATCTCTTGTGCCTCCTGCATCGGCAGGCAGCACTAGGGCCACCTGGGAAGCCTCATCAGTATAGCTACTCCAGATTTATTAAACTTGATCTAGTATATTTTTTCCACCCTTTTACTTTCAACCTTTTTCTGTGTGTCCTTATCTTTTAGACTTATTTCTTTGAAACAGCATATAGTTATATTTTCTATCCAGTATGGTGAGCGCTGATATTTTATCTGGTGACTTAAGTCTCTATATTTATTGTTTTGGTTGACATATTTGTATTTGCTTCTTGCAGCTTACTCTGTACCTCCTCTTTGCCTGCTCTTTTCTGTACTTTCTCTTGCTTTATTCTTCTTGCTTTTTATGGTTATTACTGGTTTAACTTTAATTTTTTTTCTTCCACATTTTTGTAAGTTATACATTTAATTTATATTTGTTTACTTACTGCATTTGCTATTTGTCTTGTACCCTTAACATTGTTAAGCAATGTCTAAACGTTTCTTCTCAGCAGTATGGTGGTGGTGGTTTAGTTGCTAAGTGATGTCCAACCATTTGTGACCCCATGGACTGTAGCCCACCAAGTTCCTCTGTCCATGGGGATTCTCCAAGCAAGAATACTGGAGTGGGTTGCCATTTCCTTCTCCATTTCAGCAGTATAGGAAACATCAAAAGAATGTTCAAATGCTTTACTACAGTCACCCTTCTCCTGAGTGACATGGTACTGTCGTTGGATAATTTAGATCTGTCCTTTTTAAACCTCATATTTCTGTATTTTCTGTTGTTATTATTGAGGCAGTTATTGTTATTATCTTTACCTTAAAGATAATGTCTGGTTTGTGTTTACCTACATGTTCACCAAAATTTTCATTCTTTCTTGCACTTCTGAGACTGTGTTCCTTCTTCTGACGTTATTCTTTTAGGGAAGGTCACTGATTGTAAACTGTGTTTTGCCCTCAACCTTGAAAGTGGTTTTTTTCATTTGTTTGTCTTTGGTTTTTGTTTTTTGGATACTTACTTTCTCTTAGCACTTTGATGATCTTATTCTACTGCATTCTGGCTTCAATTACTGATGAGAATTTTGCTGTCAATCTAATTGTCATTCCTTTGGGGATGATCTGCTTTGTTCCTTTGCAAAGCGGGGTTTAGGATCTTCTCTCTGTCACTGGTTCTTCCACACTCTCACTACAATATTGCATGAATTTATTTACTTAGTCTTGTTTGATATATTTATGTTTATGTTTTACATTTCTGCATCTGTAGATTTATAAATTTTCATCAGTTCTGGACACTTTCTCAGCCATCACTTCTTTGAATATGGGCTCTCTTTCATTTATTATTACTCCTTCTCATTTCATCCTTCATATCACTTAGCCTTTCATCCATCTCCCTCTCTGAGCTACATTCTCAGAAATCTCATCAGCTCTGTCTTCCAGATCACTAATTCTCTATTCAATTGTGTCTAATCCACTGTTTAACTCAGCCACTGAATTTTAAATTTCAAAAATTTTTTTCACTTCTGCAAGTTCTGTGTTACTCATTTTCATGTTTGCCTGGTTAGTCTTGATATTTTTTTGCCCCATGAACATTTTTAGCTCTTTATTCTAGCTCTTTATTTAATATAGGGTGATTTAATACAGGGTTATCATATCTTAGGTATTACGATTCCAACATCTAAAGCATTTGAAAGCCAAAATCATTTGGATGATTCTTACCCGTTTCATATATGTTTGATAGTTTCCACTGTGAGCTCATTTTTCATTGAACTTATCTGAATAATCCCGTCAGACCTTGATTGGTAGGTTATTTTTTCAGAGAATTGATAAATAATTCTGATGAGAAGCAAGGAGCTCCAGAGATCTGGATCTACGTTAGTCCCCTTCAGAGTTCCCCTGATTAAAGTTGAAGTCTTGGTCAGATCTCTGACCCTGCCTTCTGCACAGGGCTAGTCTCCTCTCCATATAATTGATGTTTGCACTCCAGCGAATTCTGCCTTTTACATGTGAGTTTCAGTTTGCTGATCTTGCTCTCTTTTTTGTCCGTGTCTGGCCATGGGAATTTCCCTTACTTTCTAGGGAGCCCAGAAATACATTAAAGAATTCTGTTTGCTGTAATTAGTGCAGGATCCAAGGGGAGAGCTTTTCAGAGTTTATTGGGGCTTTGCTGCCAGGCAGAGAAGCAGCACACAAATTCTGCTCTCTAACTGAGCCCTTTGAGTGGAAACAGGGCAGGTGGGCCAGGGCATTAGCAGCCCTGGGGACAGGGCAGGCTCCTGGGTGCTGGGTGGTTCAGACATGGGTCTTTCCTGAGTGGACTGAGGCTCTTCATGGATGAGATGAGCACTGAGGGAAGGACCAGATGGCAGGCCTGAAGGAGACGGAAAGGCTGAAAGCAGGACATGCTATGAGGATTTAGTATCTCTGGAACTGGGAGACAGAAAGGCTTTGAGGCAATTCTTGTTGTTCCTCCTGGGGATCAGCTTTCCACACAGTCCTGGAGTGGGACACTTTGTTTAAAGAGGTAGAGACCAGCCACGTACATGTGCCTCTGTGGATACAGAGAGACTTGCACAACACCTGTCTACTCGGCATTTAATCAGCCTGTGAGCATCCCAGACAGTGCAATAGGACTCAGAAGAAAATGGGATCAGCACGGGCTAGAAAAGGCACACCAGGCTTGCCTGTCTTCTCACCTGTGCATCACCTGTTCCCTTGGTCTGGGATGGTCTCTCCTCTGTTTCTACCCTGATGCTTCCTATATATTCTTCAACACCCAGCCCGATGGTCACCCTTCAGTGAAGACTTCCGGCTTTCCTGGGTTGTTCGAGGCTGCCTCTTGTGTGACCCACAGCACTTAATCTCTCTCTCTTCTCTGCTTATCTCAGTGGTTACAAAGTATCTCCTGCTCTGCCAGCTCTCCACTGGGCTCTGGGGCAGGAACCAGTCTTACTGACATCTTGGTCCCAGACAGTCAGCGTGCGCTGGGGCTAAGACTGTGGACTCTGCAACCAGACGCCAACTCCATTACATAAGGCTAGGTCCCCTTGGCATTACTGCTTAACACCTCTGTGTGTTCCTTGGGTCCCTCATCTGAAAACTAGACCTAAAATAGTACCTCTTCAAAGCACTGCTGCAAAGGTTTAAAGACTCAACACTGGCCAGGCACTTCAGAGGCACAGTACGTGTTATCTGCCATCCTCCTGCATCAGCACGAGGTGCACAGCGTCAGGCACTGGCATTGCGAGTGAACAACTTAAGTCGGTCCTTTTAGGCAGAGTCGCATTTAGCTAGGAGGGCAAGCTTATTTGTGGCAGAGATTTCCAAGTGTAGGAAACTGAAACTCACTCGCTCCACTTCCAGTACCAGGAGGGACAGCTGGGCTTGCAGGACCTGACAGCCCCTCGGAAGCCATTTCCTCTCACTTTCAGCTCCTGCTTGTGCCTTATTCTCTCTGCAGGAGCATTTATTCCCCCATCTGGGGGTTTGTGTACGTCTCTGGTATGAGCTCCAAGTGCCAACAGATGCTGAAGCCTGTTAAGACTGATCCTGCAGCCAATAGACTCAGGGTTCCAAATCCAGATCCTCAAGGGAAATGTTCTGATGGTCCCAGCTTCCCTAGGAGCTGTGGCTCTGCATTGGTGAGCTGATGCCAGGGAAGAGGGTGGTGTTGACCTGGTAGTCAAAGGTCACAGGAGGTGGGAGGAGGCTGTGGCCAAGCAGGCCACTGTGGGGGTCTCTCGTTGACAGAGAGACAGCAGGATCAGAGCCAGGACCAGGCTCTCGAAGAGGACTCTGGAGCACAAGGCACCTTGGATGCTCTATCCCTGCTCCTTCCAGGCAGCCTGTGGAGCCCAGGAGCTGGGCGACAGGCTGGGTGGACCCGGGTCAGGGTGGAAGGCCTCTCAGTTCCTTGAATTGGGTGGGGTTTCACCTTGGCCAACCTGGAGCCCAGCCTCAGGCTTTGGGACTGAGGAGCTCCTGGTTCCATCAGACGGACAACTGCACAGGGTATGTGAGCAGCTGCAAAGGCAGTCCACGACTTGTCATGGAAGCATCACCTCTGACACCGCCACAGCCAGGGCCTGCCCTCACGCCAGATGCGTCATTGGCCAGCCACCGAGCCTCTGGCTTCTAAGCTGCTGAAGCCGCTCCCACGGCCAGCCCGGCTCTGGGCCCCCACTCCTTCAGTCTGTCAGCCTCTTCAGATACAACTCCTGTTTATTGGAGGCTACATGGGGCAGGCCACAGACGCCTGAAGTCCAGACATTAACCTGTGGTGTTTATGGCAGTGATGATTATTTCCATCATTCAGAGGAGCAAGCTGAGAACCAGAAAGTGAAGGGGTTGCCTGAGGTCACAGAGTTCCTAAGTGGCAGAACTGCAGTTTGGACGGAGTCTCGTAAACACAAGTTCTGTACTTTATTCCCACGCTGCCTCTGATGGGTGAGGGCTGGAGGCCATCCGTCCTCCGCAGCCACCTTTTCACTCCTTTCAGCTCATTCATTAAACAGGAGATGTTTTCTGAGCACACACTGTGTGTCACACATGGGCATTGTGCTAGATTCAGAGGTAAATCAAACGTGAATCTTACCCTCAATTAGCTCACAATCTATTATTTGCCATGATTGTAAAGGAAATGCATAAAATCTATAAGAAAAGAGCCTCTGAATAGAGCCGAGAACTGGTCCACACAGAGCAAACCAGTTCCCTCTTTCGTGGCTCCTGCAGGATCAAATCCAGACTCTTTTGCAAGGCTCCTCAGTCCTGTCGAGGTCCAGCCCCACCTCCCTCTCCAGCCTCATCCTTTGTCACTCTCCCACCATGCCCTGGCTGCTTGTTCCCTGAAGGTGACTGTTACTGCTAAGTCGCTTCAGTCGTGTCCGACCCTGTGTGATCCCATAGACGGCAGCCCACCAGGCTGCCCCATCCCTGGGATTCTCCAGACAAGAACACTGGAGTGGGTTGCCATTTTCTTCTCCAATGCATGAAAGTGAAAAGGGAAAGTGAAGTCGCTCAGTCGTGTCCGACTCTTCGCGACCCCATGGACTGCAGCCCATCAGGCTCCTCTGTCCATGGGATTTTCCAGGCAAGAGTACTGGAGTGGGTTGCCACTGCCTTCTCCCTGAAGGTGACTACTCTTTCTCTTTCCTTTGTCTCAGCCCCTGCTCCTTCCTGCAAAGCCCTGGCTCCCTTTGTTCCCTCTTCAGAACAGAGATCCCTGATCTCCTCTTGGAGAGCTCCCCTGTGCCCTCCTCTGTGGGGCTCTACAGCCCTTGCCTTCTATAGACAGAAACCACTCCCTTCTCTGAAGCCTCTCTGTATCCTGAACAATTGACTGTGGGTGGAGAGGTGGGCCCCAAATGTGATGACAATCTGGAACCTGTAAATGTGACCTTATTCAGAAAAAAAGGGGTCTCTGCAGATGAAGTTTAGGATCTCCAGGTGAGATCATCCTGGATTAGACTGGGTCCTAAACTCAATGACAACTGTCCTTATGAAAGGTCAAGGGGGGATTTGATACAGACACAGAGGGGCTGACCACCTGGAGATGGAGACAGAGGCTGTCCACGAGCCAAGAGAGGCCAAGAATGGCCAGTTGCCACCAGAAACCAGGAAAGAGACCCAGAACAGAGGTTCTGGAAAGACTGAACCCTGCTGACACCTCGAGTTCCTTCTTCCGGCTTCCAGAACTGTGAGTGAAGGCATGTCAGTTGTTTCCAGCCACTCCACCTGTGGTCATTCCTTATGGCAGCCCTGGCAACTAGCACAGCCTTGTCTGCAGATCACTGAAAACATTGTCACAGGCCAGTTCCCATCCACTGGTCTGTGAGCAGGACCTGGTGACCTCTGTCTCTGCATTCCCAGCTCAGTGTCCGTGACATATAATTGGTACTTAATAAGTGCTCATTGACTTGAATTGGCCAAAGTAAATTCCTCTGTACCAAGTGCTTGAAAGAATCTGTTTCATGGACTCAAACTTTGCCCAGTAATAAATGAAATGGCCTGTTAGCATGGGCCTCAGGGAGGCACGAGATTTGGTGGGTCAATTAATAAATCATCAAATGCCTCTGGCCCTGAGTCCACATCCAGATAGATGTGTTTTGCCAGCTTGCTCCTCATTAAAGGATTTCAAGAACAAAGTCCGTTTGGGAAAGGAATAAGTGGTCCTACAGAAGCCAGTTTTTCCATGAGCTGCACACGGTTCAGCGGTGGGTTTGTGCATTTACATGAAGAAGTGATTCCAAGAGGACAAGCCTGAGGCAGAGGATGGGCATTGGGAGCCGGGCGGAGTGAAACATCTGTTGTTCAGCCCACAACATCCCTGCACCTTTCTTTTGTTAAATAACTCTTAGAATTTCCTTTGGGAAATCCCATGACATCAACTTTCAGAACTTTTGGGGTAGGAGCACCACCCGCGGGCATCCTTGAGGTCACAGTGATTGGTTCACGGATGGGCACATGACTTGCAGAGCCAATGAGATAAAAGTCACTTTAGCTGAGAATTCTGGGACAAAGATGTGTGATATCCCCGTTTGGATAGAAGCCCCAGTGCCTGCAGGTTGGAGTTATTTCTCTGCAGGTTGCTACCATGAAGAGTTTAAGAAGATGACAGTTAAAAGACAAAAGATGCCCTACTGATATGGTTTGAGGTCCAGTCAAGCTGCAGTTGAAATTCCTCTCAGACTTTTCAGTTTTGTTAGCTGATTAATTCCCCTCTTAGTCTAGTTTGGGTTGAAATATCTTCCATTAGTAACCAATAATTAAAAGTTTTAACTGTTATAAGGATGATGTTATGACCAGCCTAGACAGCATAATCAAAAGCAGAGACATTACTTTGCCAACAAAGGTCCATCTAGTCAAGGCTATGATTTTTCCAGTAGTCATGTGTGGATGTGACAGTTGGATTATAAAGAAAGCTGAGTGCTGAAGAATTAATGCTTTTTAATTGTGGTGTTGGAGGAGACTCTTGAGAGTCCCTTGGACTACAAGGAGATCCAACCAGTCCATCCTAAAGGAAATCAGTCCTGAATATTCATTGGAAGGACTGATGCTGAAGCTGAAGCTCCAATACTTTGGCCACCTGATGTGAAGAACTGACTCATTTGAAAAGACCCTGATGCTGGGAAAGATTGTGGGCAGGAGGAGAAGGGGACAACAGAGGATGAGATGGTTGGATGGCATCACTACCTCAATGGACATGAGTTTGAACAGACTCTGGGAATTGGTGATGGACAGGGAGGCCTGGTGTGCTGCAGTCCATGGGGTCACAAAGAGTCGGACGAGACTGAGTGACTGAACTGAACCCATGGGTATCATGGAAAATGAAATAGCTTCATATGGTAAAATAGTGGATTCAAATTCCACCTCCAGGAACTAGCTATGTGATAAACAACCTTGAGGAAAATATCTTGTTTCTCTGAGCCTCAGTTTTTTTCATCTGTGACATGGAGATAGTACCTGCCTTTGGGGGTTATGAGGATTAGAGCGAGCCCTTACATATCTCTGATTGTGGTAACTGGACAGATACACCTTCTGTATACGGTACCTTCAGAGAGGCATCATTCCTTTCTTTGTCTGCCCTCTTTCTCCAGGCCAGAATACTGGAGTGGGCAGCCATTCCCTTCTCCAGGGATCTTCCCAACCCAGGGATCGAACCCAGGTCTCCTGCATTGCAGGCAGCCATCAGGAAAGCCTGCTCTGGAAATACCTATCATCCTCCCAACTTTTGATGTGTCCTATAGACATTGATGTGTTTTTTTGATTAGAGTTGTATCGGGTTTTTTAAATTAAATTGTTTATGTTTATCGCTGTTTTCGTCCTATGTGTTTACTTACTCATTTCGGTTGTTCTGAGTCTTGGTTCCGGCATGTGTGTTCTTTGTGGTGGTACCCGGGCTTCTCTAGTTGCGGTGAGCAGGCTCCAGAGCATGAGGGTCAGTGGTCGTGGCACGTGGGCTTGGTTTCTCCGCAGCATGTGGGATCCCAGTTCCCAGATCAGGGATCGAACCCATGCCCCCTGCACTGGAATGTAGATTCTTAACCACTGGACCTCCAAGGAAGTTCCTACTTTTTATTATTACAAGTAATAAATGTTCACTGAGGAAAATGAGAATATGCCAAGAAGGGAAGAAGTAAACAACACCCATAGTCCTATGGTTAAGAGTTAATCACTGTTACCATATTTAATACTTGATGGTTTATAGCACAAGATTTTTGCTTGACAAAGCTTACACCTCTCACATTCTTTGCATATGTGGTCTTCAAAGTTATTGGGGTGGTTGTAGAGATTAAGAACCATCTTAAGAATAAGAATAAGGTGCCTTATTGGGAGAGGAGGGGATGGACTATCTGACTGTGAACACAACCTGATACTCGGGAGGTGATACCAATGGAGGTTGCTGCTAAGTCCCTTCAGTCGTGTCCGACTCTGTGTGATCCCATAGACGGCAGCCCACCAGGCTCCCCCTTCCCTGGGATTCTCCAGGCAAGAACACTGGAAGGGGTTGCCGTTTCCTTCTCCAATGCATGAAAGTGAAAAGTGAAAGTGAAGTCGCTCAGTCGTGTCCGACTCTTAGTGACCCCATGGACTGGGGTCACTCCACCAGGCTCCTCCATCCATGGGATTTTCCAGGCAAGAGTACTGGAGTGGGGTGCCACTGACTTCTCTGCTGTTAGTGGGTAGGAAAAGGACCCTCTGCCATGTTCTGCTGCGCAAGAGAGAGACATAAGCAAGCAGCAGCTTGAAAAATAATACAAGAAAGAAGAGGAAGAAGAGACATTGTTATTTTGCTTTCATTTACAAACTTGGAGTTACGTAATGCATGGCTGATAAAACATTTTTGCTACTCTTAAGCTCTTGCTTCTCCACCCCTAAAGTGTGGTTCTCATTCAGATGATCTGTAATGGAAGCTAAAGTTCAAGACATCCCAGGCAGCAGGATGGAGCAAGCAATGACTAAAGAAGGGGAAAGGTTCATTCCAGCTTCCTTTAAAAAAGGTTTGAGCAAGTTGTTACCCTCTGCTTACATCTCATTGGCCAGAGTTTAGTCTCAGGACTTACCTACCTGCAACAGAGTGTGAGAAAGTAGTCTTTAGTCAAGATACTAACATACAGAGGTTGTATCCCTGTGGAGGAAATGGGAGGTTGACAGGAAACTCATTTCATGGGAGGAGATGTCTGGACTGTGATCACGGCTCCACACTGGAGCTGATACTGCCCTGGGGATAGTTTGATGGGATACAGTAGAAGGCCAGATCAGGAGCCTCTCTTGATCAACCCCCACCCCAGCCTAGCCCCAAGAGTGTTCTCTGGGATTATTGGTTCTGCAAGTAAAGAGCTCAGGCCCAGTTGGTGCCAAGTGAGAGGTTCACTGTTTCATCTTTCCCTCTGCCTACTGCCATCTATCTAAGGTGCTATCACAGCCATGGGCAGGGCAGCTTATGTCTGATGAGAGGTGCAGACCCAAAAGGATCCAAAGGAAGGAGTGGTCTTCAGATAGGTGGACGTGGGGCACTGAAATGTCTCCAGTATGAAGATGATATTCAAGTCAAGTCTAGAAAGAGGATTGGGGTTTGCTGAGTGGGTGGGGAGGAGGAGGGAAGTGGATGGTCCTGCTGCGGAATGAGTGACTGGGGAAGCTGTGTGGCCTGTCGGTGTGACTAGGGCACAGGAGTGATGGTGAGAGGTCAAGAGGGGAAGGGAAGCTGGGAAGATTGAGGAGGGTTCTGTGGGCTCCACCAGGAGGCAGGGGAGCAGGGAGCGGTAGGAGCAAGACCAAGCTGCACTTGCTCTTGTCTTGAGAGAGGCTTTGCCGCACCCCGTTAGGCTCTGACGAGGAAGAGGGCTTGAGATAGGTGGAGGTCCTCCGGGACCAGTGATGCTGGCTTAGGGCAACCAGGAGACCGGGTCCCTGGCTCTGGGTGTGAGGGCTGTGAGGCCAGGTGGTAGGGCAAGGTGAAGGAATAGTTCTTAGGGTCAGAGGGCATAGCCGTGAGCTATAGTTAGGTCCAGGAATGGAGGCCTGTGTAGCTATCTCCTTTGAAGAAACTGAGACGAACCCACAAATGAGGGACTCCCTGATCAGCCTCATCCTACCTGGTCAGCGCTTTTAGACAAATCGGGTCTCTGCAGGTCCCTGACTGGGCACCCTCACCGTCAGATGCCTGTACAGAGACAGTAGTATTACATGGGAACTCAAGATGGGGGTTTGAATTCTAGTTCTATAGCCTACTTGACTTCACTGAGCCTCAGTCTTCTCATCTATACAATGGGAGTAGTAATAAGATCAGCCTCAAAGTGCTGTGTGATGAAATGATTGAATGGGAGGTGATCAGCCAGGAAGCAGCCTGGCAGACTGTGAGGATCCCGGTCTTAACGAGGCAGCAGGAGGCCTGAAGCAGGACTGACTTCCTGGGGGTCAGCCAAGCCCCTCCGTCCATCTGCCCTCCTCTGGAGGGAAGGTCCACGAAGAACTGGCAGTGCCAGGGCCCCTTCTAGGGCCTGCAGACTCTGCTGACCGAGCCTCCTCCTGTACTAATCAGGCCCGTGCGGTGGAGTGGAGTAGCAGGGCCTGGGTGCACTTGGCTAATCAGTGTGCATTCTTAGCTGCTGCAGTTGAATATTTTAACTAGGAGATTTCCTCCCCTGAGTTGATTGTAGCATATCCACGCACCAGCCTGGGACAGGGCTTGCCAGGGCAGAAGGCCAGGAAGCCGAAGAGACGGGCTTGTTTTTTAGGACTCTAAGCAGTGAAGTGAGTTCCAGATGGGCAACACGATTACCCGTTTCCTTTGTAACTCAGATATCCAAGTGGCCATTCACTCTGTTTGGGTCCACATACCGTTAGCAGAGAGAGTAATAATGGCGGCTTGTTCATGTATTTTTCCACTCATTCTCCAGCCCATCCATCTTTTCTCCCTGTCATCTACCCTTTCATCTACCTGTTGGTCCATCCATCTGCCCATCCTTTAATAATCTGTGCCTTCCCAGTCTCCAGGCTCTTCCACACATTCTTTCCTTTTCCATCCTAGCCTCATACCTGAGGCCCTCACCCTGCCTGATGGGAGGAAACCTCAGCCCCACCTGCAACTCCCTGAGGCTTTCTGGGGAGTGTTTCCTTGAGGTGGCTGTTGCTGTCACTTCCTTCCATGAGGTTTCGTTGTGGGCTTCTCCCCTCATCCTCCCCAGCTTATCCTGACTTCTCCTCCCTAACAGTTTGTGCCCAACATGGACACAGCACCTGTCTTACTCTCCAAGTCTCCCCTGACATACAGTTGTCACAGGTAATGGATGGTATTGAGAACATTCTAAGGAAACTGTGACCCAGAGAAAGAAAACTTAAAATTTACCCTTTAGTATCAGTGTTCTCAGGCTTCCCAGACGGTGCTAGTGGTAAAGAACCTACCTGCCAAGGCAGGAAATATCAGAGACACAGGTTGCACCCCTGGGTCAGGAAGATCCCCTGGAGGAGGAAATGGCAACCTACTTCAGTATGCTTGTCTAGAGAATCCCATGAGCAGAGGAGCCTGGCGGACTACAGTCCACGGGGTCATAAAGAGCGACACAACTGAAGCGACGTAGCGTGCGGACATCAGTGTTCTCATGGCCCATCACAGGGATGCCTGTCCCTGCCTGTCTCCCTGGTCCTGGGGGGAGGGGCCAGGAGGGGTGCTACAGCTCCCCCTCAGCTCAGCATCTTCTCTCATCTCTTTTCTCTCTCTGGGTCCAAGACTATGACACCTGTACCTCTCACTCATCAGGAGTAACTAACCAGAACCAAAGGAAAAATTGCCATTCTTTTAACATTAAAAAACAAAAAAGTACATATATGGGCCCTTGTCCATAGGGCAGATGATTGATGATTATTCTGTAATGAAGGTGACCCTGAATTTCCTTAATCTACACTTTTAGATGGGGCTTCCCCAGTGGCTCAGTGGTAAAGAATCCACCTGCAACGCAGGAGATGTAGGTTTGATCCCTGAGTCAGGAAGATCCCCTGGAGGAACGCATGGCAACCCACTCCAGTATTCTTGCCTGGAGAACCCCGGTCACAAAGAGTCAGACTCAACTGAAGCAACTAAGCACAGCACACTTTTAGATTAAGCCTGAGCCTTGTCTCTTTATGAAACCAAGAGACCAGTTAAACTCTTTTTTTTCTCAAGAAAAAGTGGCCAGGTTTCTCTAGATTATAAAACTTGAGTGGACCTTTCCTGCTTTTATCCTGGTATCCACCCTACATCCTCTTATCCTCCAATCCATGTTCATTTTTTTTATTTGCCCAACAGATATTTAAGGCCTTCAGCTGAGTATGGAAGCTACAACAGTGAATGAAACACACAGCCTGTGTTTTCACATACACAGGGTGGCTGGGAGAGGATATAGTAAATAAATATATAAGACGTACTTCAACAGAAATAAGTGCTAGGAAGGGAAAATGCATCCAAGCAGACTCCCATCTAACTGGCTGTTTATTTCTTCACGTGTCTGTTTTTGCTCATTCATTGCTTCAGGCATCAATAAACAAGGGCTCGATATTTGTCATTTATTTGGCACTAGGCCTGGTGCTGGAGACTTGAATACAAAAAAAAAAAAAAAAAGACCATGACCTTTTGCTTGAAGCAGGCACAGACTGATAAGTGTGGAAAACAGATAAACACCTCACAATGATACAGAGAGGCTGGAACTAGAACAGAGATGCTCATGGGCCAGTAGAAGCCAGAGGAGGAAAAAAGTACCGCTGCAATCGGAGGCTGAGGGCAGGCTTCCTGGAGGTGGTGTCATTTCATCATGACTTGGCAGATGGGAAGGAATTTGCCCAGGCAGAGAAGAAGGTAAGGGTATTGAGGGCAGGGAGGAGAGCAGGCAGTAAGACCCAGGGTTTTTCCTGCAATGGGGTGGAGTTGCCAGTGGCCAGAGAGTGTGCCTGGAGGAGAAATTGCCCTGGATGAGGCTGGGCTGTTTCCCATGGAAGCTCCACAGGAGAAGAGCCTGATAGCTGAGCCTGCTGAAAAGGGGCACAAAAGCGGGGTTGAGGCTGCAGAAGATACAGGGAGAGAGAAGAGGAGAGGGTTGGCTCTGTGGAGAGGGAAAAGGAGCGATTCCAGAAGTATTTGGAAGCCCAGCCTCTGCACTCACTACCTGCTGGGGTGTGTTTGGCTTCGCGGGGAGAAGCCTGTTGCTGCAGGGTAAATTCTCCCTGGTTGCCTGCACTTACCTCCCAGTGTGCTAATGAGAGCAGAACTTCAGGAGATGCCAGAGCCTGCTATTTAGCGTTTGTCGAGTGGAGCAGGGTTGGATGGAGGTGCTGCCAGTCAGACAAGGAGAGCGGGCTGGCACTGGGACCCCCCTCTGCAGGATGAGCCCCAGGCCTGGGGAAGGCAGGACTGGGGACAGCAGAGCCAGGAGCTCCATGTGGGAGGAAGGCGAATGTGCTGGAAAGCAGGGAAGGGTGCTCTGAGCATGGCAAGTCGGCTCCTGGAATTCTTGGAGACACCCAGCGGGGCAGGTCATGTGGCTGGATAGTAGCGTGAAGCATTAACTTTTGCATTTTGACCCCAGGACCGTCCCTCTTCTGGCTACCAGACATGAAAGAATGCTGGCTGGGTAATTTTTTTCCACCTGAAAGGGATTAAAGCAAAGTAAAACAAAAACAAGTTTTCCCTGTGTCAGAAAAGGAAAAACTGAAGCATATGTGAGAGTGAAGTCTAGATTGCTGGAACAAAGAGGGTTAAAAATGCGATGTCTTAAAGAAGATGGAGGTTATTGCACCTTGGCCTCACCATCCTCAGGTGAGAGGGGATCTGGTGGGCCACAGTTTGGCTCCATGAGGATTCTTGGGGATCCAGGTGCCCTCCATCCTGTGGCTCCATCATCCCTAGAATAATAATCTCAGCTTCATGGACAATGTGGGTTACAGACACATCTGTGTTCCAGCTTGTGGGAGGGGGGCAAGTACACTGGGAGATTTCATGGTCCAGTAAATTTTCACTTCTATTTTGGTCTGTCAAAAACAGTAGGAATAAACTTCACAGAGGGAATAAACTTCCCTGCCCCAGTTCCAAGTTTAGGCCTTAAGAGGCACCATAAGTTTCCATCTGATCCTCTGGGAGCTTCTGACTTCAGCCATGAGAAGAACCTGCCCAAGGTGACTACTGTCTTGGGAGCCTCTGTGTGGGAACAAGACATGTGGGGCAGATCTGAACTTGACCTAGGACTGGAAATGAAGCTGCTACTTTGAGACCCATGGATGTGTCAAAAATAAATACTCACACTTGCTTACCACTGAATTTTGGGGTGGTTTTATGCATTATTACTGCAGCAAAAGCAAGTTGATACGAAGTGTGGAATGAGGGCAAGCAACTTTCTTTTAAGTAAGCAGGAGTGAAGGTTAGAAAATTAATATTAATCATATGATTATAGTTAGCTGCAAGGGAGGCTGAAAGATATAGTCTGTTGTGGCACAATCCGATGTCCAGTTTAAAAGAAGAGCTATGGACATAAAAATATGCTCATTAGTAGAGAAGTTCTAATTAAAGCCGTGGAGCAATGCTGCTAAACTCTCACTAGAATGGCTGAAAGGGTTGATCATTCTGGGTGCTGATGAGGATGCAGAGCAACTGGAATTCTCAGACACCACCTGTGGGAATGTAAAATTACAACCACTTAGAAAAATGGCGTGGCAGTTAAGCAGAAGGCTAAGCATACCTCTACCCTATGATCCAGACAATACACTTCTATATATTTACCCAGGAGAATAAAAACATATGTTTGTACAAAGACTTGTGTGAATGTAGCAGCTTTATTTGTAATTGCCCCAAACTGGAAACAATTCAAGTTATCCATCAGGAAGTGAATGAATCAGGAATACTGCTTGGCAATCAAAAGGAATGCACTGTTGGTACATGTAACAACATAGATGAATATCTCAAAGTAATTACGCTGAGTAAAAGAGGTTTGGGGAGAGAGTAAGAAGGACCTATTCCCTGCCTGCATGGATCCCTGGGAGGCAAGAACTTTGCTGGAGTTTTCTGGGCCAGTGCTGGCAGAGTGGAGATGATGTGGCCACACTAGGGGAGAGGGTGGTGGTCAGGGGCACAGAGCACCTGAGACAGCCTCTCTGTATCCCCCCTGTCCCAATGCAACCAGAAGAACAGGAAGATTTTTAAGAACCCTTGAAAGGGTATCATCCAGACCTTCTAAAAAGTAGATGCTAGGATAAGAAGTTGTAGCAAACTGTAACCTCCCTTCCCAGGGCCCCAGGCTCACCACACTGGGCTTTGACACTTGGGATCGGTGTCCAGGGTGGGAAGGGCAGGAGGAAGAAGATGCTTCGCACTTGTGTTAAGACTCTTAAGTGAGCACCTCTTCCTTGGAGGGGGACAGAAGAGGCTCACCTGGCCTGGGTCTTTTCTCCTTCCATTCTGGGCAGAGCTTTCCACCATATCCTTGGCGCTGGGCTCAGCTGGTGCCTTGCTTTGGCCAATGGTGTGGTAATAGGTACAATGCAAGCAGAGGTTTCACAAGAACTTGTGTATGGGGGCGTGCACTCTTGTCCCTTTTGTTCCTTCATCACCGGTAAGAACATGTCCAGGTCAGCTCCTGGAGACTCTAGGAGACTGACAGAGAAAGCCACACTCATCCCAGCCAGTCCCCTGCAGACCACTGGCTGGCTGCAGATGGGTAAGTGAGCTTAGCCAAATCACCGGAGCCTGGTACAGATCTTCAGAACTGTCCAGCCGACCCACAGACTCCTAAGAAAATAATCCATGGGTGGTGTTGCAGGCTACTACGTATTGGGGTGGTTTATTATGTACAATAGCTAATGGATACAGGGTCCACTACTCTGACCCACATATGTGCCTTATTTTGTCCACTCAGCTGGGGATACTATTTCCAGTGACCCTGTCCCCTTATCTTGATCCCTTCCTGGTTCTGGAGACTTCTGGACAGCAGAGGCTTAGAGAAGGCCTGGCCCCACGTGTGCACCTCTCACACCCCTCAGGGGAAAGCGTGGGGGGGTGGTGAACAGGAGGGGACAGCTGGTTCCATAGGAGCTACTGCAGAGGAAGCCGAAGTCCTGAAGGAGCGGGGAAGTGGCGAGGACGTGAATTCCACTCAGGGAAACGCACGACTTGATTACTACTCAACATTTGCGGTACCCAGATACTCTAATTAAGAGAAAAGGTCAATAGGTTAAATAAGTAACTTAATCAGAAAATTATGCAAAGTGCCACAAGTCAAACATATTACATGGCTCTTGAGATCGATATGGTATGCAAATCGATCACCCAGGATCAGGACAGCGCAGTCCTGATGGGAAGGGGGAGTCAACCCAGGAGGCTCAGGAGACCCCGCCTGAGCAGGAGAATGTGGGGGCCTGGGACCCTGAAGTAGGTCGGTGAGGGAAGTGTGGTCTCTCATCCGTAGACTGGGGAGGGTGGTATGGCCCAGATCATAAGTCTGGGGACCACTCCCTGGGCAGGAGCCCAGCTCTGCTTCTGCTGAGCTGTGTGGCCTTGGACAAGCCATGTAGCCACCCAAGCTTCACTGATAAAGCAGGAAGCGGGGATGTTAATACTGGCCTCTCAAGACTGGGGAAGGATCAATTATCAGCTCTGACCCTGGGATGTGTGTCTGTGGTGTGTGTGTGTGTGTCTGTGTTAGGGGTTTGTGGTCATGGGGCCAGTTAGGTTTCCTCCCTCTCTGCCACCTTTCTTCCTCCTAAGTCCTGCATGCAGTCAGGACACTTAATCAGAGACCAGAGGCCATTAAATGCATTTAGAACAGTGATCCTCAACTGGGGGTGATTCTTGGTGTAATCTGAGCAAGCTTTGTTAATATAACCCATAGGGGCGGGGGTGTGCTACTGACATCTAGTGGGTAGAAGCCAGGGGTGCTTCCTAAATAACATACAGGACAGCTGGTTATCCCACCTCCAGCAAAGAATTATGCTTCTGCTCTGGCGCTCAGCTGTGTCCAATTCTTGGTGACCCTGTGGACTGCAGCCCGCCAGGCTCCTCTGTCCATGAGACTGTCCAGGCAAGAACACTGGAGTGGGTTGCCGTTTCCTCCTCCAGGGGATCTTCGCGACCCAGGGACTGAACCTGTGTCTCCTGCACTGCCGGCGAATTCTTTAAGGCTGAGCCATTGGGGAAGGACCAGCAAAGAATTATCCAGCCCCAAACGTTTGTAGTGCTAAAGTTGAGAAAACCTGACTTAGAAGAATTGAATATCTTATGAGAAAGAGAATCAGCCAGAGCATAAAATGTGGCAAGAATCTTACGGAGTCATCCAGAACTGAGTGGCAATAGCCTGTGAGGGTTCCAGGAACCTCTGGGGGCTCCGCAACAGTCCTGGCCCTTCCAGGAATGTCCTGCAGGAGCCCCTATCCCCGGCCTGTGAGAGAGATGACAGACTCACATTCGACAGAGTTTGCAGGGAGCAGTCCTGCCAGCTTGGCTGCAGAGGGTCTGGTCTCGAGACAGCTCTGCCTGGCCTGGAAACGTCAGGCCTGGCCTGGCCCTGGTGGGGGGAGGCGGACGTGGGGAGACTGCCCTGGCCTGGCATTCTCTTGCAGCCTGAAGGAATGTGGTAGAAATGGACCCTTATTTGGGCTTGTTTTTATCCCCCAGGAGTGTTAAAGCAGCCTGGCTTTTCCCAGGCTTTCCCACTGCTCCAGGGAGGGAAGTGGGACCTTAGGGACAGTCCCAGGCCTGGTGTGGAGAGAAGAGATCCAGCCCCCACCTGGGGTACAGAGTGGGAGGCCTGTGCTGCTGCTGGGGCCTGGGAAAAAGCAAGGGTCGGGTCTTTGCCTGGGGAGCCTCCTCTTGGCCCCTGGGCCCCCTGCGGAGTGCTCTCCCAGGGGAAGAGGTGGGGGCTGGAGCCCAGCTGGGTCCTTGAGGGGAAGGGGCTGATGGAGATCTGTTCAGAGCTTGCTGGGGCTGAAGGCAGGAGACGTGCTTGATGGAGAGGACTAGGGCAGTGAGGGCAGCTCTTCCTTCCAAGGGACCCTCAGTGTCTTGAGTTTCCTCCCACCGATCTGGAATGCCCCAGCCTCTGAGGTCAGAGGGTGTCACTAAAGACTGACTCATGCCTTAGTGCTCAGGTCTGGGGAAAAGGGCAGAGGGGTGGTGCAGGGCGGTCAGGCATCTTCCTCCTCCCCTTCCTGATGACATATGCAGTCGTCTCAGGCCTGGAAGCTTCCCTTTCCTAGGTCTCAAGTCACAGGCAGTTGGAACTGACCCAGAGTTCTCCCCAGAGGTTGGGGAAGTAAGGCCCATAAATGGTTAGGGTCCTGTCCAAGGACAGAGTGTGGGTCAGCAGCAGGACCCAAAACAAAGCCTAGGTCTCCTAACTTACCCAGTACTGGCATGTGGCAAACTCACAGCTGCCTCTGCTCTCTCTTGCTTCACCTGTCTCAAGAAAAGCAGTCTTCCAAAGAGGACATTGTATATAGCCATCAACTACACTGTAACAAGTTTCTCCAAAATATGGCAGCTTGAAACAACAAACATTTGTTATTGCGAAGTTCCTGGGGGTCAGGAAACTGGGTGCATCTTAGTTGGGATTCAAGTCTCAAGGTCTCTTGTATGGAGAGGATTAGGGTGCCAGCCAGGGCTGCAATCTTCTTGAGGCTCTACAGGGGAGGATCTGTGTCCCAGCTCATGCACATGGCTGTTGACAGAGTTCAGGGTCTTGCAGTCGACTGGCCAGAGACACCAGTTCCTTGACAAGATGAGGGCTCCCAGCGTGGTGCCTGGCTGGGAGGCACCTTCAGGGGGTGGATGGAGAGAGACCAGGGTGGGCCAGCAGGCAGAAGTAGCATCTTTTTGTAACCTCATTTAGGAGTGACTTCCCACCACGCTGACCACATTCTATTCATTAGACTCAAGTCACAAGGTCCAACCCACCCTCAGAGTGAGGAATCACAGGTGTAGCCCTAGGAGGTGGGGATTATCAGGAGCTGTTTGAGTTGGCTTCCCACACAGTCAGTCGGCAAAGAAGGTCTGAGGGAAGCCTGTGGCTTCTCCTCCCACTCAATAGTTCATCTGCTTTCAAACTCTTAGGGGAAATCCCAATACAATTTAAATGGAGTTGGAGGAGGGATGAGAGCCTCTTCTCACCTCCAGACAGGAGTCTCAGCCTAGATGAAGCCTAAGTTTCTTTGCAGTTGTACAGCCTAGATTTTTATACCCATCCAATGGAGGCTTCCATGATGGCTCAAGCATTAAAGAATCCACCTGCCGTTGCAGGAGACATGGGAGATGCTTCCCTGGGTTAGGAAGATCCCCAGGAGAAGGAAGTGACAGCTCACTCCAGTTTTCTTGCCTGGAAAATCTCATGGACAGAGGAATCTGACAGGCGACAGTCCATAGGGTTACATAGAGCTGGACACGATTAAGCATGCGAACAGCTGATGGGGGCAAAAGCATTTGGCCACGGGTCAGAAATGTCAGGTCCGTGGCCAGGTCTTCAGGAGTTTCAGGCAAGTCACTCAGTTCTCAGATGAACTTACCTGTAAAAGGTGAAACTTGGATGGGGATTTCTGGTGGAACATTCTCCTGAACTGAAATTTTCTCCCACTCTGGGGACAGAAAGCTCACGTTCCTGCCTTCCCTCTACCCTTCATGGACTCACACCTGGAAGATGCCAGTGCATCTGAGAGGGGTTGTTGCATTCCTGGGGTGGTGCATTCCAGGGGCGGTGGGTGAAGGCCGGGGGGAGCTGGTAGAGAAAGGTCAGGATACTGGCCTGGGCCTTATCAGTTTGGTATTTGCCCAGGCAACCACCCTAACTTAGCAGTGGCTCTGAACTCCCTGGAGGCGGAAGGGAGGGACCCAGACAGAGAAAAGCAGGAAGGCTCCTGGGGAAGGTCCTACAGAGATCAGTGCTGTCTAAAATGCACCCCTACCCCTACCCTGCCACCTCCACCAGGATCCACATCCCAGATTTGCCTCTTTGTCTCAGCCTGGCTTCCTGTGTTTGCCTAGGATGCGTTACCTGCTTCTCATCCACACCTGCTGGCCCTTCACCTTGCTGCTTCCAGGTGAGCCTCATGGGCCAGAGTCAGAGCATCCACAGGGTCTGGAGGACAGCAGAGTCATTCTCCCGGGAGCTGAGATGGTATGGACCTGGGTTCCCGCATCCAGGCAGGAAGGTGCTGCTGGCCTTAGCGCAGGGAGGAGGCAGCAAAAGCCCCTGCCTGCGTCTCAAACTCATTTCTAATTCACTTTTCTTCTGAAGTGGTTTTGAGGAAGTGCGATATCTGAAAAGGCAGCTAATGCAGGCCCTGTAAATAGTGCATCTGCGGTTGTAATGGAGGGAGAGAGAGAGAGAGAGCAAAAGATGGATTAAGTGCCCACCGTGGGCTTGGAAAAAAAACCCTTTTGATCTCTCCCTACTGCACAATGCCCTGTTACCTTGTTAGCTTGCATCAGCCAGAGAGAGGATGTTTCTTATTGTGATTGCTGCAAATTGGCACCTATTTCCCAGAGAGTAGCTTTCTCCTGAATTAAGTAGAGCACCTGGCTCCATCCTGGGTGATAAGGACCTCCTATTAGGGGGTAATGTCAGCAGGGAGCAGCCTCTAGTCTGCCTGCCTGCCTCAGGGACTCCTGGCTGGCCACACTCTCTGAGCTTAGCCTCGCAGGCCAGGGCAGCTGGGGACCCCTCCACTGAGGCGCATCTTTCTCATCCCAGGGATGGGTTCATTGCTTCTGATGGATCCTTCTGATGGCTGCAGGGGGCCCACAGGACTGCTTGGGATACGTGGTGCTGATCACTGAAATCACTGTCTTCCCCTCCAAAGATTCTCCACTTATTTATTTAATTAATAAATCCATTCAGCAAATCTCTATTGAGCACATGCTGTGTTCCAGATGCTCTAATGGGGCTGGGGACACAGCAGTGAATGAGACAGAGTCCTGCCCTCACAAGGTGTGGAGAATAAAGCACCACCATCTTCCATTTGCCTGCCCCAAACCCAGAGCCACCTGAGGCTCCTTCTTCTTCTGAAGCGTCCGCATCCACTCAGCTCAGTCCCCAAGTCTCCCCCTGTGAGCCCCTCCCTTTGTAATGGAAGGTACCAAAATTGATCTGTCTGCTTCTCTCTCACCACCTGGGACCAAGCCCCAGCATCTCTCACTTGAACTCCTGGATTACCCACTTGTATTAGTCTCCTACTCATTGCTGTAACATTATCAAAAGCTTGGTGCCTTGAAACAACACAAACTTGTGTTGTTATTGTTCAGTCAGTAAGTCAAATCGAATTCTGATGCTTCCCTGTCCTTCAGTACCTCCCAGAGTTTGCTCAGACTCATTCCACTCAGTCAGTGATGCCATCCAACGGTCTTATCCCTGTTCTTCTGCCTTCAAATCTTTCCCAGCATCAGGGTTCTTCAAGTCAGGTGGCCAAAATACTGAAGCTTCAGCTTCAGCATCAGTCCTGCCAATGAACATTCAGGGTTGATTTCCTTAAGGATTGACTGGTTTGATTTGCTTGCTGTCCAAGGGACTCTCAAGAGTCTTCTCCAACACCGCAATGAAAGCGTCAGTTCTGTGGTGCTCAGCCTTCTGTATGGTCTAACTCTTACATCCGTACATGACTCTTGGGAAAACCATGGCTTTGACTGTTCCGACCTTTGTTGGAAAAGTAATGTCTCTGCTGTCTAGGTTTGTCTTAGCTTTTCTTTTGAAGAGCAAGTGTCCTTTAATTTCATGGCTTTGTTATCTACAGTTCTGTAGTTCAGAAGTCTGACACAGATCTCACTGGGATGGATCAAATTATCAGCAGGGATGTGTTACTTTCTGGAGCTTCTGGGGTGAGTTTCCTGGTCTTTTTCAGCTACCAGCAACCACCTGCCTTTCTCAGTCCTGCTGGACTGCAGAAGCTGGTTGGCAGGAGCCTGACTTCTAGTCTCAACTGCTCTCTACTCAGCCTTCCAGTCCAGGCCATGAACACAGTTAGGATCCCAGTGAATATTTATTGAATTGGTGAATAATGAATTTACCATGTATTCAGTTCAGGTCAGTCACTCAGTTGTGTCCAGTTCTTTGCTATTCCATGGACTGCAGCATACCGGGCCTCCCTGTCTATCACCAACTCCGAGAGTTCACTCAAACTCATGTCCATTGAGTTAGTGATACCATCCAGCCATCTCATCCTTTGTCATCCCCTTCTCCTCCTGCCCCCAATCCCTCCCAGCATCAGGGTCTTTTCCAATGAGTCAACTCTTCACACGAGGTGGCCAAAGTACTGGAGTTTCAGCTTCAGCATCAGTCCTTCCAATGAACACCCAGGACTGATCTCCTTTAGGATGGACTGGTTGAATCTCCTTGCAGTCCAAGAGACTCTCAAGAGTGTTCTCCAACACCACAGTTCAAAAGCATGAATTCTTCGGTGCTCAGCTTTCTTCACAGTCCAACTCTCACATCCATACATGACCACTGGACAAACCATAGCCTTGACTATGTATTACTGTGTGAGAAAAAGAGCAGGATGCAGACAAATATGTGTCTCCTAAGAAAGAAGTCCTATACATGGGTACAGCTGTGTGCATGTTTATGAAAATGGAAAAGCTCAGGAAGGACCACATTTATTGCAGTGGTGACCTCTGGGGAGAGAACCGAGTGGGAACAGAGGGGAGAATGACTTCTCTGTCTTACTTCATGCATTTCTCACTAAAAAAAAAACCAAAAACTTTTTGTTTTAAATTTTTGGTTAAAAGCATACATAACCATTTTTAAGTGCTTCCTTGGTAGTCCAAATGGTAAAGACTCTGCCTGCAATGCAGGAGACCCAGGTTCAATCCCTGGGTCAGGAAGATCCCTTGGAGAAGGAAATGGCAGCCCACTCCAGTATTCTTGCCTGGACAGTCTCAGGGACAGAGGAGCCTGGCAGGATAGTGTCCACGGGGTCAGAAAGCGTCAGACACAACTGAGTGCCCAACTTTAACTTTCAACCATTTTTAAATGGAAAAAAAAATTAAAACAAAACCAAACAACTGTCTTCCAATTGAATATGATCAAATATCACAGGAATGAACAATATACTTTAAATAAAAGCATGCCTCATAAGCGCATCCCAAAGGTGTCCTTTGTGTCCACTCAGACCCTTAATGCTGCTCACGTGGCCCTATGATGGCTGCAGAGGACCCTGCTGCGGCTTCACGTGGGTCCCTGAGGGGTGGGTCTCCAGTCAGATCCCAGCACTCCTGCACCTCCCTCCTGTATCACAGCTGTGGTACTTCCTGACCTGGAGGACCGGGTGAGGCCCTGGGCCGGGTGGTGTGTGTGTGTGTGTATGTGTGTGTGTGTAAGGAATGGTGGGTCTGGGGTTTGGCTTAACTCTGCAGCCTCCTCCCCCTCCTCACACCCCACTTGCAGGAACCCAGAACCACCACCCTCTGACATTTCTCTTTTCTAGACCTTAGTACCTGCCAGCTTTTCACAGGGGTGGCTCTTCCCTGCTGTATTTACCTGGTGAATGTCTATGCATCTTTTGATACCTGGCACCCCTCTAGAAGTTTCCACTCACCCCTTCCTGACTCTTCTCTCTCCCCTAGCAGAGCTGGGCCCTCCTTTCTCTGAGCAGCTGCTGGAGAGATGGTGTGAAATGGTTTGGGCAAAGCCTCTGGCTCCACATTGCCTGGTTCCCCAGCTCCACTGCCTACTTACTGCAACTTTGAGCAATTTCAACTCTGGAGCTCAGTGGCCCCACTCGAGACTTGAATGATGACACCCACTGGTAAGGTGGTTGTGCCCTTTAAATAGGGTGACCTATTTGAGGCTCACTGCTCGGAGGAGCCCAGTACTTGGAAGGGGCTCCAAGCCAGGTAGACCTCAGGCCCCTGGAGTTCGGTGGGTAGTTGGGCCTTCACTGTCTTGAAGGGCCAGGAGAGCTCTGAGGAGGAAGCATGTCTGAGCTGAGTTCTAAAGGCCAAGGAGATGGTTCCAGCCAGTGGGTGGGACCAGGAGCATCAACCACGTGCCATGGGCGTCCAGAAAAGCAGGGTCATGCAGAAGAGGATGAGCCCAGTGGCCCAGAGGACCAGAGGCCCAGATGTCAGCCCAGTTCCCCTCTGGAGGGACATGAAGATTCACAGCCTTTGTGCCGCTTCAGTCCAAGCTGTTAGGGGTTTGGCGTGAACACACAATAGTGCCTGAAGAGGTGGCTGCGTTTTTCCCCTGGAGCTCTCGGATGTCATGAAATTGGTCTGAATAATTTTTTCCCCTCAAATTGTTCAAAACGTTCTGTTTCTGGCCTGAGCACTCAGGTTTCCCCATTGCCTCATGGAAAGGGTCCTGGGGCAGATTTGGAGGTCTTGGGGAGTGCAGTGAATTGGGCCACCCCTGTCCACGTGCCCTGCTTCTCTGCCAAGCCAGACCCCACCCAGGGGCCAGAGTGGAGGCTGGCTGGTGGGCGCTAATGGGCTGAGTGCTGAGGCCCCACGGCCCGGGCGGTGGCTAGTGCCTGTGGGCAGGCTGGGCTGCAGGCCCAGCACAGACTAGCAGGAGCTGCCGGGAGTCCAGCCAGCTGAAGCCTGATACCTGGCTCTTGGCTCCATGGGTAGCTGCCCAAGAAGGTGGGAAGGAGGCGTGAGCCTTCTAGGGCGGCCCGGCCTGGGGGCGGCTCTGTGGCTGTATTTACCTTGGCTTCAGTGGAGCAAGAGTGAGGAGCTGCTGATAGCATCTCAGGGCCTGGGCAGCCTCCAGAGAGATAGGGCTTGTACTTCTCCAGCATGGGTGGGCTCACTCATACACACAGGCAGACACACACACACACATGCACATGTGTACGTGTCATTTGTCCATTAGCCCCCTTCAAACAGACAATGACATGTGGACATTCTAAATCAGAAGAAGGTGTTAAGGGAAGGGGTGTGTGTGGGGAGTAGGGGTTCTGGCCAAGGGAGGCAGTGAGTGTCTCAGACTCTGACATCTGGAGAGGAACGCAGAGATGTGGATGCTGCAAGACGAGAAGTTTTGGCAGGCAGAGCCCTCTGATATAGAAAAGTCCTTTCATACTGCCTCCCAGCTAGTGCTGCTTCCCAGAGCCTGGGTCTCAGGACTCTCCCCTGCCACCCCATGATGACCAGCCATCTTTCTTGCACAGCTGCAGGGACCCCATCCACAGCGAGCGCTCTGGGACTCCTGCGCCTGGGGTTCAGGAGCTGTTCTTAGGGGTGCACTGTGAGCGCACCCCCTGGGGGCTGTGGGACAAGGCAGGCAGCACTGAGAGGCCCTCAGACCTGTGAAAGGCTCTGTGGGGAAGTGGGTGTTGGCTTCCTCTGGACCTGTGGAAAGGGGCTTCTGAGTCATCTGCACATGCAACTCAGAAATCTGTTTTATTATTTCTTGTGGAGGGGGCAGGGTGGGGGTGGGGAGAGACGTCTACTCTGCTGAGGCTGATAATCAGCGCCACAAGGTCTCCATGGGGTGACGTGGTCCACAGCGGCTCAGAGCAGTTACTGTCCCTTCTTGAGAACCTCCTGCCTTCCTGTCCCTCCTTGGCCCACACACACGTAGACTTTTTTTTTTAATGTATTTTTTAATTGGAGGTAAATTGCTTTACGGGCTTCCCTTATGGCTTATCTGGTAAAGAATCCGCCCGCAATGCATGAGACCTGGGTTCAATCCCTGGGTTGGGAAGATCCCCTGGAGAAGAAAAAGGCTACTCACTCCAGTATTCTGGCCTAGAGAATTCCATGGACTGTGTAATCCATGGGGTCGCAAAGAGTCAGACACGACTGAACGACTTTCACTTTCGCTTTCAAATTGCTTTACAATGTGTTGGTTTCTGCCTTACAACAACCTGAATCAGTCATAGTTATATGTATATCCCCATCTCTCTTGAGCCTCCCTCCCCTCCCTGCACCCCACCCCTGTAGGTCATCACAGAGCGCCGGGTCGGGCTCCCTGGGCAGCAGCTTCCCACTAGCTGTCTATTTACATGTGGTCGTGCATACACGTCAATGCTGCTCTTCAGTTTGTCCCAGCCTCTCCTTCCTTGCTATGTCCACAAGTCTGCTCTCTACATCTGCGTCTCCATTCCTTCCCTGCAGACAGGTTCAGAGTGAAATAACACACAGGCTTCCGAGTCAGGCCTGGCTTCCATCTTGCAAACACAGGAACCGGCTCTGGCTTATTTGGGTAAAATGGAGATGTATTAAAGGGTGTTGGGAAATTTGCAGAATCTGGGCCAGAGCGCCTGACCTGGAGGCCCCCCTCTCCCACAAGGCAGGAACAACACCCAGATGGCTTCTCAGAACCAACTGGTCCGGGAAAGCCCCACGGCCGTCACTGCAGGGTGCTGCCTCTGCCGCGGGCATTGTGTCACCGCCAGTGCCCGGTACTCAATGTCCCAGAATCTCCACCCAGCTCCCCTAGAAGCTGGGTGCGGTGGCTGCTGCACCCTTGCTGGATCGGGCTCCAGGCAGCGTCTGCTTTGTTGCATCATTTTCTTTCAATTCAAAGGTTCAAAGTTTGCTGTGGGTGAGTCTGGTCAACAGAGTGAGGTCACAGGCTTGAACTCTGGCTGCAAGGAGGATGGGAAAGTGGAGGTGGGGTGCGAAGGATCTGGCTTCTATATGAAGGTGGTCTCTGACCTGGACTCAGAGTGGGAAATTCCACCAACACATAGATGTGTTCAAAGGTGGCAAATGACTACTGCAGAGGTGTGTGGAGCCCAGCTCAAAAGAGCAGCATGGAGGTTTTTTCCTTCTTGTCTCTTTCTTTTTTTCCCTCCCAAAAGCGGGGACAGTAAGCCTGGGATCCGCAGATGCTTCAGCATTCCCTCGTTTTCACACAGCTCCTCTGCCAAAACCTACAGTCAGGTGGTGTCCCTACCTCTTTACCTCGGAAGCTGCTCCTGTCCCTGGGGAAGAAGTTTGGTCCCAGCGCCCACCTGGCAGCTCAGGGATGGCCACGGGGTCTGTCTGATGTGCCCCCAGAGCAGCTGAGCTGCAGCTGGCTCCCTCCCCAGATGACACCTATAGCACGCGTACCTGGCCTGGGTGAACATTCATCTCTCCCGAGGACAGCTTAATCTGATCTTCTATGGAGAAGGGCTATGCACCCTGTTAGCTTGCCTTTGACCCCTGTGCAGTGCCCTGTGTCCAGGGTGGACACTTCCCTCACTGGCTTCACATAAGGAGTTGGTGTTCTGGCTTAGCATGAGTTGCTCTGAGTCAGGTGGCATGGATGGGGTTGGGGGGAATAGGGGTATGGCATGGGAAATGTCTGGGGACCTGGCATGGAACTGAACACATCAGAACACACACCCCTCCAGAACCCCCCAGTGACATAATCTTTCCCCTCAGTTATTTCACTGTTCCACCACACAAACTAATGTGTTGTTTTTTAAAACAATGTATTAGTGTATTTTAAATTTCAGAATAGGAATGTCCTTGTTGTTTTTCTATTGTAAAAGTAATGCACACCTTTTAAAAATTCAAACCATATATAAATCTGTATGCTAGAAACTGGAGAGTCTTCTTATACAGAACATAGAGAAACCATTATTAAAAGTTGTTTTTAATCTACATATATAAACATACTTATATGTAGAGCTAAGGCTGAAATGAGTGTACAAATGGAAAGAGATCCCAATATGGTATTGATTTTAAAAAGTCAGTTGACAGAAGACTGCCTTGCTTCATACCAGAAGCAAAGAGAACTAGGAAGACTGTCTACTGGATACTCAGCCTCAGGCTGACTGGTCAGGTACAGTACTGAAGCTGGCCTGAGCAGTGATTGTGTTTTTAGCATAGTTTTTCCTGGGATCTGGTAGCCAGAGGGCCCAGGGATCATGCCCGCTGCCATCCCCTATGGAAGGAGGTGAACTGGGAGAGGGTACCCAGGCCCTGAGGGGTCTGGCCTGGGTCCCCCTGGCACGCCTTCTCCCCTGACCAGACTGCTAGGGGTGAGGGGAGCTGCTCCTCCCTGGGGATCCAGAGGAGGAAATGGCTGGGCCTGCTGACCTCCCAGACCCTGTGGTCCCCTGGGGCATTCATAGCTCCAGAAGTCAGACTGGGATGTTTCACGGGGCCCTGGGGCAGAACAGAAGCAGACGAGTAGCAATTGCTCACTGAGTAGCACCCAGCTTTCCACTCAGCAGTCACTGAACATCTGCAGAAGAATGAATGAATGAAGGATAATCTTCATCAGCTCTAACTGTGTTTCTGAGTCTCAGGGCATCTCCCCAACCTGTCCCATTTCAGGAGGTAGAGCAGTTCCTAGGAAACCACAATCCTAGCCTCACAGAACTTGGGCCTTCTGAGGAGGTTGGCCCTGCTGAGGTCACCTGTTCTGTCCCCTCCTCTGAAGGCCTCTGACCTGTGACTGCAGCTCTCTGAGGAGAGACTTCTCCAGACCCCGCTTCCCATGGGGATGTGACTACTTGCCCAGTGCAGAGGGAGGCTACTCTGTGCACGTGTGCAAACAGGCCAGCAACCTGGAGGTGGCAAGGCCCTGCCCCGGTGACCCCTCCTCTTCATAACTCAGGGCCGTGGTGGGCTAGGGAGAAGGCCATCTCTCACAGTCTTGGGGTCTGAGGTGGATCCCTAGGATTTCCCAATTGTTGGGGGAGGGTCTTCAGGTCCCCTGCCGACACCCCTGGTCCCCCTCCTCTGGTCTCTCTCAGTAGGGTTCTTTCCCTACCTCTCCTCTTCGCTCCCATCTCTCTTCCCCTCCCCGTGGTTCCCAGAACCAGGACCCAGGCCGCCAGCTGCAGCCTGTCCAGGTTTCCTATCGGATTATGAAGCTTAACATTTTTGTGAAGGAAGAAGAAAGCCGTCCCTCTGGGAAGCGATAAGAACATTCCATCCTCCTCTGGCTCCAGGGAGCCTGGGAAACAATCGCCAAAGGGAGAGAGACTCCCCAGGGACAGGCTCTCCTGCGCGGGCAGGGCCGCCCTCTGCCGGCTCCCCTTCCCTTCCGCCCTGCGTCCTCCTCTCTCAGGGTCCCTGGCCAGGCAGTGGGCCTGAGGTGGTGGGCAGGCCTGAGGCCCCTGGAACCAGGTGCCCCTACCTAGCGGGCTTCTTCTCAGCCCAGAGCTGCCCCTGGAAACCTTGGGCACTAGCTCTCTTGAGGGCAAGCTGTACAATCTGGGAGGAAGGAAGCTTCCCCCAAGAGGAGCCCCGTAAGAGGCCTCCATGGTGGGGGTTAGTTAGCAGTGGGCGGATGGGCCCCCAACCTGGGGTGACCTAGAGCCCATGAAGTGAGATGCTCAGTCAGGCTCTTGATGGTCTGGGGGCCTGCACAAGGCCCTGTGCTTGGCACACTGATGAGGAATGGGAACTTTGCCCAAGCAGTGCTCCTTCTGCCCACTGTCATCTCCCTCTGCCCCTCTCTCTCCCTTTAAGGGACAACATTCACCAAAACCCACTGGGACCCAGGCGCTATAAGAGAGACAAGGCTGGTGGCACCTCCTCTTCATTCATTCCTCAAGGAGGACAGCCGCTGCTTCGGCGCCTTTGCACTTCTCTGTCCTCAGCTTCTTTTCCTTCGGAATCCCTACCCCTTCACTTATATGAGATTTTTTAACGTTACCTTCTCAGCGAGGCCTCCTTTGCCTCCTTGTCTCAGATGGCAAGTTGCTGTCACCCACAAGAATTCCTATCCCCCTTCTCTCAGCATTCACTACTGTATAATATACATTTTACTTCTCGAGTATACTTTTTGTCAGTCTCTTCCCACTAAAACTGATGTCCCCAGAAGGCAGGAATTATCACCGCCTCCCTTGCTTCAGTGGCGAGAAGAAAGTCTGGGATGGAGTACACTGTATGGATCAGTGACCTGGCAGGAACCACGGGGGCCGGCACCAAATGCAGGGGGAAAAGTGGGGAGTGGGCTTCGAGGAGAATGTAATGAAGGGACCATTTACAGACCCTTATCAACCGTGTGCGTGGTTAACTGGAACAAACAAGGGTGTGGAGTGCCCAGCGCTAGCCACAGCAGGGTCCTCCCCAGCCCCACGTGGGAGAACAGCTACCAGATAGATCAGCGCCCTCGCCCGAGTGCCACCCAGTCAGACAGGGCTCTCTGGAAGCCAAAGAACAAGAGTACCTGGATCATGCAGTCCAGGTCAGGCCCCTGGGACCCTGGGTGGGGTAGAGCCTGGACCTGGAAGAGCACCTGAGCAGGTCCGCACACAGTAAATACACGTAGAAGACATGAATGGCTGCCCTTAAGAAACCCACGTGTTGGTGGAGACACGCTCACCCTTTCACTCTTTGTCCTCATTCTCATGTTTACTCATTCATTCATAGAAGGCAGAGCTGTTGAGCATGGCTGGGTGTTTGGATCCATCAGAGAGCAGTGCAGAGACAGTCCCAGCCCCCCTGAAACCCACCGCTGGGAGGGGCTTGCTGGAAAGAGGGACATAGAGGGTGAGTCCCCACATGCCTTCCCTGTCCACAGTTCATGGCCTGGTTACCTGGGTCAGGGTGCAGTGGACCCAGTGCAGGAAGGGGCACGTAAGAAATCCTTGGGTTCCTTGGGGAACCTGTTAAGTCAGGCCCAATTGGGTGGAGGCACTGGGTGTGGGGAGACATCATTTGTCATTTGTTTTTCTAAACCCTGGGGATTTGAAGCTAGGTGAAGAGGAGGTCACCAAGGAGGGCAGTCTGCGGGCCCTCTAATCCTACAATCACTCACGCCAGGGGCACTCCCTGTGCCAGAGCTCCCTCCGGCACTTGACCTCACTTAATCTCGGTGACTGACGGCCCTGTGAAGTCGTTATTCTGCCCAATTGACTGTGGAGGGAACGGAAGCACGGAGCCCAAGCTTCCGCAGCTACCGCATGGTAGAGTTGGCATTCGAACCCTGGTAATTGGTGTCTGGAGCCCACACTGCCGTCCTTTATGCAGAGACCTTTTATTTATTTATTTTTTTGGTTATCCTTTTTTTAAATTAAGTAATTTATTTTGATTGGAGGCTAATCACTTTACAATTTTATCGTGGTTTCTGCCATACATCGACATGAATCAGCCACGGGTGTCCGTGTGTTCCCCATCTTGAACCCCCCTTCCCCCCTCCTTCCCCATCCCAATGCAGAGATCTTTGATGGGAGGCCTGTTCTGGGGGAGGGTGGCAGTCCTCTGAAGGTCTGGGGAAGGGGAGGAGCCTTGTCAGAGACCAGGGTCAGCTTCAGGCTGGGCGCCTTGAGGCCAGGTGAGGCGGGGCTGACGGGGGTCCTGGAAGCCAGCCCTCACCTTCATCGCCACGGCCACCTTCTCTTTCTCTCACACCTGTCTGCGGTTGCTCCTCCCTGGCCGCCCAGCCTGCTGTCCCACGCTTGCGCCGAGCGCTCTCCACACCGTTTCCAGAACTCCAGCACTGTCGTGTCACGCCCTCTACTCCTGCCCTTCAGCAGCTCTGTTGATACCAGGATAAAACGTCCAACTTTCTCCCCTGGGCCTGGAGGCTCTGCGTGACCTTCCCTGGCCACCTCACCAGCTTTATTTCTGGCCATTTCCTCCTTGACCTCTTCATTCCAGGTTCCTAGGCTTCTTGCTGGTTCTAGAACACACTGTGTCATTCTGGTCTGGGACCATTCCACTTACTGTGTCCCTTAGGGGTACTGTTTTCTTAGAATATCTCACTCCGTCAGGCACGTCAGTTCCCAAGGCCTTTCCTGAAATGCATGTGCCTCCCCTCACTCAGACCCTTTTCATTCCTTTATCTGAGGGATTGTTTGTTTTCTTTCTGGACTTTATCACTGTCTGAAATGATCTTTTTTATTATATTTATTTTGTGTCTTTCTTCCCCCATTAGAATAGAAGCCTCTTGAGAGGAGGAAATGTGTGTTTTGCTTAGTGTTGTATCTTCAGTGTCTAGAACACTGTCTAGTGTACGGGATATGCTAAACAAATAATTCTTGAACCAGAACTTGCTCTGCCGTTTCTCACCGTGGGCCCTTCAGATACGCTGATCCTCCTGCCACCTTCTTTCTGCAGTTTAACTCCGGTGAACTTTAGTTCTGAGCTCAAAGCCCACTTCTTCAGGACGCCTTCTCCAGCTTCCCCGCCACACCAGCCCTGCCCTCACACCCGGCATGCCTGCTCTCTCTGAGCCCTGGACTTCTGTGCTTGCACCTCATTCTTGCTCCTTACTAGGTGAACTGTCTCTCAGCACTAGAGAGCAAACTCCACAAGGTCAGGGACTGCGCTGGTTTGTTTACTTTGGTATCTCTGGTGCTTCACACCGAGCCTGGCACACGACAATAGCTGCTCCACGGTTATACGTTCAGTCATTGAGGGGACAGCTAGGGCCCTCAGGTGACCATCAGAGTGAGGGCACAAGTCTCTTCTAGTAACTTCTAACTTGAAAAGTCTAGAAAAGCCTGACAAGAATTTTCATACATGTGATCTCAATCTTTCCAACACATTCATAAGTAGGTATTGTGATCTTGCTTTATAGCCAGAGACGGAGCCTTGGAGAGGTCAAGGAAACTCCCCAAGATTACCTATGTGGGAGTAGCAGAGCTGGGACTCAAACCCAGACCTCCTGAATTGAGAGCTTTTCCCAGGGGTCTCTGGGAGAGAGTAAGCTGCAAGGTAGATTCCAGGCAAGGTTGGTGATTCCTTGTCTCCCCTAGGTTCTTCCCTTCTCTTACAGCCTGTATTAGATTTCTGATACTGCCTAACAGATTATCCCAAAACTTAGTGGCAATTATTATCTCATTGTGCCTGTGGGTCCTTCCTTCTGGGTCTCTCATGAGCTGCCATCCCACTGTCTGGCACTGCAGTCATCTGAAGGCTCAACTGGGGAACGACCCACCCCAAGCTCATCAGTGTGGCTGTTGGCAGGATTCCATCCTTGCTGCCTCTTGGATGAAGATGGTCCCCTGTTGCAGGGCCCTCTCCAACATGGCAGCTCAGTTCATCAAAGCAAGCAAACCAGAGAGGCAAGAGTGCTGGAGAAATGGAAGCCGGTCTTAATAAAGACATCCTGGACATGGTGTCTCGGCACAGTCTGCTGTACTCTGTCATGAGGAGCATGTACCTAGGTCCAGCCACACCCAGGGGAGGAGATTACACGAGGGTATAAACACCAGGGGCAGGGGTCACTGGGAGCCGTGCCAGAACTGTCACCACACAGCCTGTTCTCTTTCGACTGCTCTCAGATCACGAATTCCTGCAGGGCAGCTGACATCATATTCACGAGCGCCCTTGGTATGCTGTGTGCCTTCATTCATTTATTGTCTCACTCATTTGACAGACATTTGCTCCCTACCTACTGTGTGCAAAATCTTGATTGCTAGAGCGACAAAACTGAATAAGGCTCATTTCCTGCCTTGAAAGAGACAGATGTGTAAAGAAATAAGTGAGATTTAGTATCTGCCACATGGAGACTTTGGGAAAGAATAGGGCTAATGCTCTTTTAGCACTGACTGTATATAAGCATCAGTCTAAGCACTTTAAAAGTATTATCTATCTCTTTTAATGCTCACAGCAACCTGTGAGGTAGCTACTATTATTATCACTCTATTTCGTAGAAAAAGAAACTGAAGTACAAAAGAAAGGGGGTGAATGTAGCTGGCAAGGCAGGGCTAGGTTTCCACCTGGGCAGTTTGGCCCCCGAGTCCATATGTTGGGTCCGTGTGTCATCTTGTCTCGTGCAAGACGAGCTCCGCAAGCAGTCCTTGTAAAGGAATGACAGGTGTTGGGGACCATCCTTGGGACCAATTCTTTCTTGTTCTTCAAGAGCAATATGCAGACAGATCCTTTTCCATGGGCCTTGATGAAGCTGCCTGCTGGCATATCTGGGGTGGGAAAAATGACTGGGAAGACCACTCGGCAAGCTGGGGAAGAGAGTTGTTTTGGTTTAAAAGATTGACATTTTAATAAACTGCTCTTAATTAACAGCACTTTGAAATTCTGAGTGGCGTGCTCTCCATCTTAAAAAAGGCGGGCGGGTGGCTTCTTAGAGAACGCGATGCTTGTGGGTGATCTGCCTTTTTGAAACAAACCCAGACCCTCCAGTCACAATTTATTTTTCATTCCAAAAATGATCTTTACTGCAAATGTTGCTTTGGTTCGAGTGAATTAGAAATCCTTATTACACAGGCAGGCACTTCAAACAGTGCCCGGCTCTCTGCGCTGGCTGTGGCATCAAAGACTCGGCTGGAATCTCTGATTACCACCCAGGCTGTGGGCCACTCGGGAACAGGCGGCATCTGAAACGGGGCTCCGGCTGTGGGAGTGGCTGGCTTGGGGAGCCCAAAAGCCAGGCAGCCTCCATGCCAGGCAGCCTCCATGCCAGGCTCAGAGCCTCCAAGTCCAGGAGCTTGGAGGGGTTGCTGTGGGCAGAAGGGGTGGAGAATGGCATAGTTGCCCTTGACTGAGCACCTACTGATGTCCCAGATGCCTGCTAGGAACTTTTTCATGCATTTATGCTGTGCTAATTTGCTTCAGTTGTGTTCAACTCTTTGTGACCCTATGGACCATAGCTGCCAAGCTCCTCTCTCCATAGGATTCTTAAGGCAAGAATACTGGAGTGGGTTGCCATGCTCTCCTCCAGGGGATCTTCCTGACCCAGGGGTCAAACCTGTGTCTCTTACATCTCCTGCATTGGTGGGCAGGTTCTTTAACACTAGCGCCACCCTTTTCATGCATTATCTCATGTAAAATTTCTGATGGCCACCTAGTGTAATTGTTGTGACGGTTTAAGAGAGCTTGAGAAACAATACTCCTCTTTACCTCACTTATTCTGAACCAATTGAGAAATAACACAAAAGAGTGATGCAAATGAGAGATCAATATCAAGCTTACCACTGATACCATACTTACTGCTGCTACAGCTAAGTCGCTTCAGTCGTGTCCGACTCTGTGCGACCCCATAGACGGCAGCCCACCAGGCTCCCCTGTCCCTGGGATTCTCCAAGCAAGAACACTGGAGTGGGTTGCCATTTCCTTCTCCAATGCATGAAAGTGAAAAGTGAAAGTGAAGTCGCTCATCCCTGTCCGACTCTTAGCGACCCCATGGACTGCAGCCTACCAGGCTCCTCTGCCCGTGGGATTTTCCAGGCGAGAGTACTGGAGTGGGTTGCCATTGCCTTCTACTACTGATATTAAATATCCTGCTTACTGCCAATATTTTAAGCTGGTATTACAGAAGCTGCCTGGTATTTGTAGGCAAGCCGAGTTTGCAATTCTGAAGCTCACAGTTATCTCGTTCCTTCCCCATAAACAGGCACGCTATGCTGGGACAGGTTGCATGGGGGATGGGGGTGGGGGAGTGGAGCACTGATCTCTAAATTGTTAAGAGAAGAGAGAAAACGCAAGCTGCCTCCTCAGGTAAAGAGAGATGCTGAGGGAGCTTGGCCACATTAGCCCTACCAAATTCACCAGAGAATTCCTTCTCACTTTTTAAGGTCAGGTGAGAGAGGGAACTGGGAACCTCTCTACAAGCAAGGAAATATCACACCTCCACCACCCAGGCCCTTGGGATTATTTTCTTTGTTCTATAGGTATAGAGGGCTTCCCTGATGGCTCAGATGATAAAGAATCTGCCTGCAATGCAGGAAACCTGGGTTCGATCCCTGGGTTGGGAAGATCCCCTGGAGAATGGAATGGTTGCCCACTCCAGTATTCTGGCCTGGAGAATTCCATGGACTGTATAGTCCATGGCATTGCAAAGAGTCAGACACGACTGAGTGACTTTCACTCCACAGGTAAAGAAGGAGCTTCACAGCTCTCCAGTTGGTAGGAGGTGAGGCTAAGATCCATGCTGCTTGGTCTGTTGGTTCTATTCTATCTTCCCTTCTTGACTTTGAGCTCCTCAAGCTCAGGGTTGTGTCTTATGAATTTAGTGTCCTTAGGAGCTTGCACAGGGTCCAGCACAGGGCCCAGCTCATGGCAGGCTTCAGGCAATGTCTTTGAAGTGAACAAAACAGATTCATCCTTTCACTCAGCAACGTGTTTTGTCTCTCCTGGGTGCTGATCTCACTATTGGTGGCATTAAGCTGGTGGAGTGGGGAACGGTGGTCCCCTGCCCCAAAAGACACATCCTAGTCTCTGGAAACTGTGAATGTGATCTTATTTGGAAAAAGGGTCTTTGCAGATGTCAGTAAGGATCTTGAGATGATATCATACCTGATGATGACCTGAAAAGTGAAACTGTTAGTCATTCAGTCATGTCCCCGTGGACACGTGGCTACCCCATGGACTGTAGCCCTTCAGGCTCCTCTGACCATGAAATCCTCTAGGCAGTGGAGTCAGTTGCCATTCCCTTTTCCAGGGCATCTTCCCGACCCAGGGATCAAACCCAGGTGTCCAGCCTTGCAGGCAGATCTTCACCATCTGAGTCACCAGGGAAGTCCACGATGACTTGGGTGGGCTCTAAATCCAGTGACAACTGCCCTTCTAAGAAACAGAAGAAGCAGCAGGAAAAGAGAAGGCATATGAAAAAGGGGCAGGACTGGAGTGATGTGGCCACAAGCTAAGAACACCTGGACCCACCATCGGCCAGAAGAGGTGAGGAACGATCCTCTCTTAGAGACTTTGGAGGGAGCAGGGCTCAGTTGGCACTTTGAGTTTGGACATCTGGTCTCCAGAACCACGAGGGGATAACTTTCTGTTGTTCTAAGCTCTCTAGTTGATGGTAACAGAGCGCCATCCAGGCAGCCCTAGGAAATGACTACACTGGCACTGGGGGACAGAAAGATGGCTTGGCCCCTCCGCCTCTCTCCTGATATGCAAGGGGGCAGGCTGGCCATCTCATCAGGGCCTAGATCAGAACCACTTTTCTCTGGAGGTGCTGGCTACCCAAGCTCAGGCATGGGGGCAGGAAGCCTCTCAGCAACCTGGACATCATTGTTCACAGCATGTTCTGAATCACAGACAAAAAAAAAGAGAAAATGAGCAGCCAAACACACACAGACCCTCAGACCAAACCATGGAGACATGGCGGCTGGAGTGTCTGGTTAAAGACTAGTGACTTTTCTCTGTAACTGGTGCAGTTCCCCATGTTGTAATCTCTTGGTATCTGCAAGGGAACATCAGAGAATTACTGTTTTTGAGGGGACTTCCAGAGCCACCAGCATTCCTCAGCATCATTCTTACCAAGGCAACATCCAGTTGCTGTCTGGCTGCCTCAGAGTCAGAGTAGACAGGCCCCCTCCTGGGGTTCCTCCTGCGAAAGTGCTTCTCTGCAGGGGACACACACCTGCCTCCCCCTCATACATACTTTCACTCTCATTTCACAGATAGAGAAACTGAGTCTTGGCAACTTCCTAGGGTCACATGCACTGTTGTTGTTTACTTGCTCAGTCATATCCAACTCTTTGCGACCCTATGGACTCTAGCCCGCCAGGCTCCTCTGTCCATGGGGTTCTCCAGGCAAGAATACTGGAGCGGGTTGCCATTTCCTTCTCCAGGGGATCTACCTGACCCAGGGATGGAACTCTCGTGCCCTGCATTGCAGGCGATTCTTTAC
This sequence comes from Ovis canadensis, assembly GCF_042477335.2. Classification (NCBI taxonomy): domain Eukaryota; kingdom Metazoa; phylum Chordata; class Mammalia; order Artiodactyla; family Bovidae; genus Ovis; species Ovis canadensis. Next base: position 44,509,290 of record NC_091259.1, read on the forward strand.
AGCTGAGACACAGGGGAAACCCAGGGTCACATGTATAGTATGTGCTAAATCCAGTCTTCTGAGAGATTAGGGAACCTCAGCTCCCTGCCTTGGCCATGAGAGGAATCAAGCACAGGACCTGTGTATGCTGTTGTCACTGCAAACACTGCTCAGGAGCCCCACTGTGGACTAACAAGCCCTGTTGTAACTACTGACCCAGGGTTTAGCTGTGCTCCTTAGAAAACCAGGTAGGTTACCCAGTGTGTGGTTTTCTCTCTGCACCTCTGTAGATGCATGCTTTTGGGGTGGAATTTTAATCAGAACATTTCCTGAGTTTTGGTCTCCTGGGTCCACTTGCAAGGAAGCGTTCTGCCTGATGTGGATGGTTCATCTAAAACCTCCTGGCTCTTTCAAGATAATCTTGGATATACTACATATCAGTACATTTCAAAATACAAATGTAATTAGCGGTATTGGGAGCATAAGGATTGTATTTTAGTTTGAATTCTGGCTGGTGAATCTCCCTCCTTCCAGCTGGGCTATTGGGTTTGTTACACACAAAGAAAAGGAACAATCCCTGCTCTATTGTGAGCTGGGCCATGCTTAATGCCCCCCCTGCAGAGGCCTGGTAAGGTAGGGGTGGGACACTGGTGCAACCTCTTTCCCTCCATCTAAGCTCAGACATGAACCTCATCACTGTCCAGGCACCTTATCCAAGTGAGGGCGTCTGACAGCAGAGTGCTACATGGAGGAGTCCTCCACAAGGAGTCCTCCATAGTACCCTTCTGCAATGAAGTGAGCATTGTATGGAGAATGTAAATCAACACCCTGCTTTCTTCATCAAGACAGCCTTGCTGAGAAAATCGTCAGCCGAGCTAAACGGTGCGCTTAGTGACACTGTGCTTGCGTTCAGGCACAGGTCCTAATCTCTTCGCCGACCAGTGAAAACCAGTTCACAGACTGACGCTGGTCCAAGGACCACATGTTAGAAGCCCTGCTGTAGCACATGTGAGAAACGCAGAGAGAAGATTTGCAGGGCCTGCCATCAAGAGGGGCAGTCGGGGGTTCCCCAACCAGCTCTGCCAAGAAACCACAGGAAGCGGAGACGGGGTGGGGGGCGGCCCATGTGTGTCAGGCCTCTCCAGGGAGTGATCCTGCTGATCAGGAAACACAGCCCATCTAGCAGATTAGAAGATGTCCTATTGGCGACAGGGAGTGAGGAAAAGGCTGGTTGGAGGGTTGGAGAGAGGGATGCAGGCTTTCCCTTCCCCCACAGATATTTCTTTCTTTCGTGCAATAAAGCCTTAGCAACAACAACAAACGAATTTCTGGCAATCGTACTGTCACACTTAAATGTTTTTACTTTTTACAGCTCTTGATAAATATAACAGCGGAAGGCCTGTAGGCATTCCAGCCTTCCTGGAAAATGTGAAGATTTGTTTCCAGGGCGGTGGGACACAGATTTCTGGATTTGCAAGGTCCCCGCTGAGATGCACAAATCTAAACCAATTCTTTCACTGATCAGAACCTTACTATTAATTGACCAGAAGTCTAGGGACCCAAGAAACCAGAGAGAGGCCTGGGCAGGGGTAGGGGTGGGGTGGGTGGGGTGGAGGGAGGTGGAGATCTCCCCCTGCCACTGACCAGAGTGGTCAGACTTTAAGGGGCTGGGGTGCAAGAGCTTGTGTCCTGAGAACATACAGTGATACTCTTGGGGTCTGGGGTCCTGTTATACAGACAGGCCCTGCTGTGAGCTGGCCAAGAGTGAGAAGACAGAGAGGTCCTGGGGTTGCCTTGAGCTCTCACCTGTTTGCACTTGAGCTGGTCTTGAAAGGGTCCCAGAGAGACGCAAGTTGCCAACCCGTTGAAGAATGCGCCTGAGTGCTCAAGGAAGCCTCAGAGGGAGGTGGCCGGGGCTGGGCTCTGCCTGGCAGCGCTCGGCTGACCCAGGAGCTCAGTTAAACAGATTCTAATACAGCACTTACCTCCCGGGTGCCTCTTTTGTGATGGGCTCTGCGGGGGACACAGAGCTGAGTGGCACAGCCGCCTAAAGCCCTACTAATGAGAGCTAATTCGGAGTGTTTACCACATGCAGCGCTTCTGCCCCGAGCTGGATGCGCATTACCTAGTTTAAATCTCAAGGCACTCCTCAGAGGCGGTGTTGTATTATCCCCTTTGGATAATTCTGGAAACTGTCAGTTTCAACAGCTGAGACTAGGTGACCTGCCTGAGGTCCCCAGCTGGTGAGGATGGACCTGGGATTTGACCTCTACGGTCAGGCTCTAGATCAGTGGTTTTGATCTTGGTGGCCCCTTTGTGTCACCTGAAGAGCTTTTAAAACATAACCATTTTCTAGATCTCTCCCTAAACCAATAAAATCAGAATCTCTGAGGGTGAGATCGGGCATTGATGTTTAATAACTCCACCCCCAGGCTGCGTGTCTTCTGCCAGGATTGAAAACAGTTTTCCCAGAGCCTGTGGACTTAACCACTGTGAGGCCCTGCCCTGGCCGTGCCCATCTCTGTGCATCATGAGGACCCCTGAGCTTTTGCTTTTTCCCACTGGACCATGCTGGCCCCAGACAGTGGCTTACACAGAGGTCTCTGATACAGGGAGGCCCATCACAGTGTCATAAGAGAGGTCCCCTTCCAGCAGGGAAGAAATCAGTAACAGCTTCATGCTGAAGGCAAGAGATTTTGGAGAAGGGTCCGAGGTTGAAGAAGATTCTGAGAACTTAGCAACGGCTTCAATCTTTGTTTATTCATATGAACTCAATTCCCTAGGTACTGGGGAGCCATGGAGGGTTTTTGAGCATGGTAGTGACCCCATCAGAAAACAATCTACTTGCTGAAGCCCCCGCAGTTCTTGCTATACCCTCTTGCTCCAGAGGGAAGCTGGGAAATGGAATTGGCTGAGGAATTTTTTGAAAAATTAGGGTGTAAAACACATACCAGCAAAAACTATCCTCTTGTTTCTGCCCACTTCCTTGTCCACACTAGTAATGCCAGTCTTCTAGGCCACACTCCTCTTGGCCCCTGTCCCCATAGTTTATTCTGCCTGGAACTCCCTCTCCTGTTTATAGGTCATGTAAATACATTTACATTTATACTTCAAAACCTGCTCCCAAAGCTTAGGAACCCTCCCAGGGTAGACTTAACCCTTTCCTCTTCAGCCCTCCTAGACCATGGACAGAGTTCCAGGGCTGTGCAAGTTACCTAGCCATTGTAATTGTCTACCTATCTGGCTCTCTGCTAGACTGTGAGCTCCCTACACAGAGCACCCAGCCTGTTGCTGCTAAGTCGCTTCAGTCGTATCCGACTCTGTGTGACCCCATAGACGGCAGCCTACCAGGCTCCTCCATCCCTGGGATTCTCGAGGCAAGAACACTGGAGGGGTTGCCATTTCCTTCTCCAGGGCATGAAAGTGAAAAGTGAAAGTGAAGTGGCTCCGTAAGTGTCTGACTCTTCGCAACCTCATGGACTGCAGCCTACCAGACTCCTCTGTCCATGGGATTTTCCAGGCAAGAACACTGGAGTGGGTTGCTATTGCCTTCTAGGTGCTAAAATTCCTATCAGGTCGAATTTATCTCCAAGGACAGGAGTTTTGAAAAAGCAGAATTTTAGGAAGCACCCCGAAACCTCATCTGTAAACTCCTCTTGGAACATCTCTTTCCTTCCTATCTGCCACACTTAGCAATTTTCCTTATTATCCTCACTGCCTGTAACCAAAGGATTGTCTCAGAAGGTTTCTTTTGAAAGACAAAAGGATTACCTTTGATTTTGATATCAATAGCTTCCTGACAGCCATGCACCCCTGAGCCCAGCCTAGCTTGTCAGATTAGCTTTACCAGGTCCTGGAAAAAAAGTGACGCAGATGTGATAAGTCATTTTATTGCTTTGTTTGCTTGTTTTAAATGAAGTATGGTTGGTTTATGATGTATTATTTTCTGCTGTACAGCAAAGTGAATCAGCTATATGTATACATACGTCCCCTCTATTTGGATTTCCTTCCTGTTTAGGTCACCACAGAGCACTGAATGGAGTTTTCTGAGTTATACAACCGTTTCTCATTATCTATTTAATACAGAGTATCAATCAGTGTATATATGTCAATCCCAATCTTCTAGTTCATCCCACCCCACCCGCTGTCCCCTCGGTGTCCATATGTTTGTTTACATCTGTGTCTCTCTTTCTGTTTTGTAAGTAAGATCACCTGCACCATTTTTCTAGATTCCACATACCTGCAGTAATACACTATATTTGCTTTCCTGACTGACGTCACGCTGTACCGTCTCTAGGTCCATCCACGTCTTTACCAATGACTCAGTAAGTTTTGAAAGAGCAGGGAGGGAAAAGGGCTAGGCCAGGGTCCAGATGGATAGGGGTGCTTGTCACTGCAGCCGGGGGAGCCTGGTGGGTGGGTTTATGGGGCTGCCAAATGGCCAGAGGGAGGCCATCGACTGTGTGAGTGTAGATGAATAGAGGAGAGATGGGGGCTTTAGGACGAACAAGAGCCCTCTGGCAGGAAGGGGAGGGGAGCCTTGGGGACTCATGAGCTGGTATTGTTCAAATAGGTCCGGACCTTAATGCAGGAGAGAGTGTGTGCCCCTAAGCACGTGTACAAGTGAGAGCAACCAGTTCTCCCCCACAGGCTCTGAGCAGACCCAGGCTCCCAGGGCCAGCCAAAGAAGGGATTACTTTCTGGTTTAGTAGATTAAATGCTGAGGTTTCTGTGAATTAAACCCCAAAGCAGCTTTGGAATGTTTTCACTATCTCCACTGAGAAAATGAGATCTTTTTCATCTGGTAACACAGGGATAATAATACCCAGATCCCTGGGCTAGAGTGAGGATTAAATGAGATCCTGTACGTCAAAGCCCCAGCCTGTGCCTGGGACACAGCGAGGCCCCAGTAAATGGTGCTTCTCAAGTGAACCAGGGCTCAGGGCACTGGCTAGAGGCAGGCCTGAAATGAGCTTTATTCCTTAAAGAAGCAGCAGTGCCTGCCTTTTCCTTGGCGTCTTTCAGTTTTTGAGCTTCATGGTCCTGGGGCAGCTCAGGCTCAGGGTCAAATATGGGTTCTTTCCCAGTCTGTCTGCATCCTGGCGTAAGACCTGAAGCAAGTTCTGTAATGTCTCTGAGCCCCAGTTGCCTCTTAACAATACGACTTATCTTCTGGGGTTGCTGAAGGATTTGATGATCTCATCTGTCCCTTACTCAGCTCCCAGCCTCCACCCTCGACCCCCTCCAGACTGTTCTCCACAGAATGGCCAGATAAACCCTATAAAACTGAAATTGGAACTTGTTTTCTCAAGCACACATCTCAGAGTATTTAGGATAAAATCTGAAGTCCCCACCGTGGACTGGCAGGCCCTATGCAATCTGCCATCTGCCTCCTTTCATCCCTAGTTAGTCTGCTCCTGCACTTGGCCAGCAGCAACTTTCCTTTCTCTCCTTAAACAGAGCAGTCTCCTGCCCCAGGGAATCTGTGCGTGTGTTCCCTCTGCCTGAATGCCTTGCCCCCATGCGTGCGTGCTAAGTTGCATCCTTTGTGTTCGATTCTTTGCGACACTTTGGACTATAGCCCACCACGCTCCTCTATCCACGGGATTCTCCAGGCAAGAATACTGGAATGGGTTGCCCATTTCCTCCTCCAGGAGATCTTCCCGACCCAGGGATCAAGTCCACATCTATTATGCCTCCTGCATTGGCGGGTGGGTTCTTTACCACTAGCACCACCTGGGAGGCCCTCAGAAAACAGATAGAGCAAAGCTTGTCTCCACCGTTGATTCAACTTGGCTGAAATCTCTCTGTCACCTCCTCCTAGAGACAACTCCTGATTCTCTCTCGTAAGCAGCATTTTGAGGCTTTCTCAGTTCCCCTGTGTGTGTGTGCATGTGTGTTTGTACTCAGTCAGCCGCATCCGAGTCTTTGTGACCCCATGGACTGTAGCCCACTAAGCTCCTCTCTCCATGGAATTTCCCAGGCAAGAATATTGGAGTGGGTTGCCGTTCCCTTCCCAGGGGATCTTTCTGACTCAGGGACTGAACTCACATCTCCTGCATTGCAGGCAGTTTCTTTATAACTGCATCACCTGGGAGGCCCCCTCAATTCCCTTATCCTGATGTATTTTCCCCAAATCACTGAGCATCGGCTGACACTGTCATGTACATTTATCTGTTGTTGTCTCCCTTGTTAGAATGTAAGCTTCAGGAGAGCAGAGACCTTGTTGAGCTCACTGCTGTAGGCCCAGCTAGTGAATAACTCTTTGCTCAATAACAGTTTCTTGAAGGAATAGATGAATGAGTTAGTGCCTGGGAAACATCATTCCTACCCCATGGTGAGCACTCAGAATTGTTAGCGATGGAGTGAAATGACCTTGAAAGTTTAGCCCTAAGACCCATTTCTTGCTGACTGTCAATTTACTGTGCAAGCTCAAGCAATTAACTTACCTTCTTTGGAACCCCAGGCAAGAGAGGATACCTGCTCCTGTCTTAGCTGATGGGGATCGGGGGTCATGGAAGGGTCAAGTTGATAAGGAGACAGTTTGCCAAGCAAAAGAAGCCCAGGGATAATAAAGTGAAGGCCATTTTCTCTGAGAAAAGCCCGTGTCTCTAATTTTTCAATATGCTGCCAGCTGGGCTGCATCAGGTGGTTGTGCGTAAGGGGAAAAAATGCCTTTGACTGAAACGGTGATGTTTTACTGAGGCCACTTGGTTCTGCTTTCAAATAATTTCTTCAGGGCTCCCAAGTGCTTCCTCTTTCTTACTCATTAGCAGTCTACAGAACTTAAAGGGAGACTCTAATTAGGCAGAACTTTCATATCATTTACTAGGGAAAGATTGAGGGAGGGGACTGTCTTATGGGCCAGAGAGAACCTTCTGAATCTGCAGAAAGGCACTTTGGCTCCAGGCCTCTGACTTGACCTCAGGAACTAAAATGAAAGCTACAGGTCAGGAGGATGCATCTGCCATTTGGAGTAAGCAATTGTTATTTTAAAACTACATAAATTCTGAAAAAGTACACAGGTCTGGGGCATCTGGGGTGCCTGGGGATGGGTCTGACTCTGGCTTGTCGAAGAAGTGCAATTATTGACTTTGCTGTTAATGAGGAATGTGGAGCTAACAGGCTCAGGGCAAACGAGAAGCAATGAGGACATCCTGAACTGGCAGAGAAGATTCCAGGGGCTGTACTGCCGAATCCTCACTCTGAGACCCCATTAGGAAGCGGGCAGGCCCACTCCCAGTCCCTCTGGAAATCCGTGGAGGTTGAAAATGTTGAGATGTTTGTGCTGGTGTGAGCTCCTTGTGTGTCAGCAGTGGTGGGAGGCTGCCTGGAGGGCTGCTGTCTTGGGGTCCTACCAATGTAGGTAGAGTGTGCTGAATCAGGGAGATGATGGTCCTGCCATCCTCCATATTGATCATCTCCAAAGATATCAGGGTGTTTGCCTATGGTCTCCAAACTGATAAAGGAACGTAGACATTACTGGTTAAGCAATAGAACTAAAAAGGTAGCGGAATCTTTGTGACAAGGAAACCTGTTAGCCAAGTAGCTATGAGCGTGACCTTGGAATTAAAGGGATCTAAGTGGGAATCCTGGCTCTATATTGCTGACTGTGTGGCCTTGAGCAGAAATTTTCTTCTTTCTCTGTGAGCTTCATCTTCTTCCTCATCTGTTAAAGAGCATGATTGTGTGTTCTGTCTCATAGATTTCTCAAGGGTCAATTTGAATAAAATTACATAAAATGTTTAGCATGTAGCATGCACTGAACAAATAGCAACAGTTATAAGTATGATTATGCTTACTCTGAGAGAAGGGGAGGCATCCTTGAAGTATTAAGCGCAAGAATTCTGGAAGGGATTCTTGTCTTAAAGGCAACGTGCTAAATGGCCTGGGAGCTTTGGGCAGGGCCAGGGAGGCGAGTCCTGGTCTTTGTGGGCAGCAGCTTTCTCAGGCAGCTCTGCTTCTTCACCCTGCCCTTCTGCCTCTGCCAGGGTGATGCTCATGTGATGCTTGTGGGTGATGTTTGTCCTGTGGGTGGGGAGGCAATGGCTGTTCTTAGATGCGGTCCCTGAAAGCCTTCCTAGAATCCTTTTCACTATGTTGTGCCAGGATGTGGGAAGCAGTGGCTCGGAGGGTGTTTAGGAAAACTTGGATGATGCCAACGCAGAATAAGATCACCTGGGGGCTGATGACTTCAATCCCAGATGCAAAGGACTCTGGGTCTTAGTCTTTCCCACATCTCCTTTGGTCTGATTTTGACCACCAGCCTGGCTGAGGCAGCTCTACCTGGGGCCACTGGGATTTTGAGAGGTGTGCTCCTGGGAGCCACCTGCAGCTGTTAGCATGAGACTGACTCTAGAGAGGAAATGGGCTTTGGTTTCAGTTAAAGCAGTGACGGGAATGCGACAGGTCAGGTCTTGCAGGCTCGAAATCCCTGAGTGATCATCCTGTTCTTGCATGGGCACTACGCCCATGGCGTTCCATGTGGGGTTGGAGTCAGCAGCCCCAGGTTAACATATTCTGGTTCGGCACCATCCGTGTGATTTACAGTCACCTGGGTCCTAGGCCCAGTGATCACTGATTCAAAGTGGTCGGGAAAGGGACCTCTGTGTCTGGTGTTTCACGCATATTATCTCATCCTTTATGGCAGACCTGTTCTCATCTCCATTTGACTGGTGAAGAAAATGCAGCTCAGAAAAGTTCAGCAAACTGCCCAAGGTGACGCAGGTAGGGAATGATGAAACTGATTTTTGTGCCTGAGTCTGTGGCTTCAAGGTCTGTACTCCATCCATCGAGAGTTGTTTTGAAGGAGACTGGTGATGGGGAGAGGGAGAGAGGGGGCTTCCCTGGTGGCTCAGATGGTAAAGAATCTGCCTAAGATGCAGGAGACCCAGATTCGATCTCTGGCTTGGGAAGATCCCGTGGAGAAGGAAATGGCAACCCACTTCAGTATTCTTGCCTGGAGGATTCCATCCATGGGGTGGCAAAGAGATACAACTGAGCGACTAGCAATTTCACTTTGTGATTTTAAGATCTGTGCTCCCTCCATCGAGACTTGTTTTAAAGGAGACTGGTAATGGGGAGAGGGAGAGAGGGTGAGCATCTGCCCCAGGGTCATAGTTTGAGAAGCAGGACAGGAGAGCCCCCTTGAGAATGAGAATTGAGGTCAGTGAGTGAGTGTCTGGGATGGTTCCTGCCCACTCCCTCCCTAAGTAAAGGGTGTAAGGAAGACAGAGCTTGGGTTCCTTTTAAAGGAGACCCCTCTGGGGAGTGAGCTGTGGGGAGAGTGTGCGGGGTGGCGGAGGGGCCACCTCCTATCACCGTGCTGGTTCTGCTGTGGTGAGAAAAGCCCCAGTTACAGCTGGGCTGTAGCAGCCCAGATGGGACACACTGGGAGCTGAGGGGAGACATTGTCACCCGGCCTCCCCTGACTTTGTCTGTGGCCTTATGCCTGCCACTCACACCACCTCCACGGGTCTGTCTAATTCTGATGTTCCCTGCCAGTGCCCCCTAAACTTGAGAGTGCCTGAAAGTCATCTGGGGGGCTTGTTAAAAATTAAATTCTGTTTCATAGAGCTCCCAGAAGAGGCTGGTGCTGTCACCCAGGACCACACTCTGACTAACCCGTTCTCATCCTCTGGACTCTGAGGCACACTGTGTAGACAGCACCAGAGTCAAGGTATTTTTTTCCCCTGTGTAGACCCGGAGTGTTAATAGATGAACTTGTGCCAACGGACATGTCCGTCTGGCCTCTCAAAGCTTCTTTCAGGACGTCTTCCCTGATCTGCTTCTACCATCAGCTCCTTTAGGTGCAAAGTGGTTAGGAATGTGGACCCTGGAGCCAGATGTTTTGGGTTCAAATCTTACCCCTGCCTGTGTGAACTTGAGCAAGTTGCTTAACTTCTCTGAGCCTTGGTTTCACCATCGGTGAGCTGCAGATGATGGCGATGCTGATCTCGCAGAGCAGAGGATTAAAGGAGTGATCACTGGTAAAGCTCTCAGAGTGAGCCCGTTATAGATGTTCCCTCTTCATTATTTTTGCCATCATCACCATCCCTTTCCTCCCAGCCTCCCTCCAGCCCTCCCTTGTTCCTCTCTGGGCCCCAGTGCCCAGGGCAGAGAATTTTCTCAGAACTCAAGTGGGGTGCCCTGAGGCCAGGCAGAGCAGGACTGCTGCTCACAGGATGCAGATTTATGGCCCAGAGGCCAACGTTGGGGCCGACTGAGGGATTCTGGTGGGATTACAGGCTCCTCTCAACAGGGTCAATCTTTTCTCATCTTATCTGAGAGCTGACAGAAAACAGAGGGTGACCCAGTTCAAGCCTCACCCTACTCTGGGGGCCATGACCAAGCCTTTTGTGATCTGGACATTTTGCCTGTCTCCTGGGTTTGGCTCTAAGGGTAACCCTCTCCCATAAACCAAGCCTGGTGAGGCTGGGGGAACCCCTGAGCATGGGTGGGGTGTGCTTCCAAGCTGTCAGATGCAACACGGGACTGGGTCTGTTTCATCACTGACTCCCATGGCTTCTCACCAAATGCTGGGGATGCTGTACCCTGCCGGGGGGCTGGAGGGGTCCATGCCACACTCTGACAGAATGCAGTCCCCTCTTCAGATCCCTGGCTAAAGAGAAAAATGCAAGCACAGAAAACAAAGGCCCCACTGCCCAGCATAAAATACGGCTTCATAATCCCAAGTGTGGCCAAGTGCGCTGTTAAGATATTTAGAAGGCTCTTGAATTATTTCCACTTGAAAAATGTTTTTATGTCTCCCATTCTGTTCACTTGATTGGCTAAGGTGTAATTGCTCTCCTGGCCCGGACTTTGCTCCCTCACCGATGGGAACCCCGCTTCTGCATCTTGATATTAAGAACAGATACTGAGAGCTGAATGGGGCATTGTTTCCTGGCCAGATCAGTAGCTGCTGCCTGCACTTAGCGAGCAAGCAGTCCAAGACTGGCAGCCCAACCTAGACCACACTGTGGCTTGCTTTGATTACTTGGTTCCATCCCGCTCCAATCAGGAATGGATCACACATGTCCAGGTTTGCATTTGCTCTTCCTCCCCCACGTGTTTTCCACAGTTGCAACTTAAAGGAGTGGGTTTGGGGTTGGAAGCCTACTTCGGTTTCTGTGTGTTGAGGGGGTTGGGCTGGAGTAACAGGGGATGTCCCCTGGTTGTCCCTTCTCCCCAACCTGCCCCCACCTCCCTCCCACCACTGACTCAAAGCGGAGGCTTGGAATGTAAGCATCTTCTGCTGATATGTTCCCTTACTTGTGACCAGAAAATGTTCTAGAAACATCCCTCCGATTAAGAACAATGAGGAACGCCCATTCTTTCCCCAGCAGGCAGTAATCACTTGAAATTTGGCACTTTCGCATTTTAACCAGATAGGTCTAAATATAGAATCATAGCATCTCATTTTAAAAGGATTTGGGAACACGATCTACTGGTTACTTAAAAACTCTTGACTGCAAGTCTTTATTATCCTGCCCGTGTCCACCCTGCCTCCCTCTGCTCATTGTGACGCTTGGCCATAAATGCCAAGAACCCAAATAGAAGCCTTTGAGCGGTGGGACCCAGCTAAAGAACAATGGCAGGATGTTGGCTCACAGGGTGTCAGCATTTGCCAAATAAGTTTATCCTTTATTTATTATTTTCACTGTGGCTTAAAACATGCAGTCCTCAAAGCCAAGTCTCTAAACTGAAACGTATGTCAGGCCTGCTTCTGCTCACGACAAACTCAGGGACTTTCCCCTTTGCTCCTCGCCAGTGACTGGGACCAAAGAGAATATGTTTTGAATTTACTGAGAGATCTACTGCTTTGGGCTCAGTTTTTGTACTTTTAAAAAGCAATCAATAATGGCCAGTTTGTAATAAGAAAAATTTATGAACTGACAGGCAAAATGTAATTACGGAGGGGATTCCTTGCAAGAAAAAAGAGGTGATGTTAACAGACATCCCGACAATCTGTTTGCACTCATTTTCATTCATATAAATGATGAAGTGCTTCTGGGTAGAAGCAGCATTCTCCGAAGGCTTCCCGGGAGCCTGGAAATGTCGCTACCAAAGTTTTCGCTAACGAAGGGCAATGCGTTGTGTTAACTTCTCATTGTTATCCACGACGTGGATTTTTCACAGTGTTGTTTTTATGACTATAACTGTTAGCCAGCAGCAATTTCTGCACCTCGTCTTGTTGGTCCCTGAGGAGACCCAGCATGTTTGGGAGTTTCTGGAAACTGAGGTGGTGTTGCAGGCACCCCAGGAGGCTTCGGTTCCTTCCACCCATCCCTCTATCTCCTCTGGCCACTTTCTTCTTTCAGTCTTGGCTGCTGAAGAGAGACCTGGAATTTCTTGTCTGTAAAAGGTGTCCTTCAAGAGGAAGAGCGGAGGTCCCTGGCTGCATACCAGAAGTTGCTCTCAAAGTACCTGATGCTGATGAGGATGGCGTGTAGGGCCTTTATATATCCTGAGACTTGGGCTTCCCTGGTGGCTCAGTGGTAGAGAATCCACAGGCAAGGCAGGAGATGTAGGAGAAGCAGGTTTGATCCCTGGGTTGGGAAAATCCCCTGGAGGAGGGCATGGCAATCCACTCCAGTATTCTTGCTTAGAGAATCCCATGGACAGAGGAGCCTGGCCAGCTAAAGTCCATAGGGTCACACAGAGTCAGACACGACTGAGATGACTTAGCATACACACATGATTATCACAAGTCTTAACAAATGCTTGAAAAATAGTAATGGCACCTGACACCCACATGTCACTTCCAAATCATAAAGTACTTTAGATACCAATGTCCATTTTGACCTTCCCAGCAATCTGCAGGGACATTTATTATTATACTCTTTTTACAGATTAGGAAATTCAGGCTCAATGACATTACTTGACTTGCCCACAGTCACCCAGCTTATTGATACTGAAACCAGGATTTGGACTCACGTTTCTCTGTCTCCTAGGCATGTGGTCTTCTGAACATGGCAGAAGTAGAAAGGTCAGTTCTTTTAGGAAGATCGAGGAACAGAATAGACATTCTGTTACAGAAATATGATTTAGTGACATTGTACTTAAATTGGTTGACTTTTAAGGGGAGACTAAGGTTGCCAAAAAAGTGAGAACTGTTTTACCATTTTGCATCTGCAGGCTGTGTTGATTTTCCAAGTAGGTCCATATCTTGACTTTCTGTCATTTGCTTTCTGTAACCACAGCCCTGTGGAGGCGGGCAGGGAGACATCTCTACTCCCACACTGTGGAGGAAAACAAAGCTATGAGGCTGGGGGACCTGCCCGGGTCAGAGAGGGCACCCCCAGGAAGCTGGAAGCTCCTGATCACATCACCACAGCCTACTAACGTACAAGAGGGGCATTTCCTTGCTTTTACAGAAAAGAAAACCTTAGTATGCTTTACTTTTTTTCCCCCTTCATGTTAACGTCTCAGTTGAAAGTCGAATCACAAATCAAGTTGAGATCCAGGAGTGAGTTGAAGTGAGCCCCATCCCTACAAAGAGCAGTAACTAGAAAGAGGGGCCGGGGCCACCACAGCCCACCACAGCCTGATTCCCATCTAGATATTCAGCCCCAATCCTTATGCCTCTGCAGCCTGGACAGTTCTCAGCTACCTAAGAGGACAGTGACGTCTCAGAGATTTTCAGTAACAAATGTGGAAACAGAAGGGGTCTGAGCCTCCTGCACTTACCCAACAACCCAAATGCACAGCGGCTCTCTCTATCCGGCCAAGGCCCCTGGGTGTAGGTTTGGGTATGTCTGGCTCTGTGCCTCCACCCCGGGCACAGTAACGGGTGACAGGTGTGGCCACAGGACAGGTGTGGCTGTGGGGGCAAGGTTACCCTGTCAGCCTTATCAGTTACGAATCTGGTTTCTAGATCTTTTATTTCTTTGTTACTACAGTAAAGCTGCAGACCCTGTAACTCCGTGGTTTCAAACCTCATTCTCTTCTTGCTCCTGTGTCTGTGGGGCATCTGGGTGTTGACTGATCTAGTCGCGGTCAACCCCAGCTCTGTGTGTTGGTTTCAGATCTGCCCCCTACATCCTTCCTTCCTCCAGGGCCAGTGGACCCATCTGGGCGAGAGCCATGGAGATGGCAGATATGCTAGTCACATTTGCAAACATTCCACCCATCAAAGCCAGTCATGTGGCCCCGCCCAGCCTCAGTGGATCAGGGAAATCTGCTCAGGGAAACCAAAGAGAGTAAGAATCTACTGAACTTTCAAATTATCACACAAGCTACCTGACTGGCATCCTATTTCCTAACTGACTCTAACTCAGAGGGAGAAAAGAGATATGGCTAACTATGATAGAATTTCCCCTGAAATCCCCTACACAGAGACCCTGAGCCCTAGATGCTGAGAGTAGAGAGGACTTCAAAAAGAGTGAGCAGGCAGGGGCAGTTGCCTCCCTGTGGTGGATCAAGGGCACTGGGGACCAGCAGATCCTGGGCAGTGCCTTGAAGAGCGACAGGATGGGAAGACAGGATGGTGATGGAAAACAGAAGCACCAGAGCCGGCACGAACTGGGTTCAAATCTCAGCTTCTCTACTTACTGAGCATGCGATTTCCTACTCTAGGGCTCCATTTCCTCATCTATAAAAGGAGGACAATCCCATGTACCTCAAGGCAGGCAAGTGAGCAGGGAGAGCTAGCAGAGAGCAAGGATGCTGGGTGCAGGAGGATGCTCTGAAGGGAAGGAGGAAAAACAGTGATATCTGAGAAGCTTGGGACAGGAAGAGACTGCTAGGATAAGTTTAGTGAGTGAAGTTGAGTTGGGGTGGCTTCTATTTCAGCTGGTTAGAATCTCAATGCCCCATCCCAATCCCAGTTCCTTCATTCCTTCCAGAAATGTTTACTGAGCTGCTGCCCCGTGCCAGGCACCAGTCTAGGTGCTGGGACTGCATCAGTGAATGAACCAGATGAAACTCTGTCCTGGTGGGGAGTGGGGTGGGGCTGGGACTGAATTAGTGAAGCATGGGTATGTTTCAGGCACTGTGCTGGGCTCCATGTGTGTCATCGCCAGGTGGTTACTGTTCTTTCTGACTTTGGGATTAGAAAACTGAGAGCAGTGAAAGCAAATAACTATTCCATGGCCATCAGCAGCCTGGGAGAGACACAGCTGATGCTGTTCCACCCCGGAGTCTTTCTACTCCGTCACATCTCCAGGCACGAAGAAGGCTTGTGAACAAGCCCTGAGACTCTTGGAGGAGCAAGGGACACTAGAAGACAAGTGGCGGTGCATGTTAAGGTGACTAGCGATGTTTTGGGCAGAGGCACTGGGCTGGGAATTCCAGGCTGGTGCTAGTGCACGGGTGAGAGTCCTGAGCGCAGGCAGCTCCTCTGCTGGCCTGTCCAGAGGGGACCAGTGCCCCCTTTAAGACTCAGGGAGCAGGGATGGCTCCAGGGGATCCCTATGTGCTTCTTCACTATTAAGCCCAGCCTGTTCCCTTCACTAATGTCAAATGCTCCAAGATAATGGGACCAAGGCCTGCTTGAAATCAAAAAGAAATCTGAAACAGATGTTAGGGAACCTTTCTTTTTTTTTTTTTTAACTTTGAATATGAGGATGAGCCTAGCAATTATTGGCAGAACTCTAGCCTGTGTCAGAAACAATTAGCTGCCTGGCCTGAGACCAAATGGGTCCCCAGCTTCCTTTTACTTCCTTTCTGGCTCAAGCCAGATGTGTTTCCAAGGCTGAGCTGTGGCCTTCCCAATGGGTAGGTGGCCCTGGGTCCCTGACTCAGTCTGGAACTATAACCTCCCTGTTCTGCTCCTCCTGACCTTCTCTCTTCTGACCATTTCTCCTTTGCTTTCTAATTCCCACCCCCACCAATACTAATCAGGTTAACTAGGCAGGTGCACACACACAAACACACCAAACCCGCCACTTCCGATTTTGGCAACTGCCTCAAGATTCATAATGGTGACCAACCAGACAGGGCCATCCAAAAATGTATAATGCTCCTGCTCATCAAAGCCCCTCAGATAATCTTTCTGTGTGGAATTTACTCTTAGTCATAGCAACTGAATGGGCTGTTGGCTGGGGCCCTGCTTCAGAAATTCCATAGACTTTGGATTCAAGAACACCATTAATTGAGCACCTTTTGCGTGCCAACCACCCGACAAGCATATTCCAGCTCTTTTCAAGGTCTCTCCAGCTTTCTGTAGTGGACAGATCTCACGCTTCATCGGCTCCTGCCCCATCCTGCAGGACTCTCTCGTCTTGTGTGGAGGAACTCAGAATGGTCACCTAGAGGCTCCTGACTTGGCCAGGTATGTGATGACCATATGCAGCCTTTGGGAGAGCTTACTCGCCTGTCCTCGCCTGCCCATGGAGTCATCAGGGCTCTAATATCAAGGAGTATGACCAGGTCCCCAGAGCTCCCTCATCTGCCGCTCTCCAGAGACTCTGTAAGAGGACTTCCCTCCTGCCTCCCTACACCCTTCTCTGTGTTGCTTGGGTCTCAGGCTGTGCTGGCCATGGACTGCATTGTATCAGGTCCCTCTGGAAACCCATGCCTCCTCTTCTACCGCAATGTCCTTCTCCATGGGCTTATTCTAAAATGCCTTTGGCTTGGCTGGGTGACTGAGACCCCCAAGAGGTATTAGGCTGTCACCTCTTCCATGTTCTTGTGCCTTATGTCCTCGAGCTTACATTCTCTCTCTAGAAAGAGGGGCCTGTGTTCCCTCCCCCACACCTCTGGACATGACGGATGTCCCAGAGGTACCGTTGACTTTATCTCAGTGTAGGTTACATTGACTCCTCACAGTGATCCTGTGAGGAAGCTAACCAGGTAATTTTGTGGTCTAAATCGGTGGGTGGAGGCTGAACATGATAGAAGAGAGCTCACTGTGCTCCAGGAGTCCTGGGTTCTAGACCTGGTTTTGTCACTGATCCCAGAGGGGCACCATAGCTAAATTTGTTCTCCTCTGTGGTTTTCTGAGTTCCTACCCATGAACTGAAGATAGCAAGAACATGGCTCTCCAAATTCTCTTTCTGCTCTAATAAAAGGGATGCCTTGTTCCAGAATGGGCTACCTGGATCTTCTTGGCGGTCTCCTTACACACTCACCGCCTGGTGATACACCCCTTGGATTTCCTCAACACGTACCTTCAGTGCTTGAAGGACTGAGTCAACCTGACACCTGTCTGTGTCCCCGGTGACCTGAGAGTCTTGCTGCTTCTCTGCAGCAGCCTCCACGTTCACTTGGCCTGGCTTAATGAACACGGCCCCTGGGACCTGCTGGACTTCCTCTTCGACTCCTCTTCCTTCGCTCTCTACTTCCGCCACACTGGCCTCTGGGGATCCTTCACACACTGCACACCCTCCAGCAGCAGGGCTGGTCCCTCTTCCTGGGTCACTCTTACCCCAGAGACCTGGAGAGCCTGATCCTTCATCCTTCGCATGTTTGCTCACATGCTACCTTCTCAGGACTTCCCTGGTTGGTCTAGTGATTGAGATTTCATCTTCCAATGCAGGGGATGCATGTTCAGTCTCTGGTTGGGGAGAGATGGGAGCTAAGATCTCACATGTCTCAAGGTCAAAAAACCAAAACAAAACAGAAGCCATATTATAGCAAATTCAATAAAGACTTTAAAAATGATCCACATCCAAAAAATAAAAAAGACACTGCCTTCTCAGCGAGGCCTTCTAGGAATGCCCTTTTTCAAAGTACTCCCTATAGCGCTGCTCCTATCCCCTTTCCTGGCTTTATTTTCTCTACAGCACTTCTTAACATCTGGCTTATTCTATATTTTCCTTATATTTGTGAACTGTATTGTCTGTCTCTGCACATTGGGCTGTAAGCTCCAGAAAAGCAAGGAGTTTAGTTTTCTTTGTCTAGAACCAGGGCAAAGACATTGCACAGCTCGAAGGGGCACCCTTTCCATAGCATGTAATGCAGAATATGATGTAGCGGCTCTTCCTGAAATAGTGCTTGGCATAGAGTTGGCACGTAAGGCAGTTTTGTGGCATGAATAAGCCAGAATTAGCTGTCTATTCTTGGCAGAATTAAATCTCTTGCAAGCAGAATGTATATGGGAGTTTCCCATTCAAAGGCAACCGAGGCATGAAGTAGGATGATACAGGATCAAGTATCCTTGTGACACACATGGCAGAGCCCAAACACCCTGCTTTTGGTACCTGGATATAAGACATGTAGAAGTCTTATATTCATAAGGTACAGAGGAATAAAAATGGATACAAAAGAAAACAATAAATCTCATGAGCTTAGGATAATCAGACTCAAACTCAGTGCTCCAAGAGCAGAGAGGAAGAGTCCATTTCTTTTTTTGTTTAATTAATTTTTATTGGAAACTTCATGGACTACAGCACTCCAGGCTTCCTTGTCCCTCACCATCTCCTGGAGTTACTCAAACTCACATCCATTGAGTCAGTGATGCCCTCCAACCATCTCATCCTCTGTCACCCCCTTCTCCTCCTGTCTTTAATCCTTCCCAGCATCAGGGTCTTTTCCAATGAGTCAGTTCTTCACATCAGGTGGCCAAAGTATTGGAGCTTCAGGCTCTGCATCAGTCCCTCCAATGAATATTCAGGATTGATTTCCTTTAGGATTGACTGGTTGTATCTCCTTGCTATCCAAAGGACTCTCAAGAGTCTTCTCCAACACCACAGTTCAAAAGCATCAATTCTTCAGCATTCAGCTTGCTTTATAGTCCAACTCTCACATCCATACATGACTACTGGAAAAACCATAGCTTTGACTAGACAGACCTTTGTTGGCAAAGTAATGTTTTTGATTTTTAATATGCTCTCTAGGTTTGTCATAGCTTTTCTTCCAAGGAGCAAGTGTCTTTTAATTTCATGTCTGCAGTCACCATCTGCAGTGATTTCGGAGCCCAAGAAAACAAAGCGTGTCACTGTTTCCTTTGTTTCCCCATCTATTTGCCATGAAGTGACGGGACCAGTTGCCATGATTTTAGTTTTTTGAATGTTGAGTTTTAAGGCAACTTTTTCCACTCTCCTCTTTCATCTTCCTTAAGAGGCTCTTCACTTTCTTCCATAAAGGTGGTGTCATCTGCATGTCTGAGGTTATTGATATTTCTCCCAGCAATCTTGATTCCAGCTTGCACTTCATCCAGCCTGGTATTTCACATGATGTACTCTGCTTATAAGTTAAATAAGGAGGGTGACTATATATATATATACACACATATATCCTCTCTTTTGTGGATTTCCTTCCCATTTAGGTCACCAAAAAGCGCTGAGAAGAATTCCATGAGCTATACAGGAGGTTCTCATTGGTTATCTATTTATACGTAGTATTAATAGTGTATATGTGCCAATTGCAATCTCCAAAGGCCCCGAAATTCTGTTTTTAAAAGATTTCTTTATTTACTTGTTTCTGATTGCACTGGGTCTTCGTTGCTTTGCTAGTTGCAGCAAGCGGGGGCTGCCCTCCAGTTGCGATGTATGGGCTTCTCGCTGCGGTGGCTCCTCTTGTGGCAGAGCATGCTCTGTAGAGTGCATGGGCTTCAGTAATCATGGTGCTCAGACTGAGTTGCTCCGTGGCATGGAGGATCTTCCCTGGCCAGGGACTGAGCCTGTGTCCCCTGCGTTGGCAGGCAGATTCTTAATGAGTGGACCACCAGGGAAGTCCCCCAATTCTTGAGGAAGCTAAGAAGGGGGGAATAACCATGTTCACCAGCTCACTCTGATATAGAAACACATGTGCTTCTCAAAGTGTTTCAGGAAAAAAGATGAACTATAGATAGGGGGAAAAGAAGTTTTCTGGTTAACTTACAGTAAGATAGAACTTTCCAGTTACCCCCAGTCTTTCCTCCCTTCTCCCTTGTCCTATCCTGAACACTCTGGTTAACCAAGGTTGAGCCACATTCCTAGGGGGTCTAAGAGAAGTACCCTTGAGCTTACTGAACATTTGGCTTCAGGGACAGAAAGACATTTACCTGGTATTATGTCTTTTAGGCACAAAGGACTAAGTCATGGTTCTTTGTCTCTTTTTCTAAACTGCTGCTGCTGCTGCTGCTAAGTCACTTCAGTTGTGTCCGACTCTGTGCGACCCCATAAATGGTAGCCCATCAGGCTCCTCCGTCCCTGGGATTCTCCAGGCAAGAACACTGGAGTGGGTTGCCATTTCCTTCTCCAATGCATGAAAGTGAAAAGTGAAAGTGAAGTCGCTCAGTCGTGTCTGACTCTTAGCGACCCCATGGACTGCAGCCCACCAGGCTCCTCTGTCCATGGGACTTTCCAGGCAAGAGTAAACTGCGCATCTATTAATACAAAACCTAGCCTGGCAGTGGGGCACAGAGGGCTGGGCCAGAGCCACTCCACATGCTTCTGAGAAAGCTTTTGAGGCCATTATCTCCTGGACCGCAGCAGGAGCCAAAGTGGGTGTCATTAGACGCCTCTAAAAGGCTGGTCTGCATCCACCAGAGATACAGAAAAGGGTTAACTACAAAGAGGTGCTGGCTGAACAAAGGACCAGAGACAAGAAATTGTAAAATGTAGAAGAAAAGGAAAAGTGAGACAGGAGAAGTTAGGGGCAGATGGCAGTTCCCTAAACAATAAACACAGTGGGAAGTTTCTGTAATTGTGGGAGGCATGAGGGAAAAGGGGCTTTTAGAATACCATTAAGATAGGAATCTTCAAACCATGGCTGTTCCTAAGTCCAACAGACCCAGGCTGGCAAGGAAAGGGGTCCTCTCGGACTTTCAGGCAGCATTCTTTCTATACGCTCCTTAGTCTCCCTTTCTTTAAATACCTAAGGGAAAATACTGTAAGTTTCTCATGTCTGAAATCAGCCAACTCAGTGAAAGTAATAAGATGCATTGCCTCTCCAGGCTTGCTTACAGTGACACTGATGATAGAAGCCTCTACTGACAACTACATCGTTGATATGAAGGGAGAAGACCAACCACAGACTGAAGTCTGGACCTGCAGAAGGAGGTGGACACAGACCCAACCCCAAATCATCACCAGCCCATGTGCTGCAAGCAAATTTAAGACAGAATGAATATTGAAATCAGTAAAGACTTGAATTTAAATCTCAGCTTTGCTATTTATTAGCTGTGAGAATTTGGGGTGTCACTTTGCCTCTCAGAGCCTCCATTTTCCTTTCTGTAAAATGGGAACAATATCACAGTGTTCCAAAGGGCCAGTGGGATGATACAATGAAATGGCTCCCAGCTGAGGACTCTTTTCATGCATCACAACTGTCTTCACCTGCTTTTAGTGGCCCCGTCAGACTCATTGTATTAAGGGAGCTCATTAAAAATGGCAATGATGGTGTCCTTAATAGGAATGGTGATGACAAGGATGGAAGTATAACTCAACCTCAAGAAATCAACCTCAGGCTTAGATTTAGCCTGCAAGGTAGGATATCAAACAACAGGGAACTTGACAATCAGGATGAAGACATTCTTCAGACACTGCGGTTATTACACCAGGATGTTTTACAGTCACGTTTCTCACTTGTCTGCTGAATGCAACTGTTCACAGTCATAGTGATTATTGATTATATAGGTGAGTGTCTGTCTTTGTGGTATTTCTCCTGGATTAGCCAGATCATTAATTTCATGGCATATGCTGCTTACTGACACTTCTGAGAAATCTGAAATCTGAATAAACACTTTTACCAGAAATTATATTAGATTTAATATTTGACTAAGAGATTCCCAGATATTTAACATTACACCATAGTCAAGAGAGAAAGCTTGGGAATTCCTGTGTGACTTCAGTTTGTAACCCATGGCATTTTATTTCCCTTCCTTAAGGTCATTCAAGCACATAAGACATCTTTACTCCTTTTTCCATCCTGGGCATCCTTTTCAGGCTCTGAGTTTCCAAGGAGCCAGGGAGCATGCCTTAGATCTTCCTGAGGTCTGCCTCTCACCTCTCAGCCAGGACCACCCACCAGGCCTGTGGTGACCCCTAGTGATTTCCTCAAGTCTAGCCAGTTGCTTGCTGTACTGGTTTGAATTGCATGTATTCCTGTTTAGTCGCTAAGTTGTGTCTGACTCTCTGAAGACCTGTAAATTGTAGCCTTCCAGGCTCCTCTGTCCATGAGATTTTTCAGGCAAGAATAATGGAGTGGATTACCATTTCCTCCTCCAGGGGATCGTCTGGACCCAGGGATCACATCCGCATCTCCTGTGTCTCCTGCATTGGCAGGCTGGTTCTTTACCACTGAGCCACCTGGGAAGGGTTGAAAGGTAGCCACCCCAAAAGATACACCCATCCAGAACCTGTGAATGGGAACTTGTTTGGAAAAAGGAACTTTGCAGATGGAATTAATTTAAAAATCTAGAGATGAGTTCAACCTGAGTTGCCTCAGTGTACCCTAAACCCACTTACAAGTGTTCTTACAAGAGACAGAGATCAGCAAGCATGGCTGGAAAAGACGGGAAGACACATGAAGACGGAGATGGTGATGTAACCGCAGGGAACACTGAGGACCATCAGAGCTGGAAGAAGCAAGGAGGGATCCTCTCCCTGAGCCTGCAGAGGAACCACGGCCCTGCTGACACCTTGATTTTGGACTTCTAGGCTCCAAAACTGTGAGACTAAATTTCTGTTGTTTCATGATACCTGGCTTGTGATAATTGGCTATGGCAGCCCTACGAAACTAATATAGCAGTCCAGCCTGCTTTCTGCCAGGCACTGGTCTCTCCCAACTCTCTCTTCAGTAGTGCCTGGGGAGGGTAATTTATATGCACACATTCCAGCTTTATTTAGTTTACTTTACCTTTTAATATTCAGAGGCTTCAGACATAGGCATCTCAGCCTCACATCTTCAACCTGAAGATAGCGGGGATTTGAGGCTACAGTTAGTAGGTATCTTCCCATCCCTATGCTCATGATAGACAGTCATCTCGAGCACTCTCTCTCCTTACTCTGATTTCTCTTCTACAGCATCTTGGCAGGGGGATTTTCCTGGGACTTGCTTGCTTGCTTGCAATTATTTATTTATTTTTATATGGACCATTCTTAAAGTTTTTATTGAATTTGTTACAATATTGCTTCTGTGTTATGTTTTGGTCATGAGGCATGTGGGATCTTAGTTCCTCCACCAGGGATCAAACTTGCATCCCCTGAATCGGAAGCTGAAGTCTTAACCACTGGACCACCAGGCAAGTCCCCTCACTTATTTGCATTTATTCATAGACAAGGAGCTCACCAGCCTCAGGGCAGCCTGTCTGATTAGAGGCTATCTGCCTGTTAAGATGTAGTAGCCAGATGCCAAAACAAATTTGCTTGTTTGCCTATAACTTCACCCACTTTGGAGTAATATGAGATACACAGGTTTCCTATATTGGCAGAGAGCTGACACCATCCCTGGGTCTACTGGTGTCAAGGTGAACAGCCCTGCTTTCTCCAGGTAGTCAGTGTGCTGTGCTCTCTGGCCTCCCTCCAAATGCAGTGTGCTCTCCTCTGCAGCTGTTTCTCCAGCCCAGGCACTTTCATGGAGGCTCCCAAGGATGATCAGCGCTCTCTGGCCCCTCGCACCACAGCCCTGGGTGAGGGGACTAGACACCAATTGTCCTCCTGCTTGTTCGCCCCCCTGCCTTTAGGAAGAGTCCCACACTCTGCGATTCTGAAGAGGCTGATCAAGGGCGTCAACATTCTCACCCCAGGGAAAACAGGGACCCCTGAAAGAGCACCTCAGACCCCTGGACACAGTGGATGGGGTTAGATGGACTCTTGCAGGGGCTAATTTATGTTTATGAGATGTTGTTATCATGTAAGCCTGAGCCGCTCAAACTCTATTTTCCCGTTTCTGGGAAAGAACCTAATAGAAAATGCCTCAGACACAATGAAAAGCAATGGAGAAAGAGAGAAAAACAAAGAGGGCGGTGAGGGAAGGAAGAGATGAAGAGAGATGAGAGACTGAATTCTGGGGATATTCTTGGAGCATCTGGATTCAGCTCTGTTTAATGCTAACCCACCCCAGGACTTCTCATGAGCCTAAAGTTCCATCTTTTCTTGAGCTTGTTTGACTTGGTTTGATGCTTTTGCAAGCAAGAGTCTTGGTCAAACACATCCAGTCCAGCCAGTGCTCCTCTATGGGCCACCCAGGAAGGACTGACTGTGTGTGACTCTGGCCGTCACCAAACCTCCATGCTTCTTTCTGACTCTGCCTTCAGCCAAGATCATGCAGATTCCTTCCCTTATGACATCCCAACCTTGGCTGTCTCCTCATTTCACACTGGTCATTTGCAACCTAGTCCCCACCCTTCCCTGCCCTCTGTGCCCCATCTCTGAGCTCTGCTCCATTAGACCTCTTGTGCAGAGAGGTGTCCCCATGCCATCTGCAGGGCCCTCCTCAGGTCCAAAGCGATTCCCTTTGGCCTGATTGGTATCTGTGCAAGCCTCACATGGAAGCCATGCTGCACAGTCTCCAAGAAAGCTTGTGCATGCAACACGAGAAGACTCACCTTCATTCAATCCAATTTAACTGGAAGAAAAACAGCACTGAAAAACAATCTTTAGCAATCAATGCTATGATGAATTATGTAGCAAATCATAAGCATCACCCCCAAATATTATGCCTACAGGAAATGGCCTTATGCAGCTAATTGTTAACTGGGAAACTCTTTCATTAATTCAAATGGGTCAACATTTTAAATGATACTGTCATATAAATGCGGTGTGAAGGTTTACATGCAGATCACTCTAAGGTATCCCTTTTTTTTTTTTTTTGGTGAAGCCGACTAATGCTGCATTATGTTTTATTGTGCAATAAAATTATGTGCTAAAATTATGCTCATAAATGTACGCAAATGTAAACCAAGCTATTAGTTATGTTTTCACAGATAAAAGTCATTAGCATAGCTATCAAACTCTTCTTCCATTTGAATAACAGAATTATGTCTGGAGTCTCTGGCTGCCTTGCTGGGGCTCAGTCTCTGGGGGAACAAGTGTAAATCTTGTTGCCTGTTGGTTATGTGGGAGTTAGTAACCCGACCTGACTTCCACCCGCTGAGGCTGACTTTATACAGAGCCCACTGGGTCACTAGCTGAGGAAGGTCCCTTTCAGCATCTCTCAGCATCTCACATCCCTGGGAAGTCATTCTTAACACCTCCCCACCTACTTCCTGCTAATTAGACTTACTGAAAAACAATTGCAGATCTTTGGAGATTTCAGGAGTCTGACAGCATCTTTTAGCAACAGTCACAAGGAAACAAAGTTTCATGTATAATTCATGAGGCGCATGGTCATCCTGGTGGGAAATTATCTCCTGCCAGACTCCGCGACGGTGGTGTCCTGTCAGAACGGCCTACAGTGTATAATTAAAACCTGAACAGAACAAATTAATGCTGATTACTTTATAAACAATTTGAAAGCTTGAATTCTGTTCCCTGTCTTACGGGAAGAAAACAGATATTTCAGAAATGTGTAGATTTCCCCCCGCCCACTAATAGTTCTGCTAATAAAGGACCCTTGAATAGATATTACAGTTAATATTCTTTGTCCTCCAATTTGATTTCATGAAGCTCAACTACATGAAGTCAGAGACTCCAAACCAAAAATCTGGCAGGTGTTAAATTTCCATGATGAAAGTAACTCCCTGTCTCCTGTAAAGGCAAGTGTATCTATCTGACCAGGCCGATAAAAGCACCCTCAGGATATGAGCACTGTAAGGTCAGCTGGACATATCCCTTATTTGAGAGCCAGGGTCACAGAGGCCAGTGGAGAAAAGTGGCCTGAGGTCAAGCAGAGCTGTGGTGAGGTCACTGCTGGCCAGTCCAGAGCTCCTCAAGCCCCCTCTATTTTTGACTCAATCTGCATCAATTTTCTGAACAGTGTGTCTCCCTGCCTCCAACTCTGATCTCTTCAGATGGATTCTCCATACCTCAGTCAGAGCTGGCTTTTCAGAAAATGCATCATCTCACCTCCAGCATAAAATAATCAGTTCAACAAAACTCTGTTTAGTACCTGCCACCAGCCAGGCTCAGGCCTAGGGGCAGGGTGCAGTTACTGCTGTGTTGCGCTTAGTCGTGTCCAACTCTTTGCGACCCCATGGACCGTAGCCCGCCAGGCTTCTCTGCCCATGGGATTCTCTAGACAAGAATACTGGTGTGGGATGCTAGTGCCTACCCCAGGGGATCTTCCAGACCCAGGGATCGAACCTGCATCTCTTGTCTTCTGCCTTGAGAGGCAGATTCTTTCCACTGTGCCACCTGGGAAGCCCTAAGTGCAGGGTGTATGTCAGTGACTAAAATAGATCAGGTGTCTGCGCTCAGGGAGCTTATGGTTGGGTGGAGGGGGCAGATGATGACTGTGCTTGGGTCAAGGTTCAAGCTCTTGTAAGTCGTTGAAAAGACTCACCAAATCTTGGGCTCTTTTTCTCCAGCTTCACCTTCAGCAATCCTTCCTGCAAGAGACCACTTTCAAAAACCAAGGAAATAGGTCTCAGCTGGCTTTTTCCATTGCAAAAACCTGTGAAATTGAACTTCATGCCCTTCTGTTCTGTCTGCTCCACAAGAACCCTCAGCTAGAATTCGGTTTTCATTGCTGTTGTGCAGTCGCTCAGCCACATCTGATGCTTTGCAGCCCCATGGACTGCAGCATGTCAGGCTTCCCTGTCCTTCACCATCTCCCAGACTTTGCTCAAACGCAGTAATAACATTCAGCCTCACATCACAGCCACCCTGGCTGAGCCCTATTTCCACTGAGGTGGATAGTGCAACCAGGTCAGAGAAACACGGGACTGAACCAGCTATGAGTTCAAATTCTAGCTCAGCCTCTTAGTAGTTACCTGAACTTGAACACATTACTTTCTGTCTATGCTGTTGTTGTTTGTCAGTGGCTAAATCATGTCTGACTCTTTGTGACCCCATGGACTGCAGTACACCAGGCTTCTCTGTCTCTCACTATCTCCCAGAGTTTGCTCAAACTCATGTCCAGTTGAGGCAGTGTTGTCATCCAACTGTCTCATCCTCAGTCACCCTCTTTTCTTCCTGCCCTCAATCTTCCCCAGCATCAGGATCTTTTCCAATGAGTCAGCTCTTCGCATGAGGTGGCCAAAGTATTGGAGTTTCAGCTTTAGCATCAGTCCTTCTAAAGAACACCCAGGACTGATCTGCTTTAGGATGGACTGGTTGGATCTCCTTGCAGTCCAAGGGACTCTCCAGAGTCTTCTCCAACACCACAGTTCAAAAGCATCAGTTCTTCAGTGCTCAGCTTTCTTCACAGTCCAACTCTCACATCCATACATGACCACAGGAAAAACCATAGCGTTGACTAGACGGACCTTTGTTGGCAAAGTAATATCTCTGCTTTTTAATATGCTACCTAGGTTGGTCATAACTTTCTTTCCAAGGAGTAAGCGTCTTTTAATTTCATGGCTGCAATCGCCATCTGCAGTGATTTCGGAGCCCCCCAAAATAAAGTCTGACACTGTTTCTACTGTTTCCCCATCTATTTCCCATAAAGTGATGGGACCAGTTGCCATGATCTTAATTTTCTGAATGTTGAGCTTTAAGCCAACTTTTTCACTCTCTGCTTTCACTTTCATCAAGAGGCTTTTTCGTTCCTCTTCACTTTCTGCCATAAGGGCGGTGTCATCTGCATATCTGAGGTTATTGATATTTCTCCTGGCAATCTTGATTCCGGCTTGTGCTTCATCCAGTTCCGCATTTCTCATGATGGACTCTGCATATAAGTTAAATAAGCAGGGTGACATTATACAGCATTGACGTACTCTTTTTCCTATTTGGAACCAGTCTGTTCCATGTCCAGTTCTAACTGTTGCTTCCTGATCTGCATATAGGTTTCTTAAGAGGGAGGTCAGGTGGTCTGGTATTCCCATCTCTTTCAGAATTTTCCACAGTTTATTGTGATTCAAGTCAAAGGTTTTGGCATAGTCAATAAAGCAGAAATAGATGTTTTTCTGGAACTCTCTTGCTTTTTCCATGATCCAGAGGATGTTGGCAATTTGATCTCTGGTTCCTCTGCCTTTTCTAAAACCAGCTTGAACATCTGGAAGTTCATGGTTCACGTATTGCTGAAGCCTGGCTTGGAGAATTTTGAGCGTGTAAGATGAGTGCAATTGTGCGGTAGTTTGAGCATTCTTTGGCATTGCCTTTCTTTGGGATTGGAATGAAAACTGACCTTTTCCAGTCCTGTGGCCACTGCTGAGTGAGTCTTACTCCTTTCCCAATTTTGAACCAGGCAATTGTTCTATGTAAGGGTCTAATACTGACTTGCATACAGATTTCTCAGGAGACAGGTAAGGTGGTCTGGTATTCCAATCTCTTTAAGAATTTTCCACAATTTGTTGTGATCCACATAGTCAAAAGCTTTCGCATGGTCAATGAAGCATATGTAGATGATTTTCTGGAATTCCCTTGCTTTCTCTATGACCCAGTGTATGTTGGCCATTTGATTCCTGGCTCCTCTGCTTTTGGGCCCTCCTGGTAACTCAACTGGTAAAGAATCCACCTACAACATAGGAGACCCCGGTTTAATTCCTGGGCTGGGAAGATCCCCTGGAGAAGGGATAAGCTACACAATCCAGGATTCTTGGACTTTGCTGGTGGCTCAGATGGTAAAGAATCTGCCTGCGATGCAGGAGATCTGGGCTTGATCCCTGGGTTGGGAAGATCCCCTGGAGGAGAGCACGGCAGCCTACTTCAATATTCTTGCCTGGAGAATCCCCATGGACATAGAAGCATGGTGAGCTATAGTCCATGTGGTCATAAAGAGTCAGGCATGTCCTCTGCCTTTTCTAAACCCAGCTTGTGCATCTGGAAGCTCTTGGTTCAGATGTTGCTGATACCTAGCTTGAAGGATTCTGAGCCTCTAACTTCATGTTAATGTCTAAGGTGTGGTAGGGTTTGGGGATGGTGTTTGCAGTTCAGACAGCCTCTCCTCAAATTGTGTCTTCTGCAAATTTAATTTGGACTGTCAATTTTTACGTATCTTGGCATTGAACTTTTACCAGCATTTTAAGTGATATATTCAAATTATTTTATTCCATTTCTTTCCTTTTAGAATGTGAGATCTTCAGCATGCCAGCAATATTTAAGTGCCAAGATTGTGTAGGTAAAAAGCGTGTGAATTAGAATGCTTGACGGGGGTGATGGGAGAAAGCTACAGAAGAGGCTAGAAGGGCGTCTGTTCTCATTCTTAGTAATGAGCAAGTGGAGATGTACACACACTCAGCCCGGGAATGGAGATTAGACACCAGGGAGACTTTATTGAGAAGGAGGAATGCAGACTTGCAAAGTCATTCTGCATGAATGCCAGCTAGCTCCCTGTGAGGCACTGTACTCAGGCTGTGAATCCAGAGATGAGCATGACTTAGAGCTGCTACCCTCATGGGACTTAAATGGAGGTTGGAAGAAAGATGTAAACAAATAATTATGCTTACAACTCTGGGGTAACAATCATCCTTACAAGCAAGGGTCAAAAATTTCAAAGCCATAGAAGAAAAGATTGATACACTTAAAGACATTAAAAACTAAAAGTTCTGTGTAATAAAAGACTCAGCATAAACAGTTAATGATAAGCAAAAGATTGGTGGAAAACATTTGCAACATATATAACCTTGAAAAGATATTCAACTGTGTCATACAGAGTATCTACAAATCAAAAATTAGAAAAATAGGCAAAGGATATGTATTAGTTATCTACCACTGCATAACAAGTTGCTCTCATATTTAGTGACTTAAGACACTTATGATCTCAGTTTGGGTAGCTCTGGAATCCAGGCATGGCTTAGCTGGCTCTTTTCGCTGGAGGTCTCACGAATAACTGGACTCAAGGTGTTGGCTCGGGCTGCAGTCAAGTCAGACTCAGTTGGGGAAGGACCCGCTTCCAAGCTCACTCTCATGACTGTTGACTCTGATCCTCACAGGCTGCTGCATTGGGAGCCTCAGCTCTTCTCCGGCTGTTGTCTGAAAGCCATGCCCAGGTTCTCGCCAGGTGGGCGTCACCATAGGACAGGTTCAAACATGACAGGTTGCTTCAACAGATCGAAGACAAGCCAGGAGAAAAAAGTGTTAACAAGATGAAAGTCACAGTCTTTTGCAACCTAAATTTGGAAATCATAAAGTGTCATCTTTGCCCTGTTCTATTCATTAAGAGCAAGCCACTGGGTCCAGCCCAGCCTCCAGCAAAGGGGTTACACAAGGGCATGAATAACAAGGGGTGAGGGTCACTGGAGGCCAGCTAGAGGTCTGACTACCACAGGGTACCAAAGGGAAATCCACAGAAAATGATCTGTAAACTTATGAAAAGATACTCAGCTTCATTAAAGATGAGAAAATTGCAAATTTATAAAATAAGAAAGAGAAATCATGTATTATCCACCACATTGGGGAAAATTAAATACTGATGACCTCTAGTATGGGCAAGAGTTTTGGGAAATAAGTATTGTCACACATTATTGACAGAAGTATAAATTGATAATGAATGTAAATTTTACAGCTAACTTTTTATCCAGCAAGGGAATTTCAAAGAATCTACTGCAGAAAAATGCATGTTCAAGAATGTTCATTAAATAATGTCTCTGACAGTGAAAAATTGGAAACCACAGCCATAAGCATGGTTAAATAAATTATAAGACCTCTGATCTATGGAATTTAAGCCAGAGCTTGAAAGAATGAAGTAGATGGAAAGATCTTTAAAACATATTTTTAAATAAAGAAAGCAAACAGCAGGATAACTGACATAATGATATGTAAAGAAGATGTTGTACATATATACAACAAAATATTACTCAGCCATAAAAAAGAATGAAATGATGCCACTTGCAGCAACGTGGATGAACCTAGAGACTGTCACATTGAAGGAAGTCTAAGTCAGACAGAGAAAGACAAATATGATAACACTTATATATGGAATCTAAAAACAAGGGGTACGGATGAACTTATCTACAAAATAGAAATAGAACTATAGATGCAGAAAACAAGCTTATGGTCACCAGGGGGCAAGGAAGGGATAAATTGGGAGACTGGGATTGACTTATACACACTACTATATATAAGATAGATGACTAACAAGGACCTACTGTATAACAGGGAACTCTTCTCAATACTCAGTAATGGCCTATATGGGAAAAGTATCTACAAAAGAGTTGATATATGTAGATATATAACTGATTCACTTTTCTGTACACCTGAAACTAATACAGCATTGTAAACCAACGTAATATTCACTGGAAGGACTGATGCTGAAGCTGAAATTCTAATACTTTGGCCACCAGATGCAAAGAAATAACTCATTAGAAAAGACCCTGATGCTGGGAAAGACTGAAGGCAGTAGGAGAAGGGCACGACAGAGGATGGTTGGATGGCATCACCGACCCAATGGACATGAATTTGAGCAAGCTCTGGGAGTTGGTGATGGACAGGGAAGCCTGGCATGCTACAGTCCATGTGGTCACAACTGAACTGAAAGCAACTATACACTAACACAATTTTTTAAAAAGGTCAATTGAAAAGCACACACAACAAAACAAAGCTATTAATTTTCTATATGTACATATAGGTATGCAGATACATATGGAGAATACGGAAGGATACAGACCAAAGTGTTGCTAGCACTTACCTCTGGGGGAAGTTAGAAGAGAGGAAGGATAGCTAAAGAGAATTTTCCCTTTATCTGTTATAGTCTTAACTCCTAAAATTAGAATGTATACATGCATTATTTGTTCAAGTAAAAAATAACTGAAAAGAATGTGTTTTTTTTTAAAACAGTTACCATTGGTGGATATTATATTGATAAATCCATTCTCCTTGGAAAAGAGAGTATGCTGTAGCCACGATTCTTAGCCTGGATCCTGAATGTTCTTGAGGAGTATGAACCAGATTAGATTACACAGTTCTGAAGCTAGAGTGTCTCATAGTAAAAAGCAGAAAATCTAACAGGTTATTAAAAATGGAGGGGCTTTTGGAGCTGCTCCCTCAAACTCTCTGAGGTTATCTCCTCAAGGCAAAATATGAGAGTTTGGAAATACCATATATTCTATAGGGCCAGCAAATTTGGAAAACTCAGCAGTGGCCACAGGACTGGAAAAGGTCAGTTTTCATTCCAATTCCAAAGAAAGGCAATGTAAAAGAATGCTCAAACTACCGCACAATTGCACTCATCTCACATGCTGGTAAAGTAATGCTCAAAATTCTCCAAGCCATTTTGAGTTTATTTTTGTGTACGGTGTTAGAAAGTGATCTAGTTTCATTCTTTTACAAGTGGTTGACCAGTTTTCCCAGCACCACTTGTTAAAGAGATTGTCTTTTCTCCATTGTATATTCTTGCCTCCTTTGTCAAAGATAAGGTGTCCATATGTGTGTGTGGAGATTCCTTAAAAAATTGCAAATAGAACTACCTTATGACCCAGCAATCCCACTGCTGGGCATACACACCGAGGAAACCAGAATGGAAAGAGACACATGTACCCCAATGTTCATCGCAGCACTGTTTATAATAGCCAGGACATGGAAACAACCTAGATGTCCATCAGCAGATGAATGGATAAGAAAGCTGTGGTACATATACACAATGGAGTATTACTCAGCCATTAAAAAGAATTCATTTGAATCAGTTCTGATGAGATGGATGAAACTGGAGCCAATTATACAGAGTGAAGTAAGCCAGAAAGAAAAACACCAATACAGTATACTAACACATATATATGGAATTTAGGAAGATGGCAATGACGACCCTGTATGCAAGACAGCAAAAAAGACACAGATGTGTATAACGGACTTTTGGACTCAGAGGGAGAGGGAGAGGGTGGGATGATTTGGGAGAATGGGAATTCTAACATGTATACTATCATGTAAGAATTGAATCGCCAGTCCATGTCTGACGTAGGGTGCAGCATGCTTGGAGCTGGTGCATGGGGATGACCCAGAGAGATGTTGTGGGGAGGGAGGTGGGGGGGGTCATGTTTGGGAACGCATGTAAGAATTAAAGATTTTAAAATTAAAAAAATTAAAAAAATAAAAAAAAAAAAAATAAAAAGATTGATATTTAAAAAAAAAAAAAAAAAAAAATTCTCCAAGCCAGGCTTCAGCAATACGTGAACCGTGAACTCCCTGATGTTCAAGCTGGTTTTAGAAAAGGCAGAGGAAGCAGAGATCAAATTGCCAATATCCGCTGGATCATGGAAAAAGCAAGAGAGTTCCAGAAAAACATCTATTTCTGCTTTATTGAATATGCCAAAGCCTTTGACTGTGTGGATCACAATAAACTGTGGAAAATTCTGAAAGAGATGGGAATACCAGACCACCTGACCTGCCTCTTGAGAAATCTGTATGCAGGTCAGGAAGCAACAGTTAGAATTGGACAGGCAACAACAGACTGATTCCAAATAGGAAAAGGAGTATGTCAAGGCTGTATATTGTCACCCTGCTTATTTAACTTCTATGCAGAGTACATCATGAGAAACGCTGGACTGGAAGAAACATAAGCTGGAATCAAGATTGCCGGGAGAAATATCAATAACCTCAGATATGCAGATGATACCACCCTTATGGCAGAAAGTGAAGAGGAGCTAAAAAGCCTCTTGATGAAAGTGAAAGAGGAGAGTGAAAAAGTTGGCTTAAAGCTCAACAGTCAGAAAACGAAGAGCATGGCATCTGGTCCCATCCCTTCACGGGAAATAGATGGGGAAACAGTGGAAGCAGAGTCAGACTTTATTTTGGGGGGCTCCAAAATCACTGCAGATGGCGATTGCAGCCATGAAATTAAAAGACGCTTACTCCTTGGAAGAAAAGTTATGACCAACCTAGATAGCAGATTCAAAAACAGAGACATTACTTTGCCGACTAAGGCCCGTCTCGTCAAGGTTATGGTTTTTCCAGTTGTCATGTATGGATGTGAGAGTTGGACTATGAAGAAGGCTGAGTGCTGAAGAATTGATGGTTTTGAACTGTGGTGTTGGAGAAGACTCTTGAGAGTCCCTTGGACTGCAAGGAGATCCAACCAGTCCATTTTGAAGGAGATCAGCCCTGGGATTTCTTTGGAAGGAATGATGCAAAAGCTGAAGCTCCAGTACTTTGGACACTTCATGTGAAGAGTTGACTCGTTGGTAAAGACTCTGATGCTGGGAGGGATTGGGGGCAGGAGGAGAAGGGGACGACAGAGGATGAGATGGCTGGATGGCATCACGGACTCGATAGACATGAGTCTGAGTGAACTCCGGGAGATGGTGATGGACAGGGAGGCCTGGCATGCTGCGACTCATGGGGTCGCAAAGAGTCGGACACGACTGAGCGACTGAACTGAACTGATGGACACCTTAACTTGGGATCTATGGGAACCTCCATGAAATATGGTGAGATCAGATAAGTACTGAGGTGGCTTTCTGATCTCTAGTATCTGCAAGGCTATTGTTTCTGATGAACTGTGGTTAAAATATCAGAAGGCTTTCATACTAGTTAATACAAACAGCCATCCCGCAGCTGACAGCTTTTCCTCCTCTTGGACCTGCACCTCCCCATAAGTCAGCAGAAAAGTGGGACTGTCTGGTACACCAGGGGCCCCAGGACCTTTCCTGATAGGTTAGCATCAGTTGTGATTGGCCAGTGCCAGCCCACTGCTGTTGCTAGATGTATACATGATTTGAGTAAGTCAGGATGTTTGATGGGTATGTGGGGGTAATAATGATGCCCACCTATGTAGAATATTAAAGGAAATTGCAGGAGTAGTGAATCATCATAATGTCTCTTCCTTTTTCCTCTTTAGAGGTAGGTCATTATGGTGATGAGAAGAATTGAATTGGAAAGAAATTGGAGAAGTTATTGTAATATGGGGGCCCATATTAAAAAGAAATCCTCTCTGCTTCACCTGGCTTAGACATGCCTGAGGATAGATTTCCTGCTATTAATGATGCATCCTAAGGTTTTCTTACAAAGGCAATACAGACAGAAGGACAGTGCAACATAGGCACGTGGCGGTGGAAGCATGCTTGAGCACTGAATGCTACAGGAGACCGGACAAAAGGATGGGTCAGGGAAGGCTTCCTGGAGGAGGTGATCCCTGAGCCTAAATGATCTTTGAAAGACAAGAAAGAATCAATCAGCTGAAGAGGCTAAGGAAGGGTATCTGAGACAACGAGAAAAGTGACCAGAGGGCTCCCCTGGTGACTCAGTGGTACAGAATCTGCCTCCAATGCAGGGACACAGGTTCAATCCCTGGTCTGAGAAGATCCCACATGCTGTGGGGCAAGTAAGCCCATGCACCACAACTACTGAGCCACAACTACTGAGCAAGCAGTCTAGACCCCGTGAGCCGCAACTACTGAAGTCCATGCACCTGGGGGCCAGGCTCTGCAGCAAGAGAGAACCACTGTAGCGAGAATCTCGAGCACCACATCTAGAGAGTAGCTCCCACTCCCCGCAGCGGGAGAAGGCATGTGTGCAGCAAAGACCCAGCACAGCCATAAGTAAATACATACAAAATAAAATCTTTAAAAAGAGAAAAAAATCAGCCCCACACACACAAAACTCTCCAAAGTGAGTTTTACATGGTTGGAGAAAAGGGTGTGTATTATAGGGAGGGAGGAGGCTAAGTATAGAGGCCAGGATAGGTGTAGGTAAGTGTCCTTAGTGACATAACTGTTGCAGGAATGCGCCTTGCTGGGCTTAAGTGAAAGTGCCATTGTCCCACCTTTCATTTGCTAGCTGAAAGCTTTTCCTTAGTCTAGATTTTCCCTCTCAAAAATCCAATTCTGGGCCTTGCCACCTCCCTACACCCCTTGTCCAGGAAAAAGACTGAATATATTGAGCAAAACCGCTAGCATGATGGAAACTCAGGCAGCAATTGCGTTTGAGGATTCTCTGGTCAAGATATAACCCATGGCTGGAAAATGACTGACTTGGGATCCTACGATCTTGGTCCTCAACACCAATGGGCAGATTTGTTTACATGAGACAGTTGACCAATTGTAGACCAGGGAATTCTGGGTCTGGAAGGGCTTTTCTCAGGGGAGTGAGGTGGACATTCCACGGCCGTCACAGAATCGGAGTCCCAAGGGTGCCCCGTCAGGCAGCCTGCAGACGCCATCTTCACCTCCTCCACCCCTCCCTCTGCCGATGAGGATGCTGGGAAGGATGAACTCATCCAGCTCTCATGAAGACTGGGAGTTGTGATTTGTCTCTTCCAATCAGAGTCTGGTGTCAGGAATTCCGACCAAGTTCATGTTTACTCGCTATTTTTAACAGTTACCAGCAAAGATACCATGGATATGGTGTTAAAATTCTCTGAGCCTCAAACGCCTCAGCTATAAAATGAGGAAACAAATAACCTCACAGAGCCTCTCTGTAGATGCCCTGGAACCACGTGTAGTTGGGACAAGCTCTTTTTGTGCCATCTACCCCAGTCTTTTTCTGCAGCTCCTGGGGAATAGGATCATTTTTGCAGGAATCCCTTGGACAAACATTTTGATGGAGTTTTGGATCATGTAAAGGGGACACCCAGCTCCTGTTGCCAATGGTGAAGTTGAGAAAATGAGAAGAGAAACTGCTTTGTCCTAGGAATGCTTCTCAGTGGATAATTTTCTGGATGGTGCCAAATGGGCACCAACTGGTGTAGAAGAAATGGTTTATTTCTCAGTTTATTTGTTTCTTTTCTTACTAGTCCAGGGAGAAAGCTGAGGTGCCCAGATGGAGAAGCACCCCAGAAGATGACTTGAATAATAATGGTAAGACTGATGAGGAGAATGTAGGAGGGGCATTTTCCCTCCCTTCTTTATTAGTCTAAAAAGTTTTGACAGGACAGAAACACATGAGCAAAGGTACTGCATGGGAGGGGATCCCTGCATTATGTGACAGGTGGGGAAGGGGCAACCTATAGACAGCAGGTCAGAGGGTCTCCCCATGGAGGGACCTCTGGGGTTCTTCAGGAGCTGTGATGAATTCAGTTGAGGTATTTTTTTTTTCTTTTTCCTTTTTCCATGTTTTCTGTTCTGATTATTCTCAAATCCTTACCAGCATTATGCTAATTGTTTAGTCCTCCTTGGTCTTAGTGTTGGAAAATTATGTCAGAGCCAAAGTTTGGAACTATGAGGATAATGCAGGGCAAAGAACTGTGAGGATAATGAGGCTGTAGCAGCCTAAGGCAATGGCACCCCACTCCAGTACTCTTGCCTGGCAAATCCCATGGATGGAGGAGCCTGGAAGGCTGCAGTCCATGGGGTCGCTAGGAGTCGGACATGACTGAGCGACTTCACTTTCACTTTTCACTTTCATGCATTGGAGAAAAAAATGGCAACCCACTCCAGTGTTCTTGCCTGGAGAATCCCAGGGACGGGGGAGCCTGGTAGGCTGCCGTCTATGGGGTCGCACAGAGTCGGACATGACTGAAGCGATTTAGCAGCAGCAGCAGCCTAAGGCAGGAGCAGAGGAATGGCTGGAATGACCTCCAGCCCTACCAGTGACCCTGCAGGAATACCTGAGCTTGGGAGGCTCCTGGAAGGATAGGCTTCCTGGAGCTGCCCAGGAATGGAGCTTGAACTCTGAAGCTGGGAGTTGTTTCTGTATTGCAGAGCTAATCGGTCACCTCCTCCCCAGTCTGGATTCTGAAAAATAGACACAAGGGTCAAGGTGCAGGGTCACCAGTCCTGCTGACGAGGCACCTGGCACCAGAATGAGAGTCGTCTTCTACACTTTAGTCTAGCTGTCAATTGTCTGAGGGGGGGGAGCTGGGTCTGCGAGTCACCATGAGCTGCTTGCTTGGAGGGTTGCTGCGCCCTCACCTGACAATATGAGGGATCCATAGCACTAACCAGTGAAGCCACCATCACTTCCTTCTGTTACAAAAGAATGGACCAACGGAAGATATTCCTGCCAGTTCACACATCAGACAAACCATCTGTCCCAGGCGGGAACCTCAGAAAGGGTACAGCAAAGGACAGAAGATTTACACCTAACACCTTGAAGGAGAGAGAGAGAGTAGTTTCCCATGTGTATTAGGACTAAAATGATGCTTGATGGAGGGAAAAACTAGAGACCTATACTTATAATAGTAAGGTGTGAGAGGTAGCTATGGGATGGGTTAAAAACACACACCTAGGAATCATCCTGGCCCTGCTACTTACTAGCTATGTAACCTTGGGCATGTTACTCAGTATCTCTGGGACTCAATGTTCCCATCTGTAAAATGGAGTTTGATAATAACATCTATTTCATTTTTTGTTGGATTGAATTTGTGTTGTTATAAAGACTAAATAAATTAATACATGTAAAGCTACCAGGTCAGCATTAACTCATTGCTTTCAACCTCATGGATGCATACATACTCAACACAGCTCCTGGAACATAGCTGGCAGCAGTAAATGGTGGTCAAATCCTCTATTTTATCTTCGGGATGAAAATCATCACTAGATACCCTGACAGTGAGAGGGAGCTGTCATTGGGAAGAGCCATGGTTCTGGACATGGTCTACTTTTCAGAGAAAATATGATAGATTGTTCCAATAATAGCATTGGAGAGAAATTCCTTCCCCAAGTGGGGCCAGTGATTTATTCTCCAGTTGTGAGTGGAGATCGTTGCTAATGCTGTGTATGTAACCCTCGCTTTTCTAAACTTTTAGTGACTCTGAGTTTGAGCAATCCCTTGCCTAAGAGTCTGGAAAGCAGGCCTGTCTCTCCTGCTCACCTCCAGCTCCTCCCTGTAGCCCTCTAATGAAATGGTAGCCCCTGGGTAGAAACTGTGAGCTCTCAGAGCCCTCTCCAGCGAGAGGCTGGACTCGGCATGCCTGCTTCCTTACAGAGTGCAAAATGAGGCAAGAGGCCAAGACGATTTCCTCTTCTTTACTGCAACGTAAAAAAGCATCTCATTTTGCACGTGACACCTCTCAGGTGCTCATGCCCAGGCCATGATTAGCAGATAATCTCATAAAGGCCTGTGGTCCTGCTGCCAAGACCCACCTGTCGGAGAAAGTGAAAGCCTGTGGCAGAGACCCCTTCCCACAGCCTTGAAGGCTTGATCTGTTAAGTCACCCCTTTTCCATCTGAGGATAATCCAGGCTCTCCATTTCATTGCTGGCTTGGCTTCCTGGCCCCCATTTTACCTTCTCAAAGAGAAGCCTGCCCCTCAACCACCCAGACAGTACCAAAAAAAAAAAAAAAAAAAAAAAAAACGACCTCACTCATTCTCTGGCTGAGTCATAGAAGTATTGAGCTGGGAACTTTGGAAATTGTCCAGCAGTGAAACATTTCCATGTTATTTATAGGGAAAATGAGGCTCAGAGACATCAAACGACTTCCCCAGAGTCACAGCACAGAGGAATGGCACAAGAGGAGTTGGGATCTGGATCTCCTGACACTCAGCTGAAGAGTGCGTTGTCTACACTCCCACCATCCATCAGCTGGGCCTCTTTCTTGGCTGAGCGTTTATTGTCTCAGACCCAGCCAAGAAATACCTGCTGAGAAAGGGCACGCGTTCCCAGGCTGGCCTTGGAACATCCATCTCAGGCAATCACCGGAACCCCTGTTTGTGTTCAGCTCCACAGGGGCACCCAGTAGGGGACAGGAGGATTCACGACTGTGGTCAGCAGCAGAGGACACAGTGGGCTCGTAGCAAGTCACTGACTTGTACTCACTAGGAGACCTCGATGGGGTTAGGGTGGCCAGGCACAGTCTCTCTGGGTGACCAGCACAGGCCACTGCTCTTCCAGACTAGAGAGAGTGTAAAGGAAACGCTTTGGCATGGGCTTGGCCTTGGGACCGGGACAGGCCACTTTCTAGCTGTGTGACCCTTGGCTGTACAACTCTCTCTGAACCATGTTTTAAAAATAAGAGCAAAAACTGCTGACATCATTGGCTGTTGTAAAGATTTAAAAAGTGATTCTTTATAGATAGGCCTAGCATGGAGTCGGACTCATGGTGAGCATGCAGTTATTACCATTATATGATCCCTCCTACTTGTACCAAATCAGACAAATCACAGCCTATCTGAGCCTCAAAGTTTTCATCTAAGGGAGATTATTCCTACCACATAAATCTAACCATAAGTTAGTTGAGAAACACTCAGTGGGTTCTCCAGTCAGCATCAGTTTCCTTCCTTCCATTTGGCAAGTGGGAGTTCTTGCTGGCAGAAAGAAATGCAAGTCAGCTGAAGGTTAAAGCTCAAGCTCTGTTATTCTTACCATGGGTGCTAAACATCTCTGTCTATTACATATCCATATCTTTATATCTGTGTATGTGTGTATATAGATATATGGACATGGACATAGAAGATAGGTAGAGAAATAGAGATACGGGTAGAGATATGGATATATTACATCCATATCTTGGCTTCTCAGGTGGTGGCTAGTAGTAAGGAATCCATCTTCCAGTGCAGGAGTCCTAAGAGATGAAGTTTCGATCTCTGTGTTGGGAAGATCCCCTGGAAGAGGGCATAGCCACCCACTCCAGTATTCTTGCCTGGAGAATCCTATGGACAGAGGAGCCTGATGGGCTACAGTCCATGGGGTTACAAAGAGCTGGACATGACTGAAGTGACTTAGCACACACTCACATATCCACATCTATATCTGTATCTGTCTCTATAGCTATTCCTAGATGACATATATGCTGCCAGTATCATCCCTTTTAAAAACAAAACAAAGCAACTATTTGAAAAATTGTATTTGAAAAAACATTATAGATAAAAGTTTAAAGATAAATTAGTAAAATAATCTCACATACTACTACTCAGAAATAATCCTATTGAGAATAATTAAATTTTTGTATTTGTGCACATAGATAGAAAAATAGATATCTAAAAACACTTTAATAAAAATGAGATAATTCTAAACACTGTTTAGAAAATCGGAAGTACTACCTTTAACTTTCCTGGAATTTAATACAACAAAATATGCCAGAATCAAACTACAGGTTACTGAATATATGTGTCTCCACTTTAGGACAGTATTTTATGAAACAAATCCTTTTAAGGCTGGTCAAAGTGATTATGATGTATATCGAAGTGGCAGCCATTATTTCTTTTTAAACTACATGTTTCAATTTTTGTGTTTTGGCTGTGAAAGATGCAGACATTAGTACCCTTCCAAGTATTCCAACTCCCTCCCCACACAATTTGAATTTTGTTAGTTACATAATTTGTGTTACATTGTTCAGATATATAGTTCTGACTATCTGCTCTGTAACTAGCATATTTCGTTCAATCCCAGCTATGCTGACTGAGCTACCTTCTGTGGGGCGGGATGGGGGCAGATAATGAAGAATAAAAGAGTAAAACATATGGTATGTTAGAAAGTGTTCAGTTCAGTTACTCAGTCGTGTCCGACTCTTTGCGACCCCATGAACCAAAGCACGCCAGGCCTCCCTGTCCATCATCAACTCCCAGAGTCTACCCAAATCCATGTCCATCGAGTTGATGATGCCATCCAGCCATCTCATCCTCTGTCGTCCCCTTCTCCTCCTGCCCCCAACCCCTCCCAGCATCAGGGTCTTTTCCAATGAATCAACTCTTCACATGAGGTGGCCAAAGTATTGGAGTTTCAGCTTTAGCATCAGTCCTTCCAATGAACACCCAGGACTGATCTCCTTTAGGATGGACTGGTTGGATCTCCTTGTAGTCCAAGGGACTCTCAAGAGTCCTCTCCAACACCACAGTTCAGAAGCATCAGTTCTTCAGTGCTCAGCTTTCTTTATAGTCTAACTCTCACATCCATACATGACTATTGGAAAAACCATAGCTTTGGCTAGATGAACCTTTGTTGCCAAGGTAATGTCTCTGCTTTTTAATATGCTGTCTAGGTTGGTCATAATTTTTCTTCCAAGGAGCAAGTGTCTTTTAATTTCATGGCTGCAGTCACCATCTGCAGTGATTTTGGAGCCCAGAAAAATAGTTAGCCACTGTTTCCACTGTTTCCCCATCTATTTGCCATGAAGTGATGGGACCAGATGCCATGATCTTTGTTTTCTGAATGTTGAGTTTTAAGCAAACTTTTTCCACTCTCCTATTTCACTTTTATCAAGAGGTTCTTTAGTTCCTCTTTGCTTTCTGCCATAAGGGTGGTGTCATCTGCATATCTAAGGTTATTGATATTTCTCCCAGCAATCTTGATTCCAGTTTGTGCTTCATCCAGCCCAGCATTTCTAATAATGTACTCTGCATATAAGATAAATAAGCAGGGTGACAATATACAGCCTTGATGTACTCCTTTCCCTATCTGGAACCAGTCTGTTGTTCTGTGTTCAGTTCTGTGCTATGAAATAAAAACAACAAGTAAACCAGGGGGAAGGAAATGCAGAATGCTGAGGTGGGTTAGGGCATATCATGCGAGAGTAGGGCAGTTGGGGCAGCCTCCATTGAGAGATAGTGCTTAATATTGGTATACATATTAAATAGATTTATTACTTACCACTAGTGCTCTCTTTGGAGAAGGAAATGGCAACCCACTCCAGTATTCTTGCCTGGAGAATCACAGGGACTGGGGAGCCTGGCGGGCTGCCGTCTGTGGGGTCGCACATAGTCGGATATGACCGAAGCAACTTAGCAGCAGCAGCAGTGCTCTCTCATGGTATTTCAGTTCCTAAGTTCTTTTTTCCTACTTCTTTATTTCTTAATTGGCAGAATGTCATCGTCACACGATTGTGTTTAAGAAGGGCTCGTGGGTGCTATATTCCTAGGTTTCTCAGGTTTAAGAGTGTGTTGCTTTTATATTTAACAACGTTCTTGTGTGGCTGCAACATCCTGGGATGCACTTTCTTTCTCTTAGATCATCGTGAACACTGTCTTTTGCCATTAAATGCTACTGTGCAGAAGGCTGAGGCAAGCTTCACTTAAGCTCCTCGTAATGGTTTGCTCTTCCTGACTGAATGTTTGAAGTGTTCTTATTTAACTAGTAGAGACATATTTTGAGCTGTCAGTATTAAATTTTCCAGGAACATGGTATGTCTTTCTATTTGCATATTCAATTTTCTCCCTTTATCTGGATAATTTTAAAAAAGCATTACCTTTGGGTTGGATTTTTCTTATTTTTTATCTGTTAGGCTTTAAAAAATCTATTAGCTTCTTTGCACTTGTTTCAAATACCTTTGTTTTAATCTGCACTTGCTGTGATTATCCCAAAGTCTCCTCCGTATAAATAATTTATTTTCAGTGGAATATACCTGTTCCTTGCTCTAATTTTTGTATTAGCTCTATAATGATGTGGTTTGGGCCCTCAGTTTGTTTCTTTTAGATCCTCAATCTCCCTTTTTACTTTTAATCTCATTATCTTGTCTTTCAGCCCTACAGCTCCTAAATTTATATTCTTATTAAGATGTCCAGTAGCATAAAAGAAGTGTGAAGAATTTCTTTTTGTTTCTTTACTCTTTTTCCCCTTAGGTTGGTTCTTTGGTTCTCTCTCCCTTCCTTCCTTCCTTCCTACCTCTTTCTCTCCTTGCTGCCTTCTCTCTCCTGTCTCACTTTCTCTCTTCTTTCATAATGCATCGGCACTGCTCTTTCATAAATAAGAGAGGAGTTTTTATGGTACTGTTTCAACTCACCAATATAACATTTGTAGAAGCTCATTGTAAAGTGTCTGATTCTGTTTCCCTGCCTTAGGAAGCACCATCTGGGACACTGTTGCCTTAGATTCTGAAAGGGGCTGTTTCCTTGTCCAGTGGGGTGAACCAAGGCAGTGACTTAGATCAGGGACTCCATGGGTCATCCTGATTGGCTGGAAGGCTTAGACATAGACAGTAGGGAAAATGCCAAGACTACAATACAGAAACCCAAAGAAACTGATCTGAGGGAACCAGGAATTCAATTTGTAGTATCCAAACTGAACACTTAGTATCTACAGTGGCTGAGAGATACAGAAAATCTGGTGTTTTGTCTAGGCTCTGCAACTTACTGGTTTTATAATCTTGATCCTCTGTTTTCTCATCTGTACAAGGGGGTTGACAATGTTATTTCCCCTACAGAATTGTTGTGAGGATTAGATGAGGCAATGAAAGCAACAGCTACCTCAGAAGCTGACAGCTTTAATAAACACTAGCATTTTCTGTCATTATAATTACTAATATACAAAGTTCTGGTAGGCATTGATATCAGAGACTGTCTAATCAGAAGATAGTGCTGAGCAGCAGAAAGATGTATTAAAAGTGACACTAAGTTAGTTTGGTGCCAGCCACAGTATTTAAGGCTATTGGTTAATCATTCACCCTAGGACCCCAGACTGTGACTGGGAGTCACAGAGAACTCAAACTCCCACCTCCACTGTGCTGGTGAGAGGTCAGGGAAAAGGGGGTACCTATGAGAGCCAAATAGAGTGACTTGCTGTGGTCTAGTAGTTTTTGAAATGTATTCCCCAGACCAGTGACATCATCACTTAGAAATCTGTTAGAAACACAGATTTCTCGGGCCCATTCCACACCTACTGAATCAGAATCTCAGGAACTGAGATAAGGAAATTTGTGCTTGAGTAAGTTCTGCAAGTGATGCTGGTGTCCTTTTAAGTTTGAAAAGCATTCTCCCTTCTCCTGCTAGGCTGGAGTTTGGGGAATTAAGAGGCCAGGATGGGAAGGCAGTGCTCCTGGAGGGCCTTGGCCAACATCTTGGAAATTTGAAGTAGGCTGTGACTTTGTACGTAGAATTAGACTAAGTTGTACTCATTAATGGGCTCCCCAGGTGGTGCAGTGGTAACAAATCTGCCCACCAATGCAGGAGCTGCAAGAGACGAGAGTTCCATCCCTGAATCTGGAAGATCCCCTGGAGTAGGTAATGGCAGCCCACTCCAGTATTCTTGCCTGGAAAATTCCATGAACAGAGGAGCCTGGTGAACCCCACCCATGGGGTCATAAAGAGTCAGACATGACTGAGCAACTGAAGCATGCATGTGTATGCTTGTTAACAGCAA
The DNA here is from genome assembly GCF_042477335.2 of Ovis canadensis. Classification (NCBI taxonomy): domain Eukaryota; kingdom Metazoa; phylum Chordata; class Mammalia; order Artiodactyla; family Bovidae; genus Ovis; species Ovis canadensis. The sequence continues at coordinate 44,554,056 of NC_091259.1, forward strand.
AAAATATTTTAAATAGGCATACAATCAACCTATTTTTTCTTCTAAATATACATATTATCTGTATCATCTGTGTCTATAAGGATACTCCTATGCTTACCTATTTTTTTTATTGAACTATAACTTTGATTATGAAATAATAAAATACAGAAAAACACTTGACTTCCATGGTTAAGGTAAAAATCTGGAACTTACCATGAAATCAGAGTATCATCTGCCACCTGGTGGCAGCCTACCCTACTGACAGATTTTAACAGCAATAAGGATCCTAAAGATCTCAGAAACATAGGAGTTAGGGGGCATCTTGGATCTGAAGAAATCAGGGGAAAGTTTCCCCTCATGTCAGGTCATTATGGTTTCCTTTCAGAGAAGTGGGTGGTGGGGGAGAGCATGGATGTTAGACAGAATTGGGCTAGGACAACTTTTGGAAAGGCGTTTAACGTCTCTGAGCCTCAATTTCCTCAGCTTGAAATGCAGGTGAGAGTATGTTAGGTGATAGTATGTTAGCGCTTCCAGCTCCAGATTATTGTGGGGGTCAAATGAGGTAACTGGTTGAAAACAGCTGGACGTGTTTGGAAAACTGTTAAGAGCTGCCCAGATGTGAGTTGTTTATTATTTAGATTTGAAATTTGGTCTCCAATTGTGGAATGTAGTGTTCTCTGTTGGAGGAATTCTAGATATTAGCAAGCAGGTGGAGAAGGTATTTGGTGTTTGGGTTTGTCTTAGAAAAACTTTTTAAAGGACCTAGAGGAGGGAGATTCTGCCCTGGGTTATCCCCAACTCTAATTTAGGAGGGAAAGAAGACTAACGCTGTGCCCCCACTGAGGTGATGGGCAAGAAGACCAAGGATTCTGGCTGTGGGCCATTCTGCTGCCTCTTGTCCTTGTGTTGTCTCAACTCAAGGGGAAGAAGGGTGGGGAGAAGACGAGATAGAAGTTTAAAGAGACAAAAGTGGTTATGAGTGAAATGGGGAGAGAGAGTGAGAGGATGGAGGGCAAGATAGAGGGCAGGAAGGGAGTTGGTAACAGAGAGGGTCAGAGAGAAGAAAGAGAATGTGGAGGAAACCACATTGAAAGAGGGCTCAGACGGAGGGAAGCGGGGAGTACCTGTGGCTGGTGCTGCGGCCTTAGCGGGTTCTAGGTCCTTCCAACCGGCAGCACTTTCTGTGAGTCCACTTTTGCATCTGAAACTCTTCTTTCTTCAGGGACCTTGTGCTTTTGTATCCATGAAGTGTTTGGATCCAATGTGCTCAGTGAAAGGGAAGACTCATACATTGCTGGAAAAAGAGACCAGCTGTCTTTGAAATCATCTAAATTGTCTCTATTTGTAAAAAAAAGTTACTCTTCCATTGCTGCCAGATCTGAAAGTCCAATTTGCCAGGATAATATATCCGGTGTGGATAAAGATTTTCAAACTTGAAGCGTTGGTTGCTTAGCAACACAGAGGCATGAAGTGCCCACTTGGGATTGGCCACTGAACCTTTCAGGGGACCAAACTTCCCCTGGCATTAGGGACTAGGCTGGGAAGGCAGGCGAGTTCCCTCAGGCCCTGGGCCCACTGTCCCTCCCCTTCCAGATTTCTTCCCAGGTGCTTGAGTCTAATACAACATAAACAGAGGAAGAAAAGGAAGCAGGGAGAGAAGCAAGGAGAAAGGGAACCACCTAAAGACCAAAGTCCCAGGGAAGAACGAGTTAAAAGAAAAACACCAGTTGTGCTTACGACTTGATCGTTGGTCTACAGCACACATTCAGACAGCTACTTCTCAAGTGGTATGGAACAAGGAGAGTTTTGTTCTTTCACAAAAGCTTTTTTAATGTTAACTTTTAAAACACCATGCACAGTATCATTACGGCTATTTCTCCTGCTGTTTAGAAGAATGCTTTCAGTCTGTGCATGGAGTGTGTGTGTGTGTAAATCACTCAGTCATGTCTGATTCTTTGCAACCTCATGGACTATATAGCCCGCCAGGCTCCTCTGTCCATGGAATTCTGCAGGGGAGAATACTGCAGTGGGTTGCCATTCCCTTCTCCAGGGGATCTTCCTGATCCAGGGATAAAACCCTGGTCTCTCTCATTGTAGTCAGATTCTTTACTGTCTGAGCTACCAGGGAAGCACTGCCTTTCTCTCCTCATTGACCCAGCACTCAATCAAATGTTTGAGGCCCCAAGTTTCAAGCTGGGGACTGGGAAAGAGAAGGGTGGACATTGCAGATCTTCCCTCACTCCCACTCCTTTTCTTGGCAGTTACCCTGATTGTTGGTCCAGTTTCCATCTTCTAGCCTTTACACGGTTCTTGCACTAGCAACAAAGATGACTACATGCAAGGGCTGTGGCCCAGACCTAAGCTAGCATGCACAATCCCACCTTCCTGTCACAGTTAGTTCAGGGAGGGGCCTGTTGAATCCATTCTGGCTATGGAGCTACAAGAAGAGCAATTTGCTAGGAGTTCCTAGGAAAGCTTTTCTTCACACATACGGAGAAATTTCTAGGCATGGGCCGTTTTTTGTTCTCTTTGCAGTCAAATGCTTTGCCACTGAGTTTTTTGGTTCTCTTTGGATACTTACAACCATTAGGGGGACAATGAGAAGGAGACAGCCTTAGGGTAAAGCTGAACCTAAGAAGGACAGGGTGAAGAGAGAGAAAACAAATAAACAAAGGAACAACTTCTTGTTGAATGGTTAGGTCACTGAATCAAACTGCTCCTAAAGCCCAGCTTTTTCTTGAATCTCCAGTTATATAAACCAATAATTTTCCTTTATTGTTTAAGCTTCTTTGAATTGGGTTTTCTATTACTTAGAAGCAAACATTCCCTATTTACATAGTAACATTTATTGAGCACCTACTCTATGCCCGACACTCCATGAAATGCTTTTATGTGTATTAGTTGCACCTAATCTCCATGGTAACCTGGCAGAGAAAGCATAACGTTTCCCCTTTCAACTGAAGAGAATTCCAGTTTTAATATTGCAGGGTTTTGTGGCAGAGCTAGAGTTTTAACCACCAGTCTAACTGTAGAGCTCAGGCCTGCCCCCAGGCTCAGATTCTCAGCTGGCAGCAGAAAACACCTGCTCTGAGCAGAGATGGCAGCGAAAGATGAAGGTATGGGCAAGTCTGAGATGACCGGACTGATGAAGCTCAAGACCCTGATAGCTCAGTTGGTAAAGAATCTGCCTGCAATACAGGAGACCCTGGTTAGATTCCTGGGTGGGGAAAGTCTGGTGGAGAAGGGATAGGCTACCCACTCCAGTATTCTTGGACTTCCCTTGTGGCTCAGCTGGTAAAGAATCTGCCTGCAATGTGGGAGACCTGGGTCTGATCCCTGAGTTGGGAAGATCCCCTGGAGAAGGGAAAGGCTACCCACTCCAGCGTTCTGGCCTGGAGAATTCCATGGACTCTATAGCCCATGGGGTCGCAAAGAGTTGGACATGACTGAGAGACTTGCACTTTTAAGACGAGGGCCTTCAGTAGAATTAGCAGTGGGCTCAGATGAGCTGGCTTGTGCTGGGTCCTCACGTGGCAAACCGTCTTCTGACACCACATGGCCCTCCTCCACATCCAGGCCATGGCTTGCTTTAAATGCCAGCTCGCGGGGCACCATGACGGATGACAACTTAATGACAACTACTCATGCCTTTAAACATATGCAAAGGTTGTGAAATTTTATTTTACTTAAATAATGCTTCCTAATTTAATGTTTTCCCTTCCGTCTTTCTCTTCCAAGTCAAGATAACTCAGCAAAGCCCTGGAATGACAAGGCCATTGGGACATGACTATACTAGTTAACCTTCACAGAACATTTTCTCTGTGCCAGGCACTCTTCCAAGTGCCTTCCATATGTATCGTGTATGTTACCGGGCAGGGTGTAGTCCACCTGCCTCCACTGCAAATGTGGAAATGGAGGCTCAGAGAGGTTAAATAGCTTGGCCAGGGACACACAGCCAGTGCTCTCAACCACTATACTATATTGCCATTTCATATGGGCAGAATGAACAAAACCTCCTGCCAAGGTTCTTGGTGAACAGAATATAATAGATGTAGTGATAGATGGGGCATGCCCAACTCTAAGTACTAGAACAACACCATTCAGTATGGAAATGAACTGAGTGTCACTTTGAAGCTGTGAGACTGATAGTTTTAAAAAACATGATACATTTTATAATTCATTTGTTGTTGTCGTTGTTCAGTCACTCAGTCGTGTCTGATTCTTTGTGACCCCATGGACTGTAGCACACCAGGCTTACCGGTCCTTCACTATCAATTAGTACCATACTTTAAAAAGTTATCCTCCATGCCATACCCTTATTTCTGAAAGAAAGAAAACCAGAAAAGACTATATAAAAATCTTTCAAAGAGAAAAATGATGAGAATAGCACTGTTGGACATTAAATGTACTACAGATCAGTAGTAATTAAAGCTGCCTTGTCTGTGAATGGAAATAAACAAGAAGATCAGTGCAAAATAACAGAAAGTTCCTCCATACTATTATTTGGTAGGTAACAGAAGTAGTATTTCATGTGTGGCAGGCTGGGCAAAATGTGGTACATAGAAATATATTAATCTGGACTCTTTCCTCCTACCCTTTACTACATCACATTCTCAGTTCAGTTCAGTCGCTCAGTTGTGTCCGACTCTTTGCGACCCCATGAATCGCAGCACACCAGGCCTCCCTGTCCATCACCAACTCCTGGAGTTCACTCAGACTCATGTTCATCCAGTCAGTGATGCCATCCAGCCATCTCATCCTCTGTCACCCCCTTCTCCTCCTGCCCCCAATCCCTCCCAGGATCAGAGTCTTTTCCAATGAGTCAACTCTTCGCATGAGGTGGCCAAAGTATTGGAGTTTCAGCTTCAGCATCATTCCTTCCAAAGAAATCCCAGGGCTGATCTCCTTCAGAATGGACTGGTTGGATCTCCTTGCAGTCCAAGGGACTTTCAAGAGTCTTCTCCAACACCACAGTTTAAAAGCATCAATTCTTCGGCACTCAGCTTTCTTCACAGTCCAACTCTCACATCCATACATGACTACTGGAAAAACCATAGCCTTGACTAGACGGACCTAAGTTGGCAAAGTAACGTCTCTGCTTTTGAATATGCTATCTAGGTTGGGATTTCTTTGGAAGGAATGATGCTGAAGCTCCAGTACTTTGGCCACCTCATGCGAAGAGTTGACTCATTGGAAAAGACTCTGAAGCTGAGAGGGATTGGGGGCAGGAGCAGAAGGGGATGACTGAGGATGAGATGGCTGGATGGCATCACGGACTCGATGGACGTGAGTCTGAGTGTTCACTCTGGGAGATGGTGATGGACTGGGAGGCCTGGAGTGCTGCAATTCATGGGGTCGCAAAGAGTTGGACACAACTGAGCGACTGAACTGAACTGATCTAGGTTGATCACAGCTTTCCTTCCAAGGAGTAAGCATCTTTTAATTTCCTGGCTGCAGTCACCATCTGCAGTGATTTTGGAGCCCCAAAAAATAAAGCCTGACACTGTTTCCACTGTTTCCCCATCTATTTCCCATGAAGTGATGGGACCAGATGCCATGATCTTCGTTTTCTGAATGTTGAGCTTTAAGCCAACTTTTTCACTCTCCTCTTTTACTTTCATCAAGAGGCTTTTGAGTTCCTCTTCACTTTCTGCCATAAGGGTGGTGTCATCTGCATATCTGAGGTTATTGATATTTCTCCCGGCAATCTTGATTCCAGCTTGTGCTTCTTCCAGCCCAGCGTTTCTCATGATGTACTCTGCATATAAGTTAAATAAGCAGGGTGACAATATACAGCCTTGATGTACTCCTTTTCCTATTTGGAACCAGTCTGTTGTTCCATGTCCAGTTCTAGCTGTTGCTTCCTGACCTGCATACAGATTTCTCAAGAGGCAGGTCAGGTGATCTGGTATTCTCATCTCTTTCAGAATTTTCCACAGTTTATTGTGATCCCCACAGTCAAAGGCTTTGGCATAGTCAATGAAGCAGAAATAGATGTTTTTCTGGAACTCTCTTGCTTTTTCCATGACGTTGACAGTTTGATCTCTGGTTCCTCTGCCTTTTCTAAAACCAGCTTGAACATCAGTAAGTTCGCATAGATAAGTTAAATAATAAAATATAAAAACTAAGGCCACAAAATATCTATGGGAAATTTTAGGATGGGATTCAGGGAGGCTTTCCTAAATATTGCATCCACAGAAGGAACCATAAGCAAGTTTATAGATTTCACAACATAAAACAAGTATTTCTGGATAGCAAATATATCATAGAATATATGAAAGACAAAAGGTTCACAGCAATAGTATATAAACAGCTCATAAAATCAGTATGATAAAATGGTGAACATAGCAAATAAAGAACATCAGGCCACTTTTATCAATTATTAATGGAAGGATGACTTTACACATGATGAAACACAGTGTGACAAAACAGATCACAGACCTTAGACATTTGACCCAGCAACTCCCCTTCCAGATACTTATCTTAAGAGAAGGGCCGGACAGATGTGCAAAGGCATCTGTGCAAAAGATGCTCATCCCAGTGTTATTCATGAGAATTTAAAAAATTGAAATTAAGCTAGCTGTCTGAAGAGATACATGACAATATCTCTCCATTCAAAGAACATTTAACAATGATTAATAAGGATGGTATAGATGTGTATATTTGCTGACATCAAAATGTGTTCTTGATATATCCTTAAGGGGGAAAAGGAAGGTATCAAAATATGATCATATTTGTGTATAGATGTAACCTTCTTTCTCTAAGTATAAAAATGCCTGGCAAGCAATTCACCTAAAAGTAAATATATTTGTTCTGTCTGTGTATTTCTGTTTTCCAATATTTTCTAAAATAAATATATATATTTTTATGTAATAAATTTAAATACATTAGCAAGTTATTTTGTAAGTATCAAGTATTACATGATACAAAGCAAACAAAAACTGAAGATGTGTCTATAAAAGAAAAGACATTTTTCCCTTTTCCTAGCCCAAGTGACTTGGGAATTGGCCTGTTGGGTTGCAAGGAAGAGCATGAGCTTGGAAACCCAACTGACCTAGGTTGAAATCTCAGTTATTACATACCAGTTTTAAGATTATAGACACACCTCTTAACCTCCCTGAGACTCAGTGTTCTCACCCACAAAATGAGAGTAATATTACCCTTATAAGATTATTATATGGAATACATTAAAATGATAAAACTTTCAGTTCAGTGACTGGTACATAGAAGAGTCTTAATAGATTGTAAGAAATATTACCCTCCTTTAATACTCAGCTCCAATCCCTCTCTGGGTGTCTTCACCAGCTACCCCAGACAGTTCATTCTTTTACTGTTTTTAATAGCCCTTTATAGGCACTTACTATTTTTCACTGTCTTTTGACCCATTAGATGTGAGCTCCTGGAAATCAGAGATGAAGTGAGCTTGCTTCTGAGTCCTAAGTACTTAGGTCAGTGCTTGGAACATAGTATGGCCACATGAAATAATTGTTAAATAAATGAATAACAATTATTGTCAATGGTAACAAAGTAAAAAGTCTACATTTCCCTAAGGGGATTTAAAGGCTTGCATTTACTCACTGGTATGCTGCATTTAAAAAAGCTTTGACAAACCTAGATAGTATATTAAAAAAGCTGAGACATCACTTTGATGCCAAAGGTCCATATAGTCAAAGCTATGGTTTTTCCAGTAGTCGCGTACAGATATGATAGTTGGACCATAAAGGAAGTTGAGCACCGAAGAATTGATGTTTTCAAACTGCAGTGCTGGAGAAGACTGTTGCTTGTCCTTTGGACAGCAAGAAGATCAAACCAGTCAATCTGAAAGAAAATCAACCCTGAATCATCATTGAAAGGACTAATGCTGAAGCTGAAGCTCTGATACCTTGGCCACCTGATGTGAAGAGCTGACAAACTGGAAAAAACCCTAATGCTGGGAAAAATTCAGAGCAGGAGGAGAAGGGAGTGACAGAAAGTGAGATAGTTGGATGATATCACCAACTCAATGGACATAAGTTTGAGCAAACTCCAGGAGACAGTGAAGGACAGAGATGCTTGGCTTGCCGTGGGGTCACAAAGAGTTGGTCATGACCTAGTGACTAAACAACACATGAATACTATTTTGGAATATCATTTCATAAAGAAATTTGATTATATTATGATTTCATAAAGAAATGGGATTATGTAATGATATATAAGATATGACAATGGTGATCGCAAATATTTAACACTAAACTGTATACCCAGCAACATACTAGGTACTATATATATAATATTTATATAGTATGTATATACTACTTACATAGTATAAATTATATGTATATAATTTCATTTATTACTTTCAAAAGATACACAATGAAGAAACTGATGGCTAGGGAGTATAAAACATTTGCCTCCAGTATCTAGAAATGGCAGAATCAGGATTTGAACCCAGTCTTTCTGGCTGATTTAGGATCCTATGTTCTTCACCATGACCCTCTCCAGATAACATTTTAAAGGCTCCATTGAGAAGAATGCTGATGGCCCTGTAGCAGCCAGCCCAATGGGCCTCAGTAGCACTCTGGAGAAGCCTACAGTGGTGGAAAATGAGGAAGAGGAAGTGGGTTATGCTAAAGAGATAGGAAGGAAGAATGATGGCAGAGAGAGGGTGGGAGATGACAGGGAGAAACAAAACTGACATTAGACTGAATGAGAAAAAGCACCATTGACCACTGTGGCCTACCATCATGGGATGCAGCATTTTTATTATTTGGGCACAATTGTGAAGCAGGCAGAAATGCAGAAATTAGGCAGAAATGAAAGATGTGAAAATTTATTTTGTTTAGTCTCACAGTTTAAAAAAATCAAACTTTATGAAATAAATATATTGATTTGTTGTGTTGAGTTAAAGCAAATTGACCGTCCAGAAAAATCTTGGCAAGAGGAAGAGGTCTTTTACCTCCCATCCCCGCAAGCCCTAACCTTCCCCCCACCCCATAAGCCTTTTTGGTGTTCTATTTCTGCTAATCCTTGCTAAGAAGTAACTAGTGAGCAAGAGGTTAGCTGATGGGGTCTCAAGGTGTGACCTTTCCCAGGGGCATTTGCATGTTAATAGAGGATACTGGGAACCCAGGAACAGCCTCCAGGTCTCAAATGAAAGAAGTCCTGAAGGTGGAGGAGAGGGGTGGCTCGGCCCCCAGGGGCCCTGCTGTGGAGGCCACGTTGAGTTGGCCTGTGTGGATGGCCGCTGGTCTGGGCTTTCCTCCAGCTGCTTTTACAAAGAAATGGTTTGGAGAAGAACAAAGGGATTGTGTTTATTCCCCCGCAAGAGCTCCATTGCCAGGGCTGTGTGCTCGGTGCCCAGCTCGGAGAATCTGGACTCAGGAGGCTTTCCCTAATGGTAATGAATGAAGAATCACCTCCCCACCCCCTACAACACACAGACACACCTTTAGCCCTGTTGCCTATGAACCCCTTAAACTCCAAAGCCCACAGCCAAGACCTGGGCAACTTCTTTCTAGTGATAAGAACATGGCCAAGAAGAAATGTCTACTATTTGCATTTTTATTATTTTCCTGTCTTAACCTGAAAACTTGTGCTGACTTGCATGACCTCACTGACCATGTTTCATCTTTCTCATTGAACTGTAGTTAAGACAATCTCCTACAGCCCAACTGCAGAAAAGGAAATTCTTACATGGACACAATTTTGTGCACATGCACACTTCAGGGTCCTGGGGAGGGAGAGCGGGAGGGGAGCAGATGGGGATAGAGCAGCGAGGACAAGACTACTTTTCTGTTTGGCTGAATTCATCAAAAATGCCCAAACCCCATACCGAACATTCATCACTAATTAAATCCTAGCACCATAATTCAGAGAAAACAATTACAGCATTTAGAATTTTTAAAGGAACTATTATTGCTGCCTTGGCCCTTTTAAAAATTATGCTCCCCAAAGGACAAAATGTGATCCATTAATATGTATGTATTATTACTTTTTTTTTCATAAGGGGAAGATTGCTGATGCCTGTGAATATGGAAGCATTTATCGGTTGCAGACAGCCGCTTCGTTGACTTGCAGTTTTAAGTGCAGTATTTTCTAGAATCTAAAAGGCTATAACATTAATTACCTTTTTGCTTTTAGCTGGTAGCCTGCTCGTTTCTCCCCCATGTTCTCTTCTCTTACCCTGCCCACTTGGGTAACCAGTTATCCAGGGTAGGGTTTGGTCAGAGCCAGGAGTCAAAACTGTTATTGGGAAAGATCATGCAATATTTCATTCAATGGAGACAATTGTTCCCGTTCACCGTTGGTGCCCAAAATGAGTCCATGTTTCTCATTTTTCAGTTGAAGTCCCTTGTGCTAGTCCTGGAGCGAAAGACTTCCCTAAGTCAAACTGAGATTCTTTCGTGTCAAGTATCCCCAGCTAAACTGAGGACCTCAGCTCTGCTTTTCTCTCTTTCATTTTATTCTTCTTTGTCTTGGTAATTTAGCTGAGCTACTCAGAGGTGAGGTAACTGAGCCTGGCACCAAGGATGACTGTTAGGATGTGCTGTGTGAGTGGCGTGTGTGTGTGTGCGTGTGTACCTGCTCATGCGCAAAGTTGTGTGCATGTGTGCATGTATGTGCGCATGTATACCTATATAAAAGCACAGCTCAGAAATTTTCATTCAGCTCCCTGATCAGTCTATTGTCACATGCATTTGGCATTCATTATCCATGAGCCTCCGGCGCCTCTGGTCCTGTGCCCTGGCTCACAGTGATTTGGTTTATAGAGATCATATGGCAGGGAAACAGACCTTGAAAGACAGAGCTCTGAGAAGCACATTTGATGAATTTCCTATGATTTGAGTCTGGGTTTATTCTTCCCTGTGGCGGGGCAGACACCCCAGAGCACACAGAGCCGGCCTGGGAGCCCAGGAGGAGTGGAGGCTATGACAATAAGCGCAGTGTTTTTTCTTCACACGTCTCGGGTTGCATTTCCTATCTGGGAAAAAAAGAAAAGGGAGCCTTGTAAAGGATCCAGAATCTGGGCAGGAAACCACACAGAGTGAAGGTTGCCATTGTCATTAGCAATTAATGTAACCACCACGGCTGGAAGGAGAAAACCCTGCCAAGGCAGCCGGCATGGGGAGGGGGCAGGGGCTGCTGGGGGAGAGGGCTGCTCACCCCCATTCACCAGCCATGCTTGCTTGGGGGTGCTGAGCAGGACATGTCCCCAGACACTCCTGAGAGATTCCACGGTACTAAATGGGTTTTGCTTTACAACAAGGTGCTCAGGACTTGATAAGTTATAAAATGTCTCTGTCACCCATTTTCACTCTCTGTGGCTCTGTGTCCAATTTCTTAGTCTCTTGATCAGTGAATTTTTTCTGCCTAAGCGAGTCTGTTGAGACTCATTTCTTCAGCAGTATTTACTGAGTGCCTTCTATATGCCAAGCACTTGGGGTGCTGGGCAAGAGGCTGGTACTAATCTATAACATGTGTTGAGCGTATGAGGACCCAGCCTGGTGCTATGTATTTTCCATTTCCATTTATTATCTCATTTAGGCATCACTACACTTCTACAAGCTAGGTTTCTTCTTACTCCATTTTACAGATAACATAACTGAGGCTCAGAGAGGTTAATTAACTTCTTCCAGGTCATAAAGTCAATACATGAACCAGCTGGGATTTGAGCCCCGGTAAATTAATCTCTTCAGACCTATGCTTCCAGTCCTTACTGTATGCCTTCAAGAAGCCCACAGTTTAGGCAGGGTTCTAGCAAGTAGACTAGTGTTGACATGATGAGGTGCAACGGGCTACAGTGAGGGTCAGCTTAGGGTCTCTGGAAGTCCAGTGAAGAGATACCTAATCTAGGCTCAGGAGGCACTCAGGGAAGGCTGCCTGGAGGAGGTGAGTTTGACATTGCTCCTGTCCTCTCTTGTGTCCCAGTGGTGACTTGGTCACACGAGTCAGTCTGGAAGGAAATGTTTGTGTGCTAGTATGTCTGCGCCGCTTACTCTGTAGGTGTTGGGATATTCGGCAGATCTGTCCAGTCACTGAAAATGTCTGCTTCTTACATCCTGCTCAGCGAAGTCCGGTCATCTGGGCCGGTAAGAGATGGGACGGCCACATTCCTTCTACTTTTTAGATGGATTCAATCGCTCTCCTATTCCTCCTTCCCTTCCCTATTTCCTCTCTCTTCCTCTTCATCCCTCCCCTCTTTGCCCCCACCCTCTTTCTCTTTCTTTCTGGTAGTTTAAAAAATGCCACTTTTCATTAATGTGACCAAAATGTCATCAGGTAGTTTAATGCTCTTTAATGTCCTTGTATCGTTTACGTTTTGCGAACAGTGTGGAAATGAATCCCATCTGTGGGTTCAAGAACATCAAAAAAGTTGGACAGGCTATTTAGACGTGCTCCTTCACATTGCATTAGCGTGTACAATGTCAGGGGGCCGAGCCAGGCGCGGCCTGTCCGGGCCTCGGCCCGCCCCTTCCTCAGCCTGGGAGCACCAGATCCTTTACCTCTGGAACTCAGAGTCAGTCCTGGGGATGGGGGTCCTGGAAGGCTGCCCGGAGGCCCCAGGAAAAGTGTGAAGGCTAAATAAAAAATGAGAAATGATTCAGGAAAATCTCTCTCTTCCTTTCTGGTGCCAAGACGCCCCAACAATAGCTTTTTCATCACTTGGGTAAGAGGCCGGTTATACTGCTGTCTGACTTCTTCCAAATCATTAGCTAGTCTTTCTCTGTCTTTCTCTCTCTCTCTCCTCCCCCGCCATCCTACCCTGGTTCCCCAGGGAAGGAAACTCTGGGGCCAAAATTAAGCTGATGGTTTGTATGGAGATGGCTATAAACCAAAAATGACTGCAGAGCATCAAGTTCAGGGCCAGCAGAACTCATAAGAGAGGTGCTCACCAGAGGACCCTGAGAGGGTCTCAGAAGCCCCATCAGCAGGGTGATGATTCCAGGATGATGGATTTGCTGTGGCAACTGATAAAGGGTGCTGACTGGAGTCACCGTGCTAGAATTCTGGCTCCTCTATCTTCTAGGAAGACGGTCTTGCACGGGTGAACCCCTGTGTCTCAGTTTCCTTACCTGCAAATTGAGGGTACTAATTACATCAACCTAGTCAAATGAGCTAATAGATGTACAGCACCCAGACCTGTGTCTGGCCATAGAGTATCTGACAAAGGTTAATGATCAGCTGTTGTTAGCACTGCTTGGTAGCCCTGTTCTTGTCATATCCCACCACCTACCCTGAGCCCCTTCGGTTGTGCTTCCAGGTGGAGTCAGCCCTCCTTCCCTCCCGCTGAGCACTCAGTCTGAGCCCTAACTCACCCTCCCCTGCAAGGGTAGTGGCGAGGGGGAGGGGCAGGGGACCTTGACTCCAAAATATCCTGGCTTTTTTCCAGCTCTGTGAAAACCCCTCATTCTAATGCATTCCCTGGAAAGAAAGATGTAGCTTTTTATTTCAGGAAAAAAAAAAAAAAAAAACCTCTCCAAAACAAAAGCTTCTATTCTTTCCCCAGATATAGAGCAAGAGTGAATTTTTGACTGTTAATCATTACAGCAGAATGAATAATAATCCACATCTCTGAAGGCTCTTAATCAGTAACCAGTATTACAACCCCCTCCTTATGTTGCATTTGTTCATATGAATACCTAATCCTAAATATAAACATAAGCAAATAACTTCTGATGATTATTTCACAATTTTCAAGACAAGGTCATTCTGTTTTAACTTCTAAGGTAAACAAACAAATATGTTCCCTTAATGCAATTACCAGAAGGGCAATTTTCTTCTAAGTTCTTTATAGGATGTGGTTTATAAGATGTGCATCTGTCAACCTGTTGGTTATTTATGCTGAGGCAACTGGAAGAAGGCCAGGGGGTGTTACGTCTGCACTTTCCTGGAGACCCGTGAGCTTAGCTTATAGAAGCCCCCACTCCAGTCTTTGGGTTTAGCCTGTTGGGAAGGACTCTGGATTCTAAAGTGCCCCCCAACCCCAGGCCTCACTCGAAGACCTGAATCATCCCTTACTTGCTGTGTGACCTTGGATAGGTCCCATAGTCTTGTTCAGCCTGATTTTTCCATCAGTATAAAATGCAGCTGGTCGATGTGTGCCCTGTGGGGCTCTCAGCGTCCTGTCTTTGTGACATTAACATCTGTTCATCCTGCAGGCTTCAGTTAAGAAGGCTTTTCCTGACCTCTTTACTGGGTTAAATACCAGAGCCTCTTGATCCATCTACTTTCCATTTTAACTCTCATAGCACTGCTGTTGGCCGGTGGTTTCAGTGCTATGGCTAAGAGCACAGACTTGGGAGCCAAGCTGCATAAGTTTGATTTCTGGCTTTGTTAGTTGCTGGCTGGTGACCCTGGATGAGTTACCCAACTTCCAAGACTAATAATAGTATCTCTCTCAAAGGACTATTGTAAGGATTAATTGAGTTAATATGTGTGGGGCATTTAGCCTAGTACCTGACATACAGTGAAAGCTAGGTATTAGTACATCAGCTATTACTTTCTCTTCAATAACTTAACCTTTCTTTATAACTACACTGAGAGTTCTCTGAGAACAAAGGCCATATCTGCTTCCACTCCCATAGGCCACCACTGAGCACGGTGCCTGGCACGTGGAAGATTCTCATTATTATTTGTTGAATTGTATCGAAGTGAAATAAATGATGTATAAATATTTTGTGAATCACCATGGGAAAAATTGTTTATTATTAGCTCTGGAAAGAGTTTATTATATGATATATAGCTGCTGCCATTGAATATAATACAATGTTGATCAACCGACTATTTGGTCTATGAGTCATCTCTGTTATTAGCATTCTCTGTGTTTAGTTTTATCCTCCTTGTTGGGTCAGTGAGTAAAGAATCAGGAGACTCAGGTTCGATCCCTAGGTCAGGAAGATCTCCTAGAGGAGGAAATGGCAACCCACTCCACTATTCTTGCCTGAAAAATCCCATGGACCAAGGAACAGAAGAGCTATGGTCCATAGGGTTGCAAAGAGTCACACATGACTAATCACAAGCACATATGTGTGTGTGTGTGTGTGTGTATGTGTGTGTGTATATATATATATATATATATATATATATATATATTTCTTGTTTGTGCTGAGCGGGCTTGCAAGAGAAAACCTTCAGGTTTGCTAATATCTTTGACTCAACTGATGTTGACCAAATGTCCCTTACATGGCATTCCCAGGCTGGGCAAGGCTGCAGACAGGAAGCAGAGTGAGATCCGTTTTCGGTCCTGTAGTCCAGAAGGGAGGCAGATGTTTGAACCCTGGCTTGACCATACAGAGTATCCTATGCCCCTGGACACAGCAAGAAATCAATGCCTGTTCCAACCCTGGTCAAAGTCTTTCCTCAGGGTTTTATATATGGTGACTGAGAGACGCAAGGTCTCTCTTTCCTTTGGGGTCAAAGACTGGTTAAATGCAAGCCTGGACATGTTGGGAGGCCATACTCACTCTCTCTGTGTTGCCTGGGGGTTGCCGATTGTAGGTGGCTAAAGATGAAGACAACTCATAAAGTGGAATGAGGGTGCTGTGAGGGAGAGCTCTAGGGGTCTTTGGGTACTATAGCAAAACCAGTCTACTCAGCTAACATAAGCTCAGTTCAGTTCAGTTGCTCAGTCATGTACAACCCTTTGCGACCCCATGAACTGCAGCATACCAGGCTTTCCTGTCCATCAACAACTCCTGAAGCTTACTCAAACTCATGTCCATTGAGTCAGTGATGCCATCCAAACCTCTCATCCTCTGTCATCCCCTTCTCCTCCCACTCTCAATCTTTCCCAGCAACAGGGTCTTTTCAAATGACTCAGTTCTTCGCATCAGGTGGACAAAGTATTGGAGCTTCAGCTTTAGGATCAGTCCTTCCAATGAATATTCAGGACTGTTTTCTTTAGGATGGACTGGTTGGATCTCCTCGCTGTCCAAGGGACTCTCAAGAGTCTTCTCCAACACCACAGTTCAAAAGCATCAATTCTTCGGTGCTCAGCTTTCTTTATAGTTCAACCCTCACATCCATACATGATCACTGGAAAAACCATAGCTTTGGCTAGATGGACCTTTGTTGGCAAAGCAATGTCTCTGCTTTTTAATAAGCTTCCTCTTCCCTAAATCTCTGTATGATGCCACATACCAAGGCCTGAAATTCCTATCGTTTGGAAAGCTTGGGCAATGAGTTAAAGGATTCCAGAGCCGTGGAATGTGCAGGAATCTTAAGCAGGGCTCTGTTTGTATCTGTCTTGTTGTTGACATCCTGGTCCCTAATGAGGTCATTTGAACATCTGTAGCATATCTGCCAAGAGCCAGTTAACTGGAAATGACATTAGTCACTGTTAGCGCAGTGTCTCTTCCCCTTTCTCCCTTGGCTCTGTGCCTTGGGGACACTCCGGCCCAGCTCAGAGGTTCTTAGGGCCCAGACATCAAAGGGAGGGATATAGTTATCAGCAGCGCCCTGTCAAGACATTCAGCATTGTGCTTGCTGCCTCCCAACCTTGCTGATACTGAAGACCTCTTTTAGTAATCCCTCCCTCTGAGTTTTGAAAGATCAAGTCTTCAAACATAAAGCACTGATTAAGTCATAATATACTTATTTGCTCATTCGCTGTTAATCCACCTTCACATATAGTACTGATCAAATAACACTAACAACATGGAAGTGACATAATTTCAGGCCAGAGAAATTTTAGTTTGGCTAGGTGGATTTGACAATGGTTAAGGGGAGGGTTTCCCATAGGTCTTTTATTTTACATTTAATTTGCTTTCAAAACTGAGAAATTGTTGTAGACCTTTTAAATGAATGAAATAGTCCAGAAATCACTACCCTTTAGCGTCTTAAGACTATGAGCTCTAAAATGGCCTTATACTCTACTCGTCTATTAATGTTCACTTTATACCCTGTCAGTAATGCCTGCATGACACAGGACCAAGGTACAAGGCAGTCTGCATACTCACTGTGTCCCAGGCCTAGGCCAGGGACTGTAGAGTATTAATTCCTTTTACTCATCCCCAAGCCCTGCAGTAGAAGTACAGGAGTGTCCCAGCATGGCTAAGCTTTGGCATTCTTAGGTTAGCTCTTAGCTCCTGGGGATAAGGGGCGAGAAAAGCCAGAAGCCCCCAGGACAACCGTCCTGACCTTGCCTAGTGCCCTGCCCGTCCCTCCCCACCCAGTGTACTCAGAAGGAGCCAAGGAGCTGCTGCTCTGAAAGGAAAGGCCTGGTGTCCCCTCCCAGGTTGTGAGTATGTGTGTGTTTGCACGGAGGAGTTGGAGTCCTTATAAATATTTCTCGCCTTGAGGTTTTTACAATTTCCATCAACACAAGTTACCAGGCAACTATGCTGTGACTTAATGGAAATTCATGTTGGACAGGACGAGAAATCTTCATTTCAGAGATGAGGAAATGATGACAAGGAAGAGCTCTGAGGTGCCAGAGGTCACATATCAAGTAGGGAAAAGTTTTTGGTTCCAAAGCCCATGTTCTTACAACTCGGTGGAGTGGCAGGGTCAGGTGGGCCCCTATCATTGTGCAGATGGAGAAACTGAGGCTCAGAGAGGGTATATCCATGACCAGGGTTGCAATTAGTTCATAAAAGAGCCAGGGATAGGACCCAGGTCTCCAAACTCCAATTCCAGTGCATCTAACACTTTTGAATGGCCATCAGAGATGAATGGAAACTTAGAGATTCATTCATTCATCCATCCAACTTGCCAACCTTCACTCCTTGTTAGAAATGAGTAAGCCTTGCCCAGAGGCCTCCTTCAGCCATGTGTCATTGGCTAGAATTGCACCCCATGCTGAAGTCTAACCAATGTGCTGGTCAGGGAACTAGGACCCTCTATTCTCCTGAATGTCACACTCCTGTATCCACCTGCAGCCTACTTAATATTTGCACCTGAATGTCTAGTAAGTACCCCCAAATCCAGCAGATATCAACCCAAGTTCTGGATCTCTTCCCACTCACAAGTGCTCATCCTCTGGTGTTCTTTATCTCAGTTAAAAATGGCACTCTTATTTATTCAGTTGTGCAGGCCCCAGTGGCTCAGTGGTAAAGAGTCTGCCTGTAATGCAGGAGATACAAGAGACATGAGTTCAATCTCTGGGCTGGGAAGATTCCCTGGAGGATGGCATGGAAACCTGTTCTAGTATTCTTGCCTGGAGAATTCCATGGACAGAGGAGCCTGGTCAGCTACAGTCCATGGGGCCACAAAGAGTCAGATAGGACAGAGTGACTTAGCACACACAGCAGGCCCCAAACTTTCATTCTCCATACCAAACTCATCAGCAAATTCTTTAGCCTCTACCTTCAAAATAGGTCCTAAATCCAACCAGTTATCACCCCCTCCCTGGCTACCACCCTGGTTCACCATGACCACTGGCCTCCTGCTTTCTCTCTTGCCCTGCTTGAGTCAGTTTTCCACATGGCAGCCATGGTAATCCTCTGAATATGTAAGTCAGATCAATTATCTCTCTGAGTGAAGAGTCCCCAGTAATTCCCTATCACATTTAGAACAAAATTCAAAGTCACAACACTCCAGCTACTCCAGTCAACACTCCAGCTAGTTGGCCTTCTAGCTCATCTCAACATGCAGGTTCACCCCTTACCTGGGGCTTTTGAGCCTGCTCTTCCCTCTGATTGGACTGCTTCCCATCACCCCTGACCCCACCCCTAAGAGTCACATGGCTGCTGCCCTGCCTTTATTCATGTCTCTGCTGAAATAACCACCACCCTCTGTCCCTTTATCTGAAATAGCAAGACTGTTTCTCTCTCTCTCTTTATCTGCATTTTTTTTCATTAAATCTATCATTGTTTGGCTTGACACTGTGTATTTATTATATAGCATATATTTATGTGTCTATTTCCTATCACCCCAACTAGAATTAAGGCCACGTGAAGGTGAAGACTTTGTCTGATATTTTCATGACTCTACCTTCAGTGCCTAGAACAATGCTAAACAAATTGTTTAGTTGCTAACTCCTGTCTGAGTCTGCGACCCCATGGACTGTAGCCCACCAGGTTCCTCTGTTCTTGGAATTTTTCAGGCAAGAATACTGCAGCAGGTTGCCATTTCTTTCTCCAGGGAATCTTCCCAACCCAGGAATTGAACCCACAGCTCCTACACTGACAGGTGGGTTTTTTACTCCTGAACCATAGATGCTCCATAATGTTCACTGAATGAACATATAATGAATGACTGAATGGCTTAGACCCATGAGGATCCACCCGTCGAAGATGGGGATGCACCAGTCTCTCCCAGCGGAGGGTGCAGATGTGAGCAAAATCGGGTTCCACCAGCTCAGGAGGAAGAGTACACGGGCGTAGAGTAGATGATCAGTAGAGTCGGCTATATTTAGCTTGTCCAGTTTCTACCGTTACAGAGTCATGAGCACTTTTGGGCAAGCTCAGCATGACCCACTATGTTTTGTTTAAGCAGAACAGCCAGCAAGTGGGTGTGCACTAGCTCTCCTTGGGTTGGTCAGGGTGGGAGCACAGGGTGACTACTCTCTAGGCCTACAGCAAAGCCACAGAATGAGTTCTGACTTCCTGGGGCAGTGGGGACCCAGGGCTGGTCTCCATTTGTTATCTCCCTTGGTGACAGGCTGGTCCCCAGTGATGTCATCTGAGCATCTGTGGGCACCTCTGCCAGGAACCCACTAACTGGAAATGACATCAGCTACCAGCAAAGTGACTTGGGCGCCCAGCAGACACCTCCCACTGATCCCCTGTCTGGAGCTCATCTCCTGCCTACCTGGAAGTCTTCTGGCTGGCATTTTGGCAAACAAAGAGGCATTTGAGAGGGAATTAAGTTGACTTTAAAAGATAGCCTCAAAGTGTTTCCCAACACACTGATGCTTACATTGAATTATAGGTGCTAATAAAGCTGTCAGAGCCTTGGCGCGAGGACCAAACTCAAGCTAACGATCCCTGAGAAATGATGAGAATTCCTCTGGGCCTGGAAAGTCAGTCCCTGGTCCAGCTGGAGGCTCACACACACACTACGAAGTTGAGGAAGGGGTGGAATTACCCATTCTGACTGCCATGATGATTGGCCCAAAGGACTTGCTGTCATCTTAAAGTGGAAGGCAGCTTTGCTGGAGTCCCCTGTTTATTCTTGTATTCTGGAAAGACCTGATCCTTTCCTTTCTAGAATACTCAGTGTGGTCATGGAGCCTGAGTGACTACCAGAATTCTCAGTTAAGAGTGGTGTTTAAAGTGTTAGGGAAAAGGAGGTACAACAGAGCACTCCTCTCAGGACTTAACTAAGATCAGGTCTGTGATTTTGTTCAAAAGACACACAGATAAGTCCTAGATCTTGTAAGGCTGGACCCTGGGGGCCATGATGGGCCGCCCCTCTTCTCCCTCCAGCCGGCAGCGGAAGTCCCTAACGGAAGGAGCCTCCCAGATCCCGGGGACCAATGACAACACACTTCACCAGCTAAAGCCACCCCACCCCAGCCACGTAGAAGGACCTGTCAGCCCGCGATGCCTCGCCCTGGTGACCTATCCGAACCCCCGTCCCTCTAGCCTGACCATCTCACAACGAATGTATAAAAACCACCCCCAACACAGTCCGGGCACGGACTTCCTCAACCTGCCTCGTTGGGGTCCAGAACCCCGCCTGGGAGCGCTTCGCCATTAAAAAGCCTGTTAGACACTCTTTTGGTGTTCTGGTCTTTTACCTAACAGATCTCACATAGGTTTCTACTTCCTGGGAACTTATTAAATGCCAGGTCTTATACCAAGTTCTACATATTTTGAAAGCATCTAACAAACTGCATATGCATGTAGGTATATATGTATGTATGGATGGATGGATGGTTGACTGGAGGAATATATGTATGTATTCATTTCACCAAATATTTATCAAGAAACAATAATGTGCTAGTCCTTGAGCTAGACTCTTATGAGGAGCAAGAGACACACTGTATCCCTGTCCCTCAGATGTGGTCACGTGAACCACAACCATCAACAATTATGAATGTAGTGAGTACTAAGGAGTAGTCGAGGGGGCTGTGTGGAGATGTAATTGGGAAACATAAGGTTAAAGTGTCAAGGAAGGCTGCCTTGAGAAGGCACAATTGAAGCTATGAGCTCAAGAGTCAGTGACAGCTAAGGAAGGCAAAGGCTGTGCCAGAAAACACAGGCTGTGCTAGTGCCTGTCTTTGTTTCCTGTTGCTGCTGTAACAAATTGCTATAAGCTTGGCTGAAAACAAAACAAATTTATTCTCCTTCTTAAAAATTCTGGAGGTCTGAAGCCCAAAACCAGTTTTACTCGGTGAGAGTCCAAGTGTTGACAGGGCTGTCTCCTTCTGGAGACTTAGTTGCTTGCTTCTTTCAGCTTCTGGTGATTGCCAGCATCCCTTGATTTGTGGCTGCATCACTCCAGTCTCTGCCTCCACGCGCTCATTGCCTTTTCCCTTCTGCAGTCAAATCTCCCTTGGTTTCTGTCTCATAAAGACATTTGTGATTACACTAGTGCCAACCCAGATAATATAGGATAAATCCTCTCATCTGAAGTAAGGATTCCTAACTTACTCACTTCTGCAAAGTCTCTTTTGCCATATATGGTAGCACTCACAGGTTCTGGAGATTAGGATGTGAATATAGTTGGGGACCATCATTCAGTCTACCACAGCCACAGAATGGGAGAAAATCTGTGGAATGCATTTACAGAGGTAGCATAGTGTAGTAGTAAACCTATGGGCTTTGGAGGAGTGCCTGTGTGTACCCTGTCGTTTCAATCATGTCTGACCTTTTGTGACCCTGTGGACTGTAGCCTGCCACGCTCCTCTGTCCGTGGGATTTCCCAGGCAAGAATACTGGAGTGGGTTGCCATGCCCTACTCCCGGGGATCTTTCTGACCCAGGGATCGAATGCGTCTCCTGTGGCTCCTGCAGTGCAGGTGGATTCTTTACCACTGAGCTGTCTGGAAAGCCCTGGGCTCTGGATACTGGCATCTAGGTTTGCAACCTGACTATAATGACTCTTTACTGTCTGACATTGAACAGATTATTTAACCTCTCTGTGTTTCAGTTTTTCCATCTATAAAGTTGGGGTAATAATAGTGTCTACTTCATAGGACTGTCTTAAGGCTTCTGAGGTGATAAAGAATCCTCCTGCCAATGCAGGAGATGCTGGTTTGATCCCTGGGTCAGGAAGATCCCCTGGAGAAGGAAATGGAAACCCACTCCAGTATTCTTGCCTGGGGAAATTCCATGGAAAGAGGAGCCTGGCAGGCTACAGCCCATGGGGTCCCAAAGATTCAAACACTACTTAATGACTAAACAACATAAGGGTTAAATGAGTTATTTCAAGTAAAGGATTTAAAGCACTGCCTGACACCTTGTATGTGCTCAATAAATGTTCATTTTTATTATTAAATATTATTGTTTATTATTAACCATTTTTTGAAATTTTATTGAGATATAATTGACAGCATACTAAAAAGCAGAGACATTACTTTGTCAACAAAGGTCCATCTAGTCAAGGCTATGGTTTTTCCAGTGGTCATGTATGGAAGTGAGAGTTGGACTATAAAGAAAGCTGTGTGCAGAAGAATTGATGCTTTTGAACTGTGGTGTTGGAGAAGACTCTTGAGAGTCCCTTGGACTGCAAGGAGATCCAACCAGTCCATCCTAAAGGAGATCAGTCCTGGGTGTTCATTGGAAGGACTGATGCTGAAGCTGAAACTCCAATACTTTGGCCACCTAATACAAAGAGCTGACTCATTTGAAAAGGCCCTGATGCTGGGAAAGATTGAGGGCAGGAGGAAAAGGGGACGACAGAGGATGAGATGGTTGAATGGCATCACCAACTCAATGGACATGGATTTGGGTGGACTCCGGGAATTGGTGATGGACAGGGAGGCCTGGTCTCAAAGAGTCAGACACGACTGAGCAACTGAACTGACTGACTGAATTGACAGCATTGTGTCATTTAAGGTGTACAACTTCTTGATTTGATATATTAATATATTGCAAATAATTATCACCATAGCTTAGCTAACACATGTCTCATGTCATGTAATTACCATTTCCTTTTTACGGTAAAAACATTTAAGATTTACTCTCCTGGTAACTTTCCAGCACATGATACAGTATTAGAAATTATAATCAACCTGCTGCACATTAGATCCTCACAACCTAGTCATTTAAGTGGCCTTAAACTAGTTTGAGTCTTCACCTGTTAAGTCACTAAATTAACAAAAAGTGGGACTTAAACCAGTGAGATTTGAAATCAAGTCAGCTTGATTTCAAAGTCTGTACTCTTTACAGCACTAAATGGCTGCCATGTCCTTGGTAACATGCTTCCTAGCATGTTAGAAAGACTTGCTTCCTAGATACATCAGGAGTAACTATTAAGGACCTGATGGTAGACCCCTATATGAGAGAAGCCTTTGCTTTCCTTGTCGTTGCTCTAGCTCAATTTCTCTCGCATTGACAGAGAAATGCTTTTTAAACTATAATATACTTGCATTTCCATTTAATGAATCTCCCACTCTACATACACCCTGGTTCACTATTCATCTTGTCCCTTCAGGTTAGGGTGTCTTGGTCCTTGACAGCTCGGTCTTTTTCCTGAAAGTCCCCTCTCTCGATAGTTCTGTGGCAGTTCTGTCAACCACGGCCACTTTTCATAGCCCTTCTGGACCAGGGCCCTCACATTATACTACTTATTTCCAGATGCTAATGATAAAAATGTAAATCAATCTGGCTTAAGAATAAATGGGAATTTTTAAACTCATAAAACTAAAACAACAAACCAGGAGGTGTCGTCTTCAGACGTGGGTAGATCTAGGTGTTCAAATGATGCTGAAGATTCACCATGCTTTATTTCTCAATACTACTTTTATTTTTTATTGACTTACTTCTTGGAGTGATTCATTTCAAAACAAGACATTCACTAACTCTTACAACTTCTGGCTAACATTTAATCCAAGTCCAGTGGGAAGATGCTTTGAACTGTGGTGTTGGAGAAGATCTTGAGAGTCCCTTGGACTGCAAGGAGATCAAACCTGTCAATCCTAAAGGAAGTCAACTCTAAATATTTATTGGAAGGACTGATGCTGAAGCTCCAATACTTT
The DNA here is from genome assembly GCF_042477335.2 of Ovis canadensis. Taxonomy (NCBI): domain Eukaryota; kingdom Metazoa; phylum Chordata; class Mammalia; order Artiodactyla; family Bovidae; genus Ovis; species Ovis canadensis. Next base: position 44,578,101 of record NC_091259.1, read on the forward strand.
GGCCACCTGATGCTAAGAGCCAACTTATTGGAAAAGACTCTGATACTGGGAAAGATTGAAAGCAGGAGGAGAAGAGGTCGACAGAGGACAAATGGTTGGATCGCATCACCAACTCACAGGACATGAGTTTGAGCAAGCTCTGGGAGATGGTGAAGGACAGGGAAGCCTGGCATGTTGTAGTCCTTGGGGTCACAAAGAATTGGACTTGACTGAGCAACAGAACAACAAGTGGGAAGATGGAATCCAGAAAAAGTTTCAGTGTGAGTTTCACTGGATCTTCTTGAGTCACACGCCCCTATTTAAACCAATCACTGTGGTAAGCGGAATGAAATACCCTACTTTTCTGGATCAGGATCACGTTTATCCCCTGATGCTAGGTGAAGTGGGATCAGTCTTATCCAAACCAGGTGGACTGCGAGTAGGGGAGTAGGTACTCCGGAAAGGTGAATTTCCACACTTTTGTCCAAAAAAAGGAAATTGCTGATGGGCTCATGAAGACCCAATAAATGTCCACTCCTTTCACAAATCCCATGTGCATTTCAGTCTTTCCACTTCGACCCACCTAGCCCCTTCTACTCACAACTTCGTACCTTGACACTTTATTTGTTGGGCCATACTTAATTTCTCCTTCCCAGGCAGCTCTCCTTTATCTCAAGGACAGTCTCCACCTCTTACTCTGCCCCATACCCCTCTAGTTACATCTTTATTCAGTTCAAAAAGCTTTAATTACAGTTATCTGGGTCAGTCCTTCCTACCTCTCCTGACTGAGTATAGCCTGAGAAGAAACTAGAACATCCACATGGAAGTTTGTCCCTCTGTACCAGGCACAGATGGGATAGTCACATGATATTTGCAAAATTAATGATTGTCCCTGATATAGTCATGAGAAAAAAAGTCTTCCAAAGATACAATTAATAATGACAGCAATGAATTACTCAATCAGTAGTGAGTTGAAGTTAGAGACTTCAGCACTCCTCATTTCCCTCTGCTCCCTTTCCGGCTCCTCTATCCCCTCTCAGGCATTCCTATTTCATGGAATTAGAGACTCTTCACCCTAAAAAGAGGCCCCCAGGGAGCACCTAATTCATGCAGTGCTGGACTAGATCTGAGTCTCCTAACAACCTGTTCAGTAATCTTCCCATTCCAACCCATGTTCCTTTTCTCTGTTTTTGAATATTTGCTTGTCTTCAGTAAAGAATTTGCCTGCAATGTAGGAGACCTGGGTTTGATCCCTGAGTCAGAAGTTCCCCTGGAAGTGAATGGCAACCTGCTCCAGTTTTCTTGCCTGGAAAATCCCATGGGCAGCAGAGCCTGGTGGGTTATAATCCATGGGGTCACAAAGAGTTGGATATGACTGAGCAACTTTCACTTCTTCACAACAATCTTATAAAAAAGATTCTTCAATTTTATGACGTGGAAGCTGAGGCTCAGAAAGATACAGTGGCCTGCCCTAATCCAGGTTTGATTTTTATAATCCTGCCGCTTATATTCCCCTCATCTAGTCTGTTTAATATGTGTGCATCTTTTTATTTTAACTTTATTTCCTTATATTATGTTAAAAGTGTTTAGGGTGAACCACCTAGAAACCATTTTTTAAGGATGTAGAGTATGAACAAATATATAGACTAATTCACCCCAAAACACATGGCCTGGAGGTGAGGTCTCAGCCACTTAGATGGCCTGGGTTCCCTGGACTCCTTGCTGCCAGGATGTCCCCACATACTGGGGCTGGGAGTGGACGTTCCCCCGGAGGAGGGCAGGAGGATAGGATTACGCTTGGAGCCGAGAAACAATATGATTCACTTCCCATCACCCTCAGATGCCTTTTTCTTTCCCCACCAGACATGAGCTCATGGAATTCTGTTTCACGTTCCTTTCGATAGACTTTCCTTTTCCTGGGGTAAGGTTAAATGGAACCATCACAGGGATGCATTCATCCAGAGCAGCCATTGGATGGTAACGGGATAATTGTGCTGGCCCTGGGACCACAGAGATGATCACTAGTGTCGCTTTAAGAATGTGCAGAGGCCACATTTACATTCTAGGGCAGCCCTTCTGACAACTTTGGCAAAAGTCCCTAGCACTGCTTTCCTTCCCGCAGAGCGATGGGAGAACACTGCTGCAGTACAATCCTTGTTTAAGCACAAGCCAGGCACTGTGCCGCCTGGGAGGTGGATTACGGCCCAGATGATGGCGGAAAGCCTCGGTGGGGAGGGCCTCGTTTCCTCCAGGCTCAGTGTATGTATTTTACAATAATGTCTGTTGCCCACAAACTCCGTGGCTATCATAGCCGTGTGAGGAGCAGCTGAATCCACACTCAGCAAAACGTTTTCATTATTCATACTCTTGGTCTTGACGTTCAGGGCTTTCTGCGCTTTGATCCAGGCTTCCTTCCCACTACTGGCTTGCATGAGCACTAAGTTCCTTCAGTTGTGTCCGACTGTGTTATCCTATAGAGCCCGCCAGGCTCCTCTGTCCATGGGATTCTCCAGGCAAGAATACTGGAGTGGGTTGCATTCCCTTTTCCAGGGGATCTTCCTGACCCAAGGATTGAACCCATGTCCCCTGCATATGTTGTTATATATACTTTAAATCAAGAGAGCAAAGAGGTTTCGTTTTACATATCTGTTGTGATCATTTGGGAGTGGCTGCCTGAAACACTGTTGAGAAGTTTTTTTAGGCTCCACCCTGACTAAGCAGGATGAAGCTCTGTGATTGACTGGTGAGGTCTGCTATAGGTAAAGGTGAGGAATTAGCAGCATACACATCTGCCTTCCCCTCTCTCTGCCCAGTAGGGGCTTCCCAGCTGGCTCAGTGGTAAAGAATCTGCCTGCCAATGCAGGGGGTGCAGGAGACTTGGGTTTGATCCCTGGGTCGAGAAGACCCCCTGGAGTAGGAAATGGCAATCCACTTCAGTTTCCTTGCCTGGGAAATCTAAGGGACAGAGGAACCTGGCAGGCTACAGTCCACAGGGTCACAAAGAGTTAGATGTGCCTGAGCACACACACACGCATCTCTGCCCAATACAGTACATTCACTTTATTACCTAAGGTGCAATTTCATGCCCATTTGCCTTTTCCCGACTTTTTCTCACTTGTTTGGAATTCTTAACTTGTAAATATCTACTCATATTCTCCATGGGTCATCACCATTTGTAGCTTTTCTCTAAAGCTACTATCAAGTCCTCCTAGGCAAGCATATTTATCTTTCTTCATCATTCCTTTAGCCTTTCTCTTGCCTGGAAAATCCCATGGACAGAAGAGCCTGGTAGGCTGCAGTCCATGGGGTCACTAAGAGTCGACACGACTGAGCGACTTCACTTTCACTTTTCACTTTCATGCATTGGAGAAGGAAATGGCAACCCACTCCAGTGTTCTTGCCTGGAGAATCCCAGGGACAGGGGAGCCTGATGGGCTGCCATCTATGGGGTTGCACAGAGTCGGACACAACTGAAGCGCCTTAGCAGTAGCAGCAGCAGCAACACTCTTAAAGTACCATCTTCTAGTTTGAACTAGAGAGTTGCGTATGTATGCACCTTATTTCTCCTGCAGGTTCATAAACTCTTTGATGGTAGAAATCAAATCTTTTATTTTTGTATCCCCATGGCCAGTTGCTGAAAGAAGAGCTAAAATCTAAGAATGAATCTAAGCTCCTATGGTCAAGTCCTCACATTTTACAGATGGGAAACTGAGACTTAGGAGAGGATGGGAGAGTTGCTGAAGGTCACGATGAAAGTCAGAAACACTGATTCTGACTCTAAAAGTCATACTCCTGTAATGTTAAATTTGGAAGGAGTCTCTTAGGCTGCTTGGTTTAGCTTTGGTGGCTAGAAAGTGCTAAGTGAAAAGACATTGCTCTTTTGATTGTTCTTCCTTATCCGGGTCTTTGATGTTCTTGTTTCATTGCGGTCACTCTGTGGTAAACACGAACCATGACAAATCATTTTTGGACATAAGCTGAGAGTAAACACTGAACAAATAAAAATAAATTCTATGCATTCATTCATCCATGGAAAACTATTGACACTATCCTATATCCTACAAATATAGTAGCATACAAATCAGACAAAAACCATGCCTTTATGGAGTTTTAATTCTAGGAGTGTGTATGTGTGTATGTGTGTTTGGTTCTACTTGTATCAATTTATTAAATTCTCTCAAACTATGTGATAGTTAATATTATCACAATCCCCGTTTTGCTAATGAGAAAATCAAAGCTCAGAGAGATATGATCATTTGCCCAATGTTGCACAGTTAGAATATGATGGAAACAGAATTTGAATTCAGCCCTCTCCAATATTCTTGTCTGGACAAGAGTCCCTATGGACAGAGGAGCCTGGCAGGTTACAGTCCATGGGGTCACAAAGAGTGGGACATGACTGAGCAACTAAGCACAGCACAGTATAGTCTGGCTATTTACAGGGAGAAAACTGAACTCAGAGAGGGTAAACCATTAAGCCAAGGTCACACAGTGGCTTAGGGGAGGACTGGTCTGTTGGACTCTTAGATCAGGTTCTTTCCAGCCTGCTAGCCTTCCTTTCTTTCCCAAGGTATGGGGAGGAATGGGATAGCCAGAATCCATGGGTGTAATGGCCCGGTAAGATCTGAGAACGCAAGATTTCTCTTGCAGAATAGACACGGGCTGTTTGTTTCTCACCCGAGTGAGATGGTGGGAGGGTGGGGAACAGACTTCCAACACACCAAATATTGCCCTAATTGGCTCAAAGGCCATGATTGTATCAAGTTCCAGAAATTATGAGTGAACCAGACAGTTAGGCCACCGCAGCTGGTCGGCAAATTATTGGCTCAAGTGTTGTAATTATTAAATGCAGCAGAGAGAGAGAGCAAGAAACTCAGACACTTAGTCCGGGATAATTGATCCAAAAATTATGGGTTCCAAGAAGGCCAACACTTGCTTAAATTTAGATTTGGACTCGGCTCCTGTCACACGCACACAAATGACTACTGTTTCCTGGACACCCACTCAGCGCACACAATCGGCCCCTCAGCTCTGCCAGCCCGCAGGAACAAAAGGGATTTTGATTCTGATTATTTTTAAACTTTAATGACAAATCCTTTCCTTCTCCACATTAAAAAATAAAGGCTGTGCATAGTACCATTAAGGGACTGCTCACTGCCGCTTGATTCTCGGAGGCACTTACGTTGTTTAAATTTTAATTTCCGGGTTGAAAATTTTATTGAAAACATCACTATCTTTCTAAACAACAAAAAAAAGTTTCTTCTCTTGTCACTGTACTAGTTTGTTCTTTTACCTGCTCTCAATTCTCCTCCACAGGAGGTTTTCCTCGCCCTTCATGGCTCCCTGAAGTCTCCCTCCAGCCCTGTGATTGGAATTTGCTGTTCCTGTCCCAAACAAAGGGTTTTTAGTAGTGTTTTTCTTTTGTAAATGGGTTTGTCATAGGGTCAGGCTGAGGACTTAAGTCTGTAAATCCTTGACCACCCAGGGGCAGCGTCCTTCAAGTGATAACAATGGGGAGGAGGGGGATGACTGTGATATAATGATAATGATGAGACCTTGCCATGTGGCAGGCCCAGTTCTAGGTGCTTATCCTGCACCATCTCCTATATCCTTCAACACACTACAGGGAAAAGGTTTTTCCTCTCTCTTACAAAAGCGCAGACAGATTCTGCGCAGACAGACTCTGAGAAATCATTATCATTCTAGCGTAATGTCGGCCATGACAAATGTCACTAGAAAGGCAGATGTGAAGGGCTGAGCAAGAACAGAAGAGAGACATTCTTTGATAAGTTGCTGGGATAAACCAGGAAGCCTTCATGGCAAAGGGGTCTTGGAGCTGAATAAGTAAGATCTTGACACACAGAGGAAAAGCCAGAGAAAGCCCTTAGTGAAGACAAGGAAACTGCAGGTGTATTTGGGAATAAGTGTCTTGGCCAATGAGGGAAGATAAGGAGTGATATTAAGGGCAAGATTTAAGGATGTGATGGTACATTATTAGAGGGTCTTGAATATCAGCCTGATGGCATTGGTCATTCCCAATGGGCAGAGGAATTATCTAATGGTTTTGTTAGGTGGCTAGAATAGGAAACAGGAGTCCAGAATGGTGGTGGCTAAAAGACAAGGAAGGGAAAAGCCCAAGAAAATAGAACAAAGGAAGGTCCGAGGACCCGAGTGAGGCCCCCAGGTAGAACAAACAGCTCTCCTGGCTGGCCCGGTTTACATAGCCAGGCCCGGGGGAGGAAAAGCATAAAAAGAGGAGCCAGTGGGCCAGGGCCCCTCTCTTCTCTTCGCCTTTTTGGGTCGGCATGCCCTCATGCCTCGAGGATGTATTTTCCTGCTATTTTCTAAATAAAATCGAGCTGTAACATGGAGCTGTAACACTGTCTAAGAGCTATAACAAACACAGTCTGTCCGAGAGCTATGACACGATGAGGGCTCTGACGTCCATTGCTTCAAATTTTTGTTGATACGAGACAGAACCAAGGAGAATACACTTGTCTGACAGTTTTAACCAAGGGGGTGACTACATTGGAACTGTATTTTGAAAGACCACTCTAACAAAGTGTGAAAGAGAAATTGGGGGCAGTAAGACAGGAGGCAGGGAGATCAGGAGGATGGCTGTTGGAATAGGCCCCCTCCCAGTTCCATGTCTTAACGTGCCAGGGTCTTCCTGGTGACTGGGCTTGGGTTCCAGCCCTCCACCTGGGACTCCCAGGTGGCCCGCTGGTCCCAGATTGCCCTCCGATAGCTCTCTGCTGCCCCCACCTGGCCCAGGCAGCCCCTACACAGTTCACTTGCAGGGTCTGGTCCAGGTATGTGTGTGCTTGTGCTTATCCCACTCAGTTCTTTTTGACTCTTTTGCAACCCTGTGGACTGTAGCCCACCAAGTTCCTCTGTCCATGTAATTTTCCTGGCAAGAATACCAGAGAAGGTTACCATTTCTTATTCCAGGAGATCTTCCCAACCCAGGGATCAAACCTGTGTCTCTTGCATCTTCTGCTTGGCAGGCAGATTCTTTACCATTGAGCTACCTAGGTCCAGAGTGTAACTGGCTTCCCCGGTGGCTCAGCAGTAAAGAATCCACCTACCAATGCAGGAGACATGGGCTTGGTCTCTGGTTCAGGAAGATCCCCTGGAGGAGGAAATGGCAGCCCACTCTGGTATTCTTGCCTGGGAAATCCCATGGACTGGAGAGCCTGGTAGGCTACAGTCCATGGGGGTCACAAAGGAATCAGATGTGACTGAGCAACTAAATAACAACAATTACTAGCCAAGATTCAGAGCATTAACTCGGTGCCAGACACTGTTCATTTCTATTACATTACTAAATGCTCACCTCCCACAGGAATTCATGGGAATGGCTACTATTATTACTCGCATTTTATAAGTAAGGATCCTGAGGCTTGGATCTGCTCTATCCCCAGGGTGATAAGATATGGGAGTTTTGCCAGGAGCCTACCCCAGGTTCTGGGGTTCCTGCATTAGAGTCACTACTCTTCAGATCCTGAAGGAAGATCTGGTCAGAGCCCAGTGGGGAGACTTGCCCATGAGGGTGTAGCTATTTTTAGAGGGGTGGCCAGGCTAGAGAGGCATGAGGAATGGAGGTAGGGGTAGTGGCCATGTCTAGCATCATAGTGCTGAGAACTGGGGTCACAGGGAGAGCAGAGCTTTACATGGAAGCAGCACACCTTGGTGATACACAGAAGAAGGCAGAAAGGAACGTGGGGAATACCAGAGCAAAGCTTTGGGCTCCCGGCTGTGACTGGCATGGGGGTTTGGGACTGGCTTTGTGTTTGTTGATTTCTTTAAGCAGACAAGTATCTGACTGCTCAAAGTCATCTTTCAGACTTGACAATATGTGGGGTGAAAGCGCTGACTCTTAAGAGATTCCTGTTAAGGAAAACCCTCTGGTCTATTTCAAGCCGAGAGCAGGGCCCTGAGGAGGCTGGAGACAGACAGGGTAGTTTTTAATAGTAAGATGCAGGGCAAGGGCGCAGCTGGCAGTCAGCAGGAGGGAGCGGGCCCAGAGAGGTGTGTGGAGAGCCAAATGCTAACTTCTCCCACTTCCCAGTCTTGCCTGGGGCCAGCCCTGGGCACAATGATAACGTTTCTATAAAACAATTCTCAGGAAGGCTGGTACGAGAAGCCAAAGAGTACCTTTCCACAGTTAAGTACATCCTGCCAAGTTAAAGAGCTCTCTGGGACCAGCCGGGGTTGGGAGCCTGTTCCGCATGAAGCATCAGACCATTAGTGGGAGTGGAAGCCGGGAGTGTGTGTCTGTGTGCACATTCTCCATGTCACGTCTTCCCTTTGTCCAGTTGGTCATCTCACTTCCCCCGAATGCTCACTGTCTCCTGGCTGATGGTGTAACACAGTAGCAGCTGAGCCCCACCCCAGACAGACTAATGAAAGGATGTGAATAAGAGTGGGAAGGAAACCATGCAGGGAGTGTTACTCAGATTATTGCTGGCAGGAAATAAAAACCATCTTAAGACAAGAGCGGTTTATTGCTGGGATGAGAGTAGACCCAAACTGAACTTACATATGCTTCAGCCTGTGGGCACACTTCCCTCTCTCATGAGCCGTGAAAGGGCATGTGTTCACAGCATCTCTACTTCCTGCTCCAATCAGATCCCGAGATGTGAGATGCGGTGGACAGTCATGTCCGTATGCTGCAGCCCAAGCTGTGGAGGGGCTCCATGTTTAACTAATGACTGTTGGTCCCATTGGAGAACGTTCATGACAGTCTCATGGGGATAGAGTTTGGCCAATGGGCAAGCCACCTTGGATGGGATGTCCTCTAGTGAACTGCTGGTTACCTGGTACTAAGGACATCATGTGGCTACTTTCCTCAGTGGAGATGCAGATGGGTTGATTTTGGATAGCTGGGGGGTTCAAACACCATTAAAATACACATTGTAAAGAGAGTTGCATCTGATTTTAATCTCCACGCAAGTCATCCTATGAGTAGGAGAAGGAATTAGGGAAAGAAGAAACCATGAGGACATGCACAGAAACAAAAAAGCATTTTATGAAACCACAAGAGTCATACCTGAGACGTACCCTAAAGAAAACCTGGTTAAAAGTCCATGTTACCAATGAGGAAACTGAGCATGAGAGAAAGGAACCAACGTTGTGGCCGTTCATCGCTTCTTCCCTCGTTGCTGTCTTCTTTCCCTCAAGCCACCCACATGGGAGAAGAGATTTCTCAGAGCAAATGATTTAATGAGTCAGTCTGTGTCTTTATATCTAGAGGACAGATCTGTCCTGTATTAAACTGCAATTCCTGAGACATGCTTAAGTAAAGACCTTGTCAAGGAAGGACACTTGAAGCATGTAGGATTAGGAGTTAAGATCAAACCACAGAAATGAAAGCAAAATTTAAATTAAAGTTTGATTAAATATCTGAATTAGGAATGGCTTTATAATCTTAAAACAAACATAGGTACCAAAAGGGAAGGATATATTTGATTACATAAAAATATAATACTTCTGTATGTGAAAATTAACATAAAAAATTAAAGTGGAAAATGGAAAATTGGCACAAATGTCAAAGGATTAGCATCCTCCTGGAGTATGGGAATTTTCTAAAAGTTGATAAGTAAAACACTAAGGTCTCAATGGATAATGAGGAAATGATATGAACATGCATAAGAGGAAGAAATATATGATTAATTATCATCCAAACAAAGTATCTGTAATACGATTCAGAGCAATGAAAATGAAAATAGCAACAGGATGCTTCTCTCCCTTTTTTTCTACCCAGATTAGTAAAGATTACAAACAACCCCTGGTGCAGGTAGAAAGACAGTGAAATAGCCACCTCCCTGCACTTTGGAGAGGAGTTTAATATGAAGTGCTCATTTTGGAAAATAATTTGGGACTAGGTTTCTGGGAATTTGTCATAAAGAAATAATCTGGAATCTAAAGATGTTTGTTAAAGTACTGTTTATCATAATGAATAATTAGAAAACTCCTTGTACCTCTGTTGAGGAGCATTAAAGTAAACCACAGTTCTTCTATGTGTGAGCATATGTAGCCTTTAGAATATTTCCAACAACCTGTGGAGATGTTAACATCATGATGTTAAACCTGTGTGCACATATAGTTAATATGACCATGTACAAAAAAGGCACAGGAGTAAAGCTCACTTGCCAAAATGTTTGCATTTCATCTACTTAATGGACATTCTGGATCATTCTATTTTTATTTAATTTTTTTTCTCTTCAATCAAAATAAGCATAAACAAAATTAATCAGAAAAAAAAAAAGAGAATGGGAATTTATTTGGACCTGAGTGCAGCCCATAAAAGGGATTGAGAGAGTGCGGGAAGAAACGTAGAGGGGAGTGGGGTGGGCCCCGCATGCCGTCTCAGTGTTGCAATTTGGGAGGGACTGACCCCACGACCAGCTCTGGAGATGGGCCCCGACTGGTATAAGTCAGTGAAGGTAGCCCCTCCTTCCTGCACAGGCTCAAGCCAAGGTGACTTTGTGGTTATCCTGGGGCCCCAGTGGACTGCAGTGAAGCTCTTTGCATTGATGCAGGGGAGGGGGTGGTTCCTCTCCCTCTAGGAAATGCGTGGCCCCAGCTGCTGCTGGTGGCCAACGTGCAAACTTGAGGGAAGCCAACCTGCAGGCAAGACCAATACCAATACCAGGACGGCAGAACCTGGAGGTCACAGAGGAGCAGTGACCTTTTCTATTAAGAGGCCTTCTAATGCAGGAGGTTGGTTTGAGATTTCTGGTTTTCTTTCTTTCTTTTAAATAATGTCACTTACAACTGTAAGGATTCCTGATACAGAGAGATGTCAGAGATTGCTTTCCACTGACAGATTATATCAGAAATAGAAAGGCATGTAGGGAAAGGTGAGGGTATGTGTCTGACTTTGCTACTGAGAAGAAAGAGTCTGAGTAAGAGGCCTAGAAAACAGGATGAGCCTTGGAAACAAGCAATCTGAGAAAGAGGTAGAAATGCCCAGAAGGGAAAACCCTTTATCAATGATGCTTGACACCATCAGCCCTATGGCATCTCATCTTATCTCATCTGACCACTTTGATGGACCTGCTAAATCATAGAGACTGGAGAAAGAAAGAATGACAACTCCCAGGAAGGACATTTTTTGTTCCCTCTTGACTTGCTCGCCAGAATCTAGATGGTCTCTGGGAATTGGGATGTGCTCAGCTGGTCATCTGGATAAATCATGATGCCACCAAATGCCTAGCATCTTATGAAGGGGGCCAGAGTCCATGCTGTACTGATGACTGACTCCACCCTAGAGCAACTGGTTAGGGATGAAAGCACAGGATGTTTCACAAAATCTTTACAGTCCTGATTTTGGACTTGGAACAGAAAATCCTCAGCTGGATTTGTGGAAGGAAATCCTTAGCTCATCCAAGTAATTCAACCTTTGAAATTAAATACAAATTGCTGCTCAAATTTTGCTGAAGAGTTGTACAAATACACATACACACACAGACACATACAGATACATAGACAGACAGACAGTCAGACACACACACAACTAAATAGTGATTTTCCTATTTGAGACTATGGTTTCTAGGAGATCTATGTGTTTCTAGTAAGTTTTCTCACTCTACTCATTCACTCAAATAAGCTGATCTATTTAACCATTTACTTAACATATGTTTCCTGGGAACTACCTACCTAAGGCTTGGGGGAGGGAATAAGAATAATAAAAATAATAAATAAAATATATTTAACTCTTGCTATAGTAAGCACTTCCATGGTATTATTTATTGCATTCCATCCACCAAAACAAATATATAGTTCAGCTCTCTTATTTTTTCCAATTTAACAGATACAAAAATTAAAAATTTGACAGGCGATTTTCCCAAGATCATACAGCCTCCAAGAGGTGGAACCAGCATTCAGTCCAAGAGCTTATGTACACTTAATTAACCCTTATGCCAAGGAGAAGACAGAAGCCCCCTAAATGAGTTAGATTCACTTGGGACCCTATGTATTTGGTGCTGGGGAAGCTGAGAAGGTGGTTACTAATTCTGTTAGGGAAAACTGAAAGACAAATCAGCACTTGATCTGGATCTTAAAAACTATGAAGAAAAATAGTAGGTACTGGGGAGAACATAAATTCCTAGTAGAGAGTAGAACTGAGCAAAGATGTGGAGATGAAAGAGCATGGTGGGCCTGTGCCTGGGTAGCACCTCAAGTTTAGCAGGGCAGCAGCAGGAAAAATGATAATGAGAAAGGCTTTATCTGCCAAGCCAAAGAGTTTGAACTTGAACAAGAGGAGCCAAAGAGGTTTTCCAGCCTGGAGGCAACATGATCAGCTTTATGTTTTAGAATGATCTTGAAACCAGTGTGCCAGGAGGGATTCTTAAGGACGGAGAGACCAGATGTACAGAAACTTGTTGGGGTGGCCTCTGTAAGTTCCAGGAAGCAAAATGTAGAGGACCTGTGCTATCTTGGCCCCCACCTCACAATCATAAGTTAGTTCCAATTTGGAATTCTGTTTTTCTAGAATTAGGGAGTAACTCATCATGAAGACACCTCCAACTCTTACACTGTATGACTTCAAATAACAGAGCTGGAGGAATCTCAGAGAGAACGTCCGGGTCAACTTTTGCATGGAACTTGGGTGTCCCGAATTGGCAAGTGACATGAGCTGCAGTCCATGGGGTCACAAAGAGTCAGACATGACTGAGCAACTAAACAACAACAAAGCATCAGTTTTTGTCTTGTCTCTTGCTTCTTTTGCAGGAGAGTGATAAGAAGGCTTCTATTAATGCTCGACTTGGGGTGGGCTAGAACAGAGATCATTGGCTCATGGAAGATATTCCCTCCAGCCCCACATAAACTCAGAAAGTAAACAGAACAATTTGTGTTTCTAAATCACTATTTTTCTAATTTGGGGACTCAGCACATGCTGTACCAGAATCATCTATGTATGGTGTCTATATGTTCTATCCTAGATGTATTAAATCTATGAAAAAAGGGCTCAGGCATTTTTATAAGCGCTGAGCCCTGCTTTCACATTAAGCTCAGGAAAACTTGATCTATTTGCATGTAATGGTTCATCATGGGTCCAGCACCTCTGAGGCTGGGCAGGGTGAAGGTGGAATGGCTGGGTGTGATTGCAAAGACTGGGCTTCAAGAGATGCCACTTTCAGGATTTAATGGGGAGCAGCTTCTGGTTAAGTATGGCCCTGCTGCTGCTGCTGCTGCTGCTGCTAAGTCGCTTCAGTCATGTCCGACTCTGTGCAATTCCATAGACGGCAGCCCACCAGGCTCCCCCATCCCTGGGATTCTCCAGGCAAGAACACTGGAGTGGGTTGCCATTTCCTTCTCCAGGGCATGAAAGTGAAAAGTGAAAGTGAAGTCGCTCAGTCGTGTCTGACTCTTCGCGACCCCATGGACTGCAGCCCACCAGGCTCCTCTGTCCATGGGATTTTCCAGGCAAGAGTACTGGAGTGGGGTGCCATCGCCTTCTCTGAAGTACAGCCATAGGGGAGTGGAATCACCCGGGTCCGCCCTTCCTTGGAGGATTATGTTGGCCTGTACTAGAGCTGAGATAAACTCGGCATTATTGTGCACACACCAGCAGTGCCAGTGACAGAGGAGTGGGCCAGTGCTCTACAGGGGCACCATGTGGCAGGGAGAAACTTTGCCAGCAAGGATGGCAGCTAGAGCAGACAGAGTGTTTGCTCAAAAGTCGATGTTCTGTAGACCCTTTTAGATTATGCGAGCTCTCAAAGTCCTCAGGCAACTGGAGGGCAAAGTACTCGAGTGAGACACTGAATACATTATCTATCTGGTGGCTAGGAAGCTCTAGTACTTGAAATTGAGTTTGGAGAAGTGGAAGAGATATGAAGGGATCTGGCCCCTAGAGTTGTAGAGAAATTCAGACTGATTATACCCAGTTGGGAAAACTGAGGCCTAGATAGAAAGTTGACCTGAGCTAAAATAGTGAAAAGTGGCAGAGTTTGCTTTATCCCCAAATCATCTTATCCCCAGTTCAGTGGAATGATGGAATTATGCTGCTCACAACAAAATCTTCAAAGTCAACAGAAACTTTGTTCACGGAGTTCAACCTCCTCCTCATCAGACATGGAAAACCAGATACATGGAATTAAATATAGAGAATGGTATGTCAAAATTATTTAACCTCTTTGAGCCTAATACTCACAACCGTCTCATAGGATTAAGCAAAGCATTGTAACACTGTGCCTCTTATAGAGTCTGACATGTGTGTGTTAGTCACTCAGTTGTGTTCAACTCTTTGCGACCCCATGGGATATAGCCCACCAGGCTCCTCCACCCATGGGATTTTCCAGGCAAGAATACTGGCGTGGGTTGCCATTTCCTTTTCCAGGGGATCTTCCTGACCCAGGGATCAAACCCAGGTCTCCTGCATTGCAGGTAGACTCTTTACCATCTGAACCACCAGGGAAGCCCTAACTCCTATTGATGAGGAAAGCTGAAAAGGGAAGAATTTAGGAAACAGAAACCCCAGGACTCTTGTTGTTGTGCCCTTGCCAGCCCACCTGGGTGCTTGGCAAATGTCTCAAGATTTGACATAGCTAATTCTGAAAGTCAGATACTATGATAATAAAACGTGGGAGGAAATACTGTTGACCTATTTCCTGGAGAGAAAAAAAAAAAATCTGCCAAAACAAAGATGTTTCCAGAGAGTAGGTTGGTTTTGATAAATAATTAACTTGAGTTGGTTTCATTGTGTCTGGAGGAGTAATTATAACAGCATGTTCATTCCCCTGGAGTTCTGTTGTCACATTTTCCATGATAAAAATCTCCTTTGAAAAAAATGTGTTCAGAAACTTGGCTGTAAAACAGTGCTCTGGTCTGAAGAATGCCATGAAAAGTTTCACAGTTTATGGGCAACATTTTTAGTTGGATCAAAAGATGCTCTATTGTTTCCAACTGGCCTCCATTAAACCAAGGTAAATGAATTGTATTTCTTTGGGAAGTATTTCATGGTCACCAAAGTAGAACATTTCCTCCATTTTCCTATTGAGAATGTTGCTCCTTTCAACAATTCTTGAGTATCCTGTCATCCTGACATATATTTTTCTCTGTGTTAGGTGCTGGGCTGGTTGGATGTGGATATAGCAGAAGTTTCATCTGATGTTGAGCTCACAATCTCACTAAAGACTTGATAGTTTACAATATAGTAGAAAGAGTGCTGAGCTAAAGTTGTTGATTCAAACTTAAGTACCTCTATTTATAAAACCTAACTTATAAAAACCTGTTTATGAACCTAATTTATAAAAACTTATTTATAAAAAGAAGGCTGAGCACCAAAGAATTGATGCTTTTGAACAGTGGTGTTTGAGAAGATCTTGAGAGTCCCTTGGACTGCAAGGAGATCAAACCAATCAATCCTAAAGGAAATCAACCCTGACTATTCATTAGAAGGGCTGATGCTGAAGCTGAAGCTCCAGTACTTTGGCTAACTGATGCAAAGAGTGGACTCATTGGAAAAGACCCTGCTACTGGAAAAGATTGAAGGTAGGAGGAGAAGGGGATGACAGAGAATGAGATGGTTGGATGGCATCACTGACTCAATGGACATGATTTTGAACAAGCTCCAGGAGATGGTGAAGGACAAGGTAGCCTAGCGGGCTACAGTCCATGAGGTCGCATAGAGTTAGGCACAACTGAGCGACTGAATAACAACAAAGGATCTCAAGTCCCTTTTCTGTGAAATGGGATAATTGGATTATATGGTAATTGAATTCTTAGGCCAACTCTGGTGGTAGTGCCTGCTGTATGGAGTAGATTTCTGAGGTCATGTCCATGCTTGGTGAGAAAGGACATCACAAAAGAACAAAAGAATCTTAAACTGTTCTGTATGAAATAATGAGAGGAAGGGAGGGAAGGGGGAGGGGAAAGGAGAAATACGAGGGAGGAACCAAAAAGATGATATGGCAGGAAAACTACTGTATTTCCACCAACTTTGTGTTTTTCCTCCGGGGTCACTTATTACTATATTTCCTAGCTTCCTCTACAGTAGCAGGGGCCAGGTGACTTAGTTCTGGGCAATGGAATATTGACAGAAAGAGTGTATGCCATTTCCTGGCTTGACCTCTGAGACATTCTGTAAGGTTCTCTATATTCAATTCTTCATCCTCACTTCCTTGTCTCCCAGTTGGATGAATAAGATGCAGAGGAAAGTTTTGAGATGAAAGTACTAGAGAACAATGATTTGATTCTTGGATCACTGTATGCAACTTCCCTCTAAATACCCATCTGGGCTGTGAGGTAGGTAAGAAAAACATTTTTTTAAAGCCACTGAGATATTGGGGTTGCTTGCTACAGCATTTAACCTTCCCTGACTAATACAGATTGTGGGAAGCAGGAAACTATATGGGGAGAGGCCAGGGGATGCTCCTAAAGTAGGGTTGTAGGAGAGATTTTTGGTAAGGGCATGCCCAAGATCTGATTTGAAGTCCTTAACCCAGATGGGATGGAAACCCTCCTTTATCTCAGCCCCACCCCTAAACCACAAGCGTTTTGTAGGAATCAGTTTTCAATGAAATTTCACAAAAAGGATGAATGTCATACCTGAGCTGCTACAAAAGAGACCACGCCCACAAACACAAGAACCTCAAGGCAAATATGACCGAAGTATATAAGTCCCCTGGGAATTTGCAATAGACTCACACAAAACATGAAACAAGATTTTGACTCATTTTTGTCTAGACAGTAGTGGTGCAGGGACAATATAGCTGACCCTAGTGTTTTACCAGGACTTACAGCTCAAAACAAACCAGCAGTGTAGCCAGCCCTGAAGCACAGGTCTCCCTTCAGATCCTGCTGGACTCAGCCTGGCTCTTGTTTTGCCACCTTCCTCTCTGCTTTTTCGTAACCACTCAGACCATGAGAATGCCAAACTCGAGAGAATCTTGTCTGTCAAGAAATCCAAAGGCCTGACATCCTTTAGTGATAGGGTTAGTGTCTGGCTCCAAACTTTGGATAAGTGAGCTAAGATGAGATCTATGTGGAGCAGGACTGCCTATTCCTCATCCTTGGAGGTGGAACTGCTTCCAAAACAGGACTGGGTTCTAGGAAATTTCCTAGGATAGATGCTTGTCTGTTTTCTTAAACTATATTTAGATAAGGTTGGATTGGCTGTGATTAGCTCTCCGTGAACCAGTGCCAATGGACAGTGGAATGATTTTCATTGGATCAAGTTTCTCCACAACTCTCAAATAATATATATTTTTAGATGTGAATTTCAGATTCAGAGTCTTCTCCTTTTGCTACTATTTTAGAAGTCTTGCCAAGTGAATGTGTTAGCTTTCTGGGCCAACGGCTGAAATCAGAACCATTGTTGCCCTTTGGGATTGTTGTCAGACTCCTGCCGTCCCATGGCTGGGGATTCAAAATGTATCCCCGGTGTTCACAGTTTGTGTGCTCTCAAATCCAGGATGATTCTGATACAGATAAGAACCCAACACCTTCCTGCCCTTCCAGCCCCTCCCTGGGCAGCCCAGAAACTAAGGACGAGAGCAATGCTCAGAAATCCAGATTCCGTGTTCTTGATTTCATGGACTTCTAGCACTGCCAACGTGCCGAGAGACCACCTAGTGCAAACTGGTTACTTAGCAGCTGAGCAAAATAATGGCCAGAGGGGTGAACTGTATAAAGAAGAGTATACGATGAGTCTGAGTCATAAACAGAAAGCAAAAAATGGTGGCATGTTTTTCAGTACACTGTAATTTTATTAAAGCACACTGTAAAATGGTACAGGTTGAACTGGAAAATAACAAAAGAAGAAAAAAAATGAACAGCTTGGAATTAGAGTATGAAAAAGAAATCAATGATAGACATCCCCAAAAGAAGATTCATAAAACTTCTTCTTACCCAAATAAAAAGTATTAAAACACGGGAGCAAAGCTAAACCATTAATGCAAAACTAAGGAAGTATCCCAATCTCATACTCCGAGTATTATGAAAAGGGTTTTTAGATTTAGGACAATTTGGACTGAAACGAAGGAAGACGCTTGGCTGCATGGATGCATAACTCCCCTTAGAAACATCAGTGCAAAGGAACAGGAAGTAGGGAGAGTAAAACTATATTTTGTTGATATTCAGATTTGGAGAGATTAGGATTGATGTATAAATTGTTGGGGGGGTGCAGAATTGGGGACTATCTTCTGTTGAAGAAGCCCTTTCTCACTGTTAATTTTCAAAAGCACTATAAGCGTGAGCTTGGATTGCTGCAGCTTTTCCTTTGGCCTTTGGCTGGGTAGATGGTAGGAGAGCCATGGAAGAATCATTTCTTAGGATTCCCTGTTTGAGCTGACCCAATAGCAGCAAACATGGTCTCAACAGAGTGTAGAAATCAATGTATGTTGAACCTAAATCAAAAGCATGTGAGGAGCAAAGACGCAAATAAGGACAGCACCTAGTAGTCAGTCACCCAGAGAAGGGTGCAAACCCAAGTCCAAAGCTCACCTCCCATTCTTCCATGAGACAGAGGAACTGAGTCACCAGTATAGTGGTGTGATTCTGTTATTTCCAACAAGTACAGAGAAAGAAAGCAAAGACAGAATTCTCTAATTGTGGTTACACAAAACTCAAGCTCCTTGTCCACACCCTTTGGGCACTTGTGTGACTGGAGAGAGAGAAAAAAACCAAAAAACAAAATATCCAGTGCTTCAGCTCATATTCCAAGGAAAAGATTTACACAGAGCTCAGGGCAATAGTAAATCCACACCTTGGAAAAAGAACAAGTTTGAGATACAATGGCTCTGTTCAAAGACGAGTGAAAAGAAATCCCTGCAGTAGGAAACCACAATAAGAATTAGCAAAAATAAATACATGAGTAAATGGAACAAAACATGAAAAAATACAAATAAGTTTTGAAAAATGTATTCAAGGAAATAGAAAATCAGTTGCTACTACTTTCTGCTCTCAAGGCAAACATAGACTTTATGGAATGAAAGACATATTGATAATTATGCAACTAACTAAATAAAAAGGAAGCTGATAAATGTAAGAAAATGAGTTAGAGTGAAAAAATATATTGGGAACATTAAAATATACTTTCAAAGACCAAAATAAATATTTGACATTATTAAGTCAATGGTGTATGGACACAGCACTGAGGAAAAAAAAAAAAAAAACCAGGATGTAGAATAGGAAAAGATTAAAAAATTTACCAATATAATAATATGATAGGGAGAATACCCTGGAGAGCAGCACAGGACATTTGAGGAAAGGAAACTCTGTAAATAAAATAGAGCACCTAGATAAGGAAGCTCTTCAGCTTTGAAGGAATGACTTGATTTTGTAATTGGAAGTGTTTATTCTAGGAAACTTAACAGATAACAAAAACTCCTCAAACATAGTCTAGTGAAGCAATTAGATTTCAAAGAAAATGAAAAAAAACAAAAAACAAAAAAAGTAGCTTTTAAACTTCAAGTCAAGTTAGCTAAGGGGGAAAAATTAGGTTGAGCTCAGAATGCTGGAAAGCAATTGCACAAGAATTCTATAACTAGTTAAACGTGTAAGTAAAACCAACAGAAAGTTGTTCTCAAATACAAAAGGTCTTGGGAAATATTTTATCCATGAGAAATGGATTTCTCCTCCTGAGAAATGAACCAAAAATACAACTTAGCCAAGAAATTTTTAGGAATAGTAAAAGAATTGAAGAATGGGAAAATCTGAGTATGAAAGGGAATTGAAAATTAAATATGATAGACATATAATTATACCTAAAGAACTGTGGTAATTATAGTTAAAATGGTTTATAAATGTTATAATTTAAAAATAGAGCAATGTTGAATTAAAAACAAAGTGACAATAACAAGATCTTGAAAACAGCATGATAATAGATGTGTGTGTGTGAGTATGGGGGGTATCCCAGAGTAATTATGTATCATGAGGCTAGGGGTAGAACTGATGACTGTCAATAGATTTGGCTTGGAAGAACATATAGTTTGATCTCATTTATAAATATTGATATAAATATCCAAAACAAATAGAATACTAACAAGATCTCTTCAAGAAAATTGGAGATACAAAGGGAACATTTCATGCACAGGTGGGCACAATAAAGAACAGAAATAACAAGGACCTAACAGAAGCAGAAGAGTTTAAAAAGAGGTGGCAAGAATACACAGAAGAACTGTATAGAAAAGGTCTAGATGACACAGATAACCACAGTGGTGTTATCACTGACCTAGAGCCAGACATCCTGGAATGTGATGTCAAGTGGGCCTTAGGAAGCATTACTACAAACAAAACTAGTGGAGGTGATAGAATTCTGGCTGAGCTATTTCCAATCCTAAAAGATGATGCTGTTAAAGTACTGCAGTCAATATGCCAGCAAATTTGGAAAACTCAGCAGTGACCACAGGACTGGAAAAGGTCAGTTTTCATTCCAGTCCCAAAGAAAGGCAATGCAAAGAATGTTACACTACGATACAATTGCACTCCTTTTATATGCTAGAAAGATTATGCTCAAAATCCTTCAAGTTAGGCTTCAGTAGTACATGAACCAAGAATTTTCAGATGTACAAGCTGGATTTAGAAAAGGCAGAGGAGATAGAGGTCAAATTGCCCACATCTGTTGGATCATAGGAAAAGCAAGGGAATTCCAGAAAAAAACACCTACTTCTGCTTCATTGACTCTGTGAAAGACTTTGACTGTGTGGATCATAACAAACTGGAAAATTCTTAGAGATGGGAATATCAGCCCACCTTAACTGTCTCCTGAGAAACCTGTATGCAGATCAGGAAGCAACAGTTAAAACCGGACATGGGAAAACAGACGGGTTCCAAATTGGGAAAGGAGTACATCAGGGCTGAATATTGTCACCTTGCTTATTTTATGTATATGCAGAGTACATCATGCGAAATGCTGGGCTGGATGAATCACAAGCTGGAATCAAGATTGCTGGGAGAAATATCAATAACCTCAGATACGCAGATGATACCACTCTAATGGCAGAAAGTGAAGAAGAATTAAAAAGCCTCTGGATGAGGGTCAAGAGGAGAGAGAAAAAACTGGCTTAAAACTTAACATTCAAAAAAACTAAGATCAAGGCATCAGGTCCCATTACTTCGTTGCAAACAAATGGGGAAAAAGGGACAGATTTTCTTTCCTTGGGCTCCAAAATCACTGAGGACAGTGACTGCAGCCTCGAAATTAAAAGATGCTTGTTCCTTGGAAGAAAAGCTATGACAAACCTGGACAGCATATTAAAAAGCAGAGACATCACTTCACTGACAAAGGTCTGTGTAGTCAAAGCTATGTTTTTTCCAGTAGTCATTATGGATGTGAGAGTTGGACCATAAGAAAGTCTCAGTGTTGAAGAACTGATGCTTTTGAATTGTGTTAGAGAAGACTCTTGAGTGTCTCTTGGACTGCAAGGCAATCAAATCACTTAGTCCTCACGGAAATCAACCCTGACTATTCCTTGGAAGGACTTATGCTGAAGCTGAAGCTCCAATACTTTGGCTATCTGATGTGAAGAGCTGACCCATTGGGAAAAAACCCTGATGCTGGGAAAGATCGAGTGCAGAAGGAGAAGGGGATGCCAGAGGATGAGATAATTGGATGGCATCATTGACACAATGACTTGAGTTTGAGCACACTCTGGGAGATAGCGATGGACAAGTAAGCCTGGTGTGCTGCAGTCCATAGGGTCACAAAGAGTCGGACATGACTTAGGGACTAAATAACAACAAACTCAATTAGTTTAATTTATGAAATATTTATTGAGCTTCCGTTGTAATTTTGTTCTAGAGATTTAACAATGATTATAAGATAAAAGGGCTTCCCAGGTGGTGCTAGTGGTAAAGAACCTGCCTGGCAATGCAGGAGACTAAGAGAGGCAGGTGCATCTCTGGGTCAGGAAGATCCCCTGGAAGAGAGCACAGAAACCCACTTCAGTATTCTTGCCTGGAGAATCCCATGGACAGAGGAGCCTGGCAGGCTGTGGTCCATACCATAGTGGGTCACAAAGAGTCATATGACTGAAGCGACTTAGCACACACGCATGCTGCAAGCATAAGATAAAATTCTTGTCTCTCCTGGAAGTTACATTCTACACAATGATTAATAACTATTGATCCCAGGAAAGCAAATATGAATTAGCACTACAGTACATATTAATACAATTCAGAATCCTGGAAAGTTTTCTAGTTCCACATGCAAGAATTTCCAAAGTCATCAACCTGCCCTAAGAATAAGGACAAAGCTGAACAGACTGAAAACGTTTTTAAGAATCTCCTAGAAAGGGACATAGGGCAAGCCACTATTTCCAAGATTGGATAGACAGACAGGCAAATATTAATACAAGAAATAATGGCTTACTGGAGCACAGACTCACAAGAATAAGCCTCAGTGGGAACCAGCATCAGGAACCAGTGCCAGGGAGGAAAACTTGAGTTGTAATTGATGCATTGCTAAAGGCTCAGTGTGGACAACTCTGGGAGTTAAAAACTAGGGAAATCAATCACAAGGGGCTCCCACAATTTTATGAGTTTTACCTCTAGGAGCTTAACCAGGTTCCTACAGTAAATATCACAGAAAAATCCCTTCGGCTGGGGAACAGTAAAAGGAAACAGAGCATTCTGTTCTGAACAGGGCCTGTCCTCAGAAGAAACTGGTTAATCAGAGCCTAATCTATTGAGATATTATCAGAGCCTAACTGACCAGGGGGAGGGAAAATATCCACTTCAGGACACTCTAGCGATCATATCCTATCTCAGGAAGGAGGGGAAAAAATACTAGAAACTCCTGTGAAATCCACAGTTTGGAGACTCACTAAATTGTTATTCAGTCACCAAGTCATGTGTGACTCTTCTCGACCCCTTGGACTGCAGCACATCAGGCCTCCCTGTGCCTCACCATCTCCCGGACTATGTCCAAGTTCATGTCCATTACATCAGTGATGCCATCCAAACTCTCATCCTTTAGACTCACTAAAAGACTAGCCAAAATCATAGAACTGTAGAACATTTACCCTCTCCCACACCTCACCATCACAGTACTAAAGGCCTACTTATAGCAGGTATTTTTATCTGGCACATCAAGTCTGACTCTCAAGAAAAACTTACAAGATATATTAAAAGGCAAAAAACATAGTGTAAGTATACAGAGTGAGCATCAGAAGCAAACATGGCAGGAATATTGGAGTTATCAGACTGGGAATTGAAAACAACGATGGTACATATGCTAAGGGCTCTAATGGATAAAGTGGATAGCCTGCAAGAACAGATAGACAATGTAAGCAGAGAGGTGGAAATCCTAAGAAAGAACCAAGAAAATCTGCTAGAGATCAAAAACACTAACAGAAATGAAAAATGCCTTTGTTGCACCAACACCTTGAGTTTTTCCCCAGGAATACCACCTTTGGATGTCTTGCCTACGGATCTGTAAGGCAGCAGATTTGTATAGTTTAAGTCACTGATGGTTATGGCAACCATAGACTACTAACACACATTGAGTACTGTCAGCATGAAAGGAAAAAGAGCAACAGTGATTATTGAGTACTGTCAGCATGAAAGGAAGGAGCAATCATTGCTTGCAGACCATATAGTCATACAGCTGGAAAGCTTGAAGCAATCAGCAAACTACTGGAAAGCAGCAAGTATTCAGTCAAGAAGATCATTTAAAAATTAGTATAAAAAACAATAGATTTCTTATATCTCAACAACAAATAGCACATATAATCCAATAAAGATTCCATTTATTGTAGCAAAAGTCCATAAAATACATAGCAAATTCATCAAGAAGTGTGCTTGAAGAAAACAGATATACAATAATGAACAATATTAAAAAAAATGAAAAAATTAGGTTAATTCCTTGTTCTGGCATTAACAGTCTTAATATTGTAGTCTCTTAAATTTAACAAAATCCAAAACAATTGATATACTGCCTTAGTAATGAAAACTTGTTAAAATTACTCTAAAATTATTGGGAATCAAATATGCAAGATTAGGAAGAACAAAACCACACAAAATATATTTTTAAAATTATGAGCTCTATTATTAAAACGATGTGATATTACTTTAGGCTAGAAAGATAATTCAGCTGACTATAACTGATCAGTTCTAAAGAAGATTTAAGTAAATATGGGACTGTATTATATGACAGGATGCTATTGCAGATTTGTGATAAGAAATATAGATGTTTAATAAATAGTGTTAAGAATGGAAATAATAAATAGTGAAAACAATGAAGATCAATTAATACTTTTTTAATACAAAAATAAATTTCAAATAGCTATTACATTGAAATGTAAAAAGTAAAGGCATGATTACTAAAAATAGTAATGAATATTTTATATTCTTAAGGCTATGAAGGCCATAACTCATAAACCATAAAGGAAGAGACTATGTTAAACATTTATATATAAAGAAAAATATAGAAAGTAAAAATTTTGAAATCAAAATGTGAAACAGTCCCATAAGAAAAACATCATATAATCCAATGGCAAGTTGGGTAAAAATTATAGGCAGCCATTGGGGAAATAATAAATATGAACAGGCCATAAACATCAGAAAATATATTCAACTTAGCCTCCAATAAAGTAAATGCATGTATACCTGACGACTTGTTTTTGTTGTACCATATCAGATTTGCACAGAAGGAAAAGAGAGATAATATCCAGGGTTGTAAGGTTGTAGGGAAACAGAAACATTAAATATAAGTTGATAGATGTGAACGTTAGTACAGTCTTCCTGGACGACAGGATGCAGAGAGATTTAAAATGTGTGTTCTGAGACCCTTTTAATATAACTTGAAAAGGATGGAAATAATTGAAAATGAATTTGATCACACAGGCATGTTGTGTATAATAGTGAAATAGTAGAAATAGTCATAGAAAATGGAATTGTTGTTTAGTAGCTAAGTTCGACTCTTTGCAACTCCATGAACTGCAGCCACCCCAGGCTTCCCTGTCTCCCATGATATCCTGGAGTCTGCTCAAATTCATATCCATTGAGTTGGTGATACCATCCAACCATCTCATCCTCTGTCACCCACTTCTTCTCTTGCCCTAAATCTTCCCCAGCATCAGGGTCTTTTCCAATGAATCAGCTCTTTGCATCAAGTGACCAAAGTATTGGAGCTTCAGCTTCAGCCTCAGTCTTCCCAGTGAACATTCAGGGTTGGTTTCCTTGAGGACTGACTGATTTGATCTCTTCACTGTCCAAGGGACTCTCAAGAGTGTTCTCCAGCACCACAATTTGAAAACATCAATTTTTCAGCACTCAGCCTTCTGGTCCAAATCTCACATCCCTACATGACTACTGGAAAAACCATAGTTTTGACCATATGGACCTTTGTCTGCAAAGTGATGTCACTGCTTTTTAATATGCTCTCTAGATTTGTCAGCTTTTCTTCCAAGGAGAAAACATCTGTTAATTTTGTGACTGCAGTCACCGTCCCCAGTGATTCTGGAGCCCAAGAAAAGAAAATCTGTCACTGTTTCCACTTTTTCCCCCATCTATTTGCCATGAACTGATTGGGCCAGATTCCATGATCTTAGTTTTTTGAATGTTGAGTTTAAGCCAGCTGTTTCACTCTTCTCTTTCACCCTCATCAAGAGGCTCTTTAGCTCCTCTTCACTTTCTGCCTTTAAAGTGGAATATTTCAGGTTCTTGATATTTCTGCCAGCAATCTTGATTCCAGCCTGTGGTTCATCCAGCCTAGCATTTTTCATGATGTACTCTGCATATAAGTTAAGTAAGCAGGATGACAATATATAGCCTTGACATACTCCTTTCCCAATTTTGAGCCAGGCTGTTATTTCACGTCTGGTTCTAGCTGTTGCTTCTTGTCCTGTATACAGGCTTCTGAGGACACAGGTAAAGTCACCTGGTATTCCCATTTCTTTAAGAATTTCCCAGTTTGTTGTGATCCACGCGGTCAAAGGCTTTCACTGAGTTGAAGAAACAGTAGATGTTTTTCTCAAATTCCCTTACTTTGTCTATGATCCAATGGATGTTGGTGATTTGATCTCTGGCTCCTTTGCCTTTTCTAAATCCAGCTAGAACATCTGGAAGTTCTCAGTTTACATACTGTTGAAGACTAGCTTGAAGGATTTTGAGTGTAATCTTTCTAGCATGTGAAATGAGTGCAATTGTGAGGTAGTTTGTATATTCTTGGCTTTGCCTTTCTTTGGGATTGGAATGAAAACTGACTTTTCCAGTCCTGTGGCCGCTGCTGAGTTTTCCAAATTTGTTGGCATATTGACTGCAGCACTTTCACAGCATCATCTTTTAGGATTTGAAATAGCTCAGCTGGAATTCCATCACCTCCACTAGCTTTGTTCATAGTAATGCTTCCTAAAGTCCACTTAGGAAATTGGAATGCATAAGCAAAATTTTGTATGTCTGTACTATGGAATACAGATGAAAGATTCAGATACAAATTTATATCTATTTGATTCTCAAATTCCATTAAAACTATATTACCCTTAAAACATATAAATGTCCATGTGTTATTGTTGAATGAAAAATAGAGATTAGATATTGAGGAGTCTAATAAAATAATTATCAAAAGTTGATGGTGGTTTTGCTGGGTAATGATGAATTTTGTTGCTTTGTTTATTTGTCAGATTTTTATTATCTTTTTATATTTTTATGTAATGTTGGATTTTCCACAATGAAGGCGCACTTCTCTCTGTAGACATACAAAACAAGAATAACAAACAGTTTAATAAACTTGGTGAACATACAAAAATAAAATCTTCAGATACCTTATTGTAAAATAATGATTCTGTTCAAATTATTTTGGAACAAAACGTTTCACTTACTTGGAATTCTCTTAATGGGAAAAGTACTTAATTTTCTCCTAATTGATGCTGTTATGCAAAGATTTTAAAGCAGAAACAATTACTTTAAGTTGAGTTGTGTAAAGAATTCTTCCTTGGGCTGGTAAGACTGCTATGTAATTTAGAATCATCTGTTCTTTTTTTTTTTTCCCTCTCAAATATTCTCATTGATATTATGGTGGAGAGATCATTCTGGTGGCCCCCAAGTAATCACAAAATGGGTTAGTAGAAGTAGTGATATAAGGAGGCATAGTGTTGTTGAGATGAAACAAGATGTATTTCTAGTAACTTCACTTTATACTTCAGAAAAAAAATCATGCTCAGAAGTATACATATAGCTCATACAACTCAATACACAACAAACAAACCACCCAATCCCAAAACGGGCAGCAGATCTAGATAGACATTTCTTCAGAGAAGACATACAGATGACCAAAAAGCACATGAAAATATGCTCTGCATCACTTATTATTAGAGAAATGCAAATCAAAACTACAATGAGATACCATCTCACATTGTTCAGAATGACCATCACCAAGAAGTCTACAAACAGTAAATGCTGGATAGATGTGGAGAAAAGGGAACCCTCCTGCACTGTTGCTGGGAATGTTAATTGGTACAGCCACTGTAAAGACAGTATGGAGGTTCCTTAAAAAAAGCAACTAAGAATAGAGCTACCATATGATCCAGCAATCCTATTTATGGGCATATATCCAAAGAAAACATACTTTGAAGAGATACATACATCCCAATGTTATTGCAGTACTATTTACAATAACCAGGGTGTAGAAGAAACCTATATGTCCATTGATAGAGGAATATGGATAAGAAAGAGGTGGTATATGTATACAATGAACTACTACTCAGCAATTAAAAAAAAAGAATGTTGCCATTTTCAGCAACATGGATGGACCTATCTATGGATTAACACACTGTGTGTGTGTGTGTTTGTGTGTGTGTGTGCTTAGTCACTCATTCATGTCCCACTCTGTGACCACATAGACTGCAGTCTCCCAGGCTCCTTTGTCTATCAGGATTCTCCAGGCAAGAATACCAGAGTGGGTTGCCTTGACCCTCTCCAGGGGATCTTCCCAACCCAGGGATCAAATCCAGGTCTCTGGCATTGTGAGTGGATTCTTTTACCATCTGAGCCACAAGGGAAGCCCATGAATACTGGAGTGGGTACCCTATCCCTTCTCCAGGGGAGGATTAACACACTAGTACATATAAAATAGATAATCAGCAAGAAGTGACTATATAAATTACAGTATACAGGGAACTCTACTCAAAATTCTGTAATAACCTAAATGGGAAAAGAATCTGAAAAAGAATAAAACTTTTCTTTTTTCAGTAAAACTGAATCACTTTGTTGTACATTTGAAACTAACACATTACAAATCAACTATAATAAAATAAAAATTGTTTAAAAAATAATGTGACTTGAGCAGAGGCAGACAATGAGTCAATAGCACTCCTGAGACTTGTCTGGCAACCATGATTTGCAAGTTGCTCTCTGATATATTTCTCCTAGAGTGTCTCTGATTTGCTTAAGGTGCCTCATGGGTAGGGAGGAGTCCATGTAGATGGAATTCAATCAGAGCAGCTCTGCCTTAGTCTATTTTATATATCAGGCTCCCAGCCAAGTTTGAAAATCAATCTACTAGGTCACAGTATTTTTCCACAGCAATTTGTTGTATGAATGTAAACTAATCCCACTAGTGATCCCGCCCAGAGCACTTTCAGACTGAGACTTATTGCTATCATTTGTCTATAGCCTGATTTCCTCAGAATCCAGCCTAAGGTCTTAGGCTGGTTATCCAACGCCAAATGATTAAATCTCCTTTTTTCTCTTAGTCTTTTTGAGTTGTTTGGGGAGATGCTGCTTCTGGGTATGGTATAACTCACAGATCTTTAGGAATCATGCCCTGTGTATGTAAATGAGTTTCATACCTGGGTAACTGATTATACCCAAAGTGGCAGGAGGAGAGTGAGGGCAGGCAACAGACTCTGTCCATGGTTACTATTCAGGCTCATATTTTTGTTGAGGTCATTGATAAAGTCACAGATGTTATGCTACTCAATTTGTGGATAATTAGAGCTGGAAGTAATAGTAAATAGCTTGGTTTAACAAGAATCAGGGACTTAAAGGACTTTAACAGCATGGGCAATGGAAATGAACTACATAATTATCAACACTGTTCAAAATTGCTGATTTTTAAGGTAGTAAAGGAAAGCTATGACAAGCCTAGACAGTGTACTTAAAAGCAAAGACATTACTTTGCTGACAAAGGTCCACATAGTGGAAGCTATGGCTTTCCTAGTCATTTACAGATGTGAGAGTCGGACTACAAGGAAAGCTGAACACTAAAGAATTGATGCTTTCAAATTGTGGTGCTAGAGAAGACTCTTGAGAGTCCCTTGGACTGCAAGGAGATCAAACCAGTCATTCCTAAAGGAAGTCAATCCTGAATATTCATTGGAAGGACTGATGCTGAAGCTGAAAGTCCAATATTTTGGCCACTTGATGTGAAGAGCTGACTCACTGGATGGACTCCCTGATGCTGGGAAAGATTGAGGTCAGGAGGAGAAGGGGTGACAGAGGATGAGATGGTTGGATGGCATCACTGACTCAATGGACATGAATTTGAGCAAACTCTGGGAGATAGTGAAGAGCAGGGAAGCCTGGTGTGCTGCAGTCCATGGGGTCCTAAGAGCTGGACACTGCTTAGCAACTGAACAACAACAGCAAAGTAGTAAAGTCCCCACTGCTACAAATGTTAAATCAGTGCCTATTTGTCATTTTCAGAGGAATTCTTGGACCTCTACCTCTAGTATTCTCCCCAACTATTATATTCTAGCCCAGCATGTACAGTGAATTCTTCCTCAACATAACATAGATGTTCTTCCATATTGTTCCTAACAAAGAACCCACAGGAAAATTGTCAGTAAGATATTGTGACCAAGGGCACTGGATTGATCTAAACGAAACTTTTAAGGACCTTGCAAGCTATTACTTGGTGGGTAGACTCATACCCAAGCCCCTGGTTTGATAATGAGACCCCAGGCTTGTAGTACAGTTATGGAGCCAGGTATGAAGAAAAAGAAGTCAGATCCTCTAAGAAGCCAGGGGGAGAGTCAGAGAGAAGTGACAGACCTGTGACAGTCAGGGTGGCTGCAGGCCAGTTTCCCATCTTCCCAGTTCTTACTACAGGCATCTTCAGGCTTCTTGAAAATTGCCCAGAAGTAAAGCAGCCACCATTTTTAGTTCACAGATCAGAAAAACAGAGATGTAGGAGGCAGATTTTACACTTTTTGAACTTTGATTGTATGTCTGGTATATGCTAGATTCCCATCTTAAAGAGATGGGAATACCAGACCACCTAACCTGCCTCCTAAAAAATCTGTATGCAGGTCAAAAAGCAACAGTTAGAACTGGACATGGAACAACAGAGTGGTTTCAAATCAGGAATGGAGTACATCAAGGCTGTATACTGTCACCCTGCCTATTTAACTTATATGCAGAGTACATCATGAGAAATGCTGGACTGAATGAACCGCAAGCTGGAATCAAGATTGCTGGAAGAAATATCAAGAACCTCAGATATGCAGACGACACCACTCTTATGGCTGAAAGCAAAGAAGAACTAAAGAGCCTCTTGATGAAAGTGAAAGAGGACAGTGAAAAAGTTGGCTTAAAACTCAACATTCAAAAAACGAAGATCACAGTATCTGGTCCCATCACTTCATGGCAAGTAGTTGGGAAAACAATGGAAACAGCGACAGACTTTATTTTGGGGGGCTCCAAAATCACTGCAGATGGTGACTGCAGCCATGAAATTAAAAGACACTTGCTCCTTGGAAGATAAGTTATGACTAACCTAGACAGTATATTAAAAAGCAGAGATATTACGTTGCCAACAAAGGTCCATCTAGCCAAAGCTATGGTTTTTCCAGTAGTCATGAATGGATGTGAGAGTTGGACTATGAAGAAAGCTGAGTGCCAAAGAGTTGATGTTTTTGAACTATGGTACTGGAGAGGACTCTTGAGAGTCCCTCCGACAGCAAGGAGATCCAACCAGTCCATCTTAAAGGAAATCAGTCCTGAATATTCATTGGAAGGACTGATGCTGAAGCTGAAACTCCAGTACTTTGGCCACCTGATGCTAAGAGCTGACTCATTTGAAAACACCCTGATGCTGAGAAAGATTGAAGGCAGGAGGAGAAGGGGACGACAGAGGATGAGATGATGGGATGGCATCAACGACTCAATGGAGATGAGTTTGAGTAAGCTCTGGGAATTGGTGATGGACAGGGAAGCCTGGCATGCTGCAGTCCATGAGGCTGCAAAGAATTAGTCATGACTGAGCAACTGAACTGACTGACATTCTAGATGTATTATTCCATTTAACTTCTTATATTTTTATTCTTATTTGACACAAAAAGAGATTGAGACTCAGCAAAATGAATAAAAACCCCCAGGACCCACAAACAATTAAGTAGCAGAACTTGAACCCTGATTTGTTTGATTTATTTTTATCTGAAATCAAAGACTATCAGAGGAGCATATAAATATATAAAGTAAATATTAACAGACTTGAAGTGTGAAATAGACAATAATATTAAGGGACTTTAATACTATACTTTTGACAATAAATAGATCATCCAGACAGAAAACCAACAAGTAAATATTAAACTATGTTAGATCAGATAAACTTAACCGACTTTGACAGAATAAATCTTTCCAACAATAATGCAAATCTTTCCAACAGCAGCAGAATATATATTTTTTCTCAAGTATAACTAGAGCATTCTCCAAAATAGATTGTATGTCAGGCCACAAAGTATGTCTTAATAAACTTAAGAAGACTAAAATAATATCATATTTTTGACTATCATGATATGAAACTAGGAATCAGCTATAAGAAGAAAACTGGAAAATTTGCAAGTATGTGGAGATTAAACAACATGTTACTGAACAACCAATGGGTCTAAGAAGAAATAAAAAATGTTTTGAAGCATGTGAAAATAGAAATACTACATACCAAAATTTATGGGATGCAGCAAAAAGCAGTTCTAAGAGGGAAATTCATAGTGATAAATCCCTATATTAAGAAAAAAGAAACAGCAAAAATAAACAATCAAAATTTATGCCTCAAGGACCCAGAAGAACAAATCAAGCCCAAAATTATTAGAAGGAAGGAAATGACAGAGATTAGAATGGAAATTAAAGAAATAGAGGCCAGAAAAGCAATAGGAAAAAAAGTTTATAAAACTAAGAGCTGTTTTTTAAAAGACAAAAATTAACAAAACTTTACCAAGAAAAGAGAGAGAGGATTCAAATAAATAAAATTAGAAATGAAAGAGGAGACATTACAACTGAAAGTACACTAATATAAATGATCATTAAGAGACTATATGAGCAATTATACACCAAAAAAACAAAAATTACCTAGAAGAAATGGATAACTTTCTAGAAACATGCAGCCTACAAGACTGAATCATGAAGCCACAGAAAATCTGAGATCAATACTAGTAAGGATAGTGAGTCAGTAATCCAAAACTTCCCAACAAAGAAAAGCCCAAGATCAGATGGCATCACGGGTAAATTCTACTGAACATTTAAAGAAGAATAAATAAAAATTCTCAAAATCTTCCAGAAAAGAAGAGAGGACACTTACAAAATCATTTTATGAGGCCAGCATTATTTTGACACCCACACAAGACAAGGACACTAAAAGAGAAGAAACTTGCAAGCCAATGTCTCTGATGAATATAGATGCAAACATCAATAACATATTAGCAAACCAAGTTCAACAGCACTTTAAAAGGATCATCTGTGATCAAGTGAGATTTATTTCAGAGATTCCCTATAAAAATCCCAGTAACATTTTTCACAGAAATTGAAAAACAATACTAAAATTTATATGGAACTACAAAAGAATTTGAACAGCCAAAACAATCTTGAAAAAGAAGGGTGAAGCTGGAGACATCACACTTCCTGATTTTGAACTATATTACAAAAAAAATTGCCATAATCAAAACAGTATGGTATTGGTATAAAAACAGACACATAGATCAATGGAACAGAATAGAGAGCCTAGAAATAAATCTATACATATACTGTTAATTCATGACAAAGGAATTAAGAATACACAATGGGGAAAGGATAGTCTCTGCAATAGAAGATGTTGGGAAAACTAGACAGTCACATGCAAAAAAAATAAAACTGGACTCCTATATTATACTGTACACAAAAGCAACTCAAAATAGATTAAAGATGTGAATGTAAGAAGACCTGAAAGTATAAAACTCCTAGAAGAAAATGGGATAAATCCTTGATATTGGTTATTGGCAAAGTATTTTTGAATTTGACACACAAGCGCAGGTAACAGAAGCAAAAAAAAACACACTACATCAAACTAAAAGGCTTCTGCAAACAAAGGAAACTGTCAATGAAATGAAAATGCAATCTACAGAATGGGAGAAAATATTTGCAAATTATATATTAATAAGGGGTTAATACCCAAGATATATAAAGAATTCATACAACTCAATATAAAAATAAAAATTCAAGCCATCATATTAAAAATAGGCAGAGAAACTGAATACACATTTTTCCAAAGAAGATATAGGCTGGCATGTACTTGAAAAATTACTCAACATCATAACCATCAGTTTACTTCAGTTCAGTTCAGTTGCTCAGTCATGTCCAACTCTTTGCGACCCCATGAACTAC
The DNA here is from genome assembly GCF_042477335.2 of Ovis canadensis. Classification (NCBI taxonomy): domain Eukaryota; kingdom Metazoa; phylum Chordata; class Mammalia; order Artiodactyla; family Bovidae; genus Ovis; species Ovis canadensis. The sequence goes on from NC_091259.1 coordinate 44,611,608, forward strand.
AGCACGCCAGGTCTACCTGTCCATCACCAACTTCCAGAGTTTACCCAAACTCATGTCCATCAAGTCAGTGATGCCATCCAGCCGTCTCATCCTCGGTTGTCCCCTTCTCCTCCTGCCCTCAATCCCTCCCACATCAGGGTATTTTCCAATGAGTCAACTGTTCACATGAGGTGACCAAAGTATTGGAATTTCAGCTTTAGCATCAGTCCTTCCGTTGAACACCCAGGACTGATCTTTATGATGGACTGGTTGTATCTCCTTGCAGTCCAAGGGACTCTCAAGAGTCTTCTCCAACACCACAGTTCAAAAGCATCAATTCTTCGGCACTCAGCTTTCTTCACAGTCCAACTCTCACATCCATACATGACCACTGGGAAAACCATAGCCTTGACTAGACGGACCTTAGTCGGCAAAGTAATGTCTCTGCTTTTGAATATGCTATCTAGGTTGGTCATAACTTTCCTTCCAAGGAGTAAGCGTCTTTTAATTTCATGGCTGCAGTCACCATCTGCAGTGATTTTGGAGCCCCCCAAAATAAAGTCTGTCGCTGTTTCCATTGTTTTCCCAACTACTTGCCATTAAGTGATGGGACCAGATGCCATGATCTTCGTTTTCTGATTGTTGAGCTTTAAGGCAACTTTTTCACTGTCCTCTTTCACTTTCATCAAGAGGCTTTTTAGTTCCTCTTCACTTTCTGCCATAACCATCAAGGAAATGCAAATCAAACCCACAATAAAATATCATCTCACAGCCTGTTAGAATGGCTGTCATTAAAGAGACAAGGGATAACAAGTGTTGGGGAGGATGTAGAGAAAAAGGAGCCTTTGTGCACTGCTGGTGGGAATGTAAACTGCTGTGGCCGCCATGGACAACAACATGGAGGCTTCCCCCCAAATTAGAATGGATCTACCGTACGATCCAGCAAATCCACTTCTGAGTATATATCCAAAGGAGGTAAGAACAGGACCTCAAAGAAATATCTATACTCCAGGTTTGTTGCAGCACTATTCATAATAGCAAAGATATGGAAGCAATCTAAGTGTCTGTCAACAGATGAATGGACAAATAAATGTGGTACATACGTATGGTAGGATACTATTCAGCCAGGAGAAAGAAGGAAATTTTGCCATTTGTGACAATGCGGATGAATCTTGAGGGCATTATGCTTAGTGCAATAAGCTAGACAGTGAAAGACAGATACTGCCTAGTAACGCTTATGTGTGAAATCTAAAATCAAACAAAATAAAAAATGTCAAAAACAGAGAATAGAAAAGTGGTTCTCAGGGGCTGGGGGCTGAAGTGTGGGAAATAGAGTTTGGTTAAAAAGGTACAAACTTTTATTTGTAAGGTGCATAAGATTTCAGGATTTAGTGTTAAACATGGTGACTATAATTAATAACACTGTATTGTATTAGAGAATGTTTTTAATTTAAAAAATTCAGTGACGTGCCCAAGATCTCATGCAGGGCTGATGACCTGATGAAGATAATCACATTCTCCCTCCCCCAAATGGAATCAGCATTTTTTAAAAGATCTGTGAGAGATCAATAGATAAAGCACCTACTGTGTGTCAGGCAGTGTGTCATCAGTGTGTCCACAAAATGATGTATGTTTCATAATTCTCCATTTATGTGCAGCAAAGCAAACATCAGATCTAACGCCTTTGGAAGAAGCTTGAAAAGAAGTAAAACTAGAGATGCATACTCTGGTTGCATGTGCCAGAACCTTGAAGAGTCTAAGAAACAGCAAACAGAGTCTTTAATGCCGCTTGTAAAGTTGTTTTTTAGGGTCATTGTTCAAAGGTATAGCATGTCATTTCTGCTTCCATTTATAGCAGGGGTCCCCCAACAGCGGTCTGTGGGCCAAATGCAGCCCTTGACCTGTTTATGTAAATAAAAATTTTATTGGAATGTAGCCACATCCACTCATTTGCATACCATCTATATCTGCTTTTGCATCACAATGGGTTTAATATTTGTGATGGAAAAACATGGTTTGCAAAAGCCTAAAATATTTACTATCTACAAGACTTTATAGGACACGTTTGCTGACCCTGGTTTACTGTATTTTTCAGCTCACTTCAGCACTTTTTATTGAAATTTCTCACTTTCCCAAAGCCCAGGAATGAATATTAATTCTATTGCTGCTTTTTAAAACTTCTGGCAAGTTGGTTATTTGTAGACATAAATATTCTGGCACGGTTTCTAGCACATGTGAACCCCTATGTATATACACCACTGTGATGGAATGATTTCTTAAGTTTCACACCCTTTTTATAAGATTTGCCTGTGGCTGTGGGGGAGGGGTGGTATCCTGCTCCCTCACTACAAATTCTAATGCAGGGGAGAAAACAGGAGAGCTGTGTGGTCCATGGGTCTGTTTCCTTTGCTTTAACTACTGGTGGACTCATTAAGGACTTGTTAGGTTGGGGAGCAGGTGCCCAGACGAGAATGAATCTTTGACTTTATTGTGTAGAAGCCCTGAGGTCTGAAAATATTAGGTTAAAGCAAAAGTCTTAGGCCTATATTAAGTGTTGCAAAAAGTTCCACATGAGTCTCCTTTTTTAATACTGAAAACCAAAGACCTAGCTTTGTTTTCGTTTTTGCCCTGGGTTGCAGGACAGTCTTGGTGAAATAAGATGCCCTTTCACGGCACTCATGTTGATCCTAAGGATTGCATGTGTGTGCTCTCCGTCGTGTCCAAATCTTTGTGATCTATGGACTGAAGCCTGCCAGGCTGCCCTGTCCATGGGATTTTCCCAGCAAGAATACTGGGATGCCATTTCCTTCTCCAGTTGTTGCATATTTCCAGTCTTTTTTTCTTGGTCTTGATTTTCCATGTATATTTGCATTTCCCAACTTTTTCATTTCATTTTATTTTTATTTCAGTGTTTGTATTTTGCTATACAGTCACTTCAGACACTTAGTGGGTAGAAATGGGGCATCAATATATACAAATATTCAGATAAATAAGGCTAATGGAAAATGCACACTTGCCTCCAGTCAAGTCAAAGAGCCTATAAATATGTAAAGTTTCTGTGCTTTAGAATGGAATTTCTTTGACTGTGTCTGGTAATCCTGGATATCTCATGAAGTTCTGATTGTCTGCTGCTGCCACTGTAGGACTTTCTGAGGTCCTTGGGGGGAAACATGAAAGTGGTCATTGGCAAATAAAAGCTTGAAAACCATGGTGTTAAAACACATCTTCCAGACCCTGACGGTGACCACATTGTGGGTGTATTTTCCTTGGCACCATCCATGAGCAATAACTTTGCAAATGCATGCAGGTGAATGATACAGTTCCTTGGAGAAGTGAGCCAAGGCTCATGGAGAATATAGGAGAGCTGAAAGGTCCTATTTAAGATTCAGGCCAGAAGAACATAGATCTAAAAATTACACATAGGACTGGCTTTGGGAAACAGGCATGATATTAACAAAGATGGTCTACAGTGCTCCTTGTTTCTTCATCAGCATTTTGCCCCACTTCATTCTCTGGGTTTCTTGCTGTCATATCTCAGTCTAAATCTACTTCTTGTAGCTTTGACTTGTCCCTCTTTCTGTCCCCCTAATCAAAGCTTATCAGTCCTTAGAATCTTCCTTTTTGCTCAGGCTAATCTGATAAATGAATTTAAGTCAGAAAGAAATGGGTCCCAATTGTATTAAACCAAGCCCTTTCCCTTGGGATGTTTGGTCATTCCGAGAACCAAAATAAACTTGAGTGGAGTACAAGTGAGAGGACAAAATCAGTCATCACAAGACCTGGGTTTTGTGCCAGCTCAGTCGTTGATTATGTGGCTTTGAGCAAGTCCTCAGAACTCTTTAGATATTAGGTCTCTAATCTGTAATGTATGGTTGGTTAGGAATCCTGATGGACTGAGTTGCTGTGAGTAACAGAAGACTTGATTATGCATGCAAAAGGATAAGAACTCCCTAAATCTGCATAAATATAAGATGCCATTATCATTACAAATAATTACATTTTAAACTCCACACCACTATGACAGTTGACACAGGGCCATTGTGAAAAGTAAAGGACAGCTCAAAGCGGTGTTTCAAGTATGCCTCTGAAAGGCATCCTATTACTCAGTATTTTGGGAGACTCTGAGCAGGGCTCCCCCAGGCAGGGCAGAGGTTCTTTCCTGCAAGACTTTTAGTCAAATGCGGGTTACATTATTATACGGTTACGCTGGTTCCTGACTATTAAACAGTCCTACCAAGGTGGAAAGTGAAGCTAATAATAAAGTGTGCCCGTGTGTGGCAGATGTCTTTCAAGGCATCATCTTAAACTTAATACTCACAGCAATCCTGAAAAGAAGAAATTAAAATCACAAAATGAGAAGACAGAGGCTTTGATATGCTAACTGGCATCTTCTCTTGGTGTTTTTTCCAGCATGGTCAGAATCACCTGGTGGCTTACAGGCCAGTCCCTCTAACTGGTGAGTCTCCTCACCCATCTTAGGCTTATCAGTTCATGAGCACTACATTCACAGGTGACAGAAAGCATAGAATGATCACTGAGGCTCACATAGTAGGACCAGGAATCAGAATAACATTAAAGGGTTAAAATAATGAACCCAAAGTATAAGAGGTAGTGTGACAAGATGGATGCAGTGTCTTTTATTTAGCTTTGAAAAATCAATTGTTCAGTTTAAAGATTATAAAAAAAAAAGGGTTCATGAGTGTGTGTTGGGAATGCCCTCAGCATTTTAGATGAATAAAAAGTCAGTAGAAACCAAAAGTATGTTGCGACTGAAACTAAAAAGGCTGTATTTATAGAAGTAGATTGCTCAGATTAAAGGAGGTGATACTGCACTGATTTGTGCATTGAGTAAAAACACACTAGCTGTATTTTGTTCAGATCTAAACCACTATTAAACACTGCTGATAGGCTAGAGATAATTCAGTATTTGACCAGGTTGGAGATGGAATCAGAAACTATATGAAATGGAGAGCAGACCAAATGGTTGCATTTAGAAAGAACAGAATCAAGAACGTACTTGATACTTTAAGATATATAAAGGGTTGTCACAGGAAGAGGAATTAGGCTCATTGATCAGATGTCAGAACAAAACCTATGAGGGAAAATGTTAGGGATGCAGAATTTGGCTCATATAGGAAATAACTTTCTTTTTCCTATTTTAAAAACAGTTTAGCTTACTTCTTAAATTAAGTTAAAATAAATTAAATTTGCTCATTGAAGAATTTTTATAACATACAATAATAAAAGTATTAAGATAATGTAAAAATCAGCCATGACTCTACCATCTAGAGATGATTACACCAGGACTGCTTCTTACTTTTGTAAGAAGCAGAACTATACAAAGCAGATGAGTTTTCCTTGGGGATTATCATTATTTGAGCAGATAGAGCAAGCAACTCTGAGAGCCTGTTCTAAATGCTGAGATTCCATTCTTTACAATTCTATGTAAAACAACTTCAAGCTAATGCACATTTCCATAAAGCTTACCTGCATCATTTTCACAAGGACCTTCCATAGGGTGACCCAGGGTCAGAACAAGTGTTGAGGGTTCCAGACTCTACAACATGATCAGAATTGGGGGTGAAAAGAGAAGAGAGGGCTATTTTGTGTCTTTCAAACCACACATGGTGATTGATGTCATCTGTCAACTTGTTTATAATATATAACACCCAAGCTAAGCATCCTGTGGCATTCTGGCTTAAGCAAAAATTGTGCAATTCTCTCTTAACATCAAAAGATTGAGAACTCCTGGTGTTTCACCCTGACTAGAGCTGAGCATGGCTTCATAGGAAAAGTGGATTCTGAAGTCACAGAAGATGAATCACATGGCCACTCAGGAGGAGCTGGGGAGGCAGCAGGAGAAGATACATTTGATGAACAACTTAAGGATCTGGACAATGCAGACCAGAGCTAGTGTTTATATGAGAGCTGAGGCTGAAAACTAGCAGGAACTTAATAAAGCAGTAGCAAAAATAGGGACTGGAGGAGAATATCAGGGTGGACCAGTTAGATTCCTACAGAATATGTTTTGTTAACATGAGACTGTTGTTTTCTCCCTTCTCTCCCAATAACAAGACTTTCAATTAGGATCCCAAATTCTAGTACTAATCTATAAATAGTAGATGTGAAATGGGGACATGTGACTTGGAACAAGGATGGAAGACAGAAGTCCTTGTAAGTTGAACTGGTTTCACATGGCATTCTAATGACACAGAAACGTATGTGCTCGCCCCATCTGCTTGGGTGCCAAGCAAGAGTCTGACCTCTGATTAACTGAAGTTAATCCAGGTGCTGGGAGATGGTGGGCACTATATACCACTTTCCTCCTCCAAGTCGTACCATCATCAGTATCCAAACAGCCAGACAATCATGCTCATCCCAATTCAGTTTTCAAGCAGTAGTGTAGCTAAGTCAAACTCTAAAAGAAAAACAAAAGAAAGACATTGGGAGAAGGGAAAGATCACCAAGGTTCTTTCTAGAGTTTAGAGTTTAAACCTTGACATGGCTTTGTTTCTATTGCTGCCGTTTACTTATAAGCAATTTGGGGTCAGAAGTCCTAACAAGTGCTTCTCATTATACCTTTGATTTCCCCAGGAGTTGGCAGGATCACAGTCAACATTTGGATACCTGCTTAGAAGGGGAGGTGACATTCACCCTGGTTTTCTGCTTCATCATGACCCATTGGCTAAGAGTGCACCATAGGCAGTGCACCCCAGTGACCTGCCATGATGTCTGAGAGACAGGTAGGCAGAGAATTAGAGTTTAGGTTTGCTGATTCAGAGTGGTTTCAGAATTAAGAAGTCCTGAAATCGTAGATTGGGAAGGGCACTGAAGGTCATGCAGTAACCACCTCCAGCTCCTTGCCTGAAAGGATTATAGTAGAAAAGAAAGGGACAGGGAGTCTAGCCAAATTGCAGTAGCTCTACTGAGAGAGATTTAATCCATTTCACTTAAATTTAATTTACGACTGCTTTAGATTGGTAACATTGTTGGTACAGAAAGCCTAAAAATATGACTTAGTCTTTGATTCCAAATAATATCAGATTTCTTCGTCTCGCAGAGGCGTGGGTTTATTTTTGTTGTTGTTGAACTTTGTTCTAATGGCTAAAACAAAACATAGACCAAAAAAAAGAGAGAAATAGCTTTTTTTTTCTTTTTTAAACATCAACTGAAGGTTCAAAACACTTACGATTGATTTTAATAATGAAGAGAAAACTTCAGTAAGGTAGACTACTTAGCAACTCACTGGGAGCCACATGCCATTATAAAGAAGCATGTCTGGTTTGGCCGAAATCCTGCCTTTGTCTCAGAGCTATTTTGCTGTAAATTTAGAACAGAAATACCCTTTCTGGAATAAAAATGTAGCTTTGTTGGCTACAAGTGCATGTTTGCTGCCTCACAATTTTAGAATTAGACGATGGACTTATTTAGTAGACATCGCAGGGTAAAAAGCAAAAGCCCATAATTTAAAACATTCCACTCCACCACAGTCCAAGAAAAACATGGACCGGTGAACAAAACCAGCAGTATTGTAATAAGAAAACAACTAGGTGCATTTTTTCCAAAACCTAAAAACCAGGAATCTAAATGTATGAGTTACTGGCTAAAAATTCCATTTTCATGTCTCAGTTTTGAGCTGGAAAAACAACGTAGACCCGATAAACATCGTTTTAAAAAATGCACAAGTTCTCCTGCAGCCCGAGGTGTGGACAGCAGCCTCACATCCATCTTTATGTACTCAAGGGCACTTTCTGTGGCCTGGAGGGAGCCTGGGCTAAAAGGATTTTACTTTGCAAAGATTCATAGGCTTCCAGTCAGGCCCGTGGCGACTTCTGAGGCTCCCTCCCCACAAGTTATTTGGCAATGCTGTTAAGGTATTTTATTTTCCCCCTAAACACTTTGAATATCTGTTCAAGGTCCATGGAGTTTTCCAGGGCAAATGATGTGGTAACTGTTAGTAATGCAGGTGGACTTGCCCAGGCTGAAAGGCAGGAGGGATTGGCATTTCTTCAAGAAGAGAGCTGAGGTGGACATGCAGGCCTCTGTTCTAAGACAATTATAAGATGCCAGTCAACTAATCAGTGGCATGAACGGCATTTGTATTTGAGTGTGTGTGTGTGAGAGAGAGAGAGAGAAAGACAGACAGACAGACAGAGAGAAAGAGAGAGAGGAGAAGAGTGCACAATTCCTGAAGATGGCTGAAAGTTACTTAGAAACCACCAATGACGAATACAGAAGTCCACTGGCAAAAAAGCAACCTACTTGAGAGTTAAAACTTCAATTCAGTTTAAACTGGTCTTAGAGTTTTAGATGAGGCTTCAGTCAATGAAGACAGAGGGGGTCTGATTCTACTATAATGTGAGACATGGTAACGTTAAATGCTGAGAACGATGAAACACTTGTAAAAGAGGAACTTTCCAGAAGAACCAAAACTTTCCCTCATCAGTGGTTGGTCACCCACCTGTGGGTACCTCAGGTCTCATCATGCAAGCAACAGGCGTGACACCTGAGTGGACACATCCATCATCTGAGTGTATGTGATGTCAGAATTGGAGAAGGCGATGGCACCCCACTCCAGTACTCTTGCCTGGAAAAATCCCATGGATGGAGGAGCCTGGTAGGCTGCAGTCCATATGATTGTGAAGAGTCGGACATGACTGAGTGACTTCACTTTCACTGTTCACTTTCATGCATTGGAGAAGGCAATGGCAACCTACTCCAGTGTTCTTGCCTGGAGAATCCCAGGGACCGGGGAGCCTGGTGGGCTGCCATCTATGGGGTCGCACAGAGTTGGCCACGACTGAAGCGACTTAGCAGCAGCAGCAGCAGCAGATGTCAGAATGTGATGTACATGGTCCCTGAAGGTGTACACATATGGAGCTCAAGTCTATAAATTTTAACAGCAGGATCACTTAGCCATCATAATTTTTGTCACGTTCCCCTAAAGAAAATCTCTCGCTTAAAAGTTTTGACAGGAGGAATGTGTAGGGACAATGAAAGTGAGGGGACCCATTTGGGGACCTATGGATGGACTCTGTGTAAACATAGGCTGTCTCTTCTAATTCTTGCCTCACTGCTCAGGGAACAAGTCAGGGTTATTTTTCTTCCTTTTGAATCCTTTTCTTTTACACTTTTGTTGAAAGCAAAAATGAACAGTCCTAGTCACTTGCCATTTAAACAAGAGGGGGTTTATTACCTTTAACCAGTTGTTATGGCAAGAATGCTGTACATGTCAGCGGTGGCTAAGTTCCCAGGTGCCCAGTTGGCTTTTCTGGCCTCCAGAGAATTCCTTTTCTGTCTGCGCTGCCTACATGTCTGGAGTCTGGCCCTCTGGAGCACGGCCAACTGAGAACCACAGGCTGACATGCTGCTGCCCAGAGATGTTTGCCGAGTCACGTGCTTCCTGACTCTGGGATGCCCTACCATTTTCTTCATCATTCAGTTATGGCTTCTTCAGGACCGACTGTGGCATGCAGAGTAAGTCCTGTTGCTCTGCTATCCACTGGCTGGTTTAGCGAGGGCTACACTCACTCCTTTGACTATTGGAGTGCATGAAAAAGGAAGGAAGATCACCATGGCTGAATTTAGGCAACTGGTACAGTCTTGGGCTATCTGATGATGTCATAAGCATGAGGGAGATGTAGGGATGTTGATGTATCATGTTCTCTCAAGATCTCCACCTTATCTCTTTTGTCTGAAGACCAACCACAGCAATTTCTCTGCTTAAGGACCAACCTACCAGGACATCATGTGGGGAATGTGCCATTTCGGGCATTCAGAAAGGTGTACGGCAATTATTTTGGAATATGTTTGTGTGCAGTAAGGGCTTGAAAGTATCTTGCTAGACCCTGCCTTCACACTCTCCTGAAAAGTTATAGAGACTTGGCCACTTCCACAGTTTTATTAAAACTGGTGATGAGAAAAAGGAAGTGCATCCAGAGAATAAACTGGAAGATGATCATATCTGGGTGATGAAAATTTGCTCAGAGACCTGCACCATCCTTCTTCTAGACCTGCCTCTTTGTGACAAAAGCCATCTCTCCGTCTAACTCCCATGAAACATCCAGCAATCATTCTTTACATTTATATCCCCTAAAGAAAGACGGGAGCCTTCTCCCACCTGCAGAAGGGTTCTTGCTTACTGCCTGAGGACCTGGCTTTTTGCAGGAACCCTGATGACTGCTAGGCCATACCCATTGCCTGGTTTTCCAAACTTCAGGAAGATACCTTTGAGCACATTCACACTACAGATGCATACAAACAGTGATGGAGACAGGAGAATTCTTTACTTGAAGCGAGTTACTTCTTTCAGAGTCTGATTGAATCAGACATAGGACTGTGTAAGCATCTGTATTCTATGGAGCTCATAAACTATTCGGCAAAGATTGTTTATCTGGATGCCTTAACAAACTGAATTTATTTTTGCATTTTACTCACTTACCTTTACTGTAAAGAATAATACCGTAGGAAAACTCAGTAAAAGAATTTTATATGCACATCCCATTCACTCTTTTTCCTTATGCAGAGAAGCTATTAATTATCCCTACATAGATTATGGAACTGAAGCTTGAAGCAATGGAGGGACTTGTTCCAACTTACACAGCTAGCATTCAATATGTATATAAACCTGAGACTGATTTTAACAGACATGCATGATCTGCTACCTCACACAAAATTGGTTGAAAGGATGGTAAGTGGACTATGCTATGACTATGACGTGTGTGTGTGTGTGTATGTGTGTGTCTGTCTGTTGCTCCGCCTTGTCTGACTCTTTGCTACGCCATGGACTGTAGCCCACCAGGCTCCTCTGTCCATGGAATTCTCCAGGCAAGAATACTGGAGTGGGTAGCCCTTCCCTTCTCCAGGATGCCATGACTATTATTGTGTTAGTATACTGCTTCTTAGACTATAAGTTTCATGAGGGCAAGGGTTAGAGTTGATTCATCACTGTATCCTCAGTCCCCAGAACAGTACCTAACATAGAACGAGCAGATAAACTATCTACTGAATTGGTGAGTAAACAAAGATTTGGCCTGGTATAACAACACATAAATTATATTTTATAGTGTTGTTCACAATTAGGGACTTTCACATTTCTATAGCACTTTAACACTGTAAAGGCTTTCCTTTTTCTTAATAAAGTTTGCCTTAGGAGGACAAAGTGAAAGTTAAGGACTCAGATACTGGGGATACACACTGGATTTCTAAACCATGAATAAGAAGATTAATCGTGAAGGAGACAAGCCTCACAAAATTGCTGCTGCAGCCTGTCTTTCTGGACCATATGTTCCAGGTTCTCTGGAACGGATCTGGTTGCTATATCTATTCCATTGTCCCCTTAAGGATATTCTTACTTGTCAACCATGTGTCCTGATTTTTCATTTAGAAAATATGGTCACCATATGTATGTTATAAAACTTGAGTCCCTAGACTAACTTCACCCTTCTGTGCAAGTATTACCAAATCCCATATTTGGCTAAATTTTCTACATGTGCTTCACATGAGTGCTGATTCCAACTTTTTGCATTGATCATAAATGGATACATTAATAAGCCTATTTAAATTAATAACTTAGTTTTCCATAGAAAGATGCTTTCAATGACTAGAAAAATGCATTTTTCAAAACACATTGAATTATTTATCTAACTTATTCTTTTTATTCAACTTGAGCATCTTCTAATATTCCTAAAATAAAAGACTCTCATAGGGCTCCAATAAAATTTATTAAATATGTTGATTCTAATAAGGATCTAGTGAAATTTAATAAAATATGATTTGCCATTATATTGCATTTGTTATTTTACATATTGCTGAAATAAGATGGATCAAGTCAAATGGATATGTTTGAACAACTTCATTATCTGATTCCATGGATATCCTGGATAAATTTTAGAGTGAGAGCATATAGAAACCTCCATGTATAAAGTCTAAGCAGACATTCTGGTTTAGCCTCTACACCAATTTATTCTGTGACTCTGGGCAAAATCCTTCCACTCTGAAGAGTCAATGTGCCCTTTTGTAAATTAAGTAACTTAGTCCAGGTTAATGACTTTCCTCCTTTGCTCTGGTAGCCCTGGAGTCTCTTGGAGGCCTAAGAATTTGCCTTGGAAGACCCCTTCCCTTGCCTTTCCTTCATTTGGAGCAGCTTAGCACATAACCCATTAAGTGCATATGGCATTCCACTGTGGAAATACGGTTTGGAAAAAAAAAAATTTACAACTAAAATAGTTTTATGGCCCTTTGGTGTCTGTTTAGTCTGTACTTCTACCTCACTTTGTTAAAATATCACTGTGAGGAATATGGGGTTTACCTGGGTGGAAAAATGGTGTAGGCATGTATATAAGCAGTGAATAGAATAAGAAATCTTTTTGTGTAACTTGCTAGGGTAGAGTAATGAGGGAATCATTGACCGACTTGGACCTTCAAGGGGAAAATCAATGTAGTGAAGGAAAAGTTTCAATCTGGGAAAGGGTCTTTGGTTCAAGCATTGGCAGCAGAGAGATGTTGGGTCATTAGCCACAGCACTGAAGTAGAATTTAAAGTGCATTAAATACAGAGATGTATAGGTACAGAGAGCTGGTCACCATGGGTATGAGCCAAGCTTTGATATGGTTATATGTATGCAGGGATTGAATGGGCTAATAGGGAAATTTCCAGAAAACTGGAGGAAAATAAGAGCACTCCATCACTGACATGATCAGTCCTCGACTTCCTAAGTTGTAGGCACTGGTGTTTTCCATCAGGCCCATGCTCCTGGCGAAATTCTGACCAAGACTTGGCAGAGCATTTGTAGGGTCAGCCCCTCTATTGAGTGGAGCCTAGAATTACCATTTTTTCATTTAGCCTATTAGTCAGGGGGCCTGGAAGTCCTTCATGGCCCCAGGTGCTCTCTGCATTGCTGATTTACTATTATTCCTGATACATGGATCCATTCCAACTGGGTTTCTTGTTTTTATACTGACCCACTCAGTACACTTTCTTTGATAGAAATTCCAGCCTAAGTCAAGCCTGGGCTCACCTCACTGATTTGGGTACCCTTCGATGTTCCTCTTGGAGCAGTTGGGATTTTTCTTTTGTATCCCATCGGTCTGCACTGCTGAGGTCCCAGAATGTCTTAAGATATGTCTGTCCAACCAGGAGCACCACATGCTGAGAGGCTTAGAGAGCAGCCAGGTTTTGGCTAGAATGTTAAAGCTCTGCTTTCTTAGAATCCTGTGTCTAGAGAAGGACTGTTTCATAGACCGGGATCAACAACATGGGGGTGGTGGTGGTGGGGAATCACAAAGAATGCAGGCCAGGTTCAGCCCTGGCAGGCGTCCAGCACCCAGTTTAGTGGTTCTGACAGCTTGTGGATCTGCCCTAACCCCTGAGGGCTGCTGTGGCCACTGTAACTGAGAGTGAATTTGACTTTAGCTTATTTCCTTTTTAGTTCCTGGCCCCACACATGTTGAATCCATGGTGCTGTCTCTCTGTTAGTGTGTCCCTCATTTTGCCCCTGTTGTGGCTCTTTTCCAGGAATTTTTGATCTCTCTCCAAGGACTAGAAGGCATTTCCAAGGCTGCAGTCTAATTCAATGGGCATTGGCTTCCAAAAGTTCCCTGTGTTTCCCAGAAAAGGGTCGACCACAATTCTAGCACCTTGGGGACTGGGCTCCATCTCGTTTCTTTCTCCCCTCTAAGGTCCTGTGTCAAAATGAAGTTTCACTAGAGGAGGCCATGACAAGTTACTTGATTTCCCCAGAATGTGCCATGACTAATCTGCCTCCCCAAGGAGAGGTGGTGTGACTGCTTCATTACGTGTTCTGACCTTCAGCGGCACGTATCCTTCCGCCCTGTCACCCACCAATCGTCTTTGCTTTCCTCCCTTCCCTGTGGCTCTGACAAGAGCTGAGAAGAATGTCTGAGCACATGGTGTCATCTTTGCTCACAAGTTTGTTTTGTTGTCTCCAGTGGAGGGTTCTCCAGGATAGGCTTGAAATCCCCTTCCCTCTGCCACCCATCACAGCCTGGCTGAATTCAATGCTCAGTGCACACTTACGGTTGATTGAATGTGTGATAACAAAAGCCTGTGTGCTCACGCAGAGATTAGACAGCACCTTCCCAACCATTTCTTCATCTGACCTTTCACCATGGCTGTGGAAATCAGGAAAGGTTGACTAGAAGGCTGAACTTAGCTGGGCTGCTGAGATGGCTGAGTCTTTCTGTCTTCACGTAATCTGGGACCTTCTCTTCTCCAAGTGGCCTCTCCATTTGGCTTCTGCAAGTGTACCTTCCAACAGGTAGCATGCTTTCTTACATAGCAGCTCAGGGCTCCTAAACGTACAAAAGTAGTCATCAGGCATTCTTAAGCCTATGCTCAGAATTGGCACATCGTAATAATGTATTCTAGGCCTCCCTGGTGGCTCAGTGGTAAGGAATCCACCTGCCGATGCAGGAGACATGGGTTCAGTCCCTGGGTTGGGAAGATCTCCTGGAGGAGGGCGTGGTTACCCACTTCCTATTCTTGCCTAGAGAATCCCACTGAGAGAGGAACCTGGTGGGCTATAGTCCGTGGGGTTGAAAGAGTCAGACATGACTGAGTGACCAAGCAGCAACAAAAATCTTTCATTCTATGCATAAAAGCAAGTTATAGACTGAGCCAGATCTAATGTGGGAGGAGGCTATGTCAGGTCATGGATACTTGGGTTACTGGGGTGGGGGGGGTTTTCTATCTTTGAAGACTAGTTACTATGATTTTGTAATCATTTTCTTAGATACGATGCTCTCAGTGCTGTGTTTCTCTCATAATTTCCTAGCTAGTGAGAAGAATGGCCAGGTAATTAAAGCAGCAACATAAAGCTCTCCCTCCTAGGTAATGCTAGAGCTTAGAGGGAGGTACTAATACTTCACGAAAAGATTCCCTTAAATAAAAGAGGTGCTCTGAAGTCCTTTGGATAAGGATAAATGTGACCCTGGACATGTATTGCCTTTTAGTCTTAATGAATAAGTAAGCCATGTTGTCTCTTGTAAACAGAGGGTTTGAATGAGCAGTCAGAGATAAGACAATGGCAAAGGACTATGCCTCTGCCTATGCCTCTGCCTATGCCTGCCGATGCCTGTTTTTATGAACCTCCTGTTAGCCCCAAAACAATGACTGTTGGAGGCAAAATTATAAGAGCAGAGGCATTTCAGTGAGACAGGCCTGGGTTTGGTTCCTTGTATTATCACTTACCAGGCATGGGAGTGATAGGCCCTACTTCAGAGTAGGAGTTTAATAAACATTAGATTTTCTTTTAATCAGATAATTGTATACATTAACATAAACAACAACATTTAGAGATACTGTACAATAAGTCAGGCAATGTTTTAGTTGCCAAGAATACTTGGAAGATGCAGGGGGTGAAGGAGAGGGAGAAGTAGAAGATTACTCATTTATCTATTTGTAGCTTCAGGAAGCCAGATAGATGGTGAAGTCATTCACTGTGTTAAGGAATACAGCAGGAGGAGGCAGTTTCCCACCCCCCTTGCAGACATTCTTATTACACCATCTCTGAAGCTTTGGAGCTTTTCTTTTGAGCTCACGTTTCTAGTATAGAAGCATATAAGTCGATCTTCACTGGGTGTGAGGCTCACATTACACATGAACAAAAATAAACCACTGTTTTTGGAAGTCACTGAGATTTTGGGCTGTTACCATGGTCTTACCCAGTGAAAGCTGACTAACACAGAAATTGGTACCAGAAGTGGGGTGTTACCATAACAAAGCAAAATGAAACAAAAACAACCAAATTATGTGGCACTGGCTTCAGAGTCAAGCAGTGGGCAGGGAGGGAACTATTATTGAAGCTGACAACAAGTGACTCATGTTAGGCAGTGGCTAAACACTTTGGTAAAACTATTTCCTGAGATAACTTGGAAGATAATTTACCTAACAAAGGTGTGGCTCTAGGTGAAGCTTTGGGCAAACAGAATGAGGCCTGTGGGCTTGCTTGTTCTTGGTTGCATGTGACAAGGTATTATAAGAAAGAGATGAGTTCAGAAGTAATTGTTCAGTTTTCAAGCATGAATAAAAGGGAAAAGAGAGAATTCAGAACTTTCAGGCATTGTAGGATGCAAGTGATTCTCATATACAAGCTATAAATGTTAAACTGAAAAATATGTTGAACAACGAAAGCTAATTATATTATGGCTCCAAGCAAAGTCCAAATTAAGGGTGTAGCCTCCATACCCTGTGTTAAAACCTGTAAATGAATTAAGGTGATCCTGAGTAAATAATTTAAATTAGACAAAATGGTTCAAGGAAAGGAAGTGTTTGCTCTCTCATAAAAGCATGATAAGTTTGAAGCACCTCTAATTAATTCTAGAACAAGAAGCATGTCTTCAAAGGAATTCTGGGTGTGGCTGTTGGCACGTAATGTTGGTTGGTGAAGAGCCAATGAGCGTTTGAGAGATTTTTACTTCCAAAACAGCCACCAGCATGAATTAAGAGATTGTAACTGTTAAATACATAACTAAATCTAAGGCCCCCAAATTTCTGCCATTCAGTTCCCAAGGATAGACTATCCCCTAACGTTCCCTATAGATATATCCAAAGTGGGCAACGGCAAAGGGAGAAATTATCTAAGCGTGAAGGCAAAAGCCGTGGAGAGCAATGGCTGCACCCAGGGAGCAGATCTGGTATCTAATCAAAGAATATTTCCTACACTAGGGTATGGGTTTAACAGAATGTGCCCATCTATATTTCAGAATTGCTATAGACCAGGACCAGTGATCACCTGTTGCTTCCCTTTTGCAAATGGAGCGTTCATTGCAGTTATTCTGGCCTTGTTCTACCAATGTATGTTGAATTTGGAGAAAGAAAAGATAACTGTCTTTTAGTTTGATTTGGTTTTGGTTCTTTGGATCAAGAGAAGCAACATTTTGACCACCTTCAATGTAGAGACTTTCCATTTACTATCATATCGCATTGGACTTCTGGCCTTCTCCTTTGGGGAGTGGTATATATTGTGTGCAGAAGGGAGGGAACAAATATTTATGATCAAGATACTTATCGTGAAATATTGTATCATTGTTCCCAGCCTTTGCTTCCTCCTTTCCAAGAAGATTAGATATCTCTGCCTCTTGTGGTGTGATCTGAAGAGCTTCCCTATGGGGTGAGTATGGTTCTCTGCCCCATTTTCCCACTTGATCATGCAGTTTCTCGGATTAATGAAATATGAGCAAAATTGTCAAGTGCCATGAGTGAACACAAGGTTTAAGAACCACTGTGCTTTTCCAGTAGCTCTCTTGACCTTTTTTCTTTGCCATGATAACAGTACAGAGAATGCTTTTTCTAGTCTGATCTCCAGGATAGGAAGACCATATGCAGAATTTAGCCAATCAACAGTCCACAGGAAATATGAGTAGGGAATAAGTTCAATAAGATATTATGTTTCTGTTGTAAGAAATCTTGGAAATTTGAGGATTTTTGAATTTGTAGGCTTAGTGAAGTCACATAGCTGACTGATACATCTGGTATCGGGTCCCAGAGTGATCATGTCCCAGGCCTCTGGGTTACAGCCTCAGAATTTCACTAAACAGTTTTTATCTGATTATTAACCATAACTTACCTTCACTGTTCAGAAGCTCAAGAAAGTGATGCTATTTTTCTGAAGGAAACAGTCATAATTTGTAGTACATTGGATATGTATTGCAGTTCAATGCATTAATGTACAATAATGTATAGCAGTACAAGAGAATACAAAGTAAAATGAGAGTAGTATTAATGGAATAATATAAAAATCTTATTTCACATATGTATGGTTGCATGTATGTATCTATCTCACATATTAACTATAGAACTTATGAGAATTACATGTGTGCATGCTGAATTGCTAAGTCGTGTTCAACTCTTTGTGACCGTATGGATTGCAGCCCTCCAGGCTCCTCTGTCCATGGAATTTCCCAGGCAAGAATATTGGAATGGGTTGCCTTTCTTTCTCCAGGGGATCTTCTTGACCCAGGGATCAAACCAGCATCTTAGGCAGGCAGATTCTCTATTGCTGAGCCGCTAGGGAAGCCCACTGTCTAATATATAATCTTAATCAAATATCTCCAATTGTCTCAAAAATGCCTTTTGTGGCAAAAGAAAAAAAAATTCTGCTTTAAGATCTAATCTACAATCATGCATTGTATTTAGTTTTCATGCCTTTTTAGTGTCTCAAACTGGAACAGTTAGCCTCCTCAGTCTTTATTTTTCTCCTTTTATAATCTGACATTCTTGAAGAGTGCAGGTCAATTTTGTACACCATTCCTCAATTTGATGTGACTTTTTTCACAATCACGTTCAAATTATGCATTTTTGTCATGAACATCAGAGAAATAAAATATAGTGTTCTTATCAATTCATTATATCAGCCATAGGATGTAGATTTGTCCCATTACTATGGATGTTAAGGTCTTCCCTGGTGGCTTAGTTGGTAAAGAGCCTGCCTGCAATGTGGGAGACCCGGGTTTAATGCCTGGGTTGAGAAGATCACCAGGAGAAGGAAATGGCAACCCACTCCAGTATTCTTACCTGGAAAATTCCATATTCAGAGGAGCCTGGTGGGCTGCAATCCATGGGGACACAAAGAGTCTGACATGACTGAGTGACTACACTCTCACTTTATGGATGTTAACTTAGGTCACTTGGCTAAGGTGGTATCTACAGGATGCTTCATATATAGTTACTCTTTTTTGCCTTGAAATTAGGGGATGTTTTGTGAGCATAACATTTTTTGCTCACACAAAACACAAAAACACGTTTTGTGTTTTTTTGAGATAAAGTAGATACCGTGTTTCTTATCAAAATTCTGTTAGTTTTAGCATATATTGATAACTCTTGCTTGAGTAACATTACTTTGGTTAACAAACAGTTATTTCTAATTTTATGATTTTTTTATTCATTTCAGTTCAGTCGCTCAGTCATGTCCGACTCTTTGCGACCCTATGAATTGCAGCATGCCAGGCCTCCCTGTCCATTACCAACTCCTGGAGTTCACTCAGAATCATGTCCATCGAGTCGGTGATGCCATCCAGCCATCTCATCCCCTGTTGCTCCCTTCTCCTCCTTCCCCCAATCCCTTCCAGCATCAGAGTCTTTTCCAATGAGTCGACTCTTCACATGAGGTGGCCATAGTACTGGAGTTTCAGCTTTAGCATCAGTCCTTCCAAAGAACACCCAGGACTGATGTCCTTTAGAATGGATCTCCTTGCAGTCCAAGGGACTCTCAAAAGTCTCCAATACCACAGTTCAAAAGCATCAATTCTTTGGTGCTCAGCTTTCTTCACAGTCCAACTTTCACATCCATACACAACCACTGGAAAAACCATAGCCTTGACTAGATGGACCTTTGTTGGCAAAATAATGTCTCTGCTTTTGAATATGCTATCTAGCTTGGTCGTAACTTTCCTTCCAAGGAG
The DNA here is from genome assembly GCF_042477335.2 of Ovis canadensis. NCBI lineage: Eukaryota > Metazoa > Chordata > Mammalia > Artiodactyla > Bovidae > Ovis > Ovis canadensis. The sequence goes on from NC_091259.1 coordinate 44,631,008, forward strand.
TAAGCATCTTCAACAAATTCATTGTTGAAATTCTACCTAAGGAAGAACTTTCCATTCTTTTCAATTTTTGCATTTAATCAAATTCATTAATTAACATATTTCCCCTATACATTATTTTTATAAACTTAAAACTGTACCATGCTGAGATTAATTCAGTATGAATTTACAGATTCTTATTTTATTTCATGGGTGATAATCCACTGTTATTGTTGTTCAGTTGCTAAGTCATGTCCAATTCTTCTCAACCCCATGGACTGCAGCATGTGAGGCTCTTCTGTCCTCCACTATCTCCCAGAGTTTGCTCAGATTCATGTCCATTGAGTCAATGATGTTATCTAATCATTTTCACCCTCTGCTGCATGCTTCTTCTATTGCCTTCAGTCTTTCCTGGCATCAGGGTCTTTTCCAAGGAGTAGGCTCTTTGCATCGAGCGGCCAAAGTATTGGAGCTTTAGCTTCAGCCTCAGTCCTTTCAATGAATATTCAGGGTTGATTTCCTTTAGGACTGACTGGCTTGATCTCCTTGCAATCCAAGGGATTCTCAAGAATCTTCTCCAGAACCACAATTTGAAAGTATCAGTTCTTCAGTGCTCAGCCTTCTTTATGGACCAACTCTCTCACATCAGTACATGACTATTGGAAAAACCATAGCTTTGACTAAATGGACTTTTGTCAGCAAAGTGATGTCTCTGCTTTTTAATATGCTGTCTAGGTTTCTGATAACTTTTCTTCTAAGCAAGCATCTTTTAATTTCATGGCTGCAGTTACCATCTGCAATGTTTTTGGAGTCCAAGGAGATAAAATCTGTCACTGTTTCCTCTTTTCCCCCTTTTATTTGACATGAAATGATGGGACCAGATGACACAATCTTAATTTTTTGAATGTTGAGTTTCAAGCTAACTTTTCCACTCTCCTCTTTCACTTTCTTCAAGAGGCTCTTTAGTGTCTCTTCACTTTGTGCCATCAGAGTGGTATCATTTGCATATCTGAGGCTGTTGATATTTCTCCCAGCAATCTTGATTCCAGCTGGTGATTCACCCAGCCTGGCATTTCTCATGATGTACTCTGCATATAAGTTAAATAAGCAGGGTGACCATATACAGCCTTATTGTACTCCTTTCCCATTTTTGAACCAGTTAGTTGTTTCATGTCCAGTTCTAACTGTTGCTTCTTGATCCACATACAGGTTCTCAGGAGGCAGGGAAGGTGGTCTCTATTCTCATCTCTTTAGGAATTTTTCTAGTTTGTTGTGATTCATACCAAGGCTTTAGCATAGTCAATGAAGCAGAAGAATAATCTGTTACTATCATTTATTCAGATTCTCAAACTATCCTCAATTTGGCCAGTGGGAGTCACTTCAAGATGGGTTCTTTGTCCTTTTGAAACTCTTCTATCATTCTTTGAGCACTTCATATTGTTTGACGTGAGGCAATATTCCAAGCACATATTATGCTTTCCCAGTTTCAACCCTGAAACCCGCCATTTTCCTAAGGATTCCCTGTTCCTTCTCCTAGTGGGGAATTATATTTGGAAACCAAGATCTGGATGCTAGGCTGTCTTTTTGTTACCAACAAAGATGTCATTTTAACATTTAACATTTTGGTGTTTCTCTTTGCATTTTCCCCTATATATTAGTTTTATAAACTTGAAACTGATCCATGCTGAAATTTTTATTCCTGATTTTTCATAACAGCATAACATGAATATTTTCTGGTTATTCCAAACATCTTTGTAGATGCTTAAACAGTTTTCATGAATAGTTAAGGCCAAAAGTTACTTTTGCATTTGGTATCACTGGAAAATTGTTACTTCCAATTTACTTTTGTAAACCACAGTAAGTGATAGTAATAATGGATACATTTGTTTTTAAGATGCTTTCCCAAGCAATCTCTTATTTTTATTCTCACAATAGTGCTATGATGCCCTTTTACAGGGGAATATCGTGGCTCAGAGATATTCTATGATCCTAAGCTCAGTGGAGTTGGAATGAAGCCTAGATCCTCTAGTTTGCTCAAATTGTTGGTCACCTGGTTATGTGTATGCACTCATCTTCCAGACTTAAGTCTAAGCAACTAGATGGCAGAGGCGTGTTTTAATGAGCATTGTGTCCCTACAATTCTGTATACCACGGAGGCTCTACAGAAGTTTAACACTTGCTTCAGGAAAGTCTGAAAAGTCTTTGACCCGAGAAAATTCTTGGGAAGCTATTCCACTGGGAGTTAGCTATTAAAGCACATCTCCCTCCTTTTTGGACACTGGTGACCAGATGTCTTAATTATTGCAGTTCTTTGCAGGGAATGCCATCAATGAGGGAGGAAGAGACAAGCAATCTGTTTGGATAGGGAGGGGTAAATCCAATAAATTTGCCAGCTGCATTTGCTATCCTAGCAGTAAAACACACCATCCCACACTGCCTTCAACTACAACAGGAGACAGAGGACATGGTAATAAACTACCCCGTGGTAGGGATCCTTATCTGCAGCAGATTAAGAGGCCTGGAGACCACATGGGGACAAATGTGTAGTTAATGATATTGTTCCAATTAGGAACTGGTTCAGCCGAAAACTAAAAGCACAAAATCAAAATCCCTCCATCCTTAGTCACTTCCTTGCAGACTTCCGGACCAATAGGCTTTTTGATGTTGATTGTCTCCTTGTAGCTTTCGGTTGAGGATGAGCCAAATTGCACCACTTGTGCTAATTATCCCTCTCCTGAGATTGCAAATTCCTGGTTAATAGGGGAATCAGTCCAAACTACTTACTGAGTTTTCAAGGTGGCAACTCTGTGCTGGGGACCTGGGCCAGTACAGACCTCTGCTGCCAAGAGGCCACTGGCATGAGTATTTCCACCTGAAGCCATTTAACCAGGGGCGTGAAGGACCTCAAGGCTTTGAAGAAAGAGTAGGAATAGGTGCTCCTGTAAGCAAAGAGAAACCATTTTCTCCCCTGGATCCCCTAGCTCATCCATGGCTCTGCCATCTTCCTGGCTTATTCCACCTTACTCTTCCATACAGACCCCCAATCTGTACGTATCCATCAAAACCTGTTTCTTGTGCTGTTTACGTGTTTCTTCTCTTTTACTTCACCTGTCCTCATTGCACCTAGTTCATTCAGCTGTTAGCGTCATTCAGGTGATAAGAAGTAGAACTGATATTTGAACTCAGAATTTAGGTGCCAAGTCTTTTATCTTTTGCAGTCTGGTGTGTGTCTAATTGCAATGAAACTCTAGTAGGATTTAATATTTTATAGAAAACACTGAATTGAAAAGTTTTTCATAAGCCACATTCCAGCTGAGAAGGCTTAAAGAGCAACCCTTAATCCCCTGATTATGGTTAGATTTGTTTTGCTATCATTGGTAAATTTTGTGAAGGACATCATAGCAAAGTGAGAAAAGATCTGGTGCTGGATCTTCTTTGCTCCTCCAGACTTTCCACCAGTCTCCATCCAGCTATGTGCCCCAGGAGGCTAACTCTCTGCCCTGCTTGGCTCAGACTATCTTGCTCTCTGCTGTGGTTGGGTTTGGTCAGTCGAAAGTACCAGCAGGAGAAAAGAGCATGAGGCTTGGCTCTTTCTTTGCCGGGGAACTGTGGATGGGTCTATCTCTTTCTGAAGGCTGCAGCTCCTATTAGGTGGCCCTCCGACAGTTCTTGCTCCCTCTCTGGCTCCCATGACCACTCCTCCTCCACTTGTCTTTTTAGACCTTCCCGCACCTCTACAAATAGTCCCTCCATTAAATTCTCCTTTGCTACCTGTTTGAGTAGGTCATCACTCTCTCTCTCTCTCTCTCTCTTTTTTTTTTTTGCCTGGACCCTAATTGATTTAGGGGTTTGGATTATCCAGATCTAGTCATGAGGACTGGAAATGTGTGAACAAGTATTATTTGTGGCATGCTTGATTCTGATCAAGTTCTGAGCCCTTAATATAGAGGTTAAGAACTTCTGCCATGCAAAATAATAATCTTGCTTATGATAATAATAGTAGCAAGCTTTGATTCTACTTTTAGCACATGCTAGGCACTGTTCTAACCATTTAATATGTGTTAGCTCTTTTTATCCTCACAACAAGCTTATAAGATAGGTACTATTTTTATTACTATTTTCTAGATGAGGAAACAGAAGTATAGAAGAGTGGAGAGTCCTGCTTAAGGCCCTGCACCTTAGTGTGCCAACCAAATCAGGCAATCAGTTTCCAGAGTCCTTAATTTCTGCACTAGACTTCTCCAAATGGCCAGGAAGTCAGTGTCAATGGACACATAATGAGATTGCATTTAATTGCTAAAATTATAGAATCATCTGAACATAACTTTTGAAGGAAATATCCATCGTGTTGGAAAACTATTTTTAACATTGGGATTGCTAACATAAATGCTAACACCCAGTAGTGCCATTTTCAGAAACTTGTCATTTACTTAGGCAGATGGAAATGGATATTGTTCTTAAGTTTAAATGTTCAACACTATCTAGGCAGCACAAAGCTGTGAAAAGGACTCAGAAGATGTGGGTCCCCCCCATTCATTAGCTGGATGACCTTGAGCCAGGCACTTATGCTCTTGGAAGCTGGCTTCCCTTTCTCAGGTTGACAAGGTCTCTAGCCCATCCCCTCCTCTGATGGACATGTTCCCTATGTTGTTGTCCGTAATGTGACCACCATCAACCCTAACATCAACAATTGATATCTGCTTCTTGTTTTGGCTTATAATGCCCAGAGGTGTGTTATTTATAATATTTCAAACAAGGAGACATTCCCCTTTGGCTTAAATATTTATGCAAATTAGAGATTTGTTTCTGCCTCAGGGACTCAGTCTCAGAGGCTGGCCTGACCACTTGCAGTGCAGTTAAAGGCCTTGTAGGGAGTCCAGGTGGAGATGGTGTTATAGTCATTACAGTTGAGGATGAAGAAAGTTTATGAGGTGAGAAGTGACAAAAAGATACAAAGGATACCTTAGGATGAAGTCTCCAGGAGACGCCCTTGAAACAGCACCTGTTACCTGTGACAGGTTTCCTAATGGGTTGGCTCTCTGCTCTCTGAACTTTCTGCTCCTTTGCCTTCCCATATCTTCGTTCATGCCATGAAGTCTGCCCAAAAGTGCCTCGCCTATCCAGGGAAACCCTCAAGGATAGGTGACACGTCTGAGACCTCATGAATTCAACCAGAGGTAATGTTTCTCCCTCCTGCCAGAACTCGGTGCTGTTCTCCTGCTAGGCTGTGTGCCATCACTATTTGCACAGCTCCCGGGTCTCCCTGACTAGGTGTGAACTCTTCGTGTATTATTTACATCTGTATGTCTGAGTGCATGGAACTGGCTGTATAATCTTTGCCAGGTGGGTGGGGTGGGGGTGTCTATAAAGCCCATTTCTAATGCTAATTGTGTTTACCCCCACACACATAACACATACACACGCTCAGAGACACCATCTGCACATTCATACACACAAGTCTGGCATTTAAAATACCTGGGATGGTATGCCCATCAGTGGGCCTTTGTAATCCAGACCTCAATCTTAGTTCTCAGCCCTAAGAGATATTGGGAGATGTCTTGGCAAACAGTAGAGAAAAGGGTGCACTTTTATTCATAACACTGTATGTGACACTTTCATCTTCAATCCACATTAGCTTTCAGGCCCACTGGTAATGCCATCCACTGTCAAAGGTAGCGGCCAATCCCAAATGATCCTGTCTCCTCAAATCATGATAATTACCAAATTCACCCTTGCTTGCTAGCCACCATTAAGCGTGCCTACCTCCTTGGTTGGACTGACCATGTCCAGAGTAAAAATGGCCAGACATTTTTAAAAATGGTGATTCTTCCTGCTCTGTAGAAATAGAAAAATTAACATAAGTGAAAGAAACTTTGGAATTGTTGGGAGCCTAGAATTGGGGATTGTTTTCTCACCTCATCAGCAGAAATGAGCCTCCGAGTTATCTTTTCTGGCACCACTCTGGGGAATAGGAGCCAGCACCTGACAACCTTATAACTGTGAGAGAAAAAAAGGGTGGAATGTTTGTGTGAGTCTTGGTGGTACACTCAGCCTACACCTGGCAACTCATCTGTGCTTGATAAGCAGAGAATTTTTGGTTAAAAGCAATCAATCTCCTTGTTTAAGTAGTTGTTACCTTTTCTGTTTTGGAAAAATTCATAAAGAGGAAAACAATTTGCACATCTTGGAGGGAAAGATTAATTTGGAGGCTAAGGCTGGGCCCTAGTCCCAATAACCTTATGAGGGGAGACCCCTCTCTGGGCCCAGGATGGACAGGCGCAGTGGAGGGAGTCACGGGTCAGATCAGTGGAGATCAGGGCTGGACTTTGTGGGCTAACTGCAGAGTCTAGGGAGGTTCTGGAATCTGGCAGGAAGCCCAGGGTGGGGGTGGGGCACTGGGAAAACTGGAGAGGCTTGAGCAACTGATCTGACTTTGTAACTGGGCCCTTATTGGTGCGATGATTAGGATAGACTCAGGTTCCCCATAGGACCATCAGCTCCAGGAGGGTGGGACTATCTAATTCAGCTTGTGTTTCTATCCCGGAATCTAGCACAGATGGGGAATGCAGTCCATCCACCATGATGACTAGTGTGCCTCCAAATCAGGTCCGTACCTCAACCTTTGCTCAGCCTTCCACATGTCCCAGGGCCCTCCCCACCCTGCCCCTCCCCCGCAGCTTGAGCCTAGCGTCCTCTCTCCACTGATCCACAGGAGCTGGAACCCATGGGGACCCAACTCGACCTTGTCCAGCCTGGTGTTGGAGTGTGGAAGGGCACAGCGCAGGGACTTGCGGATTGAGGGCTGGGAGTCACTGTGGGGCCTCTCTGAGAGTGACTCACAGAGGGCCGCAGCCCCTCCTCTTGACACCTCTTCATCTGCACCAGGAGGTTTTTTTCCCTGGAGCCCTCAAATGCTTGAAGAAGGATGGGTGAGGTGCAGGACTGCACTTGCCAAGCCAGCTCCTCAGGTCCTGTAAAAGGTGCTGCAGAGGGCCTCTCCCTTCCCTCTGGCCCTCAGGTGCAAGATCAGAGGATCTGACAGTCATTTGTTTATCAGGCGGCTTTCTGCCTTTAAAGGGGGAGCTGGGTGGCATGTACGTGGATCTCTGAAAGGCAGGGATCTGCAAGCCATGAGCAGCTCTGGCCAAGCTGTCATCATCTGGCCCCAGCCTCTTGTGAGTTGTGAGCTGGGGGCCGCTTTCCCACCCTCATCAAGGCTGCTGACTTGAAATGGGAACGCTCCACCCTGAAGACTCAGTTGGCCAAAGGTGGTTCTTCCTGAGTTTTATAAACAGCTTCTGCCTTCCCACTTAAGTCTTTGTGTTCAAGAAAGAGAGTTCTGGCCATTTGTGACTTCAAATTCAAATAATAATACTAATAATAGTGATTATGTTAACATTTATTGAGAGCTCACACTCTGTGCCAAGCGTGGAGTTAATGGTTGTTAACTCATTCCCTTCAACTCGAGAGGAACACATTATTAAGCTTGTTTTCAGATGAGGAAAAGAGGCTCAGATCACAGCTTGCCCTCAGTCACCCAGCTACTCTTGAGCAGAGCCAGAACTGAAAGCCCGGGAGTCAGGGCCCACACAGTTAAGCTGCTCTCTTCTGCCCCTTGCATGAAGCTTTTTGACCTGGGACTTTGTCTTTCCTTGTCTCTAGAGATGTCGGTTTGGGGAGTGCATTGACGTCTCTGTGTGTGGCTGCTCCTCACTACAAGTCAGGTCTCAGCATAACTGTGACTTCTCAGATTCATGGGCTGACACCTGTTTATCCTCAGTTCTGGAGGCCACACTGTGCAGAGACGCTGGGGGAGGAATCTGTTCCACGCCTCTGTCCTCACTTCTGGCAGCTGGGACCACCTTGGCTTGTGGACACAGCACTCCAGTCCAGCTTCACATGATGGTCACAGACATGGTGTGTCTGTGTCTCCTCTGTTGACTCAGATATCCTTCTGCCATTATCTTATAATACTTCCCTGGTGGCTCAGACGGTAAAGCCTCTGTCTACAATGTGGGAGACCTGGGTTCGATCCCTGGGTTGGGAAGATAGGCTGGAGAAGGAAATGGCAATCCACTCCAGTACTATTGCCTGGAAAATCCCATGGACAGAGAAGCCTGGTAGGTTACAGTCCACGGGGTCGCAAAGAGTCGGACACGACTGAGCAACTTCACTTTCATTATCTTATAAAGACACTTTCACTGAATTCAAGTTTTACCTGGATCGTACAGGGTGATCTTTTCATGTCAAGATCCTTGACTTAGTACATCTGCAAAGACCCTTTTCCCAAATAAGGTTGCATTCACAGGTCCTGGGCATTAGGGCATGGAAATAGCCCTATGTATCAACCTATATATCATCTAAAGCAGAGTAGATCCCACTGGGCCCTCCATCTCATTACCCTGTTTCTTTCCCATATAGTATTTTTCACTATTTTAGAGTCCTCTTTTCCATTATGTGTTTCCAACCAGGGTGCTCTCTCTCAACCAGGGTGCCTCTAGCATCTGGAGAAGGGCATATCTTCACCATGCAGACACAAGTCTTTCATTACAGCACACTTGTCATTGCCCATTCCTGGCCCAACCTGAATGCCAGAGTGAGGATGAGGTGGGGAGGGAGGTCTTTATGACAGCCCCCCCCGCCCCCCCCCCACTGTCCTTCCCCCCTATATCCCACAGATGTGAGATGTCCACCTGGCCAATAATACCAACCCAAGGTCAGAACCACCAATCCATGTATTTATCATCTATCTCCTTTCACAGGAATGAGAGCCCCTACGGTAGGAACCTTGTCTGTCTTGCTTACTGCTGTGTCTCCTGGGTCAAACAATGCCTGGCCCAGAGCACACAATTGATACATATTCTCTGTATGCATGTGGAAGATAGGGATGCTCTTTCTGGTGCTACAGAAAAGTCAGGTGATGGGTTAAATCAGAGTGAAAACTAACCAGGGAGGTTCACAGCCTCATCCCAGCTGTCCTCACTCCCCAGTCCCCTGCCCTGTCCCTCCTCTCCTTGACAAGGCTGTGTGGGGACTCAGATGCTAGCCTTCCCATTTGCTCTGCTTTCTGCCGTGTTGTTCTTTTCCTGTCCAACTGAAGTCCTGCCACTGCAGTCACCTTGGGTCTGCGGTCATCCTCGCAAGCCTCCCCCCAAGTCACTGCTACAGAATTAACGGTTGAGCATCAGGTCAGTGTTTTGTGATACTGCCATCTAGCTGAGATGTTGCTTCTCCACCCCTGCTGGCCACCAAAGCAGGTAAGTCATTCTGCCTCTGTGATCCTCAGAAACCTCGTCTATAAATCAGGGATGATGCTTGGTAGATGTCTCAGCAACTGGGGCCTTTGGCAGACAGTAGTTATGCCATCAAAGCTTATTTTCTTTCCCTTGCCTTTGATAAGGAAAAGAGAGACTGTCTTTCACCTCTATCTGGACCCCAAAGACATCCCCAGTTCATTTGGAGGGAGTGGTGGCAGGGTGGGTGGAGGGATGTGAGCCAGGCCTACAGGTACAGACACATGTATGAAAAGAGGTTAGATTGGTGCAGAAAGGAGAAAGGAACTATCACCCAGTGGCTAGACTGAAGAGTTTTAGAGTCAGGAATCCCAAATGTGACCTTGGGCAAGGTTTCTGTAAAACAGAGAAAATAAATAACTTGCCCAAGGTCATACAGCTGGACATGACAGAGCTGGGAGTTGACACAGCACAAGTTTATGCTTTTCCTATCACACCATTCTGCTCCCTGACAGAGTCTCTCAGGAACAATTGCTGTTATAGGCCCCAAGGCTGGAAAAACAGCCAAGAATGGTTTTGCTCTGCTCAGTGTATGACTATTTGAAGGAATGCTCTGTTTTGTTTTGTTTTTTTGGAGACGTTAGGAAGCAGAGGCACAGATGATAGAAATCAATATGTACTCCCCAGGCTGTACATGAATTGGCTATGATAATCAGCTGGGAACATAGGACTGCATTCCGCCCCCTACCCCACCTCCACACACACACATGGCCCACCATGACCACCATCGTACAGACACCATCTCAGCTTGGGCTAGCTTGGGAAGTCAGCATGGGACTGGACAACCACAGAAAAATCAACGCAGCTGAGCACAAGTTGTGGGCAGGTAATCGAGAGGTGATTGTGCAGGGATCATCGCCTCCATTTAGGTGTCAATTGTGTAATTTCCAGCTGTTCCTCAGCTCAACAGCTGGAGTTCAATATGCTCAGGGCTTATCTGGAGGCTCCCAGCCAGGGAACTCAATATTAAGCTGGCTTCCAGGATCTAGGAAAAGTAGCTACTATTGCAGCAAACCACAGAGGAGAGGCCTCTTTTTTCCATCCACTTAAGCAATGGCGGCTCTTTGGGAGCAATATTGGTGCTGCTTATAAATGGCTGGCCTGAAACAGAAGGGAGTTAGGGAGCAGATGATATCCTGACACAAAGATACAAAGTGTGTTAATCCCTTTGCAGGGATAATTTCATTTTTTCCTGGCCTGTGGTGCAGTGGTAGTATTATTTTTTTCCATATTACACAAAAAAGATACGTAGTTTGTCCTATGTCAGGCAAGGCATAATTTGCAGAACTGGTCACTGAAGACAGATCTGTTGATTTTGGATCCTAAGCTAGGTATCTCCTCGTAATCAGAGCCCTTCTCCAGGTAGGGCTCCACTGTCATTTGGAAATGTCACTGCCATCAGATCAGATTCGGCCACTTAGAGATCAGAGATACCAGAGGGCTGATGGGAGTGCTCAGCTAGGCCTTAAGCAAAAGCCAAATGTGAGCAGAAGGGAAATGTCACTTAGAACACAAGGATAATGTCTTCTCTTATGGTGTCGAAAAGCATCATTGCTGGAGTCAGTTAGAGATGGAAGACTGTGGCTTTTAGTCTTCATCCCATATTTGCTTCTTATTTTCATTCTCTGTCTCCTGCAAAACCACAATGCACCCTTCCCTTATTCTCTCTTCTTCCCACCACTTAATTATCTTGCCTGGTGACAGAAAATACTGAAGCCACACCATGTGTCTTTATCCCAGGCCAGGCCTTACTAATTAATCACAACAGTCTTTCTGGGAAAGACTAGAACTGCCCTAGAATTCTTCTTAAACAGAACTCGAGGAATTTATTTCTAATAGTTGTTGGCCCATGAGCTGAAACCTACTTGAATGCCTGGGTTACTCATTCACTTGCTCATTGATATTTATAAATCTTTGTGAAGAATGTACTATGTAATTGTACTGGGGATTCAGAAGTGAACAGAAGTGTGTGGTCTTGGAACATATATTCAAGTGATGTAGCCCAACCGCTTCAAGTTACAGATGGTAAAAAAATACACAAGGAGAGCAAAGGGACTTGACCTTGGATTCCTGTTGAGGCACATGTTGCAGGGCTTGGGATGATGGAGAGTATTGTGGGTGATGGAAGGGATGAGTCTGGCCCTCCAGCATGTCATTCCTGACTGCAAGGCCTCCTGGGTTCATGGCTCTGGGAAGGTAAGTCTGGTGACCAGAACCATAAGGGCATCTGGGCTAGGGTATCTGGGTTCCATTGAGGACTCTGTCATTAATTTGATGAGCCCTTAGAGCTCTCTGGGCCTTGCCTCACTTTAGTTCATTGAACTGTCACTGAGCTTCCACTATGGGCCTACCACTGGGCTAGGCATTTGGGACACAAAGACAAAAGGATGTGTACAGTGAGAAGAGGTGTTTGATTAGGAAACAGATACTTTTCAGTCTCATGTTTCTCTTCTGTAGAAGAGGATTGGACTATCTATCCCTGAGGCTACTTTCATCTCTGATATTTTATACCATGTAGGGCAGTCATCTCAGGAACATGACTCCTGACTCTGGCCAGGGAACCAGGTCATTTTATTCTGTATCTTGGCCTTTCACTGATGCTGCTGACTGGGAAGGCTTGGTGGTCAGGATGGCTTGCCTGAGGGTGAATCCCATTCTCACACACTACCCCCCATGACATTGCTCAGTGTCTTAAGCACTGAGACGCTTGCTCATTTTTCTCTCCTACAAACCATCCAGAAGCACATGCCTTCTAACTTATTAAATGAGAGAAAACAGAAATAGTGTATGTGCCTTCCTTGTCCTTTCCCTGATTCCAGGTCCCCTGTAAGTTAGCTGCTAAGTGTACCATTTGGGATCTTACTTCCCAAAATCATTCTAGAAAGAGTGACTCAAGGAGTAAATTTCATTGGTAGAATAGGGTGCCAGACATAGAACCAGAGTTTAAGCAATCATTCAGTGAAATAAAAAGCTATTGCTGTTCCTATGACCAAGTTATAAGGAAGAAGTTTAAGGAAAACACTGCATACATGTGTGTATTTAGAAGGTGTGTTTAAAACACAATGCAGAAGAGCCATACATGGATGAGGATATTAATAAGGAAGCTCAGGCCAGAATAGAAGAGAAGGAAAAACAGAGAATGGAGAGCCTATATTAGACTGTATTTCCCCAGAGGGTGGAAAAATGATGTTGAAGGTTTTCTGCTGACAAAGTTCAATAGATTGGATTTGCAAAGGCTCTCTTGGAGCTAGGTTATACCTCCTAAGCCATCATGCCTGCAACTTGATGAGCAATGTGCCTACTAAAATAGTTTGGAAACTCAAACTGTGAAGAGGCCCATCTAGACGTAGGGGTTAGTTGGTGATTTTGTGCTAAAATATATCTTTATATTAAAATGATAGCATGTAAAATAAACATATATGTTTGTGTTCATGTATATATATATATATAATGTGTATATACTGTATAACTGGAATCATGATCACATTGTTATAGACTCTTTATCTTAATCAGTCCTGTCCCACATAATAACCCAGAACAATTTCTGGCACTTAGTTGGGCCTCATTACTCACTGAATTTTTCTTAAATAAATGGAGTTGGAAACAATGCTTCTTTTCTATAGAGCAAAGATTCCTCCTGTCCTCAGGGGGCAGACTACTTAAAGGTTGTACAAATGTTGTGTTTATGCTTTTCTGTCCCTATTCCAGATGTTTTTATTTCACTTATTTGACTCCCTTATATAAAACCCCTTTAATACACACAGAATTCCAGAATCCACCTCTATTTTTGTGTTGATCTATTAAGGACAATAGTTGACCATCACAAAAATTTAAAAAAATGATTTTAACTTGTGACTTCAGGGGGCAAAAATTGTTTTCTACATAACAGGATTCATTGTGGAATAATATGCTTGTTACATCCTTAGAGGCTACCACCAGATAGGAACTAGACATGTTTCCTATGTGAAAAGTGGTGCTCTTATTGTTAAAAGTATTATTGAGCTAAGACACTGAGCTTAATACTTTACTTGCTTTATCTCATTTAACTGTCATATCACTATGAAGTCATTGTTATTATTTACCTTATGCAAATATTGAAATTGAGGCTCCAAGAGGGTTGAGTAACTCAAAGTTACCCAGACAGTGAGAGGCAGAACCAAAATTCACACCCAAGGAGAGCTGTCTGCAAAGTCAATGCACTTACTCGTGTGGGGCACTTATCAGGGAAGTGGTAGAAATCATGGAGGCATAAAAGCCACAGATACTGGTGGGGAGATCACCGTATGGTCACCCCCCAGGGTGGCCGTGCAGAGTGGAAGAGATCATGTGAGCCAAGCACCCAGGCTGGTGCTGGCCAACAAGAAAGACTCAAGAACAATGGCCTCCTTCCCTCTCCCTGTGAAGCAGAAAATGTGACTAACACAATGTTTACATTTTCCTTTTCAGTGAGATGCTGATATTCCTCCCAGTTTTGATGGGGCTTCATCCTTGGTGGCTATAGAAATACTCATAGAAATGCTCCCATTAGACTTATGCCTCTGTTCATCTCACATGTTGATCCTCACGGCAGAGGTTACTATGATAGACCAACAAATAATAAAGCTGATAATAGTCAAGTGCCAAACCTCCAGACTTTGTAATACTGTACGCTTTCTGCCTGAAAGATGTCATTTCTTTCAACAGCTTTAAGTTTCTTCAAGGCAGAAAACTATTGAAGCTGCAGTGTAGCTGAACATCTGTCTTATCATGTGGGCAGATATTGGGATTAAATTAACTAGAAATGAATAGAATGATGTATGACAGGGTGCAGATGTCCCAAGCACAGTGTGATAATTTCATTGCAAAACTATGTAATGAATTCCATACATTATGGAAGTACAAATGTACCACTTTAGGTAATTGTGATGAAAAGGTATAATGTGCGGTGCATAAACAGAGTGTGTGCCCAGGGGCATTTCTCCTCTGCTATTTCTCTTTAGTCATTTCGAAATGACTTTATTTGGTTTAATGTAAGCCTATTATTATTATTAGAGCCTTATTTTTTTGGTTGGCCCCTTCAGCATTTCTTGTCTGGTGTAAGAAATATTTGGAATAGAGGAATAGAATTTGGGCAGGTCAGAGCTTTGGCCTCTTGGAGACTGATGGCTGGAGACAGCATTTAAAGAAATATTCTGTTGTGAGAACTTCAAAGCAGAAACGGATTCTCTTTTCTCCCCTCCCTCCCACTCTCTCTCACCCTCTTTCTCCCTCTCTCTTTCCTTTCTTCCTAATGGCTGGGGAGAGTGTTTCAGCATCTCCTGCTACTCTGTGCAAGGGAATTCAGGATGATATAATGGGAAAATATGTGGATTTAAAGCCAGAAGACCAATTTTCTTCTCTTGATTCTGCTCTGGAATGCTGTGTGTCCTTGGGCAAGTCACTCCACCTCTCTGAGATTTTCTCATTTGTAACATGCAGCTAATACACTATATCATGGTATTGTCAGGTACAAAGAGGGGAGCTTGAACATAAACTCTGAAAGGAGAGGGAGGCATCTGTCTTGTTTACTGCTTTATCATTATTGCTTAGCTAAATGATCATACAACATGGGCCACTCATAATTTTTTAAAAATAGATATATCAGTGATTAATGGGAAGGTACCTAGCACAATGCCTTGCACAAAGAAGACCTTTAATGAATATTTCTTGAATTTCAGTTGATTTGAAGGAGTTCCCTAAACAGCTTATCACACAATCAAAGTCAAAGGCCAAGCACCGGTTACAGCTGAAGCCAGAGACGGCCCAGGATCTCCCAGGATTGCACAGGGCAGCAGAGGCAGGGCCAGAACCCCTTTGAGGTCAGCAGCCTCCTGTTTCCTGGCTGCACCAGTGGAAGCAGGGACTGGGACAGTGGTAGCCATGGTCAGGACTGGCAAGAAGTCTGCACTCCTGAGACAAGCAATCTTTGCTAGCATGTTTTTGATCAAGGAACAAGAGGAAGGTTTCATTCCACAGCAAATGGCTGGCCCACACTCCTGCTTCCCAAGTGAGGGTGAGATCCCCATGGTCACAGCTGGGGCCAGTCCCAGCCCTGTTTTCTCTTCATCTCGCTGCTCTGTTCACACAGTCCCTCTCTTTTCCTTTAAGCCTCCTCTCCACCAATTATTTGCCTGGGGTGACATCAGTGGAAAATGTGAGGAGATGGCAGCAGAGCCGAAACCCTAGCCTTCCCTGGGAGGCCAGAAAAGCCTGTTTTTAATGCTCCGATTGGTCCCTGATTTCCCCAGCTCGTTTGTGCCATGTAATGCTTTCGGCACAGTGAAGCAGGATGCCTGGGGTGACTCGAGGCCACCGGGGGCCTGGGTCTGCCTGCCCACTGGACAGATGCTCTGCTGTCTGGCCTCCTTTCCTAGCTGGGAACACCCTGAAACCAGCCCAAAGAGTGCTCCCATGGTGGAAAATCCACGTGGTAGAGCTTCTTGCATCCCCCAAGCGAATGTTGCTCCATTAGAAGCTGTGGGTTTGGGGTTTGTCACCATATATCTTCTCTCCCCTGCTCCATTCCTCCCACCCCTCTCCTCTCCCCACAAGCTTCAGGGCTGTCTGCAGGGTCTGGATTTTCTGCCAAATTTGGATGCCTTGAAAGGAACATTGTTCAAAATAGAGACTTGAGGAAGGTGCTAATCTTCTGCTGCTTATCAAATTTGAGCAAAAAATGTTGACATCCCACTTTCCCAAGTGCTAGCTCAGCTCTTTTGTGTTCAACGGCAAGAGGGACCAGCTGTGTATCTAGTTAGGGATTAAAAACTCTACTCTGACTCCCAGCCCTTCTCACCTGGCCCTGCTAGACCCAGAGGCGAGCAGGGGTGGTGGATGGTTTGGGAGTCTCGTCATCCCTGAGAGCCCAGCCCCATCACAATCTAGGAGCGGCCACCCATGGATCACTTCTGTCCCTGCTCTGCTTAAACTCTCAAGGGGAAAAAAAAAAAATGCTACTGAGAAGTCACTGCTCTAAACGTGGAGAGAGCTCTTCATTTTCTCACGATGAAAGACATATTTGGGATCATCTGGTTTTCCAAGCAGATGCCCAGTTTATCTCACTTTAAATCAACTCTTTCTGACTGGACCCTTTTCTGGATGAATTAATTGAGCGTGGCTAAAACCAAAATGCTCTCGCGATTAAGGAGCTAGGCAAAGGGGCGCTGTGTCAAGGATGTCAGCTTGCAAGGAGGGTGGCGAGTTGTTTACTTCTATTCTCATAACAGAAGGAACAGGCAGGCTCAGCCCACTGGAAATAATTTTGAATAATCTCACTCTATTACTCGAAGCGAAATTGAGTCTGTTCAAGCTACCCTAGTGATCCAACATTTCAGCGAAACGGGGAAACTAATATCCAATTCATGCAGCATAAAATAAGTGACATAAGGAAAAGCAGGATGAAATCTGGAAGTTTTTAGTTTTCAATTTGTATGGCTTGTCTTCTATTACTGGATCAACTCACTAATGCTCGCACAGAAGAGGGGGCTTCATTAAGCTGCTGGTCATTACTGGCGGTGGGCGTATGTATGTGTGTGTGTGTGTGTGTGTGTGTGTGTGTGTGTGTGTGAGCTGTTGATGCCTGACATGGATATTGGATATATATTACACTGCATCAATCAAAGCTACAGAGAGAATTTGTCTAAGCCATGGAAGTGGAGCCCTGACTTATCAATTGGATCTCTCCTGGCTGAAGGGGCAGATGGCCTGGAATTTAGATTTGACCCTTTAGAAGATGCTCTCAGTGTGAGGGGATCGACACATTAGCTTTGCTCACCCACCAGCCATGACACGGTCTGCACTCCCGCATACATGCTTTCTGCTAAGGGAACTGTCATCCGTGAGTCTGGAAAAAAACCTTAACATCTCTCTTGACTCCTTCTTGCATCACGGCCCTCACAATTTACCCAGAGCTAGCTAGTAGTTTCTGGCTTCAAATCATTGATGACTTCCATTCTCTCTTCTCCCTACCTGGTTAAGAGCCTGAGCCCATTTTTTTTTTTTTTTTTTGAGTAATCCAAATTGCTGTTTATCTTGCCCCATCTCCCTGCCTTCAGCTATCCTTTTTCTGATTGCTAAGTCATCCTAAGCACAGATCTAATACATCACTCCCTGATCAAAAGTATTCAATGGCTCCCTATTGCCTAGTAATTCCATCCAAGCCTCCAGGCTTATCATTCCAAACTCTCTGCAGTCTGGCTCCCGTCCCTGTCTTCCTTCCTGACTGAACCTCAGGCATTCCTCTTCATTCATCCTGAGCTGCAGCCAAGTGAAAAGAACTCTGATTTTGCTCGCACGTGCAGCAGTGTTCTGCCTGTGTGTTTGCTCATGCTCTCTCCTCTGCATGCAATCCTCGGTCTGCAGAGGCAGATCGAGGCCACATGCTGCCTCCTCCAGAATGACTTCCTTGATCCTGTGGTTGAAAGGCGTACCTTCCTCCTTAGAGGCCTCTTCACTGTCCTGCCTCCTTCCCCTGTGGCCTATTCTAGCCCAGAGCAGTACATGAGATCATAATTAAGTGCAGTAATTAATTAACTGGGGCTTCCCTGGTGGTTCAGATGGTAAAGAATCCGCCTGCAATGTAGGAGACCCAGGTTCAGTCCCTGAGTCAGAAAGATCACCTGCAGAAGGGAATGGCTACCTATTACGGTATTCTTGCTTGGCGAATTCCACTTACAGCGGAGTCTGATGGGCTACAGTCCATGGGGTCACAAAGAGCTGGATGTGACTGAGAAAGCACTCAGTTAAGTGCATGGGCAATGTCAAATGTCTAAATGAGAATCCTAGCTGTGGGGTCTTGTGTATGCCACTTATATGCTCTGTGCCTCAGTTTCTCTTCCGCAAAAGTGGGCTAATAAGAGTATTTACTTCTCAGAGAATTCTAGGGAATTAAGGGGGAATATAAATGCAATGTTCTTGGCAAGATGCTGTTTAATGGCAAGAGTTCAACAAATATTCTTTTTTCCTAGTTACCTTTCTCCTCTGCTGTAATATAAGCTTTATAAGGTTTGCTTAAACTCATTTTTCAACTCAGCAACAATGAGTTGAACGATGAGCACCTTCTAGAGTCATATTTTTTAAGACATAGTGTTGGCCTTCAAGGAACTCATGATCAAGGGCAGAAAAAATAATGGCAGCACACTGGTTTTAGGGCTCTGATAGAGGTAAGTAGTGTGGTGAGATGGTTTAGCTCTCAGTACTGGAGCCAGACTCCTTGGGTTCAAATCCCAGTGTGGTCACTTCCTAGCTGTGTGACTTCAGGCTGTGTAATCTGTGTTAGTCTACCTGTGCTTTGGTCTCCATATTTGCAAAACGAGGATAGTAAAAGGTACTTACCACAGAGGGTGGTTGTATGGATTCCATGGCTTAAGAACCAAATCATACCTGGAATGGGGCCTGGCATGTTGTAAGAGCTCAGTAAAGGCTAGTCATTATCTCAGAGCTCTTTGAGTTCTAATTGATGCTTTGACTTTGGGCAATTTCTTTCTCCATCTGAGTGGTGAGCTTTTAAGAGGATGAAGACATCATGGTTCACAGAAGCCACCATGGGAGGGTGAGGCATAAGGCTTTAGGTGGAGCACTTTGAAGCAGGTTTGGATATCCCCTTCCCAGACACATTCCCTCCCCCTTTTAGAACTACACACACTCCAGCCTGTGTCTTGGAAACAGAGACTCCCTTCCTTCTGTTGACTGTGGTTAGTACCTGTCATTGCCCAGAGTCTTTCACTTGAAGTTTTTCACTAGAAGTCTTTCACTTGAAGTTTCCTAGTGCCAAGAAGTCCACTTCAGCCCTCCTGGGCTTCTGTCCAAAAAACTTCCACTCAAAGAATGCTACCATGCATTGTGCACAGATATTGAGATTTAAAAGGCAGAGAAGGGGTGTAGCTTTATCAGGCAGGTTTAGCTGGCCTTAACTCTGATACTGCTTTTGTGGCTTTGCTAATTGGTCCTTCTGAAAAATAGAAAGTCCTGCACAGTCCACAGATTCACTTTTCTAAAACCTCATCTCCCTATGCTCAGTGGGTAGGTACTTGTAGTTTACCCATTTCCCTCATAACCCCAGCAGAGACCCACGTGACTCACTGGCACTCCTTGGTGGGCATTTGGGTTCTGCAGCTCCTGTCTTGGATACTGAGTTCCTGTTTGGGCCTCTCTTGCTCTCATGAAGCAGGGCCGATCCATCATTACTGCTGCATGTAGTCTATGCTGCCCAGATCCTGCCCCAGCTGAGATGGAAAGGATTTCTTCCTGCTAGTGTCCCCATTCATTTTTTAGGCTTCCCAGTGGAGGACTAAGACCCTTCTCATACATACTTTTTGAATCAAGGATCTTGGGGCTGAGCGATAGATTAGAAGACCACTGGAAGGATTCTACTCAAAGCAAGCTATAAATTTAATGTAACCCCTATCAAATTACCCATGACATTTTTCACAGAAGTAGAACAAATAATCCTAAAGTTTATATGGAACCATTAAAGACCCAAAATTGCCAAAGAAATCCTGAAGGAAAAGAACAAAGCAGGAGGTATAATATTCCTAGACTTCAGACAATACTACAAAGCTACAGTAATCAAAACAGTGTGGAATTGGCACAAAAACAGATATATGAATCAATGGAACAGAATAGAGAGCCCAGAAATAAACCCACATATCTCTGGTCAATTAATCTTTGATAAAGGAGACAAGAATATAAAATGGGGAAAAGTCAGTCTCTTCAGCAAATGGTGTTGGGAAAGTTGGACAGCTGCATGTAAATCAATGAAATTAGAACACCACCCTCACACCATGCACAAAAATAAATTAAAAATGGCTTAAAGACTTATATATAGGACATAACATCATAAAACTCCTAGAAGAGAACATAGACAAAATGTTCTCCTACATAAATTGTACCAATGTTTTCTTAGGTCAGTCTCCCAAGGCAATAGAAATAAAAGCAGAAACAAACGAATGTGAATTAATCAAACTTAAAAGCTTTCACACATGAAAGGAAACCTTAAGCAAAATGAAAAGACAACCTATGGATTGGGAGAAAATACTTGCAAATGACGTGGCCAACAAAGGCTTAATTTCCAAGATAGCTCATACAACTTAGTAACAAAAAACCAAAGAACCCAATAAAATGAGGGGAAGACCTAAACTGACATTCTCCAAAGAAGATATACAGATGGCCAATAGACACAAGAAAAGATGCTCAACATAGTTAATTATTAGAGAAATGCAAAGTAAAACTACCATGAGATAGCACCTCAACCAGTCAGAATGGCCATCCTTAAAAGCTCTACAAATAACAAATGCTGGAGAGGGTATGAAGAAAAGGGAATCCTCCTATACTGTTGGTGGGAATATAAATTGGCTCAGCCACTTTGAAGAACAAAGAGGTTCTTCAAAAAACTAAAAGAAAAGTTTCATGTGATCTAACAACTCCACTCCTGGGCATATATCTGCACAAAACTACAATTCAAAAAGATACATGCACCCCCATGTTCAGCAGTGCTATTTACAATGGTCAAGACATGGAAACAACATAAGTGTCCATCAACAGATGAATGGATAAAGAAGATGTGAGATACATATGTGTGTGTGTATGTGTGTGTATAAAATGGAACATTACTCAACCATAAAACATAATGAAATAATGCCATTTGCAGCTACATCGAAGGACCTAGAGGTTATCATACAAAGTAAAGTAAGTCAGAAACAGAAAGACAAATGCCATATGATATCACTTATACGTAGAATCTAAAATATGACACAAAGGAACTGTTAACATAAAGTTTAGTTTGTGTCTGTGTCTATGTCTATGAGTCTGTCTATGAAACATAGACAGACTCACAGACGTAGAGAACAGATTTGTGGTTGCCAGGGCATGAGGGAGGGGAGGGATGGATTGGGAGCTTGGGACTAGCAGCTGCTGCTGCTGCGAAGTCACTTCAGTCGTGTCCGACTCTGTGCGACCCCACAGACGGCAGCCCACCAGGCTCCCCTGTCCCTGGGATTCTCCAGGCAAGAACACTGGGGTGGGTTGCCATTGCCTTCTCCGATATATAGAATGGAGAAACAACAATGTACTATTGTATAGCACAGGGAACTATATTCAATATCCTGTAATATACCATTAGGGAAAAGAAAAAAAAAAGCTCATTTATTAATATTGTGAAAGAATTAGATCATCAGAGCTTATTCCTAAATTTTGGGAGTAAAGCTGAATATCAATAAATAAACAGAGAATTCAAAACAAAAGGAAGACCCTTGAGGGAATACAGACTAGTGTCACCGTTCAATGTCCACAGGCCCCTGAATTCTTTCTACATCATGCTTGTCTGCCTGGGTAGCCCTTAGAGACACCAAGTGAATTTGGACTGCTGCTCACGGCCTGGGATCCCATAACTGATGGAAGCCCCCCAGTTCAGGGAAACCCTAGCCAGCCTGTCAACAGAGCAGACACCTACCTACCTGAGCATGACTACCCTTCTTGTGTGATGTCTGAGTCCCTAGAAACAGGCAACTTAGGTTCAAACCCCACCTCTGAACTCTTCAAAGCATGGGGCTTTGGCCAAATCACTGAATCATTCCAAGTTTTTCTAAATACAAAATAGAAATAATTATCTGTCTTATAGGACTTACAAATAATAACTCATTGTCTTGCAAGATTTCTTGCAACATTGTTGGGGGAGTCAGAGGTGATGCATGTCAAATGAGTCGCCTGGTGTCTAGCTGGCCGTGTCAGTGCTAATATCAGCTGTCATTTACTTTATTGCTTACTGAGTGCCAGACACTAAAACATCCTCCACTTGTTTGAGTAGGGGTGGTTTTCGTAGGCTACATATTCTGCAAGTCAAATAAATATGTGTATTTTTTAATAATCTTTATTAATTTATTAATTATTTATTCGTTTATAAAACTTTATTTCAAGCTCCCATTGTGCATGATGGCACTCAATTCTAGTCCTGGCTGGCGCTCAGTCACCTCTGTGTTTTCTAAGTTGCACTGGGCTTAAGCTCAGTAAATTCAGAATGTTTCCCTTTCTCGCCTTCCCCTTGGTGTGGTGTTTGCATTCTGGTGCTGAGTATTATCCTGGCATGCATGTAGGTGAGGGAAAGGCTGAGGATTCTGGCTGCAAGTCTTTCTTTTTCCAATGATGGCAGCTGCCAAGATGCATCTCCTAGTCTTTGGCCTCTGGTATCCTTGCCGCAGGCATATGGGCACTGCTGTGTCCCACCTTGTCCCTGGCTGTGTGATCTCTGCTGTTTCCTGCGTGGCATCTTTCTCTCATAATTCTAACATGATTCCAAGGGGTACATGAAATCCTGGCTCTTTTCCAGTGCCATGCTGATGCAACTGGAGAGTTATCAGTGCGCAGAGACTCTGCCTGAGTATTCTGATGACTCTTCCTCTTTTGCAACTGCTACTCAGGGGCAGGAGGGTGATGTAGCATGGAAGAGCACCTTCTGAGAGCGCCATTGCTTCCTGTCACATTCTCTCTCCCCACCTCCCCACCTTGGAAGATTTTGTGGAGACTTTTATGGAGAAGAGTTTATGGTGGTGAGACAGGAAAAACTGGTTCCACTTGGTCACAGATTTTCCTAAATATTTTCTGTTGTAGTTCTGGACAGAGGGTTTTGAATTTAAAACCCAAGAATGTGATGTCTTTTTTCTCTGGTTCTACCAAGACTGTTTTCTCAGGGTGGTAGAGGTGTCTGTTTAACTGACTCAATTTGGGGTGGGAGTTTGAGTTGGAAGCAAAGAATGTAGGATGGCTGAGTTAAGGGGACACTCACCCTCCTACACACAAATAATTTTATTTAATTTTTCACACAATCCTATCCTCTAGCCATTATTATCAACCTCATTTTACAGTCGATGAGCTAAGGCTCAAAGAATGAACTTGGGTGTCAGACCCAATTCATTTAGCTACCAGATATTTATAGAATATCCAGTATGTGTTGGGCACTCTTCTGGGCTTTTGGGGAATACAACAATAACCTATACAGACAAAGTTCCTGCTCCCATGGAGCTTACCTCCAAGTGGAGTGGGAGAGAGAAAGAATAGGGAAAAAGATCAACAGGTAAACTACATAGGTTATCCTGTGATGATGAGTTCTAGGAAGAAACATTAATCAGGACAGGGGTCTTGGGAATTTGATGGAGACTATATTGAACAGCATGACTTACCAAGACAGTAAGACAGGTGAAGAACCCCATATTGGAGAGAAGTGAAACCCAAAGAAAGGGACAAGAGGGAACCAGAAGTCTTGAGGTAGAATCTACTTGGCTGAATAGCCAAGGAAAGGAAGGGCTAGGGTTCAAACCCAGTTAGTCTGACCACAGAGTCTATATGCCTTATTACCATCTAGGGGGGTTCAAAGTATTGACTATGATAGTCATTACTGCTCTTATTTCATTGCATAGATATGTCTATCATTGCATTGTATTGTTGATATCAAGCCCCTCTTCTGCTTAGGAGTCCTAGCTGTATCTGTAACTGTGAAATGGTTATGTGCCCCAGGTGTAGAAGTACCACCTGGCTGTCAAATCCTTTCTAGTGATATGAGGATCAGGGCCCAGAAGGAAGCATTTCTTGCGGCCTGGTGGCGTAAGAGTGGAGCATCACTCATGGCTGTATGGGAGTGGTGATGGACCTTATCCAGGGTGGCTGTGTCACTGGTATAAGATGCAAGTTCAGGGCAAGGTGAAGCAGGACTTGTGTTGTGCATGACCTTGGGCTGTGGCCCTGAGCCAGGTTCCTGAGACTTCATGGCCATTCACTGAATTAGCTATTATCCCTCTGTTTTCTCCTTCAAAAGTAACATAGGTTTATTTTTAGTTTAATAATAATAAAAAAAAGACTAGATGACAGAAACATTTTCTTTTTCATCTTGCAACCTATCCCTCCAAATTTGGAGTTTGCAATTTTTATAAGGTTTGTATGATGATAAATAAGAAATAGAGATGTTATTAAAATTGAAGTGAATTTCCTTTTGGGATGTGGAAAATAATGAAAAAGCTATTTCATCTGCTTTCTTTCCTATTTCAGAATATAAAGTGGAAGATGAGGCTGCTTGCTGTTTTGACACCGTCAGGCATGTCTCAAATGCCCTCCATACTCTCACGTTACTCCAACAAGGTCTCCCAGCCACTGGAAGAAAGGGTGAAAGGGTTCTTGTCCCTCCCCTCTGCTTTGTCCTTCCAAAGCTGTCAAAAGACCAACTTGTCCATGTAACATTTCATTTCACCTGCGAAACAACCTTTTTCTCCCCTCTAAAAATATATTTACTAAAATGAACTGGTTTAAGAAGGAAAAGGTCCATCTAGGTTAAAGCTATGGTTTTTCCAGTAGTCATGTATAGATGTGAGGGTTGGATCATAAATAAAGCTGAGCGCTGAAGAATTGATGCTTTTGAACTGTGGTGTTGGAGAAGACTCTCAAGAGTCCCTTGGACTACAGGGAGATCAAACCAGTCAATCATAATATTGAATATTATGATTAAATATTAGTCCTGAATATTCATTGGAAGGACTGATGCTGAAGCTGAAGCTCCAGAGTTTTGGCCACCTGACATGAAGAACTGACTCATTGGAAAAGATCCTGATGCTGAGAAAGACTGAAGGCAGGAGGAGAAGGGGATGACAGAGGATGAGATGGTTGAATGGCATCACCAACTTGATGGACATGAGTTTGAGCAAGCTCCAAGAGTTGGTGATGGACAGGGAAGCCTGGCGTGCTGCAGTCCATGGGGTTGCAAAGAGCTGGACACAACTGAGGGACAGTACTGAACTAAACTGAAGTAGGAAAAACATTAACACACCTTCTTGGGATACCTCGGAGAAGTCAATGGCAACCCACTGCAGTACTCTTGCCTGGAAAATCCCATGGGCGGAGGAATCTGGTAGGCTGCAGTCCATGGGGTCGCGAAGAGTCGGACACGACTGAGTGACTTCACTTTCACTGTTCACTTTCACGCATTGGAGAAGGAAATGGCAACCCACTCCAGTGTTCTTGCCTGGAGAATCCCAGGGGCAGGGAGCGTGGTGGGCTGCCGTCTATGGGGTCGCACAGAGTCGGACACGACTGAAGCGATTTAGCAGCAGCAGCAGCAGTGGGATACCTCATCCCCCAGAGATTATAATACTTTAGGTAAAGTCCTAACCCAAATCAGAAGCCTTTATTTGAGCTAAGTTTCCCCCTTAAATTTTTTCTTTTGTTTTTAAATCAAGTTAATTACGGACAAAATTTGGAGAATTCCACAACTCTATAATATCAGTTACATCGAAGGAAGCATTCTGTCCCCATGTGATCACACCTCCTTCCCAGAGACAAACACTTCACCCTAAAAACAGACAGTTTTGTCATTTACATCATACCTCTCAGCAACGTATTCCTATCGCTGTTTCTTAAGGGTTCAGCATGAGCAGCATCTAAGCACTTCCCACAGAAAGGAGAATTAAGCAATCTTTGCTCCCCCAACCCACTTCACACTCTTCCCATGTACCACATCCTTCTGATTACAACACAGTAGTACTATAATTTTGAGAGATAAATTTTCTGTGCGTTATATTCTTATCTCTATGCAATGGTCTTTATAGGTGATTTATTTAGGAAATTGATTATTTTTCCTTTCCCTCACCTTTGGTTTTTCCTAATATTTGTCATAGTTTTCATTTGCTCAGGATTGTATGTACAGATCAGTAAATAAATTCTAAATTCTTTGCCAAATGTTTAACTCTTCATTTGAGAATTCCATTTATATCAAGTTTTCCAGCATTTTCTTTCCAAGAGCCTCCTGACCTTCTTCAGTCACCTTTGCCTTGTTCACAGCAATCTTCCTGGGACTTGCCTTCTTATCATCTTAGGGGCTGCCTCCACCTCCATCCTTCTCTGCTCTCCCTTTTACTGTGTCCCATGTCATCATCTTATTTGATTATTCCCTTATTTTGTTGGAATACATCCTCCAGTGACTTCCTGAGAAATCTGAATGGAAGATACCTTTTTTGAGACTGTATTGGTCTAAAAATGTTTTATTTTACCTTTGTACTTTATTTATTTTTTAAATCTGTTTATAGTTTGTCTGGGAATGGAATTTGAGGTTGGAAATTATTTTCCCTTGGAATTTTGAAGGCATTGCTTCATTGTCTTCCAACTTTCAGTTTGATATTGGCCTGTTAGTCATTCTGATTCCCAAGGCTGGAAATTTCACAATGATAGGCTCTGTTTTAGGTCTTTTTTTTTTTTTTTAAATCAATTGTTCTGTTTTACTCTATTAGTCAAGAAACCCACACTCTTTAGTCCTGGGAAACATTTTTTAATTATATTTTTTGCTGTGTGCATTCATCTCATTTCCTCAAATTTCCTAGAAATTCTATTTGGTTATTAGATCTCTTAGACTTGTGTTTTAATTTACTTTATATTTTGCTTTCAATTTTCGTCTGCTTTCTCAGAAATCTTACTTTTAAAATTTTCTGTTGTGTTTTTCATTTCTGTTATCTTATTTTTAATTTCCAAGATCTCCCTTTTATTCCTTGAATATTCTCAGTTTCCTTTTTTTTTTTTTTTCAATCCTCCTATCTCCGTTACTGTTTTGGGAATTTTTCATTCTATGTTTAGCCTTTCAGTTATCATCCTTAATTTTTTTTTTAACATGCTTGCCTGATGTCACCAGAATGTAAACAAAATAATAGCAAAAAGGCAGTAATCTTAGTGTGCTTTAGCACCGATCATGCTTCTCTCACTTCACATGCCTTTAGTGGTAATTCTCGCTTAGTTTTAGTTCTTCTCTTCTATCCAGAGATGTTTTGTCCTCAGTCTTGTGACTGAGAAATGATATTTAGCTGGACATGGAATTTTAGGTTGATGATTATCTTACCTCGGCACTTTGAAGATGTTATTCTACTGTATTCTGTTTTCTCATGTTCATATAGAGAAACATTCTATCAGTTAATCTATTCCTTTTCTTGCTGCTTTTGAAAATTCTTTTTGAGTTCCACAGTTCATTATAGTGTATCTCTGTGGATATCTAGCTATCCTGTCTATCTGATCTGCTCCTTATGCCTTTTATTAATTATAGAATATTCTCAACCATTAGCTATTCAAGTGTTATCTCTCCATTAGTCTAAATATTGTCTCCTTTTAGAATTCATAATAGATGTGTGTTGGACAGTTTCATTCTGATCTTTACATCTTTCAACTTTCTTTTCTATTTTTCCATTTATTTTTCTCTTTGTATTGCATTCTGCGTTATTTTCTCAGCCATACCTTCAAGTTCCACTAATTCTTCCTTTCTGCATATTTAGTTATTTAACTCATTCATTGGAGTTTTTTGTTTGTTTCAATGACTTTGTTTTTAATTTCTACTATTATTACTGGTTCTTTAAAAAAATCAGCCTGTTTTCCTTAATGTCCTCTTTTATCGACAGCCTATTTCTTCTCTTATACTTCTAATGATGTAGACAATTATTTTGTAATCACTTTCCAATACTTATATGATCTAATTTGTTTGAGAACAATCTTGTTATTTATTTCACCTGCTGACTTGACTTGTGGTAGATTTCCCCCTCCTTGTGTTAGGATATGGTTTTACCGTGAGTAACACAAATAAGGAAAATAATGACTCACACAGTAGAATTCTTTTCTCTCTCATTTAAAAGTACTGGTGTGATATAAATTCACATGGTGCCATTTCACAGTCATCCTCAAGGTCCAAGATGGAGCAATAGCCATCACAGCCGTGCTCCAAATAGCAGAGTGGGTAAAAAGAAGGAACAGCAGTCACATGGCAGCTGTCTTTTGAAGAAATTTACTGGATGCTCTCATAGAATACTTTGACTTATAACCTATTGACCAGAATTTAGTCATATGGCTATTTCCAGTTGCCAGGGATCTAAGCAAGGAAGGATGGAAATTCTTGGGATAAGCAATAGAGAGTCTCCTCCATACCCAGATATTTCATACTGAATTATGTACCCACCCTTAGTGAGGTTTTATTTGTATAATTAACTGGATTGAAGGCCCAATCTTCCAGAAAGTTTTTTATTTCTATTTCTAATACTAGGTGCCCCAAAGTGTCCCTTCTTTGTGATCTAACTTTTTTGTTAGTGTCTAGTTGGAAGGGCAGTATTACCAAGCAGCATTTGAACTCTAACATGTGTGAGGGGGCTTCCCTGATGGCTCAGTGGTAAAGAATCTATGCCACAACTATTGAGCCTATGCTCTAGCACAAGTGCTTTAGAGCCTGTAGTCTGCAGCAAGAGAAGCTTCCATAATGAGAAGCCTGCAGAGAGCAGCTCTTGTTGGGTGCAACTAGAGAAAAGTTGGCATGACAAGGAAGACCCAGCACAGTCATAAATAAATAAAATTATTATAAATAAAATATGGGGCTTCCCAGGTGGTGCAGTGGTAAAGAGTCTGCCTGCCAATGCAGGAGATACAGGAAGGAGATGTGGATTTGATCCCTGGGTTGGGGAGATTCTTAGAGAAGGAAATGGCAACCCTCTCCAATATTCTTGATATTCTTAACTGGGCAATTCCATGAGCAGAGAAGTCTAATGGGCTTTAGTCCGTGGGGTCTCAAAGAGTCAGGACTGAGTGACTGAGCAACTGAGCAAGCATGCAAGTGTGAGTTATATCCTTATGATTACATGTTCTTAAAGAAGATCTTATTTTCTCTCTTCAGCTCAGTTCAGTTCAGTTCAGTTACTCACTCGTGTCCGACTCTTTGTGACCCCATGAATCGCAGCACGCCAGGCCCCCCTGTCCATCACCAACTCCTGGAGTTCACTCAAACTCACGTCCATTGAGTCAGTGATGCCATCCAGCCATCTCATCCTCTGTCGTCCCCTTCTCCTCCTGCCCCCAATCCCTCCCAGCATCAGAGTCTTTTCCAATGAGTCAATTCTTCGCATGAGGTGGCCAAAGTACTGGAGTTTCAGCTTTAGCATCATTCCTTCCAAAGAACACCCAGGACTGATGTCCTTTAGAATGGACTGGTTGGATCTCCTTGCAGTCCAAGGGACTCTCAGGAGTCTTCTCCAACACCACAGTTCAAAAGCATCAATACTTCTCTTAGAACCCTGTAAAGATGAGCAACCTTATACACAGAAATTGGGTATATTTTTAAGTCACTTCTTTTACTCATGTTGTAACACCTTGAAGGTCCTGGTTTTATGTAAGGAAATTTGTTCAAGTGTCAAATTGTCCAGGACCAAGGTTGGTCTTTTTGTTCCAATGTAGTCATTAAACCCAGATCTTTAGGTCAAGGAGACTGACACCCCAGGCCCCTTTTGACCCACCTACCTATTTACCAAGGCAGTTATAAGGGTATATTTTCTTCATTTTACTCCCCTTTGGGATTTCTTTTACATTCTCACAAACTCTTACAAGCTCGTATACACCATATTTATCATTTCTTTCCAACATGTCTAGATATTTAGTAGCAGGAAGATTTTGGATTACCGGTCTACACTTTCACACTTTTAATTTGAGTATAAAAGCTGAGATTTTATTTCTGTTGCTTGCCACCAAGACTACTGGCAGACACAATCTGTGTTTTAGAATCTGCCCCCACTGGGATTGGGCCTGGTTCGTGTTGAGTCCTGAGGGTTAACACCATGCTGGAGAGCTCTAACTAGAGAATGACAGGCTCCTGATGTGATTCCCCTTACTAGTGTAACTCACAAAGGGGAACCTATTCCAAGCCGACTCAGGAAGTTACCCCATGAACTCACTGCTCTCACATGCAAGCATTGTGGAACTCTGGCTTTAGCCCTTTCTCTGTCTGAATCTAACAGCTTGGGAATGCAGAAAACCATACCAAGAAGCATTGGTATTTTGCTTGCTATTTTGGAGGGACTGAAATTCAACCCATTGTTGCCAATTGCCCTGAATAATCAGAATTTGGCAGTAAGTCTTTGGAGCATAAGGATGACGACATATTTGTTCCATCAGGATGGGTTGGGCAGACCCCTAAATGCCTACAGCTGGGACCAGGTGCTCTCCTAGCAGGCCCTGAGCAGCCATGGGGCAACAAGAAGGTACTGAAGTGGGAGGAGGGCCCCTGGATGCTTTGGCAGGGGAGTTAGGCTCACCTGCTCTTTGGACCTGGGTCTGCTTCTCATATGATAAGTCCCTTTAAGCTCACTCTGCCCCAAGATAGCATCAGGTTTTTTGTTTGTTTTTTTTTTGTTTTTTGTTTTTTTTTTTTTTTTTTATGAAGGAAATGGAGATAAAGTTCCTGGCCATGCCTACCATGTAGCGTTGCAAGGACCAGACACTCCGCAGATGTTACATATAGTGGGAGAGGTAATGTTACCATCCTAACTTTAAAAATGAAAAAACTGAGGCTCTGAGAGAGGAAATGAGTTCTCTGAGGTCACAAAGCCAGTGAGTGGCAGAGCTGGGGCTCAGATCTGAAGCTTCTAACCCCAGAACTCATTCCTTTCCACAATGTTCAGTTCAGTTCAGTTGCTCAGTCGTGTCCGACTCTTCGCGACCCCATGAATTGCAGCATGCCAGGCCTCCCGGTCCATCACCAACTCCCAGAGTTCACTCAAACTCATGTGCATTGAGTCAGTGATGCCATCCAGCCATCTCATCCTCTGTCGTCCCCTTCTCCTCCTGCCCCCAATCCCTCCCAGCATCAGAGTCTTTTCCAATGAGTCAACTCTTCTCATGAGGTGGCCAAAGTACTGGAGTTTCAGCTTCAGCGTCACTCCCTCCAAAGAAATCCCAGGGTTGATGTCCTTTAGAATGGACTGGTGGATCTCCTTGCATTCCAAGGGACTCTCAAGAATCTTCTCCAACACCACAGTTCAAAAGCATCAATTCTTCGGTGCTCAGCCTTCTTCACAGTCCAACTCTTACATCCATACATGACCACTGGAAAAATCATAGCCTTGACTAGATGGACCTTTGTTGGCAAAGTAATGTCTCTGCTTTTCAATATGCTATCTAGGTTGGTCATAACTTTTCTTCCAAGGAGCAAGCGTCTTTTAATTTCATGGCTGCAGTCACCATCTGCAGTGATTTTGGAGCCCCCCAAAATAAAGTCTGACACTGTTTCCACTGTTTCCCTATCTATTTCCTATGAAGTGATGGGACCAGATGCACCATGTTACCACTGTGTAAATGTAAGATAAAAGCAGGAAGAGGAGGATTCACAGCTCATGAGTGCCTCCTCTCTGCCAACTGCTTTAGGCACAGTGTATTATTTACTAAGGTTAGAGGTTAATTTTCTTACATCTGTTTTACAGTTGAGAAAACTGGGTATCCAAGACTTCCCATGAACTACACAAGGCGACAGAATCATTTCAAGAATGAGGTTTTGAATCTGGCAGTGTCTGATCGCAAAGCCTGTGCTCATTCTCTCTCTCAGTTCCTTTTAAACATGCTCTCTAGACATTGGCATGCTCTCCTAAAATCCATATGCATTTAGACAAGGTTCAAATCAATTAGTTCACACTTTGCGGCTGAGGCTCCTTTGTGCCAAAGGTGATCAAGGTGCTTCCAGTTTTATGCATTCAAACCCAATGAGGCCTCTTTCTCGACTTCTTGCATGACAGCCCAGAATTGAGAACCACGATGCATATGGTGTTTGCAAAATGCTAGTTGTGTATGGGTGTTTAAACTTTAGTTTTGCAGCTTTTAATTTATTTATGCAAGCAAGCCTCCTTTCATGAATTTTAATCTGCTCTGCCTTAAAGAAGTGCTTGCCAAATGGGACAGCATTTGTGATCACCACTAAGCCATTCTAACTGCTTGCAGGCCTGGGGAGAGAGGCAGCAGAGAATATTAGCAAGCTCTGAGCAGTCCCTGTGTCATCCCGGGCATTGTGGCGTAAAATGTGCTTCGTGTCTAGGAAAAAAAAAAAAGCCCTGTGACTTGAGTCTTTGGTTATTTTTAATGCTGAGCGGCAGAGCCACAGGGAATATTACGAGTTCCAAGATTTCTGACAGAAGGGACCTGCAGCCGAAGTGCTTTCTTCAGGAGAGAGAGAGACACTGCTACAAGTCTTTATTCATTTATTTATCACGCTTCAGTTCCCTAAAAAAGAAAACACTTCTCCTGTGCAGGGGAAATTGCTTCAATGGATAGATTGCATTTAAATAATTTAAGTATAAAATTACTCGAACAGGCCGACTGATATTTCGAAAACGAAGCCGTCACAATCACTTAAGAGCGCCGGCAAAGTTCGTGATTTGGTGTGTAGATGAGGTGTGAGGAGAGGCTTCTGTCTGATTTGGGGAGGGGTTCCTTGTCCTGCCCACTGGCTGCCCCAAGTAAATGCGGTTTCTGCTCAGATCCTGCAGGAGAGGATAGGTCTCGTGGATACCAGACTCCTGAAAGAGAGGTGCATGGGTGTGTGCTAAGCTGCTTCAGTCATGTCTGACTCTTTGCGACCCCATGGACTGTAGCCCACCAGGCTCCTCTGTCCATGGGATTCTCCAGGCAAGAATACCAGAGTGGGTTCCCAAGCTTTCCTCTAGGGGATTTTCCCAACCCAGGGATAGAACCCGTTGGCAGGCGGGTTCTTTTTCACTAGCTCTACCTGGAAGCCTCAAAAGAGAGGTATCTGTTTCCAAATTTGGCCCAACCTTTTGGGTTTTAATTTTTAAGTGAGCAATGAGGAGAAGTAGAAAAGGCTAAATAGGTGTTCAGAAGATTCTTATATTGCCTGCTTGAGCTCACTGCCCAGCCTCTGTGGTCACTGAGTTCCTTTTTTGTGCAATAGGATGATAATGACAACCTCACAGGGTTCTCGGGGGCTAAATTAGCTTTCTGAGAGAACCCAGCATGATGCCTGGCACATAACTGTCCTTTGCATTCTGTCTATAGCTCATTTCTCCATGTATCTGGGAGGCTGTCCTACAGAGATGCCATTTGGGCCTAGAGAGAGTCTTTCCATTCTCAAGAAGACTTCAGTTGTGCCAATGATAGGCTCCCTGTGGTTTGCCCATTCACACCTATGCAAAACACTCTCAGACAGTGGAGGTTCTCCCCTGGCCTATGCAGATGGCATTTTTTCAGTTGGTTTTATGTCCACTAGGACCCTGAAGAATCTGGCAAAGAAATGCCTCTGTGGTCAAATGCACTTGCAAAATGCTACCTTTGGCATGGCTTTGTTAGAGACTGACCATGCACTCTGGCTTACTAAAGGCTCTGAAAAGTCCTATAGGTGAGAAATCCTTTAACTTTAAATTCAGTTTAACTCCACATTTATCAATCTTATTTGGCAATGAGAGCCTCCTCCCTGCCACCCCCCCCCCACCCCCCTTACCCCGCCCACCACACACACACCAAATGTCTTATTAATATTCTTTGGGGTAGGACTTACAGAATCACACTTTGGGAAACTCTCCTTCCATCTAGTTCTATTGCCTTCTGTCTTATTTCCCTCTGGACATATTAAAGGACCAGCTTCAGGGGCTTTCAAGGTCTTCTTCCATTTACTATTAACTAATTAATTAAGCAAAGGCACTAAGTGCTGAGCTTAAGATCAATAAAGCATCATCCGTATCATGCAGAGTCAAGACAGGAGATAGACACATCATAGGGAAGGGTTAACCCTTGTGCCTGCTGTTACTAATAACAGGATTAAGTGCTCGGTTGAGGGGAGACAGAGATGGGGATGACGAGAGACACCTCAGGACTGGCCTGGGAGTGGCAGGAGGTCACCTGGAGAAGTCCACATCCTCTTGTATGTTCCCATCGGTTCTTGTGGGGAATTTGCCTTGGAGGCGTTCGAAATTCTAAGGAAGCAGCATGGATGGGTGTGGGTGGCAGCGTCTCAGCAGCACCAATGTTTACTTTGAAGAGAAAATGTCTGCTTTGTAGGCAAATGTTTTCAGCATGGAAATGATCATTGCAATTGCTGTGGTTGTCACAAATGTTTCATCAGAGCCGATAAAGCAGCTGAGTGTTGGCAAAATCGATGAAAACATCTTGAGAAGTGTTCGCTGCCTACTTAGCCGTCTGTGGCTCATCTGGCGCGAGGGAGGAGGGGAAGGAGGCGGTGAGCTGAGGCCACACAGGAGACTCTGAGAGGCAGTGTGGTGTGCTAGATGGGCACGCAGGCTGTGCAGTCAGATTGCCTTGTTTGTTCTAAACTCAGTGACCTTGGACAGATTGCCTGACTTCTCTGTGCCTCCATTTCCTCACTTGGAAACCATGGATAATAATTGTACTGACTTCATGGTGTTGGGGCTGAGAAGGTGAAGAATCTGCCTGCAATGCAGGAGACCCAGGTTTTGTTCCTGGTTTGGGAAGATCCCCTGAAGAAGGGAATGACAACCCACTCCAGTATTCTTGCCTGGAAAATTCCATGGACAGAGGAGCCTGGCGGGCTATAGTCCATGGGGTTGCAAAGAGTTGAACATGACTGAGTGACTAACACTGCTTCACTTCATGGTATTGCTACAAGTACTTAAATGATTCAATAGATACTTAGCACTTAATAAATATTAGTTAATATAATAATTTAAGGTTCAAAACCCTTATACCCATTTACCTGATAAAGACCACTATTTATTTGACAAGTATTAATTCAGCACCTTCAATGTTTTTGAGTCCTCTTCCTGCTAGGCTAGACAGACTAATCAGACAAATAAATAAGATGCCTTCAGAGAATGAAAAATGTTATAAAGAACACACATTTCAGTAATTGAATGGAGAATGAAGTGGAGTCACAAATTGCCCACTCTACTCAAATGGGCAGAAATATATTTTACCTAAAACCTTTGCCATTTTTTTGGTGTTTCCTGATGTTTAGCATGGAAAATAGTTGACTTTCTTAGTCCAATCTATAATTTTGATCTGATAATTCTGAAATTATGAATATCTGAAAATATCTGATAATTCAAAACCTTAGTTCTGTAGGATTTTGCCGCCCTACCTTTGACTGCAAAATCAAAGTGAAAACTACGAGGAATGTATCTTATCTGGGACCTTGTGCTAGTCTAAGAGAAGAGTTCATTAGATCCTTGAGGCATTCTTTTACTGTCCTCCAGCTTCATTAGTCTTTGAAGCAATGTCTTCTTCTCTCCAATAACATGTATCCCATTTGTGCCTAAGTGTTTTCTTAGCTTTGCTTCTCTCTCACAATGCAGTCTGGACTTGCTAGCCCTCTCTGGCTAACTGATCTTCCTCTCAGACATCCTGGCTGACCCATCTAGGGCTCTGCCTCTGCTGAGACACCACAGCCCTGGCCTCCATTCTGTGTCCTCTGCTGGGAGTCATCCCTACCCTTGTAACGATGGACTCAATGGCAGGTCTTTGGCTTCCAAATTGACTGCCTTTTGAGTTTCAGGAACTTCTGAGGTTTTTTTTTTTGTTTTTTTGTTTTTTTTTTAATACTAGGTGGAAACCAAGAGAAACCTAGCAGAGCTAGAAGCTAGCACCTCCTTCTACCAGCACTTTGCACTGTCAGAGTGGTAGGGGAGGGGACAGCTGCCAGCAGGTGTCGTCTGATTGAAGCAGGGCAGAAAACTCCCTGTTCATGCTCCCTTCACCCTAGTCTCTTTCTAAGTCACTTCTCTTTAAGGTTCAGTCTTCAGATGAGGTGAGGGGTAGGGAACACGTGTAAACCTTGACATCAGACCTTCTCTTTCTCTTCCTCTGTCTCTATTCTTTCTTACAAAGTCCTTCAGGTAAGGGAGAATAGAATTCTCCTTCTTCTGTCGTAACCTCCTTGTACTCTAAAGTCTCATGACTGGGCTCCCAGTGTCTGCTCTGATATGTAAAGAGCTTGCAAGTCATCACTTCCATCCTTACAACTAGAAAAGCTGAGAAAACCAATAATCAATGACTTTTCTTAGGCCCATCAGAGAACTAAAATAACAAGGTAAACCAATACCCCAAGATCTGGAAAGACTGGTGAAACCAGAGAGATAAAGGTGAGATCTATTACCTGAAAACCAAAGCTCCTAGAGCCCTGGAGCCATAGAGTTGTAGGAATAGTAAAATGGTAATGTTAATGATTTTCTTGAGACTGACTATGAGCTAGTAAGAGGGTGGAAAACTCTTGAGGGATGTAGTCTTAGAGGAGTCACATTTTCATGGTTTCTTCCTCTAGAAACCCTACCAAGTTCTCATGGTGAATATCCAAGAATTTGCTGCTGGCTCTGGCAGGGAAAGGGGAAGAGTAAGAATTGGGAAACATATTCAGAGCATTCTCCATAACAGACACCAATTTCCAGGAGGGATCCAGAAATGGCACCCCACTCCAGTACTCTTGCCTGGAAAATCCCATGGATGGAGGAGCCTGGTAGGCTGCAGTCCATGGAATTGCTAAGAGTCGGACACGACTGAGCAACTTCACTTTCACTTTTCACTTTCATGCATTGGAGAAGG
This sequence comes from Ovis canadensis, assembly GCF_042477335.2. NCBI lineage: Eukaryota > Metazoa > Chordata > Mammalia > Artiodactyla > Bovidae > Ovis > Ovis canadensis. The sequence continues at coordinate 44,667,631 of NC_091259.1, forward strand.
AAATGGCAACCCACTCCAGTATTCTTGCCTGGAAAATCCCAGGGACAGCGGAGCGTGGTGGGCTGCCGTCTATGGGGTTGCACAGAGTTGGACACGACTGAAGCGACTTAGCAGCAGCAGCAGCAGCAGGAGAAAGTAGCCAGCTCCAGCCCTCTCTAGTTTTCCTGTCCCTCCTAAGGGGGCAAAAAGCCATGACAATACAAAAGCACTGTAAACGTGACAGCCCAGCCCTTGTGGTCCACTGGTTAAGACTTCATGCTCCCAATGCAGGGGATCCAGGTTCTATCCCTGGTCAGGGAACTAGATCCTACATGGTACAACTAAGAGTCTGTATGTGGCAATGATGATTCCCGAGTGCTGCAACTAAAACCTGTACAGAAAAAAAAAAAAAAAAAAAGAGAGAGAGAAAGAGAGAGAAATTCTTTAAAAAGAATCCAAAATTTTATCATAAAATTACACCTTGCTTCCCCTCCTACCTGCCTGAACATCACACCCACAGGGCTCCAGCAAAATAATGATGAATTTTGGTTGGAAGAACTGCAAGATTCTCTCTAAGGAAGAATATTTAGGGAAGCCCAAAGACATACGAGTCAAAGCCAAAGACACAGAAAGTGAAAATGTTAGTAGCTCAGTCATGTCCAACTCTTTGTGACCTCATGGACTGTAGCCTACTAGGCTCCTCTGTCCATTGAATTCTCCAGGCAAGAATACTGGAGTGAGTTGCCATTCCCTTCTTTAGGAGATCTTCTCCATCCAGGGATCAAACCCAGGTTTCCTGCATTGCAGGCAGATTCTTTACTGTCTGAGCCACCCTAGCACCTTCAGCAAACATTAAACATAGCCAAATCCTAGCCAACTTAACATAAATTCTCAATAAAGGTCTATTTGCTTTTTTTCCTGTTACTCAATACAACATGTCTGGCTTTCAACAACAAATATTACAAGGCACAATAAAAGTTAAGAAAAAGCATGGTCCAAAGAGACAAACTGAGCTGGAGAATCAAACTTAGATATGACACAGATGTTACAGTTAAGAGGCAGTGCATTTAAAATAATTATGATTAATATGTTAAAGGTCTAATGGAAAAAGCAGACAGCATGAAAGAAAGGATGGGTAATATAAATAGGGATCTGGAAATTCTAAAAAAAGAATCAAAAGGAAATGCTAGAAATTCAATAGACTTTAACAGGAATGAAGAATGTCCTGATAAGGTTATCAGCAGCCTGAACACAGCCAAGAAAAATATCAGTGAGCTTCAACACAAACCTCTGAACGTGAAATGCAGAGAAAAATGAATGAAAAAAGAAAAAGAACAGCGGAATAACCAAGAACTTCTGGGAAATTTCAAGAGGTATGCCATATGTTTATTGAAACACCAGAAGGAGAAGAAAGAGAGACTGGAACAGAAGAAATATTTGAAGAAATAATGACTGGGAATGTTCCAAGATTTGGGACAAATAACGAATCACAGATCCAGAAAGCTCAGAAAATGTCAATAAACACCAACAGTCTATACCTGGGCATATCATATTCAAGCTACAAACAAAACAAAACAAAACAAAACAAAAAAAGGAGTAAGAGAAAATAAAGAAACCACAGCAGCAGATGGTTGTGGGAAGAATATTACCTATTAAGGAACAAGATGAGAATTGTAGCCAATTTCTATGAGAAACCAAAGCAGTAAGAAGAGAGTGGAGTGGAGTATTTTAAGTTTTAAAGAAAAAACATACCAAACTAGCGTTCTGTATCCAATAAAACTATCCCTCAAAGGCAAAACAGAAACAAGGACATTTTCTGATAGACAAAAACTGAGAGCATTCATTACCAACAAATCTCATCACAAGAAGTTGCTCAGTCGTATCCAGCTCTTTGCGACCCCATGAACCACAGCACACCAGGCCTCCCCCTCCATCACCAACTCCCAGAGTTCACCCAAACCCATGTCCATTGAGTCAATGATGCCATCCAGCCATCTCCTCCTCTGCCGTCCCTTTCTCCTTCTGCCCTCAGTCTTTCCCAGCATCAGGGTCTTTTCAAGTGAGTCAGCTCTTTGCATCAGGTAGCCAAAGTATTGGAGTTTCAGCTTCAACATCAGTACTTCCAATGAACACCCAGCACTGATCTCCTTTAGGATGGACTGGTTGGATCTCCTTGCATTCCAAGGGACTCTCAAGAGTCTTCTCCAACACCACAGTTCAAAAGCATCAATTCTTTGGCACTCAGCTTTCTTTATAGTCCAACTCTCACATCCATACATGACCACTGGAAAAACCATAGCCTTGACTAGACAGACTTTGTTGACAAAGTAATGTCTCTGCTTTTCAATATGCTGTCTAGGTTGGTCATAACTTTCCTTCCAAGGAGTAAGTGTCTTTTAATTTCATGGCTGCAGTCATCATCTGCATTGATTTTGGAGCCCCCAAAAATAAATCTGTCACTGTTTCCACTGTTTCCCCATCTATTTCCCATGAAGTGATGGGACCAGATGCCATGATCTTCATTTTCTGAATGTTGAGCTTTAAGCCAACTTTTTCACTCTCCTCTTTCACTTTCATCAAGAGGCTTTTCAGTTCTTCTTCACTTTCTGCCGTAAGGGTGGTGTCATCTGCATATGTGAGGTTATTGATATTTCTCCCAGCAATCATGATTCCAGCTTGTGCTTCTTCCAGCCCAGCGTTTCTCAAGATGTACCCTGCATATAAGTTAAATAAGCAGGGTGACAATATACAGCCTTGACGTACTCCTTTTCCTATTTGGAACTGGACAGTTGTTCCATGTCCAGTTCTAACTGTTGCTTCCTGACCTGCATACAGATTTCTCAAGAGGCAGGTCAGGTGGTCTGGTATTCCCATCTCTTTCAGAATTTTCCACAGTTTATTGTGATCCACATAGTCAAAGGCTTTGGCATAGTCAATAAAGCAGAAATAGATGTTTTTCTGGAACTCTCTTGCTTTTTCGATGATCCTGTGGATGTTGGCAATTTGATCTTTTGTTCCTACACCTTTTCTAAAACCAGCTTGAACATCTGGAAGTTCACGGTTCACGTATTGCTGAAGCAGTAACATTTTATAAGTAAGAATTTGGATCTTGTAGAAGAATATATGAAAGTAGATGAAAATTTTTCACATTTATTTTACTTTTGATTGACAGCTGTTTACTCTAATAATAGTAACAATGTATTTGGTGATTATAGCATAGCAATAAATGAAATGAATAATGACAATGCATAAAGGAAGGAAGGGAAGAATCGGAAATATTCTGTATCTCTCTCCGTGAAGTAGTATATTGTTATTTGAGGGTGCAATTAGACTAGGTAAAATGTATATTGGAAACTCCAGGGAAATTACTTTTTAAAGAAGTATAATTGATATGCTAAAAGAGGAGATAAATGGGATCATATAAAGTGCTATGATGTTCTGAAAAAGAAAACTATAAAGACAATGAAAACATCAGTGGTCAACAGAGGCCTGGCAGGGAGACAGGAAGGGTTGAATAGATGATATCCAAGGGGTTTATATAGAGCAGCAAATTTATTCTGTGTGATGCTGTAATGGTGAGTACATTACACTATACATTTGTAAAGACCCTTTATAGGTTTTACAGCAAAAGAGTAGTCTTTAATTATGTATATTAAAAATAATCTAGGCGATCAGGGATCCCAGGATGGAATGTAGAATGTGACAAAACAATATGACTGTTTTACAAATGTATGAAACAACTTCATTGAAAACATTGGGGTAAAAAGGTGCTGACATAAGTAACTTTGGAAATAAGAGGATTCTGGAAGACTAAAGTCAAATGAAACTGTATATAAGCACTGTATTCTAGTCAATAAAATTGTTCCCTCTGCTAATTTTTGTTAACAATTCTGATACCACTATATATGTATTTGGAATTGAACAAATAAATGGATGGTGGTGACATAGTAATTTCCAAAGAGCACAGCCTGGAAAGGGAGACAAAGAGAGTAACTTGTGTTTTTTTTCAAAATCTGCACTGGGTCTTTGTTGCTGTGTGCCTCTTTCTGTGGTTGTGCCCAGTGAGGGTTACTTTCTAGCCTTGGTGTGTAGGCTTCTCACTGTGGTGGCTTCCTTTGTTGTGAGCACAGGCTCTGGGCTTGCAGGCCTCAGCTTATTGGCTCTAGGGTTCTGGCTCATTAGTCATGGCGCACAGGCTTAGTTGCTCCAAGGCATGTGGAATCTTCCCGGACCAGGGTTTGAACCTGTGTCCCCTACATTGGCAGGTGAATTCTTAACCACTGGCCCACCAGGGAAGACCAAAAAAGTAATTTGAGAAACCCGACACTCTTCTACTTCAGCCAAGTGATCATGGTTAATATCAACAATGTTAAATCATGTTAATGGCATGTGTTCTTGATGTTATGTGATGAAAATGGCACTTTACCTTTGTGGTCTTTCTCTGTAAAACACATAACATAGTCTAATAACGAGAAAAAACCTCTGATGACTCCCACTCTACAAAATACCTAGCCAGACTCCTCAAAATTGTCTAGGTCATCAAAAACAAGCAAAGTATGAGAAAACGTCACGGTCAGAAGAGCCTAAGAAGACGTGGAGACTAAATGTAATTCACTATCTTGAAGGAGATCCTGGAACAGAGAAAGAATGATAGGTAAAAATGAAGGACCTCCGCATAAAATATGAACTTTAGTTAAATAATCTATCATTGTTGACTAGCTGTGACAAATGTATCATACAAGTGTAGGATGTCAACTGCTTCTTGTGGTGTATACAAGAACTCTCTGTACTATTTTAACAATTTTTCTATAAGAACAACATGTCTAAAATAAAAAGTTTATTTAAAATTGGCAGCAATAACAAAAATTAGAAAGTTCTAAGAAGACAATCAGAAATTCTCTACTCTAGCAAATCATTGTGGATATCTGACATGATTTTCTTCTTTATTTTTAATAAATATGAAATGAATATATGCTAATTATAGAAACTTGGAATAATATAGAAAATATAAATTTTGTTGTGTTAAGAAATGCTCATGACTTAAGCATGAGGGGGTAGGAGGGAATATAGGAAAACAATCTAGTCAAGCAAACTTGGCATGTAACATGCTAAAAGGAGGGATTTAGAAATCTTTCTCTACAATCTTGAAAAGTCTATGTTGCAAGCCCTGACTTATTGCAAAATTCAAAACTCTAAAGGTAACACATCAACTTCCTTCATTCATTTTTCCTCTCACTTCTGCAGCATTCTTAATTCTCCTAGCAATTCACCCCCTCATATCCCACCTCCACATGTTCATAAGAAGGCAGATAAAGGAGAAGGTTATGGACATAAAATCAAACAGGGAGACCATGCCAATATTTTTCAAAATATTTTTCCATTTTAAAAATGAGACAGCAAAAAGCGTTATTTAAAGTGGTCAGAGAAGACCGATGTCCGAGAAAGTGACAATTGAACTGAGTCCTTCATGAGTAGGAGAAAGCGTCCACTGTGGATTTGCTTGGAGCAGAATGAAATAGGTGAGACAAGTGTGAAATGGGGAGAGATCAGATATTTAGATACATCATCACTGTATGTTCTCAGAGGATGGGCAGCCAAACTTTTAGAAGGGTGAAAACAGAAATAGATACAAGTGGTTCCTCAGAAAGAGGAAGTATCATGGGAAAAACTGTAAGAAGACATGGTGTATTCAAAGGATTTTGTTAGAGTCTGATTGAAGGAGAGTGAAAAGGAGAGAGGAGGAAGTAAAGATATATGGGCAGGAGCTGACCATGAATGCTATTTTAACAAAACTGAATCTTAGTCTTCTCTGATGGTGATGCATTGAAAGTTTTAGAACAGGGAAAGCATGTAGCTGGGTTTATGCTTTTCAATCATCATGTTGAGATGCTGGGGAATAAACATGGAGGACGAGGATACTGTGTTGAAGAAATCATCTTTCAGGACCTACTTATAAAGCCTACTTATAAAATCGCAAAGAGTCAGACAGGACTGAGCAACTGTACTGAATTGAACTGATAAAGCCTACTATAACTGTACCTCTATTTTCCTTCTACTTGATATCCTTGTATCATTTTATTGTAGTATTTCTAAAGTCCATCTTGAATAAAAATTGAAACAATGTCCTTCATAAGTGTATATATATATAAAACAAGAACACTATTCGCCACCTCAGTGCTAAATCCCACTGTGGAATCCTATCCTCAGAGCTTAGACACAGTTACCATGTGGCTTAAGGGGTAACTGAATGGAAACAGTATTTGTGTTGAATGCGATAAGAGACACACTTTGCTGTCGCTCATCCTACATTCAGAACTCAGCACAGACCTGGGCACAGGAACAGGTTCTTGTAGTGCCAGGCCCTGCCAGATGCCTGCATTTAGGAAGAAAGGAAAAGAACATCCAGCCATGGACCCTGTTTTCAAGCAGTGCTAGGCCAACGGCTGCTGTTGAAGAGGATTTGGGAAGGAACAAGGAGAAAAATCAAATTGAACATGTGAAATGTGGGAAATCATGATCACAACAGTAACCAGAGGAAGTGAATGTCTTACTTCCTAACTCCCTTTTGTGGGTGAGACACTTGGCTCCTCATCCATTAAGTGGTGCCGAGGGTAAGGAGAAGATCTGAATCACACCTCCCAGGGCTTCATCTTTTTTCTGGACCCCTTTGGCAGTCTGTTGACCTTCCTGTTGGCCCTGGCTTTGTCTGTGCTCTTTGAGAAGCAGATCCTGAATGCAATTAATTTATGTGGGAGATATAGGAAGTAATCATAGAGAAGTGGGAAAGGAAAGGCAGCTCAAAGGTGGACAATTGGAGCTTAATCCCCCAGGCTGCTCTGGGACAAGGAGGGCAAAACCACTTCTCAGCCTTTTCACACCCAAAGGGGGAGGGACCTGGGGTAGTTACATACCTGCCCCTGGCATACTGCCCTGGCACTTGCAGCCTGCACGCCACATGGGCACCAAGCAATGCTGTTTTGCTAAGTTGGTGGGATAGAGAGTTCTCAAGCCCAGAGATGCAAAGACTGGCAATTAGAAGCCAGCTGGAGCATCCAGAAATGTCTGGGGATATGCAGAGGGGCACTTCCAATGTCTGCTACAGACCCCCTTCTCAGAATAATGTTTTGAAATGCAGAAAATAAAATTCATAGGATTACAAAGAAAACCAATTACATTGAAATTCAGTTCTATCCACAGACCCCTTGGGGGACCCCCGATTAAGAAGCCCTGCTAAGGTTTCTTTTCAACGTGAAATTATATGGTTTGATGACCTAAGAGCATGGATTGTGTTACTCTGCCAGGAGGTGGTTAAGTTCTGCACAATCTCTGCAGAAACTATTTCAGAGGAAAAATGCGTTCGCCCAACCTGACAATCCCCCGCAGCTCAGGGACTATGAATGAGGCTGCTGGCCTCTCTCACTCTTTTTATTTTTTACAGTGTTTATTTTGCCTTGTTTATGTTTCTGTGTTTTTAATGTGTCCTTTGTTAGCCCTGAAAGCACCGCAGGGCAGCAATTTGCCTGCATCGCTCTGGTGGCCTCTCTGCCTTCCTCAGCTGTCCCTGGAGAGCTCCATCTTTAAAGTTGTGCATCTGAAGTACAAGGGTCCCAGAGCCTCTGCCATCCAGCCACAGCAGACCTGGGTCCATCCTGCAGCATCATGGTGCCAACAGGTGTCTGCATGCAGGGTGCCGGAGAAGGCACCCCCCTGGGAGCGGCACGCCACGGAGACACCACCCACCTCCTAATGTGTCTCCATGGCTCTGTTACTCACAGCTAAATTACAGTATTATGACTTCATTGTTGAGTCCCAATTCTCCTAATTATAGCCTAGAGATCTATTATTTGATTTGGTAACACCAAGTGCTTCTTTTCTAAATCATGTAATCTCTTGTAGCTTATTAATGTCAGGTTTGCGCACACGCAGGGACTTGGTTGTTTGCCAGACAGAATCAAATTTTCAAATTTTCGCTGTGTTATGTTACAGGGCTTTGCTTGTTACAATCTAATTATATTGGCACTGAAATACCGAAAACCAATTTATATTAGAAAGCACTTTAACTCTTTCTTTGGAGTGAATTTACATGCAGAAGTGTCTGCCACACCATTGGTCTGTTTGTTTTTCCATGGAGAAATGGCTTCTGGGAAAGAGGTAAAACTAACAGTTCCTTTCTGTTAAAGAAAAGTCTGCAATTCATGGACCAGAACTCTGAATGCAGCCATTCTCCTGTTGGAATTATGGGGAAGGAAGGAAGCAGGCTTCTCCCATCTCTCTACGTGTTTCTGCAGGCCTCTCTGTGCAGAAAGCCGCTTACCCCAGGTACTCGGAAATCCCTCTCCTGGTGGGTGTCACCTACTGGAAGCCCCATCCCTAGCCGTGGACCATTTTCCCTCCTGCCTCCCCCCTTCTTCCCTTCACATGTATTTTCCTATGCTCTGTTTTTCACTAGGGGCTGGATGGATCCTTTGCTTTGAAGACCAGGGGGATTTGTTGCCTGTAGAAGTTGCTCCACCAGTGGGACCATCCTCATCATACTACTTTGTCTTTTCAGGAGAATCCCGTGGCTATTTCTCCTGACCCTCAGTGTATTTGTCTCGCCACTCTGTCAGCCTCTCTAGTGATGACTGTGACTTTCTGCCCCCAAGAACGCTGTTCCTTGTCAGACTGTTATCACTAGGGAGTACAGTTTATATCCAAATTATCCAATATACTATCTTTAAAACAGAATCCCAGCTTCCTCCCAGCTTTTTTTTTTTAATACTTCATTTTGTTTTAGAGTGGTTTTAGGTTCACTGCAATATCAAGAGGAAGGTGCAGAGATATAGTAATGTGCCCCCTGCCCTCACACATGCATAGCCTCCCCCATTATCAACATCCGGCTAAGAGTGGGAGGTACTTTTGTGACCTACCTTCCACTGTAATTCACTCAGTTCATGCTCTTGTTCACTCCTTAACTCCAGCCACATAGTTTTGTTTTCTTTTCTCTCAATTTCTCTTTCCCACTGTAGGACATGTGTACACATTCTATCTGCAACACTCTTGGTATTTTTGACTCATCTCAGATAAAATGCCACTTTCTTAGAGAAAACTTCCTTTCCTTCTATTTAACCAGGTACCCCACCCCCATTTATTTATTCTCAGTTCAGTTCAGTTGCTCAGTTGTGTCCAACTCTTTGCAACCCCGTGGACTGCAGCATGCCAGGCTTCTCTGTCCATCAACAACTCCCAGAGCTTGCTCAAACTCATGTCCTTAGAGTCAGTGATGCCATCCAACCATCTCACCTTCTGTCATCCCCTTCTCCTCCTGTCTTTAATCTTTCCCAGCATCAGGATCTTTTCCAATGAGTCAGTTCTTCACATGAGGTGACCAAGGTATTGGAGTTTCAGCTTCAGCATCAGTCAATGATTATTCAGGACTGATTTCCTTTAGGATGGATTGGTTTAATCTCCTCTTGGTCCAGGGGACTCTCAAGAGTCTTCTCCAACACCACAGTGCAAAAGCATCAGTTCTTTGGCACTCAGCTTTCTTTGTAGTCCAACTCTCACATCCATACATGACTACTGGAAAAACCATAGCTTTGACTAGACAGACCTTTGTTGGCAAAGTAATGCCTCTGGTGTTTAATATTTATTCTACCTTGTATTTATTTGTTTGCAGATTATCTCTGCCCCACCCTTATCTGGGACTATAAGATCCATGAGGACAGGGATTTTGTTTTGGTCACCACTGAACTTCCAGTGCCTGGAACAGCTGTTGAGTATGTGAGTAAGCGTGTCCCAGGAAATGTGTATCCTTTGCTTTATGGTGGAGAAGCAGACCAGTTCCAGCTCTTTGGACTTGTCTCACATGCCCTCTGCCTTCCTTGCTCCATGTGAGCCAGCCCCATTCTTCCCGAGGTTATAATGTATGGCCAGTTTGCCACCCCAGAGCAGGAAGCCAAAGCCGTGGCAGCTTGGCACAGATGGGGCTCAGTGTCCCCATCCCAGCTTCTCTGCTGGACTCTGAGCGGCTGACTCAGATTTTGTCTGAACCACACACCTCATCTTTCACGGCACTGTCTCTGGCCCTCCCCTGGACGTGGTTCTCATGTGGTGCTCACCAGTGGGTTAGTGGCGGCAGAGTGGCCGTGTCAGGGATCGCTTCTGTTTATCTAAGTGAGGGATGAATTGGTGCGAGGTCAGGAAATCCCCCTTTCATGGCAGACACTGAGTCACAGAAGGGGATGGATGGATGGGAAATAAACAAGACCTCCCCTGAAGCAGGGAGGTGAGCCAGGCACACACTGCTCCACAGAAGTGACCCAACAGAAGCAACGCAACCATGAACTTGCACCTACCACAGCTCTGATTAAGACAATTGCAGAGCTGATCTGTGGACTAAGGTGGCTGCTGAACCTCAATTCTAATAAAACATTGATCAAACTTATGGAATTAGTTGACCCATTTTTGTTCCTTTCTCTAGAATTTTCTCCACAAGTGTGATGAGGTAAAGGGCTCGTAAGCCACATGTGTGTACAAGAGAAGTTCCCCCAGGAGGTAGAAAGCTGAGGGCCTGTCTCCCTAAACTGTGGGTCTCCAAATATCCAAAATGCATTAAGGATTGGAGAGGTGCCCTCTAGTCAGAGTGGAGAAGGAAATGGCAACCCATTCCAGTATTCTTGCCTGGAAAATCCCATGGACAGAGAAGCCTGTCTGGCTAGAGTCCATGGGGTCGCAAGAGTTGGACACAACTTAGTGACTAAACCACCACCACCATCACCACCTCTAGTCAGAAATCCCAGCCAAAGACCACAGAACTCAGTAGACCCCTGTGCCTATTTCCCTGGAATAAAGGCTTTGAAACATATTTCACAAGCCCCTCCCAGAATCTCTCATTCTGAGATCCTGGCCTGTTTCTTTCTCAGGGCTACGTCTTCACCCAAAATGCTTCCTCTGCCTGGAATGCTCTCATGCCCCATACCATTTTTGCTTGTAGAAATTTAACCCATCCTTCACAACCTGACTGGAAAATCACTTGCTCAGGGAGTACTGTCAGATCCACCAGATCAGAATTATGCTGTGTATCCACTGGCCCAGTATTAAGTGCCTTGTGCTGTTTCTAGCTTAGATGATTATACGTCCCAGTTTGCTTGAGACAATCTCAGTTTATGCTTGTTCTTCCAGTATTTATTAACGGCATATTTTCACTCTCAAGAATGTCCCAATAGAATAATAGATTGTGTGGTGTGACTGACACAGCCTCCAGTGACCCCTATTGAGTCATGCCTCTCTAATCTTTTTCTCTTGCATGTGGGCATGCATGGTGACTTGCCTCTGGCCAAGAGAATATGGCAATGGTGACATTATAGCCACTCCCTTGATTATCTAAGACACCAAAGAGAGAGATTCTCCTGTGGACCCTGAAGAATGAGCTGCTGCCTATGGAAAAAGCCACGGGCACTCTGGCCAGGAACACTGGGCAGCCTCTAGGAGTCGAAGGCCTCCATCTTCCAGAGGCAAGGAACTGAACTCTGCTTATGACCAGAAAACTCCAAAAAGGAAATTGCTGACTTCTTAATTGCAGCCTTTGAGACCCTGAGCAGAGGCCTCAGATGAGCTGTGCCTGCACTCCTGACCCATGACACTGTGAGGTATCAAATGAGTGTTGGTTTAGGCCACTGAGCCTGTGGCCATTTGTTTTCAGCAATCAAAACTGATATATGTGATTGCCCCAGTTATAACACTAACCAAGGTTCAAATGGCTTTGACAGACTGGTCAAGACAAATCTCCCTGACAGACTGGTATTTTCTTAAAGTTAGGTGCAGATCTCTCTAGTTTCTCTACATTCAAAGAGCAATAACTAATTCCTTTCCAGGCAATGGACCAGGTAGCACAGCACAGTATCCTTCAACAGAAAAAGGCCTCTGGCATCACGGTGTCCTTGTTTGCATCCCAGGTCCATCACTTATGAGCTATTTGACTTTAAACAAATTACTTAATCTCTCAAATCCTCAGTTTTCTCAGCTGCAGAATGGGATTACAAAATAGTGCTTTTCTCAGATAAGATTATCATGAGGAGAAATTGAATTAATGTAAAGTGCTCACAGGGCTTCTCAGGTGGTGTTAGTGGTAGAGAACTCACCTGCCAATGCAGGAGAGATAAGAGACGGAAGTTTGATCCCTGGGTTGAAGATTCCCCTGGAGGGGGACACAGAAATCCACTCCAGCATTCTTGCCTGGAGAATCCTATGGACAGAGGAGCTTGGTGAAGTACGGCCCATAAGGTCAAAAAGAGTCAGCCACTACTGAAGTGACTTAGCAAGCACCCACACAGACTCACAACACTCATCACAGTGCTGTATAAATTTGGTATGCCTTGTATTCCTTCTGTTGCTTAATTCTTATGTGAAATGTGCTATGATTATCTCCACTTACAGATGAAGAAACGATGCTCAGAGACACTAACATCCTCAAAATTACACAGCAAGTGAGACAAGGGACTCAACCCAAATCCTTAACTGCTTCTTCCCATACTGTTTACTCTTACATCTTTCTTTTGGATGCACATTTTGAAAAAAAAAAAGTGGAGGGGGTGGTGCAGATTTTTCTCAGAATTCCATAGTGGATTCCTTAAGAATGGGGGCCCACACAGATTTCAAGTTCGGATAAGGCTCATATTCAGGACCCACCCCTTTAGGTATTTCTGGAAGCTCAGGCAGATAATTTAGACAGTTTAGTGGGAGATGGCAACCCATAAATGAGCTCTGGGCCCATTAAGCTGACATACCACCTGACAAATGACAGGGACTTTTAGTCAATTCCAGTCTACTAAAAACTGGATATGAATGTAGGTGCAGACTATTGGGATCCGTAGATAATTTGCTACCTGCTCATTTTTAATGTGTTTGTGAGCATTCATGAGAAGCTCATTAATTGTGAGTGTCTGTAAGCTTATTGTGTTGTAAACCAAGCCTGACAGCACAATAGGCACCGATAAAAGGAAGCATCCCCTTCGCCAGCCAGTGTTAATGCTGAGAAGGAGCAGGCGTGCAAATCAGTCCAGGGGTAATTGACAAGATTGCTGGAATGCACACGAGCCCCTTATCTGAGGAGCTGTACATCCCTGTCCGTAGGTAGCTGCAGAGAGACATGCTGCTGTGATAAGGGTGATGCTAACCACATTGACCACGGTGAGGCGACAGGGTCAGGCACTCAGGCCCGGTAATCAGGTAAATCCGTGAAGGCCATGGCCTGACAAGGCTGAAATCCATTTGTTATTCTTTGCTTGGAATGCCCTTGCTCCCTCTCTAGACTGGCAAGTTCCGACTCCTCTCTCAAGATGACTCAGTTCCTCCTTGAAGCGTTCTCTGACTTTGCCAGGGAAAACATTTCCTCCCCGGCACTCTGAAAGCCCCTTGTGCATCTTTCTGAAAGAGCTCTAAGTGGGTGTCTGAAATGCCTACCCCTTGCTCCATACCCAAGTGGGAGCAGAAATCCAAACTCCTTTATGGATGCCCTCCAGAAAGAAACGTTTTTAAGGATGCGCTACTCAAGCAAAAGGATCCGTGAGCAATGCAAACTTTGTGAATAATATGGGGCCCAAGGGAGAAAATAACATTTTTCAGTACCTGGCTTCCACTGTTCAATTTGCTTCTTTTCCATTCTGGACCCTCTTCTTGCCTTGCAGGAAGGGGCTGTAGAATCCAAAGCCCCCGGAGGCCACCTCTGCTCCTACCAAACTTTTCAAATACTCACATTTATTTATTTTAACAAAGATGAGTTTCTAAGGGAAATTACCTTATTAGAGACTAAAATAATATACTTCCATTGAGCTTGTTATATGTATTCGTATGTACATTATAGTAAATATGGGACTCCAGAGGGGGAAACATTCATATACTTAATAGATACACAATTGCATCCCTTGCGTGCATTCATGCTAAGCTGCTTCAGTCGTGTCCGACTCTTTTTCACCCCATGACCATAGCCTGCCAGGCTCCTCTGTCCATGGGACTTCCTAGGCAAGAATACCAGAGTGGGTTGCCATACCCTCTTCAAGAGGATCTTCCCAATCCAGGGATCGAACCCATGTCTTTTGCATTTCCTGCCCTGGCAGGAGGATTCTTTACCACTGTGCCACCCTGAGTGCAGGGTGTCTCTTAGGGAAGCCCTTGTATGCCTCAGTGCAGGCTAAACTGCTGTAACCAAACGACAATAGAATCAAACAGCGTATGATGGCTTAAACACAATGTGATCTTCTTTCACACTCACATGGTAATCCCAAGTAGGTCTCCAGGTTGTGCGGGAGTCAGCTCTCTCGCATGCAGCAGCCCAGGGATCCAGTATTCTCTCATATTGAGTCTCTGTTGTCTTGTACGGTATGGCCCTTGTCTATAACAAAATGACAGAAACAGAAAGAGTATGGAGTAGGCTGTGTGGGAGGTTTCAAGCCTGAAAATAGCAAACATATGACTTCCATTCATATCCCACTGGCTAGAACTTAGTCGCATAGTCATGCCCAGCTGCAAGGGCAGCTTAGAAGTGCCTTTGCCATGTTCCTAGGAAGAAGGAATGGTTTTTCGTGGAGAACAGGCAGTCTCTACCATGTCCATCTAAAGTCAGTGCCCTTCCCTGTCTCCCCTCCTCATGCTCTGCAGATGACACGGATCACAACTGTGCTGGGGTGCACACCATCCCTTGCGCAGGCACCCCTCATAATTAAGCATTCATGAAGAGTTTCATGTTTCCAGGTATTTTTTATATTTAGCCATGTATTTCCCCCTTACTTCCATAATGATTTTGGAGATATGTTACCAAATGCAGAATACAGATCCCATGTACGAATACTTATATTTACCCCAACTTTGACGATAGAATTTAATTCTTCCTACCCAAAATCTGCTATATGGTAACCAAATATACAGTTGGTTTCTATGATGTCATACATTGATTTCAATAAATTAATGTTTTTAATGACTAATTATTAGGGAAATGCAAGTCAAAACTACAATGAGGTGTCACCTCACACTAGTCAGAAAGGCTATCACCAAAAAGATCTACAAACAATAAGTGTTGGAGAGGGTGTGGAGAAAAGGGAACCCTCCTACACTGTTGATGGTGGGAATGTAAATTGGTGCAGCTACTTTGAAGAACAATATGGGTATTCCTCAAAAAAGTAAAAATAGAGTTGTCATATGATCCAGTAACCCCACTCCTTGGCATATATCTGGAGAAAAACATAATTCGGAATGATGCATGCGCCACAGTGTTCATTGCAGACTCATTTACAATAGCCAGGACATGGAATTAACCCCAATATCCATCAGCAAGAGGAATGGATAAAGAAGATGTCGCACATATATTCAATGGGATATTGTATATATGTATACAGATATAAAGAAGAACAAAATAATGCCATTTGCAACAACATGGATGGACCTAGAGATTATCATACTGAATGAAGTAAATCAGAGAAAGATAAACGTCATGATCTCACTTATATGTGGAATCTAAAAAAATTGTACAAATGAACTTATTAACAAAACAGAAATAGAGTCGCAGATGTAGAAAACCAATCTTATGGTTTCCAGAAATAGGAAAGTGGGGTGAGGGGAGGGATAAGCTGGGAGCCTGGGACCGACACATACACGTTACTATATATGAAACAGAACTAGTAGGGACAGACTGTATAATACAGGGCGCTCCTCCAGTACTCTGTGAGGACCTACCTGGGGAAAGAATCTAAAGGATGAATGTATGCATATGTGTACCTGATTCACTTTGCTGTATACCTGAAGCTAACACAGCATTGTAAATCAACTATATCCAATAAAATTTTTAAAAAAATTAATGTGTTGAAACACAGCATAGGGCAAATAGCCATTTTCCTACTCCATAGGGATTGATTTATCCATCTGCCACAGCTGCTTGGTCATCGTGCTAGCAGACAGCCAGAATCCCTAACGGCAAGAGCCTCTTGAAGATTCGATTTCAGATACTTCCAGGGACTGCCTTTGGTAGGTTATAAGCTTACTCTCTCTCTAAATGAAGTTTCTGGGTAATGGGCCATATGGTGGTATGTCTACCTGACCAAACATTTGCTGAACTCAGTGAGCAGAGCTGCTGCAGCTGCTGCAGGAAATGACTGTCATGATTCACTTAAACTTGGGGTTCTTAAAACATGGCTGATATCTCCTCTTGGTGATTATGTACAATTAAGAATAACCCATTTTAAAGTCCTTTCAGCTATTGTCAAGACAGTTGGATAAAGACAATAAACAGCAGGGATACACTGAAAGGAAATATT
This sequence comes from Ovis canadensis, assembly GCF_042477335.2. NCBI lineage: Eukaryota > Metazoa > Chordata > Mammalia > Artiodactyla > Bovidae > Ovis > Ovis canadensis. Next base: position 44,683,896 of record NC_091259.1, read on the forward strand.
AGCTCTTTGTTTTATCATTAACTAAGAATGCTTATAACTGAATACTATAGAATGACTAGGTAAAAATGGATTAAAAATATTCATTCAGCTCATATAACAAGAAGGCTTTGGGTCAGCTTCTCAGCAATTTCTTGGCTTTCTCCTCATGGTCACAAAGTAGCTACTATAATACCATACATTAAATCTTCATATACCATATAAAACATAAAGTGAGGAATAGGCCTTGCCCTTGGAGTTTTCCCTCCCTTTTTATCAAGATGGTTCTCTGCACACTCACTCCAGCACACTGCCCCTTCAGTCTAATTATTTATTTCTAGATCAATCACTAACTTCTGGGCATGGAATTAACATGATTGGCTTAGAATTAGACTGATTCACGTTCTGGGGATGAACATTTTGCTCTGAGTTTCGTCTGTTAGCTGAATAAAATTTAGATTCTTCTAGAAAGAAGCAGGGACCATTATTGTAAAAGCAATCAATGATATCTTCTGTCTTCCTCAAAGAGTATCTAGATTTTTCTCTGTACTAAGCTAGATTGAAAGAAAACATTATTCCTGAATATTATCACTGTGACATATAAAAGCTTTTTATAAAAACCATGCTTTGATGTTATAATCTCACCTTCTGCGGAAGCAGTTCTTTTTATTGCTAAAATAACAACTATAATTATTGAGTGCTTACTGTGTTCTCAGCACTATATTAAGTGATTTAAGCACATTATCTGATTAAAGTCACCAAATAAACAGGATGAAATTGGTGCTGTGAGATCTTCATTTTGCAGATAGGGAATCTGAATGGTTAAAAGCCTTTGTGAAAGCTCCCATATATGGTAAGTGGTGCAGCTAAATTTGAACTCAAGTCCTCTCCCTTTAGATTCTGAGTTCTTAACCATTGTATTCTATTAGTGCCGTTTCTACATTTCTAAGTGCCCTTTAACGACATAGCTGACAGACAACTTCACAGATTTCAAGACTTGAAAAATGTGTCCCTAGTAGGCCTTCTACAAGAAGATTAAAGCAATACACCTAATATGATTTTTGGTTTCTAGGAAGCTCAGAGGTATTTTTGCATTTATTTACATAATTTTCTTCAGTCAGAGATTCTTTATAAACTTTTTCTCTCCCCTTAACTTGCTCTTATTTTTCATACTTAACTTCCCTTTTGCAAATCTGTTAGTCCTAAATATCTATGCGTTCAGAAGTCATTTTGGAGGAAAAGGATGATGTAAACAAATCTAAAGGTCATATGATATATATGCTGAAGGTTAACAGATGAAAAACACTGAGGTCCAGAACTTATTTTCAAATGCATCAAACATAAGCTAAATTTATACATGGGGGAGGAATGGATGAATGGATAAATAAGTGATAAAGCAAATATTATAGATTGCTAATTGTAGAATCTGAGTTGCAAGTATATGGGTTTCACTCTAATTTTTCAACTTTTCTGGGTTAAAAATATTCATCATAAAAAGTCAGGAAATATGGAGATAAGAATCTAGATTCACTTTTATAAAACAATCTTGCAAAAAGATAATTCTTCCTAAGTAACTAGAGGTAAGCAGAGACCAAAAAATGGTTAGTCTTATATACCAAGCTAAGAAATTGGGACTTAACTCAAGGCCACTGAGAGATCCTAGAGGATTTTAGTGGAAGACTAAAGTGTAAGACATAGGGTTTCCCTGAGAGCTCAGTTGGTAAAGAACACATCTGCAATGCGGGAGACCCTGGTTCAACTCCTGGGTTGGGAAGATCCGCTGCAGAAGGGATAGGCTACCCACTCCAGTATTCTTGGGTTTCCCTTGTGGCTCAACTGGTAAAGAATCTGCCTGCAACATGGGAGACCTGAGTTTGATCCCCGGGTTGGGAAGCTCCCCTAGAGAAGGCAAAGGCTACCCGCTCCAGTATTCTGGCCTGGAGAATTCCATGGACTGTACAGTCCATGGGGTCACACAGAGTCGGACACAACAGAGTGACTTTCACTTTCACTATTAAAGTGTAAGATAGGCTTGGTGAAATAGAGGAGGAATGGGTGGAAACAAGTTGGAGGCAGAGAGATCAATCAGGGGATTCTATAACTGTCCAATGAGAATGAGATGACAGTGTCTGAGCAGAAGTGGTTACAGAGAAAGAGATGAGTTTGGGGAAAAAAGCTAAGAGAGAAATGAGGAAGACTTAACACGCTAAAGAGGTCTTCCCCGGTGGCTCAGTGGTAAAGAGCTCACTGAAGAATCTGCCTGCCAGTGCAGGAGATGCAGCTTCCATCCCTGGGTCAGGAAGATCCCCTGGAGAAGGAAATGGCAGCCCACTGTGGGGACATGGATATCAGTAGGACTCAGGCTTCTGACTTGAGGCGGCAGGGATGGTGAGGCTGTCCTCCAGGATGGGGTCCTGGGTGGAGCCTTGCTGTTAAGCAGGCTGCACAGGGAAGACCCATCCCTTATCACAGATCCATTTCTCTCTCTCGATCCCCACCACCATGGTTGAAGTGCTAGATTTCTCCTACATGGGTATTTTTTTCCCTGTGATGTGATAGGAATCCATGCTCTGCCTTCCTTATACGGTGAGAGCCTGCTGGGAAAGAGCACTGTAGATGGTTTGTGGAATGATTTCCAAGCCATCTGGATCACCGACTGTGGGAAAGCCCCCCAACAGAGGCCCACCTCTGACTTCTGGGTTCCTGGACCCATACCCCTGGTCTGCTGTCTCTAAGAAGCAAAGCCTGGACAGATCCACTTTATTATGAAATTAAAATTGTTCCCAAGGACCTCAAAGGGGAAAATGAAATTGTTTTCAGCTTTGATTGCGGTCATAATAAAAAAGCATTTAGGGGGGGATTGTGTTATTCTTGGATAAACGAGGATCAAAAATACTTTTTTACAGTTCGCTATAAAGACAGCAATAGGACTTTTCACAAGACAAACACAATCAATGACTCAGGGAAGATGAGAGCATCTATATTTGTTCTTCCTTGGACATCACACACGGTGGGTTATTTGGTCTCTATAAGCTGAGGAAGTGGCAAGGCAGGTTCTGGTCCACTTTCCCAGTTCTACCAGATCTGTCGAGAGGTCAGAGACCTGGCACCTGGCCTCAGAGGGCCCTGCAGGCTGGACGATGGATGGGTCTTCCTCTCATTTACTATGCCCTGTCTCGCTTCCGGGTAACTTCTTCCCTACCTCCTTGTGAAAATTAGTTTCTGGAGACAGAATCAGATTTCACTTACTTATGTGGAGCACTGACCATATACACTAGGCCTGCATAAAAGATTCTTGCATGTTACCCCATTTGATCATCATAGCAACTCTGTAAAGTAAGGAATGACATTCTTATTTTCTACAACAGTAGAGTTGCCCCAGACCTCACAACTGTTGAGTACAGATTCCTCTAAACTTCTTTCTTCAACTCCAAGCTTCCTCTTCTCTCCTTGGGATCCAGGTCTTTGGAGGACACTGTTGACTGACATTGTCCAACAGAAACCATGCATGGTTTAGTGACCAAGCCCTGGGACCTTGGGAAAGTCACTCTGAGACTTTATGCATCTTTATGTTCTCACTGGTATAAAGGGGAGAAGTCAGTTTCACCTTAGAGGAATGGACTTTGTAAGGCATGATTGTTAGAACATATATAAAATGTTTCAAAACAGCTTGAAACAAATTAGTTCCTTAATAAGACTACTTTAGCTTGTTCTAGGATGATATAATGCCTCAATTTTAATGCAGATGAAGAAAAAAGATTTTTTAAATGGTACTTAAGGAAAACTTATCCCATGTGATATCTTGGAAAAGAAAGTGGGGGTACTTTGGGCTCAATGACCTTGGAGTAACTTACTCTATATGATGAGTCAGTCTCCCTTCTCTCTCATCACTCTGGGCTTCAGCTGGTGCCCAGAGGAAGGAAAGAGCAGAAGCGCTTCTTTCTTCCATCCTGAAAACAAAAGGACAGTGTTGTCTGTCTCAAAGCGCATTATGTACTATTAGACCACTTGCAAAAGTCAGTCTTTAAGTCAGTGTAGTATTCACCTTCCAAATGAACCAAGTGTGTAAGCATTTTGGCTGCTGACAATTTTAAAGAAAGGTTGAGTCCCCTGAGTTTTTGAGACATCATTTACCTCTTGGAATCTCCAATCTGCTCCCTTGTAAGTGCTGAAATGTAGACCCACACCAGCCTTCTAAACCTGTTTCTAGGAGGAAAGAAGGCAACAGGAACCATGTATACACACGGTATACACAGTGTACACACAGCCCAGTGCTCTTTTCTGTCCCAATTACCTCTACTCACCTTTGATGTCTCAGCTTTGAACCAAGCTGGGGATCCTAGGAATTGTGCTGCATCTTATCACTCAGCCCTGGGTTTCTCAGGCCTGATATTGAACCCTTAGACTTGAGCAGATGCCAAATCATATGCCTCTAGCTTTATGCTTGCATAAAGTATAAGGGATCTTTGATTTTCCAATAATAAATAAATCAGAGATTAGTGCTGAAATCTTAGAAATCTGCCCCCAGTTTATTGCAAATCTCTTTATATATTCAGATACTTTGGATATACATTAAAGTCTTTGGCCCATATTTATGGTTTTGAACACTGTCTTAACTTTTTACTAATGCATCAATAATTGGGATGGGAATCATAAGGGACCCACTGTAGCTCATGCCCCAAATACTGGCACCTTTTGGCAATAATTCCTGATGATTTTGAGGAATCAAAAGCACTGTAGAAAAATCCACAGATTTTTCTCATGTGTTCTGGGAACTCAGAAGCCCTTGGAGAAGTAAAATTATCCTTAACGTCATCATCAGGAAGCATGAGGGTGATATGGACTCTCACCTATTAAGCAGGGTGGGAGGGTTAGTATTATGGAGATGCAAGGGGAAGTTACTCCTGGGTACATCCAGGAGCCCACCCTTCTCTCAATATCTTCTCTTGCATCTGGACCAAGTTCAATAAAACAACCTTCCTTATGCTGGGCCATCAGTGAGGAGGTGAGTCAGGGGCACATGAAGGCACAAAGAGTTCGCAACTGGGATGGGAAAAGAAAAGATGGATAGAAAAGCTATCATCCTCATAGCTGACCTGCAGATTAGAGTTATGACCCTGTACTGGGATCACTGGCAAAGTAGGATACATGTAGACCAGGGAGACAAGGATACAGAGGGGATAACAAACCATGCCATGAGGAAGTGGAAAAGTCCAGAGCTGATTAATGTGGAAGAAGAGATGACATAGGGGCAATGAGAGCTGCTTGTCAATATCTGAAGGGTGACTACAAGGAAGATTTGCCTTTCACAGCCAGAGAAACCAGAACTAGAAAGATGCAAGTGAACATCTTTCATCTTGTTGTTGGAAATATTCCAACAACATTTTAAGGGCCCCAGCAATCAAGAATAGTCCTGTTTATTGAGCACCTCTGTAAGCCAGGGTCTGTATGAGGCATTTTGTGTACCTTTGATCATGAAGTCCTCACCTTGTTTCTGAAAGTTTGTTTGATGAGAGAACTGAAAGTCAGAGAAGTTACGGAGCTTGTCTGAGGTCCCAGACCAAGTGAAGCACTAGGGAAGAGCTTGGATTTGAACTCCCATCACTTCTTAAAGACCCTATTATGGCAGTTTATCAGCAGAGTCTGTGTGACCTCAGGTTGGGGGAACTGAAGAGGGATTCCTATGTGAACCAAGGCTCACACTCACTGCTCTCTGAGGTCCCTTTCAGTTCTGAAGCTCTGTGCACAGCCCTGATGGCCTGAGGAGGCGTGGATGCAGTGCTGAGAGCTGGGAGGAGGAAGGCAAGAAGAATGCTTTGTGGGTAAGTCATCTGTTCAGCAGAATTATGTGAATGACAAATGGGCCTCCCTTGGGACTGATTCCCTCCAACTATACCCAACAATAAAATGCTCCACAAAGAAACCTGACAATTTGGTTGCTAATTCAAAACATCCTTCTCCAAGCTGCCTCTAACTATAACCTAATTGTTGCAAGTTGGTGGTTTATTAAAAAAAAAAAAAAGAAGAAGAAAAGAAAGTAGAATCACATTAAATACAAATGTGCATTTTTTCTGCCATAAGTCCCTCTGTTTCTATATTCATTTTACCCTGTAGTCTTCCATGTTGCCATCAGATTCTTCATCTATGCACTAAACATTTATTTCTGTAAGAAGTCTAATGTAATTTCAAGAAATGAGAGGTTTTCCACTCTCTTATGAGAGGCAGCTCAGTAGTGGACACAGTCTGGACCCTGGAGCATAGGGCCTGATTTTAGGCCAGTCGCTAGCTGGCTAATTAATGTAGACGACTTATTTAACTTCTCTGAACTTTTGATTCCTCATCAATAAAATCAGTTTAGAATTTATACATTACAGTTTTGGAGGGAGCAGTTAATAGATGCTTTTCTGTGAGAAAGTCTTTTAAGGTCTAGTAGAAAATATTGATGCTTTTTACTCTTTTCTAAGTCAAAGGACTTGGATCAAGAGGCATTGTTTTTTTTTTTTTTTTTTTTTTTTTTTTTTTTTTTTTTTTTTTTTTTTTTTTTTTTAAATTTTAAAATCTTTAATTCTTACATGCATTCCCAAACATGAACCCCCCTCCCACCTCCCTCCCCATAACAACTTTCTGGGTCATCCCCATGCACCAGCCCCAAGCATGCTGCATCCTGCGTCAGACATAGACTGGCGATTCAATTCACATGATAGTATACATGTTAGAATGTCATTCTCCCAAATCATCCCACCCTCTCCCTCTCCCTCTGAGTCCAAAAGTCCGTTATACACATCTGTGTCTCTTTCCCTGTCTTGCATACAGGGTCGTCATTGCCATCTTCAAGAGGCATTGTTTTGACTCCTGGGTTGGTTTTAGATTTATTTATTTAATGTCCATCTGTCATCCATCCATCCATTCATCTCTCTCTCTGCCCACCTATCCATCCATGTCTCCATCCACCTATCTAGGTTTCTACTTAACAAACTTTCTGTTATATACCAGATACATAATCAGGAGCTAGGCACACAGGCTTGAATCAGATATAGTATGATTTCTGCTTTCAAAGACCTTCTTTTCAGAGAGAGAGGAAGGCACATTTATATATAATTATGTAATGAAGTAACCATGGTACAAGGTTGTACCTCTTAAACCATGGGGGGAAATGTAACCATCAGAGAATATTTTGCTTTTCCAATTGTCTATTAGAAATAATGGTGACAGCTGGGAGAATTTTAATTGTGAATCTGTTCTGGGGTGGGAAATAGAGCAAATATTAGGTGCAAAGATGAGAGAGACTTTCTCTGGCCTTGGAGGCTGGATAGGGTGTTGGGATGCCCTGGGAGCCTGGGAAATGATTCTGGAGGTTAGTTAGCACCTCGGACTCATGGAGCAGGCCAGGTGAGCCGTGCCCCTAGCTTCCAATTGTTCTATTCTTGGGCCTTCAGGATGGCCGTTCCAGGGACAGTAACTGTGGGGGATGATACTTCATTTCTGAACTGCTTGCCTTGACAAGCAACAATTCAGAGAAGTGAGAATAACATGAGGATGCAGGCAGAGCTGATGCCACTCCACAAACCTGGGGGAGAGCTAGTTCTCAGTACAAGGTTTCCCTCAACCTCTGGCAACCCACTCCAGTATTCTTGCCTGAAGAATCCCATGGACAGAGGAGCCTGGAGGGCTGGAATCTGTGAGATCACAAAGAACTGAAGAAACTTAGCAGGCATGCAGGCCCTCAACCTCAGTCATCCTGCCACATCAAGTGCTCCTTGGAAAAATGAGGTGCCTAAAAGTGAAGGACGAGCCTCGTTGCATGGGACTGGAATGATCTAGTTGTTAGCGTTCAGATCAAATGTGTGGATTTCAGCTCAAACTGTAGACTGAGCCAGAAACTAGAGTCTAATTAGTAACTGGGGAACTAGACCCATGAGGTGAGCCTTTGCAGTGGGCATCAGGGGAGCAGGAACTTATTCTATGGCCTACGTAGCAACATTAGTCACACTTGCTGGAGTGATGGGCAGTTCTGCCCAGTGGACATTCTCATTGACTAGTGGCACGCTGAAGCTCTTTATTCTCTCAAACTTGGCTGGTTGGGATGGGCAGATGCTAGTAATTGTGATCGACTACTATCTTCTTCATGTCTTCACATACCCTCTTTTTATTCTTGTGTGTGTTCTCAGTCACTAAGTCATGTCTGACTTTGCAACCCCATGGCTGTAGGCCACCAGTGTCCTCTGCCCATGGGATTTCCCAGGCAAAAATACTGGAGCAGGTTGCTATTTCCTTCTTCAGAGGGTCTTCCCAACCCAGGGATTGAACTCATATCTCCTGCGTTGCAGGAAGATTTTGTTTTTAACCACTGAGCCCCTGGGAAACCCTCTTCTTATTCCTATGTGTATACCAAAATAACACATATTTTGATGGGCTTATATAAGATTTAATTTCACTCTCCATCATTTCCTTCTGTGTAACTATAGGTGTCATTTGTGTTTCACTTATTATATGCCAGGTCTTACACCAAACACTTTGCATACACTAATAATATATCTGTTAAGATTCTTTAGGTGGCAAGTAGCCAGAAGAATAAACACAAATCAGCTTCATCAATAGAGGGCACTTTGGCTTGTGTAAAGGGAAAGTCCTGAAGTAAGATTAGTGCAGGGGATCAAAGATATCAATAAGAATGGATTTCTTCCATCTCTTTATTCCACTTTTCACAGTTAGTTTCATCTTAAGGTTGGCTCCATGATCATGGGATATCTACCAATAGGTCCTGGGTCTAAATATTCTCTTGGTCCATGTCCACAAAATCTCTTCCCCAACTAACAGGCAATCTGGTTCCCATATTGGACCAAAATAAGTCAAAGCCCACCCATGAACAGTCACAAAGGAAAGGGGATAGAAGGTGCTGTTTGAGGTCTGCCGCAGCAATCTGTTTGGTCACTGACATTGTGTTTTTTCAATTCTCTTTTTCACTCCCTGTTCCTCTCCTCAGTATACACGATCTGTTCTGGAGGAATCTAACCCAACATAGTATCTTTAGCCCACAACTTTGGTATAGGAATCATTAGCCATTCTTACCATACCTAAGAAAGTATCACAGACATAAGGCTTATGAATTCCAACCCAGGAAAGTGGTGACTACACAAAATGTCCATTATCCCTTGCAGGCAGACTATAACCATGATCTTTTCCCACCCCCATTTCATTATTTCTTCTTTGGGTCCCGGAGTGATATAAGGAAGATAGATACAGATCTATCTTTCTAAACCTTAGCAGATGCTTTGACTGAAGCTTCTACTGACTCCAAGGGAGCAAATTGTAATGGGTAAATAGTTACAAAGCAATCCCAGGAAGGAAACATTCATAGAAACTTTATAAATGAGATTACCAGAAAATAGTCGCTTTTCTGACGTCCTCCCTATTACACTAGTCCAATACCATGACAACTCACATCTTGGAATATAGATTGGGCATCAGTGGAAGCGACTTCTGATACTTTCTTCTGATACCCCAATTAAGCAATTTGGATTCAAAAGATTTCTAACCTTTCCAGACTCTCTATAATAGAATGTAAACAAAGTTCCTTAGGGAGTGATAAAATATTATTCATGAGAAAAATGGAGGATATAATTGAAGCATTGTAAAACTGCTAGCAGAGGAAATAACATTTAAGAAAGTAATGCCATATCCCTGGTTGGCAGATTAAGAAAGAAGGGAAGTAAATCATTTTTATTCTTCTGCTCTTCATAACGGTTTGTAATTGTATTGACTCTTGGGTTTCCACATGGCTAAAGTTAGGCCTATAATATTCATAGAAATTAAAGCCTAGAAGGATTTGTTTTTGTGAGTTCACATGTGTATTCAGGTATTCTGAATTAAAGTCAGGAGTAAGTTAAATTAAGAAAAGTGCAAGTTATGATGAGAAGATTTATGAAGGGAAATGACTTCCCAGATCTTTACCATCTAATTTTTTTTAATCTATCAACATTGCTCTGAAATACATTAAATAATACTTAAAATGTGTTACATAAAAAAATGTCGTTTGGATAGTCACTTTTGCCTGGACTTGATTGAAGTATCACAGGACCCCACTACTGAAAGTGCTTCCCCAGGATGACGATGTGGGCAGAAGGAAGGCGGAGTAGGAGGAATTCCACATGTGTTACAGTGAACAAGCTAAACCTGTATGAATTCAGTAAATCGAGAAAGCAAACTATTTTTTTAATCTGCTTTCCCAGCAGATAAAATTGTCATAAAATGAAATTTAACAAACTTCTCATGTTAGAAGACCCAAGGATAACTTTCAACATATACACACTCATGAAACCATCTCCACAATCACTCCTCAGAATTTCCTTATGACCCTTCATAACCCTTGCATGTGTGCGTGCTCAGTCGTGCCTGACTCTGTGAGCCACCAGACTCCTCTGTCCATGGAATTTTCCAGTCAAGAATACTAGAGTGGGTTGCCATATCCTACTCCAAGGGATCTTCCTGACCCAGGGATCAAACCCATGTCTCCTGAGTTTCCTGTTTGTCTCCTGCGTTAACCGATGGATTCCTTACCACTGTGTTACCTGGGAAGCCCCTGGTAACCCTTAGAAAAGAACTTAATTTTCAGCTCCTTTTCTTTAAGGGGTTTTCCAGGTGGTTCAGTGGTAAAGAATCCGCCTCCCAAGCAGGAGACTCAGGTTCGAACTCTGGGTCAGGAAGATCCCCTGGAGAAGGAAGTGGCAACCCATGTTTGATGGGTTCACATGTTGGATGGTTACTACTGGCTGAGACCAAGCAGTCTAAGAGCTCTCACCCTGAGGCCCTTGTCCTCCAACTACAGCTGTCACTTGCTGACTTCCAGGCCCCTGTTATTGAGGATTTGGAGATTGGATCACAATTTTTTTCATTCCACAACCTCAGGTATTTTCAATATCTACATAAGCCTCTTGTCAAACGACCTGCTTCATAATCTCTGGGCTTCCTTGATTCATTTTAATATCCTCTCTACAGTAAAAGGGCTTCCCAGGCACTAGTGGTAAAGAACCCTCCTGCCAATGCAGGAGATTTAAGAGACGCAGGTTCAATTCCTGGGTCAGGAAGACCCCTGAAGAGGAAATGGCAACTCATTCCAGTATTCTTGCTTGAAGAATCCCACGGACAGAGCAGCTGGGTGGGCTCCATGAGTCCATGGGGTCTCAAAGAGTTGGACATGACTGAAGTGACAACACAGAGCACATCCCCTCTATATGATTCAGACCCACATCTTATCACCTGGAACTGTCCCCTCAGAAAAGTGCCTCTTCTGCTTCTTACTTGACCACAGTAGCCAACCCTTCCCAGTAAATTCATCTCCGCCATGTTACTACCCCTGCACAGACTGTCTCCTACCATTCTCTCTCCTATTTCTCTATCAAGGACCCCATGGCTGATCACTGCAATTACTTTATCAGACATCCTCAGTTTCTTTGTCCTTGAATCTTTCTGCCATATCTGCCTGACAAAACCTCAACTCGAGACCTCTTTCATACTCTACTTCTACACCTGTGCAGCTGAGTAACGTTGGGGGAAGAAATGAATGATCATAAACTTTGTTACTGTATAAATTCATGATCTTTAACCTTATCTTTGGTCAATTTCTTCTAGCTTCTTCTTTGAAATTATCCCAATCATCACTATTCTGCAAGCCTCCTACTTAGCCTCTACCTACCTCACCCCATCCCACCTCTCAGCCAATAGCATGTTCTTACACTTTATAAAACTCACCATGTGCATGGGGCCTGGTGCTGGTATTTTGTAAAAACTCCCTAGGTGATTCTGAGGAGTAGCCATTCTTATGGACCACTGATGTCAAGACACTCTGAGAACACCTGAAACCCAGCTTAGGAGATCTCTCAGGTCTCTGGCTTTACATTATCTCTACTTATTCTATTCACCACCCACTCAGTAGCCCATGATTCCAGCCACTGGCCCAACTTGGCTCCTGGGTGGCTCAGATGGTAAAGAATCTGCCTACAATGCAGGAGACCTGGGTTCCATCCCTGGGTTGGGAAGATCCCCAGGAAGAGGGCATGGCAACCCACTCCAGTATTCTTGCCTGGAGAATCCCCATGGACAGAGGAGCCTGGCAGGCTACAGTCCATGGGGTTACAAAGAGTTGGACACAACTGAGCGACTAAGCAGACACATCTCTTTTTTGCTCCACTAGGATTTGATCACTTTAGACTACTGGCCTGGGTACTGCAATGGTGACCACAGAAGGTACTTGTGATAACCTCAGCTATATACACACAACTACTGGCATAGGGCAGCATGCTTCTGTGTCCCTGTCTATTAAGAAAGGGTATTAGACTGGCAAGAATGAGCTGTAAAAACCTTTTAGAAACAGGCTGCTGAATTAAGGGAGAAGGCAATGGCACCCCACTCCAGTACTCTTGCCTAGAAAATCCCATGGATGGAGGAGCCTGGTAGGCCGCAGTCGATGTGGTCACTGAGGGTCGGACACGACTGAGTGACTTCACTTTCACTTTCCACTTTCACGCATTGGAGAAGGAAATGGCAACCCACTCCAGTGTTTTTGCCTGGAGAATCCCAGGGATGGGGGAGCCTGGTGGGCTGCCATCTATGGGGTCGCGCAGAGTCAGACACGACTGAAGTGACTTAGCAGCAGCAGCAGCTGAATTAAGACTGTGTTATTGTTGTGTTGGTAGCACCACCACCAAATCCTAAGAGCAAATTTCCTTCCCTGTAGAGTTTTGAGTTAATTTGCCAATGAGAAAACGCATGGTATTTGGAAGGTAGGAATGAATTCTTTTCAGAAAGCTGTGGTAGTCAGACACTACAGGTTTCCAGACCTCTCTCAGCCCATTCATGGTCAGAGTGGTTGGAGAACATCCCTACTCCAGTTCATCAGGATTCATTCTAGCAAATATTTCTCTGATCCCCAGATGGTAGATCCTTCTTGACCTTCACCTCCACCCAAATCTCCCTACATTTAAGTTCTAATTCCAATATCAATCCTCTTATTCCCACACAGTCGTAGAGATTAAATTTTCTTGACTGAATGTAAACTGATACAAGGGCTTAATATACTGGACAGCAGAGAGTTTCTGAAGGTCTGGACCGGAAGGTCACACAATAAAAGAAATACTTGAGGCGAATTGCATATTGGGAACCCAGAAACCTGTCCAACAGTGCTGTTGACAACTAACTGCCTGATTTGAGGATGCCACCTGGAGTTGTCTGATTACCTGAAGCCTAGGCCGGTGCTGTTTCCCCACTGGCTCTAGTTGATGGTGTATCAGCACGCATGTTTGTGTGGACCGGGGATGTGTGAGAAGGCAGCATAGCTCTTTTTGTTGTACTTGGTCCTATTCTGTTGTGAGTCCAGGAGGAGGAGCTGACATGTGATTTAAACACCTGGCTCTGGCTCTTGCCAACCACATGAGCCAGAGCAAGGTACTCCCTCTGCCCTGCCGGGCTTCAGTTTCCTCACCTGTTAGTTGGTTGAGCAAGTTAATTATCCCAGAGGTTCCCTTCAGTCCTAACATCCTACCACTTTCACTTCATGAATCCATTTGAACACAGCTTGATTTCCTTGGCTCAAAATATTCTACTAGACTGGGCCTGCAACAAGGCCTGCAAGGGCTAGGCCAGGTCTGGAAGTTGGAAGCTTCCTCCTTGGCCTCTGGGGGCTGATTTACGGTCACGACCTTGTTCTGGGATGGGAACTGAGGGCAACCAGAGAGAGGAAAACCCACAGGCACTAGAGAAGCAAATAATTACGTCCACAAAGTCAGGGCCTAGGGCAGATGTGGCCATGCCAGCTGCTGACAGACAAATGGATGGACACATCTCACTGTTGCCTCTTGGCCGTCCCCTTGCTAGGAATCCTGCCACCTCTCAAGGTGTGATAATTAGGTTAAGAATAAGGCCTGAGTGCAAATTTATGGTGTCTATAACCATCCTGTGTTTTCTCAGGGAAGATTCTTTCATCAAGCCTCTCCTTTCCCTAGTCCCAAGGCCCCAGGCCTAAGCCACACACAAATCTTGATTTCATCAGGAGCTCTCTGTTCCCTCAGCTGCTCCTGTTTTCCTTCTGAAGACACATGCTATTTCCTAGAAGTTTTATTGTTCCCCTGCCACCTCATTTTCTCACGAGTTCCTTCCTGGGGAGCTGGGACTCAGCCAGCCTCTTTTTGTGGTGAACAGGCCCAGTGCCCACAAGAAAGTCTTATTCCCTCTACATTATATCTTCTGTTGTCATTAAAATAAAAGAAAGACAATAAAAATCTCTCTTCCTCCTAGTTCTCTTTATAGATTTTCTCATTAAGAGAATTAACAGCAATCAAAGACAAATCCATAGCTGCTTCTCTTGAGACAAATCAACTTCAAACATTTTGCTATTCAAGTCAAAGATAGTGATTGCTGGCTGCCAGCACTGAGCTCCCGGAGTCAGCTTCTGTCCTCGCCTCGGCAGTACAGCCTGGCAGTTGGTGAAGGAGGAGGTGATGGTGTCTGAGAGTGCACTTTCGTGCCCACAAGCCACCTTCTTCTGGGTGGAACGGGAAGTCTATGGTTGGTTCCTGACCAGGCTTCTGTAATGGGTCTCCAGAATTGTTCTTTCTGGAAGCCATCCAGACTCAGAATGGGTTGATGTAGAGAGCTCCCCATTCCTGGAAAGGTTTGCACAGAGAATAAGTACACTTTGATGGGCTGAAAAATTACACTGGGTGACTGCTGAAGTCGCATCTAACTCAGAAGTCTCCTCACTCCAGGGTCCCTTGGCACCTGTCTTGCAATGGCATCAGAAGAGAAGGTTTATCAGGGTAGGACCTGATAGGATGTAGAGCCAAGATACCGCCATCAGGGATAAAGAAGCCCCCATGATGGATGTAAGAATGACTCCAGGAGTATCTAATAAGATTCCTTGTAGGTAAATCAGAACTTCTCAGGACAGATGTAAGGACTGCATAACATGATGTGGGCAATGCAATGGATAAGTTTCAGGTTCCCAGTACACCCTGAAGAACAGCTTAGAGTGACATTAGCTTAGAGTGACCTTAAGTTATATCAGAGCACACAATGATCTGAGAATCAGAAGAAGTTGGCTATTGTTCTATTTCTTAGTGTGACTTAGGAAAGTTATTTTTTCTTTCTATGTCTTATTTTCCTACAGACTAAAAATTCAGCATTGGTCTGTATATACATTTTCCCAAAGAAAGCTCCAGGTAAACTTAGTTCCATTAGGTACTTCACATAAAATGATTTCATGGTAAAACATATTTGAAAACACCACGTGTAATGATGCTCCTTAGAGAATGACAACACCGATGTGCCTGTGAAAGGCTCTAGAAAACCCTATAGTGAAAATATCCGTTTTTCTTTACTTAACCTTGTGTTTCCAGAATATCTTTAAACATAGAAGTCTTATCTTTAAACATAGGAATGATATAGTACAAGCCTTTATCACCCAATGGAACTAACGCTCCTTAGCACATTGTGTGTGCACTCAGGGAACCAGTGATCTAGGTAATCTCTGAGGTTCCTTAGTCCTAGGATAGTATGTGCTTCTCTAGTTAGCAGGAGAATCATCGACAAAAAGCTTTATTATAATGAGTATGAACAAGACCCATGTTGCCCACATCTCTGAGTTAATGTCTGCATCTCTGACTAGTGTCTCTGTTATGGGCTTCTGCACCTATCCTTTCCTCTGCCTAAAACAATGTCCATGCTTCTTGACTAGCTAACAGCCTTCTCATCTCAGATTCAGTGGTACCTCCTCTGGGTTGCCTTCCCTGTGCCTCTGGTCTGCGTAAGGTACCCATTTTATATGTCTTTTCCTTCCCAGATCTGTCTACACCAGAATAAAAAGGATTGCATGTGGTAATCTCTTTCTGTCTTCCATGCCTATTAATGGGTTTGACATATAGGAGGCCCTCAATAAATATTTATGGAATGATTAGATACAAATTAAGTGATATTGGAAACTGCTGCCTTAATTGGGATGGGGGAAGAGTGATTACTACTAACAGAAAGGGGTGGAAACATTTTCTTGTTACTCTAGGGAAGATATAAGAGTTTTTCAAGACAGAACTGACTGCTTCTCTTAGGACAGAGCTTCCCATGACTGAAAGTGAAAGTGAAAGTGAAAGTTGCTCAGTCATGTCCAATTCTTTGTGACCCCATAGGCTATACAGTCCATGGAATTCTCCAGAATACTGGAGTGGGTAGCCTTTTCCTTTTCCAGGGGATCTTCCCAAGCCAGGGATCAAACCAGGGTCTCCTGCATTGCAGGCAGATTCTTCACCAACTGAGCTATGAGGGAAGCCCTATGACTGAACATATTCACCATAAACATAAAAGAGTTGGTGGTGGTTTAGTCGCTAAGTCGTGTCTGGCTCTTGAGACCCCATAGACAGTAGCCTGCCAGGCTCCTCTGTCCATGGGATTCTCTAGGCAAGAATACTAGACTGGGTTGCTATTTCCTTCTCCAGGGGATCTTCCCAACCCAGGAATCGAACCCAGGTCTCCTGCATTGCAGGCAGATTCTTTACAAACTGAGCTATAAGGCAAGCCCAAAATTCAATTGGAATTTTGAATGAAATGACTTTGACATTTCCTACTAATGCCAAAATTCTTCTATTTCATTTTTCTTTATTCTATATTCTGTGTAATTTACATAATCCTACAAAATAAGGGATCTTTTGTCATATATCTTTGGTTTTTGAGAAGTACAACTAAATTTAAATAATAATTAACTTTAGTAGCAATCTATTATATTAATAACAGCAATCTAATGCATTAATAAAAAATGCAGTTTAACTCTGAAGTCAAGGAACAATTAAACTACATTATGCAGCTCTCAATGATAATAGAGACTAATTTTTTAAGTTTATGGTATAATATTAATTAAAAATATGTAGATGTAAACAAGTGTTACATGAATACTATGATTGCAACCTGGTAACATGAAGGAGAGAAAAAAGATGGGAAGAAAATGCACACAAATGCAGAGTATTTGGATAAGGAATATGGGACTGTTTTTTCATTTGCTTCTGCAAAATTTCTCTCCAATTCTTTCTAATGTGCTTGTCTTCTTTGTAAATTTTTTAAAGATAAAAATAAGATTGGAAATGACAGAAAATATGCTCGCTGGCTCTGCAAACATTATTTTGATTTTTTTCCAGCTGAGGTTTGGAGACTTGTTCAAAGATAACTGGACTATAAGAATAATTCTGGCCTCTCTCCTCTCTTCCAGCTGTCTTGAAATGTCCTTCATAAAGAGACAGAATGACAATGATCACCCTAAAATTCAAATACTTTATCTAGTCACTGACAACTCTCAAAGACCTAGAGCTGAAAACTAGGCTGAAAGTGAAAAGTTGAGAAGTTTGGACTTCATCTGCCCTCGTTTTCACTTGTGATTTGGGGGTTATGTTTTTTGAAAGATGGAGAGAGGGAGGTGGGGACAGTTGGCCCAGGTCAGCAACCCTTTTTCTTTGTCCTAAGACAAATCCCAAAAGCTATGACCAGAAAAAAGAAAAAAATAAGTTTCTGTTTGGCTTTCTGCTGCTCTGGCCATAAACAACAGTCTGGGATCAAGGGTGTTGTGGGCGCACAGGATATAATCTCCGCCAGGTTTTCTTCCCATAAACATCCTTTCAGCTGTCCTGGCCCAAGACATCTTTCCCTTTGTGAGGCTGCATGGTTTTTGATGGAGTGGACTGCTGCATTGCTCTCCATGGACCCAGCTACCATTTCTGACCCTTCAAGCCTGGAGCTTCTCAACTCATTCATGCTTGAGATATTTGGACCCAAGACAGTTCCTGACTTGGTGGCTAAATATAATTTAATGGAACAGAGAGGCCTGACATGGTAGAAAGAGCACGGCTTCAGGGAGTCAGAACAATTTAAGTTTGAATACCAGTCCCTCTGCTAACAAACAAGGCGACTTTGGTTCACAAGTTACTTAATTTCCAAAAGCCCTAATTCTCTTTGTGATTCCTACCTTGAGGGCTGCTTTGTGGGTTGAATCAAGTATCAGTGCAAAGTGACTAGCTCCTATTCCATTGGTCACTAGTGTCACAGACTCAAGTTTTGAAACCACAATTTCAAAATGTTTCTGATGAGCTAAACTGGGTCCTGAGGAAACTCACCAAGATGATGAGAGGTCTGGAAGCCAGTCCCTATGAGGGCTAAGTAAAAGAACTGGATTCATTTCATAGCGAGAAGATCAAGGAACTCTAATAACTGCCTTCACATCTATGATTCACTCAAATCTGAAACAGGAAGCTGATTTGTTCTATTTTTTTTCCCTTTGTGATAAATATTTATTGGGTGTCTTCTATGTGCCAGATTCTGTGCATATCACTGAGGGTAGAGTGGGCAACAAGAGATCACCTCCTGACCTCCTGGAGCTTGTAATCTAGTTGGAAAGATAAACATTGAATGAGTAATTTTAAGCGTGACTGGTAACAAAAAGATAAAAATAAGGAGAAAAGATGCTTGCTCCTTGGAATAAAAGCTTTGATCAACTTAGACAGCATATTAAAAAGCAGACATTACTTTGCCAACAAAGGTCCATCTAGTCAAAGCTATGGTTTTTCCAGTGGTCGTGTATGGATGTGAGAGTTGGACAATAAAGAAAACTGAGCGCCGAAGAATTGATGCTTTTGTATTGTGGTGTTGGAGAAGACTCTTGAGAGTCCCCTGGACTGTGAGGATTAAACCAGTGCATCCTAAAGGAAATCAGTCCTGAATATTCGTTGGAGGGACTGATGGGGAAGCTGAAACTCCAATACTTTGGTCACCTCATGTGAAGAAGTGACTTTTTGGAAAAGACCTTGATGCTGGGCAAGATTGAAGGCAGGAAGAGAAGGGGACAACAGAAGACGAGATGGTTGGATGGCATCACTGACTCGATGGACATGAGTTTGAGCAAGCTCTGGGAGTTGGCGATGGATAGGGAAGCCTGACACGCTGTAGTCCATGGTGTCACAAAGTGTCACACACAACTGAGGGACTGAATTGAACTGAAGGAGAATCAGAGCACTTTGGGGTCTTACAACTGGTAAGAAATGGGATC
The DNA here is from genome assembly GCF_042477335.2 of Ovis canadensis. Lineage (NCBI taxonomy): Eukaryota > Metazoa > Chordata > Mammalia > Artiodactyla > Bovidae > Ovis > Ovis canadensis. The sequence continues at coordinate 44,702,941 of NC_091259.1, forward strand.
AACAGATGTGAACTGTAAGGTGATTAAATTCCAGATAACAGTCAAAAGAAAGGCATATAATTACCTGTAGTTGGGCAGTTTGTGTACTGCACAGATGTTCTAGTTGAGGTGATGAGTGAAGATTGAAATCTCGGCCTCAAACTGTGCATCTATGGATTGCATCTGCTTCAGGAGGTGCTTTTTCTAATCTGCACAGAGCCATCATATGGTCTGGTAGTAGCCCTGAACCGAAGTCTACAAACTGTGGCCCATGACAAATTCTGGGCTACAAATATTCTTTGTTGTTGTTTAGTCGCTAAGTGGTGCTTGATACTTGTACTATAGCAATCCCATGTATTATAGCCCACCAGGCTCCTCTGTCCATGGGATTTCCCAGGCAAGAATACTGGGATGTGTTGCCATCTCTTCCTCCAGGGGATCTTCCAGACTCAGAGATAGAACTCATGACTCCAACACTGGCAGGGAGATTCTTTACCACTGAGCCACCAGGGAAGCCCATTCTTTGCTGCCCTTGTGTTATTTTTGTTTGTTTGTTTCATTTTTAGATTGGTTAGATGTTGTGTTTTAAAGTCTGGGAGATTTCCCTTTAGGATCCAGATTTCTGAGCCGTTTGGAAAAATTGGAAATCTGATAATACTGGCCCCCATATTCCTACAAGGAGGGAATTAGCTGGAGATAAGTGATGGCTGCTCCATTTAGAGAAATAAAGAACTCCACTGACCCCAATCCTTTACCTCGAGTATTAAAACTTGAGCTTGCTGTTCCTCTTTTTTGTATACACAGAATTGCACAGAATGGGCTGCCTGCTGAGGTGATAGATTCTGTGCCTGGAACTGCTGAGGCAAAAGCAGCAGGATCTGGCTCAGAGATGTCATACAAGGGCCTCCTATATCAGGTAAGAAGTTCTGATCACCCATTAAGTAAGTTTAGTAGGTGCCTGAACTCCTGTGAATGAAAGTCTGTCCTTGGTCTCATGACACAGTCACTATATATACGGCACCAAAGTATATGAACCAAAATAAGAACTTTCCTTTGCATGTTTGTTTACATGAGCAATGCCAGACATCTGAATGCATTCAACAATCCTATAGTGAATTCCTGATGGGAACCTGACACTACGCTGTATGATACAGAGGAATTACAAAGTTGGTATATTTTAGCTTCATTATCCAGTCTATTAAATGATTGAGTAATCAACTAACTAACTAATACGGGCTAAATTATGTCTTCTCCCCCCATAAAAAGAGTCATGTACAATGGATTCCATCTCTGAACACAAAATGTGAATTGTGTCTTTCTAGCGACCTCAGAATGTGATTGTATTTGGAGATAAGACTTTTAAAGATGTAATTAAGTTAAAATAAAGTTGTTTTGGTAGGCTCTAATACAATGTGACTGATGTTCTTATAAAAAGAAGAAATTAGCACATGGACACTCAAACACATGGGTGACTATGTGAGGACATAGTGAGAAGGTGACCACTGGCAAGTCAAGGAGAGAGTCTTAGAAGAAACTAAACATGTTGACTCCTTGATCTTGAACTTCCAGCCTCCAGAATTATGGGAAAATAAATTTCTCTAGCTTAAGCCACCCAGATTGTGGTATTTTGTTATGGCAACTGCTATAAACTGAATGTTTATATTTCATCAAAATTCAAATGTTGCAACTAATCCCCAAAGTGATGGTATGAGGAGGTGGGGCTTTAGGAGGTAATTAGATCACGAGTTTGGGAACATCATAAATGGACTAGTGCCCTTTTAAAAGATACCCCAAAGAGCTCCTTCATCCCTTCCACCATGTGATGACACAAAGAAAATAGCCATCTATAAACTAGGAAACAAGATCTCACCAGGCAGTAAATTTTTGCTGGTGCCTTGATATTAGACTTCCCAGCCTCCAGAAGAACTGTGAGAAATACATTTCTGTTGTTTATAAGCCACTCCGTCTATGGTACTGTGTTATAGTGTAGTCCTAATGGACTATGACAGCAGGTCTAGGAAACAAAGACAGTAATTAATACAAAGTCTATGTCTTGCCCTCAAAGAGCTGATATCATATGAGGGAAGGCTTAATTTGTAAACATTTTCATCAATAGCCCAAGTGATCATGTTACAGTGAAAATCAGATCACGTCATTTTCCCTTTTCTTAATTCTCCAGTGGCTTCTCCTTGCATTCAGAACAAAAACCAAATTCTGGATGGCAAAGTGTTAATGTGGCCTAGTACCACCTAATGGTCCATTCAGTTTGGGACACCATCCCTCTTGCTCAGGACACACAACCACCCTGACCTCTCTGTTCATCTCACAGGCAGACATCAAGCTCTTTCCCACCTATGATCTTAGCGCACTCTGTTCTTCCCTCCTGGAATAGTCTTCCTTCTTTCCCATTCAAACTCGCTCCCATTGCTTCTCTCAGTTAGGGCTGGAGGAGGGGAGTTAAAGGAAAAAGAAAGAGAACTTCCATTTTCTGAGAACATGTGAATGCCGCAACAAGGCACTGAGTTCAGTACTTTGCGTTTGTTTTCTAAATAACTATGAAACTTTATGAGGTAGGTAATAACCTCACTGAACAGAGGAGGAAATCAAGGTTCAGAGAAGTCACAAAGCCTAAGTGAAAAGGGAGATGAAATCTGCACCCAAGTCTGGCTTACTGGAGAGCCCTCCACACACTGTCACATCACACTGCCTGGCAGTGCGCCTGGCAAGTGGAGCCTGGTCACCTACTGGAGGGAACTGGCGGGGGCCTCCTGACCTGTTCAGAAGTCTTACAGCCTGGGAGTCTTTCCTTTGGGGGAAACAAGGCTCTCTATAGGCTTTTCCATTGAGTGCAAAAGACCACTGAAATCCTCACCATCCACTCCTCTCTGCTAAAGTTTAGAAATAATTTGTCCTACTTCAGAAGAGGTTCTGCCTGCAGCTAGGCTGGGAGAAAGGGAGATCAGGGAGGGCAATGAACAGAGAAAAGGAGAAGAGAGGGCACGGGGGTCATAAAGCTGAGCAGCAGGGGTCGGCAGGGCACGAAGAGTTGGCAGTCAAAGCCCTTGGGTTCACTTCCAACTCCACTTGCGGTGCATTGCCAGTCATGATGTCACCCTGAACTTCAGCTGGAGAAGGGAACTGAGGGTGCTGCCTGTCCTCTGGGGTGCTCTGTAGAAAGCCTAGAGCATGGGTAGTAAAGAACATTATAAACTGTAAAGTATCATAAAGATGAGAGGTGTTTACATTATTATTATTTTTTTAAATGTTGAGAATGGAATGAACCCAGACTTAGGCCCTTGAACAGAGATAAGATTAAAGAGATTTGACTTAGCCACAGAGGGCTTTGTGACCTGAAAGGTGACATGGTATATAAGCCACAGGTATAGAAATTAAGCTCCATCCCAGCTGGACTCAGTGTACAAGGAGGTTCCAGCGGGTGACAGAGCTGTACTATCTAAGCAACCAAAGTCCAACAGGTCATGGCATTCAGGTCTGAAGTGATCATTCACAGCATGATGCCAACCAAGAAGCTGGGACACAGTGATTCTGTCCTATTTCCTAAGGTCGGGCAGAACCTGAAAGCTGTTGGACTATGGCCAACAACTAGGGTGGAAGGTATGCTTGGGTAACTGGTACCCTGAATGGGGAACTGAGGATGAAGCCCAGGTGGCTGGAGAACATACCGTGTGGATGTTGTGATTGCCTCCCAGCTCCCTCTTCAGCGAACAGCTTGTTGCCTCGGCCACTGAGAAGGCCACTGGGCAGATCGGCCTTCATTTGTCAGTCCCGCAGGATCTGCCCCTTGCCTAAGGTCACACTCTCCCCACAAAGTCCACGTTCAGTGATTGATCAGTGCAGGAGTGTAAAGACCTGGCCATCTCAGCCCATGCTGGACAACCCTGATGGGCCAGTCTATGGAGATGGAGCCTTGCCTGAAACTGCCACTGGGCCTGCACTGCAGCTAGACCTCTTCTGCTAGTTTCTTGCCCTCCCTTCCCCAAGTGTTGAACCCAAGGGCAATTCTTGATAAACTTCCAGCCCTCATTTTGTAGGGATATGTGAACCACACAGAATACTAATTAAAGAAGAATGAAATCCTAGATTCTTGCTAGGATATAGGTGGGCAGAATTCTGAGTTGATGAAATCTAGATACCTCCAGGTGCCATTCTGGCTCCTTCTGATCATAGCTAATGGCAATTAACCTCAGAAAGAACCAGATGCTGTGCTGTGTCCTCACCACAGACAATCTCATTTAATTATCATGACAGTTCTATAGGATACTTCTTATCTCACTGCATATGTGAAAAGTCTGAAATTCAGAAAAGAAAAACAAAAGGTTTGCACAGCAAGTATTCTTTTGTTTGTATGGGATTTGTCCCATAAAACCCTTCAATTTCTCAAGCTAGTATCTTCATGGGAGTTTTGTTGTTTTTTTTTCCTCTGCCTTGGAAGGGTCTAATGGAGTTGGTTATATGCAGGCATCAGGCCACCATGGGTGATGGAGACATGGGCTTCCTTGGATTTTGGATCCAGGAACTGTCATCCTACTTATCCACAAGGAGGTGGATTTATTTCTTTCAAGGCATAGCATGTGTGTGTGTGTGTGCACACTAATTTGCTTCAGTCATATTCGATTCTTTGCAACCCCATGGATCGTGTCCCACCAGGCTCATCTACCCATGGGATTTTCAAGCAAGAATACTGTAGTGGGTGGCCATGTCCTCCTCCTCCAGGGGATCTTCCTCACCCATGGATAGAAAGTGAGTCTCTTAGTCTCCTGCACTGGCAGGCAGATTTTTACCACTAGTGCCACTTGGGAAGCCCAAGGCATAGCAGCATAGGCCAAAGCTCTGATCAAAGGCAATAAAAATGTATAGTAAGGAAATCAAGGCAGAATAAGATTAGAAGTCAGATTAGAAGGCTTATCCATGATAGGAAGGAAATAATATATGTTAAAGAAGCAAGCAAACAGGAATTTACTTGAACTTAAAACAAGTCAGACAGTTAACTATATGTGTATTATGTGAATTATTGGTCAAACTGTAAGAGAAATCAAGAGGAAATGTTCACATCAGAGCATTATTTGGTTTGAGCTGTCCCTATGATTGCATTACTCCTTTATTTGACAAGTTTTTTTTGTTTTTTTAAAGTACTATCTTAGTCTTCTCAGGCTGCTTCAGCAAAATATTATTTCTCCCAGTTCTAGAAGCTGGGAAGTTCAAGATCAATTCAGCTCCTGGTGGAGAATCTCATTTTGGCTCTCCACTACCTTCTTAATGTGTTCTCAGATGGTATGCATGTGCGTGTGTGTGCACACACACACACACACACGCAGAAACCGACAGAGAGGGCCTCTTTGGTCTTTTCTTCAGTTCAGTTTAATCGCTCAGTCATGTCCGACTCTTTGTGACCCCATGGACTAGCACACCAGGCTTCCCTGTCCATCACCAACTCCCGGAGCTTATTCAAACTGAAGTCCATTCAGTCGGTGATGCCATCCAACCATCTCATCCTCTTTTGTCCCCTTCTCCTCCTGTTTTCAATCTTTCCCAGCATCAGGGTCTTTTCCAGCGAGTCAGTTCTTTGCATCAGGTGGCCAAAGTATTGGAATATCAGCTTCAGCATCAGTCCTTCCAATGAATATTCAGGACTTGTAAGACCAGGTCTTTTCTTATAAGAATGCCAATCCTATACAGTAATGGGGATCCCACCATCATAACCTCATCAAAATGTAAGTATCTCTCAAAGGCTCTCTCTCCACATACCATCTCACTGGGGCTCAGGGCTTCAAGATGAGTTTGGGGGAACACAATTCAATCATTTTCAAGTGCCCACTACCAGGCCCAGCTCTGGATAATTGAAATGTGTCAGTGACTGAAACAGATTAAACATTATGAATTTGGGTTACTTACATTCATGAATGCATGTGTGTTGCAGGGGGCCAAAGAGCAGAAATGCAAATAGATGTGGTAAACAATCTGTTTTAGAAAACAAGAACTGTTAAGAGAAAACAAAAATAGAACTATAACTGTTCTGATGTTGGAGTTGGTGTGAGACTGCACTGTTAAAAGCATGTTCACGTAGGACTCACCAAGAAGGTGGCATTCTAGCAGAGACACCAAGGAGGGAAGGGGGTCATCACAAAGATATCTGGAGAAAAAGTGTCCCAGGCAGAGGGAACAGCCTGTGACAAGGCCCTAAGGTGGGGACAGGCCTGGGGTAAGGAGACCAGCAGGCTGAGAGGAGTGGGTGACCAGGGAACCAAGAGGACAATCAGAGAAGTAATGAGGGCAGGACTATCATCCTCATTGGTCATGTGAGGGTCTTCACATATCTCTGAGCAATCTGGAGTTCATGGAAAGCTATGTGATGAGGAACGATGTGCTCTCATGGTTTGGAAGGATCCCTCTGGCTGCTGCATTGAGACAGAGAGTGCCTGAGACAGGGCACTGCTGTCTGTCCTGCAGCCACTCCCCAAATGGAGGGAAGACACCACTCCTTGACCCTGCAAATGTGTAGATTGTCATGGGATTCTGAGTTCTCCAGGTTTAGAACTCTGACCCACACTGCTTCTGCAGGGATGGCTGTCCTGCTCTGCATTTCCTGGAGGAGATCAGGTCCTATGCTATGGAGATGAGACGGCAAGGTTTGGTCTCATCTCTATGGATTCAGATGCTGACCTTGCCTTAGAAGCGAACAGACCCTTCTGCTGGGTCCTCGCTGCCTTGATCATGGTAGTCTTTACACTAAAGTATACTTTGTGCTTAAATTACTGGCTTTTTTTGTCTGTTTTCTAAACTGACCCTGCAGAAATGGAAACTTCCTCATTTTTGTTTTAATCTCAAGCACCCAGCAGAGTATCTTACATAATGAGAGTTTCAGTAGATGTTTGATAAAGAAAAGAATTAATAAACTGGGCTTGTCTTCAACTTCTCAAGTTCTTATAACACAATACATAGACTGAGTGGCTTAAACAATAGAAATTTAGGTTCTGGAGGCTTAGAAATCCAAGATCAAGGTGCCAATAAGGTAAGTTTCAGTCTGAGGCCTCCTGTCCTGCCTTGTGCTCACATGATCTCTTCTTTGTATTAATGAGGAAGGAGCAACTCTCTGGTGTCTCTTTTCGTAAGGGCACTAATCCCATCCTAAGCTCCCCAACCCCATGACCTCATCTAACCCATCTCCAAATACCACCACATTGCAAGTTGAGGCTTCAGCATATAAATTTTGGGAGGACACTATTCAGTTCATTCATGATTCAGTCCATTGCAGAGCCAATGGGTGGACATTACAGGAAACTTCAGCCTATTTATTTTAAAAAGTTCTAGTTCCACCTGTTTTCATTTAAGAAAGCAACCAGAATCAGAGAGATGGAGTTAAAAACAAAATTAGTATGATGTTGATTAGAGAAAATAACTGAGACTTCTAACCACAAAGGCTCCCTAATTCCTCCCGCTCTGAGCTATACTTCCCCACGCAGTTCTGGTGGAGGTGGATGGACCATCACAGACACCTTGAGAGACTCCAACAAGAGAGAATTCAGAAGGGCAGATCTATGAGCTGGAGTCCTTCTTCCTCGTTTCCTCTGCTCCTTGAGAAGCAGTTAGGGGTTGGGGAAGGGTTTATACTATTCCTTCCTTGAGAGTAAAATGGGAATTCATTCCCCCCAGTGAAAAATTGAGGATGAGGAATCAGTGTACTGTTCCAAATAATAGATGGCAAATCAGGCCCTAAATAATGGGTCCTTTGCCGGTTCCCTTTGCTTGAGACAGCCAAGTCCTGTGAAGGGTTAAAAGCAAGAGATGTGCTTCTGTTTGATGGGGAAGAAAAGACTCCCACAATTGAAGCTTTTACTTTAAGACACAATAAAAGATACTGACATGCTGTGTAAGCATTGTTCCTGGCTGTAGTTATTCCAATTATTTTTTATGTTTTCTCCTTAAATGAGAAACATATCAGACACTAACTCAAACACAGAGATACCTATTTATGCTTCAGAACAAACAGTTTAAGGGCATTATATACAGATGTCTAAATATTTAGAAAGTGTCTGTTTATGGGAGCAAAATGAAAAGTACCTGTTTTCATTTGAAGGATTTTATGTGAAATTTGCATGTTAAAAAAGGCAGCCCCGGTGGCAAAGGGGTGTTAGGGATGAGAGGTGTGTGCAGAGGCATGCAGCCAGGGAAAGGGGAGAAAGGGGGTCCTGCGGGGTTGGGGGCTGCCCTTAGCTGCCACATGTCCTCCCCTGACCAGGAGTGGGAGAGAACCAGCAAACTAAGGCTGGAGTGATGCTTCTCTTTAGGGCAGGGCTATAAATAAATGCCTTAAAGACATCAGGGTATTTCAGTGATCCAACTCACGGAAGAAGTTATCTTCTCAGACACTCTTCTTAGCCCCAGAGGGACATTTATAGAGAAATAGAATTCTGACCACTTTAGAAGAGTATAGTAAACTGGGGGATTATTAAATGTACCCAAAACTGAGGCATCGTGGGAGCTCAGATGGAAATGCTATAGTCTGACATGGAGGCAGGTTTCAGTTCCATTTAAAGAAGAATATAATGTGCGAAGAAGATGTGTATGGCTTTGGGAGGTAGTGAGAACTCTGTTGCCTGAAGTATTCTCAAATAAGATGACTTTGATCAGAGATGTTTTAGAGGACTGATTGAACTGGACCTTTCAGTTCCAAGATTCTGAGACCATGTGATTCAGAACAGTAGAGGCTACCCTCTTGTCTTCCATGGCTTTTTTTTTCCTTTGGAGCATCGTGTTAGCCCGGGGGGTTCCCTGAGCTGGGGGGTGGGGAGGCTCAGCAGCTTACTGGATCTGGGTGTAGCTGAAAAAGCCAGAGCTCTTTGTTGAGCAAAGGAGATATGCTCCCTGTGTTGTCTGCCCCTTGGTGTCTCTTGGAAGACCTTGCCGGACCCATGTTCAAAATTCTACACTCCCTCCAAAAGGAGCTTCCTCTTGCTTGATATCGGGGATGGTCTCAGACTTCCCACCTTCTCCTGATGGACCAGTATCTCATATTGAGGGTTCTTAGCAGAGACATTGGCTGCAAGGTCTTGTGAGGACAGAGACCTACAGCACAGGGATAGATAGGATTTCTGGGTTTTCTCCCTTTCTGAGGCTCATCTCAGGATTCAGCAGAGATGTAGGGCTGCTTACCAGGGCATTAGAGAGCAGTGGGGACGTGCTGAGTTCCACCAAAACCTCACTAGTCTCCTCCCCTCCACTAGCCTAGCATTGTGGTTTGGGGAAGAGCATGAGTACAGAGTTGAGCCCTAAAGATACAGTGTAAATGGCTGGGGTGTTTGATAAGGGGTTGCCAGTAGGGCAGAACCTAAGGACCAGGGTCCCAGAACTCACTGATGGGGGCATGCCTTATGCCAGAAGGGGACTGGACAAAATAGCGGAGGCAGAAGAATAGTTGGAGGTTGGGCATTGGGGGTGGTGTGGAGGAGGAAGCTTAGGTTGAGATGGGAACTCTTAGGATCAGCAAGAGGTGCTGATTAGATCAAGTGGAGAATAAAAGAGACATGAAATTGAGGTTTCCATCTGAAATCTCAAATAGTATGTCCACTCCGGTTCTCTTATCCTTTGGAAGGTGAGCTCCAAGGCTGAGCATTCATCCTTCCATTTATTTTTCAGTGGCATATATACAACAGGACCTATTTCTATTTTGGAATGAACTCTGTCTTCAAAAATCTGAGTGGTGGCTTCAAAAATTAGTGGTGGCTACCAATAATTACCACCCCCCTCCCCAGAGGGAACAGCTCCTCTGACTTCCGTCACCACATGTTACGTGTTGGGTGGCAAATTACATGGAAGTGTATATATGGAAGAGCTTCCCAGGTAGCTTAGTGGTAAAGAATTTGCCTGCCAATGCAGGGGATGCAAGTTCAATCCCTGGGTCAGGAAGATCCCCTGGAGAAGGAAATGGCAACAGACTCCAGTATTCTTACCTCAGAAATCCCATGGACAGAGTAGCCTTGTGGGCTCCTTCCTTAGGATCGCCAAGAGTTGGACAAGACTTAGCAACTAAATAGCAGCAGTCACCAAATAATAGTGGGGATTTTATACTCAATTTCTCAAGTCAGAGGTAGCTGCCATCTGGGAGCAGGCCGCAGAGACTAGCTGGGTTCCAAGGGCAGAACTGAAGTAACAAGAGAAAGGGCTGGCCAAAACAAAGCTGGAACCAAGTGACTAGAGAAACTACCAGAACTTGGGACCAAACAAGCCAGTCCTGTACAGCAGCACCTAGCAAGAAGCCCTGGCTCAGAACCTACTTCCTGTGGAGGTGTTTTAGCTGGTGGCAGGGTGAGGAAGGTAGTTCAGGAGCCTGGGGATAACAGAGACCACCTCCCAGGCCTGGCCGATGGAGCAGTGACCCTGGAAAAATAGTGGAATCCTGAACTCATTGCTGGGGAAATGACTCATACACGAGGCCAATAAACAGGGTGAATCAACACTAAGCTCTGCTGGACTCGATTCTGAAGCTGCTTGAGGACTTCCTGCCCTGGCCAGGTTTGGTCTGGACCCGAGGCAGGGCCAGGCCTGCAGGTGGGAGCTGCCTCAGCCCCAGCTGTGGGTCCCTCTGGCCTCTTTCTCTCATTCAGGGAACTGGCCACACATACTGTCAACTACTGTTCATAAGAGATTGAATTCAGCTGTCATTTATTTTGTGCTTATCCTCACACCCAGACATAGAGACAAAAGAGAGAGCCTCTGCCCTAAAAGAGGGCAGCAGTCCGTGGGAGAGCAGGCCTCCTGAGCAACAAATTGCATCGCAGTGTGGTGAGGGCCTGATGAATTTGGATAAAGAGCTTGCGGGTCACACGGGGAGAACACGGATCTGCTCAGAGCTGGCGTCCAATCAATACATACTGAATGAATTAGCAGTTTATTGTTAGTGATATTATTATCATCATCATCTTTATTTTTATTTTGGAGTGGGGATGAAGAAGGGTATCATTTAAAAGGTCAAAATTTGATCCAGGCTTTGAATGACAAGTGAAGAAGACAAGTCCAGGCAGAGGGAATACCTCACACAGTGGGCTTGACAACAGGTGAGTTGTTAAGAGTGAGAAGGCCAGAGAGGGTGGGTGTAGTCATACTGAGCACAGAGTCTTGAAGACAGTATTAGTCAGTTTTGCTCTGTAACAAATACAGAATCACAGAACATAAAACAAAACAAAAATCATGTATTTCTTGCATATGCCTGTTTAAGTCATTTCAATGGCTCTGTTTCAGCCTCGGGAGTAAATGCAGGTGTGCACCACACACCTCGCCCTGGGCCCAGTGCAAAGGGTAGCAGCTATCAGGGCTTTGTTCTCCTTATGGAGGGACTAGAAGCTCTCAGAATAGCAATAAAAAACATAGGGTACTTCTCAAATCTTGGGCTCAGAACTTAAACACTTGTTGCTTCTACCAAAGCATGTCACATGGCCATCTCCAACATGAATGAGGAAAAAGATCTCTTTTCCATAGGAAGTGGGGGGAAGTGAGTTAATAGTTGCTTAAAAATTCTCTAACCTGTTCCAAGTACCATGCAATTTTGTTTTGATTCCAGAGAAAATGGTGCTGGTGGTGGGGGTGTTACTGGCTTGTCTTTTAGGTGGGGTAATTCCATTTGAATAGGAGTGTCCAGGAACACTTGCCATAACACAAAGGGACACTCTGTTCATACCTGGATGTTGTTAACATGTTCCATTTTGTTTACATATCAGAGTTTCTGATGAGCAGGGGCTATGATTCATTAATCTCTGTAGCCTCAGCACCCAGCACAGCTCCCAGCACAGAGTAAGGGCTCACAGTATTGGCTGAACAGATAAATGACCTCATATTGTCCTCAATGTGTGGTTAAAATTTAATAGGGAGTGCATGTTTCTCTGACCCCACTGACAGTTCAAGGTAAGGGTGGGGTGATGAGTGAAGAGCAGATATAATCTGCTTGGAGGTGGGAATGAAACTGCTAAGCAGGGAAACCAATAGCAGCAGGAAGCAGGTGGCCTAAACCTCACCTGCCATGGTCAAGAGGCCATTTGATAACGAGAGCCAAGACAGACTTCAGCATAATAGACCTCTCCCAAACAAGCATCAGCTTGAAAGACAGAGGTTTCTAATGACAATGGCTAACATATATTGAGTGTTTCCTATGTGCCTGACACAAATTTAATACATTATATATATAATAGAATCCTCCCTTGTGCCAGTTATTAATGGAAGGCACTACAGAAGAGTAATAGTCTGTTTCCATTGTTTTGGAGTTGCATTTTCATATTCCGCTTCCACGGCAAACAAGGACAGAAGAGGCTCGAGCAGTGTAAATACAACTGAGCAGTGTAAGCACAGCTGATAAAGTCAGGAAAATGATGAAAGCAAAGTAAGCTTGAGCAATCACAGATGAGAGACCAAGAATGCACTGCAAATAGCTTCAGCTCTGAGACAAAAACATGGCCAAGTCGGTGGACAACAGAGGATGAAGATAAAAAAAGTGAAGGGACCAGAAAATCCTTCCTGGTCACTTTTGGTCCAGAATTCCACCAATGTCCTGGCGAGGAGTGACAAGTGTCCAGGAACCCTGCGTGGCAGTGTATCTCTCTCCAGACCCTTGGGGGCAAGACTATCCTTGTTCACAGCTGATGCCCCAGAGCATAGCACATGCTTGGCGCATGGTACTAACAACACATTTTCAGGATCTGAACTGGGTCACATGGAAAGGGCTTTAAAAATTCATCAGTGTCAGGGAGCAAAACTTGCCACCCAAAAATCTTTAGCATATGGATTATTTCAGGTTGAAAGCAATTTCAGGCCCAAAAGACTCAGGACAAAACTGATCTTCATTAACTGCCTGATTGAATTTCAATAGAGGGAACTTTTCTACCCCTGGCAAAGGGCTATCAGCAGAGATATCTGCAAAAACTATGGGCTAGGTGTGGTGGGGACATTCAGCTGGCCCTAGAGATCACCATCCACTCTGTGCCCCATTGTCTCTGCAAGACTCAGCAAACATTTATGTGCCAAACATGTGCTTTTCCACCTCCATGTGAATTTCCTTCCTCTCCTTTGGAATCGCAAACCACTATCCCCCACATCCTCTTTATGGCTTTACCTGAAGATAGTATTTAAAGTAAGGCCTTTGGCCATTTTGGCAAATCACTCAGTTCTCCTGGGTCTCTTCCATGTAGGCATGTTATTAAACTTTTGTTTAATTTTCTCCTGTTAATTTGTCTCCTGTCACTTTAATTCTTAAGCTGCCCAATAAAATCTAACAAGGTTGAGGAAAATCCTTCCTCCACAAGTCAGCCTCTCAACTAAGTTTCTATAGATGGCGCCTCTTCCTGTCCCCCTCGGCAGACTTCTCAGTGGCGGAGGCACTATCACGCCTGAAAGGCTTTTAACTACTCTTTCAATATCAATTGTAACTACTCTTTCAATATCAGAACATAACCCCTCCCTCAGTCCTCCACATGCTCCTTACTTCTGGCCCAAGGTCCTGGCTTCCAAGAAACAGCCAGATGGCAAAAGGCCGTTGAAGAAAGGCTTCTTGTGCTCTGAGTAGTGCTAGACTGGGGGAGCTTATCTCTGAGGGCTGTTGTGAGAGCAGCTTGAGGAAACACAAGGCCAGTTCTTTGTCCTCCAGTGTCTGAATGGCAGGAGCACTCAGTCCATCACCTAAGCCACTGGGAATGTAAAAGATGGTGCAAGCATTGTTTAACTGTTCTCCTTAGGTCTTCTTCGAGTTCTGTTGAGTTCACTTTGAATGAAGCCCCTCAGATCACCCCCTCCACCTTGGTCTCCCTTCCTCCTCCTTTCTCATCTTGTCTCTGAAGGGTCTGGGCTTTATCACTGTGTTCTGGTCTGCAAGTTCTGTTCTGAATTGCTGCCCCTTAAGTCCAAGTTGGCAAATTCTATTTATTTTTTAAAATACACACAAAGGGACTAAATTGACTCTATCAGATAGCTCTTACTTTGAATGAGGAGGATAGACAGCTATCCAGTGGAAAGCAAGAGAGGGCTGGTACAGCCCAGGCCCTGCCAGAGATGGTTGACTTAGAACACCACTGCTGAAGCCACTGTCTCAGGACACTTGGGTGCTGCTGGATACTTCTACCACATTGCAGGCCCTGGACCCCCACAGCTGCAGCTGGAAATGATCCTTTTTCCCTCTTCATCTCATAATTTTCAGAGAAGCTTATAGGATGCTAACAAACTTCCCAAATAGGATCATCTGGTTAGCAATATCTTGATGTGTCAAAGTGCCAAAACTCAACTTCCTTGCAGTCGGGGATGTGGAGGGTGGTGGTAGGCAGGGCTAAAGGGATGAAGAAGGTGGAGCACTTGGTTCTCCTACTAGGATAAAGCATCCATCACACAGGAGGGGGCCAACATGAACATTTCTTTCTTCCTGTGCTGAATGACTTTCCTGGGGGAAATTTGCCCTGTGGCTTTTGAGTTTTGACCACATCGACCTGTCCTTAGCAGACGAAGCTGGTTGATTAAGCAAGCTAAAGACAGCCTTACATTTAAATTGCCTTTGCCCCTTGAAGCTGAATGCTAGGAAATATTATGGAAGAAGATATCAGGCCACAACTAGAGAAAGGAAGATGGAGATTGCTCCATGACTGTTGTGATGGCAAAGTTGTGACAGAGAGCCAGCTCTTCAGCCAATCCCAGCAGGGCCCCTCCTTCCTTTGTTCATTCTCTCACTACACATATTTGAATATCTACTGTATGCCAGATACCTGCAACTATCCCGAAAATATAAACCAGATTTATGGTCCTCTAGTGGAACAGTCAAGGGGCTAAATCACCAAAGACTGTTATTACAGCAGAAGCAGCTCCAGAGAATTATGTGTGCACATAGAAAAGACCGGGAGATTTGGGGCACTTTTCAGAGAAGAGATGTCACTGAACCCAGTTTAAAAACACGGGCCCATTCAAGAGTCTGAGAAATCCATGAATTGCATTTGGAGTAGAAGGAAGAGCCTTTATAGGAGCACAGAGGGATAAAAGCATCATATTTAGGGAACTCTACTATTTTTCTTTGGCCTGAGTGCATGTATGCATGAGCTCCACATGGAGGCATAAGGGGGGCAAGACGACAGAAAGAGGCAGAGTCGCTCCACATCTTGAGCCAGTCACGCGCCACACTCATGGCTTTCAGTCAGCTCATTTATATAATTGGACTAGAGTTCCTGGCTCCCTTCCCCCTAATTCCTAGGGCTTAGCTTTAGAATTATAAATGGGAACAGGAGGGGGACTTCAATGTCATCCAGTCCTGAGATTTTAAAATGTGTTCCTAGTTGCTTCCAGCTGGACCTTGGGGGTCACCTGCCCTCAAGAAGGAGCCTCAAGGTTATCCAAAGAGACAGAGATCCCCACCTCCAGCTTCAGGTGAAACAGCTGTGCTTTGCTTTGAGGGTTGGGTTTTCGGGTATAAATTGAGGGGAAAAGGGTAAAGTTCTGCTGCTAAAAGGTGAAGTCTGAAAATCACTCGATGAGTCCAGCATTCTTACTTTGTTGATGAGGAAAACTGAGAGGCAGGAAGGGCAAGGAAATGACCTGTGGGAGGCAGTGAGATGGGCAGTAGGCTTTGAGAAGAGAAGTCTTTCACAGTATGGAAGCCACAGTCTCTCATGCTGTCTCTCAGTCAGGCTCCAGGCAACAAGATCTTCCACAGCACTTAAAAGACAAAAGATCAAAGTGGAAAAACAAATGCTAATGCCCCCAACCCTGCTGCCCACCTGCTGGGCCCAAGAGGTTCAAAGCTTGCAGACCAGGGAGAAGGCCAGCCCTGCTCCCATCACCTGGGCGCCCTGCTGCTTCAGTGGCCCCCACCCCGGCCCCTCCATCCACATGGCTTTCCGGAATGACTCAGGTCTCTGACATGCTTGGACCAACAAGGCTCCCAGTGGGCTCTCCCCAGTCGCCCCCTTACCTTGGGTTCTCTGTGTGTGTCTGGGGTTAACTGCAGTGGATCACTCTCCCATCTGTTCAGAACATGTTTACAGGGTGTAGTAGGCAGAGAAAAGGGCTGGAAAGTACACATACTTCAAACTGCTGAAGAATTGTGTTGAATTTTCTGTGTGTTTTTAGGCAACCCACTTCAGTTTTCTGGCTCTCAGCTTTCTACTTTTAGAAATGAGCAGCTGGAGGAGTTATTTCCAAGGTCCTTATTGGCTGACGAATGCAGCTCAGCCTTGTTCTTTTCTATTCTCTTAAAGTATTCTTTGAGGAGAGTTTTCCCATGAGGAAAGTGCTTCAGAGAGGAAAATATGTCAGGTATATATTCCCTGTGGTTCTCTTTAGGACCACTTTGAGCACAAGAAATTACAAAAGCTGGAAGGGGGAAGAAGGTTCTGTAGTGGGAATCCGATCCTCTGAAGAGTGAAAAGGACCCACCGGGTAGGGAACTGGGCTCTGAGCCCCTTAGGGAAGTCCTGGAGCCCCAGAGATTACTTGATTTTCTCAGGGTTCCTGTCTAGCCCCTGGCAACTAACTCCGTTGGACTAGGGAGAAATTAGAGTAGGGACACATCTCAATATTAAGCAGCAAGTGCAAAGTGAAAATTAGGGAGAGGTCAGCATCTATGTGTTTTGTGCTTTTTCTAATTCTTGCTTTGGATATTCTCTTTCAATGTTCACACAAAAATGCAGGTAACTCACTTTTATACTATTATTTTTTTTAAAAAGCCTCCTCCAGGCAGGCTGTGTACACTGGGTCTACACAGATAGTGCCAAATGGGTTGTTTACACCCTGTTTCTGATCTGATTAATAAGTCCTATTCAATACTCGATTGCTACATATTTGTGACGTCCTCCCAAACTTTCGGTACTTTTCACTTGGGGCATCAGAGCAGGAGTGTAACAGAGAGATGAAAACCCTCAGAAGTCTTCTCTTACTACACCCAAATTTACTAAGCACCCACTGTGTGTCAGATCTTTAGACATGGTGTCTGCAGTCTCTAAACATCACGTCTTCTACAGTGTGGTGCTGTTGAAGGAACTGATTCCTCAGTATTATCGAATCCAGTAAAGGACTCAATGAGCAAAAAGGCTGCAGAACAAACCAGGTCAAGTCCTAGAGTTCCTTAAGCTGTCTTAATGCTCCTCCTCTCCAAAATGTTTGCAATTCCCTGGAAGGGAAAGGAATTGCAATAGGGAATAGAATCCTCCTAACTTTTATTTATCCAGAATTCCCTTCATCACTCATCTTTTGGGAGAAAGTTACCTTCTCTTTGAAGTTTTCATTTTCAGATCTTTATTTAGAATTGATGTCAACGTCTTTTGTGTTTCTACTGCTATTTGTACATCTCCATAACCCTTTTCTCTGTTTGTCTGTTTAAAATGTCTTCTCCAACCAGACTCTAAAAAGGGACCAAATATAATTTGTCTTTGCCTTCTGGTGCCTAAGGGTGTCTGGCACATAACGGGGCCTTGCAAATACTTGTCAGATGAAAAACTGAATGACTGAATGAATAAACAAATAAAAATGAATGAATAACCAAATCCATTCCTAGCCTCCTGTTTCCTGAAGGCACCACTAAGTTATGTTTCCTACCTGGCTCCTGGTGGCATTTGTTTTCTGGAACCCCTGCTATAGGTGATAATTCATTAGAACTGGGATCAGCTGGAGTGTCAGAAAACTCTGAATCACAGTGACTTCATCGGTATAGAAGTTGATTTCTTTCTCATCTGAAAGTTCGGAAGAAAAAGGCAGGGTTTGTGTGGTAATCCACGATATGCTTTTATCTTACTGTGCATGACTTCCATTGCCAGGGGCACTTTAAGACCAAGGATGGTTACTTCAGCTCCAGCCAACACATCTGTATTCCATGCTTCAGAAAGGATGACAAGAGGATGAAGAGCACACTACTTCCCTTTAAGGCCACTGTTAAAGATTGCACACTCTTTCTCTAGCTAGATATCATTGATCAGACCTAAGTTATGTGATCATACTTTGCTGCAAAGGAGGTTGGAAAATGCAGTCTTAATTTGCGTAGCCGCCTAAAAAGTAGGGATTGTATTACTAGAGAAAAATGGAGATTGAGGGACGACATACAATTTTTGTCATAAGAGCCATTTAAGATTTTTGGTTTTGATTTTATCTTTTGGCCATGGAGTGACTGAATCAAATCAGTAATTTAGAGAGCTTGATACGGCACTTGGAAAGGAGATGGGATCGCAGAAAGGAGAGTGAGGCAAGGAGACCAGTAGGAAGTAGTTGTCCATATCCAAACAGAGATGAGGAGGACAGGGACTAGGACTATTCTAGGTGGGTGGAAAGAAGACGGATTTGTGAAGAAACTCTGTGGTCAATTACCCAATGCCTTGTGACTGTGGCTGTGGCATGAGGAAAAAGGAGTCACGAATTAGCCCCCAGTTTCTGACCTGGGGCCCATGGAAATAGGACAGTCATTTACTTATTTGGGGGAAATACAAGAAGAACTCAGAGGGTGAGAACTGTACTGAGAGCACTGAATTTGATTTGGGACTCTTGAAGAGCCAGGCCACCCCCCAGAAGGAAAGTCTTGGGGTCACAGGGGGCAGTCAGTAGGGGCTTGGCAGTTGGTCCAGCTGGAATGAGTACCACAGAGCCAGAAAGCTCCGCTGGAAACAGGAGCTCAGATCTCTGTCCTCTCCCTGGTACTGGGGTCACCACCCTCTTGGTGGGTCCTCATTGTCTTAGGGGCTGCCAACTGATTTTCTGGAGTTTCAAGACAAGAGTAATTCCAAATTCCCTCCAAGTAAGAGAAGCGTATCAGTGTGTGCTAGGAGTCTCGCTGCTGCTACTGCTGCTGCTGCTGTGGCTGCGGCTGCTGGAGAGGGGAGGGGGCTTCCCAAATCCATAGCCAAGCCTCTGGGCGGCATCCTGACTCTGGAGGGAGGAGCTGGGGTGGCTGGGGAGGGGCAGCCACGTGCCAGCTGGCGGTGCCAAGTGTAGGAGCAGCACGCCTGGGGTTCTGCCATGTGTTTGTTTATTTGGTTTGGCTGATGTAAAACACACACACACAGACTCACAGCCTCAGGGCCTGTGTGCAGAGCCCACATTCAATCCTTAACTAAAATCAGAAACAGCACAGGAAAGAAAAGGAAGCCAAAATAGGAGAGTACAACTGGGGAGCAGAGTTCGTTCGTTCGTTCATTCAGCAAATGAATGCCCGATAGTGCAAGGGACCGGGGCTGTAATAAAATTCAGTCCTTGAGGAGCTCAAAGCCTGAGGAGGGGGACAGAGACAAGGACAGAGGCCATCTCAGCGCATAGTGAGAGGTGCTTGATACAGATGATGGTGCATCTCTGATCTGGTCATTTCCTGGATTAAAATCTGCATGCAATTCCCCGTATATCTAACCAGCCTTTCACAGGCCCAACAATACCACCCTTAATCCCAGCCCTGCTCCAAGCTGGGGTGTGCCAAGCAGGGCCAGAATTGCCCTTCTTCTCAGGTCTCCTTCCTCTGAACACTCGTGTTCCCTGTTCGGCAGTTTCTTCCTTCTGTTCTCTGCCACTTCCCCTTAGCCTTGGGTCCACTTGAACCATCTCCGGGGGTGGTCTTCAAAGCCCATCCTTTGGGTCCTCCCTGCATTTCCTTGTTGCCAGCACTTCTCAACAGTCTTCATAGTTCACCTGCCCGCTTCCCCTGTGGCCTCTGAGCCACTCGAGCAGAGACAGATCTTGTCCACATCTCTATCCTGGCAGTTAATCGATGCCTGGCACAGAAACACTCTTAATAAATGCCTGTCCAAATGAACGGACATAATTCAGTGCCACTGTGGATTGCCTCGATGTGCCGCAATTAAAATGTGCTTGGATACTGGAGTTAAATTTTGAACTAGAATTCTGTCACCTCTGACTAGCCATGACTCCTCTCTGAGCCTCAGTTTATTAAGCTGAAGCTGATACTGTTTCATGAGTGTGACTTACATGCAAAAGCTTTTTTTCACCTCCAGTTTTGCCTGGGATTTTCCTGGTTCTAGCACTGAAATTCCTGCATCTCAGGAAGTCCCGAGGAAACTGGGAATAATCTTTCCCAACATATAAGGACTAGGACTAGACAAACCCAATATGCATCCGGATTGCCATATTTCCTAGTGAACTTTGATGGCCATTAACTTGCTCACTTTGACCTTGTGAGATGGTGGGGGAGAACAGGAAGTAATAGTCTTACAGAGCAAATGTCTCTGACTGGAAAACAAGAAGGGTGGGAGGGAAGCAGGGAGAGATGAAGGCTGTGTTTGATGATCTGCTCTGAAAGGCAAGGAGGGAAGCCATTGATTAGCGAGCTTTGTTTGATCTGCTCAAGGATCAAAGGGACAAATACCATATACGAAGATAAAAGTTGACCTGGAAACCCTGCATCCCAGCCTGCTGGGGTGTGAGGCTGCCCTGGATCCACAGGTCATGGAGGACTCTCACAAAAGCCATAGGCAAGACTGCAAACCCACCACTTCCTTAACGTGACCCCTGACTGCTTCCCTACCATTGTGTTGCAAAAGGGCTTCCTTTAGTCTTCTGGGCTTCCCTGGTGGCTCAGAGGTTAAAGTGTCTGCCTGTAGTGCGGGAGACGTGGGTTCAATTCCTGGGTTGGGAAGATCCCCTGGGGAAGGAAATGGCAACCCACTCCAGTATTCTTGCTTGGAGAACCCCATGGACGGAGGAGCCTGGTGGGCTACAGTCCACGGGGTCGCAAAGAGTCGGACACGACTGAGCGACTTCACTGTCACTTTCTTTCACTTAGTCTTCTAGGTCCTTTCTGGGATATGGGAGCTCAAGGTTTTAAGAGGGTTCAGGGCTGTCACTGCAGGGATTCAGGATTACTTTTGGCTTTTGAAGAGCTCTCACAAGTAACTAGATAATGTGCACTGAATACTAGGATTAGGTTGAGCTTGGGGAGCTGAAGGTACACCACTGAAAAGTCCCTAAGCCTATCCTGGGGGCCACAGAAGCAGCTAGCCCCCTGATGTCTCAAGGAATAAAGTGATAGCTGGAAGAATGTTATGCTTTTCTTTAGAGATGTAGGAGAGGAGAAGCACATGCAAAAAGCCAAGGAAGTGGCTGACACCATTGTACATTAAGGACCAGGCAATATTGACTGAATGCCTAATCTGTGCCAAGATCTACATCATCTCAGAGGGTCCTAATGGCATCCAATGGGGTAGGCTCCAGTATTATTCCATGTCACCAAGGAGGAAAATGAGCCTCACAAAATTGAATAACTTGTCTAAGGACAGCTAACGTCTAAAGCCAAGATTTGAACCTAGATCTGCTTATTTGAAAACCTGGCTTGTCACTAGTAGAGGTGTGGTCATATCCATGTTAAATAAATGCCCTTCTGGTCCTGGAGGGACTGGAGGGGTGAGGAGTAGAGGTAGAGAGACCAGCCAGGCACTATTGCAGTGATTTTAGGTAGCTGGTGAAATCTCCCAAGCAAAGGCATGCAAAGATGAAGTTATTTTCTATAAATTTAATTCCTAGTCCACTCTTGGCAGAAGCTGAATCTTAGCTTAGGCATTTCTCCCTCTTTTCCTTCTCTCCATGGCTGAACCTAAGTTCTGTGTGAGGGTGGAGGAGGTTATAGGAGCAGCTGAAGGGGTGAGGACTGGATGGGGATGGGGGAGAGGGGCAGTGGCTCAGACCTATTGATGCAGGTGTCAGTTGGGACATTCAGGCTCTTACGTGGCCTTGGTCATTGATCCACACAGGCCATTGTGTGGCCTTTGCATCTTCTAGACAGCAAGGTCTATTTGGTCCACGGCCTTCAGATGATTCTTTTGGAGGCTCTCTGACCACTATCTATGGGAAATTCAATGGGCCTGAGTTAGCCCTTATCCTAGATGTCCCAAGTAGTTACATCTACTCTTCTGTTCCCTTTCCCTGGTGGGTCACAGGAGAACTCTCCAGGTTGCCTTCTTCCCAGGATGAAAATGGGAAGTAGCACACAGGGTCTCCTCGCTCTCAGAAACCAGAACTAAAGGGAAGAGCTATCACACACACCCTTCCCAACCCTGGGTTCAGTCCAGGCAGGTAGAACACAGGGACCCATCATAGAGACCCACACAGGCATCAGTTCAGTTCAGTTCAGTCGCTCAGTCGTGTCCGACTCTTTGTGACCCCATGAACTGCAGCATGCCAGGCCTCCCTGTCCATCACCAACTCCTGGAGTTCACTCAGATTCACATCTATCGAGTCAGTGATGCCATCCAGCCATCTCATCCTCTGTCGTCCCCTTCTCCTCCTGCCCTCAACCCCTCCCAGCATCAGAGTCTTTTCCAATGAGTCAACTCTTCGCATGAGGTGGCCAAAGTACTGGAGTTTCAGCTTTAGCATCATTCCTTCCAAAGAAATCCCAGGGCTGATCTCCTTCAGAATGGACTGGTTGAATCTCCTTGCAGTCCAAGGGACTCTCAAGAGTCTTCTCCAACACCACAGTTCAAAAGCATCAATTCTTCAGTGCTCAGCCTTCTTCACAGTCCAACTCTCAAATCCATACATGACCACAGGAAAAACCATAGCCTCGACTAGATGGACCTTTGTTGGCAAAGTAATGTCTCTGCTTTTGAATATGCTGTCTAGGTTGCCTTATTAACTTCCTCTCTGACTCTCTGCCAGTTCTCTCAACTTAGTTAAGCTTTATGTTTTCAGTAAATATTCTTTCTAATCTGTTGTTGAGGCTAAGACTTGGGCTGTTGAACCAATAACAAACTTGCTTTACATCTCTTTGCATTGTTGCTATAACTACCTTTCTTTGAGGAAATGGATGCTCAGCCTTTAGTTCTAGTTTTAATGGAAGAAATATCATGGGGTGTATAGAAATAACAATAGGAATAAAAACACTAAGGTTAATATTTCGAATTATTCCTCTGTTAATACATACAGGGTATTTGAGGGTCTGATTAATAACAGTGGCACTGGGGAGAGCAAAGAAGGGAGAAAGCATTAAGAATCAGAATCCAGGACTTTCTTGGTGCAGTGGATAGGAATCCGCTTGCCAATACAGGGGTCACAAGTTGGATTCCTGTTCTGGGAAGATTCCATAATCTGAGGAGTCACTAAGCTCATGTGCCACAACTACTGGGCCCACACTCCAGAGCTCGCAAGCCACAATGAAGAATTGCAGAGAAGCCCGCACAACTTGAGAAAGCCTGCACAAAGCAATGAAGACCCAGCACAGCCAAAAGTAAAGAATAAAATTTTTTTAAAAAAGAATCAGAATCCAAATGTTTTGCTGACTCATGAGATGTGTTACTAGGGTGAGGTAGGAGGTAATAGAAATATTGGCCCTGCTCAGAGGAATCTAGATCCCCAGTGCAGTCTTGGCAGAATAAGTGTCAGGGTGGGAGGGGCTTGCCAGAGAGGCCAAGGAAGCAAGTGTCAAGGCACATCATAGGAAGACTGTGGATGCAGGATTAGGATACAGGATAATTCCAGTACATCCTTGGTGGTCCTGCTTTCCTTAAATCACTGACAGACAAATGTCATGTCAACTTTGATGATGCCCCCAGGCTGCAATACTGGTAAGAAGAGTTGGATTTAGTAACTAACCTCAGATTCCACTAACCAGGGGTAATAATGTTGAGTGGAAATCAGGAGCGGGGGTGTTGCTTGCTTACAGACTTTGTGTTGTTGGTCGAATGTGTGCAGCTGTATGTGAACCCTCCTAAAGCACTCTTCTTAGAGAGAAGCCAATATGTCACATGGAACACTGGCCTGGTGGGTGTGTTTGCAGAAAATGTGATTTGTATCATCACTACTGCCCTTGCTTTCTGATCACTGTTTGACTGTTCTAAGCCTGAATTTCTATGCCTGTTCCTTGCTTGTAGACTAATAGATGCTAGCTTCTGAATCCCTCTTTAGTCCTAGAATTTTGGGGGTGTGTGGCTTTTTCTTTCACCTACAAAGCCTCTTGATGAAGGTAAAAGAAGAGAGTGAAAAAGCTGGCTTAAAACTCAACATTCAAGAAACTAGGATCATGGCATCTGGCCCCATCACTTCATGGCAAATAGATGGGGGAAAAGTGGAAACAGTGACAGATTTCATTTTCTTGGGCTCCAAAGTCACTGCAGATGGTGACTACAGCCATAAGATTAAAAGATACTTGCTCCTTGGAAGAAAAGCTATAACAAAGCTAGACAGCATATTAAAAAACAAACAAACAAAAAAACCAGCTATCATTTTGGAGACAAATGTCCATATAGTCAAAGATGGTTTTTCTAGTAGTCATGTATGGATGTGAGACCTGGACTGTGAAGAAGGCTGAGTGCCCAAGAATTAATACTTTTGAACTATGGTGCTGGAGAAGACTCTTGAGACAGCAAGGAGATCAAACCAGTCAATTCTAAAGGAAATCGATCCTGAATATTCATTGGAAGGACTGAGGCTGAAGCTCTAATACTTTGGCCCTCTGATTTGAAGAGCTGACTTATGGGAAAAGACCATGATGCTGGGAAAGATTGAGGGCAAGAGGAGAAGGATGCAACAAAGGATGAGATGGTTGGATGGCTGATTCAATGGACGTGACTTTGAGCAAACTCAGGGAGATAGTGAAGGACAGGGAAGCCTGGTGTGCTGCAGTTCATGGAGTCTCAAAGAGTCGTACATGACTTAGCAACTGAACAACAACTTCCTGTTTCTCTATTTTCTTTGCTGGCATTGGTGTATTATTTTTATAATGGAAACATTTGCTGGTTGATTAAAGAGAAGATCTCAAGTGAAATGGCAGCAAATAAGTGAGACATTGCTTTACAAAGGGAATATCTTAAAGGCTTGATGTCTGTGGCTTCAGGTGGTCTGGAGATGGAGGCTCAAGTCCTGGTCTCATGGAAACTGGAAATCTTGTTTGACTTACTGATTTATCTTCAGTTATGCCCAGTATTAGCAGAGATGTGGCACTCTTGGCTGCTCACAAGTGCCTTTGAAGTTGGTATAGTATATTGTTAACTTTTAACAACATCCTTTTGATTAGGTGAGGGGGTGGTGGTTAGTATTCTCCTCATTTTACATCAAAGAACACTGAGGCCTAAAGAGGCAACACATTGCTTGCGGGAGGCCCTGCCATCAGTCTCAGTTACTTATTCATTTTTTCACCTCAAATATTGCCATGTGCCTAGAGTATGGCCAAACTCTAGGTTAGGTACTCACAGTACCAAAACAAACAAGATCCAGAACTGAACACAGTTTCTTATACTCTAAGAGAGAAGACAGATGCACAAAAGATCATTATAAGCCATCTACTGTACTCAAAAAAAAAATTATTTATGGAGAACTTGTTACTGGAGATATAGCAGCAAGCATGTCAAAGCTGATACTATCATGTTCAGAAGTAAATAAGTATATATAATATATTAGGTGGTCGTAAGTGCTACAAAGAAATGCCAGTGAGAAAAAGGGACAGAATGTGACAGGGGTGGGACTATGACATTTTAAATAACAACTAGAGAAGTCTTCTCAGTGAGGTTGCAGTTGAGAGAGAACCAAATAAAAGGAAGGAATAAATCCCAGGAGTCCTGGAGGGAGGACCATTAAGTGCGAAGATCCTGTGGCAGGAACAGGCTT
This sequence comes from Ovis canadensis, assembly GCF_042477335.2. NCBI lineage: Eukaryota > Metazoa > Chordata > Mammalia > Artiodactyla > Bovidae > Ovis > Ovis canadensis. The sequence continues at coordinate 44,728,480 of NC_091259.1, forward strand.
GATGTGTTCAAGGAGCAGCAGGAGAGGCGGTGGGACTAGAGAGGAATGGACAGGGGAGGAGGAGGTAAGAGATGAAAACAGACTGAGCAGAGGGCCCCGGCATGGAGTTCCTGCAGGCATGGAGTTCCTGCAGGCATGGCAAGGACTTTGGGGTTTTTATTTTCATCTTTTAAATTTTTTAGTAAGATGGGAAGCCACTTTTTGGTTTTGAGCAAAGAAATGATGTGATTTAATCATGTTGTGACAGGATTACCTTTATTATTGGGTTGAGGAATAGACCGTAGAGGTCAAGACAAGAAGTATGGTGACCAGTACGGAGACTGGCCCAAGTTGCAAATGAGCCAGAGGACAGGTAAGTTGTGACTCTGTACCAGACTGGTAGTCATGGAGCTGGTGATGGGATTTGGGACATAGTTTTACTAAATTTGCTCTTTTTGGGGTACTGGCTGTGAGGAGAAGAGAGAACTACATGGGGATGTGGGGCACCAAGGAAAGGTGCTGTCACTGGTCAAGTTCTCTGGGAGACAGATTCTGAGTCTCTGATATTTGGGTGCATAATGCTTTTGGGGGAGTGTTTTCAGGGACAATACCTGTGAGAGAGTAAAAAAAGATGGAGAGAGGGAGACTTGCGCTGTGATGCAGCTGCAATAGAGGCCTTAGCTGATCCCATGGAAAGTTCTGGAATGGGGATAACTCTTTATTATTACCCATTTGAGGCAAGGAGACTGCCCCTTTATACTCCACATCATTGGATGCTAGCTGTCCCCAGGGAGGCGGGATTCAACGCTGCCTCTGGCTGAACAAACAATTTCTAAGCCAAGAGCAGCCAATACTTCCAGCAGCTGGTGGAGTATGTATCTCCATCCTGAAGGGAAACCTGGGTGACAAACCACACTGTCCGCTACAGGTGCCCACTCCAGGCTGGTGGGGGCAGGTCAGAGAGGACTTCTCAGAAGAGATGATACTGGAGTGATTTTAAAAGACCCCATGGTATTCTTCTCAGTCATGTGATTTTGATCATGCAAGAGAAGGTGTTTGAAGAAGAGCCAAACTCAATTTGGTTACCAAAACTGGCTTATTTACACTCATTTGTGAAATTTTTACTAGGCCATTACATGTATATATATCATATATGTTATATATATATATATGTTTAATCTATTAATTCAAAGCATGTAGCTATTTTCAAAGGCAAAATTACCATTTCAACTGGTTTAAATTCCTGGCAACTAAACATTCCTCAATGAACAGGATTTTCTAACATGCTAATTTGTAGCTATTTGCTACAATTTTGAATGTTTCCTCTAGATTTTTCTACAGAGGAGTTGGAGAGTGGCTGGCATCAAGATCTGTAGAATAGTCTATTAATGTATTTAAAGGATATTTATGAAAATTATTCTCACCCTTCTGAGAGGAAAATATCAGATTTGGGCTCTAGAAGCCAGCAGATTATATTGTAAAGATTGCCTTCCCATGTATGCGTGCATGCCTGCATGCTAAGTCACTTCAGTTGTGTCCAACTCTTTGTGACACTATGGAGAGTAGCCCGCCAGGCCACTGTCCTTGTGATTCTCCAGGCAAGAGAGCTGAAGTGAGTTGCCAGCCCTCCTCCAGGGGGTCTGTCCGCCCCAAGGATTGAATCCGTGTCTCTTACATCCCCTTTATTGGCAGGTAGTTTCTTTACCATGTATAAGTAAGCACATATATGTGTGTGGTTATGTACTTGTATCTTTACGTGTACACTTGTATATGTAGGCAAGTATGATGAGTATGAAGAAACAAGTGTGCATGAATGTTTTGGTGTGTTTTAGTTCTCATGAAAGTCTGCATGTCTTGGGGAATGTTTATAATGCGTGTATTTTCTTGGGAGTGATTTGGGTGTGTGCATAATATAGAAGTGTGCGTGCGTGTGTAATATATGCATGAGAGTGAACGTGTGTGGGCACGTCAAGAATTCTTCTGCTACATGAGGTAATCAGATCTCATGGTTCCAAGGCAGAAATACAAATGCCAAGGTCAGGTTTCTTGCCTGCAGCAACTTTCCCATAGTGATCCTGCTCCAAACATTTTCCTTAGGGGTTCCTCCAGTTTTTTCCTCTCTTCCCACCAGGGGTCAATGCCCAAAGGGGCCTCAGGCAGCTTCCTTGCCTTTAGAGCTGACTCTCTGATGTCCGCCCCAGGATCTTTGGCTGAGGCAGTCCTGTCATGTTAGACCCTCTGCTGTCACTGCCAAAGTGACAATTGATGATCAGAACTGGGGCTGCCCAGAAACCCAACTTGTCAGGGCTCTTTGATCTGCCCGGCCTTGGGGTGGAGCAGAGCCTGGCACAAGCGCCTTTGATGGGACTGGCCAATAAGGGAGCGGAGGCTGGCCCTGCCTCATCCCAGCAGTCCTTGATGCCCATCCCTCCTCCCAAGGATCAGCCTATACAAGCAGGCACGTGCAGTAGAAGCCAGTCACGCTACTGCCTGTACCTCAGCCCCTGGAAAGTCATCTCTGAGTGTTTGGCCTGGTGATACTTGTGTCTTGGGAATGCAGAAGCCCATTCTTAGAAACCTTGCACTTTAAATCAACCAGTATTTACAGAGCATTTACAGAGTCGGCAGGGAAAAATCGTTACACACACAGCCTGTCAAATCAGAAAACTTGGATTAAACATGGCTACTTATTAATTGTTTCAACTTGGGTGTGCCCTCTGTGTCTTTATTTTCTCATCTCTTATGGAGCTGTTGTAAGGGCCAAACTAGACAGTGCAAATAAAGCACTTACTAAGATACCTATCAAGCCTGCATAGACGTTTGTTATTATCATTGCAGGAGATTGTGGTCCAGTGGTGAAGACACATATACTCCTAAAATTGTATGACCTGGGTTGAAATCCCAGCTCCATATCCTGGTTGCATCCTATGATCCTGATAGGATAATTAGGAGGATTAAATGAGCTCAGTTCAGTTCATTTCAGTCACTCAGTCGTGTCCGACTCTTTGCAACCCCATGAATCACAGCACACCAGGCCTCCCTGTCCATCACCAACTCCCGGACATGAGTTTAGTCCAACTCATGTCCATCAAGTCGGTGATGCCATCCAGCCATCTCATCCTCTGGCACCCCCTTCTCCTTCTGCCCCCAATCCCTCCCAGCATCAGAGTCTTTTCTAATGAGTCAACTCTTTGCATCAGGTGGCCGAAGTATTGGAGTTTCAGCTTCAACATCAGTCCATCCAATGAACACCCAGGACTGAGCTCTTTTAGGATGGACTGGTTGGATCTCATTGCAGTCAAAGGGACTCTCAAGAGTCTTCTCCAATACCACAGTTCAAAACCATCAATTCTTCTGTGCTCAGCTTTCTTTATAGTCCAACTCTCACATCCATACACGACCACGGGAAAAACCATAGCCTTGACTAGACCGACCTTTGTTGGCAAAGTAATGTCTCTGCTTTTCAATATGCTATCTAGGTTGGTCATAACTTTCCTTCCAAGGAGTAAGCGTCTTTTAATTTCATGGCTGCAATCACCAGCTGCAGTGATTTTGGAGCCCCCCCAAATAAAGTCAGCCACTGTTTCCACCGTTTCCCCATCTATCTGCCATGAAGTGATGGGACCAGATGCCATGATCTTCGTTTTCTGAATGTTGAGCTTTAAGCCAACTTTTTCACTCTCCTCTTTCACTTTCATCAAGAGGCTCTTTAGTTCCTCTTCACTGTCTGCCATAAGGGTGGTGTCATCTGCATATGTGAAGTTATTGATATTTCTCCCAGCAATCATGATTCCAGCTTGTGCTTCTTCCAGCCCAGCGTTTCTCATGATGTACTCTGCGTATAAGTTAAATAAGCAGGGTGACAATATACAGCCTTGACATACTCCTTTTCCTATTTGGAACCAGTCTGTTGTTCCATGTCCAGTTCTAACTGTTGCTTCCTGACCTGCATATAGGTTTCTCAGGAGGCAGGTCAGGTGGTCTGGTATTCCCATCTCCTTCAGTATTTTCCACAGTTTATTGTGATCCACACAGTCAAAGGCTTTGGCATAGTCAATAAAGCAGAAATATATGTTTCTCTGGGACTCTTGCTTTTTTGATGATCCAGCGGATGTTGGCAATTTGATCTCTGGTTCCTCTGCCTTTTCTAAATCCAACTTGAACATCTGGAATTTCATGGTTCACGTACTGCTGAAGCCTGTCTTGGAGAATTTTGAGCATTACTTTACTAGCGTGTGAGACGAGTGCAATTGTGCGGTAGTTGGAGCATTCTTTGGCATTGCCTTTCTTTGGGATTGGAATGAAAACTGACCTGTTCCAGTCCTGTGGCCACTGCTGAGTTTTCCAAATTTGCTGGCATATTGAGTGTAGCACTTTCACAGCATCATATTTCAGGATTTGAAATAGCTCCACTGGAATTCCATCACCTCCACTAGCTTTGTTTGTAGTGATGCTTCCTAAGGCCCACTTGACTTCACATTCCAGGATGTCTGGCTCTAGGTGAGTGATCAAATGCCTAAAAGAGCATTTGGCCTAGAGGATATGCTCCACAGAAATTAGTTTTTAATAATTTGGTACAAGGGCCAACGTGGAAAGGGTGTATGAAGTCCTTTGCCTACCTCTGGGATAAATCATCAATATTTTTTCTTCTTTATTTCCCTGAGATTGTATCTACTTTTATAATTTAAACTGTCACTCCCTGACTCTCAAAATTCTGAATCAATCATGTCACTCCTCAGCTTAAATTTCTTTAAGCTGGATTCCATATCCAGGAGGTATTCCAAACCACATAGAGGGCATCCTAGGCTCTGTACCACCTACCCTCTGTTCACCTCCTCAGAATCATAACTCATGACTCCTCCTCTCTTCACTTCTCATGCCTTCAACTCCCACAGCTATCTGCTAGTCACAACAAAGTAGGCTTGTGTTCATCTTTATGAGCTTGTCATTGCTCTCCCCTCTTCCAAAAATGCCCTTTCCTCCACTGTTGGCCTGTAAACACCTTTTATTCTCACATCTCAAGACCCTTCCTATACAAAGACTTATATTTAAGATCCCTTCTATACATAGCCTTTTTTGATCATTTCCCACATAGTAGAACTGGCCATTACTTTCATGCTCCCTGCCTTGATCTAGGACTTGTCTTGGTTCCTGCGACACAGCAGGGCACTTACTGTTCTACTCCTTTTACAGACTATATGCTTCTTGAGTGGGACCCTGAGCTAGTCCCTTCTGGATTACCAGTCAACACTGTGTCTTCACAAGACACTGAGTAGAGTGCCTGCCACACGGTAGACACTCAGTGAATATCTCCTCAGTGGATCCCTTCAGTTTCTTTCCATCTCTCTCTCATCTTTCAGGGCCAGGAATCTCTTGGACATCCTCCTCTGGAGTCTTTGGCTCCTCAAGCTCAGCTAATTCACGATCATTTTTGCCACATTTCCTCAAGCTGCTCTTTCTTAATGCAATGGGTGTTACCATCCATTCACCCAACCTTCTAATATGGAAACTGGAGAGTCACCTTTGAAGGCCTTGGTTACGGTCCCTACAACACACTCCAAATCATCACGAGGACTTACTGATTTGACCACGTACATGTATTTTCCCTTTTTCCTTTCCCTTTGCCTCTCCACTTCCTCTCTGTGAAGGGTTCATCTCTTGTGGTGGTAAATCCCACCACATTCCTACAGAACTTAAAATATTTCCCATCATTTCCAGGATAGCATTCAAACTCCTGGGCATCACTCATCATCACCCCAGGATCTGACCTCCACCTCTCTTTCTACAGTCAATTCTCCCATTGTATCCAGTGCTCTTGCTATGCCTGACCACTCACCCTTCCAGAATATGCCAAATTATGTCCCCCACTCTCTCACTAGACAGTTATTCCTGTGTTACGTGGAATTTCTTTTCCCTACCACATCCCTCCACTCCAATATACCTTCTGTCCCTTGAAGCCCAGCACAAATGCCACAGTGTGACAGACACTTTTCCAGATTCCTCCTTTATACCCTCCTAGCTCCTCCCTCTGCCACCATGCAGAATCTCTCCTGGGGGTTTTTCACAGCACTTAATAATTCAATGGCCATGCTATATTACTTATTCATTTCTTTTAAATGTGTTTATCCCCCTGTCTATACTATCAACTCTTTGAGGACAACTGTGTGAACTTAGCTTAATAATTCCCTCAGAATCTCAGATTCTTCATCTACAAAATGAGGCGGAACATTTAATGCAAAGATGGGTTCAATAAAGGACAGAAATGGTATGGACCTAACAGAAGCAGAAGATATTAAGAAGAGGTGGCAAGAGTACCTGTAAGAACTATACAAAAAATATTTTCATGACCCAGATAATCACGATGGTGTGATCACTCACCTAGAGCCAGACATCCTGGAATGTGAAGTCAAGTGGGCCTTAGGAAGCATCACTACAAACAAAGCTAGTGGAAGTGATGGAATTCCAGTGGAGCTATTTCAAATCCTGAAAGATGATGCTGTGAAAGTGCTACACTCAATATGCCAGCAAATTTGGAAAACTCAGCAGTGGCCACAGGACTGGAAAAGGTCAGTTTTCATTCCAATCCCAAAGAAAGGCAATGCCAAAGAATGCTCCAACTACCGCACAATTGCACTCGTCTCACACGCTAGTAAAGTAATGCTCAAAATTCTCCAAGACAGGCTTCAGCAGTACGTGAACCATGAAATTCCAGATGTTCAAGTTGGATTTAGAAAAGGCAGAGGAACCAGAGATCAAATTGCCAACATCCGCTGGATCATCAAAAAAGCAAGAGAGTTCCAGAGAAACATCTATTTCTGCTTTATTGACTATGTCAAAGCCTTTGACTATGTGGATCACAATAAACTGTGGAGAATTCTTCAAGAGATGGGAATACCAGACCATCTGTCCTGCCTCTTGAGTAATCTGTATGCAGGTCAGGAAGCAACAGTTAGAACTGGACATGGAACAACAGACTGGTTCCAAATAGGAAAAGGAGTATCTCAAGGCTGTATATTGTCACCCTGCTTATTTAACTTATACGCAGAGTACATCATGAGAAACGCTGGGCTGGAAGAAGCACAAGCTGGAATCATGATTGCTGGGAGAAATATCAATAACTTCACATATGCAGATGACACCACCCTTATGGCAGACAGTGAAGAGGAACTAAAGAGCCTCTTGATGAAAGTGAAAGAGGAGAGTGAAAAAGTTGGCTTAAAGCTCAACATTCAGAAAACGAAGATCATGGCATCTGGTCCCATCACTTCATGGCAGATAGATGGGGAAACGGTGGAAACAGTGGCTGACTTTATTTGGGGGGGCTCCAAAATCACTGCAGCTGGTGATTGCAGCCATGAAATTAAAAGACGCTTACTCCTTGGAAGGAAAGTTATGACCAACCTAGATAGCATATTGAAAAGCAGAGACATTACTTTGCCAACAAAGGTCGGTCTAGTCAAGGCTATGGTTTTTCCCGTGGTCGTGTATGGATGTGAGAGTTGGACTATAAAGAAAGCTGAGCACAGAAGAATTGATGGTTTTGAACTGTGGTATTGGAGAAGACTCTTGAGAGTCCCTTTGACTACAAGGAGATCCAACCAGTCCATCCTAAAAGAGCTCAGTCCTGGGTGTTCATTGAAAGGACTGATGCTAATGCTGAAACTCCAATACTTTGGCCACCAGATGCGAAGAGCTGATTCATTTGAAAAGAAAAGTTGAGGGCAGGAGGAGAAGGGGGTGACAGAGGATGAGATAGCTGGATGGCATCACTGACTCAATGGACATGGGTTTGGGTGGACTCAGGGAGTTGGTGATAGACAGGGAGGCCTGGCGTGCTGTGGTTCACGGGGCCGCAAAGAGTTGGACACGACTGAGCAACTGAACTGAACTGAACTGAGAGACATTTCTGGTTGTCACAAAAGGAGGGGGTGCTGCTGGCATCTAAAGGTGGAGCCCAGGATTAGCCACCCATGACAAAGAATTCTCAAGCCAAAAATGTCAATAATGCCGAGGCTGAGAAACTATGATCTAATCTGGTAAATCTGAAGTTTCCATAGGTTTGAGTATCAACTCAGTTGAAAAGGGTTTAACCATGTTAGTTGGTCTGTATGCCAACGTTTAAAAAAATCTAACTCTGTTTTCTCCTGCTGACACCGCCATCAAGGTGTGAGGAGTTTATATCTGTGACAGAATAGTTCATTTGTTCTATGTATTCAAAGATCATGCATAGTTTAGTCTGAACATTATGGGAAACATAAGGAAGTGCCAAATCTGTACCTGTAGGTATATTCATATATATTTCATTCCATTGTAACCCAGATAACTACCCTCACATTACAGATGAAGAGCTTGAGACTCAGAGAAATCATTTGGCTTACAAATCACACAGCTGGTAAGTGACAACTCAGTGCCTATCATCCCAAATGAGAATATATGTCTTTAAGCTCATTAGTACTTTCTAAGATATGCAAGGAAAACTTCTGAATCATTAATGATAGCTAATGAGGTGAGGAGGGTAATTAGCATTTGCCATATCTATACATGGCAACCCACTGCAGTATTCTTGCCTGGGAAATCCCATGGACAGAGGAGACGGGCGGGCTACAGTCCATAGTATCGCCAAAGCATTGGACACGACTGAAGCAACTTAACCACATATATCTATATTATTAGAATTTTCAGTAAGCATATATTACTTTCATTTGAAAACTAATACATTTTATAAGACCCAATTAAACAAATCATTGACATTTTTCTCATATTAATTTTAGGATTCATCCTTGACAAAACTGTAAACTAGCAGATGGTCTCTGATGCATGTACCCATTCTCTTGCTTTTAACCCAATTTCCTACCAGTGTCCTTATGCCAAAATATGTTTACCTACCTAGATATCAGAAAAGATGTTATAGTTATTCACATTAAGATTTAATATGCTTTTATCTCATGGTGTTCATTGAGCATAGGATAGTATCCTAGGTCAAAAGAATGACTGTGTTTATCTCTAGTATCAGAAGGGTAGAAGAGGTTTGGGGGCAAGACTTTTCTTCTTTTGTGGTCCTGCAACCACCTGCCCAGACAGTTCTTAAAGAGAGGATCTGCCTTGTGAGCCCACTGCCAAGAATGGCACACTTACTGGGCAATGGGGCACTGCCCTAAGTGGTGTACCAATGCCAGCACATGTGTGAGGCTACTTGTCATAGAAGAACAATGCCCAGACTCCCCTTTCTGGCATCCGAGGGTCCCCAACACAGACCTCTCCTCCAGCTTTATCTCCAGTGAACTACATTCATATGCCTGACACCTCATCCCATTTGCCCTTCTCAAATGCCACCTCTTCTATGAAGTTCCTCTTGGTTTTTCCAATGAGATGGAGCCACTGCTTCCTTTGTCTCTTCCCCTTTACCTTTGGATGTGTATTCAACCCTCCTCCCTACCCTGCACACCCTACATTTACTAAACTACTGAATTTCTTAGGGAAAATGTTCTACATTACACATTATTATATTTGTGGTAGACAGCCTACCACATAGTAGGTTTTGATACACATTATTTTTCCCCTTTATTATACACAAATCAAAGAGAATCTACAATTCCCTCAACCCAAATTTCCCTGCTTTAGAAAAGATAAAGTTGTATGGGAACTTTACAAATGGGAACAGCCACCTAGCTGACAGTGGAAATAAATTTGGTATTCCCCCAAGCAGAGCCTGAGATAAAGATTTATTTTTAGAAATTGTAAGGAGATTGTTTCAGTAAGGAGGGATTGGGGAAGAAAAGTCAATAAATGGATGTATTGTTGTTGAAGCTGTCTCTTTGGGTATTAGGAGCTATATTCCACTGGAAGCTTCAGAATGCCTCCCAGCATGACTCATCTGCAGGATAGGATGCTGGGGATTTATCTCCCAGCTCCTGTGTCCTCTCTGATGAGATTTTCTTCCTTGAGGTCATTAACTCCCCTGTAAAGCTCTGTACTATAAAGTCAATTTACTTCTCATGGAGCTAGTGAGGACCCCAGATCAGAAAATGAAAAGACGTACAGTGCATGGTTGAGATGGGACCTGACTCATTTGAGGTGAGTCTGAGTTTGCATGAAGCATCCATGGAAAATGTGGCTGAGGAGGGTTTAGAGGATGTGACTTGAGGGACTGTCTTTGGTTGAGATTCCAAGGTATAGACTTCACGTGGAAACATACCAGTTTATTGAAAAGTGTCCTGAAGAACAAGAACTGAGGTAGTGAGGGAAGCAGAACTGAGCAGAAGCGGAGGGTGAATGCTAATGCACTTGCAATCAAGGCTTCTGCTGATCTTAGAACGATCTCTGGAGCTGAGACGGCCCTTCAGAGATGTTCTGAATCGAGACAGGGTGCCTCAACCTTGGTTCTCATATAGCAACTAGTAATTGCATGAGTGCTGCCCCAGAAAAATGATGAACTAGGCTTCCCTTCAGCAGATGGCAATTCCAAGAAAGGGTCTCAGTGGAAGTCATCAGCAGGTGACCCTTTTAGCTGCTGGGGGAAGGAGTGCTTTGGTTATGGAGCAGGGATCTAGGTGGTGCCCACAGAACCCACTGAAGGCACTGAAGTCATTGTAGAGTCCATCCTTGGCACAGTTCCGGTCAACTTGCATCTCCCATTACCTCCATGTCAACTGAGCCTCCAAAGTGTTTTCTAGCTTAAAATTCCAAAACCATTTAATTCCGAAGGCTTAGTTGAAAAAACTCCCATCACCACTGTATTTTTAAATTGATTTTTGTCATCTCCCTCTCCTCTGACTTCTTCTAGATTTCCCTCCCTCTTGGTCAGCATCACAGTTGCTCAGTGTCTCTGTTCCTTTTGCTTATCTAGACTTTCATCTTGAGGAATCCTTGCTCTTATCAGGCTTTAGATGCTGCCATTGTCCATTCACCACTTCCACTGGTGCAGAAAAATCAAAAGACACCCTTGTGAATCCTCTGGGTTCTAGCCGCATGCTTCAGCTTTGCATGCATGCTAAGTTGCTTCAGTCATGTCCAACTGTTTGTGACTCTATAGGCTATAACTCACCAGACTCCTCTGTCCATGGGATTCTCCAAGCAAAAATACTAGAGTGGGTTGCTGTGCCCTCCTCCAGGGATCAAACCAACATCTCTTATGTCTCCTGCACTGGCAGGCAAGTTCTTTACCACTAGCACCACCTGGGAAGCTTCAGCTTTAGCAGAACACTTATTTTGTTTCTCTCTAGTAATGTTATTTCCCAGAGAACTGAAACTGTAACCCAGCAGAACCTAAGATCTCAGGGACAAAAGACAAATTTTGCAGATAAGTAAGGGGGGGGGGGGGGCAATCCTACTTTTACCATTTGGCCCCTATACTTTTACTTTACAGCTACTGGAGATTGTAATAGGTTCAATAATGGCCCTAAAAGATATCACAAGGCAGTGCAAATGTTACCTCTTAGGCAATATTTGAAAAATTACATATGTGTGTGTGTATGTGCACGCGTGCATGTGTATGTGTGTATTGGTCTCTGTTTTCAATTCCTGGCAAACAGCTTCTAAAACCCATGTGATTTCTTAAGTAATAAGAACACTAGAAACATCTCTTGCCCTAATATTTATCTTGGAACCTATTCCTGATACAGCGCTCCTAACAACCCTTATAATTTCTTAAGTGATAAGAGCAATAAGAGAACCTTTTTTTCTCATGAGGTGACTCTATGAGTCACCTGGGTGGGCTCCTGGATGACTTATGTATGGGGCCTGATCACCAGAAAGACCAAGTCATGATTACAAGCTTGGAATTTTCAGCCCTTAGCCCCCTTCTCCAGAGAGGAGAAGAGCTGGAAATGGAGTGAATAACTGATCATACCTATGTGAGGAAGCTCCATGAAATCCCACTAGTAAGCAGTTCAGAGAGCTTCCAAATTGGTGAACACATCCACACTGGGAAGATAATACACCCAAATCACAGGGACAGAAGCTCCAATGTTCAGGACTCTCCTAGACTTTAGGTATCTCTTCACCTGGCTGTTCATACCCACCCTTTAATCATACCCTTAATAAGCTGGTAAACCTAAGAAGTAAGTATTTCCATGAGTTTTGCGAGCGGCTCTAACAAATTAATCAAACCCAAAGAGGGGATCATTGGAGCCTCCAATCTATAGCTGGTTAATCAGAAGCTCAGATGATAACCTGGGCTTGTGATTGGCATCTGAAGTACGTGTGGAGTGGGGTGGCAGGGGTGGTCTGTGGGACTAAGCCTTTAACCTATGTGATGTGATGTTATCTCCAGGTAGAGAGTGTCAGAACTGAGTGAAAACATAGGACACCCAGCTGGTATCACAGAGAATTGCTTGTTCTCCACACATTTGGTGTGAAAAACCCCCTCATGTTTGGTAACCAGAAGTGAAGAAGTGTTCGGTGAGAGTAGTAAAGAAGCCTCATTGGAAGAAATATATGCTAGGGAAAAACTGTTTTTTTCAACACAGGTTAATTATTTTTTATGGGAAAAGTGTATTTGCAGATATGATTAAATTAAAGATCTTGAGATGGGGAGATTGCCCTGAATGCTCTGGGTGGGCCCTGAGTGCAATCATAATTGTTTTTACAAGAGAGTGGCAGAGGGAAAAGAGATACAGACAAAAGAGGGGACAATGAGAGGATGGTGGCAGAGACAGGAAGATGTGGCCACAAGCCAAGGGTTGCTGGCAGCCACCAGAAGCAGGGAGAGGCAAGATTCAGCTCTGGAGTCTCTGGAAGGAGTCTGACCTTACCACCACTTTGATTTTGGCTGGTTGATACTGAATTCAGGCTCCTGGCCTCTAGAGTTGTGACAGAATGAATTCTGCTATTTTTAAGTCACCGAGTTTTTGGCAATTTGTTACAGTAGCCTCAGGAAACAGATACAGGGATGTTGTGCAAATACATCACTCTTTGGTTTATTCTTACACCACATACTAGAAAAGAACAACCTAACATCTCAGGGTTTCACTCCAAACTGGTGTCTTGCTGAGTTTTTAACGGACCATTCGATTGTTTCAGTTGACCTAAATTCTCTGATTCTGTCTGTAAAATAGATATTTACAGACATCTCAGCAATAGCATTTCTGAGCCCACCAGATCTAAGGCAATGAGAACTGGTATGAATTTACATGCTCATGCTCAGTAGCTCAGTCATGTCCAACTCTTTGAGACCTCATGGAAGCCCACCAGGCTTCTCTGTCCATGGAATTTTCCAGGCAAGAATACTGGAGTGGGTTGCCATTTCCTACTCCAGGTGTGAATTTACATTAGGTCCCTCTTCTCCAAGATGCAGAACAACTTTGTTAAAGGGAGACAAATGGTAAATAAGATATTAAGCCACAATCTATCCTCTACTTCTTGTACTTTTTCTGCAGAATTCTCAGATCAAGTAGATTTCTCATTTTTAGTTATAAGAATATGCCTGATGGTAGTTGCTTTAGTTATAGAACTTTACACTTTTCATATGTTCTATTCTCCACCCAGATGTCATGCTGAATTAAGAAGTAAAAACATCTGAATATCAGCAGGACCTTTTGTTTTCTCCTTTTCTTTTTCTTTTTTTTTCCCTCCAGTGTGGAAGGATCATTATAGCTTAAATCTTCCTCTGCAAAGCGAAATGAGTCCATCAGTTCTTCCACCCGACAGAGCCTGGGCCTGTCTTCCTCTCTGTAGCTCAGAGCCCATGTCCTTCTTGGCAGGAAGAAAAAGAAAGGCTATTGAGTACTTTATTCTCCGTCTGTTTGATAAAAAAGCATGTTTGTTTTTGTTCATAGATTTAAAGCCCAAAATGGGCCAGTCCTGTAAATAAAACATGGGCTCTCATTTGAAAAATTTATTACAAGGAATTTTGTTTATGATTTCATCTTCTCCAGTAATAATTAATTAGAGGTCTTCTCTGGCCCCCAAAGACCAACCATCATTCAGACTCTACGGAAGGATGATCCAACACAGCCTCTCTCGGTCTCTCATCCACAGCCAAAGGAGCCGTCTCAATGTGCTAGCACATTAGCCTGCATTGGGGAAGTTGAGTTGATGATGGAACTCACCTGTTCACGTGTCTGGGCCATATTTACTAAGTCTGTATGTGACACTGAGGATGGAGAACACTGTCAGGAAACTTTTCCTTGAAACTATCCTGATAGCTTATAAGCACCATGCTCCTCCTCCCTCCTCAACTGCTGAGAATGGAAGGTTATTCAAACTGGTTGGTTTAACAAAGGCAAGGCACACAACCCACATATACGCCATCATACAGGTGATAATAATGGCTGAAATTTAGTGAACGTATTCTATGTGTTGGACCCTAGTCTGAGAGAATTCTACACGAATCATCTCAGTCCGTAAAACAACTGTTTCAGTCAGGGTAGACTGAATTATGCTGTGGTAACAAATGACCCCTGAATCTTCATGGTTTTCAAGGACAAGGTTATTTTTCTCTCTTGCTACAGGTCCACTGCAGGTTGGTGGGGGCTCTGACCATGTTGCTCTCACTCTGGGACCCCGGCAGCCAAGCAGGTAATATTTAGAACATGGCCTTTGTGGCAGAGCACAAGAATATCCCAGAGGATTTCACATCAGTAATTGACACTCATCATTTCAGTTCACAACTTATTGGCCAAAACTAACCGTATGACCCTTCCTCTTACAAAGGGTTCAGGAGGTGCAATTTACTGTGTGACCCAAAAATGGGGAATGAATTGGGGTGGCAACCAGAAATATTTACTGAATAGAATTAGTAACCATACAACAACCTTAAAAGGCTTTTAATTCTCACCCGCTACCGTCACTTTATAGGTTTATAGATAGTAGATTAGAAGACTGAGGAATAGAAAGTATATGTAACTTTCTTGGGGTGATGCATCTAATACGTGGGGGCAGTAAGGCTTACAAGGTGGCGCAGTGGTAAAGAATCTGTCTGCTAATACAGGAGACACCAGAGATGCAGGATTGATCCCTGGGTTGGGAAGATCCCCTAGAGGAGGAAGTGGCAACCCACTCCAGTATTCTTGCCTGGGAAATTCCATGGGCAGGGGAGACTGAAAGGCTAAAGTCCATGAGGTCGCAAAGAGTTGGACATGACTGAGTGGAGCACAGCAAAGATTCGGACTCAGGAAACCTGACAACCCCTCCCCCGACCCCCACATGTTCACTCAGCCTTGTGCACGCACATACTTAACCTTACACACTCACTCACATCTTGGGGTGCCAATTTAGTGGGTCCAGAGCCATTAAGTCACTGTTTCTTTCATATGAATCCTAGAGGTGAGGGTGAGCCAAAGTCCTTAGAGAGAATTGAAGGTCACATCAGAGGACTGTTTAATCACTAAGTCCAAAAGGCAAGGTCAAGGCCAAGAAAAAGAAAGAAACTAAAAGTCAAAGGTCAAGAACAAGAAAGGGGAATATGGTTGGCAATAGAGAGAGGTTGGTCCTGTGATGGATGTCAATCACAAGAGAAGCTTTTGTGATTTTTTTTTTGTGTGTGATGCAAGTGCCTGACTTAAGCTTTGATTGTTGAGACATCCACTTCAAAGAGGCATGCACTCTAAGGATGGCTATCTTAAATAAACACCTTGCCAGCCACAGGACTTAAACATAGGATGCCTCCCTGGACCGAGGCTCCTTTGTTCTAGAGATCTTGGTTGATTTCAATGACTAGTCATTTGGGTCACTTGTTTTTCCCTCCTCCAGGGTTTTACGTTCCTGCTCTTATGTTTTAAATTAACCGGTATAGAGTGAGTCCATGAAACCTTTAGCACCCCACCCTCAACCCCAATAAAAGCAGAACCCCAGGGCTGCATGCTCTTTCTCTACTTGTAGCCTCACTGTGTGGCCCCAGGGGTGCTCTGTAATTTCCAGGTCTTGTAAATAATAAACCCCTGCATACTTTTTTTCAAGGTTTCTTGATGGTTATTGCTGAAGGGCATCTTATAACTTTAATAAGAACCACAGGCCTGGTTCAGTCATATCACTGGTTATTGATAGGCTGAAACTGATGTGAAACAATTGGCATAATCAGCAGGACTGCAAAGTTTTTCTTGCAATTAACTGAGGCTAATGCCCTTTATCTGCAAGCTGCTTCAGTTCAGTTCAGTCCAGTTCAGTCACTCAGTCATGTCCAGTTCTTTGCAACCCCATGGACTGCAGCACGCCAGGCTTCCCTGTCCATCATCAGCTCCCTGAGTTTGTTCAGACTCATGTCCATTGAGTCAGTGAGGCCATCCATCCATCTCAAGTACTTACTAACCACCTAACTCAGTTCTTATATGGGGAAGGTGCACTGCTTGCTGGAGGTCTGTTGTGCTGCTTATGTGCTTCTGCATATTGCCTGTGTCGTGTGTTGCTTGTGGTATCCAACCTAAAAGGTCATGGCTTCCATAATAATCCAATGATCTCCCCAGAGCAGCATGATCAAGACCATAGGATCTAGTAAGAAGGTTAGATCATTAATTATAAAGGCCTTAATTGACCAGTAATGAGCAAAAAGATCCTTCATGCCTCAAGGAGAAGGAGAACCAAGGAGGGTAGACTGGATTGCAAGGCCATTTTGTCACCACTTGAAGAGAGGATCTGGGCTACAGGCATGAGGAAGAGATTTCCATAGATGAGGAACTCAGGACACCTCCACTTGCATCACAGAGTCAGCATATTGTGCCCAGACTATGTGTCCTAACCCAGAAGAGTGAAAGAGCTTTGCATTTGGAAAATAATGACACCACCGGAAGAAAGTTACAACACAAACCTATAGTCTGCATCACCACTTCACTGACTACCATCACTCTTTGTCCCTTGGCCCATTAGGACATTGTGAGTCCGATCTCTGGCATGAGGTTGCTAAAAAATTAATGGATGGATGTAAAAGTTCTAAATATCTGATACCAGCTCCTCCTAAGAACCCCATGGATGTACAGCAGCTCCTTGATAAATGCAAAATGCCACGGGAGCTTCCCAGGCATTGCTCAATACTATGGCATATCAACACATCAAGATTCTGATTTTATACTCCAGAGATTTTCCAGAAAACTCTGTCCATCACATCACTGGAAACAAACCCCAATACTGGAAAGGTCTTTTGGTATAACCGAAAAAGGAAAATGACCACCTACAAAGATGGCTCATAGTGACATCATCCAAAATTTTCTGGCAGCAATACACAAGATGAAGGTAACGAAAAAAATCAAGAAATAGAAACTAGAGTCAGAAACTGTACCCTAACTGAAATGCAAACCTTTCTTAAAGATTTTATGTAGCAGGAAGAAGAGAGGTGACGTAGTGGCTACTGCAGGGTTTTCATTTGTTTGTCTGGGATAGTCTCTGAATTGTTATTCATAGCTACCAAAGTACATCAACTAGCCAGTCTTTCTAAAGATCCCAAAATTCATATTTTCTTAAAGATTCAACTGGGCTGTAAACTCATTTCCTCTTAGATACCACAAATCCTGAGGTCCCTCAACTATCCCCTGAATGGGAAAGAACTAAGAAACCTGCCTCACCAGGCATCTCTGTCACCCAGGGAGATGTTAATAGAATTGTTGAGAGCCCTGGTGGGGAAAAAAAGGAAAAGGTGAAGGCAAAGAACACTAAAGCTATATTTGTACCAGGGACCTCCCTCTCCTCACTTGGATATTTATTGCTTGGTGCTGTGCACACTTCCATCACAATGATCACTGCTAAGGCTCACAGTGAATGGGAAATATTAAAATGAAGCCTCTCTCCTGCTGCACAAAATTGACATGGTCCAACAGGTTTATCATTTCCATGACCACAGTGACCCAGATGACCTCCTCTTCATTTCTAACTCTGAAGAGGCCCCATTTGACCCTGAGTTCAGAGAATTATTTTTACAGAAACTCCTCCTAATTACAGGGCTGCACTACTACATCTTAACTGGGACTGCCAAAATCATTCAAAAAGCCCTACAAGTCTTACAGAGAAACTAGATATTTAGATCTTCTAGGAGATATGTCCTATTTTACCATGAAAAATTGTATTAAGAGGAAGTGTATGTTTCTAGAAATTATAAAATGCACTCATAAAGTTGCCAATTTTAATGATGATACACAATTGCTTACTTCCTAGTTTTCAATGGAAATTAGGTTTTCTAAGGGTTATGAATTCTAACATATGTAATTAAAATTACTATAAAAATGAGGAAAAGAGCTCTGTATGCAAGGAAAGTAGGATATGTTTGGGGGTAAGAAGTGTGGTATAAAGAGGCATGTTAGTTAAGAGGAATTAATACGTATAGTTAAAAGGAATTAATTTTGTCCTAAGACTGGTTATTTCATAATGGAAAAGAATAAAAACAGAACAAAATCTGAATGTAAAAAGTGTTATAAAAGGTTTGGGGAAAAGGAATCTTGGGAAAGGAATTTTACATGTGATCAGGCTGGCTAAGATTGAAATTGATCTAATTAAGTTTTTAAGAATAAAGAAAGAACAAATTTTAGTATCAAAAGTACACTGGTACAAAATTAGAATTTGGTTTTCTCTTTGTTTAAAAGGACAAAGTTTGCTTGGATTATTGGTCTGCTGTATCTGGAAAGCAAAGACTTTGTGTCTTACCAAATTAATTTACTCTGCTTCAAGTTACCTTTATCTACAGGCCTTTGATTACTTAGGTAAAGATAGTCTTTTCAAAATTAAGAGCTAAGTTTTGCTTAGACCTATGCAACTTCCTGCGTTTGCCTTTAAAATCTTTTATTATCACTTTGGTTAAATTAGTAATTAGTATTATTTCCTTATTATTTGTGATCCTATTTAGTGAAATGTCTAAGATGTTTTGAAATATTTGACAAACTTCCTAAAATCAAATTCTAAATGAAAAATTTGGGCCTTGAACTAACTTTGGAATTATCCAGAGGACCCCTGGGGCATCTTTTTTTTAAAACTTTTTATTTTAGATTGGGGGATAGCCAATTAACAATGTTGTGATAGTTTTAGGTGAACAGTAGAGGAACTCAGCTATATATATCCATGTATCCATTCTCCCCTGGGACATCTTAAAAGATTTGTTCTCTCTCTTTGTAAAAAGGTGGGCTTCCCTGGTAACTCAGCTGGTAAAGAATCTGCCCGCAATGCAAGAGACCCCAGTCAATTCCTAGATTGGTAAGATCCCCTGAAGAAGGGGTAGACTGCCCACCCCAGCATTCTTGGGCTTCCCTGGTGGCTCAGCTGGTAAGGGATCTGCCTGCCATATGGGAGACCTGGTTTCGATCCCTGGGTTGGGAAAATCCCCTGGGAAAGGGAACAGCTACCCACTCCAGTATTCTGGCCTGGAGAATTCTATCGACTGTATAGTCCGTGGGTTCCCAAAGAGTCAGGCACAACTGAATGACTCACTTTGTAAAAAGGCAGATGTTAAACTAATTTTGGAGAAGGAAATGGCAATCCACTCCAGTATTCTTGCCTGGAGAATCCCATGGATGGAGAAGCCTAGCAGGTTACAGTCCACGGACTGAGTGACTTCACCTCACCTAAACTAATTAGGCTTACTGTATATGTTAAATTATATGTGAAGCATTTTCAAGTGATGCTAAACCTTCTACATTATATTTGTGTGGATGTATGTTATAGTATGGACTTCCCTGGTGGCTCAGACGGTAAAGTGTCTGTCTACAACGCGGGAGACCCGGGTTCGATCCCTGGGCTGGGAAAATCCCCTGGAAAAGGGAACAGCTACTTACTCCAGTATTCTGGCCTGGAGAATTCTATCGACTGTATAGTCCATGGGTTCCCAAAGAGTCAGGCACAGCTGAACGACTTTCACTTTGTAAAAAGGCAGATGTTAAACTAATTAGGCTTATTGTATATGTTAAATTATATGTGAAGCATTTTCAAGTGATGCTAAACCTACATTATATTTGTGTGAATGTATGTTATAGTATAAGAAGTCTAGAAATTGTTTGAAGTTTCTAAAAATTTGATTTGTTCTGCTATAATATTATCCCTTCTAATTCTAATCGTCTAATTATCCCTTCTAGTGGTCATATGTTCAAGATCACAGAAATAACCAAATTTAATAAACTATAATCCAACCTTCAGTCATGACCATTTTTAAGTCTTTTGTCATTTAAAGTTATTGTTTTATTCTGGTGCTTTTGCAAAAGTGCTTCATCTCCTGTGAGATTCATGGAAAGGACTTAACAAGTACTCTAGAATACAGGTTTTGGGTAACTTCCAGCTCATACTACTGAACTGAGTAAGAAAGTACAGAACTCTAGGGAAACAAAGAAATAAAAACTGATGGCTTCATAAAACCACTAACAGATGATCAAGATTAACAAGACTTAATTATATGGGACTGAATGAACTGGTGAGGATGATCATAAATTTTACAAGTTTTTGTTTAAAATATTGATGGTTCTTTAATCATTTATTTTCCAAAAATAAGGATATCTTTTAAGCTAAATATGACTTACAACAATTTGGTAAATTATACCTTTGTAAGCAAAATTGAAACATTTATCTTTTTGTCCTTACTGATCTCTCCAGAATTAGGGATCTCTTAGTGAATATTCTTAATTTTGTGGCCATAGAGTTATTTGCATAAGTTCAAAATGAATCTACTCTACCTGTAACTGAGAACATTTTGAAACATTGGTGGTATTACCAAGGCTTTGACTAGAGAAAGAGAAATGCATAGACTCAGATATGACCAGAGCACTTTATGGAACTAAGGTTGACTTTATGGACTCAAGAAAGCTCCTTGAAAAAATCAGCCTGGTATTCATAGGATTCCCAGAAGCCTTACCAGGAGGTCCCTTCCTGACAGGCACAGGAGACTAAGGATAGTTTGGAGACCTTAAGAAGAGAAGAATTTACCCAAATCTGTAGGTATTGTCTGATGTCAATACCTTAGTTTGGCTTCTCTGCTTAGCCTCTGAAGGCTTTTACAAATTCAGTCTGAAATTTCTTATGAAAAGCTCTAGCAAAGCAGACTTTAAAAAAGTCTATGCGGCCAATCACTATTTTTGCTACACTTCATGGTATCTGGTCCCATCACTTCATGGGAAATAGATGGAGAAACAGTGGAAACAGTGTCAGACTTTATTTTGGGGGCTCCAAAATCACTTCAGATGGTGATTGCAGCCATGAAATTTAAAGACGCTTACTCCTTGGAAGGAAAGTTATGACCAACCTAGATAGTATATTGAAACGCAGAGATATAACTTTGCCAACAAAGTTCTATCTAGTCAAGGCTGTGGTTTTTTCAGTGGTCATGGATGCAACAGTTGGACTATGAAGAAAGCTGAGCGCCGAAAAATTGATGCTTTTGAACTGTGGTGTTGGAGAAGACTCTGGAGAGTCCCTTGGACTGCAAGGAGATCCAACCAGTCCATCCGAAAGGAGATCAGTCCTGAGTGTTCATTGGAAGGACTGATGCTAAAGCTGAAACTCCAATACTTTGGCCACCTCATGCGAAGAGGTGACTCATTGGAAAAGACCCTGATGCTGGGAGGGATTGGGGGCAGGAGGAGAAGGGGACGACAGAGGATGAGATGGCTGGATGGCATCACTGACTCAATGGACATGAGTTTGAATGAACTCTGGGAGCTGGTGATGGACAGAGAGGCCTGGCGTGCTGTGATTCATGGGGTAACAAAGAGTCAGATATGACTGAGTGACTGAACTGAACTGAACTAATGCAAGTAACCAAATTAAGTTTAGTGAGACTATACATACTTTACCAAAAAAAAAAAATTACTTTGATTATCTCTGATAGAAATGCAGAGAGAAAAAAATTATATTATGTAGGTATTAAATTCTAGTGTTATTAATTGTCATTGAGGTTTTGTTTTCTACCTGTAAATCAGATTGGATAGTGAATTCTTCTTGTTTCCTCTGATATTTGGCTACAACTTTCCAAACTAATGTTTCCAATCTTTTTCCTACCCTTCTGAATTGGAACCATTGAGAACTGAAACTTCCCTTTTCCTGAAGCCATGCAAGCTAAACTAACTGGGTCTTGAGATAAACTTCAGAGAATCACCACAATAGCTCGTGTACAGACAATGTTTATACCTATTGTGTATGAGCCATTCAGAAAGATCATCAGAGACAATCTGCAAACCAGGAAAGTCTATCAGATTGCTACTGCCTGCCCTCACTCCATCAGAAGATGCTTCAAACCCAACATCTAGACATCTTGACTGGCTGACTTCAGAACTCAGAAACTGGGATTATAATCTGCTCTAATCTGCTCTAATCATTAACCATTTCTTACCTTGGTTGTTTCCACAGAAATGCCTTTAATTAAATAATTTGATGCAAATACTTGCACCGTATAAGCCTAACTTTGGAGATCCATCTGTATCCGTACCTCCTGAAATGAAACACAAATTTTAACTAAGTTGACCTATTCTCAGTATGAAAGACTAATTTGATGAGATATGGAATAATCTACCAACACAGGACAGTTTGAAACCTACATAAACCAGATGGCCCAGCATGTTAAAATATTTCACAATAAAGGCTATCTCAAATAAACACATTGCCAGCCACAGGACTAGATAATGAGTCAGACTGCCTCCACCAAATTAAGCTCTTTTGTTTTAGAGATCTTGGTTGATTTCAATAACTATTTGGGCCACTTGTTTTTTATTCTCTTCTCATTCTTTAAATTGCCATTCTTACGTTTTAAATTCACCTATAAACAGTGAGTCCGAGAAACTGCAAGCCCCCACCCTCAACCCCGATAAAAGCAGACCCCCAGACATGCATACTGTCTCCCTCTCCCTCTCCCCATGACCTCAGTGTGTGGCCCCAGGTGTGCTCTTTAATTTCTAAGTCTCATAAGTAATAAACCTTTATTTTTGTCAGTTTCTTGATGGTTACTGCTTAAGGGCATCTTGCAATTATAATAAAAACCACAAGGGCTGGTCCGTGAGGTTGTGAGACTGGCGCAACAGCTGTGTGGGTGGGCTTTGCTGAGTTCAACATCTAGGAAGGAAGCAGAGCATGAGAAATATTTTTCGAGGCTGATCCTCTTATCCTGCCCCTACTTTCACTGGAAGGGTGGTGCATCCTTCCCAACTTCCAGGAGGTGGGGAAAGAATCCAAAGATAGTAAACGAAATCTCCTTTAAGAGCCAGACTTGACCCTGTTGCTGCTGTAGGGGTTGTCTTAGGGGTTAGTCCTACCTGAAAACTGGCCTGCCCCCTTATCAAATGAATTTCCAAGTAAAAACACTACTTTTCCATGATTTCCTTTCTCTCTGATTCTACCTTCTTGACGTCCTCATTCTTGCTGCTGGTCAAAGGGCTTTTTGAGCTGTGTCTGACGGAGTCTGACCTATCTGAGAAGGATGATTGAAAGAATTTAACAAAGGGACTATTTACAAAGGAGTAGACAGGGTCAAGGCAACTAACAAGAGACGCTGAAGCACCCTGAAGCTAGCAATTTGGATTGCTGTTATTACTCTTGGGTAAGGGGCAAGTGGAGACAGCAGTTACCAGACCTGGGGAGGGCTATAGCTATAGGAGAGACTTCCTGATAGAGGTGAAACTTTCAGTAGAAAAACATGGAAGGAAGGAGCTGGGGGAATAAGTACTTCAACTTCTCTCTACTTCTACCTTCCAATCTACTGATAAAGCCTCCCATTAGCTGAACTCAGTTGGAAGACAAAGGGTCGGGGAATCTAGGTAATGGGTCTGTAAAGTTCAATTTCTCAGGGTAGAGAGCAGGGTAAGAAAGGTAGACAGAGGAAAAAAAAATACCTGGTAAATATGCTTTCCTGGGTTTCCGCTCTTGTTGCTTCTGATGAACCTCTTTCCATGAACTCACATCTCAACCATCATTCCCTGTGGTTACTCCCATTGACAGTGACTACTGACCTCTGATTGCTGCTCTAGGGTCTGTCACTTGCTCACCCATTGAGTCAACCGTTCAAGAAATTTCAAACACTTACTTTAAACCAGTTTTAGATACTCTAGATCCAGTAGTGAACAGAACCAAGTAACTGCCCTCATGGAATGTACATTCTAGTGAAAACTGACCATAAAGAAGTTTACAAAGAACTATATTAGAGAACACCAGCTGAGAAAAGGAGGCAGGGCAAGAGGGTAAAGTGTGATGGGAGCTGATAGTTTTAGATAGAGTTATCAGGAAAGTCCCTTCAGAGGAGGAGACATGCCTAGCCACTATGTACCATGCACATAGGGGTGCAATGCATACATCATCTCTGTCACTCAGGAACTTTCCACACCTTTAGGAACCAGGCATTGCATTTAAAAAATTGAAAGGAGGGGATTCCCTGGCAGCCCAGTGGTTAGGACTCTGTGCTTTCATTGTTACAGTCCCAGTTGTTATATATATATTTTAATGTTTATTTATTTTTGACTGCGTGGTGTCTTAGTTGAGGCAGGCAAGATCTTTATTAAAGAACGCAGGCTTCTCTTTAGCTGTGGTACACAAGCTAAGTTGTCCAGCAGCATGTGGGATCTTAGTTCCCTGACAAGTGATTGAACTCGCATCTCCTAACCACTGGACTGCCAGGCAAGTCCCTGGACCCAGTTTTGATCCCTAGTCTGGGAGCTAAGATCCCACAAGTGTGGCCAAAAAAATAGGAAAATTTTTTTTAAAAAATTAAAAATCAAAAGGAAGCTAAGCTCCCACAAGTGTGGCAAAAAAAAAAAGTTTAAAAAATTTTAAAATTGAAAGGACAAAAGACAGTTAGCAATTCAAAAGGAAAGTTTTACAAGTTAAGAAAATGAGGTACTCTTTGAAACCTTAGAGTTCAAAGGAAGAAGTCACCACTCTAGAGAGATCAAGGGAGGCTTCCTGGAGGAGGAAGTGCCTTGAAGTTCCAGGATAGATGGGGTCATTGACACAGAGAGGATGTGTGGGGAGGAGGGAGGCCAGTGTGGGCAAAGTTACAGACGTGACAGTGAGTTAGTGACGATGGGGGAAAATGTGAGAGAACGAATGAGTTTTACAGGCTGCAGGCAAGGATTCTACATATGCTTTGAATTACCCTTCAGTCAACTGGCATCAAAATGTGTTAGAGTAATGGCAAGTTTAGTAGCAGGGTCAGGCCTAGGTTGAAACGTTCTCTCTGCCCATAACAAACTGTGTAACTTCATGCAAGTTTCTCAACTTCCTTGAATTTCAGTTTGCTCATCACTAAAGTGGGGGTGGTGGGGGTAGGCCTTATTGAGATGATTAGAAGTGAAATAGTACTCTTGCCTGGAAAATCCCATGGACGGAGGAGCCTAGTAGGCTGCAGTCCATGGGGTCGCTAAGAGTCAGACAAAACTGAGTGACTTCACTTTGACTTTTCACTTTCATGCAATGGAGAAGGAAATGGCAACCCGCTCCAGTATTCTTGCCTAGAGAATCCCAGGGACGGGGGAGCCCGGTGGGCTGCCATCTATGGGGTCACACAGAGTTGGACACGACTGAAGCGACGCAGCAGCAGTAGCAGCAGCAGCAGGCACTAAATGTCTATTATGCTTCTCTTTCTTGGCCTAAGAAATGAACAATAAAAGATAAGCTGTTTGTCTGGAGCAAAAAGAACAATTAAGTTTCAGGTAACAAGTCCACTTTGATGTAATGAAAAACACAGGCTCTGGGGTCAGATGGCCTGGATTCTAAACTGGGCTCCCCTATTTACCAACAGAATGAACAGGGGTAAAACTGTAAGTATTTTCTCTGGGCCTCAGTTTTTTAATCTGTAAAATAGGATACTTGTAACTATTATGCTCTGTTATAAAGAGTCAACAGCATGATTAAAAGCTTAGCATGGTCCCTGGCACTATAAGTGTAGCTATCTATCATGTCTTTATTTGATTAACTGTCATTATTGACTCAGAACCATCCATGAGGTGCTCTGATTCCCATCTGTTTCTGGAAGAAAGCTTCTACTCTGAGGCTAGAGGTGGTGGCTGTGAGGAGGATGGTATATGTCCACCTCCCTTTGGTGAGATGTGAGAAGGACCCTCTTACATGCAGGAAAGAAAAGAATGTGTGTCAGTGCAGTGTGTGGCAAGCCAGTGTGCCAGCCAGTGCACAAGTAGCTTCACTCTTGCCTTAGCGCTTACCAAGCCAATGAATTACAGAGCTGGCTGCACCCATGGACAACCACGTATTGACACCATATTAACACTTGACATATTAACGTATTAACATATTGACACATATGAACACATCTCTCAACAGAGAGATGTGAGAGTTAGGTCCAACGAAGGGTAGTGACAAATGACCTCTAATTTTATCCAGTCCTGGGGTTGTAGGATATGGTGAAAGTGTGTGGCAGAATTACAGTCAGATACAGATCCACTGAACATCTGGGCTATTCTTTCTTCCACCATCATCTTCCCTTTGCTCCTTCCAAAATGCCCTGCAGTTTTGGGACACCCTTCCTGAAAATAGCTACCTCAAATGCAATACTGCCTTCAGGTTCCACAAGATTCTTTCCAGCAGAGAGGACCTGGAAGACCAGGAGCTGTTGAGGAGGAGATGGGGCAAGAAATTCAAGCAAGGAACAAGGAGCAAGGAGGCGCTGGAGATCCCCTTTCAGCCTACAGGTCTCCAATCCAAGAATCAGGCCAGGGAAGGGGCTGAGGAGAATTTTTAATTAGTATGAGCTTGAAAAAACCAAATGATCTTATCTTGATTGCCTTGTACTCTTTAATTCTCACCATCATAAAATTTTGGAACCAAAATTGATAACTGAAGGAAGAGGGGAAGGAGAAAGAATAACTGGTGCCACCACCGTGAAAGCTGCTGAAGATAAGAGTCAAGAGAGTGGATGAACAAAATACAAGAGAATTGCCCGAGGCATCCCTTCAACGAAGGGCCTGGTACGCTGATTGCTGGGAGTGTCATCAGCAGGCAGTCTTCAGAGACTGCTTCAGTTACGGAAAATCACCTCACCTCACCCCTTCCAACGGCTGATAGAGGCAGAAGCATAAAGACCTGACTGTCCTAACCCAACTCTGCACATTCCAAAAGCCAGTTCTAGTTCCAGAGATCCCTGTGGGATTGGCCATGGCTGTCTTTGGTTCTCCATTACAGCTTGATTTCTCCCACTTCCCAGCTACTGCTTTCTTCTCCTCACTTCTGCTGGCAGTGATGTCAAGGGCACTACTGCATAAATGCCCTGTGCCTGAATAAATGCTAGTAGAGAGGGGGAGAGAACTGCGGGTTTGAAGAGAGCTGTGGAGAGAGAGAGAGAAGGAAGAGGGGAGAGGGGAGAGAGAGGGAGCAATATTTCCTGATTTCAGGCCACCTTATCCAGCCTATTTAATAACCTTTTTATTCGTGTGATAATAGTGACATATGGTGAGTGTTTACCCTGTCTGCACACCGCACTGTGCTGAGCATTTCATGTGCATTATCTCGTTTACCCTTCATAACAGACCTATGATCTATGAAGTAGATCAATTTTATAATATATTACAATGTAGAAAATGAAGCCCAGAAAAGTCAAACAACGTTTTCAAAGTAAAGCTAATGATAGAGGATTCAAACCCAGTTGGTCTAGTCCCAAATCCTTCGTTCTGAAATTATGCAGCTCAGGGTTATTCTAAGCAGTCTCAGTTTGGGGAAAATCTCATCCCTCTTACTTCACTTACAACCCTGGGGAATATAGAAACAGGATTCAGCAGAATTCTGATTCAGTGAGTTGGGGTAGGCAAATCAGGCAAAAACATCCTTGTGGATGGCTATTTACTTTACAACACTACCTGCTCCATCACCCCCAAGTGCTTCTGATTCTGCAGCCTGGACCCGATAGATCAAGCAAGGGACTGTTTTATCCAGCTCAGAAATGGTGTGTTTGCCAGGACACAGCCCTACCCAGTAGCTTGAGTGAAGACTTACCACACTCCATTTTCAGAGCGTATGAGCTTTAACTATTCAGGAAACTTGCAAAAGAAAAGAATAACTTGACCCTCATTTCCAATAGTTTTGAAGCACACTTAGAAATAAATTTACCTAATAGTACATATATTGTTGTTGTTGTTGTTTAGTTGCTAAGTTGTGTCCAACTCTTTTGAAACCCCATGGGCTGTAGCCTGCCAGGCTCTTCTGTCCATGGGATTTCCCAGGCAAGAACGCTGAAATGGGTAGCCATTTCCTTCTCCAGGGGATCTTCCTGACCCAGGGATCAAACTTGCATTTCCTGCATTGGCAGGCAGATTCTTTACCACTGAGCCACCTGGGAAGCCCAGTACGCATATATCAATATCTATGCTGTATCAGTATTTTTAAATTTAAAAAGTATTTTAGCTTTTATTGAGGTATAACAACATGCAATAAAGTGCACAAGTTTTGGGACTTTTTGTGGTGGTCCAGTGGGACCAACAGGGCTCCGTGCTTCCAGTGCAGGGGGGTGAGTCTTCAATCCTTGCTCATGGAACTAAGATCCCACATGCTGTGCAGGATGGCCAAGAAAATAAATAAAATTACTATGAGAATAATAAAATAATTTTTTTAAAAACCCACAAGTCTTAAATATTCTGTTTGATGAGTTTTAACAACAGTGTATGCCTGAGTATTGTCCAAAGCAAGATATATAATATTAAATCACCCCAGAAAGTTTCCTCATGCCCCTTTCCAGGCAATTCTTGCCTTCCTTAAACCTAAGAGAATGTCCTAACCACTTCTCTGATTTCTATCACTGTAGATTAGTTTTGTTTGTTCTTAACTGTCACATAAATGGAATCCCACAATATGTATCTTTTATATTTGCCTTCTCTTACAGAACATAATGCTAATGAAATTCATTTATGTTGGATGTATTAGTAGTTTATTACATTTTGATTTTGGATATTGTGTTTATCCATCCAAAATATACACTATTTATTTTTTCAGCTGTGGAATAACATTAGTTTGTCTCCAATATTTGGCTTTATGAATAATTCTACTATGTATATTCTTACAAAAGTCTTTTGTGGACAAACTCTTTAATTTTTCTTGGGGAAATATCAAGGGGTAGAATGGGTAGATCACATGATAGATATAGGTTTAACTACTTCTGAGACCTCAAAACTATTTTCCAAAATGGTACCATTTTACACTCCCATCAACAAAGTATGACAGCTCCACATGCTCCACCCCGAGGAATGCTTGATATTGTCAGTCTATTTAATTTTATTTATTTTATGTGAATGTGCAGTTATATCACATTATGGATTTTAACTTCATTTTTACCTGTTGATTATCGTTTTTATATGCTTATTTGCCATCCACACACCATCTTTTGTGAAGATTTGTTTAAATATTTTGTCATATTTTGTTGGATTATTTATCTCATTGTATTACAGACATTTTTTATACATTCTAGATACCTGTTCTTTTTCTGATATATGTGTTAGAAATACTCTCTCCCAGTCTGTGGCTTGCTTTTTCATTGTCTTCATGGTGTCCTTCAAAAAACAAATATATTAAACATTGATGAAGTACACACTATTAATATTTTCCTTCTGTGGTTCATATGTTTTATGTCTTATCTAAGAAATATGTTTTCACTCTAGGACTTTGAATGTTTTTTTCCTATTCTCTCTTCTTAAAGTTTAATTGTTTCACTCAAATTTAGATCAGTGATTCATTTCAAATTAACTTTTGTACATGGACTTTGGTGAGAACTGAGGATCATTTATTTCCATATTGATATCTAGTTGTTCCAGCACTATTTCTAAGAGAGTAAACAAAGAAAACAAAGAAAAATATATGCTCCTTTCCCCATTGAATTCTACTTGGTAGTTTTGTTGAACATAAATTGACAATATAAGTGTGAGTTTATTTCTGGACTCTGTTTTCATTCCTTTGGTGTTTTCAAAATTTGATTATTATTTTGCAAAACAATATTCTCATTTTTAAATTAATTTTTATTGGAGTATAGTTGACTTACAGTGTTTTGTTAGTTTCTGCTGTGCAGCAAAGTGAATCAGTTTGCTGAGGGAAGGGAGAGGATAAATTGAAGGATTGGGATTGACATTTGTAAAACAGTACTGTCTTCACTACTTGACTTGTCTTGACAACTGTAATGTTATTATAAGCTGAAAAGTTAATGCAGGTCCTTCAAATTTGTTTTTCCTTTTTCAAGATCGTTTTGGCTATTCTAGATTCTTTTAATTTTTATATTAATGTTAGAATCCTTTTGTCAGTTTTTTCAAAAAAGTCTGTTCGGATTTCAAATGGGATTACATTGACTCTAAAGATCAATATGAGGACTACAAACATCTTAATAATATCATATTTTCCAATTCATGAACATGGTATATACATTTGTATTTATTTATTAATTTGTCAGCTATTTTTTGCAGTTTTAAATATGGAAATCTTGCATGACTTTTGTTGGACTTATTACTATAAAATTAGTGTTTTGTCATGCTCATGCAAGCTTTAAAATAATTATTTTCCCTTGTTTATCTCTTATATAGCAGTAAAATTGATGAATTCCTCCTGTCCCTTTCCAGGCAACCCTGGCCTTCACTGCACTCAGCTTCTAAGACTGTCCTAACCACTTCTCTGACTTCTATCATATAGATTAGTTTTGTTTGTTACTAGCTCACATAAATAGAATTATATAATTTTAATGTATTCTTTATGTTGGCCTTCATTTACACAATATAATGCTTTTGAGATTTGCTTGTGTTGGTTATAGCAGTAATTTATCACATTTTATTTTGAATATTGTTTCTAAATTAGTTTCAGTAGTTTTGTTTGCAGATTTTTACAGTATTTTCTATGCATATAATCATTCCACATGCAAAAACACAGTTTTATTTTTCCTTTCCAAACTTCACACTCTTTAGTTCATTTTCTTGCCTTGTTGCACTGACTAGGCTTACAACACAATTTGAATTGATGACGTAAGAACAGATACCTAATATTAGGGTAGAAGTGGGCATAGTTCATCACTAAAATGTTAGCTTACTTTATCAGAATGAAGAAGTTGCCTCCTCTTATGAAAGAATTTATGTAAATCATCTTTTTTTAATTCCTTAAATATTTGATAAGATTCACCAGTAAAGTCATCTGGGCTTATAGTTTTCCTTGTGAGATTTTGATTATGAAAAAAGTTTAGAGCAATTTAGATTTTTTTTTTTTTACTCTTGTATCCATTTCTCTTTGAGTCAGTTTTTCAAGGCATTTGTTCATTTTACTTTAGTTGTTGAATTTATTGACAAAAATTTGTTTATAACTTTTCTTATCTCTTCAATATCTCTGAGATCTGTGGTGTTCTCAATCTTTTATTCATGAAGTTACTAGCTTGTAGGGGGATTGTCCTTTATTTATTTAACGTTCTTACTAGCCTTCAGTTCGGTTCAGTTCAGTCACTCAGTCGTGTCCGACTCTTTGCGACCTCATGAACTGCAGCAGGCCAGGCCTCCCTGTTAAGAGTTTATCAATTATATCAGTTCTTTAGAAAACAGTTTGATTTTGTTGATTTTTCTCCACTTTCTCTATTTTCCATTTAACCAAAATTTCTCTACTTTTTATTATTTTTCTTCTATTTTTAATCTAATTCTGTTTGCTTTGTCTTGATCCTCAAGAAGAATGCTTAGATCACTATTTTTACATCTTTCTTCATTTTTAATATAGACTTCATTTTTTTCTTTCAAAACTAGTATACAGTAAAATTGACTTTTTCTGGTATAAAATTTTATGAGTTTGACATATGTAAATATCCATATAAGCACCACACAAGCAAGATGTAAAATACTTTCATGGCTCCCCAAATTCCCTCACGTTATACCTTTCTATAGTCACTCTCCTCCCATTGCCAACTCCTGACAACCACTTATCTGTACTCCATCACTGTACTTTTTGCCTTTTTGATATTATCATATAAATGAAATCACACAGTATGTAACCTACTGAGATTGACTTCTTTTTCCTCAGCATAATAACTTTGATAACTTTTAAGATTTACCTGAGTTTTTTATGTATCAATAGTGCATTTCTTCATAATACCAAGTGAAGTAGCACAGTTTGCTTATTCATTTACCTGTTGAAGGACATTTGACTGGTTTTATTTTTTGGTGATTATAAATAGAGCTACTATAAACATGCTCATATAGGTTTTTGCATGAATATAAGCTTATAAAAGGTAAATAGCTAGAAATGGGACTCATGAATAACAAGTAAGTACATATTTAACTTTATAAGAAACTGTCAAACTTTTCCAGAGTGTAATAACATTTTGGATTCCCATCTGAAATATATGACAGTTCTAATTGTTCTGAATTCTCACAGTACTAGTTGTTCTGAATTCTCACAAAATCTTGACATTGGAAAGCTTTTATTTTAAAGCAAACCTATTGAAAGATAGGTTTGCAGTGGTGTCTTATCATGATTTTAACTTGCATTTTTCCTAATAGTTATGAATAGCTTTGAATAGCCTTTCATGTTGTTATTAGCACTCTATATATCCTCTTTAGTGAAATGTCCATACAGATCTTTTGCCAATTTTAAAATTCTTGTTTTGTTTTTTTTCCTTTAAAAAAATTTTCTCTTGAATTCTGGAATTCTTTACATAATCTGCATAAAATGCCTTTGTTAAGTCTGTGATTTGCCAATATTTTCTCCCACTCTATAGCTTGTCTTTTCATTTGTTCAAAGCACTTCACAGATAAAAAGTTTTTAATTTTCATGAAATTTAATTTGTGAATGTTTCTTTTACAAAATGAATGTTTAGTTTCATGTCTAAGAGCTCATCATCATAACCAAAATCATACAGACTTTTTTCCTAAATCTTATTCTAAAATTGTAGTTTTATTTTTTACTTTTAGATCTATGATCCAATTTTAGTTGATTTTTATATAAGATGTGAGGTTTGAATGTATTGTTTTCTGGTTTTGTTTTGTCTTTTTGTAAGAGGACTTCAAATTGTTTCAATAAAATTTGCTACAATTTGTTGAAAATAGTATCTTTTTTCCACTGTAACTTCTACATTTTATCAAATATAAATTAGCCATATTTGTGTGGGTCTATCTCTGGATTCTCTATTCCATTTAATTGTTTATTTCTTCCCCATTACTATTGTCTTGATTACCACAGTTTTATAGTAAATCTGAAAAAAAAGAACCAGGTAATTTATTTGCCCAATTTTATTCCTCTTTTCAAAATTATTCTGGCAGTCCTAGTTCATTTGTATTTACACATAAATTTTAGACTTAGCTTATTTGTACTGATGAAAATTCCCTTTGGAATTTTGCTTTAAATTGCATAAAATCTATATCATCAATCTGGGGACAATTGACATTTTCACTATATCAAGTGTTCCAATCAATGAACTTGGTATGTCTATAACAAACTTCTAAAACAATGTTGGACAGAGAAAGTGAAGGTGGACATCTTTTGCTCCTGATCTTAGGGGAAAAGCTTTCAATCTTTCCCCATTAAACATGATTGATGGCTATAGATTCTAGTACATTCCCTTTATCAGGTTAGGAGAATTTCCTTCTACTTCTAATTTCTAGTTCGCTGAACTTTCCTTTTTTAATAATGATTGGAGGCTGAATTTTGTCAAATTAATGGATAAATGGTCTTTGTTCTTTAGATATTAATAAGATGTATTATGTTGATTGATTTTTGAACATTGAACAAGTGCTACATTCTGAGGATAATTCATATTGATGATGCTATTAATATTTCATTTAGATTCAATTGATAATTTTATATTTAGGATTTTTGCATATATGTTCATGAGAGTTATTGGTTTTGAGCTTTTTTCTTGTGGTGTGTTTGTCTTTTTGGTGTCAGGGTAATGTGGACCTCATAAAATGGATTGAAATTCTTCTCTCCTCTTCTATTTTCTGGAAGAGAACACGTAGAATTGGTGCTATTTTTTATTTAAATATTTGTGAAGCTTGCCAGTGAAATCATATGTGCCTGAAGATTTCTTTTTCCAAAGATTTCAAAGGGTGAACACAAACTTTTAAAGAGTTACAGGACTACTTATGTTATCTTGGGCAAATTTTGGAGAAGGAAATGGCAACCCATTCCAGTATTCTTGCCTGGAGAACTTCATGGACAGAGGAGCTTAGCAGGCCACAGTTCACGGGGCTGCAAAGAGTTGGACATGACTGAGCGACTAACACACACTGGGTGAATGAATGAATTTTCAATGAATTGCTTCATTTCATATAGGAGTTGGACTGTGAAGAAGGCTGAGCGCTGAAGAATTGATGCATTTGAACTGTGGTGTTGGAGAAGACTCTTGAGAGTCCCTTGGACTGCAAGGAGATCCAACCAGTCCATTCTGAAGGAGATCAACCCTGGGATTTCTTTGGAAGGAATGATGCTAAAGCTGAAGCTCCAGTACTTTGGACACCTCATGCGAAGAGTTGACTCATTGAAAAAGACTCTGATGCTGGGAGGGATTGAGGGTAGGAGGAGAAGGGGACGACCCAGGATGAGATGGCTGGATGGCATCACGGACTCGATGGATGTGAGTCTGAGTGAACTCTGGGAGTTGGTGATGGACAGGGAGGCCTGGCCTGCTACGATTCATGGGGTCTCAAAGAGTCGGACACGACTGAGTAACTGAACTGAACTGAACTGAACTGACTGTCTTTAGAATACACTTATTAACCTTCTTAGGTCTGTCAAGTCTGGCATGACAGTCTCTCCTTCATTCCTAATATTAGTGATTTGTAGTCTTTTATTCCTTTTCGTTGTCAGTATTTATGCTGTAGGTGTATTAATTTTTTTTGATCTCTTTGAAGAACATTTTAGTTTCATTGAAATTCTCTGTTCTTTTTCTGGCTTCAACTTTATTGATTTCTGCTCATCTTCATTTTTGCTCTTCTTGCTTTGGGTTTATTTTGCTCTTTTTTTCAAATTAATATGGAAGCATAGCTTATTGATTAAAGGTATTTCTTCTTTGCATCTAAGCATCTACTGCTATAAATATTCCTCTAAGCAATACTTCAGCTGAATTTTACAAGTCTTGATATGTTGTGTTTTTATTAATCAATTCAATCATTTTCTTATATTCACTGAGACTTCCTTTTTGATATATAGATGATTTAGAAGCATATTGTTTAATTTACAAGTATTTAGAGACTTTCCTGTTTTCTTTACATTATTGATTTCAAGCTTAATTTCATTTTGGTTAAGGAACCCACTTTGTATGATTTCAATGATTTTAAATTTGTGAAGTTTTGCTTAATTATCCAAGATAATTAACTAGGTCAATGGTGTTATTCAGTTCTTATATACTCTTGTTGATTTTCTTTCTTTGTTCTATCAGTTATTGAGAGAGGTATGTTAAAATCTCTAATTGTGGATTTGTTTATATTTTTAATTCAGTCCATTTTTGTTTCATATATTTGAAGCTCTATTGGTAAGTGCATACACATTTAAGACCATTACATTTTCTTAGTGAACTGATACTTTTATTATCATGTTGGGTCCTTCCTTACCTCTTATAGTTGTCTTTGCTCTGAAATCTATTTTGTCTGACAATGTTATATATACTCCAGATTTCTTTAGATGAGTATTGACATGGTATATAGTTTGTCATTCTTTTACTTTTAACCTTCTTATATTACTATATGTATATGTATATATTGGAGGAGGAAATGGCAACCCACTCCAGTATTCTTGCCTGGAGAAACCCAGGGACGGGGGAGCCGGACGGGCTGCCATCTATGGGGTCGCACAGAGTCAAACACGACTGAAGCGACTTAGCAGCAGCAGCAGCATATGTGTGTATATATATATATATATATATGACGTGAGTTTCTTATAGACACCTTATGTGGGTCATTTTATAAAAATTCATTCTGACAATATCTGACTTTTATTAGTGTGTTTATATCATTTGCATTTAAATATAATTATCTGTATGTTTGGATTTAGGCTTACCATATTATTTGTTTTCTATTTATTATCTATGATTTATTTTCTTTGTTTTTCCTTTTCTTCTTTTAGATTGCTTGAAAATTTAAAAAATATATATTTCAGTTTAATTTATCTATTATTCTTTAACTAATGGCAACCCACTCCAGTGTTCTTGCCTGGAGAATCCCAGGGACAGGGGAGCCTGGTGGGCTGCCGTCTATGGGGTCGCACAGAGTCGGACATGACTTAGCAGCAGCAAGGAATTAAAACATACTTACTTATCTTTTCACAGTCTACTTATAATTGATGTTTTACATATCAAGTAGAGTGTTGAAATCTTATAACCACATAGGTTCCTTATCTTCCCCACTTTATATCACATTTGTCTTCAGTGTTATATCTACATTCATTAAAAACTCAATCAATGTTATGACCTTTACTTTCAAACATCTTACATATTTTAAATAATTCAAGAGAATAATAGTTTATCATGTTCAGCTAGATATTTACCACTACAGTTGTATTTTTCATATTTGTGAGAGCTCCAGTTTCCCTTTACTATCATTTCCCTTTTATCTAAAAATCTTTCTACATCGATTCTTTTAAGGCAATCTACTGGCAACAAATTTCTCTATTCCACCTTCATTCCTAAAGGATATTTTTATTTATAAGTTGACAGTTCCTTTCTTTCAGTAATTTTTAAATGTTCCACTTTCTTCTCCAATGACACAAACGTTGAAACTTTTCATGTCATCTCTCATACCCCTGAGACTCTCTTCATTTTTACTCACATACTTTTTTATTCTGTTTTTCAGAGTGGGTAATTCTTATTGATCTACATTAAAGTTTACTGACATAACTTGGTGCTATTGAGTCCATCTAATGAGTTGTTAT
The DNA here is from genome assembly GCF_042477335.2 of Ovis canadensis. Taxonomy (NCBI): domain Eukaryota; kingdom Metazoa; phylum Chordata; class Mammalia; order Artiodactyla; family Bovidae; genus Ovis; species Ovis canadensis. The sequence continues at coordinate 44,765,152 of NC_091259.1, forward strand.
TTTGGTTATTGTATTTTTCAGTGTTGCTGATCCACTGTGTATTCAGTTTAGGGTCATGTCCACAGCTCCAGGAAGAATTCTGGTTAGCAGGGCTTGCTCCCAGCCAGAAATGACTGTGGAGAATACCTACATGCTCTCCACTAGAAAACGGTGAACCAGAGTAGCCTTCATGAATCTGCAGTGATACCACCTAGGTGGCAGTAGATCAGGGTGGAGTCAGGCCAATGCGGCTACTGATTTCACGTCCACTGTTTCATATGTATCTAACTCAGCCTCCCTTCAGAGCTTCCTCACTTGAAAAATGCGTGTACTACTTACCTAATAGGCAGGTGGACTACACTAAATGACACAAGGGATATAAAGTATCCAGTGCCTCGTGTAGTAGTTAGCACACTGGGATATCTTGATGACTTTTTTTTTTTTTTTTTTTTGAGACTCCATTTGACACAGTGGAGGAAGGCTGGCATGTCAGTGGTAGAATTCAAGGTCTAGGCCTGAGTGAAGTGGATTTTTGTTGTTGTTGTTGCCTTTTTCTATGGCTATAGTTAAGATTATAAGGGGACCCAGTCTTTCTGCTCCCTATTCTCCTATCAGTGTGAATCATAACCAGAGCCTAGAGGCTACAAATGTTCAGAGACCAAAATTGCTGTCAGATCCAGGAGGCAAGCACTGCTTCACAGAGTTGGCGTGGAAACTGTGTTGTTCGAATCACATGGCACACAACCCTCCACCTCCCTTGATAACCAGAAGGTGGGCCCCTCATATCTAGGGTTTGAGGAGTCTTAGGGGTACGTTTCCATTTAATACAGAGATGATAAACTTAGCCACTGTAGTAAAGTCTCAACAGAAGTCATTCAGGTCAGTCACAAAACCAAAAAATATTATTAACAATCCAAAGGATTTCTAAGACTCAAGAAGAGCTGGAAGGGTAGGATGGGGAGAAGAAAGAGGTGCATGCATGGTCTCTATCTTGACCAATGAGTTGGCAACAGCAACTTGATATAGACTGGCTCTGTTTCTCTAGTTCCCAAGCAATGATAACCATATTATATACTTAGAGACTACTAGACATAGAAGGATTAGAACCATCTTTATTCTGAGCCAAGTCTGACATTACTAACCAAACACGGCACGCTTCCTTTCTGAGCCTGTTCATAACCTTAGAATGCTCGGCATAGACATCAGAGCTGAGATTGAGAAGAACATGTCATCCTGGATCCAGACCAATACTCCAGCAAGAGGGAGGCAAAAGTGGGACTAAAATAGAAACCTTCTTATTTCTAGTTCACTGCTCTTGCACTTGCAGCACACTATCTTTCTGTTTCTAAAAATCACAAATAATGATGGTAAGTGTTGGTAGGCACTTCACATCTCAAGGAACTCAGGACAATTCCCAACTGTTTTTCTCAAAGACCTAGAAGCTCTAATCCACATGGTGAAAAACCTGTTTTAACTTTTGGTCCCTGGAGGATTTTCTGAAGAATTGAAGAAGACACATATCCTGATGAGAGATGAATTTCTTATGCTGTAGTAACTCGTATGTAACTGTCATGGCCCAGACATTAGCTGGACTTAATTTTTAATGTGTCAACATATGCTTTGAAAGGTAAATGCTTGTGTGTGAGCTCATCCATGAGCATGCATGGCTCTGCATGGATATTGTGCTTGTGACTCCTGCCCAGTGTGACATGCGCAAGTGTGAAGTCAACATGCATGATTTACATGCTGACCTATGTGCAAGCTCCCAGGGGTGTATGAGAGCGTGTGTTGGTGTGTACTCCTGTGTGTGTGTGCGTGTCTGTGGATCTGACTCGTAGCGTTCGTCTCCAAAGCTGTAGGAAGTGTTACGGCAGATGCCACCACACTGCTTCTTGGCTGACTCCCCATTCCTCATTAACAACCACAATTGCTCCACATCCTTCCTATCAGTAAGCTGTCCCAGCAGCTGGATGCCTGCCAGTTAGAAGCTGAAACGTCTGGCGGTATCCTGGGGATCCACAGGTCTGTCCCTGTCAGCCCTGGGTTCACTGCAGAATAGGAATACCCTCGAGCATTAGAAAGAAGGAATTCACAGAATTCAATTAGTCCCACATCTGAAATCTCTCTCCTGCCAGGCTCCTTCCTGGGGCCCTCATGCAGCCCTCAGCCCTCCATTGAACCTCTGCTAAGGACTGGCTGGGCCATGGACTTCAGCCCAGAGTATGCCAAACTTGTCCTGGAGCATGGGCCCCATGGCAGATAGAGCTGTGACTCCGGTAAGAAACATTCCTCGCTTTGGGAAGCAGCTGAGGAAGAACTTTTTCATTCAAGAGGGGCTTTCCTCCCATGATACTATCCAGCCGCTGACAGGTACTTAGTTTCCGATACATGTTAAATGGGCTTCCCTAGTGGCTCAGACAGGAAAGACTCTGCCTACAATGCAGGAGACCTGGATTCAATCCCTGGGTCTGAAGGATCCCCTGGAGAGGGAAATGGCTACCCACTCCACTATTCTTGCCTGGAGAATTCCATGGACAGAGGAGCCTGACAGGGGCCTCAATCCATGAGGTCGCAAAGAGTTGGACAAAAGTGAGCGACTAACAATTTGTTTTTCATACGTTAAATAAATTAGTAACTGACTTACTGACAGTGGATGGATAAAGCAAACTGAGAGAAAGTTGGACACTGTTTAGGAGCAGGGCTGTTCTCTGTCTGAGGTGCATGTTGCCCTTGAGGGTGATAGAGCTGGAGTTAGTAGCAATGCACTGCTGTTCTTTTCAGGTTCGCAGTTACTAAGTACCTACTGTGTGTCAAGCACCATGCTAGACGCTCAAGAAGAGTTCCTTCCCTCAAAGAAAGTCACAGTGCTTTGCGGTGGTAACTGTATTTGCTTTCTAGAGCTGCCGTAACAAAGGACCACAAACTGCATGGCTGACACAACAGAAATGTATTTTTTCATAGTTCTGATGTGCCATCAAGGTTGCTTCTTTCTGGGGACCATGAGGAAAAGATCTCTTCTAGGTCTTATCCTTTGGTTTGCAGATGGCCATCTTCTCCCTGTGTCTTCATCTCATTTTCCCCCTGAATGTGTCCGTGTCCAAATTTCCTCTTAGGAAGAAAAAACACTGGTCATATTGCATTAGGGCCCATCCTAATAATCTCATTGAATTACTTCTTTACAGAACCTATCTCCAAATCTGTTGTATTCTGCAATACTGAATGTTAGAACTTCAACATATAAATTTGATGGGGGAGCACTATTTAGCCCATAAGATATATTTAGATCACGTTTATTTTAATAATTTAATAATATCATGTTTCCCATGAAGACTTCTTGGGCTTTCCTTGATAGAAATTGTTATTCCCTCCTCTGAGCTACCATAACAATGGTTGTTCTGATTTTGTCCTGATCATTACGTGTTTAGACCATTATCTTCCTTACTAGTCTGAGGACTCAGGGGCCGGGCTTAGAGAGTTCAATACAGTTGGTGCTTCACATTCATGGGTTCTGCATCCATGAATTCAGCTAATCACAGATTGAAACTATTCAAAAAAAGTTCCAGAAAGTTCCAAAAAGTAAAACTTGAATTTGCCATGGGCAGTCAAGTATTTATCTAACATTGTATTGACAACTATTTACATAGTATTTACACTGTATTAGGTATTATAAGCTAATCTAAAGATGATTTAAACTATGTGGGAGGACTTGAGCCTTGCCCCTGCTTCACAAAAAGGGCAATAGGAAGAAAGTGCTCCCAGACCAGAATCTCCTCTGGTCTGGAACAAGACCACATTGTTCCAGACTTCTCTAGCTACAAGGGTGTGTTTGGTCTGATGGGCCCATGACCCTTGAGGTCCCCTGGCAGAGCAGTGGCTCTGAGCCACCTCTGGTCCTGTCTCAGCCCTAGTTTCATTCCTTTTCTGCTTGCCACATTCTTTTCTTGGAGTCTGAAACACCTAGTATGGAGGCTGAAATAGCCACTGATGCTCCTGCCCCCAGGACAGAAGCCCTAAATATGTCAGTACGTAGCCCCCATCCCCACACCCCTGGTCCAGAACATAGCTCTGGTCCAGCCAGCCTGCCTCCCACCCTCCAACCCCACTGCCCTGCTTTCCTAGGGCTGCTTTCTTCACTCTGCCCCTTCCTCCCAGAAGCCCCCAAGCGCCAGGGAAGCAGAGGTCCTGCTTGAACCACCCCCACCACACCCCCACGTCCTCAGCAACACTCACATCCCCAGCAACACTCACATCCCAGAGCTATTTCTCCAGACTCTCGCCAGCCTTTTCACTCGAGGCCTGGACTCTCATTCCTGTTGCCTTCTCTTCTGCAAGCACTCCCAGGAAGACCAGGCTTTGTAAACAAAACCATTCAAAACCTTCTGCTCCAGCTTCCCAAGCTACACCTTCATCCCACCCCCTCCTCACTGGGGGCTTCCCTCTGGGACACCTGGCCCAGAGCAGAACTGCCCTTGCCTCTTTCCTGTTGGGAAGTCTCAGTTGACAGTCTACTGGCTGAAGAGGTCTGCCTCTAGCCCTTCCTGTGCTGACTTCCCCCTGACCATGTGGGCCTGCTGGAGCCTGGACTCAGGGGAAGCAGGGACTGAAGTCGTGGAGTGTGACCTCAGGAAGCTCCTAAGTGTGATGACACCAGAAGCACCCTGGTACCCCTGCCAGCCCTGCCCAGGGACCTCACTCTGGTAAATAGAACCCTGGTCCAGACAAAGCCATTACACATCACGCCGACATCCAAACCCCGCCATGCTCCTGGCATAAAGGGCCTGGCTAAATACCTCTGCAAAGCTCTTATTGTGCTGCGTCTCGCACCGCCTTCCCCGCCATCCCCGCACTATCAAATCTTTCTAGGGCCCTTTGTTGTCAAACCAAATATAGCGCTACATTGTCTGGCCTTCCACCCATTCTGGCTGGATAAAGGGGCCTGGTCCCCAGACTGGGGGCGCGCGGCTCCGGGGCGGCCTGCTCAATGCTATCTCACCGCCGCAGCCCACGCCGGGAGCCCGCAGCTCCCCCACCCACTCGCTCTGCTCCTGGGCCGGCGGCTGCGCCATTGATACGGTGTGTATTCTTTTCCATAGGTTCCCACGAGCATGTCACTAACCATTTCCTGGGCCTTATCACCGGGAGGGAAAAAAGGAGTGCCTTTGAAAAGTGGAAACAAAACATCAGGCCCCATTGTTGTGTGACTTCCCCGGCCACAATCTGGACTCTCCATCGCTCTACACGCGGAGACTACAAACACGCCCTAATACAGATACTCCAATCGGCAATTTGACCAGGACATTTATTGTTCTGTATCTGCAATCTCTGCTGCGTGTTTGTGGCTTTTAAATCATCTGGTGTGTGTTTTTTTTATGACTCTTTCCAGGCTCAGAGCAAGTCAAAAGCCTCTGATGGCCGTCAACACGGAAAGAAGCAACTGAGTCAGTTTGCAAACTCCTGTGTGCCTTCTTGTGGGGAGTTCACGGCGGAGGAGGCAGCTTTGCTCACCTTTTTCTGTCTTTTCAATTTCACTCTGTCCTCTTATTCCCCTTCTCCAGCTCTAGACCCTTCTTTTCCTCCTCTCGTTTCCCCCTCTCTCTTTCTTCAGTTCTGCCTTGGTCTCTCCCTCTTTGATTCATTTGACAGCTCTTGCTCTGCACTTAAAGGATCAGGTTTAAAAAAAAAAAAAAAGGTGCTTCTGGTTCATTTCTTGGGAATGAAGGAAAGGGAGTCGGGACTTTATTCAACAGTGTTTCCTAGACAAGCACACAATTGTAGAGTACTAAATTTGGGGAAACTGCAGAGATTAACTAATCCAATCCCTCAGAGAATGAAGTGGCCTGATTAATGTCACACAGTGAGTTGGTGAGACCAAGTCTCCCCAGTTTCCTGACACAGCCAAGAATGCTGTGTCCTAGCTGTGCCTCTCAATCTCAGAATTCTGATGATATCTCCCTATTTTTGGTGTCAATCTGAGTTGTGGGCCTAAAATTCATTTGTCAGTCATTTTCTATTTTAGAGAGCAGCCAGAAACATTTCCCAGAATAGCATGAAGTAGCCAAAATCACTCTGTGGATACAGAAAGGCAAGAATCTGGGCTCCGTCACTTATGAGCTGTGTGACCTTGGGTGAGTCACTAAACCCCTCTGTGTCTTAGATTCCCCATTTTTAAACTGGACACAAAAGCAGATTCTACCACTTAGGGTCTTGGTGAGGATGAGTAGTTGATTCATATATAGCACATGACATATAGTAAGCACTGTGTAAATGTTAGTTATTGAATGATTCCTGGGAAGAAGCCCATGTCCAAAATAATCTATTTTTATATCAACACTGTCTCACCTTGATATCTTGTAAGTAAATATGGATTTCTCAGAGTGTTTCTTACAGTAGAGTCCCTGAAGCTAGGGCCCCTGCTCCCTCCATAGCAGCAGCACCTGCTTTCCACTTGATAAATGGTCCTTCATCCATTCAACAGTATGTACAGAGCACAAGCTGTGTGGCAGACACTGTGGGTAATCTTTTTCCCAATGGAGATTATGGTCTAGTCAAAGAGATTATATTAAAAATAGACACACAAATAAATATACACATGCAAACTGAAATAAAGGAAAATCACAAGGAGTGATTAGAAGTTATACTGGGGTACAAAATCTAGATTGAGAGTTTAGGGAAAGCAGCCCTGAGAGAGTGACATACAAGCTGAGTTTTAAAAGAATGACTGAAGGTGGTCAGGCCAGGAGCAAGCAGGTACTCTAGGTTGAGGCAGGATGGGGCCCATTTGGGAAACTGATCAGGGGTGGAAAGAAGGCTGGCATGGTGGGCTCAGAGAGAAAGAGAGGAGGGCATGAGGGCAGCAGAGGGTACGCAGATCACTCAGGGCTGAACATAAATTTGGGATTTCCACCTCCACAAAGGCAGTTCAAAGCCTTAAGTATATTCTGAGTAGATCTTTTGCTTCTGAGCAGAGAACAAATAGAGCAGGGGTAATTAGAAGGAGAGTAAAGAGGCTATTTATCTATTCCAGGTGAGAGAGAATAGGACCTTGGACCAGAGCAGTGGGGGTAAAAGTGCACACAAGAACCCAAGGGATATTTGGAATAGAGTCTATAGAAATTGGTGATGGTTAGACTACAAGTGCAATTCTAAGTGTAAATGGTTAGACTACACTTTATACTAAAAGTGTAAGGGGATGACAGAAGATGAGATGGTTGGATGGCCTCACTGACTCAATGGACATGAGTTTGAGTAAGCTCCTGGAGTTGGTGATGGACAGGGAAGCCTGGCGTGCTGCAGTCCATGGGGTCACAGAGTCAGACACGACTGACCAATTGAACTGACTGAACCGAGACTACAAGTGAGAAGGGAGCTGAATGATTCAAGGATGCCCTGAGCACTGGGGCTAATGGAAGCACCATTTAACCGGAAGGGGGAGCCTAGAAGGAAGCTCTGGGTTTAAAGAGCTCTAGTTGTGTTCAAGATGCCAAGAAGGTAGTGGAATACATGGGTCTGGAGTTTAGTCTAAGAGTCCAAGCTGGAGATGTGCACAGGGGCATTGACAGCATTTTATATACTGTGAATGCGTGCATAGGAATGAAATGGTAATGCTAAGATCTAAACCCTGATTTGTCTGATTTAAAAGCTAATATCTTATACATTCTTTAGTCACCTTCCAGGAGACTAAATTCAGTAAAATGGAGACTTTTCCAGCATCCAGAGACAGTCAAGTTCAGGGCAAAATGTAGTCAAGAGAAGAGCCTGGATTCTCAAGACAATCCTCAAAAACAAGCAGAACCCGAGTCTCTAGAGCCAGGGGTTCTGGCATAAGATCTGGAGATACACAGGGAAAAGGATCTTGGGGGATGTAGAGATCCCATCACACCCCAAACTATCCTTGGCCAAAACTCTCCCAGCACAAGTGTTCACAAGATTGCTTTCAGATAATTTGTAGGAAATAACCTAGTGCCATCCTGGGTTCATAGGAGGTGCTTGGTGTATTTGTTGGGCTAGGCTAACCCAGACAGCAAGAACAAACAACCCCCAAATCTCAGTGACAGAACTCAACCAAGTGCCTTATGGGTCAGGCAGCGTTCTTGGAGGCACTTTTCCAACAGTGACTCGAGGATAGAAATTATGCCCGCCACTCAGCTCTGATATCCCGACCCACCAGAAGGGCGAGAGTGTGTGGAGAATTCACATGGTCTCGTAACAGCTTTGAGTTGGAAGCAACATAAATGCCTCCATTCCCAGTCTATGGACCTGGCATGCAACCCCAACCTAACTGCAGAGGAGGCCAGGATTGTCCCTGCCTCAGGCAATATTCATACTCTCTCTCTTTTCCAATTAGAGAGCTGAAGCAGGGAACAGGATTGGAAGATCCAAAATGGTGGATGATTGGAAATGGTCAAGGGTGAGGGAGGTGGAGTTCGAGTAACCTTTGACTCTAAGAGTTAGGATCAGAAGTCAGTGCCTGGAACCTTGTTAGTTCCTATGTCCCTGAATTCCATTTTTCTTATATTCACTACATATGCTACTCATTGGAAAATGCTGCTTCTGCTATGTCCTGAAGGAGAAGTTAAGGCAATTTACTCTGTCACAGTCTGGGGTCTGTGCCCTCTCACGCCTGTTAACACCCAGGATTTTATGAAGGGGGTGTCTGGGAGGATGAGATAAGATCACCTTAACTGAGCAAGACCCTAAGAGTCAATATACAGGGAACTCCTCATGGGCCCTACCTTCAGGAGCAAAATCTTTCCAAGCCAGTATCATTGTCTTGAGATGGGCCTGCTCATGAGTTTCTGTATCCTTCTAGCATAGTGATCTTATCAAAGCAGATTAAAAATGAGAATGGGCTCATAAAACATGCATTATAGTCTCTCACAGCCTCATAAAACCAGATAAATGCCCTGATCCAGAAGCCCCTAGATTGAGTTTACACCTCTCTCCTTCCTCATAATGGAATCATCAACAGCAGATAATTGAAGTTAAGAAAAAATCAGTAACTTGTAAATTCAACTCAGTGGATTGATTGTTTGGCCTCATGGATTGCTTAGAGTAAAAGGGATCCTGCCAGAAGATACCTGGCTTTTCCTGACCTCAAGTAGTTCCTCTACATTTTCCACAAGGCTTGGCACAAAGGCAGCTAAAGGAATCTCCTGGGATCCTCCCCTTTTCTGGATTCCATCCCCCTACCCGACTTTCCCACTGATACCTAAGTCCGCAGCCCCAATCTGAAGTGTTTCAATTCATGTAGATAGATACCAGGCTTCTCATGCTTTAGACACTCTTCTGAACATTGGCCTTGACTAGAAGGAGGAAAGGATGAGGTGAAAAGTCAGGTTTTATGTTTCTGAAGCTCTTACTATCCCCAGGGTAGGGTTAGTTACCCATACATTTCAGCTCTGCCTTCCCACTCTGTTCTCAGGCCAGGGACATTGAATGTGCCGGTGTCGAACAGGGAGCCTAGTTTTTGGCATGCTCTGACTCCAGCCATGCTGCCACCTCCTGCTCCAGGCTTGGCAAGTGGCTCTGCTCAGGGTTCATGCTGTGTCTGTGCTAAGTCACTTCAGTCATGTCTGATTCTTTGCGACCCAATGGACTATATAGCCCATCAGGCTCCTCTGTCCATGGGAATCTCCAGGCAAGAATACTGGAGTGGGTTGCCATGCTCTCTTCCAGGAGATCTTCCCAACCTAGGGAACACATTCAGATCTCTTGCATCTCCTCCACTGGCAGGTGGGTTCTTTACTACTAGCACCACCTGGGAAGTCCCCTTGCACCCAAATCCTTGAATTGATATTGTGTTCTCTGAGAAGGGAGACTGTTTCAGGGCTGGGAATGCTGCCAGTGCTTAATCCAGCCCAAACGCTGGACTTCTTCACAGTCCAATTTCCCCCCAGAATCTCACTTTCTGGGAGAGTGGCCTTCTTCCTACTGTTTGAATAAATCCTTCTACCAACTCCCCTCTCTGTGCCTGATGATCCTAGATTCTGGCCTGACCTGCCTCTTAGCCCACAGAGCTCCAAGGGCTGTTATGTCAGGGACAGATAGGGAATTAAGGCACTGCCTAGGAGGGATTGACAGCAGGTTCATGGCTTTCCTTTGGGCTGCCTGCGGTAGTTCAGCCACAAAGACATCAGCCCAAGTTTCCACTACCAGATTAGAAGAAGGCACGTCCTTCCTGAACTTAGTATTTGAGCCTCTTCATTGCAACTCCAATGGGCTTCCCCGGTAGCTCAGCGGTAAAGAATCCGCCTGCAATGCTGGAGACACAGGAGAAATGGCTTCGATCCCTGGGTTGGGAAGAGACCCTGGAGGGAGAAATGGTAACTCACTCCAGTATCCTCGCCTGAAAATTCCCATGGACAGAGGAGCTTGGTGGGCTATTGTCCACAGGGTTGCAAAGAGCTGGATATGACTAAGAAACTAAGCACACACTCTTTATTGTGCTTGCTTGCTTGCACATCTGCCTCCTGGCCAAACCATGAGAATGCAGAGGGCAAGGACCAGTTTTGACTTATGATCACATCTCCAAAGCCTTACACATTGCCTGGCTCATAGTATGTGCTCAGTAAACATTCACAGAATGAGTAAACCTATGTAATTGTAAGCATGCAAGAACTTTTGCAACGTGTTGAGATTGCTTGCCTGTAAAAGGCATAGGGAGGCTCACTGATTCTGCGACCCCCTGGGATGGGCTCTAAAACACAACTGAGACAGAATAAATGTCTGGCTGTTCTGTTTTGACTGGTGACAAGAGTTGCAAGCTGATTAATACATTTAAAGTGGTGATCAATTTGTCTTATTCACATCCTCTTATCCTGATTGTAATGAGTAGATCTTTTAACATAATGAAAACTGCATATTTCACTCAAATTCACAGTTTTGCATTCCAGAGGAGATGAAATGCTGTTTTTATTTAACATTAAAATGAGGTGTAAGCTCTTGTCTTGGGGAGGTGATAAGTAGCCTCTCTCCTTGGAGACCAGAGGTGTGACATCTCCTAAGATCTTGAATTTGACTATGTAAATCAGTTTCCAAAACTGTGGAATGGGATAGCACCTTCCAGTCATCTGATCCATGTTTTGCCCTGTTTATGAATGATCTTTAAATCAGTCCTGACTAGAGGTCATCTAGTTTGGGCTTGAATACTTCTGAGTGATGGAGAGCTCACCACTGTTCATTTTAATTTTCAAAGCCTCCAATTGTAAAAACAATTCTTATGTTGGTCTAAACTTGACCTCCCTGTTGTTTCCATTGCTTTCTTTTTCTTTTGCTTTCTCTCTCCCTTCTTCCATTTCCACTTTTTCCAACTTATTAGTTTTTCCCCCAAATGACTAACATAATAATCTCTTAAAATTGTATAAAAACTTAGAGCTTTCATTGTGCTTTTCACACGGCCTCTCAGAGTAAGATGAGTGAGTGGTTTCCTGTTGATTCTCTGCCAATGCTGCTTCTCTTGGAACAACCTGTTCTCAGGGACAAGAGTGACCTCTCTGATCCACATACCCCTCTATCTCATTCACAGCTCAGCACCCAGAAAGTGCCTGGCACACAGTGGGGTCCCACTCAATGGTGGCTGAATGAATGAATGAATAGTGGTACCTGGAAGGCGATTTAGTAAACATGACCCTGTGCCCTTGTCCATGGTTGGTTGTATGACAGGATTCTCTCCACTAAGCAGCCAGTACTACTCAGAACAAGAAGAAATGGGGACAAAATGGGATATTCATATTGTCTGCTATGACATCACCTGTGTCAGGAAAGCTCAGGGGCTGCAGGGAGGCAGCTTTTGTCATGGAGTCCAAAGAAGAGATGCGAACAGCAGGTTCACGAAGAAGAGCGGAGGTGAGAGCCAGAGAGTGAGCTGAGAGCTTACCAGCCCTGGGTCCCAGGGGCTCCTGAGGCCCAGCCATATCCCTGGGCAGGGCCTCAGGAGACGATCCAGTTGCTTACCCCTTCATTGCTCAGGCCAACCCAATGTAATTTCCTTTACTTGCAACCAAGCACATCCCCCTAAATCAAGGTAGGCATAAAGATGACTGTTTCTTAGCCTTGGAAGGGAAGCTCTGGAGGGCGGGGACTCTCCCAAGACCACATAGACAGGAGTGCAGTGTCAGAGCTGCGCCCCCACCCAGCACCCTCTTACTGCACTTTGTTCTGTGAGGCCACTGAAGCACATGCCTGTTCCCAGCTCAGGCTCTCCCCCTGCATCTTGCTTCTAACAAAAGAAAAGAGTCACTCCTGGAAGAGCCAGATGTAACCCAGCAGTGGAAACCCAAACCAAGAGGAATTCACTCTCCATAAATTATGCTTTAATAGATGTCAATTATTAATTCCTAAATAAATATTTGTTAATATTCAAAAGAGTTTGCCTACTAAGAAAAACTCAGGCTACACAGAATAATTAGTGCTTCTCACTGTGTGATGGCTCCAGCCCATAATGATTTTTTTTCCCCTGTTCTGCATTTTTATTTTTCCTGAAGTGTGAATGCCTGGCTGTGTCAGTTTTCCTGGGGGGTTTGGCTGGCCCTCCTCTGAGCAGTTTTGGTTGGAGGTGTGTGTATCGGAAGGACGCAAAGAGCTGAATGCTCCCCTGAAGCTTCCACACTGGCCAGCAAGTCTTTATCTTTCTTCTCTGTAGAGCAAGGTTTTGTAAAAAGTAGAAGCTATCACATGTCCAAGGAGAAGAAATTATAGATCCAACCAAAAAGTGGGAAAATGCAATTCAGGTTAACAACAAATCCATGTATGTACTATATCATAGCACTGAGAATTGTGCTAGGTCTGGGTTAGCAGGCAAGGGTGTGGGTAGATACAGGACATGACAAATGCCGCTCCAGGGTTCAGGAGTGTGCAGAATAGTAAAGGAGAGCTTCCTGATAAGTTCCTAGCAGTAGGGAGGATGAAATTAGTCCACGAGAGAGAGTTGGACAAAACGCCAGGGAAACTTAGAGAGCCTGGAAATCATATCAAATTGGGGCCAAGGGAAAGAACGTAAACAGGAAGGAAGAAGTATTTGAGACAGACCTCAATGAATGAATAGGATTTTGATGGGCAAAGATTGGCTTGCATTTGAGTTTGAGTAGGCATTCATTCATTTTCCCAACCACTTAAGAGACCTTTGTTGTAGAGCAACTGGTAGGTGCCAAGCCCTGGTCTGGGTACTGCAGATATAAAAAATAATCAAACTGGGTCTGTGAAGTTAGAGTTTACAGCCCAGTGACATATAACAATGACAAATAAACTGTCACCTAATAATGTCACATATAAAGCAAAAATAGTTGTAGTACAGTGAGATATGAATTCAACAGAATGACCACCACCACCATGAGGGCAGAGGAAACTTCAAGAGGTGGGAACTCTTGGTCTAGATCGTGAAGGATTCATTCAGTCAATTATTTGTTCACAGCAAATATTTACTAAATGTTGCCTGTGCCAGACGCTCGCTGTGTGTTGGAATATTGCAATGAATGAAACAGACTAAGCCTTTTCTCAAGGTATTTACATCTTCAGAGTTCAACAAATTAAGGGGCAGGGAATTTCACCAGAGAGAATAGAATATGCAAGCTGTAGAGCTGAGTATCATAGGACATGACTACAGCTAAGTGGGCACCAGGAGGGGGATAATCAGGAGGTGAGGCTGGAGAAGAAATCAGGGCTCACATTCAGAAGAACCTTGTGGGCTGAGCTAAACACTCTGAACTTTACAGACAATGCAAAGTCAAGGAAGGCTGATAAAGCTGAATTTGAGGAAGGGGAGGGAATTGCAGGTTCTGTGGAAACAGAATTGGAAAAAGAGGAGGCTGGAGGCAAAGCCTGGTAGAAAGTGATTGTGATAATCCAGGACACCCATGATGAGAGCCTGTATAAGGGGAAGCGGTGGGGGGAGTGAAGAAGAGATATGTTTGAACTGGAAGAGAAGTTCTTAAGAGTGTGTGTGTGGGGGGCGGGGGGGGTATGTCTAAGCTCTTTCAGGATCTAATGAAAGCTTCTTGTCTCATAACTCAGAAACATGCTCATAATGTATTTATAAGTATCATTTTGCAAACAGCATAAAGGGCATGAATTCTAGAGTCAGAACCCCTGAGTTATAAGCTGGGGTGCATGGGGTCCAGGAGTTGTGTACATAAAGTAGGAAGTGGCAGCAAATGGGCATGATTCTGGTGCTGTTTTAATTTCCCTTTCAGGACCCAGCTTCTTGATCCTTCCTCTGACTACCTAGTACCCCATGCCTTTTGTGGGCTTTAACCTACAGAGCATGCAGCTGCCCCATGGACCTGCATGACTCCCATCCCTACTAGATCAGAGCTGTGATTGTCTCTGTTACTCAGGCCCCCAGAGACCCAGAGACCAAGGAGGCAAGTTCCTTCCTGCTTTTCCCATTCTGGGGGAAAGTTAGAATACTTCGCTGGTGGTACTACTATCTCAGGATTTAGGTTCAAGAGCACCTCCTCACAGACGCCAGAAGACTAGAACTGGGAAAGCCAGCAGACATCCACACATCCCATTCCTTCATTGCCCAGATGGGAAAGTCTAGGCCGGGGTGGGGGGATGTCATTTTTCCAAGGCCACATGGAGTGAGTCACCAAGCTGGAACCAGAACTGCTACCTGCTAATATCTCACTTTCATTACCCCTCATGGGAGGTCCTGGCTCCCACATGTTTGCCTCTAGCACGTGCCTTGCTAATGTCACCAAGAGCAGACAGTGATCTCTCTGTGTCCACACCCAGTGCAAGGACTCTGGGAATGTTGAATACGGACCATGAGAGAGGATGGGTTCTGGCTGCCCTGAATGATCGTCCATTTGTTCTACCTGCCACCCCATCCCATGCCAGGGATGCAGCCCTCACAGTGAACCTCCCTGAGACTCCTCAGCAATAATATGAGGGTAATGATACCCAAATCTTAGGGGTGTTGCATGTATTAAAGGAAAAGAGTTCGTAAATGGATCCACGGTCCACTCAGGAAGTGCTCTTTCCTGCCTTTCTTCTCGGCACTCCTTCCCACACTCACAGGGAACAGGAACAGGGCTGTGGGAAGACCTGGGCCCAGGCAAGGTTGAGTTTGTGGTCAGCAAAGGCAAAAGCTGAATTTGCCTTTGCTGTGGCCCACAGCTACATAATTTTCCATACATTATATTTTCGCATAAACCAACACAGATACATTTAAAGGTACACTCACAACTGAAGTCAAAGTAGAACATAAGCACGATAAGGTGGAGCTGGTATGTCCGTGGCGTAAACCACAGGGTTTTTGTGGCCCTAGGGGCTGGCTGGGCCTGGCTTAACAGGCAGCCATGGGGAAACCACATCTCTGCTATATCAGGTAAGTCACCTCCCCAACTGCATGGCCCTGGCCCCTTCTGAGGGATCTTACAGGTTTGTGGGTATCCATGATGCTGGTCAGGACAAGAACAGGGAACAGAGAGAAAAGGTCCAGGGAGGCAGAATCTGGACCCAAATCAAAAGGAGCTGCAATGTTCAGTTGTCTGGGGTGATCTTGATTGCTTTGATTCTGGAGTGTGGACATCAAGCGAGGGCTTGGGAGGAACACAGTCCTAGCACTAGATACTGGTTTCTGTTCACTCTCTTAAAGTTGTATGCATTTAGGTGAGTCGTTTAGGTTCTCCAAAAATCATTTCCCCCATTTTCTCCCTCCATCAGATAGGGATAAGAATAGGACCCAACTCGAATGTAAACTGGTGCAGCCACTATGGAAAATTATTTGAAGAGTCCTTAAAAAACTAAAAATAGAGCTACCATATGGTCTAGCAATCCCACTACTGAGCATATATCTGAAAAAAACAAAAATTTTTAGTTCAAAAATGCACTAGTTCAAAATGCACTCCAGTATATACATATACTATATATATAGTATATATGTGTGTATATATATATGTGTATATATATACACACACACACACACACACACACATATATAATAACCAAGGCAAGGAAGCAACCTAAGTCTCCTCAACAGATGAATGGATAAAGAAGATGTGGTATACATATACAATGAAATATTACTCAGTCATAAAATAGGATGAGCTATTGCCATTTATGGGCTTCCTTGTGGCTCATCTGGTAAAGAATCGGCCTGCAGTGCAGATCTGGCTTTGATACCTGGGTTGGGAAGATCCCCTGGAGAAGGGAAAGGCTATGCACTCCAGTATTCTGGCCTGGAGAATTCCATGGACTATAGTCCATGGGGTCGCAAAGAGTCAGACATGACTGAGTAACTTTCACTTCACTTCATTGCCATTTACAGCAATATGGATGGACCCAGAGGTTATCATACTGAATGAAGTAGGTCAAACAGAGAAAGACAAATACTATATGATGTCAGTTATATGTGGAATCTAAAAATTAATACAAATCAATTTATTCATAAAATAGAAATAGACTAAAAAACATAGTATGGGTAGGGAGGGGGGTAGGGATGAATCAGGAATATTAGATTAACAGATATAAACTACTGTATATAAAATAAACAACAAGGATTTACTATATAGCACAGGGAACTATATTCAATATCTATAATAACCTATAATGGAGAAAAGTCTGAAAAAATACATACACATATAGCTGACTCTTTGCTGTATACCTGAATTTAATATTACTAATCAACTGTATGTCAATAAATTTTTTTTCAAAATAAAAATAATAGGATTCACCATCATGTTAAGTTGGGGATTAAGTGAGATAAAGCCTGTGAAGCAGTTGGCACAGAGCCTGTATTAGGTAATGGTCAAAAAATCTGCTAAGGCACAAACAAGAACTGGAGGGCAGGGCGCAGGCGCCCCTGGAACCAGCTGGTGTTGTCTCTGCCCCAACAGCTGCCTGAGTCCTTCTGCAGCCTACTTTTTCTTTTTTAAGCTAAACTGTTTAAGAAAGGGAAATGTACATATAGAGAAATGTGCAACTCATGTAGAGTACACACGCCCATGAAACTGGTCCTCAGCTCATGAAAGCCTCCATCAAGTGCCTTTTAGGTCAACACCTAGTCCCCTTTCTCTACAAAACACCTTTCTGACTTTTAACAGCAGAGATTAGCGGTGTTTGCACTTGAATTTTATGTAAAGGGAATCATACAACATATGCCCTTTTGTGTTTGGCTTCTTTCAGTCAGCATTGTGCTTGTGTGAGCTCTCCAACTTGTTGTACAGAGTTGTGATGTATTTATCCTCACTGCATGCACTGTTCTATGAACAAACCATTATTTATTTATCCATGCTCTGGTTGAGGAATTTTTCAGCGTCCAGTACTTGCTAACTATGAATAGTCCTCCTTGATCAGTCTTACATTTGACTTTTAATACATGTATGTACACGTGTCTTTTGGATATATGTTGCTGCTGCTGCTGCTAAGTCGTTTCAGTCGTGTCTGTGTGACCTCGTAGATGGCAGCCCACCAGGCTCCCCCATCCCTGGGATTCTCCAGGCAAGAACATTGGATTGGTTGCCATTTCCTTCTCCAGTGCATGAAAGTGAAGAGTGAAAATGAAGTCACTCAGTCGTGTCCGACTCTTCGTGTCCCCATGGATTGTAGCCTACAAGGCTCATCCGTCCATGGGATTTTCCAGGCTAGAGTACTGGAGTGGGTTGCCATTTCATTCTCTGATGGATATGTTAGGTTGAATCAAATCAAATTGCTAATTCTGTACATCAAAAACAGCTAGATGTTGGCAATTTCATATGGTTCAATGGAGTACTTAGGAGTAGGGAAGTTGGGTCATGTGACACCTTCAACAGATACTGCCAATGTTTCTGCAAAGTGGTTATACCAACCTATACTCCCACAGTAATATGCAGGTTTCCAATTTCTATTGCCCTTTAAACAAAGGCTATCTAGGTCCCTCTTTTGAGTCATAGCTACAAACATCTCTGTTATTATGGGCCCTTTTGTATCATGAATTCACAGTATTCTCTGTGTTTACTTTCCTTGGGAAGGTCTTTTGACAGTTCTAACCCCGCATGAGCTGATTTTAGTATGCGAAGAATGTGTCTCCACATAGTACTGGTGTGATGGTGGCAGAAGGAATAAGACCGAGAAGACAAGCAACAAAGATCATCACCCTTCAATGATAATCTTAGAGAACCTGAATTTGATTGAGGTTGGCATCTTCCTACACCAATGATTTTCAGTTTTTGCCTAAACAGGAAATGGGAAATAAGAGTGCTGAAGATAAAGCTCTTTTCTCTTGCTCACAACCAAAGAAGTGCAATATCTCCCGGGTTGATGATGTTGGGGCTGATGTTCATCCACCAAATGGAAGCAGAGTGGGAGGCCCTCTGCTCCTTGGGCCTCATGCCCTTGGGCCTGGCAATGCCAATTTGTCTATTGACTACAGTAGGATCAGAGCCCAGAGCCCATTAGGAAGGGACTCGCGAAAATATTTTCTTCTAAAATCAGGAGAAAAAAAAAAGCTTTAGGTTGAAAAAATGTTTTATTTAATAATATTAATATATTCCTCTTTATATTAACGTAGTCATAAAACATAATTTTGAGTTTTTAAATTTTTTACTGCTTTATGGAAGACTTTCCCCATGGAAGCGAAAGTGCCTGCCAGGACTCATGAAAGTCATAACGCAGCCCTGGGGCCTTGTTCAGAGAACCAGCTAAACTCTGCAAGGTGAATTATCCGGATTCATGATCCTCTCTGTTCTTAGCTCCCCTTGGGAATGGCTTTGGTAGACGTGAACGTTTTGTCTCAGTCATGCCCCAAGGGCAAGGAAAAGAGAATTGTGTCCACGCTTGAGCCAGACACTGAGAACAGCACACAGGGAAAGTCTTCATTTCACTTACTGGCAAAGAGTAGGCGAGGATCTAGAGGTCCCTTAGCTCTGCCTTCATAATTGAGGTGAAATCTGAATCCCCAGGGAGCCCTGACATGCTCCCTTAAGGGGAAGGGGAGAGGGGCTCTGGGAAGGACAGGACTGTGTATTTTCTGAATCCCAGTATGGGCATCTGGCCCCTAGAGTTGCCTCCACCTCAGGCCTGCTTTAGTTCCTGTTTGTTTCCTCTTTGTTCCTCCTCCCCACAACATACACATACCCAGAGACTAATTTAGGGGCTGGAATTTGAGACATCCAGATCTTATTTCTTCCAAACATGTCTCCGTTGGGCTGGCCTTCAAGGAAATATCGAATGATGAATAGCTGTTTGCTGGCTGGAGGAATTTGGAAAGGACAAGCTATTTAAAGCTCTGAGAAGAACAACCAGGTTGGGAATACATCTTATATAGAATTGGGGGGATGAAAGAGTCATTTTGCAAAATACGAATTATTCAAAACATGTTCAGCATGGACCGGATCTATTTTATTTCTACATTTCTATTTGAATTAAAGTAGAGAGGAAGATGGACAGGGAAGCAATTCAGGAGAGTGAAAAAAGAGAGCAGAGGGATAAATGCAGAGTCAGGAAGCCAGGATTCTCTATGCAGCTTTGCCATGCACTGATTCATGAAAACTTATCCAGCCTTTCAGAATCTCAGTTCTTATATCTGCATAAACAGGTGATGAGACAATCCTGAAGGTCTTCTCTAGCTTTGAAGTTTTAGCACATAGTAGGTGTTCCATCAGTAATTATGAGGGAGTGAGAAAGTGAGTGTCAGCGACGGGACCGATGTCATAAAGGTGTGAAATCTGGTGATGGAAGTGGTAAGTGCTATCAACAATAGTGGCAATGCTGGGAAGCTGAGCCCATCTGTAGTTAGCATTTGTACTGCCATAAAAATAGCATAACAAGATTATATTGAAATATCCCACTATTTAACTTAATAATTTAAATGTTTGCCTAATGAGGTGGACTTGATTGGATTAGGGCATTCACAATTAATTTTGATAGATCATTTTACACATTGGAGGTGCATTCTTCTGAACCAGGAGGTGGAACGGAAGTGCAAAATGTTTACGTTCAAACGAGCATGTGATTTTGCAGAAAACATTAATCCCAGATCATGCACACTAAGTCAATTTCAGAAATGGCTTCTAGATATATTATTAGAAATTGCTCTTCAAATATAAAAAGCTTGTAATAGAGTTCTGTCCATTTTTCCTTTGGCTGATGGAAGTTGTTTTATAAATACGCCTGTGATATGATGTTTTCTTCATCCAAGCCTTATGGTACTAATTGCAACTTTTTAAACAGTGTAAGTAGTAGCTGTCATGAGCACTTTGAAACCTATTACAAATACCTATTTTGGAACAATTTCACATTTAGGGGTGCATTCTTTCTTCAGATATTTTTAACTATGTTTTTCCCATATTTTATTTTTTTGGAAAAGCACTTGAATTGGAAATTGTGAGTCCGCTCCCCAACTTTTTTTGTTGTTAAGGGAATGACTTTAGTATGTAATAGCAAAGTGGCACCACTCCATACCTCTACCCCCTCAAAAATCAAAGAGCCAAGAATGGTCACATCTGCCCTTGGAGTCAGGAATAAGCAAAGGCAAATGGCTCCTGGAAAGGCAGATTGAAATCAGGCCATTCATTCTGTCCCAGAGTTCCAGGAAAACACGTTCCTCAGCATCAGCGCTGTCAGATCAGAATTCCATTTCTGTTTTCTCTCAGAAAGCAATCTGATATAAGGTGTCCATGGGCAGAAGGCTTCTGGGAGAGTTCTCTGTGTCTGTCTTCCTCTGAAAACATGGAGATAAATTGTCCAAACCAGAGGTCTGGGCTGTGAAAACATTTGATGGGAGAGAATGTGGTAGAAGTGGCAGAAGCATTGCTTTGGGACCAGCTGACCAGGATCAAACCCCGGCTCTGCTCTTATTAGCTGTTCACCTCGGGAAAGCCACCGACCTTTTCTGAGACTCGAGTTGGTAAGTGGAGACAATCACACATAATTGAGAGTCTTATTAGAGTTAAAAGCCACATCCCTGGTGCACACTAGCAGCTCAACTAATTTAGTTTCCTTCTCCTAGTTTCCTTCTGGTCTTGTTCTCTGGGAGAAAAGCAGTCCCAAATGCAAGGTCATATTGTCGTTTCAGTTTCCTGGTGTGGTCCCCAGAAGGCTGTGGCGCGTTACACCTGGGGCTCTGGTCTTTCAGGTCACGGTGAACACGTAAGATCCACTCTGCAGGTTCCGGGGCACCTTTGTTGGTAGAAGCACCCGAATCTGCCTTCTTCCTCTGAGGTCCGAGCTCTCTCACAAGATTTGATTAAACTCATCCTTTGCAAGGTTTCAGTAACCTTCATATTGAACTCCAAATGCCTATACATAGCATTCAAGGACCTTGAAAACCTTCCCTCTTCTTGGCCTTCTAGCCTTCTTTCTCTCACTCACTATGCCATGCTTTAATTCACTCACAAAATCCTCCTCTCTGCAACTGTCTCCAGCTGAATGCCCTCCACCCCACTTCCTGGGATGCCCTTTCCTCTGTTCTTCAATTGAAAAAGCTCTTCTGTTTCCAGGTCTAGCTAAAATGCCACCACTCTCCTTTGTCTTCTAAATATAGCCAGCATAGTTTAACCAGGTCCTCTTTGGGTTTGTAACTTGTCCTTAGTGTAGATATTATTATGCAGATACTAAGGTGTGACAGGATCCCTCAGGAAACTGTTACAGCTTTTCAGCTCTGTGTCCCCAGTATCCTCAGAAACCAGGCTGAATATAAAACCCTTACAATCTTCCCGCCAATCTGTTGAAGCAGCCACTGTTATTGATTCATTATGCACGTGAAAAAAACAGGTTTCAGAGATACTAGGTAACTTGTCCAGAGTCACACAGCTAGTGGGCCACAGAACAAAGTGTTGAACTAGAGGCTTTCACTTCCAAGTTCGTGTTCTTTCCATGACTCTATAAAGCACTCCAGGATTTCCTTTAATTGTGCAAACAACTCTGTGAGGTGGGGGGTGGGGGGGAAGGTATCACTATGGCTTCTTCACAGATGGGGAAACTGAGACTTCAACAGGAGCAGTCACTTCCTCAGCCTACATGACTAGATACTGAAGGAGCCTCTGAGGCTGAATGTGGGCCACAGAGCCCCAGGCTGCCTGCATTTCCCTCCGAGATTCATCACCTGCTGTTGGGAGCTGACCAGAGCAAGGGAGGTGGGACCTGAGCTGTTACAACACCTGTGCCTCTCAGGGCCCTTCTGACTCCCTTACCCTGGAGGTGATGAGAAAATGACAAGGGGCATCTCTGCTCCCAAGGGATTCCAGTCACGCAAACTCTGCCAATTAAGGCTGGAACGATGTCATCTCCTGAAATAGCATTTTAATGAGTGATGGCTCTGGGATAAATTGTCATCTTGTGATCCCTCGTTAGAGAGCTTAATTAGATCCATCATAAAGCATATTGATCGATGGCACTGAGCAGGTCTGCAGGACACTCACCATCCCCTAGAACATTCCTGCCCAATGCTGGGTGGAGCCAGGGCAGGACTGGGCCTGTGGCCCCGAGAGCTGTGGGGCACAGGGCCTTTCCAAGCACCTGGGCACCACTTCCCTGGTCCTCTCCTTCCTCCTTTCTTCCCTTTCACAAATATTTATTTAGCACCAACTGTATACCAAATGGGGCTTTGCAGGTGGCACTAGTGGTAAAGAACTCCAATGCAGGAGATATAAGAGACAGGGTTCAATCCCTGGGCAGGGAAGATCCCATGGAGGAGAACAGGGCAACCCACTCAAGTATTCTTGCCTGGAGAATCCCATGGACAGAGGAGCCTGGCGGGCTACAGTCCACAGGGTTGCAAAGAGTCAGACACGACTGAAGTGATTTAGCACATATGCATGTATACCTGGCACTGTGCTCACCTCTCCTGCTTGAAGTTATTTTGTCTTCACAAAAAGCTGTCCAGTCTTTCCTTATTTTTCAAATGGTAAACCCAAGGCTTGCAACCTGGAATTGCTACTAGGTTCAGCTCCAGCCAACTGAGTTATCTTTCAGGCAGTTTCTGGAAGAGTGGCTGACATAAGGACAAAAGGAGAATTGAAGGGGAAAATGAACTTTAACTCTTGACACATGCCTGGCTCTCTGCTGTGCATCATATATATTTATCTATAGATATATATCTGTACCTATATATCTACATCTACATCCATAGTCTCCTTTAGCCTTCATGTCAATCCCATGAGGTGAGAATTTTAATCGTTTTCTAGTTGAGGAGACTTTGTTGTTGTTCAGTTGCTCAGTTGTGTCCGACTCTTTGTGACCCAATGGACTGCAGCACCCCAGGCTTCCCTGTCCGTCACCATTTCCTGGATCTTGCTCAAACTCATGTCCATTGAGTCAGTGATGCCATGCAACCATCTCGTCCTCTGTAGTCCCCTTCTCTTCCTGCCTTCAATCTTTCCCAGCAATGTTACTTGTTCAGATCATTCCTTCAGTAACTAACAGAGATGGAACTAGAACATGGCTTTCAGGAACCCTCCCCTGTCTGGAAAATCCAGACAGGGGAGGGTTCACACCCAAGTCCTGTCATATATTAACTATATAATTTGGGACAAATTACACAGACCTTCTGAATACCAGTCTCCTTATCTATCATATTGGGAGTAAAAAACTGAACAATGGAGTTATTGTGAGGATTAAAAGAAATAATGCCTATAAATTATGTAGGTAGTATCTGACTCATGAGAAGTGTTCAGTAATCAATGTTCAATAAATACTCCAACTGTTTCCTCCTGGAAAGAAGCTACCAATTTCTTATCTGTAAAACAGGTGTAGTAATCCCTTCCCTGAAACGATTCATAGGGAAGCACTTTATACAAGGTAAAGTACTCAAACTGCACTTATCAATCACCCTCTGTATAACTGGGTGTTGGCAAAAAGCTTGACGTAACCATCTATGGGTTTCCAGAGATAAAAGAAAATGCTCTCAAGCAAATCTTATTTAAATTCTTTTAAAAATTATTATAAGATAATTCATTAGCTGACAATGGTGGGGGGGGTGTGTGGCAGAGTAGCTCAAGAAAAAAAGGTAGGAGAGGGTTTAATAAGATCAGAGTATTAAGACTTCAGGGACTTCCCTAGTAGCTCAGACAGTCAAATAAACTGCCTGCAATGAAGGAAATCCAGGTTCGATCCCTGGGTAGGGAAAATTTCCTGGAGAAGGTAATGGCAACCTACTTCAGTATTCTTGCCTAGAGAATGCCATGGACAAAGGAGCTTGGCAAGCTATAGTCCATAGGGTCACAAAGAGTTGGACATAACTGAGCGACAAACACACATTGAGACTTCAGAGGGGCAGGGGGGCTAGGAAATCTTAGCCATGGAGCGAGAGTGCATTGGTGCAGTGGCCTGGGCTCAGCAGGGTGTGTGTGCCTTTGTCCTATGTCACTGTGTCTGCAGTGTGTGTGTGTGTGTGTGTTGGGCCTGTGCTCTGTGCTTAGTTGCTCCGTTGTGTCCAACTCTTCTCAAGCCCATGGACTGTAGCCCGCCAAACTTCTTTGTCCATGGGTGCCTGGTGCACATCAGATCATAGAGTTTTTCAGCAGAAAGGACACTGGAGACCCAATCATGGATTGGGTAAGTGTGTGTGTGTGAGAGAGAGCGAGAGAGAGAGAGCACGCACACACACACACATGTATGGGTGTGTTCAGGTATGTACATTTCTGCCTGAGTACTAAGGCCAGCTTCCATGAGAGGGTGACTTTCTTTCCCTTTGCACACTTGGAGATTTTTCCTTTTTTATTACAGCAAATGTAGCTTGAAAGCTGGGTACAACATAGCTTTCTCCCAAACACAGATCACATCACAATGTTACTTTCAGAGAAAAACGCTGCAAAATAACCCTCAGATGGTGAGTCTGCCTCTTTTTTTTTCCTTTCTCTGTCTTGCTCTTTCTCTGTGTCTTTCTCTCCATCTGTCTGTGTGTCTCTATCTCTGCTTTGGCGTCCCTATTTATAGCTTAAAATGCTTTCATACTTTCACAGCATATAAAATGTCCCTGTGCTACATAAAATAATACACGTTTGGGTTTGTAATTAGATCAGTGTTTCATCCCAAGTTTCCCAGACACAGTAACACAGGACGTTGTTTTTCAGCCCCTACCCGCAAATATTGCCAGGCCTGAGTATACTGCCCAAACCCTTCTCACGGCTTTGTTTTCCCAACTCCTCTTGACAATTCTCCCAGCGTGTACTCCCTATTCCTTTTTTTTTCCTTTCTCTCTCTCTCTCTCTCTTTTTTTTTTTTCTTTTTGCCCATCACTCTGCTTGTGGGATCTCACTTCCCTGGCCAGGGATTGAACCCAGACCATGGCAGTGAAAACCTGGAATGTTAACCAGCAGAACACCAGGAAACTCCCTCTCTGCTTGCTTCCTTTCTGATCCTCTCTTGCTGCCTGCGAGGTGGGCTCAGCGTTCCTCCGCAGCAGTAGCTCAGAGCAGCCCAGACCTCCTCTCTCCGAAGAGCCTGGAGCAATCGCTCTGTCAGCGAGCCGTCAGAATCTCTGAATGCAGTGACAAAATTCATTTCCCCAACTGGCCCAATACAAACACTACCCTAAGGATGGGTGGGGTGGGGTGGGGGGGGGGCGGGGAGATCTCTTTTCCCTATAATGAAATACAATTATTAAGGGGGAAAAAAAAAAAAACAGAAGGGGAAATTGAGATTCATTTCTAACCAACTTGGACATGTGTTAGAGAATATTGTTGAGAACAATTAGAGATGTATGAGTGAGGGGTTTATTTCTCACTTGCTTGTCAGGTCAGAGGACAATCTGTTTATTTTCCTGCTACAATTTTATTCAATAAACTGAAAGGATGGGAGCCGGGAAAGAGGGTATGAACAGGATGTGTGCTATCAATTTGTCAAATAAATAATCGTGCTTGGAAACAACAGATTTTATTAATTAGACAGGATGGTGTATTATTACCATTAAAGTGTTATATTGCATTAATTTTTATATTTTACTCGGATACTAATTACTGTAAAAGATTTCGGGAATGAAGCAAAATAAAATCATGCGGCATTATACATAATGTAAAGATAGCGTGAATTAATTTGTCCGCTGCTCCCCTCCCGCCCACCGTCGGCAGAGGAAGAACAGGCGGGAGCGGCCTCGCCTCCGGGAGAACTCTCTCACCAGCACCCCTGCTCCCGCCCGGTCTAGGGAGGCCGCTGGGAAGACCTGGGGGTTCGAGACCCGCTCAGCCACGCACAGGCTGCAAATCCCTTCTCCGAAGCCTCTGTTTTCTCTTTTGTAAATATAAACAGCCCTGCTCCGCCAGCCTCGCCGGGTGGTTGTAAAGATCTAACGAATTCTCAAGAGCAAAAGTGCTTTAAAATGTCAGAGGTTGTGAGAGGGGCTGAGACCCAGGATTACTTATTAGAGGAGGCGGACAGAGGAGGGGCCAGCTCTGTCAGGGTCCTCGCTGGGAGATGGCGGGGCGGATGCCGGACAGGGGGTTGGTGTGCAGTTAGGGGACGGGGAGCGAACTGGGGCACTCGGAAGGCCACCCAGAGGCCACCGCAGCGACTCCCCTCGCTGGGCACGACCTCAGAGTGGAGTCAGAACCGGCCTGGACCACACTGCGGCTGAGCCATGGGTTTTAAACGCTTCCAGAGACCACCCCGCGTTATACCCAGACGTTCTGGCAAGGGGAACCTGTACCGGGTATGGGTACAGTAGAAGAAAGCACCGACTCATCGGACGGGACTGGGTTTTAATCCTCACAGCCCACGACGCCTCTGTGGCTACAGCAATCCCTTAACCTCTCTGAACAGCAGTTTCTTCAGTTGAAAAAAAAAGTTATTTGCGGAGGAAATAAATTCCCACGCCGGGCACACATTCTGGCTGGGGAGGCAGTGGGCAGGGCTTCACCAGGGTGCAGGGTCCCCAAGGGCCCCCCCGTGAGAGCACAGTCGCATGGGCAGCGGGAGCTCCAGGGAGCCCGCCATGTCCGGCTCCAGGCGCTGCCTCTCAGGTCCTCCCTGACCTCGGCCGAGGCTGGAGCCGCGCGGGTCCCGGGACTGCCCGCTCGCCCCACCCCGGGGGCGTTTCTAGCCGGCGCGGCCGAAGCCCAGCCACGTTTTTCTCCCGGCTGGGTCTCCAGAGCCCCGGCCCGGAGAGGACCGAGATTTCTCACGACCCACTGCCACCTACTGTCCGCATCTGGGAACTGCAGGGCCGGGCGCTGCAGGATTTTGAAGCCGCCCTGGCGAGGGGCTGACCCCCAGGCCGGCTCACGACTGGGGCCGGCACAGGAACAGCGCTCAGGTCCCTCTGCCTGGAGCCTCCCTTTCACGCTCTGTTCTTTTTGAGTGTCGTTTCGCAGTTGTGTGGGAGTAACTTAGCCAGGCCGGTTCTCCGGCTTGCACTGTTATAGGGGTGACTGAGGCCCCCTCTCCCCCAAAAAACAGGAGTATTAGGAAAAGCCACTCCCTCAACATCTGTCCACAGCTCCGTTTAAAGATCTGAAAATCCTGCCTCTGGGTTTGAAGGGCTATTTCTGGTCACTCAGCGGAAGCAGTCGCAGGTCTTCCAGAGACTAGTTGTTGTCCCTGTTTCTAGCTTCCAAAGGGCTAGAATTTCACCTGTCCTGGAAGTCTGACCGATTCTGAATCAAGCTTGCCCTCTGCCTTCTTTCTCCATACCGTCAGGATCTCTCAAGTCACCCTCCCTGAGAACATGCTTCCTCACCCCTAGTGCGGTCTTACTGGCTGTGTCTTCTTAGACAAGTCATTGTACTTTTGTGATTTTCTTTTTAATCTGTAGAAGTAGAAATGATAATGATATGCAGGAAGCCCATCAAAGAAGGCTGCTGATGAAAGCAGCCTGCCACCTGGGGACACGTGCACATATTTTTGTTGGCATTCAAAAGACTGCTCATTGCTATGGTCTAAATGTGTGTGTCCCCCAAATTCACATGTTGAAATCATTGCTATGGTCTAAATTGTGTGTCCCCCAAATTCACATATTGAAATCATTGCTATGGTCTGAATGTCTGTGTCTCCCAAGTTCACATGATGAAATCCTAACCCACAAAGGGATGGTATTAAGAGGTGGGACCTTTGGGAGCTGAGGTCATGAGGACAGAGCCTCATGAATGGGATTAGTACCCTTATAACAGAGGCCCGAGAAAGCTCCCTTGCAGCTTTCCCCATGGGAGGTTACAGTGAGAAGACATGGTTTCCCCATGTCATCAATAAGGAGTTGGCTCCTGAATCTGCCAACACTAGGCTCTTGGACTTCCTACCCTCCAGAAATGTGAGAACTAAATATTCATTGTTTATAAGCTACTTCAATTTATGACATTTTGTTAAAGCAGCCTGAATAGACTAAGATACTCACTGAGCCAAGATAATACAAACCTGTAGGGAGAAGAGGCCTGTAATCTTTTGAATAGCTATTGGTGGGTGGTGGGAGGGAGGGTGGTGAGGGAAAACAGGGAAGGTAGGTTATCTAGTCTTCTAGTGTGTCCCCACCAGCCCAATGCTGTTTTTCTCTCTTACAGAAAATTCTTCTTTGCCTCACAGCACATGTCACCATTTGCAATAATGTGTTTAAATTCTGTGTGTATTTGTTCAGTGTCTGACTCTGCAGACAGCAAGCGCTATGAAAATCAGGATGATATTCATTCTTCAAACCACTGTACCCCAGTGTCTAGTGCTGGGACTGGGATACATGGGATACATGGGATACATTTAATAAATATTTATTGAATGAATGAATGACTATAACCATTTGTTTATTCCAGAGACAATTAAATATCACCTGGGCCCTTTCCAGTTCTTCCCAAACATTCCATTCCCTTAGTGTTATCCACAGAGAGCTCATCTCCTAAGCCTTTCTTCCTCTTTGGGTGCTCTCTGTCATCCTCTTCCTAACAACCAGCCTCCCACACAATTTCTTTCGTTTTAAACAGACATCTGCACAAAAATAAGCAGAGGAGGGTTGATGGCTATGTTTGACTTGTTTTGGGTTTGCCTTTTGATTTTATAAACTACCTAAGTAGATCTGACTATTATTCCCATCCTCCAGAAGGGGAACCATGTAGCTGAAGAGGTGAATTGACTCGTCATATGTCACAGCTAGAGAGTGGCAGGCACTCAGCTAAGTCTCTGCTCTCCGGCTCTAAGTCACATAACCTTTCCCTGTTCCAGCTGCTCTGTCCACTGACCCATGAGCAGTGCAGGCCTCTCTTCGTGCCCTGGGGCTGATGGTTCATGACAAATCATGTGAGGATGTTTCTCCAGAAAATAACTATGGAGAAAGATGATATGACTCTCAGGAACACTGTCGTGCCTACCTTTGGCCTCTACTTCCCTTCCAGTGGCCATCAGGGCAATTGAAGGATATGTCAACAAAAACACTTCGTGGGCCCCAGCAAGGTCTCTGGAGCCAAACCTGCTTGGTTTATGTGTTGGCCTTGCCACCTTCAAGCTATCTGTCTTTGAGCAATTTATTTAAGGTCTCTGTGCCACAAAGTGCCTCAGCTGTAAAATGGGGATAATGAAAGTGACCCCTCATAGGGTTTCTGTTTAGTTTAAATAAATACATGTAACATGCTTAGAAGAGTGTACTCAGTTAATATTTTCTCTTTATTTCCTTCCTCTCTGTCCCTTTCCTTTCCCCACTTGCTTTCTTTCTACTTTTGCTGCTCCTTTTTTTAAATGTTCCTTTCTTTTTCTTTTTTCTTTCTTGCTCCTCAACTTTTATTTATCCCTAAATTCCTGTCTCTTCTCTGAATCTAACTTACTTCACTACATGCCTGAATAAATATTTGTTAAGCCAATAAGTAATGAATTTTAAGAAAGAGAGAGAAGGAGAAAGTTGGTACAGGGAGAAGGTTTCAAAAAAGTGAAGGTAGAGTAATAGAAGACAACTTGTTTTTCTTAATGTTTGTTTGTGTCTTAATGTAAGAACCATATCATGAGAGCCAAGAACCCTTACATGGAGCCTATCACTCTCATGCTGTGTTACCTTGAGTAAGTCAAGAAGCCTCTCTGGGCCTGCATGACAGCATCTATAAGACTGCAGAACTGAACCTCATCAACACTTCATTACCTAATCTTTTCTGTCTCTAACTCTGTGAGCCTACAGTCCCATCAGGAGTAGGGTGATATTGACTCTCCCTAGCATTTGCATAAGGTGAGGTTGGGGTGGGGAGAAGCCACACATTTCCTGGTGGAACCTGTTCTGCCGATCAGAAATTTTACAGTTGAGAGGTGCTTTGATCTCAGAATTGTGCTCAGTTGTTCTATCTCTAGCTCTTCCCCTTAATAACAATGGGACTTTGAACAAGATGCTCAGCATCTCTAGGTCTCCCTTTCTCATCTACACAATGGAGTCAGATGTTATTTGATGAAATAACAAATGTAAAATGCTTAGCACAGTGATTGACAGAGTTAAGGGCTCATTAAATTGCTATTGGGGTATGTTGTTAAAGTGTGTATGGTATCAAAACCCTTGACAGAACCCTTAAGGCCAAGTGATAAAGAGTTTCCCATTAGCTGGTATTGTGACCTTTTTTTCCACTGAGCATTCATTGAAAACCTACTCTGTGTTAGAACTTGAACCAGGTTCATGGTAGAAATATGAGTGGACCATGAGCTCTGACTCCAAGTTCAAAAGATTACATGCACTTTTTCAGATCCTAATATGTTCCTGGTATTTTACTATATTATCCCCCTTAATATGGGCTTCCCTGGTGGCTCAGAGGGTAAAGCATCTGCACACAATGCAGGAGACCCATGTTCGATGCCTGGGTCGAGAAGATCCCCTGGAGAAGGAAACGGCAACCCACTCCAGTATTCTTGCCTGAAGAACTCCATGGACAGAGGGGCCTGGCAGCTACAGTCCATAGAATTGCAAAGAGTCTGCAAGGCACGACTGAGACTGAGTGACTAACATACACACACACACACACACACACACACACACACACACACACACACACACGAGTGAAATAGAGGAAGCTGCAAGGATGGAGCCTGAAGGGAGTGGGGAGTGATGAGGAGTTCATCACTAGACCACACCAGCTTTCACCCCGCTTTAAACCACAATCAGCCAATATTCATGGAGTTCCCAATGTGGGAACAGTACTGAGACTTTCACCATCTCTCCAGGGTAGGAAAAAATATGTGTGCCTTCCAGAATTGTCTCTCAGCCCTTTCTCCTGTCTTCCTAGCCCTTCTTTTACTTCTTTCTGGAAAGGCTTGGACATCAATAATCTACACTTGAGCATGAATGAATATCAGTGCCCTCTGCCCTCTCCCAAGGGAAATTTTGATTTTGCAGCTTGTTCTCTCATATCTTTGCACCAAAATACAAAGGCCTCACATCAACCCAACACATGTGTGCCTCCGTGGCCTGCCTGCCTCCCTTATTCCCACTCCAGACAGCTTAACTACTATTGTTCTTGTCTAATTCCAGCCAAAAGGTCCTGGACTAGTTGTGCATGTCCTCATCCTTCCCATGTCCCTGAATCTCCTGATGCTGCTCCCTCTGGAAGAATACACTTCCTTCCTTATACCTAAACACTGCCTCTACGTTAGGGCCTCATCAGAGATCATCTCCTCGAGGAAGACCTCCTTGATCTCACAGCTGGAAATACTTTTTCACTCAGAGAAACTGCTAAGGCAGCACTTCACAAACTTTATTTTGAATGTGATATTTTTCATGTGAGTCAGCGCAGAGATCCAGAGAAAATGGAGACTCAGATCCAGTGGGTCTGACAGGAGGGCTGAGACTCTGCATTTTGAACATGCTCATCCATGATGCTAATAATTCTGGTCTGTGAATTGCACTTTGAGCAACAAGTGATCCCCAGTTCTCTTGGTATGTGGGAATCACATGCCAAGCTTATTAAAACTCCAGATCTTGGGGCCAGAGGTTGGTCCAGGTTTTGTGGGGCTTGAGGTCATTCCATGTAGAGGACACTCTTTTAAAAATATAAAATGAATAATAAGAAATTGCTGGAGCTCCTCTCAGGACCCTGGAAGGGACTGTGCCTAGAAGGTAAAGATCCCAAAGTTTAGGCTTCAGTAAGGCAATGGCAACTCACTCCAGTACTCTTGCCTGGAAAGTCCCATGGACAGAGGAGCCTGGTAGGCTGCAGTCCATGGGGTCACTAAGAGTCGGACACGACTAAGCGACTTCACTTTCACTTTTCACTTTCATGCATTGAAGAAGGAAATGGCAACCCACTCCAGTGTTCTTGCCTGGAGAATCCCAAGGACGGGGGAGCCTGGTGGGCTGCCATCTGTGGGGTCGCACAGAGTTGGACTTGACTGAAGCAACTTAGCTGCAGCAGCAGCAGCTTAGAGATAAATCCATCTTTTCCTGGGCCCCACCTATGATCAGAATCTCAGAAGGGTAGAAATGTTTATGGATTTTGTGTTGTTTCAGAATTTCTTCAGATGAGTCTTAATAGCTAATCCCTGGGCTCAACTCCACCTTTGGGAACTGCTGTCCAGAATCTCTTGTTTTCTTCCTGCCTGTCTGCTTAACTCCTCAATCCTGTTCATATCACCAAAGGCCACTAAGTCTAGCATTGGTCTCGACCCTGCAGACACAAGGATCAGAGAAGAATACTCTTACCTTGAGGAGCTCGTGGTCTACTGGAAAGCTGGCCACAAAATGTATTTCACATCAACTGTCTGTCCAAGTTCTGTAGGGAAGAGAAGAGGGAACAAACTTCAGCCAGGACAAGAGGACAAGGTCTTGCAGAGGGGCTGACATTAGCGAGGTCTTGCCACATTACTGGGGCTTTTCCAAGTAGCAGGAAGCCCTGAAAGAATACAGTCTCTTTAGAAACTAACCAATCACATTCATGTGTGGCATAAGAGGGGGCACATAATGGGGACAAGGTTAGGGGCTATGAGAGGTGGGTCTGGAGAGCAACGAGGCCCCCAGGAGACTGGGCTCAATGGGTATGGAAGAGCGGGCAGGGGAAAGCTTTTGAGCAGTGAAGTAAGTACCTCGATCAGGTCTGTGTTTTGCCACATGTGTGCATTGCTTTCAACTTCCAACTATAATTTAGTTTGTCCTATGACTTATCCAACTATTAGATCCAAAGATCTTTCTTTTTTATCTTTAATTCTTTAACTACTATTTCTTTTACTATAGTCACTGTATGTCAGGTAGTGTGCTAAGCATTCTAATCTCAGTCGATCCTCCTACCAACTCTGGAAAGCAGACAATGATGTCGATTTTGCAGAGAAATAAACGGAGGATCATAAAATTTAAGAGACTTGTGCAAGGTAACAGAAATTTTTAAAAAGCCTAGTGACCCAGGGACTACCACAGTGCCAGATACTCAGCAGTATTAAAAGTATTTGATAAATTAATACATGAATGCTGAGATAAAAGACCCCTGATTATTAAAAGCCAATTTTGGAACGAATGTTTCAAGTAATTTGAGGGATGTGGGACCTTCCTGCTTCCCTGCAAGTCCCAGGTCCCTTCCTCCTGGGTGTTCAAGCACTTTTCCAGCAGCTGGGCTCCTTCCTCCTGTCCTCTGCTTCAGTTAGAGAAAAGGCACAGTGGTGGGACAGGCCATGGAACCTGTGAAGATAGCTGATTTGGGGATTCTATTTTATTTGGGTTGCAGGGAGGTGGGTTTTATTAGGTTTCAAATCCATTCCATTCCATTAGATCCAATTCATCTGTTTCAATTAAGACAAACGAACTAAATTTTTAAAATATTTAGTGAGTGCCTAATATTGCCACTGGGTGGCAAGAGATAGAGTGAGTAAGAACCCCAGAATGCTACAGGCGTCTCGAAACAGGATCTGAACCTGATAGAGACCCTTGATTTTAGTTCTCATCCTGGGATCCATTCTAATTTACAGCAAAATGTAGCCTCTCCTTCATGATTGTAACTTCGAGCCATTTCCTTCAGCAGGTTCAGCCTCATTTCCCCATTCTTATTGTCAAAAGATGATGGTGGCTGTGACATTTCATACAGTATATCCCAATACTTTCTGTATTTGAGGGGATCCTTATAACTGTACAAGGAGAAACGCAGAGTAAGAGTGTGAAGATCCCTCTCTGACAACAGAGGCTCAGAAGCTCAAAACCTTGCTTGTACCACACAGCTTGGGCTTCCCTGATAGCTCAGTTGGTAAAGAATTCGCCTGCAATGCAGGATACCCTGGTTTGATTCCTGGGCTGGGAAGATCCGCTAGAGAAGGGATAGCCTACCCCCCTCCAGTACTCTTGGGTTCCCCCTGTGGCTCAGCTGGTAAAGAATCTGCCTGTAATGCAGGAGATCTGGGTTCAATCCCTGGGTTGGGAAGATCCCCTGGAGAAGGAAAAGCCTACACACTCCAGTATTCCGGCTTGGAGAACTCCAGGGACTGTAGAGTCCATGGGATCGCAAAGAGTCAGACACAACTTTCACTTTCACCACACAGCTAGAAATTTGGGGTACAGGGTCCAGAACAAACACCTAATACTCAGCGAGGTACAATTTCAAAGTAACACTATCAATAAGTCACCTGGCAGGTCATTGACATCCCCTTGAAGATATATTCAGTGGCATTTTGTTCTCTCTTTTGCTCATACTGGCTAGTTTTCACTTCCCAAATAGACTGCAGACGACATATAGGAAGGACACAACTTTTATTCTTTCATTTCTCACACCTTAATGAACATTATATGCCAAACACTGGAAGAGTTACTATTATGGGAGAGACAAAGGATATAATTATGAATAAAACAGGCACATTTCTGCCGTCTGTGGATGCACGGTCTAATGGAATAATACTATTTTATGACTTTTTGAATTTTTACTATGCCCTAAGTTTTATGAGTATATTGAGATGCTGAGAGTAATGAAGAACTTGTCTGAGGTGGGAGAACTGGGATTCCCATGGATTCCCCAAAGAGGCTGACCCAGGGCTGAACTGACATGGTATGATATAACAGATAAGAACATGGCTCTAGAAGGCAGACAGTTTCCATCTCAGTTCAGCCAAATATTGAAACTTGTGTGATCTTAGGTGGATGATTTACCTTTGTTCCTCAGTGTCTATATCTACAACCAGCTCCCGGTTTTGTTCCTTGGATCAGTTGATAAAACATATGTAAGATCCTTGAAGAAATACCTGATCCAGCACAAGAACTCAACACTTGGTAGCCGAAGGGCCGGAAAGCCTGGAGTGTCGCAGTCCATGGGACCGCAAAGAATCAGGCACGACTTAGCGTCTGCACGACCACAGCAACACTGGTAATGTGAATAGGGGCAGACACAGCCTGAGTGTGCATGCATTCGAGCGCATGACGTTTACGTAGCATCCCCTGCTCCCCCCAAGTTCCTAAGAGTAAATCCTTCAAGTTCCCACACCCCAGCTTTGCACACAGCCCGTAACAGAAACCACCCACAACAGGCTGCATCTCTGTGACCACTGGATGCCAAGTGCCCCTCACTGGAGACAATGACAAGCCCAGCTCAGCACATGAACACCTCTAACAGGCTTCTGAACCCTGCCAAGCCCTCGTGCCCACTTGAGCACCCGGGGGAGGGGGTGACTGTGGCATAAACACACGTTTGCTTTCATTTGGCTTAGCTGACTGTGTGTTTTGTTAAACAAATTTAGGCTTGGAAAAGATTATTTTTGGTACACTGCTGCATAATTAGATGAATTTTCATG
This sequence comes from Ovis canadensis, assembly GCF_042477335.2. Taxonomy (NCBI): domain Eukaryota; kingdom Metazoa; phylum Chordata; class Mammalia; order Artiodactyla; family Bovidae; genus Ovis; species Ovis canadensis. The sequence continues at coordinate 44,800,678 of NC_091259.1, forward strand.
AGTTTATTCTTGAAATAAACTTTGAAATTGTCCATGTTTTACTGTTTTTTAATCATCTGCAGATACTGTTTTTTGAGACTTAGCATGAAAAAAAAAACCTTGTTACATATCAGTTTAATTTAGATTCAAATAAAATAATTTTTTGAATTTGCAGCAACAACAAGTCTGCGAAAGTGGTTGTAACTGGTGCTGAGTTGTTTGAGGATCAAGATAATTACAGTATAAAGGATAAGAGAGAATATAATATCCTGGCATCCAGTGCCTATTCAGCTAATCCCCAGCCCTTGACAGATGTTCAAACACAGTATTTTTAAAAGCTGACTTTTAAAAAAACAGGGCGAGTCACTTATTAGATATAAACAACATGATAAGAAATTCAAAGTCTGACATCCATGAGGAAGCGTCCGTGCTGAGAAGCAGGAGAGACTAGGTAGGAAGTCAAATGCGTCACGCTCATTGCTCTATTGGGGGCCCCAGGCAGAACTGCAGCTGCAGAAACGCCAAGCCCTACCTTAGCCAGGAGCACAGGTTCCATCTGTACCAGCCCCAGAGGAGCAGAACCCCCAGGGCGGTTTCCATGATGCTGTCAACCCACGCAGCAGTGACCACACCTCTCTGGCGGCTGTTTGAGGACTAGGATGCTGGCAGCCAGCACCAGGACACTTTGGCCGGTTTTGAACAATAACAGCATAGTACTACGTGGCCCCAAGAGATGGCCAGGCAGATGGAGGGGTAAGGAGCAGTCTGTTTGTTGGCTCAAGGATCGCTCTTGTCCTTGGCCCCTGCCACTCCTACAGTCACTCATCCGAAAAAATTCTTCTGAGCCTGAGTATCAGCTGGGTATCAAGGCTGTCTACGAACCTCTAGGGTTCAGAGATGAATAAGACCTTCTCTCTGCCCTGCCTCCAAAATCTCATAAGGATAGCAAAGGAGAGCAGTCAAACCCATTGATAACAACAGTAAATATTATGATTATTGAGCTTTGCCTATATGCTAACCTTCATTCTAAATGTTCTTACTAATTCCCACAGTAACTTTACAGAGTGGATACTACATAATAATGTCCATTTTACAGATGAGGAAACTATGGCACAGCATGAGTAAGCGTGGGATGAAATGATTTCTGACAGCATGGTGATGGCAGAAGCGGGATCAGGAAGGCCTCATGGAGATGGGGTTTGAGTGGGGTCTGTAAGGACAGATGGGATTTACAAATGTAAAGATGCTGGAGAAGGGCATTCAAGGCTAAAAGTGCCATGCAGAGAGAACAGACACATATTATTTGGTGAACTAAGACATCAAGCTTCCCCCAAATATGGCATGGAGCTATCTTATTTTGCCTCTCTATTTAAATGGAATTCTGTACAAAAAGCCCTTAGCACACTGGGAAGCGCAAGTCAGATCCTGAATGCTGGAGCTTTCCTCCTTTGTGCCAATACTTTTATCTGGGGCCCTTGAAGGTTGCTTCCGCACAGCCATGCCTCCAAGGTGGCAGAGCACTTTGGAGAGAAGGCAGCCTCTGCAGGATGCTCCTCTCCAGACCGGGGCCTGCCTCGGTGGGTCTGAGCTGGAAGCACCAGCCTTCAGTAGCAGGAGGTGCTGGTGAGCCAGAGGCAGCTTGGCCAGGGCTGTAGATTTTGCAGAGAGCAAGTGCATGAAAAGGTAGAACCCCTGCTCTACCTGACCCTGTTTTCACCCGATGCAAGGCTTCCATTATGCTTTTCATTCCGCTCCCTCTCATCTTTCTCTAGCATTGCTAGGAATTGCCTTATCAGCATTTTACTTTCAAATAATTGCAGCAAAGGATCTTCTTTTAAAGGAAATTCTGTCCTTCCTTCCACCCCTCACCCTCACCTAGACAGCACATCTTTCCACGAGGATCTGCATCCAGGACAAGGTGGTGGGGGGAAGCTTCCAAGAGACTATGAAAAGAGTCTGATATGCCCCCCTGCCATGGGGTGGCTGGAGTCTGACATGCTTTAGAACTAGACCTGATTAGCTGTTTTGTCCACAGAGTGAAGGAGAAGGGGGCAGGATGCTGTGTGTGACCCACACGCCCAGAGCAGAGTTTGCCAGAGCAAGAGTTACTCGAGTGTTTCCTGAGTACCAGATGCTGTGAGAGACAGCCTGCGTGGGGTTGCCTTATGTCTTGCCCAAGAAGGCCATCTGGAGGGGCTGGGGACACAGGGCTGGGGAAGAGGATTAATTCCTCCGTCACAAGCTTACCCTGGGCCCCATCTCAAGGGAGCAGAGGTCACTGTGGTCTCAGTGGGGCACTCTCTTGGCAAGCTCCAACATTGTTCAATGCCTCCAACCAAGTTCAAGGCACTTCCCAGTCGTGGCTTGAGTGGTGGGAAGAGCTGGGGATAGGGGTGTGGGGATGGGGGGCATACACCAGGCTGCACTCTTCCTCCATCATCTCCTCCTAAGGTGTCCTCTGCTCAAGATGCAGTTCACTTTTTGCAAGGTTCCTGCAACCACCATAGAATTCAAGGATCCAATGCTCTAGTCACTGCCTCTAACCTTTCCTGCATTTTTTTTTTTTTCTTCTGATCGGGCATCTCAGATTCTCTGAGCTCAGGCTTGGTTTTCAAAAGCTCCCTGTCTTTTGTCCCAAAATAATATTAGCCAGCCTTCGTGGAGTGATTTCTAGGTACCAGGTACAGCTCAAGCGTTATATGTATTATCTACTTTCATTCTCACCAAAATCTTAAGGTGTGAAACTCGAGATGCATATGTGTTCAGAGAATAATGAGTGCTTATTCTTCTCAACACCTTCCTAGGTGGCTCAGTGGTTAAAAAAAAAAAAAAAAAGTCTGCCTGACTGTGCAGAAGCCGCAGGAGATGCAGATTTGATCCCTGGGTCAGGAAAATCCCCTGGAGAAGCAAATGGCAACACACTCCAGTATTCTTGCCTGGAAAATCCCATGGACAGAAGAGCCTGATGGGCTAACGTCCATGGTGTTGCAAACAGTCAGACATGACTGAGTGACTGAGCATACACGCATATTCTTCTCAATGCTCAACAGAGATTTCACCTAGGAGGAACATCAAAAGAGTGACAGACTGAAAAAATGAACCAAAGGTGGAGGGAAGAAAGAAAGCAGGTCACCAACAATATCGTCCCAGAAGCCATCAGACACTTACTGGTTGGGCATGACTTTGAGTAAAAGTTTTTATCTCCCTGAGTTTTTGTTCTTCCCTTTGTAGAAAGGAGTTACTGGCAATAAAAAAGATAAGTATAGGATGTGAAAGTACTTTAATTTGCTTATAGTATGTGCTCATTTATTGTTTTGTTGAATAAATGAAATTTTTTTTTTTACTTACTATGAGGACTAATTCCGCTTTTCTGTGTGTCCTCTCTCTGGGGCAGGCATCAAAATCCTTAGGAGCAATAAGACAATTCTGATGTCCCATAATACACAATTAGAACCACAGCTTCACACCATTTTTGAAAGAAATGGCTGTCCAGTCTATGTTTGATCACCTCTAATAATGGAGAATTCACTACCCCTTGAGTTAGTTTAATCCATAATCATACAATCATGGTTGACCTGTTGCTTTCTGCATCAGGCTGAAATTTCCTATCTACCTTGCTGGAAGAGAAAACAGAGCTTTCCTGGGCTGGGTTTCAACTTTTTTCTAAGTGGAATGGCAAAGCATAGATTCACACAATGCCAGAGTTTAAAGAGATTTAGAAACTTCCTATTCTGGAGTCCTACTTCACAAATTCAGTTCAGTTCAATCGGGTCTGACTCTTTGCAACCGCATGGACTGTAGCACGCCAGGCTTCCCTGTCCATCACCAACTCCTGGAGCCTGCTCAAACTCATGTCCATCAAGTCAGTGATGCCATCCAACCATCTTATCCTCTGTTGTCCCCTTCTCCTCCTCCCTTCAATCTTTTCCAGCATCAGGGCCTTTTCTAATGAGTCAGTTTTTCACATCAGGTGGCCAAAGTATAGGAGCTTCAGCTTCAGCATTAGTCCTTCCAATGAATATTCAGTACTGACTTCCTTTACGATTGACTGGTTTGATCTCCTTGCAGTCCAAGGGACTCTCAAGAGTCTTCTCCAACACCACAGTTCAAAATCATTAATTCTTTGGCACTCAGTTCTCTTTATGGTACAACTGTCACATCCATATATGACTACTGGAAAAACCATAGCCTTGACCATATGGACCTTTGTCTGCAAAGTAATGTCTCTGCTTTTTAATATGATGTCTAGGTTTGTCATAGCTTTTCTTCTAAGAAATAAGCATCTTTTAATTACACGGCTGCAGTTACTGCAATCATCTGCAGTGATTTCTTCACAGATTAAGAAAATCTATATGCAAGATTCAACCTTCCAGTTGGCTGGGAAGAGAAGAATTTCATCATTCAAACTGTTTGTTCGGACTTGTGGGTTGAATGATTTCTCTCTGGAGTTCATTAAGAGGGAAGTCACTTTGGCCATATCTTTTCAAGGCCTATTTCAGACCTTCTCCTGGAACCAGTTCTACCATGCTTGTGGCAGATTGTTCAGTAATGTTCTCCTGTCCAGTAATGCTCACACCACCCTGAATCTGTACCCTTGGAAAGTTTCCCATATACTTACTCTGAGTTTGGCCATGTGATTTTGCTTTTGCCACTATAACACAAAGTAGAGACATGAAAGTTACTTATATATTGAGACTCGCCCTCTTTTGCTTCTTTTGCAACTCCATGACTGCCACCATGTAATAAAATCTGGGCTAGCCTGATGGGTAATGAGAGCCATGTAGTTCATTGCCTTCATCACACCAACCAACGGCCAGCTAACTCCCAGAAGCAAAGTCATCTAGCTGACTTGCAGTTGACTGCAGGTGTGGAAGTGAAGTATTTGCAACTAGCAGAAGAACTGCCCAGCTGAGCCCAGGCCAAACTGGCAGTCTTCAGTCATTAGTTAAAGCAGATGGTTGTTGCTTTAGGTCATTAAGGTTTGGGGTGGTTTATGATACTCTTTCCCCCAAATAAAATTTCATGGACCTGGCTTCCCTAGTAGCTCAGCTGGTAAAGAATCCACCTGCAATGCAGGAGACCCTGGTTTGATTCCTGTTTTGGGAAGATCCACTGGAGAAGGCATAAGCTGCCCGCTCCAGGATTCTTGTGCTTCTCTAGAGGCTCAGCTGGTAAAGAATCCATCTGCAGTGCAGGAGATCTGGGTTTGATCCCTGGGTTGGAGATATCCCCTAAAGAAGGAAACAACTACCCACTCCAGTATTCTGGCCTAGAGAATTCCATGGACTGTATAGTCCATGAGGTCGCAAAGAGTCGGACACAACTGAGCAACTTTCACTTTTCAACCTGTCCATCAGTTCAGAGCAGCCTTGGAAGAAGACAAATCACCAGTTACAAAGTTAAAGATCACAAGAGGAAGAGTTTTTTTGCTTGCACTTTTACCCTTTAATTCACTAACTTTCACAGGCCCACATACACACACACACACACACACACACACATATAGGGCCTGAGATCTTGCTTATGGTCACAGAGCCAGTCAGTCACCAAAAAACCCAGGTTTTAAACCCATGTTGGTCTGTCTCCAAATTTTAAGCTCAGATCTTTCAACAGAAACCTGCAGACCTTTTGTCATCACCTTCTTTAGGGTCTGCTGCTGCTGCTAAGTCACTTCAGTCGTGTCTGACTCTGTGTGACCCCATAGATGGCAGCCCACCAGGCTCCTCTGTCCTTGGGATTCTCCAGGCAAGAACACTGGAGTGGGTTGCCATTTCCTTCTCCAATGCATGAAAGTGAAAAGTGAACGTGAAGTCATTCAGTCGTGTCGGACTCGTAGCGACCCCACAGACTGCAGCCTGCCAGGCTCCTCTGTCCATGGGGTTTTCCAGGTTAGAGTACTGGAGTGGGATGCCATTGCCTTCTCTGTCCTTAGGGTCTATTTCTATGCAAGTCTCGTGGCTTTCTTGTGAAGCCTGCTTTGCTACCACCACACAGGAGTGGGAGCCACCATGATGGGGCTCTCATGAAAGGAAGGGGGGGAGGAAGAAAACCACGCCGACCATGCACTAATAATTCTAACCACTAACATTGATCAAGAATTACTGACCCCTAATTATGTGCTAGATTTTCTTCTAATCCCTTACATGAATTATTTGCTTGAACCCTTACTGCATCTATCTCTGAGTATTACTACTAGATCCATTTTGCAAACATATAACTAATTTGGCCAAGCAGGTGAAGAGTAAGGATTAAAATGCTAGCCAACTAGTATTGAAGCCAGTGATCACCACACACTGTGCTGCCTCCTGATATGGTTCAGGGGCTAAGTTGCTCAGACGGGTTTCCAAAAATCAGGTAGCCAGAAAGCCCACAAAATTATTTGCAAGTACTAGGACCAAGGCTTTCTGCTCTATGCCTGGATTGTTAAGTAAGAACAACAGAGGATTTGCTGCTTTTCTCTTCTCATTATTTTTAAAATCATCTCTATTTTTCCAAAGCCTGGAAGAGTGAACATGATCCCCAGCTCTAGGTCCCAGAGCCCTGTGAAAAAATAAATCATACTCAGTGGTCGTTACTGTGCTAGGTCACCTCTGTATGGTGTAGTTCATGTATTTCTTACCACCAGCCTGAAACATCAGTGTGATTATCCCCATTTTACAGATGCCAATTAATAGCAAGTCCCAATCAACAGAATTCTGGAGAAAACATATTTTACTGTAATTGGGTACTTTCCCAGTGCCGCGAAATAATTTGTTCTCTTTAGCTCCATAAACATGTCACCTCCAATTTTATTTGCTTCATTTGCTTAGCAAACTCTTTTTCCACAAAGGTTAAATCTTGTTAAGAGAAAACCCCAGGGATATCCCAAATTGTTTCATTGGAAGAAATTCTCGTAATGAATTTGTGATTGTGATTCTCATTCCAAAGCCATGAGATCTGGAGATGTAAACAAGTTAAGTGTTCTGGATGCAGAGGCGCAGCTCCAGTTGGGTGACTGGGTCCTTTGACATTTGTAATTTATTGTATAGATTCTCTAACTCCTAACACAGAGTGTCTTCCTCATTTTCTTGTTGCCCTTCAAGTTCTGTTGGTTTTGTTCAGATGTTTTTAATGAGTTTGTCCTGCAGCAGCCAGGGAATGGCTAACAAGTCTTCTGGGCCCTTAAAAACCCATTAGAATGTTATTTCTTACAAAGTGAAAAACTAACCTCATGCCAGATGCAAATAGGGCTCAAGCCATCAGAAATAAAGTTTGATTCTGAAGGAAAATTCCACTGAGACATGAAAGTTCTTCAGCTTGGAAAAATAGTCTTTGATGTTTAGTCCAGCTCGGCAGTCTAATATGATTATTAAGAGTGTGAGCATTGGAGAAGTTGGCTAGGTTTCACATCCACTCTGTTCCTTACTAGCTCAGTGATCTAGGGCTTCACCTAACTGTGTTTCAGTTATCCCACCCTAAAAACCTGGGAACCTACCTTGTAGAACCATTGGAGGATTAAATAAAATACTACAAGTGTATCAGTTAGGATTATATTCAGTATCAATAAAACAATAGAAATGACTTAAATTAGTAGAGGCTTATTTCTCTCTCCTTTAAAAGAAAATTTTAAATCAACAATATCCTATTGGCTCAGGAGCTACATTGTCATTAGGGGTCTTCTTCCTGGACTTTTCTGCTCCGCTTTTTAGCACTGTCTTCCATTCCCAGGATCACTTCATGAACCTCATAGTTCAAAAGGGCTGCCAGGCACTGACTCTTCATTCACATTCTAGACAGAAAGCAGAAGGGAAGAGGAGGGGATAAAAAACATGATGTCGTGTTTCTCACATAGGTCAGGATGTGTTTAGGATATTTTCTGGTAGTAGTTGCGATTTTTAGCTATTTTGGGCCCCCTTAGCTGCAAAGGAAACTCAGAAATGATCTACAGTTGGGCATATTGCTACTCAGAGTAAAGATGAAATTTGTTAGTGAAGAGGGGGAGAAAGGAGTTAGTTAGCTAGGAGTCTTGGCTATAATACTTATTTTAAAAGGTGCCTGTTACTTACTTGGCGTAAATTTGGTGCCTAAATTAGGAGGCAGGCAGGGTGGTGAATTGAATATATCTTTTGAGTCCACAGACTTGAACTAAACCCTAGCTCCATCTTTTACTCTGAATGAGCAACTTAATGATTTTACCTGTGAGCCTCAGCATTCTCAGTTATCAAATAAAATTATTATTGACATTTTGGGATTTGGGGGAGAATGTAGGCTGCAGTCCATGGGGTTGCGAAGAGTTGGACATGACTGAGTGACTTCACTTTCACTTTCACTTTTCATTTTCATGCATTGGAGAAGGAAATGGCAACCCACTCCAGTGTTCTTGCCTGGAGAATCCTAGGGACAGGAGAGCCTGGTGGGCTGCCGTCTATGGGGTCACACAGAGTTGGACACGACTGAAGCAGCTTAGCAGCAGCAGCAGCAGCAGAGTGAGAATGAATATTCAAAGGGCCTGGCACATAGTAGATGTTCAGTAAGTGTGAGGTTCCCGCTCCCTACCTTATAAAGTTCAGTGCAAAACAAAATTCAGGGAGTCATCACCACCCAGCAGGGCTCTGGGAAGTGGTCAGGAACCTCCCCCAAACCAAGCTGTTCCTCTCTCAGGCTGCCTGCTCTCTGCCCACAAAGTGCTAAAGTGAGTGAAGCCAACCCTATAATCAAACAATACCAGATACTTTAATTATAGTTTTTTGCCATGATCTGAATCACTGTTTTCATGTGCATTGCTGTGAATTAATCTCATAACAGTGGTGTTAATTCCTTGATGCATAAAGGAGTGTTTCAGCTCCTGAGGTATTCCACGGAGAAGGGAATAGAGTTCACATTTAATTAGCTCCTACTCTTTGCCAGGCACTGCGCTGAGTGCTTTCTAAACCTTATTTCATTTTTCTCTCACAATAACTCTGTTTGGTAGCTATTACTACCTCATTTTATAAGTGAGGACACAGAGAATCAGAGACGTTAAGTAACATGCCCACGGTGGAGTTCATACAAATTCCAGAACTGGATTTTGAACCCACGTGTATCTGATTCCAAAGCTCATGCTCTTGCCACCATATCCTGCTGCTTTGCTGTTCTCCCAGCCCCAAGAACCAACCATTCTTTAGAACTGGACTGTAGGGTGAGATGCTATAAGAAAAAACAGACGACTGAGCTGGCTCACTACTTCAGAATGCTTGTTCTGACCTCCCAGCTCTGGGACCTCTCAAAGATGCTCTGCAACCCCATTTTCCTTTCCGTAAACAATGTGTTGGTGGTTGAAGGGTGTGAAGTGTGAGGTGTGTTGAGATCATCCCAGGATGATCTGGGATCTCCCTTGAAGCTCTGGTATCCACAATTGGAGGGTAAAATTTCACCTTTATTTCTGTATATTCCAAAGCATATTTCTGTATATATTCACCTCAGTTCAGTTCAGTTCAGTCGCTCAGTCGTGTCCAACTCTTTGCAACCCCATGAATCGCAGCACGCCAGGCCTCCCTGTCCGTCACCGACTCCTGGAGTTTATTCAAACTCATGTCCATCGAGTCGGTGATGCCATCCAGCCATCTCATCCTCTGTTGTCCCCTTCTCCTCCTGCCCCCAATTGCTCCTAGCATCAGAGTTTTTTTCCAATGAGTCAACTCTTTGCATGAGGTGGCCAAAGTATTGGAGTTTCAGTTTTAGCATCAGTCCTTCCAATGAACACCCAGGACTGATCTTCCCCAGAATGGACTGGTTGGATCTCCTTGCAGTCCAAGGGACTCTCAAGAGTCTTCTCCAACACCACAGTTCAAAAGCATCAATTCTTTGGTGCTCAGCTTTCTTCACAGTCCAACTCTCACATCCATACATGACTACTGGAAAAACCATAGCCTTGACTAGATGGACCTTCGTTGGCAAAGTAATGTCTCTGCTCTTTAATATGTTATCTAGGTTGGTCATAAGTTTCCTTCCAAGGGGTAAGTGTCTTTTAATTTCATGGCTGCAATCACTATCTGCAGCGATTTTGGAGCCCCAAAAAATAAGTCTGACATTGCTTCCACTGTTTCCCCATCTACTTCCCATGAAGTGATGGGACCAGATGCCATGATCTTCATTTTCTGAATGTTGAGCTTTAAGCCAACTTTTTCACTCTCCTCTTTCACTTTCATCAAGAGGCTCTTTAGCTACTCTTCACTTTCTGCCATAAGGTCGGTGTCATCTGCATATCTGAGGTTATTGATAGTTCTCCTGGTAATCTTGATTCCAGCTTGTGCTTCTTCCAGTCCAGCGTTTCTCATGATGTACTCTGCATATAAGTTAAATAAGCAGGGTGACAATATACAGCCTTGACATACTCCTTTTCCTATTTGGAACCAGTCTGTTGTTCCATGTCCAGTTCACCTACTATTAACTAAATTCATGAAGTGGTAAATAAAGAACAAATTAGATGTAGTTACTATGAGGAAAGTTAAAGTGAACTTGGGAGAAAGGACAGCTGACTTTATCTAAATATGCTGAGATACTTGGCAGAACATTCTAAAAACTGCATTTAACCCAAAGGGCAATGTCAAAGGGTTGTAGACCCTCCAATGTGTGGAGGTCTCACACATCTGGCTGGACCACCATATGATAATTGTGCTATTATAATATTGAGCAAATGGGCAAAAGGGTATCTGAGACCAAATGCACACCTAACACATGGTCATGGAAAAGGATCAAGGATACAGACAGTCAAAGTGGAAGTCCCCATCTCCACTTTCCCTCTCCCATTTCAATCCCTAAAAACAAGTGTAATGGGTTTCCTCCCAAACCCTCTCTCAAGGTATCATCTAACTTATCATGTGTTCTGAAATTTGTATTAATCATGAACACCCTTACATGGTAGCTCACAGATGATTGCTTTTATTCTTTTTTATCAGCTGTATAACGTTCCATAAATGGCAAGGATGAAGATCATCACCACCCATGTATTTTATACCCACTGTCCTTTGTGCATTCTTCTACCTAACCCCTGCTTTTTGCAAAAGATAATTTTTTTATTACTGGCTCTGATTAATTTTGTAAGATTATATATGGTATTGTTTTCTTAGAAATCCCTACACAGCTTTAACAATACACATGATCAAATCTGTCAATGTTTTCCCCTTGAATTTTGGGTTTCATGTCTTACTTCAGGAAATCTTTATCATCTTGTTTTATTTCACTATAGTCACAATAAAGTTGTATTACAAACCACCCCAAAATGCAGTGGCTTAAAATGCAGTCATTTATATATCAAGTGGATTGAATTTTAGCTGACTTATACTGGGTTTGGCTTTAAACGATAGCTTGGGTTCAATTCTGCTCCATATGATTCTCATTCTCCTTGGATCAGTGGGCTAACTGGGGCAGGTTTTTTTCATGGCAATGGCAAATGTACAAAGTATCTCATGCCTTTGCTCATGTCATATCCACTAACATCCTTTTGGAAAGCAAGTAGCATAGCCAAGCATAATGTTGATAAGGGTGGAAAAGTATATTTAGATTGTACAGGGAAGGAAAGGGAATGAATATCACATCTCTAATTTTTAAAATCTCTTTTTTTGTTGTTTTACAGTTGTATTTATCTGTTCAGGTCTTTATTTGTGTTTACCTGTGTGTGTATGGGGGGGGGGGGGGTGGTGCACGCAGACATCAGAGGTCTAATATTAAACAAGAGAGTCATCCCAAGGTGTGGTCAGGAGGTAGGTGGGTTATTGTGCTGTAGCATGAGGAGTGCTAATTAATGGAAGATGACTGAATCACCAGACCTCTACTTTCCAAACTGCTTATGCCTCTCAAAGGATGGCTGTTTTTGTTTTGGGTGTTTTTTTTTAGAATTTTTTCTTAATAAGGTTTTTATGTCTTACTTAAAATGAGAAATTAACTGTAACTGGATTATAAAATATGTAGTTGTAATAATCAGAGCTACAAGTAGAAAATATTCACTAAAACAGTAAAAGAAAAAGAATTTTTTCTGAGTTCAAGAGTCAGACACAGTGAATATGATGTGGGCCTAGGCCTCAGAGAGCTAGTCCAAGAGAAGAATTTATATCAGCTCAGTTTCAGAACTTTGGTTGATGATGGAGAATTCTACTCAGGCTTCAGCCCCCTAAATTATAACCATTTTCACAGAAAGTCTACAGGAGGCAATGCTAATCAGCTTAGGTAGTTTGTTTCAAAGACTGGAAATATAAAAGCAATGAAGAGACACCTATGGGCTGTGGTGGAGGATGAGGTGGTTAGATAGCATCACCCACTCGATGGACATGAGTTTGAGCAAGCTCCGAGAGTTGGTGATGGACAGGGAAGCCTGGCATGCTACAGTCCATGGGGTTGCAGACAGTCGGACACTGACAGACTGCGGTACAGTTTTCGTGGTGCAGTTTTCCTCATTGCCTTTGTCCTGGGAAGGGTGACTATCTGCCCCATCCCCTCTCCCACACCAGACCTCGAGAGTAAGGGGCTGATGAATGTCCACGAGCCGGACAGCTGTCATATGCAGCTCCTCAGGCAGGGAAGAATTGGCTCTTCTTCAAACCCACTGGCTTGAAGTAGTTGACAATAGTTTGACAGCTATTTGTGGCTGGGGTGAAGGACGTGGAAGTTCAGATCACCGGGGCAGGGCTCACTTCTCTTCTGTCGTACTGAACTAGCCTGCTCGGCCCCAAACTTATATATTTCTCATAGCAGAGCAGTTAACCAAACCCACCATCCTTGGAATGCTGTTTAGCACAGATTTTTGAGATTTCACCCTGTTACTGAGAGGCTGATCAAGTATCCATTTGTTATAGACACTATCCTAAGAAAGATGGCTCTGTTTTGTTTCTGTGCCCTGCAGACTGCTACCCAATTTAAGAGCTCTCCACAACCACTGGCCCATCACCAAAGAGAGATGGCAGCCTTCAAAATCTAAGACATCAGCTACAACTGCCTGCAATTCTTTACCAGCTGAGCTACCAGGGAAGCCCAAGAATACTGGAGTGGGTAGCTTATCCCTTCTCTAGCAGACCTTCCCGACCCAGGAATCGAACTGAAGTCCCCTGAATTGCAGGCAGATTCTTTACCAGCTGAGCTACCTGGGAAGCCCCAACTTGGATTATTGCTAGGGTTTACTCTATTTATACAGCATAATGGCTGTTTGTGGCAGAAATCTAACAAAATGGTGATAGGATACTGTGGCTCTCTTCTCCAGGTTAGAAACTTGGCTTTCACACTTCTCTCTTGGTTTTCATGTGTTCTGTTTCTGTTTGGTGACTCCATGTCAAAGTTAGACCCATAAAAAATCATCCTGGGACATTATCATCTATTTCTTTTCTTTGTATAGCTTATCTCTGGGGGAATGTAGGAAGACTGCAGGAATAAGGCATATTGGCATCTGGAATTTCATGAAGTTGAGCTTGTCATTCTCCAAGGAAATTACTTCCGAAACTGTGTGCCCAGGCTCGTATCTGCTCTGTGCAGCCCTTCCAAGCATATACAGTATTCTCTTCCAGAAGAGTTCCCTTAAACATCATCCCCACCTTCTTCCATTTCTCTAAATCTTCTAGTGTCCCTTGGAGATTGGCATGTTGGGCAACTTCCTACAGATCCCGTCCCCTGTGTGCTTGAGGTGGAAACTAGCAGCCTCATCACCTAGCTTTTACCCTTTCAGCATCCTTCCGAAGGCTCTCAGGGAACCATGTGTGGTGGACAGGGAAATAAGACATCCATTTGTGTGAGCTCTCTCCAGGCCCCAGGCCAGGCGAGGGGCCCCTCAGGACGGAGCGCTGGGCCTGCACAGTGGACAGTGCAGCGCCACTACCAGTTGGTTCCCTTTATTAAAAGCATGAAGGGATCTAATACTTCTCACAAAGCTGTAGAAGTGCTTAACTATGACCCTTCATAAACACACTAACGTCAGCTGAAATAAGAAAAGCAGAAAATTATTTCTAGTTTAACAAGAGGCTGTCTTCAGAATTGTGTATTTATCAATAAAGGCACTGCCTTAATAGTCTGTCTTCTGGATTCCATTTAAATCATCTTTCTCCTACCCACAATCATTTGCTTGGGTGGAACATTGATCGGGATCCTTTTAGTTGCAAGTGACAGAAACCTAATCCCCACCAGCTTGAGCAGAAAAGACAATTTAAGTGGGGTTAGACTCAGAGACTTACAGGCTTCCCTAACAGCATCAGCATTTTTTCTGACCTCTCTCTGCCAAATCCTCCCTCCCCCTGGAATTGGCTTAGCCTGTCCTTGAGTTGGTCCTATTCTTTCTTCTGACAACTTGGTTTCCTCCATGTACCCAGGGATGGTGGTAAAGCGGTGGCCAGTATGGCTCCAGATGGTTAATGGTTTATGGCACCTCCATTTATAACACTAGAAATAAAGAGAAAGTTTATCTCTCTCTCTTGACTATGAACACAGTATCCCAGAGAAAGTTTCTAAATTGCCTTGCTTGGGATGGGCTCCTATTTTGCAAATGGATGGTTTATTGCTCTAGGTGCACATCTGTCTGGGATGCTTTTGCAAGTGCTAATACCTGAGTCCTACACCCAGAAATTCTGATTCAATAGGTCTAGGCGGGGTCTGGACATCATTAATTATAATAGCTTCCTGCAAATAATTCTCATGAGTAGCCAAGCTTGAGAACAACTGCTTTAGACTCATTTAGTCCTTCTTGAAAACAGTTTGCTGGTGTTGTTGAGTACCTACTTGGTGCCAGGCAGTATACTAAGTGCTAATAAGGCAGTAGACAGGATAGATAAAGGCATGCTCATGAAATTCACACTCTACAGGGTAAGACAGGCAAGAAAACCACAATTAAATAAATAAATGGTGTAAATAAATACTATCCATAGGATAAAAACAGGACTAAAATGCACGTGATGGGAAGGAACCAGCCGTACAGCTGGGAACACAGCTCAGAGCATTCAAGGCAGAGGGAACAGCTAGGACAAAGGCCAAGAGGCAGAAACAAGCTTGACTTGTTCCCCAAAAAGAGAAAGAACAAAGTGGCTCAAAAATGGTGAATGAAGAAAAGAGGGACATGGATGAGGTCCTGAGACAGGCAGAAGCCAGCTCTCATGGAGCTTTGTCAACTAGGCAAGGGATATGGGTTTTATTCTATAAGCGATGGGATGTGGACAGATATGGAAGAATGATGGGTTCATCTCTATTTTCAAATTGTATCTGGCTTCTATTTGGAATAAGGGCTAGATGGATCAAGAATATAAACAGGTAGATCAAATAGCAGAGGAATCCAACTGTCCAGGTAAGAAATGATGTTGGCTAGTCTGCTCGAGTTTGGAGGAGAAGCGAGTGAATGTAGGCTAAGGTTTTGAGATTTGAGTTGATGAAACACCAGAATGTAAGCCTCTTAATATTTCCATTCACATCCTCAGTATCTAGAGTGGGGAGTGGGGCCAGGAGGTGCCTAACAAATATTTGTGGAATTAATGAAGCTAGAATCCAGAGGCAAGAAGATGAAGGAGACGGAATGGGAATACAACTCTGAACTTGCAGAACCAGAGAGCTGCTGCTGCTGCTGCTAAGTCACTTCAGTTGTGTCCGACTCTGTGCGACCCCAGCCCACCAGGCTCCCCCGTCCCTGGGATTCTCCAGGCAAGAACACTGGAGTTGGCTGCCATTTCCTTCTCCAGTGCATGAAAGTGAAAAGTGAAAGTGAACCAGAGAGCAGCCCTCACTAATGGAGCCCAGAAGCTAGCACAGTGCTTCCCACAAGGAGTAGTTGAAGACACAAATGTTGCTGGAGGAAAGTCAGTTTAGTGACCCCAAACCTGTGTAGGAAACAAAAATACACATTGAAGAGATGGACTCTCAGCTCTGCTGCTGGGCAAGAGGTTTGACGTGGGAAGACACTGCATCACCATCATGGTAAAGAGAGGGTTAACAGCTGAACTAGAAGGTACAGCTAAAGTAGCCCCCAGACAGCAATTGAATTTTAGCTGGTAAAGAGGGATGTAAATCCTACGACCCAGAAATCCTAGTTCTAGCATGTTTTCCAGAGAAATTCTTGTATAGGTCCACAAAAAACTGAACAAGGATGTCTGTCGTGTTGTTTAGAGTGGAGTAAAGGCAGGCTAGGAGTCCATCAGTAGAGGAGTGGATAATAACATGAAATAGATGCAAACTATGGACTAGAAACCCAGTTGTTAGTAGCATCAAACTCAGTGTCCAGAACAATGTGAAAGACCTTAAAAACATAGCGTCAAGTGAAAAATGTAAGAACAATACCATAGGTAGAACACAAAAGTACCATACGTGCCAATTTAAAACACACACACCAATGGCCCACTTAAAAGGAAGCATGCACATTTCAGGGCATGTACCAAATACATTAACATAGATGCTGACAAAGACAAGAAACAGGCGTAGGACTGGGAATTATGCAGACAGAATATGCCCCCACCTCCACCTTCAAAGACAGCCACATCCTAATCCCCAGAACTTGTGAATCTGTTTTATTACATGACAAGGGGGAATTAAGGTTGCAGATGGAATTAATGTTTCTAATCAACAGATAGGGAGATTATCTTGGATTATCTGAACAGGCCAACAAAGGTAGAAGAGCCAGAAGGAGATGTGACTATTTGACAGAGTAAGAGGGACCAGGTCTGAAGGTGTTGGCTTTAAAGATGGAGAGAGGGGACCATGAGCTAAGGGAAGTGGGGAGCCTCTTAAAAGCAGGAAAGGGCAAGGACACAGCTTCTCTCCTAGAGCCTCCAGAAGGAAATGTGCTGTGCTAAGTTGCTTCCGTTATGTCCGACTCTTTGCAACCCTATGGACTGTAGCCCACTAGGCTCCTCTGTCCATGGGATTCTCCAGGCAAGAACACTAGAGAGGGTTGCTATGCCCTCCTCAAGGGGATCTTCCCAACCCAGGGACTGAACCTGTTTCTCTTATATCTCCTGCACTGGCAGGCAGGTTCTTTACCATTAGCACCACCTGGGACGCCCCCATAAGGGAATGCACCCTGCCAAGACTTTCATCTTATCTCATGGAGCTCCAAATCTGACTTCCAGTCTCCAGAACTGTAAAATAACACATTTGTGTTGTTTTAAGCTGCTAAGTCCATGGCTATATGTTACAACATCATTAGGAAAACTAATCCAAGGAGAAAGGGACTTGTGTGGACTGATGATGAGAGCCCGTGTGCTATGAATCGAGAGTCTGAATAACTCCACCCTCCTCACCCAAGGTCCAAAAGAACAATATTAACCTTGAATGGAAAGAAGAATAAAAGAAACCTCCTCAAAATATAACTGCAGATGTGATCGAAAACAGCAGATCTGAGAATGAGCATTTGTCAGGCCCCAAAGACTGACCTAGAGCTTTACAAGCAAAAACTTAGTTTTGGTTCCTGGACAATGGTGAACTGGGCTCATGGGTGAGGGAGATTAGTATTATTCCATGAAGCCTGTCCATCCCCCTCCAGGCAACTCTTCTTCTACCTCTTTAAACCTTCCCAGTCTCTTCTCTTCCTCTGCCCTCACCCCAGCCCCTGCCTTCTGGACCACACTCATCAGCAGACATAGTGCCTGGGACACAGTAAATCTCATGTGTGGGGAGCTGATCTCTGTTGACGCTGAAGGAAGCTTCTGTCTACCGCGTTGCCCATGACATCCCAAAGCTCTCATGGTATTCATGAAAGAGCCCTGGGACTTCCATGAGCTATTTATTCCAAACAATTTAGAGCAACCCTGGGACCCCAGTGTGATGTTTGCATGTCTCATTTCCGTGAGCTATTGATAAGAGCCCACTCCAAGCAGCTAGTTGTCAGCCTTGACTCCAAGGGCCTGGAAAATGTACTATTTGCAATTACTTGAAAAGAAACTAATTAGCTTTAAGGAGGAAACCATAGGTAGAAATGTCTGAAATCAGCTATTCAACTGTGCTTGGCAAAAAATTAAAAGGAGTAGGTGATTGTATCTCACATTCGTTTCATTTGAAGGGAGAGTAGGAGGTAGGTAGGGCGTTTAGCAGAGGGGAGAGAAAGTGGTATTTTCTCGGTGGGGAGAGGCTTCTGAGCAGAAGCAGTATCAGCAGACCTATTGGGTAGCTAAGAGGTTAAGATGTGGCTTTGAAAGCTACATTTGGACTTCATTCAGTAGCAACAAAGTATCTGAGAAAAGGAGTGGTGATCAAGTTGAGACTTTAGAAATGTGTTGATCTTTAATTTAAGTGCTAGGTTTCTGCATGTGGTAAATAAATGCTGTGTTTTCCCTTAGAAGTGGCCATTCTGAGACATTTCTCAAAACAGATTTAAAAGCAATATATTACACTTTCCTGCAGTCTAGCACTCTGCTTGAAATATAGCAGGTAGTGACAAAATGAGGGGACAGCCCCCTGGCCGCAGTCCAGGGGCCACATTGAATGTGAGAGAAGCTGATGTTCACATGCGAGCGTATTGCAACAATCCAGACAGGGGCCACATTGAATGTGAGAGAAGCTGATGTTCACATGCGAGCGTATTGCAACAATCCAGACAGACAGAGGCACAGCAGCCTGGAGAGGAAAGATAATTCTTGATGTGAATCAGAGCAAAGGCCCAAATCCTCACTATTTACCATAATTATAATGAAATTGTGTATTTATCGAGTGCTTTCTGTGTCCTATGCTGTACATGTGTTCACTACTGTTACTTTTATCTTATTCTTAAGGAAACTAAAAGGCAATCCCTTGCCCAGAGTTGCACAGGTAGTGGTAGGATGACTGTTCTAAATGTAGAAAAAAAAAAACCCTTGGGAAGGACATGGAAATAAGTAATTCAATTGGGAGGGGATTCCAGGAAATGATCAGCAAAAATGGGAAAGATAGAATAGAAAGAAGACAATACGAGTTGTCAAACTTTATTTATTATGGCAGACCACTGGAGATCAGCCCTGCTAGGGAATTCTGGGCTACAGAGGAGAACATTTTCAGAGTGATTATTCCATCACTTGCGCAGGATAGCAAGTGGTTACTAACAGATTCCTCATCCGTTATTGGCTGATACTGCTTTGGGGAGATGAACTCTTACTTTTCCTGCTTGTCTGAGCTCAGGTTGGTCATGCGCTGTAGGTGCTTGTCACAGCAGACCTCAGAGCTGGAGATGAGAACCAAGGAAGAAAAGCAGGCCAGCACTTGAGACAGCCCCAGTATGGGCTTCTTGTTGTTGTTCAGTCGCTAAGTCACGTCCGACTCTTTTCGACCCCATGGACTGCAGCACTCCAGGTCTCCCTGTCCCTCACCATCTTCCCAAGTTTGCCCAAGTTCATGTCCATTGAATCGGTGATAACAAGCCATTGTGCTTGTTATCTTGGAAAACATGATTATTCTCCCCTTCGCTGTCAGAGGTGTCCTGCTATGGATGATTTTATGGCCACACCTGTGGGGGAAGGAACAAATGCAAATTCTAACATGTGTAGCACCAAGCCTGCACCTTCCCCTCCTTGTGTTCTCTTTAAGTACAACCGCGGCTTTCCTAACAATCATGGGGCACTAGCCTGGGTGAGATGCAGGCCCTGGGCAGCCACATCTCTGCTCCCTAGAACTTAGAGCATTGCTCCAGGTAGGTCCTGGACCAGCATCACATATGGTGATGCATCACTCCAGGTTCTGAGTCTTATCTCTAATCTATTGAATTGGAACCTCTGGGGCTTGGACCTCATGACGTGTGTTTATTAAAACTCTCATTTAATCGACATAGTCAAGTTGGAAGACTACAGGCCCGGCAAAGGGAGACAATGAGTTTCAACATTTTCTGAGAAGCGACAAAGTGGAGTGTGATTCATAGCACGGCCTCTGATCTGGCCGGCCTGGTTCAAAGCCTAGTTCTGTCACTTATAGCCATAAGTGATTTCAAGCACGTTAGTGAACTTCTGTGTTCCTTGTGGGAAAAACGGGATGATAATAGCATCACTTTATCGGGGCTGTTATGGGGATTAGACAAGTTAAGCCACATAAAGCCCTCAGAACAGTGCTGGGCACGTAGCAAACACTTGAGATGTTAGTTAGTGTTATTACTGACTTTTAGCATTATGCCAGGGATCTTACCTGGGCTGTGACATTAATCCTCAGAACAACCACACAAGGAAGGTTATTATTAAGGACTCGGGGTAAATCATTTCACTGAGACGCAGAGGTTAAAGGACAAACTAAGGGGAAGTGGATGGTGGGATTTAATCCCAGATCTGTTACATCTGCCTCCAAAATCCTAACTCTCTCCCTGACATCAAGCTATCCTTGGCAGGCTCATTCCCCTCCTCCACAGGGGCATGCTGGTTTTCACCCCAGCCCTTGGGTCCACCGAGGACTTCTGGGCATGGGAGAGGCAGGAGGCCAGCGTATAGTAGCATTTACCTGCTACATCCCGCCCGCCTTGGCCAGGCAGGAGCTGCTCTCTGGGATCTGGTTAGCAGCTAATGATCAGTGGGCTCTGGCTATAATGATCGGATTAGCTGCGCTTTAATCACTGTCTATTGTTTCAGCAGGGAGAGAATTTCACAGCTCATTGACTGCTCTGACTCCTAATCTACACGGAGGAAACAATGTTGCAGCTCATCAAATGCAATCAGCTGCTAATTGAAAGGAAATGGAATTTTACAATTACAGGCCACCTTTCAGTGCTCAGGATTTCTAAGCCTGCTCCCCACCCTCCTTGGCCAGCTCAGCACTGGCAGGAGCTCTTGACAACCTGCTGGAGACTTCCCTGAGAACTGCATTTAGGATCTGGCCCAGAGCCGCAGAAAGGGAAGCAGCATCCTTGCCAGTTCCTAGACTGTCCTTCAAGGCTCAGTGCAAAGGGAAGAGGCTGGGGTTGGGCATCCACAGACCTAAGTGCGTGTGCTGGCTCACCTTCCCACCCCACCTGTGACTTGAACAAGGTATGCCCTTGTTCTTCCCCAAGCCCCACTTTCTTTCTCTCCAAAATCAAGATTTAATGATTTCCAAGGTTCTCATTGGGTTTCCCTAGTGGCTTAATGGTAAAGAATCTGCCTGCAATGATGGAGAAATGGGTTCGATCACTGGGTTGGAAAGATTCGCTGGAGAAGGAAATAGCAATCCGCACCAGTATTCTTGCCTGGAAAATCCCATGGACAGAGGAGTCTGGCAGGCTGCAGTTCATAGGGTTGCAAAAGAGTCGGACATGACTGAGCGACGAAAAAACAAAACAACAGAGCTTATTAATTATTAACTCTGAGGATTCTGTTCGCCCTATTCCTGCTACTATTCCCATCCAGTGGACAACATCTAAGTGGACATACTCTTGCTGGCCCAGATATCTGCTTTTGCAAATGCTACCAGGGTTAGTGTCTTAAATCTCCCCCATAGTTTGTGCTGATGAGACTCTAATGGAACAGAAAGCAACTTTGGAAAATATCCTGCTCAGTCTTAGGATCAGACATTGCTCTCCCTGTTCTGAATTTGTTCACTCCCTTGGACCAATATCAATCACAATTAATTCTAGAGACAGTCACACAGATTTTTCTGGGTTCTGTCTTTTTCCCATTGATATTCTATGGAGAAAAGGCTTGGATGAGGGCTACCAGCCAGAAAGAGCATCGCTGCTTCTGACCTTGTCTCATAGCTCCATTTTCAGCTGGCCTTTCCTCTGAGAACAGGACAAGCTAGCATCTGCTTTGAGCTCTGGACTGTGTCATCCCACAATAACACTTGTTCTGTCCTGGAATGTGCCCGACACTCATGTAACCTCTGAGTGCCGTTTTCTCTTGGTTCCCATGATCTGTGGGCTTGTCTGATGAGCTTATCAAACAGACACTAGAGTATCACCACTTTCTTTCAGGCAGATGAGTTATGGTGTGTCTCAAAAAAAAAAAAAAGGCATGATCAAAAATATGTTTTTTATTTGGTCAGAGCTCATTCTCAGTCCCATTTCCCTCCATTTCAGGGCAAAGCTGTAACAGGGTCTTTGGGTCTTAGTCTGACTCGTTGCCTAGCAAGATGGGCTGGTAAGCAGGGGGAAAAAGACGGAATTGTCTGGCCGTATCTCCCCTGTAACAACACTAGAGCAGGCTGGCAGGATGCCTGGTACAGGTGACTTCTGTTATCTTTCTGCGACCCTGGCTCTGGGGAAGGGTAGGCAGAAAATGGACCAAGGCTGGAGTCTGAGTTAAGATTAGGAAAGGGGAGTGTGAAGGAAACTTTGGAGCTCAAGGATCTGCACTGGAATGTGAATAGGACAGAAGCTGGAAGTATGTTGTCTAGTTTGGGGACAGAAATAGAACCACTCAGAGAGATTCCAGCTAGGGAGGGAGGGAGGAGGGGATTCAGGCTGGAGGGGACACGTGTACCTATGGCCGATTCGTATTGATGTACAGCAAAACCCATCACAATATTGTAACATAACTATCCTCCAAGTAAAATAAATTAATTTTTAAAAAGATTCCAGCTATAGCTCCACGAGTTCAGAAACTCACATAGAGAGGAAAAAGTAAACCAGACTAAAGACACTGAGCACATCAGAAATGTCAGAGGGTAGTGAGAAGAAACTGCTTATGCTCGGAGGGCATTTGACACCAGCTACCACTCAGATGTCTGCTCATGTTGGCAGGAAAGTTTTGGCTTTTGCAAGACCTGGAACTGGCTGACCATCGAGAGTAGAGTGGGCACTAGGAAAAATCCCAGTTGAGCAGAAGGTGGCATCCAGAGAGCAGGAAAATAGGCACCCTGTGGTATTCCAGAGACATCGCTGGCATTTGCAGTCATACTCCAGAGCTCCACAACATTTTGACAGGTAAATGGGACAAGTGATATGGGTGCAGAAGCAGGCCTTGATCAGACAGGCAGCCCTGCATGCCTAAGGATTTCTTAATAAAAGTTTTAATTTTTTAAAAAAAAAGTACCAAAGGATCAGGAATCTTTTCTTTATAGTGCTTTTAATCTTATCCTGTCTTGATCACAATTCTCTTACGTGGAGAATTTAGCATTAAAATCTCAGCATTAAGTCTGAGATGCATTGAATTTAGAATACTGTTGTTTAATTATTTTAAAAAATGTAATTGGAATATTGTGAGGATACCACATGTTTTTTAGATGAGATAATGCCCATGGATAAATTTATACATGTCTGCTATCAGATTTGGTGTGCCTTCTAGTCAACTTTCTTCAATTTAAGTCTGAAGTTTGCACTAAGGAGTTCATGATCTGAGCCACAGTCAGCTCCCAGTCTTGTTTTTGCTGACTGTATAGAGCTTGTTCATCTTTGGCTGCCAAGATTATAATCAATCTGATTTCAGTACTGACCATCTGGTGATGTCCATGTATAGAGTTATCTCTTGTGTTCTTGGAAGAGGGTGTTTGCTATGACCAATGCATTCTCCTGGCAAAACTCTGTTAACCTTTGCTTGCTTCATTTTGTACTCCAAAGCCAAACTTGCCTGTTACTCCAGGTATCTCTCGACTTCCTACTTCTGCATTCCAGTCCCCTATGATGAAAAGGACATCTTTTTTTTTTTTTTTTTAAAGTTTTATGTCATTTCTAGAAGGTCTTGGAGGTCTTCATAGAACCATTCAACTTCACCTTCTTTGCCATTAGTGGTTGGGGCATAGACTTGGACTACTGTGATATTGAAACAACTAAGCCATTCAGGTATGACCTAAATAAAATTCTTTATGATTTTACAGTGGAAGTGACAAATAGATTCAAGGGATTAGATCTGATGGAGTGCTGAAGAACTATGGATGGAGTTTCTTAACACTGTGCTGGAGGCAGTGATCAAAACCATCCCCAAGAAAAAGAAATGCAAAAAGGCAAAATGGTTATTGAGGAGGGCTTACAAATAGCTGAGGAAAGAAGAGAAGCAAAAGGCAAAGGAGAAAAGGAAAGATATACCCATTGGAATAAAGAGTTCCAAAGAAGAGCAAGGAGAGATAAGAAAGCCTTCCTAAGTGAACAATGTAAAGGAATAGAGGTAAACAATAGAATGGGAAAGACTAGAGAGCTCTTCAAGAATATTAGAGATACCAAGGGAATATTTCATGCAAAGATGGGTACAATAAAGGACAGACATTGTATGGACCTAACAGAAGCAGAAGATATTAAAAATATGCGGCAATCATACACAGAAGAACTACACAAAAAAGATCTTAAAGACCTGGATAAACATGATGGTGTCATCACTCAACTAGAGTCAGACATCCTGGAGTGTGAAGTCTAGTGGGCCTTAGGAAGCCTCACTACAAATGAGGCAAGTGGATGCGATGGAATTCCAGCTGAGCTATTCCAAATCCTAAAAGACGATGCTATTAAAGTGCTGCGTTCCATTTGCCAGCAAATTTGAAAAACTCATCAGTGGCCACAGGACTGGAATAGATCAGTTTTCATTCCAATACCAAAGAAGGGCAATGCCAAAGAATGTTCAAACTACCACACAACTCAACTCATTTCACATGCTAGCAAGGTCATGCTTAAAATCCTCCAAGCTAGGCTTCAACATAACATAAACTAAAAGCTTTCAGATATACAAGCTAGATTTAGAAAAGGCAGAAGAACCAGAGATCAAATTGCCAACATCCATTGGATCATATAAAAAGCAAGAGAATTCCAGGAAAATATCTATTTCTGCTTCATTAACTATGCTAACGGCTTTGACTGTGTGGATCACAATAAACTGTGGAAAATTCTTTAAGAGAGGGGAATACCAGACCATCTTACTTGCCTCCTGCAAAACCTGTATGCGGATCAAGAAGCATAGTTAGAACCAGATGTGGAACAAACGACTGGTTCAAAATTGGGAAAGGAGTACATCAAGGCTGTATATTTTCATGCTGCTTATTTAACTTATATGCAGAATACATCATGTGAAATGCCAGGCTGGATGAAGCACAAGCTGGAATCAAGATTTCTGGGAGAAATATCAATAACCTCAGATATGCAAATGATACCAATCTTATGGCAGAAAATGAAGAAGAACTAAAGAGCCTCTTGATGAAAGTGAAAGAGGAGAGTGAAAAAGTTGGCTTAAAACTCAACATTCAAAAAACAAAGATCATAGCATCTGGTCCCATCACTTCATGGCAAATAGATGGGGAAACAACAGAAACAGTGACAGACTTTATTTTCTTGGGCTTCAAAATCACACCGGATGGTGACTGTAGCCATGAACTAAAAGGACATTTGCTCCTTGGAAGAAAAGCTATAAGCAACCTAGACAGCATATTAAAAGGCAGAGATATTGTTTTGCTGATAAAGGTCCTTATAGTCAAAGCTATGGTTTTCCCAGTAGTCATGTAAGGATGTGAGAGTTGGACTATAAAGAAGGCTGAGCTCTGAAGAATCGATGCTTTCAACTGTGATGCTGGAGAAGATTCTTGAGTCACTTGGACTGCAATGAGATCAAACCAGTCAATCCTAAAGGAAATCAACCCTGAATATTCATTGGAAGGACTGATGCTGAAGCTGAAGTTCCAATACTTTGGCCACCTGATGCAAACAGCTGACTCATTGGAAAAGACACTGATGCTGAGAAAGATTGAAGGCAGGAAGAGAAGAGGATGACAGAGGATAAGATGATTGGATGGCATCACTGACTCAATGGACATGAGTTTGAGCACACTTTGTGAGATAGTGAAAGACAAGGAATCCTGGTATGCTGCAGTTCATGGGGTCACAAAGAAGTGGACACAAATGAGTGACGGAACAACAACAACATTTATTCAATAAATACCAATTAAGTAATTTTTACATACTGGGTACACATCAGTGAAAAAAACAGTCAAAAAATTCCCCTGCTCTCTGGAGATTATATGCTAGATTTAAAAAAGTATTTATTTAAATTAGTTTATCTTCATTTTGCTATATTTAATAAACCATTTAATATTTTATCTTCTATGAAGAAATAAATATATTTAAATATGTGATGTAAAATTTAGATGTCAGTCTAAAGATGGTGAAGTAGATACAAAGTGGTCAAAAACTTTTAGGGAGTACCTTAAAAAATCCTATTAAATTGGTGCAAAAGTAATTGCACTTTCGCATTGTTGAACTTTGCTATTTGATATTGGAATATATTCTTAAATTTGATTATATTATATATCATTTTAGTGTACATTTCTTACTCTATGTTTCTTCTTGCTAATGACTTATGGCCTTCTGTTTATTTTATATTTATTTTAGACTATAGAAATGATGTTAGACAAAAAGCAAATTTGAGTGATTTTTTTTTTAATTATTCAAGTTCAAAGTAGGTCATAAAGCACTGGAGACAACTCACAACATCAACAACGCATTTGGCCAGGAACTGATACTGAATGTATAGTGCAGTGGCAGTTCAAGAAGTTTTGCAAAGGAGATGAGAGCCTTAAAGATGAGGAGCATAGTGGCCAGCCATTGGAATTTGACAATGAAAAACTGAGAGCAATTATTGAAGCTGATCCTCTTACTACTACACAAGAAGTTGCCAAAGAACTCAATGTCAACCATTCTATGGTTATTTAGCATTTGAAGCAAATTGGAAAGGTGAAAAACCTTGATAAGTGGGTGTCTCATGAGCTGACTTAACTTTTTAAAAAAATCTTCATTTTGAAGTGCTGTCTTTTCTTATTCTATGCAACAACAGCAAACCATTTCTTGACATGATGAAAAGTGGATTTTATATGACCATCAACAATGACCAGCCAGTGGTTGGACCAAGAAGAAGCTCCAATGCACTTCCCAAAGCCAAACTTGCACCAAAAAAGTCATCATCACTATTTGATGGTCTGCTGTGGATCTGGTCCGTCTGAATCCTGGTGAAACCATTACATCTGAGAAGTATGTTCAGCAAATTGATGAGATGCACAAAAAATTGCCACACCTACAGCAGGAACTGGTCAATAGAAAGGGCCCAGTTTTTCACCATGACAGCACCCAACCACGCATTGCACAACCCAATGCTTCAAAATCTGGGCTACAAAGTTTTGCCTCCCCTACCACTTTCACCTGACCTCTCTTGCCAGCCAACTGACTACTGCTTCCCCAAGCATCTCTTTTGACAATTTTTTTTTTTTTTTTTTTGGGGCAGGAAAATACTTCCACAACTAGCAGGAGGCAGAAAATGCTTTCCAAGGGTTCCTCAAATCCTGACTTTTATGCTACAGGAATTAACAAACTTATTTATTGTTGGCAAAATTGTGCTGATTGTAATGGATTCAATTTTGGTTAATAAAGATATGCTTGAGCCTAGTTATGATTTAAAATCCACAGTCTGAAACAGCAATTACTTTTGTACCAATCTAATATTTATCAGAGTTCTCCTGATGGCATCTACCAAGCTTACAGCATGGTTCTCTTAGGTTTGCCCTCTCCCTAGATCCAATCAGATCCAAGGATGGTGATCTATGAAGAAGGAGCTCCCTAGAAAGATCTATATGTATGTTAGACCAATTAGCACATTCTATGATTCATTTATTTATTCTTCAGATATTGTCTGAACATGTATTTTATCCCAGACATAGTGCCCAGGATAAATACAAATGTGTATACATAAGACACAGTCTCCTGTATTATAAAATTCAGTCTAGTGAGGGAGGTAAGCTAGCAGAGAAATACTTTTCATAGGGAAAATGCTGTAACAAATATCTATACAGGATGCTATAGAGATGAAGGAGGAGAGAGTAATTCTACTGAAGGAAATGAGGGAAGACTTCACCTAGGTGATAATAATGCTTTAGGGACTAAGGATGAGAAGAAGATTGTAGGCAGTAAGTTGGGCAGCGGTGTTTGTGAAGGAAGCTGGCTATGCTGTCTTAGTGTGGCTAAGATAAGTTAGGGAGTGTTGGGCCAGAATGACTTAACAGAGTAGGGACCAAGTCACTGAGGGCTTTGTAGGCTTTGCTGAAGAGTTTAGCTATATTCTGTGGTACAAGGAGAAAATCCTTGAATGACTTTTGTAGGGGAATATCACAGTTAGATTTGTTTTGGAAGAAGGAGACTACCTTGGTGGCAGAATTGAGAGTGGATTTGGGTTGAATGACAACAGAAGACATTGGCCAATTAGGAAGCTTTAGCACTGAATAAGAAAATGAGGGTCTAGGAAAAGAATTGCAAAATTAATGCTGCACAGGCTGCGGTCTCTAACTGTGGTCCATGATAGACATCATTAATCAATCATGGCACTCCTCCATTGGGTCCAGATGAAATCTCATATCCTACTCAATGAGTCTACAGGGCTGACATCACCAATGGACAAATATATGAAACCTCTTCATAAACTGGGTCTAGGCTGAGCTATTGAGAGTGAAGATATGGAGCAGAGGAAAGAGGCTGCAAATGCTTATGAAGCCACCCAAACCTTCAAGAGTCTTCTCGTTAAGTTGTCCTAGTTACTGTTAGCCAGATGTGTGATCACATCCTTCTGTACAAATCACTTACAACTGAATGATGCTTTGCAGCTTACAATATAATATTCATATTTTAATTCTCACTCTAACCATGCTAGAAAGGGAGGAAGAGCAAGTTTCACTATCTGTCCTTTACAGCAGGAGAAACTGAGGCTTAGAGCAAGTGCACTCCTTCAGCACTTAGTGTTCTGAAGGCATATTTGTCCCTTCAGCAGGCATTGACCGAGCAACAGTTATCCCCAACTTGTACCACACACTGAGGATATAAGTAGATATGACTTGGTCTTAAGATTTCTTTTTATTGCCCTGTATTGGATTTATCTGAGTGTGTTTGTTTTATACCTTTTTCCAGATTATCAGTTCCCTGAGGGCAAAGTCTCTGGAAAATGTTACTGCACCTAATCACAGCCTGGATGCTGTGCAGGAGAACACTCCAAGTGGCCAGGCATGCGGCCTGGATTTGCCTAACCTTGGCTGGAACTTCAGAGCTCAGGGATTCAGTTGCAGATCAGCTCAGAGGTCTGTTTCTGATTAGCTTGACAGCCATCTTTAATGCCTGCTAGTCATTTAACCTGGCAGAGAGTAAAGGCCTCTCCCCCAAATAGAGTGTAAAACCACAACCACAACCCACAAGACCTTGAGACGTGCAAATCCAGCCATTACCCAATGGCAAGTATGGGAGTGTGCCGGGAGGTGGTTTCTTCCAGATCCTTAAGTCCAGAGTCACTTGGATCATGTTGCACTGACTCACGGAGGTCACAGCGGGTGGACTGACCTTCCAGTGTCACGAGCCTCGACAGTTGCAGGACCCTGAGGATGACTTTGTACCTGAATGAGTCTGAAGTCTCAAAGGATCTAGTCACCTGGGGATTCGGTAAGGCAGAGGAGTTGTGGGGTTGGCTGATGGTGATGTCATAGCCATGCCAGCACCACCTTCTAAGCAGCCGTCTGACTTTGGCTAGCCTTTACTCCGTCTTGATTTATACATGATATTTTATAATAGCCAAAATGATGCTCAAAGAAACTTCCTCAGCCTCCTACCACCACCCTGGGCATGTAATAATGCCATAGAAGTACACGACCTGTCATGTCTTATTACTTAAGTATAGGCCTGAGAAGCTTCTCCATGAGGCAGCATGATGTGAATGCTACCCAGGATTGGCCCCATAGAACACAGAGACAGAACACTATCATCTCAGCATTCTTAAGCAGAATTACTATCTCCAGGCTTTATTCCAATTAAAGCTGAAAAACATGGAGCCACGGGGCCCAGCTCTCCTTTCTGGCATTTTGGCAGAAACACAGTAAGGATACGGACCCAGAAGTCCAGCTTTGGGCCCCAGGTCCACAGCTCCCTGCCTGAGTGTGTTGAGAAAGTTCCTTTCAGAGTTGCAACTTCCTCCTCTCAAGAGTGAGGGTAATGATATAGCTCGCCAGGTAAGTTCTTAAGAGGATCAAGTGACCCAACAGGTTGAAAAATGTGTGTGTGTGTGTGTGTGTGTGTGTGTGTGCATGTGTGCGTGCATGCGCATGCCCAAATGCTCAGTCACGTCCAATTCTTCTGCAACCCCGTGGACAGTAGTCCACCAGACTCCTCTGTCCATGGGATTGTCCAGGCAAGAATACTGGAGTGAGTTGCCATTTCCTACCTCAGGGGATTTTCCCAACCCAGGGACTGAACCCACATCTCTTGTGTCTCCTGCCTTGGCAGGAAGAGACTTTACTATAAGTACTACCCGGGAAGCCCCGCTTTGTCAACTAAGCTATGCAAACTTTAGATAATAATAATAAAGACAATGATGATATATTTGCATTCCTGTTGGGCTCAGTGAAACACTTGTTTTTGCAGGGAATGGTAACATTAAGTATATAACACTTTACAAGCTCACAGAGGACTCTGATAGCCACTCTTTCCCATTTTGTTATCCTCCATTCATGAAAGAGGCTGGTATTTCTCACCCAGTTCTGTGAATCACCCAACTCACACAGGCAGTGCAGGGGTAGAGTGGAGTCGTAACTCAGGGCCTCTGAGCCCAGCCCCACGTTGTCCCTCACGCGTTTTCCACGAGTAACAGCGGGAGCAACAGCAGGGTGGGCATCCGTGTGTGGAGGTGCAGGGAGAGGCAGGGATGGCATGGCCCGTCTCCAGGCTGGATACCTTGGGCCTGGTTGCGCTCAGCTGGGGAAACTCTAGGTCCATTTAGATGAGGGCGACTGCTCTACTTGCAGCTACTGTACAAAGTGACGATGTTTACTGGTCTTACCTGCTCAGGCCCCTGGTCCCCTGTGCACTGGTAAGTGTCCTCTGAACTAACTTCACTGTGGAGATACCATCTGCTGGGTTTCCGGTGCTGAGAAAAAATTGTGTCAAGCAGACCCTTGATGCTGAGCTAGCGCTGCCTTCTGGTCACTCTGTGCTCAGGCAGCTGGGTCACCTTGTCCTTCTGCTGTGTCTCTGGCTCCGTTCCTTTGGTTCTCAGGAATCCATGTGCTCTGGTCCTTCCAAGTGCATCTTTGGGGGGCCTGGGATTTTTCTGGGCTTAATCCTTCTGGGTACAGGTGATTTCCCCTGGAAACAGAGTCTGAGGCAGGGACAGTTGTGTGCAGGTGGTTTATTTCGGCAGAGAGTGCTAGAGAGAGGCCTGAAGGAGGGAAACAGCATTGGAAGGAAAGGCCACAGGTACGTGTGCTCTGGAACTGGCCACCGTGGTGAGCGTCTGACTCTCATCCCACCAAGGCCTTTGGAGGAGCCTCGGGAAACGTGTCTTAGAACTGAAAACTCAACAGCACAAAGGAAGAGTGTGTTTGTCCATCAGCATTTCTCTTGCCTTGGTGGAGGGTGGTCCTCAGGACATTTGCTTGTCTGTGCTTCCAGTGGTGTGTGTATATGGCTCGCAAGCTACATGGCTGCCTCTTACCTTCATGCCAGGGAAGTCCCAGGGCAAGAAGACAGAGGTATGCGATGTGCAGAGAGGAGGTGACTCCATAAGAATTGATCACCATCCAAGCAGAATGTGGGAGGGGGCATGGCTGGGATAAGGTAAGAGGTGGTATACAAAGGGGTTGCAGGCCAGAATAGTATCACGTGGTCCTTCTGTAATTTTGAGGCAAATGCTTGGCCAGACTCTGTGTGGGCATCTGAACTGACCAGCATGAGGCCATCAGAGGGCACTGTCCCCTTGGTTGTACAACCCCAGAGCCCCGGCCTAGAAAGAGTTTGCCTGGATTGACGCAGACGTAGCATGAGATTTTGAATCTGGAATGCTCAGTTCTCTCTACGACCTGAGTCTGTTACCGGGAGCAGCACAAGCCATTCAGGATCTAGTAGCACGATCATGACAACAAGACACGGCGTGGGGAACAGAGAGGCTCTCAGCAGCCTCAACAACGTGCTCCCGGCCTCAGCGGGGCCACTCCTCCAAACGAAGGGGGGTGTTGAAACCGCAGCACAGAAAGATTGATAATTATTTGAAACAAGCTTAAACATTTGGATTGCTCCAACTGCCTTAAATCACTCTGCCATATTTATACTTGACTAGTGTTCTACATAACAACTTCCAAATCAAAGACTTTTGAAAAATTTCAATCACTGTGTTTTGAAGTGATTGAGAGCTCAGGGCGTGAGCAGTGTGGAAATAAGGCATATTAACATTATTAGTGCGACAAATTTCCTGAAGTAGTTACATTAAGAAATGATCAAGGCCTTAGCCTCTATAAAGGAGAGGGAGCTGCGTGTGGCTCTGCATTTGGTTTTGAAAGGATCCTAACTCTTCTGATGCAGAGGGGAAATCGGTGGTCTAAAAATTGATCACTCCAAATGGATTGTGTTGTCAGGAAGAGAACTTCTGTCCTTTTGTAGACTGAAGGAGAGGAAAATAGGGAGGGAGAGAAGAAAGAAAGAAAGAAATCATAAAAATAGCTAACTCTTGTATGGAATTTACTAGGCGCCAGGTGCTATTCTAAGTACTTTACATATATTAATAATCTACCCTTTTTTTTATCTCATGCTTAATCAATTCTATAAGGTAAATCCTATTGTTATCTCATTTTACAAGGTAGTTAAGTTCCTATATTTAGATAGTGAAAAACCATAACATAAACCAGACTCATTCCACAGTGCCTGCTTTTGCAAGAGGGAAGGAAATCATATTTCTAGCCCCACAATATTCCAGGGACATTCTCTCATTTAAATGTTAAGAATCTTCTGAGATTTTGCATACTATTCCATAGATAAGGAAGCTGAGGTCTTGACAGATTGACCAATCATGTGGCTTGTGAGTGACAAATGCAGAATTTTAATTCAGATCTCATTCTGGGCTTCTAGTTTCTGTTCTGGATTATTTCTTGATAAGTGGATAAAACTTGATGTGCAAAAAGAACTGAATAACCAAATGAATTAAATAATGCCATTTTCAGGAATATGTATGAACCTAGAGATTGTCATACTAAGTGAAGTAAATCGTACAGAGAAGGAGAAATATCATATGACATCCCTTATATGCAGAATCTAAAAAGACACGATTTTACAAATGAGCTTATTTACAAAACAGAAACAGACTCACAGACTTAGAGAACAAACATGGTTGCTGGGATGGTGGGGGAGAATGGAGGGAAGAGATAGGGACTTTGAGATGGTCATGTACACATACATGTTGTACTTAAAATGAATAATGATACTGTACAGTGCAGGGAATTCTGCTCAATGTATGCACCAGCCTGGATGGGAGGGGAGTTTGGGGGAGAATGGAGACATGTATGTATGGCTGAGTCCCTATGAAGTCCACCTGAAACCATCACAATATTGTTAATCAGCTATATTCCAACACAAAATAAAAAGCTTAAAAAATAAAAAATCATAATATTTACATGTTGAAGTTTAAAGCTTCTGTGTTTTCTATCCACTGATATCAGACAGTCAGCACAAGGGACTATAAAGCCAGTTACAGGAGCTGACCTGAGGCTGAGGAGTCCATGAGAAGGCAGACAGGACTGGGGATCCAATTAGACTCAGAATTGCAGATCTCCTTACTGACTATGTGGCCATGTGCAAGTAGAGGTTTTTGAGTTTCATTTAGAAAATGAGGGAAACAATGATTCTCTTCCTGATTGATGTGAGTATAAATGAGTGAAAGTGTGTATACATTATGCCTAGCACAATGCCAGACATGCAGTAGTTACCCAGTAAATACCAGATGCCAGACTATCATGAAAACGGATACCTCTGCCACTATTATAATAATTTCAGTCTACTGTACAAAGAACATCCCAATAGTAGTCCTCCCTGGAAAAAGTTTGAGTGAAATGTAAACTGTTGATAGGCAAAATCTCAGGGGGCTCTTGCCTTGGGACTCAGATAAAGCCCCAGGAAGGTAAGCTTTCCCCCAGAGTTTCATAAAGTGAGCACTCAGTCCCTGCCATCAGCTCTGTCTCCTTTTGAATGCATGAATGCACCCCCAAAGTCACCAGCTCTCTGTTGAGCTGAGCAGGGAGAGACAGAGAGCCTGTAGCCTCTTCCCCAGTTCTGAGATGTCCATCGGGCATAAGAAGAGAGGCTTCCTATCCCTGACCTCTTTCGCTATTCCAAAAGGGTGATGGTGAGAATTCTCGACACTTTAGATCATCCACTTCTAAAAAGCACCTGGATTTTTAAAATACTAGCTAGAAGACATACAAGTTCTTGTTTCCTCTACCTCATTCTTGCTCATGGCAGCTGTATCCTTACACAAGCTTAAATTTAACAGCACTATTGTTACTTTGGCTTCCCTGGTGGCTCAGCAGTAAAGAATCCTCCTGCCCATGGGGGAGAATCCCTCCTCCATCAAACCAGGAGATGCAGGTTTGATCTGGAGATTGAGAAGATGCCTTGGAGAAGGAAATGACAACAACTCCAGTATTCTTGCCTGGGAAATCCCATGGACAGAGGAGCCTGGTTGGTTATAGTCCCTGGGATTGCAAAGAGTCAGACATGACTTAGCAACTACACAACAACAACAATTGTTACTTTACCCATATTTTCTAATTTAAACCTTTCATTAGTCCTAATGATTGGAATTTTATCATCCTTATTTTATAGATGATAAAACTATTGGGACAAGGAAGCCTTATCCACATAGAGTGGTGTCATTTTACGGAGATAATAGTTGCTCAATACGACTTTTGGAATGTTTTGATGATTAATAAGTAGATTAATTCCAAAGTGTGTTGCAGATTCCAAATCTATAAAATGAGAAAACTTGGATTAGATGGTCTCATGTTCTTCCAACTCTTAAATTCTATCATCTCTACCAAGCTGAGGAAAAGGGAAAGAAAACAGGAAAGAAAAAACATTTTAAAAGCTTCGACTGTCTGCCAGATGGTATGTCAGGCATTTTACATTTAATCCTCACAAGAAACTTTATGAGAAGGGTATCACTGTACCCTTTGAACAGAAGAAGGATTGAAGATTAACAAGTCGAGTTACCCAAGACCGTGAAGCTTGCAGTCAGCATATCTGGAGTTCTGATCCTGAGTACACAGCCTGCAAATTTTTCTCTACTTTAAAGCCAAACGGGCTCTCCAATAATGCCTGCCCTACAAAGACTATATGCTTCAGAGACTGTAACTGTCCTGTTTTTCTATGAGCCCCTTATAGCTATACTGCTTTTGGGAAACTCAAAGCCCTCATTGTGCTCAGTAACCTCATCATATAAGGATAAACTTCCCAAGCTTTGCCAGATACAATAATGTGTTGTGAACACTAGCGTTATATGGTCAGGTTCTGTAGAGTTAGTGCTAAGAACTTCCCCTCCCAGTAGATTACATTAGCCACCTCTAATGTGAATAGTGCCTACTGAAGCTGTGCAGTACTACCTGCAATATCCTCCAAAAGATTTGGGAAGTCTCTATTATAACTACCATCCCTTAGGACTAATTGCTCATTGAATGTCTATCTTCCTAGATGGACTCTAAGCCTCTTGAGCCTCAAGTTTGAAGAATTGATTTTTTTGAACTGTGGTGTTGGAGAAGACTCTTGAGAGTCCCCTGGACAACAAGGAGATCAAACCAGTCTGTCCTAGAGGAAATCAGTCCTGAATATTCACTGGAAGGACTGATGCTGAACCTGAAACGCTAATACTTTGGCCACCTGATACGAAGAACTGACTCATTTGAAAAGACCCTGATGCTGGGAAAGATTGAAGGAGGGAGTAGAAACGGACAGCAGAGGAGGAGATGGTTGGATGGCATCACCGACTCAATTGACATGCGTTTGAGTAAACTCCAGGCGTGGGTGACGGACAGGAAAGCTTGGCGTGCTGCAGTCCATGGAGTCACAAAGAGTTGGGCACAACTGAGCGACTGAACTGAACTGAAGCCTCTTGAGGAAAGGGACTCTGTTTTATCTATTACCCATAAGTATTAATTGTATCAACTTGCCTAATGATGAGTAAACTGGCTAACCCACCACAATTAACAACTCCAGAGCTCCTTGAGTCCTGTCAGTTTCTCTTTTTAGAGTTTGGTGCTCTTTTCTGGGTGGATCTGCAGTAGACCATGCCAAGTTGTGGGCTTATGGAGATTTCTCACAATTTTGTGGGATTCTTTTACCCCAAAGATTGATGTGTACATTTTGTTGGTGCATAATGTCCTGTAGGCTAGATTGAATTGGAAGAGAATGATACTTGAACTAAGCTTCAAGCAGGGCAGCTAGGGTGTGGCTGACAGTAATAAGAGGTCAGAGTTTTAATGCACATCTTAAAGAGGGGCAGAGGAAAATTCTAGGGAGAAGAAAGAAAGGAAGTATCAGTATTGCAGAAGGTGGCCTGGATATTTGAGAGCTAAGTGGGTTGAAGGGCATGATTCAGGACCAAGTCTACGAGCACAGATAATGTTCCAAGGCACAGCTTTTACTTAGTATCTGCTCTGTGCAATGGGTCTGGGTGTGTCAAGGTGTAAGGTAGTGTCAGTCTGGACAGTGAGACCATTATCAGAGGTGCCTTTCTGCCTATCTGCCATGTTGTTGTTGTTGTTCAGTGGCTAAGTCATGTCCAACTCTTTGTGACCCCATGGACTGCAGCACACCAGGCTTCTCTGTCCTTCACTCTCTCCTGGAGTACGTTCAAACTCATGACCATTGAGTCAATGATGCCATCCAACCATCTCATTCTCTGCTGCCCACTTCTCCTCCTGCCCTCAGTCTTTCCCAGCATCATGGTCTTTTCCAATGAGTCAGCACTTCACATCAAGTGGCCAGAGTATTGGAGCTTCAGCTTGAGCATCAATCCTTCCAATGAATATTCAGGATTGATTTCCTCCAGGATTGACTTGTTTTATTTCCTTGCCATCCAAGGGACTCTCAAGAACCTTCTCCAGCAACACAATTCGAAAGCATCAATTTTTCGACACTCAGCCCTCTTTATGGTCCAACTCTCATATACTTCTGCCAAATATTAGTGTGGTTGGCTGTACTCCAGTGACTATAATGAGACTTTGCATTGATAGTAGCTGTAAGTGCCCACACTTGGATGATTTGCTGGACTTTGATCAAGTTGTCCTGCATATCACTTACAACCAGGATTCTTGGAGTGAAATGGGATGAAGAGGCATCCAACAAGCAATCCAGATCCCCTTGAGCACACACATACCCTACCTACCACAGGGCAAATGAGATGAGTGTGAAAGTGCTTTGTAAACTATAAGGTGCTAAACCAATGTGAGAGGCTTTATGGTGACTATCACATGTGATCTAGACAGAAGTGTTGGTGCAGCCCATGGCATAGTAAGTCTACCCCTTGCTCTAAACTTGTGTAAATCCTTAGCACTGAAAATCCAAGACCAGACTTTTGAACCACTACCCAAGTCTGGAAATGCACACGATTATTCAACTACATCTTTGTTTCTTTTCAGTTTTGTGAGAAAGACTGGCTGTGTAAGGGAGCAGATGCATGGAGGAGTACTACAAGGCAGGCAGCCCAAGGCTGTTTGCAACCCTCTCTCCTTCTCCCTCATTTGTCATGGCTTCTGTCCTCTTCTTAGTCAAGCCTTTTGCTTGGCGAGCTTCCTGGGTTGACTTCTGTCAAACTTGGATGATTATTGGAGTATTGGATTCCTATAGCCCTGGACAGAGCCCAGAGTCTGCACTGTTGTTCATGTTTGATCTCCCATTCAAGTTTCCGGAAGAAGCTGGCTGAACTAAGGATCAAAGATTTCTCTACTAGCTTCTCCTTTTCCCCCATGACAGCCTCAGTGCTACAGTTTAGCATAGCTGCAAATTAACTCCTCAATGGATCATCTGCTCAGAATCTCTCCCATCCTTGTAGCAAGGGCAGTTCAGATGGACCCAAGGTTTCAGAGAAGGGGATTTTTACTCCAGTTCAAATGTACCTGCAGGTGAAGATAATAGTTTGGTTTTCTTCCATGCCAAGGAGCCTCTCAGGGAGCCTGCTTACTCTTGCCAATTGATTTTGTTTGCCGGGCAGAACTCCTTATGAGGAGTTTTCCCATGAACACAAAGAATTTGGATGCTTCTATTGGAACATCTTGATTTCTTAAATGTTCAGACTGGAGACTGACATTTTCAACAATAACTTGGGCTCTCCATGGAGGAATCATATTACTGTACAACAGACACATAACCAGAAAATCTCATTTCTGGTACCAGTACTCTACTGACCATGATACTTTCTCTTCTCTGGGCCTCAGTTTTGTAAGTCAGGCCATCATTCAGGAAAGAACTAATTCTTGACTGCTTACTATGTGTCTGATGCTGTGTTGAGCTGTGTCCCCATGGTTTGAGGTCTAAAGCTGTATTCCTCAGTCTTTAAAGTGCTTACAAGTCACCCAAGGATTGTTTTAAAATGCAAATTTTGGTTCATTTACCCTGGGATAGGGCCTGAGCTTCCGTATTTCTAACAAGTTCCTGTGTGCTAGAAAGTGTCTGAAGGAGGGAGTAAACTGATGTAGATTGAGATAATTTGTAACAGATTTTAGCATCAGTTTAAATGGAAGTCTAATATGTAATAGGCAAAAATGGAATTATTCTGATTGAGGGAGGGCATCATGGTGAAATCCTTGAATATATCCAGCTCAGGCTTCCTCCTTTGCCTCTGTCACTAGCCTCATCCACTGATGAGAAAACACACAAGGTATTTCCACAGTATCTCTGAGTCTACACCAGTCACAGCTGGAAGCCCAGAGCGCTGAGTGATCTCCACATGTGCTTTTCACATTCTGTCGATAAGGATAATGTAGAAAGATATCACCCACTTTTTAAGAGCAGGAAGGTACATGGCCCCTGTGATGGCTAATTTTACACATCAACTTGGCTGGACCACAGTACCCAGGTATTTGCTCAAACGCCAACGTAGATGTCTTGGTGAAGGTAATTTTTAAGATGAGATGAACATTTAAACAGCAGACATTGAGTAAAGCAGACTACAATCCAAGCTTAGGGTGGGTCTCATCTAATCAGTTGAAGGTCTTTAGAGAAAAACAGGCTGAGATTCCTAGGGAAAAGGAAATTCTGCCCCTGGACTGCTTTCAGACTCAAGTTGCAACATCAGCTCCTCTCCAGGTCTCCAGTCTGCTGGCCTGCCCTACAGATTTGGGACTTGCCAGCTTCTATAATTACATGAGCCAATTTCTTAAAATAAATCTCCCAATCTCTCTCTCATTTTTTCCTATTTCTCTGGAGAACCCTAACCAGTACAACCCCTTCAAGCACAAAGGCGTTTACTGAAATAATGTCCTCTCTTCTAACGTGTACTTGTGACCATTTGGATCTCAGATGTGTGATCTGTGGTCTCTGATGCTATGTATGGCCACTGTGGCTTGAACTTATGGAAGACTCACGAATGGCCCTCTGGCTCCACCTGCCTTTGTTGTAGTGGAGTCTGGAACCCTAGGAGTAGTGGAGTCCATACCCTAGGCCTGGACTCAGAACATCTGGGTTGTTGTCTTGACTCTACCATGAAGACACTATGACATGGGTAAGTTACTTCTCCTGGTTGAACCATGGTTTGCTGCTTTACAAAATGATATGATGATACATGGTAAATGATTTTCTGAAGACTATTACGATTCTTTGGGAAAAGATCTTCTGTCTCCAAATAAGTGGAAAATATGCCATGAACTATCCCTTCTTCAAGAGTTATACCGAGCATTCATTTCAAAGGCCCTGAAAAGTCCTGCCACAAATAATTCTACTTATTTTTTTTCTGAAGTTGATTTGATGCCCAGTGCTAACACTTAACTAAACCTAATGGAGACATATTTTAGGACATGTAATACTGGATGGCTATTTTGGTCCTCTTCAGTTATCAGATTATTTATTCTTTTCACGGATTCAAAGACAGAAGCCAAGACAAAAATTGGTCCAAATTTTCCATAATACTTGAAGAGTGTCCTTTTTTTTTTTTAACATTCTTAAGCAACAGTTAGAACTGGACATGGAACAACAGACTGGTTCCAAATAGGGAAAAGAGTACGTCAAGTCTGTATATTGTCACCCTTATTTAACTTATATGCAGAGTACATCATGCAAAATGCCATGCTGGATGAAGTACAAGCTGGGATCAAGATTGCAGGGAGAAATACCAATAACCTCAGATATGCAGATGACACACCCTAATGGCAGAAAATGAAGAACTAAAAAGCCTCTTGGTGAAAGTGAAAGAGGAGAGTGAAAAAGTTGGCCTAAAGCCAACATTCAGAAAACGAACATCATGGGGCATACAGTCCCATCTCTTCATGGCAAATAGATGGAGAAACAATGGAAACAGTGACAGGCTTTATTTTCTGGGCTCCAGAATCACTGCAGATGGTGACTGCAGCCATGAAACTAAGACGCTTGCTCCTTGGAAGAAAAGTTATGACAAACCTAGACATCATATTAAAAAGCAGGGACATTACTTTGTCGACAAAGGCCTGTCTAGTCAAAGCTATGTTTTTTCCAGTAGTCATGTATAGATGTGAAAGTTGGACCATAAAGAAAGCTGAGTGCTGAAGAATTGATGCCTTTGAACTGCGGTGTTGGAGAAGACTCTTGAGAGTCCCTTGGACTGCAAGGAGATCCAACCAGTCCATCCTAAAGGAGATCAGTCCTGAATATTCATTGGAAGGACTGATGCTGAAGCTGAAACTCCAGTACTTTGGCCACCTGATGGGAAGAACTGACTCACTGGAAAAGACCCTGATGTTGGGAAAGATTGAAGGCGGGAGGAGAAGGGAATGACGGAGGATAACATGGTTGGATGGCATCACCGACTTGGACATGAGTTTGAGCAAGCTTTGGGAGTTGGTGATGGATAGGGAAGCCTGGCATGCTGCAGTCCATGGGGTTGCAAAGAATCAGACACGACTGAGCGAATGAACTGAACTGAAAATAGGAAAATTAATAAAATTTACCACATGGGGTTGTTGTAAGCATTACATTAAATTATGTATGCAGAGCACTTAGCACAGAGCCTAGTACCTAATAGACAGACAATATCTTTGTTTTTACATTGAGCAAAAAGTGGTCATATTTGAAGAAGTCAGTTCTAAGAGGAATTCAAGCATTCAATCTTTCAAACCAAACCTAAACCATTTTATGCTTGGACTATTTCACCCTGGGTGAAGGGCGACTTCCAGGCATTTGAAAGCTGATGTCCCTCTGGCAACCCAGGAGCATTCTGGAGCCAAGATCCTAATGATTTAAGCATTAATATATCCAGAGATAGGTCATTCAATTTTCTTTTAAATGCAGATCATAAAAGAGGGAGGGATATTTGGGTCAAGATGTACTGAATCTGAAGGCTTTGGAACATGTTTGTAGCAGCTCACTTGATCCAGCCCCACACTGCATTTTCTCTACCCCAGTGTTTGGAGGGGCGGGTATTTGAATCTTGGGCAATATCCTGCTTTCCTTCTGCCTCTGAAAATGCTCTGTTATGCTTGCATAGTGCTTTTGGTCTACCTAGGAATCCCACATCTATTTTCTTTCTTCAGCCTCTCAAAACCCACTGACTTAAGAATGAAGGATGTGTGTTAGTCGCTCAGTCATGTCCAACTCTTTGCGACCCCAGGGACTGTAGCCCGGCCGATTCCTCTGTCCATGGCATCCTCCAGGCAAGAATACTGGAGTGTGTTGCCATTCCCTTCTTCAGGGGATCTTCCTGACCCAGGGATTGAACCCAGATCTTCTGATCTGCAGGTGTATTCTTTACCGTCTGAGTCACCAGGGCCCTCATGAAGGAAAGATACAATTTGCCTATTTGACAGA
This sequence comes from Ovis canadensis, assembly GCF_042477335.2. Taxonomy (NCBI): domain Eukaryota; kingdom Metazoa; phylum Chordata; class Mammalia; order Artiodactyla; family Bovidae; genus Ovis; species Ovis canadensis. The sequence continues at coordinate 44,842,235 of NC_091259.1, forward strand.
AGTGGAAACTGAAGTCTAGAAAGTGATATGATTTGTTTAAATTCCCAAATAGAGTTTCCCAGAGAGCTCAGACTAAAAATATTGACTCTTGACCCCAACTGGACCTCACACCTGCCCGGGGGATTCTCTGTGGCCAGAACACAGCCCTAGGATCCAAGCACTTGCCTGTAGGATGCTGCAGATTGGTATGCAAGCTTGGTGGGCTCTGGCTGATCTTGCTGAGGGAACCCTTCAATCTGAATAACAATCAACAAGATTTTAAAGAAATTTGGGCCAATTTCCTGGAAGTCTATGATTAATCTAATTGCTGGGTTTTCCTCTGTTTTTGTCTCCCACTGTTAATTTCATTTATTTTTCTCTTTCTTCCCCAACACAGACTGCCTTGTCTCTGTGTGTGCGGTTTTGTCACTGTTTGTTATTTGTCCATACATAGTTTATCATTGGCAATGCTTTCAATGGGATTGTGTACTCTGTGTTTGGGGAAGTAGAAGCTTTCAATAGAGACAACATCATGCAGCATGAAGAAAAAGCACTGGGCTGAATTTCAGAGGCCCTTTTGGAAAGCCTAGCTTTAGATACCTGCTATGCCTCCCTGGCTTTTCAGATACCCAGATACCGGACAGCGGAAGAGACCTGATTCTCCTGGCCCCTCCCTCTGTTAAAGAACACCTACGATTGAGTAAAAAGCATGGGTGGGGTAGAGAGGCGGGGGTTGTGCCATGCTTCCAGCTGTTATGAATAAAGGAATAAATTTGGGTCCAATATAATAGAAAATGCCTCCTTTCAATAAAGGATTTCTGTTCTCTAGAGCAGGGATCCCCAACTTCCAGTATCTAATGCCTGATGATCTGCAGTGGAGTTGATATAATAATAATAGAAATAAAGTGCACAATAAATGAAACACACCTGAAACATCTTGAAACCAGCCCTCTTACCCCAGTCCATGAAGAAATTGTCTTCCACGATACCAGTCCCTAGTGCCAAAAAGGTTAGGGACCGCTGCTATGGAGGATGCAGCAAAGGAGACAGAGCAGTGATGATGGATGTCAGAATCAAGTGAACGAAGGCACTCCAGTACCTGGATTAAGACAGAGGTTAGGAAATGAGGTGTAAAGAGATCAGAAGAGTAAAGGAAAGAATTGCCCCTGGCCATGATGGAGAAGACTCTTGAGAGTCCCTTGGACTGCAAGGAGATCCAACCAGTCCATTCTGAAGGAGATCAGCCCTGGGATTTCTTTAGAAGGAATAATGCTAAAGCTGAAACTCTAGTACTTTGGCCACCTCATGCGAAGAGTTGACTCATTGGAAAAGACTTTGATGTTGGGAGGGATTGAGGGCAGGAGGAGAGGGGGATGACAGAGGATGAGATGGCTGGATGGCATCACCAACTCGATGTATGTGAGTCTGAGTGAACCCCGGGAGTTGGTGATGGACAGGGAGGCCTGGCGTGCTGTGATTCATGGGGTCGCAAAGAGTCGGACATGACTGAGCGACTCAACTGAACTGAACTGAATGGCACTCATCTCACACCCTAGCAAAATAATGCTCAAATTCTCCAAGCTAGGCTTCAACAGTACATGAACTGAGAAATTCCAGATATTCAAGCTGGATTTAGAAAAGGCAGAGGAACCAGAGATCAAATTGCCAACATCCGCTGGATCATTGAAAAAGCAAGAGAATTCCAAAGAAGCATCCACTTCTGCTTCATTGACTACACTAAAGCCTTTGACTGTGTGAATCACAATAAACTGTGGAGAATTCTTAAAAAGATGGGAATACCAGACCACCTGACCTGCCTCCTGAGAAATCTGTATGCAGGTCAAGATGCAACAGTTAGAACCAGACATGGGACAATGGACTGGTTCCAAATTGGGAAAGGAGTACATCAAGGTTGTATACTGTCACCCTGTTTATTTTTCTTACATGCAGGGTAAATCATGTGAAATACCAGGCTAGATGAAGTACAAGCTGGCATCGAGATTGCAGGGAGAAATATCAATAACCTCAGATATGCAGATGACACCACCCTTATGGCAGAAAGTGAAGAGGAACTAAAGAACCTCTTGATGACGGTGAAAGAGGAGAGTGAAAAAGCTGACTTAAAACTCAACATTCAAAAAACGAAGATCATGGCATCTAGTCCCATCACTTCATGGCAAATAGATGGGGAAACAATGGAAACAGTGACAGACTTTATTTACTTGGGCTCCAAAATCACTTCAGATGGTGACTGCAGCCATGAAATTAAAAGACGCTTCCTCCTTGGAAGAAAAGTTATGACCAACCTAGACAGCATATTAAAAAGCAGAGACATTACTTTGCTGACAAAGGACTCTACAGTCAAAGCTATCATTTCTCCATAGTCATGTGAGATGTGAGAGTTGGACCGTAAAGAAAGCTGAGTGCCGAAGAATTGATGCTTTTGAACCATAGTGTTGGAGAAGAGTCTTCAGAATCCCTTGGGCTCCAAAGAGATCAGAACAGTCAATCCTAAAGGAAATTAGTCCTGAATATTCATTGGAAGGACTGATACTGAAGCTGAAGCTCTAAAACTTTGGCCACCTAATGCAAAGAACTGACTCACTGGAAAAGACCCTGATGCGGGAAAGATTGAAAGTGGGAGGAGAAGGGGACCAAAGAGGATGAGATAGTTTGGCTGGCATCACGGACTCGATGAACATGAGTTTGAATGAGTTCTGGGAGTTGGTGATGGACAGGGAAGCCTAGCATGCTGCAGTCCATGGGACTGCAAAGAGTTGGATATGACTGAGCGACTGAACTGACTGATGGCTGCCCTTGTTAGAAGAAGCAGAGGCGGTCAGAGAGGCCTTGGGTTTGGGGGGAGGGGAGATGCAGCTGCTGTAATTTACCAAGCAGGTGAATGAGTGAGGCCAATTTTCTGCCACCTGTTTCTGCTAACTTGGTCACACCTAGCTAGGAAGTGCAACCAGTTGCTGACTCTCAGACACAGGAGAGCAGAGATTAGAGTCTGGTCTCACAAAAGAGCATCAGAAACACTCAACTTGGTGGGTGTATCAGTGGCATTGTTACTAAGAATGAGGCACGAGGAAAGTTTGAACTTTGTTATTTGGCAGCCTGTCACCTGAAGACCCCTGGTGTCCTCCCCACAGCCTGCCACCTTCAGGTCCTATTCATATCCCATGGAGTTCCTGGAGAAATATGCCATGAGGCCAACCAAGGTCTCTGAGTTTTTATTCAGCCTGACTTCTATTCATCTCTGAAGCCTAGAGATGTCCTTTCTTACCAACCACCTACCAGAAAGCTGGAGAGGCATGAACTACTACTTGGTTGGTAACCCAGGAGGCAGTAATAAAAATGGGTCTTAATATTAGGTCCTCAATGTATGCTGTCTTATCTCTTTGTTCCTTACCCTCACTCTTGTGATGAATATTTAAATTATAATAAGGACCAGCTACATAATTTGCAAGGCCCAGCCTAGTTCAGAATAAAGATACAGGCACCTTGCTAAAAAAAAAATGAAAAATTTTAGGATGGCGAGAGCAGAGCATTACAGTGAAGGTAGGGTCCTTCTAAGCAAGGGACACTTTGTGGATGCAGAGGTTACATGCTCGTGAAACTAACCCTCTTATGATTTTAACTAAGATAGACAGATGTCAAGTAATTTCCCCAAGATGAAGAAGCTAATAAGCTGAGGGTCTATCTAACTGCAGAGCCTGAACTTTCAACCACTCTGCTAAATTACCTCAAGCTAGATAGATGGTGAATGGTAAACCCTCAGCCTTGCCAACTCTCATTGTTCTAGGCAATTGCAGGAGGAGCTGGCTGACCCCACTCAAGGGGCCTCAGCCTGGTTGTGCTCTAAGCATGCTCAGGAAGCTATGGGCATAGCCAGGGTTCCAGCCACTGGTGCTTGCCACCCAGACTTGCCCTCTCAGTCTCTCAAGGCAGCACCTGATACTAGACCACACTGCCTCATTCTAGAAGCAACAATAGCTGCAAGATCAGCAGTAACAGTCAGGAGCGAACCTGCGCATCTGGAAATGGCTTGCTCAGTTGAACCACAGCCTCCCTTTGGCCTGATGAAGAGGGGCCCTACCCTACCAAACTCTCATTTCCCCTCTCCAGGCTGTGCACCTGCTGGCTTCCATGGCTCCAATCGCTCATTTGTTTGTTTTTCCAGAAAGACAATGACAGAGATTGTGCAGGGGTCTTCTATTTCTTTCTCTGAAATTTCTTGTCCTGGAGCCCCAGTTTCTCTTCCACATTTTTCTCCCAGGAGCTGAGAGCTCTCTGTATCTCCACATATCAGAGCTGTTGAGATGTGGAAGGAGGCTGGCTGTGGGCTACCTCCCATCTCCTCCTGCCATCTGGGAACTTGCATCTTCCCCTCAGAAGCACACAGGTGAAGGCTGTCACCAGGATTCCCACTAACTGGACTCTGTGACACCACATATGTGACACGGGGCACTGTCATAAACTGGACCTGGTGTAAAGGCAGGAGGCTATCACAGCTTTCATCTGGAAGAGGAGGAAGATTTGGCAGTGGTGTGAGGTCACAGAGAGGGTTAACCTGGTCATCTGTTGAGCGCTGAAAATACAGCAATCACAAGACAGGTGGCTCCCCTCCTCCTAGAGTTCATGGCCTAGTAGACAAGATGGATGACAAATACAGAATTTGACAAATACTTAGTAATACTTGTGAGAAGAGATGGGAAAACAAGATGATATGGAAGTGTGCACAGAGATGGCCCGCTCTAGTCAGAGAGGTCAGGGAAGGCCTGAAGAAATGACATAAAGCAGAAACCTCCATGATCAATAGAAGCTGGATAATAAATAGGGTGATCTAGGTGGCTGGAGAGGGATCCTACTAGGAAAAAAATTATTATATGATATCTAAGGTTTCTTTGTAAATCCCATTATACTTAGATGTATTCCTCTGAGCATGCACAATAATGCAAATCAGAAAAATACTATGCTTTACAGACACATTTTTTAAGAAAGAAAACAGTGACCCTAAGCCAGGAATGTGGCTGGTGCTTGCCTTAGTGCTTCCAAAGAGGGTCACCAGAGGAAATGCTGCTTCAGAAAATGCTAGCTCAGTTGAGAGGGAACAAGGAAAAGAAGATGGGAGAGCAGGACAAAACAAGAAAGGGGCCTGAATTGAGTGGGGCTGGAGGGGACAGCAGAGCCAGGGAAACAGGGAAGAGCCCCATGGGGAGGAATGAGAGCGCTGAAGCCCCGGTTCCTATGCCAGACCTTGGGGCCAACCCTCCCTAGGGGAGAAGTAGCAGGTAGAGCTTAGAGACTTCAGCAAAGGCACCCACGCCCTCAGCAGCCTTTCCTCAGAAGCACAGCCATCCCTTCTTTAGGGGAATCAATGCTAAAGGTCAGGCCAGCCGTGAGCAAAGGCCGCTCCCTGTGGTCTGTGTAGCTCTGTCAGTATTCTCACCTTGCATGAGGATGCGAGTGGTTTCTGCAGGAGTGGCATGAAGATTAAGGGAGAGGATGCTTGCAGAGTGCCTAACAGGGTGCTTAGCATGTGGAACCAGTCAAGAGTGTCAGCTCCTTCTAATATTATGGAATGGGAGGAAAAAAACAAACAAACAAACAAACTTAGGAGTTAGAATGACCTAAGTGTAAAAGCTTCTTGTCTCACTAGTTTTGTGGTCTCAAGCTGATTGGTTAACCTTTTGGAGCTCTACTTTCATTATCTATAAAATGAGGATGATAGGAAAAGGCTATGGGAAAGGCTTTGGCACACAGTTAATAATTATATTCTTTATTTTCTCTTAACGTTTTAATTTGTTTGTAAATTGACCCCATGTCAATATTTGAGAGAATGAGGGTCTTTGTACCAGTGGTTTGCCATCCTCTTGACGTCCCTTCTAAAGGACCACAGGTCCAGCCTGGAAGATGAAGAGTTCCCACGTACGCTGTCTGCAGTTCGCAAAGTCCGTCCATATGATTCACAAACGGCAAATCTCAGGATGGTCTCATAAACGGACCTGGAGATGGGAGTCATCATCTGCATTTTATGGAGAAGAAAACAAGCTCAGAGAGGTCTATTTACTCCAAATTATTAAATTCTATTTATTCTATCCAATCCTGCAAGAGAATATACCCATTTATCAGTTGCAAAAAAAAAAAAAAAATCAAGAAGGGTCTTCCAAGATCCTGGAGTATATCACACTTTTCACTTCAGTCGTGTCTGATTCTTTGTGATCCTATGCATGGTAGCCCTCCAGGCTCCTTGGTCCATGGGATTCTCTAGGCAAGAATACTGGAGTGGGTTGCCATGCCCTTCTCTAGGGGATCTTCCTGACCCAGGGATTGAATCTGTGTCTCTTACCTTTCCTGCATTAACAAGCAGGTTCTTTACAACTAGTGCCGCCTGGGAAGTCCCTGGGGTGTATAGGCAGAAAAAGGTTAAATGAAGTTCCTTCAGATAATCTTTTGATAAGGACCTGTTTGGGGTAGGTTGGATTGCTGAAGGGGGTCAGGTAGGGTGGAGAGGAGGAAGGGATAGATTAAACTAGCTCTTGTTCTGTAGCCCTTGACCTTCAGGAAAAATGGGGTCCCAGAGAGACCCAGAATGTCCAGGAGTACCTGTGGGGACAGGCAGATCTCAGAGTTTTCGGCCACAAGAAGTCAATGCAAGCCCTAAATGCTCCTCCTGGCTCCTCCCTCCCTCCCCAACCAGAATCTGCCTGCCAGCTAATCCCTGGGGGGCGGGGGGCCACTGCTCACCCTCCCACCTGGGCTCCATCCAGTCCTCCCCTGCTCTTGCCAGGGGTTGGAGTACTGGTGGCCGGCTCCTCCAGCTCGCCTCCATTGGCCTGAGTGCGTCCTAGCCCACTCTGGATATTAGAGCATTCTCTCGTTTGAAAGGCTCCTTTATTTTTAGTGCTAAATCAACAAAGCTGTTACTGTCATTTTCCATCAGACCGTCATCTTCCACGGATTCAAAATTACACTCAGCTGCAAACTATTGACACTCCTCTTAACAAAAAAATGGTTTTAATAAATCTTTACATTAGCCTATGAGATAAAAAAAAATCTTTACCATGAAATATACAAGTGTATAAGTGTTTTATGAAAGTTTTATTAACTTTACAAAAGAAAAATTGGCAGTGGACCATGAACATCCTGTACTCCTAACACGTGGTTATAAATTACATGTTCTTTCCAATAACATCTGAAAAAGAGACTGTAATTTAAATTTCAAAACCACTTGGCATACCTACTATATAGTGCTGACATGAAGTAAAAGGAGGAACTAGAGAGGCCCAGACAAAGAAGGGAAATATAAAGACGTCCTTAGCTAAAAAGCTGCTGATGGGTACAATCCCCCTCCAGCTGGACAGGGATCAAGTACTTGCTTGTCATATCATTCAATGCACTGTTCATTCTGGGATTCTTCCTTTCAACAAAAAGAGAACTTAAGTGCTAGTAATCATCGCTTGCAGAACTTTATCTCCCAGATACCTTCTTTATGTCAGGATTTCTCAATGACCGCTGCTCTGGCAGAGGGATCAAAGTTGTTATTAAACACAAATGCAATTCTCAGCCCGTGAGGGAGGTGGGAGCGGTGATGCTCCCTCTCTGGGATGGAAGCTACCCTGGCCTAAACGCTTTTTCATTTTCTCTGAGACTTTGAAATAAAGTTCCTATAGGGTCTGTCCGATGTGGGGCTTGCAGACCAGCTTTTCTTTGCAAGTGAGTGCTTGAGTGTCAGGAAGACTTTAAGAAGTTAAAGCCACCCAGTGGGATGCCTGGCATTTGGAGAAGCCACAGGAAAGTGAGCTGATGGCAGGGAATTCGGCTGTCACCTGCCAAGTTCAGTCTTTGGGGAAAGTAGATACTCGCCAGGATCCCTGCAGCACGGAGCCTGCTTTCCAGATAGCAACAGAGCAGAGAGGCATAATTTGAAGTCATACAAACTTGGATTCAAGTTCAGTTATGATAGTTATTATGTGATCCTCAGTGAGGTCCTTCCTCTGTCCCTTCTCTTGGAGTCATACTGAGAATGTCTGAATGTCTGAGATGGCCTCCGATGGTGAACAAGCTCACCATCCACAGGCATGAAGATGTGGCCTAAAGGTCATTCCTTCCAGATCCAAGAACTTAACATCTGTTGGAGATGGTCCATGAGAGGCATGATCTTCCAGGGCTTGAGATTTTGCAGCTTCATTCAAGGCCTTGAATCTTCCAGTTTGCCACTGACAAAATCTCAGCCTCAGGGAAGTGTGCCCAAGTTAGGGGCCCCAGGCCAGGCAGTTCAGCACTCCAAAAACAAGACTGGGGAACCCTCTCAGTTGGGTGATAGGTCGCACTGGCAGCTCCAGCAGGGCTTCTAAGTAGAGAGCCAGGGACCAGGTCTTGGAAACAGTCCTTCAAATCATTCATTTCTATGGTAGAAAAACTTGAATAGGTTTCTAGTCAGATGAAGGGCATTCTTAGGGTTCTTTCAGATATACTGGAGATGGAAGAATCGTGCTAACACCCCTGTCTTTTTGCCTTGCACCATCATTTGTGTGATTATTTTTGAACCTATTTTCTTAGTTGTTGGATTAGTTCATGAAATAAACTGAAAAAGAAAAGCCTCACACTGGAGTAACCTTGGAGAATTGACTATGTGGGGATCCAGAAGGCCCTGCTTCCCATTACAAAAGGGAAATATGTGCCCTTGATGGAAAAACACAACTTTTGACCAAATAAATTATTTTCTTCCAGTTCAAAATAAGTGACGGTTCTTACAAAGTGGAACTTGCCCCCTTTCCAAATGTGTTGAAGGAAAATGGCATGTGTCTTGGATGCAGAATTACAAGGACATCATGTTAATCTGCTGGGGTCTCACTGCCCCCCGATGGGAAGGCAGACAGGCGATGGAGGGGCCACCACAGTGCTGGGAGCAGCTGTGACTGCCTGGAGGTCACGCTCCGGAACCAGGCAGGAGCTGGCAGTGACCAGCCAGGGCTGCCCAAACTTCATTACGTGGGGAAAATGCACCCAGTGACAAGATGCAGAAGATCTGAGAATCGGTGAGAAAAGTTCATTTGGACTGAGGGGAACTTGATTAGTTTTAAGCCTGGTGTGTTGCTACTGCCTCCCTGACTCCGTCTTCAGAATATTAATGAAGAGTTGGAGGAAAAGGAGAAGCACAGGAGACCTACCTGGGGACGCCTCACATCTTACTGGCAGGAGCACAACCACAGCACAAGGACATGGTCACAGTGACGTGGAGAAAGGCGCACTTTTATTGAAGTCTTGCTCTTCACTGGGCACAGGGGTTAATATATATTATCTAATTTGTTCCTCACAACAATACCCTGAAGTGGTTGTTGTGTTTTCTGAACTCTAACTTGCAGATGAAAAACCCTTTGGCACAGAGAAATAAAATGAGTAGTCCAAAGACACACAGACTGAGATTTGGACCACATGCGGTCTTTTATATTCCATGGCCTGATCAAGCTTGAGTACCCAGTATGTGTGCTCACATCCAGACCTTCACTGGATGTGATCCCTGGCCTGGCCTGGCCTGCCCTCTCCCATTCATCTCCAGATCTAACTAGGGTTGTCTGGAATGCAGAAAGAGGTTGAGCACTGGCCTGGGAATGACCTGAGGGCTGGACATGTGTTGGGGCATCTGACTGGGTAGCAGCTGACATCAGGAGCTCCTGACATTGGGGAAATCCCGGCACAATAGGTTACCCTCTTCTGGCTGACCTAGCAGGTGGGTGGGACACAGAGACAGGGAAGCCTAGTTGATAGTCTTATCTGAGGGGCCTGTCCAAGGGCAGCATCCAAGCCAGCAGGTGGCAGGTGGGTTGAGGGAGGTCAGGATTTGGGGAGAGGAGCGGAACTCCTTGGCCTGAAATAGGCCTGACCAGATCATGAGAGGGCCCATATCCCAGGTGAAGGCAGGTGTTAGGACAAACAATTGTCACAGAGCCTTGGGACCAAGGTCCAAGGCTGATTCTCAGGGTTAGATTCAGATTATGCGGCATAGGGCTGTGATGCTGTGAACACAGGGCCTTTGGGCCTTTGGGCCTTTGGGACACAAAGTCAGCAATGGAAAAACAGCAAGGACTTGTTCCTAAGATTCCTTCTGCAAACAGGCTGTGTAGAAGGAGGGGAGCATGTAGAGAAGATAACACTTGTTAAACCCCTACTGGGGACTTCCCTGGTTGGTCCAATGGCTAATACTTTGGTGCTTCCCATGCTGGGGGCCCAGGTTTGATCCCTGGTCAGGGAACTAGATCCCTCATGCCATAACTGAAAGTTCTCATGCCACAACTGAAGAACCTGCATCAGGACTTCCCTGGTGGTCCAGTGGTTAAGAATCTGCCTTGCAATGCAGGGGACTTGGGTTCAATCCCTGGTTGGGAAACTAAGATCTTACATGCCAAGGAGCAACTAAGCCTTTGTGCCAAAATTCCGGAGCCTGCACACTCTGGAGCCCATGGACCATAACTGAAGAGTCCTTGCTCAACTAAAAGATACTGCATTACACAGTGGAGATCCTGCACACTGCAACCAAGACCCAGTGCAGCCAATTAAAAACAAAACAAACAAACAAATAAAAGCACCTTCTGTGTGCCAGGAGTTGCACAAAGAATTTGATGGACATCATTTCATTCAATCCTTTCCACAACTCAGTGTCCCAGTGTATGGTCTGGAAAATGTAGATACAGTAGCTGGATAGGGAAAGGGGACTGATATCTACTACTGCTACTCAGTAGCAGCTAGTTTGTACTTATGGCCTTCTACAATATCTTATGTATTCTTTTAAATATATATGTGTGTGTACACATAAGATGGGGCTTCCCAGGTGGTGCTAGTAGTAAAAAACCAGCTTGCCAACGCAGGAGACAGATGCTGGTTTGATCCCTGGGTCAGGAAGATCCCCTAGAGGAGGGCATGACAACCTACTCCAGTACTCTTGCCTGGAGAATCCCATGGACAGAGGACCCTGGTGGGCTATGGTCCACAGGGTAACAAAGTGTCAGACATGATGGAAGTGACAGCGTGCATGCAAGCAAGCCCATGTAAGATACATACACTCACTTAATTCTCTGAGAGCTCTAGTATTCCCGTTTTGTAGATGAGGAAGGAAAGACTGGAAGGAGTTCAGGATTTGCTCAAGGTCATGCAGCTAATCAGCAGCAAACTTGGGATTCGAACTCAACTCTTTCTGGCTCCCAAATCAATGTGTCTTTCATCTCACTGGGTGGCAGGTGGGAAGAGGAGCAACCTGTAAGAAGATGTTCTTCTCCCCACAGGCACTTACTCATTTTCAACACTTTTCTCTGCCCTCACCTTGTCGTCTTAAGCCCCATGTCCTCCCCCTTCCCCATCTCTAGCCCACATCAGCCAGCAAGACCCCATAGCTCAGGTTAGGACAGAAAACCTCATTCAAGAACTGAAACCCAGGCAGTAGCTCTTCTGTGTGTTTGTAAAATGCTCAGAGCATCAGGGCCCAGTTCTCAGCACAGACCTCAGCTCATCTTTCTTCTTGAGACTGGTCTCCATGTGGGGGAGGAGGAGGGGAGGACGTGGGAGCAGGGCTTTCCCTGTTAAGAAGGCCAACAGGGAAGGAACATGAGCCAGAAAGCAACTCGCTTTGAGACGCAAAACTCAAATGTTAAAACTCTTACTCTCCAGCAGAGGTTTTCAATTTTCTGTTTTTAATACTAGATATAACTCTTAAAATGAAATTCTACCTGGAAGCCCAACATATAAAACACATCAAAGAGACACTATTTTTGTTGACTTGGAGGGTAGAGGTGCAGCCAGAGGTCCTAACCACTGAGTCCCTCTCCCTTGAACCACCTTCCAGGTTCAGGGCTTCTTTGACTCCAGATTGAAAACCAAGGATCTGTCCCATGATGCTAATACATAAATAATTAGGGCACAAGGACACAAAAGCCCTAATTTTGTTGGGATGCCTAGGTCCCTGTGGAGTAGGTTAACCCTGTGTACCCTGGACACAGGCCATGCCTCTTCAAAGGCTGAGGAAGGAAAAGTGAACTCACATTTACTGAGCAGCTAGTTGCTACAAAGCATCTTTTTTGTACATGAAAGCACTGCCTCAATTACTTTGCACACAAGTCTTCTGAAGTAGGACTTTATCCCCATATCCCAATTCTCGGATGACATAACTCTGAAGGGTTAAGTGACATGACCCCACATCATTTAATCAGCAAATGATCAGCACAAGAATTCCAAACCATACCCTTTTACACAAAGGAATATGTGCTGTGCTAAGTCGCTTCAGTTGTGTCTGACTCTTTTCCACCCTATAGACTGTAGCCAGCCAGGCTCCTCTGTCCATGGGATTCTCCATACAAGAATACTGGAGAGGGTTGCCGTGCCCTCCTCCAGGGGACCTTCCCAACCCAGAGATGGAAACCACGTCTCCTGCTTTGGCAGGCAGGTTCTTTACCACTAGTGCCACCTGGGAAGCCCACAAAGGAATATGCTTGATGCCAAACCTGTGCTAAGGGGCATTTTATCTTTCACAAGGGCGCAGAAAGTACCCAGCATCTGCCAGGGCCTCAGAACTCTCCCTCATGGTGCCACGTATACTAAACGGATGAGTTACGGGCAAACCTGGTGTCACATGGAGAGCAGTGGAGTGGGAGTTGAGAGACTGGCTCTGCCCTGATGAACCAGACCAGGGACCTCCCTGCTCAAGTTGCAGGGCTGGGCTGAAGACTGGGTAGGTAGGACAAGGCTTTGGAGACTTGAAGCTTCCAAATGAGGAAATTTTGTAGGGTTGATTCTGAATAAGATCATTTGCTAAATCAGTTTCTAACGATCTAATATCATTCTATCTCAAAAAGTGCATAGTTTTCCACAAATAAACTCCATTAGTGTCCACCTCCTGTCAGCTACAGAAGCCAGCAGCAGGGAAAGAGCCAGGGAGTGGAGCCAAAGACACTGCAATGAATTTCTGGCCCCAGCACTTGCTGGCTGTGTGACCCTGAGTAATTGACTCAACCCACCCTTTTTGATCCTCAGTTTTCTCCCTGTGAAAACCCCATCTCACAAGACTGTTAAGAAGATTAAAATATGTAAATCTGTACAAAGTGTCAAATGCATATATACAAATAATATGTATATAGTATGTATAAGCCACCTTCCTCAGCTTCCTCCTCCCTACTCTTTAAACAGAAAAAATAAATCATTAAAATTAAATAGTTTCTACAAACTCTTATTCATCCTCCAAAACCCAGATTAGTTGTACCTTATTTCAGTAAAATTTCCTTAAGCCTCCAGCACAGAGCTAGAATCACTTCCAAGTTATCTGGGGACTTTGTACTTGCTTCTATGACTCCATGCTATAATTTTACTAACATGTTATAATTTCTTTTTTTTACATTTGTTTTTCCCTAATAGCCTAAGAACTCCCTAGTGGAAGCCTGGCACATGGGAGTTAGCTATCCATATTTGAAGAGTTGTATTTATAGTTGGTAACATTTATAGTCGGTAACCCCTGGTAACCTTTATCATCATCCCAGCCAGCATTCCACTGACTCAGAAAATTAGAGGGCCCTTCCTCCACCCAAATATCCATGAACCCTCTTTTCTGAAGAACAATTTGAGAGGGCCCTCAGGAAAAAAGTTTGAGGCTGTTTGCACGTGCACGTGTGTGTGTGTGTGTGTGTACCTGCATGTGTGTGTGAATGAATGGGAAAAAAAAAAAAAAAAAAAAAACCTCTGGAGCCATCCTTTTTTGGCACTGAAGTTCTTGGGCTTTTAAAGAGGGAGGATTTTGCTCCTTTTGATGACTGCCTCCAATAGGATAAAAATATAATAAAATACCAAGACTTCAGTTCAGTTCAGTTCATTTCAGTAGCTCAGTCATGTCTGACTCTTTGCGACCCCATGAATCGCAGCACGCCAGGCCTCCCTGTCCATCATCAACTCCCTAGGTTCACTTAGATTCACGTCCATCGAGTCAGTGATGCCATCCAGCCATCTCATCCTCTATCGTCCCCTTCACCACCTGCCCCCAATCCCTCCCAACATCAAAGTCTTTTCCAATGAGTCAACTCTTCGCATGAGGTGGCCAAAGTACTGGAGTTTCAGCTTTAGCATCATTCCTTCCAAAGAAATCCCAGGGCTGATCTCCTTCAGAATGGACTGGTTGGATCTCCTTGTAGTCCAAGGGACTCTCAAGAGTCTTCTCCAACACCACAGTTCAAAACCATCAATTCTTCGGCACTCAGCCTTCTTCACAGTCCAATTCTCACATCCATACATGACCACAGGAAAAACCATAGCCTTGACTAGATGGACCTTAGTCAGCAAAGTAATGTCTCTGCTTTTGAATATGCTGTCTAGGTTGGTCATAACTTTTCTTCCAAGGAGTAAGTGTCTTTTAATTTCATGGCTGCAATCACAATCTGCAGTGATTTGGGAGCCCCCCAAAATAAAGTCTGACACTGTTTCCACTGTTTCCCCATCTATTTCCCATGAAGTGATGGGACCGGATGCCATGATCTTCGTTTTCTGAATGTTGAGCTTTAAGCCAACTTTTTCGCTCTCCTCTTTCACTTTCATCAAGAGGCTTTTTAGCTCCTCTTCACTTTCTCCCATAAGGGTCGTGTCATCTGCATATCTGAGGTTATTGATATTTCTCCCAGCAATCTTGATTCCAGCTTGTGCTTCTTCCAGCCCAAAGGTTCTCATGATGTACTCTGCATAGAAGTTAAATAAGCAGGGTGACAATATACAGCCTTGACGTAGTCTTTTCCCTATTTGGAACCAGTCTGTTGTTCCATGTCCAGTTCTAACTGTTGCTTCCTGACCTGCATACAGCTTTCTCAAGAGGCAGGTCAGGTGGTCTGGTATTCCCATCTCTCTCCGAATCTTCCACAGTTTATTGTGATCCACACAGTCAAAGGCTTTGGCATAGTCAATAAAGCAGAAATAGATGTTTTTCTGGAACTCTCTTGCTTTTTCCATGATCCAGCGGATGTTGGCAATTTGATCTCTGGTTCTTCTGCCTTTTCTAAAACCAGCTTGAACATCAGGAAGTTCATGGACTTGCTAGAGGCCAAATTGTTTAAATTCTAGCCCTACTGATGCAAGGAGCGGCTTTGCATCAGGAACTCTGGAAAGAGCAAGGACTTAGTACTCAAGTATTTGGTATACCTCGTCCCCAGGGCAAGCGTGCCCTTCTGTAAAATGGGACTGTGGGACCACCTTGCAGGCCCCGGTCAGGATAAGTGAGGCTTGGCAGAGGACCAGCAAGTTGCCACTCCCTACTCCGGTTGGTTTCCATGTTGCCTCATGGAATCCTCACAGCCTGTGACTTGGGAGTTGTGTAAAAGGTCCCCCAGCAGGAGGGCAGCACAGCTGGGATGGGAAGTCAGGTTTGTTGGATCTCAAAGCCTGTGAAATGTGTCTCTCCTTTATTGGGAAGTCTGAAATGTCTCATTCTGATCCTGATCTTTAGCTTTATAATGGATTTGCCCAGAGTACCTCTCAGCCCGTGCTCCAGGTGCCCCCTTTCAGCTCTCCTCTGGCTGGCTGACTCCCTTGACTAAGCTGCACACAAGGATGCCTTGAACCAGAAGCCAAGTCCAGGCACCGTTTCATCACAGGCGTCTGATCTGCTCCCCACAGAGCAGCAGCTTCCTAAGCTCTCCTTTGCCCTTAGCACGTAGTGTAGAGGGACCGAGGGGCGCAACAAAGTCAGAGACGAGTGACTGTTCTGTTCGTGCAACAGCAGAGATAGCAGTGCTGGGCTGCCAGAGAACTGAGGCTCCAGACAGACAGCTTTCCCACCCTCCCTGCCTGAACTGGGCAGACCCCACCCCAGCGGGTTCATTCCAGTAACCTCTGTGGAGCCAATGAAATGGGCGCCAGATCCCAGCTGCTGTGCTAGGACACCAGACGCAGAGTGGAGTGGACGCTGGGTGCGCTGCCCACATCCCCCTTCAGGGCCAAGTCCTTTCTCTTGGATGTGTCTGCTGGGCTCATGGCTGAGATCCTCTCGGGGGGCTGTTCTCAGCTACAGGGTACCATGACATGCCAGGTCACATCACCCCCAGGGAGGCACAAAGACTTGGCCCCTTTCTCCTCATTTGGGACAAATTTGAAGACCTCTCTGAGGAGATTTGACATTAAAGTTCCTTTCAACTTGGGCTGATCTTGAGTTGTGCTGAAACAGCGTTGCAAGATCTGGTATCTTCTCAGTAGGGGGACCATGCATCTGTGTTTGTGACCTTCTCAGATAGGTCTATTGTTCAGGGCGCTGTTGTTGTTCAGCCACTAAGTCATGTCCTACTCTTTGTGAACCCATAGACTGCAACCCATCAGGCCTCCCTGTCCCTCACTATCTCCTGGAGTTTGCCCAAGGTCATGTCCATTGAATTGGTGATGCTATCCAACCATCTCATCCTCTGCTACCCCCTTCTCCTTTTGCCTTCAGTCTTTCCTAGCAACAGGGTCTTTTCTAATGAGTCAGTTCTTTGCATCAGGTGGCCAAAGTATTGGAGCTTCAGCATCAGTCCTTCCAATGAGTATTCAGGGTTGGTTTCCCTTAGGATTTACTGGTTTGTTCTCCTTGCAGTCCAAGGGACTCCTCAGCACCACAATTTGAAAGCATCAGTTCTTTGGCGCTCAGCCTTCTTTATGGTTCAACTCTCATATCCACAGTGTTGTACTTAATAACATCTCTGTCTCTCTCAGCACTCTCTTGGTTTGGATGATGAATTTTTCAGTTATCCTATTTACAAGATACACTGGACATGAGGAGTGAGGGATGGGGTTGGAGAAGAAAGTGTGAAGCAAAGTCAGAAGGCCCGGAAGGCTCTTTTGCCTCTTCCCTGGCTTTTCCTCCCTGGCCCATTTTCTCCTAGCAAGTGCCAGACCTGCAGAGAAAGCAGCTTCGCCTGTCTCCTCTGCTGCCCCTTTGTTCCCTGGGATCCCCAGATGGAAGACACTTGGCACAGCAGCCTTGATGGGAGCAGCGAAGAGTTAATGCCGCTCTCAGGGGGCCAGCGACAGCCTCATCAGCAGGCCTTGATGCTGATTAAGCAGCTGTGCTCACAGAGGAACAGAATGTATGTGAGTTGTGAGTGAAGGTGAACAAGTGTGGGGGAAGGTATGTTTGGAAATAAGCATGTCTGAGGGGATACGTGCCTGAGCGTGAGTACATACAAGCATGTGGTGTGCATTGGTGTGCTTTCGAACGTGTGTGATATGTCCGCGTGGAAATGTGTATTTGACTAGAGTTTAATCTATACCTTTGTAGGACTGTATATAAGTATGTGCATGTGCAGAGGAGTATACGGCCTATGTGAGTGTACAGAAGCATTTTGGAAATTACAATGCATTTAAAAATAATAGTTATGGTTAAAATGTAGTATATGGACGCAAGCAGACGGTTGTGCATATGTTTGCAAATGTATGGATGAGAAGAGCTAGGATAGGCAGTTTTTGTGGGCATTTATGGAACATCCAGGGCAACACTCCCATTCTACAAATGAGGGGGCAGGTTCAAAGTCACAAGATAACCTGCGAAGTAGGTTGATGTATTCTTAGTTCCTCATTCCCTCTCCCATGGGACTTCCTGAGGAGGAGAGTGGGCAGTTTATTTCCCTGTCCCTCTGATGATAGCCTTGATCATCTGACCCCTTTGACCACTGGGATGTGAGTGGTAGGCAAAGGATGCCAGCTAAAAGCCAGGATCTCAAGGGCAGACAGAAAAGAGGGACTAAAGAGCTTCTTGATGAAGGTGAAAGAGGAGAGTGAAAAGGTGACTTAAAACTCAACATTCAAAAAACTAAGATCATGGCATCTGGTCCCATCATTTCACAGCAAATAGATGGGGGAAACAATGGAAACAGTGAAAGACTATTTTCTTGGGCTCCAAAATCACTACAGATGGTGACTATAGCCCTGAAATTAAAAGACATTTGCTCCTTGGAAGAAAAGCTATGATAAATTAGATAGTGTATTAAAAACCAGAGACATACGATAATTGTTTTTCTCTTTCTGACTTACTTCACTTTGTATAATAGGTTCCAGGTTTACCCACCTCATTAGGCCTGACTCAAATGTATTCCTTTTAATATCTGAGTAAGAGCCCATTGTATATATGTACCAAGCTTCTTTATCTATTCATCTGTCAATGGACATATAGGTTGCTTCCGTGCCCTACCCTATACTAACACATACATAAGGACTCTAGAAAGATGGCACTCATGAACCTATTTGCAGAGCAGCAGTGGAGACACAGACATGGAAAACAGACTTGTGGACACAGGGAGTGGGTGAGGATGGAGAGAGCAACATGGAAACATACATTACATTATGTCAAATAGATAGCCAATGGGAATTTGTTATATGACTCAGGGAACTCAGACTGGGGCTCATTAATAACCTGGAGGGGTGGGATGGGGAGGGAGGTGGGAGGGATGTTCAAGTGGGAGGGGACATGGGTAAACCTATGGCTGATTCCTGTTGATGTTTATTAGAAGCCACCACAACACGGTAATGATCCTTCAATTAAAAATAAATAAATTAACAACAACAACAAAAAGCAGAGACACTACTTTACCTACAAAGGTCAATATAGTCAAAGCTATGGTTTTTCCAGTAGTCATCTAAAAATGTGAGAGTTGGACCACAAAGAAGGCTGAGCGCCAAAGAATTGATGCTTTCGAATGGTGGTGCTGGAGCAGACTCCTGAGAGTCACTTGGACTGCAAGGAGTTCAAACCAGTCAATCCTAAAAGAAATAAACCCTGAATATTCATTGGAAGGACTGATGCTGAAGCTGAAGCTCCAATACTTTGGCCATCTGACGCAAAGAGTCAACTCACTGGAAAATACCCTGATGCTGGGAAAGATAGAAGACAGGAGGAGAAAGTGATGACAGATGGTTAGATGGCATCACTGATTCAATGAACATGAGTTTGAGCAAGCTCCAGGAGATGGTGAAGGGCAGGAAAGCCTGGGATTCTGCAGATTGTGGGGTGGGGTCGCAAAGAGTTAGACACAGCTGAGAGATTGAACATCAACAACAAGGGGTACTAGCGCTTCTGTCATCATCTTGAGAACTTTCCCCAGGGAAGCTGCTGCTCCCGGAAGGATGAGAAACTTGTGGAAGCCCCAGATGTATTGTGCAGCTGGGAGTCCACACCAGCAGACCTGAAGCTTGAAACAGAGCTGCCACAAGCATTTATCAGTCAAATCACAGTCCATCATCTGCACTTCTGTGAAAATGATCATTAATGTTTGTTGTAAGCTGCAGAGATTTTGAAGTGGTCTGTGACAGAAATAGCTTGCTAATATACTAGATGGGACTAGACCTTAGGTAGAAGCCTTATAACTAGATTCCTGGGCTTGCCTGAGGACACCTGGGTCTCTCATGGGATTGGGATTCAGTTGGCCGAGAGTGTGGTCTGGGCTTTGGAAATCCTGAAAGATCCCCAGGTGAGGTGAATGTGCAGACACATGCCAGAGGGGAGACCAGGGCCAAGAGATGGGATGAGAGAGGTAAGTACAGGCTTCATGAAGCTTTAAACGCCAAGTCAGAGAGCTTGGACTTTATTCTGAAAGTGACATTGGGCCAGTGGAGGGCTTTAAGCAGGATGAGGATGTATTCAAAGCCATGTTATAGAAGGATCACCCAGGCAGTCCCAAGGCATTTTGGATGCCAGGCCCTCACCTAGCTGGGCCCCTGTGTTTCCTGATAACCTCTGACTGACCAGAGGTGGGAAACAGACTTATACCTAGGAACTCTTTTTGCCTCAGAGCCATTTTCAGAGTGTTCAGTACACACTCAGGTGGCCCCATAGCTGGGAATGACTGTCTCAGAGAAGGGGGCAAAAATAGCAAAATTTCCCAGCAACCACATGGCTGCTGCAGGAATCCAGCCCTCACCACTGTCTTACACTGTATATCACAACCCCTCCACACCTCCTTCCACCACGACAAGCCCAGCTAGCTCTACTACTGCCCTGCTGGCGAGGGCAGCCTGGATCTGCCTTTCCAGATTCAGCCCCCAGTGCAGCTCTTCAGAGGCCTTAACATCAGTTTGCACACACCTGCCATTGCCTTCCTCTGTGCTTCTGAGCACACCAGTCTCTGGCTGGCAGTGTCTACCCCTGTCTTCTCCACCTGTTACAATCATACCAGACCTTCACAGCCCTGCTTAGGGCCCCTGTTCTCCTTGAAAGATTCCTGGATTCCCATGACCCCAGGCAGAACCTTAAGCCTATCCTCTGTTTCCCGCCTGTTTTCCACGTGTGTTGTTGACACCCACATCTTGCTTAGCCTTCGTGAGCCCTTGAAGGTCTGGGATTTCAGCTCTCACGTCTCCCCCAGCAGCCCTGCCCCCAGCAGCGCCAGACACTGGGGGTGCCGGTGCAAGTTTCTCAGATATGACTGAATTCCTTGCCTCATGTCTGGGCTTCAGGGACAGCCAGGGAAGCAGGGTTGGCTGTGTGCCCTGGAGAGTGTTCCAGAGGCATTCTCTTCTCCCACACCCTCCCCTCGCCCCCAGCTGCTCAAGGATGCTCAATCTTTGCCTCCCCGTTGGGCTCAGGGACAGATGCATCTTCTAGAATGCTTTGCCCTCTGTTATCAGGACGAGGGCTGGGCCACTGACAGTTTTCTGGTCCACAGGCCTGAGGGCCCTGGGAAGGTCCCAGGCTTTATCTTGTTTATGTCTGTGACCTTCCCTAGGCTCCTCGCTTCTTGACAGTGTCACAGAGCAGGCCTGTTGCTTGGGATGTATCTGGACTGTGGCCCAACCCGCTCCTTCAGGGACAGGGAAGAGGGACAGTTGTTTATGTTGGTGGGAACTTCAGGCCAGCCCATGGTCAGTCTGCTTTCTAACTTGAAGGTTGGATCTGAAGCTGGGACTGACTATGGGCAAAAGTCAGAACATTGAGGTTAAGTAGAGCAGAGAAGAAGCTAAGCCACCACTCACCCTTGATTCCTCTCTGAGCTCTTGTAATGACTAGCTCCTGAACATTTAGGTGTTAGGTGGGGATGGGAGTGGGAAGCGAAGGCAACTAAGACTTACTGCTCTTAGAGAAAAGAGCAAGTACAAAGGCCCTGAGGTAGAAATATGCTTAGTGTGTTTTAGGAAAGCAAAGAGGCCTCTGAGGCTGGTGTGGATTGGGCAAGAGGAAGAGTGATAGAGTTGAAGCTAGGAAGGTAAAGGAAGATAAGTTTCTGTCAGCCTTGGTAGAGACTGTGGCTTTTACTCTGAGTTGGCAAATACATGGTCCAATTGATTTTCCTCAAGGATCCTTCTGGCTGATTGAGAATCACAGGTGCCCCCTTCCTCCAAAGTGGGGCCCTTCCTCTCTTGTTTTCACTTGTCTTAGCACTTTGCATTGTACTTACTTGT
Organism: Ovis canadensis; assembly: GCF_042477335.2. NCBI lineage: Eukaryota > Metazoa > Chordata > Mammalia > Artiodactyla > Bovidae > Ovis > Ovis canadensis. The sequence continues at coordinate 44,863,598 of NC_091259.1, forward strand.
CACAGAATAAGGACTCAATACATATTTCTTGAAGGTCTTGGCCAGAATCCAATCCTTCACTTTTACTTAGGTTCATTGTGAGTGTGGAGGGCTTTGTGACTGTCACTCAGATGGACACTTTGCCTTAGTGCCTTGTTAGGAGTTTTTTCTCTTGTGGGCTCTGTTCCCCAGATGTCACATGGGTAGAAATTGACATATGGTACCTCCCACATCTGGCAAAAGCACAGCTGTAGGCAGTGTTGCACACATCTGGTACCCACATGTCTAACTGTGGACTTGATAGTTGGCCAGATATCCGTGAATGTGTTGTAGGCAAACCAGAGAAATGGGGAGTCCGAAGTGCTAGCGATAGGTGGTAAGTGCAAGTGGCTTTCAGGCAGCTGGTGGCCATTCACCTGGAGTGACCTGGATGCCTATGCTACAGCCAAAAAGCATAGCTTCAAGCCTAGGGCTCATTTTCTTCCCCAGATAAGCTCAAGTGTATATGGTTGGTGGTAGGATCCTGGATGCCTCCTCTCCTCAGCTCAACATTCTCATCTGTATAATGAGAGACATCCAAGGTGGAAGAAGAACTTAAAAATCCTTTGGCTTAAGAATATCACTGCATAATTGGGGGTTTGTATTGGATGGATCTTTCCTTTCTCTGGGCCTCTGTTCTCTACAACGCAAGGATGATTGCAAATGGATCTCTCCCAGGGAGCCCCCAGGCCAAAGAGGTTGAAATCCTTCCTCTGAAATTTGGGTCATTTTCTGCCAGGGACAGACTATGCCTCGAACTTCTGTTGGTTTGGAGAAAAATTGATTTCTTTGCATTTTCCCTTTTGCATCCTTCCTGTTTTACTTATAAGGAGGCGACTTTCTTGAATGGAAATGGAGACTCCTAGGCACAATTAATACTATAATTTTAAAACGCAATGTTATTGAAGTTATTTTCCTCTAAACTGCTATTCAATTATAGGCATTGGAGAATTTACAGGCCCTATTTTAAGCCTTGGAGTCTCCAGTACATTTTAGAGCTGTTCTTTAAAAGACACGGGCAGCATGTGAAAATTCCAGATGTTTCCTCAAAGCTCTCAGAGTCTCTGAGCTGAGTGGGAAAAGAAAGTGTCAATCAGGCCCCTCCAGGGCAGTGAAACTTGGATAGAAATGCCTCACACTATTTTGTCTTGAAAAATCCCCCAAAGAAATGTGTTTCCTTCCTGGGGGAAAAAACTGGAAATCCAAAGATTCCTAAGGGAGGTGACCTTCCAGGAAACAAGAGTGGGCTGGAAGGGAGGTTGCCTTTGACCTCAAGCCTACTTGGGTTGAACTTTCTTTTGGTCATCTCATTTACCCTTCACACTTGGAGGGAGGCGGTGTCACCCCTGGTTTGCAAAAGCTGAAGCTCTGAGGGACAACTCATCTAGAAAGTGATAACACCAGGATTCGGGCTGAGGTTCATGGACTTTTCACCTCCTTGGCCTGCCCAGGCAGCCTGCAGTGTCGTTGAGCCACAAATTCTGTAGCTAGACTTCCAGCCATTCAGGTTAAAGACCTGAGCAAATTTCTCAACCTTCTGTGTTTCACCCAAAATGGGGCTAATGATTATGTTTCTCATCTAATTGGGGGGAATAACTTTACCTGTCTCATAGGGCTGTTGTGAAAATGAACAGTTAGTGAAAAGGAGAACCTCAGGTGTGCTAGATATATGCCTGCCTGGCACACGGTAAGAGCTATACAAGAAAACCCCCAAACGAGCTCTTGTTCTGAATCTCTTGTCTTCAGCTGGAGTTGGGAGCCTGGGAATGTGAAGAAACAGTGGACCTGTCCTCACTGACTCCGCTCCGCTGTGTTCCACCTTCGAGCTCCTCTGAGATTTCACACCTCCAGGGTCTCCTTTGCTGCTGGAGCTTCCTCAGTTCTAGTCCCCTCCTTCATGACTTGTGGTTTGAACTTCCTGCCCTTCACCTGTTCCTTACACCTTTCATCAGTGATCATGATGGAATATCATGGAGATTCAATCATTAAACTTGCCACTTAACATCTATGTTGGCCATGAGCAAATTTCTTTAGATTTCAAAGGCTTGATTTTTCCATCTGTAAAATGGAAATAATAGTATTACACCTTCCATGGGACTGTTGTGATAATTCAATGCCATTACATAAGCAAAGGTCTTCAATGATTAATTGCTTGTTCTTTCACAATTATCATTACTTATCATTGACAAAAATGCTAACTTTGCTTTTTATTTTCTAATTTCTACTCATCATCTTAAGAGTCACTTAAAATCCTACATTCTATCTCCACCACCCTGCAACTTTCCTACAGCTAAACTTCTCCTTCCCCTAAATTCTCTGTGGCATCAGAGATTGTGGGCTCACCAGACCATTTGCTGTGTGTCTTTCTACTTCCTGGGGAAACCTGCTTTTGTCCATCTGGAAGTGAGGGCTCAGCTTTGTCTATGATGCTTGAATCGAGCAGGAGGTGGTTGTCTTGTCTTATATGGCTACAGAGGTTCTGAATCCTCAGTGCTAAAGAAATAAAAGGATTCTAAGAAAATTGAACAAGTCTCTCCCTTGTACTAAGGCAGCCATAGAAGTCCAAAAACAAAAATCATTTCCCCTCAAGTCACAAAGCCAAAGGAAATCAGCACAGCAGTTGAGAAAGAGCAGAGGATTTGGAACAAGAGAATAATCCTCAAGTTTGAGCTCCTCTGCTAATCATTGTGACTTTGAGCAAGTCATTTAATCTCTCTGTACCTTGACTTTCACCTCTGTCAAATGGTTATAGGAACCCTTAACTCACAGACTGTTAGATTTACTGAGCTGTGAGTGCTAAGTCACTTCAGTCGTGTCTGACTCTTTGCAACCTTATGGACTGTAGCCCTCCAGGCTCCTCTGTCCATGGGATTATCTCTGCAAAAATTCTGGAGTGGGGTGCCATTTCCTTCTCAAGGGGATCTTCCTGACCCAGGGATCAAACCAATGTCTCTTACATCTTCTGCATTGGCAGGTGGGTTCTTTACCACTAGCGCCAATGAGCTGACATAGAGATTCTACAACGCATTGAGGCATAACTATTCTCATTACCCCATAGTTTTGTGGTATACTGGATGAGCTCACGTTCCTTTCACTGCTCATGGTTAACTTGCTTTTTCCTGAACAACTGACTTCCAGTAATACACTTTGTGGATACTGAGAGTCAAGCCTCACCAGGGCCCTGATGGTCACTCAGCGTCTGAACCCCAAAGTCCAGCATCAGCCTTGTGGGGTTGGGACGTGCCGTGCAAAGACCACGCTGGTCCCTGAAGCAGCGCTGTATCTACACCCAGCTGCTTTGGTTCTCATCATTTTCACAGAGAGGATGGGATGCTCCTATCCAACATACTTAGTGTCTTTAAAAGCAAACAAAACCACTCTTGCTCTGGACATTCTATGAGCACTAGTAACAGTCACCAGTCCACACCCAGGGTGGAGGCCAGGGGAAATGCTCTCTGGGAAGTTTTGTTTTCCAAACTCCTTTATTGTCAGTGCTTGGCTGGGAAATCAAGCGGCTCTGGCTGAAGGGAAATTCCTACGCGCACCTCCTTTTCTTTTCCTGCTGTGTGTAGATGTGGTGCTTCCTCACTCACCGCCTTCCTGGTCACCAAGACCCACACTGCGGGGAGGTGTTGACCACAGGTGCGTCTGTTTGAGTAGCCTGGCACCCTTCCCTTGGCAAAGGCAGAAAAAGCCTTTTAGGTTGGCAGGCCCAAGCATCCCCATCTAAATGTCCACTGAAATGTCTTTGGCAGGTTCCAGAACTTGTATCTCATTTCTCCCAGCCTAGGAGATTCCAAGAGAGAAATCTGGACTTGTTTTCAAACCCTTGGCCTTCAGCAGTATTTGTTAAAAATAAGTGTCTTTAGTGAACATTTCTGAGTGGCAGCTGTAAGCAAATACCCAGTGGGCATAATTTATCTCATAGATAGGCTAGAGCCTCTGTTGGGCACTCATTCATGCTCAGAAGTGAATTTATGGCTATATCAGCCAGAAGACCTTGGTTGCAAGCAACAAAACCAGCTCCTGCTGATGTAAGTATAAGAGGATTTATTGAAAGGATAACAGGAACTTAATGAATCAGTGGGAAAGCTGGAAACCTGAATTTGGAAATAAGTTCGAAGCAAATAATGTAGAATGAGGAACTACAAGTACATTCTCATAGCAGGAGCAGTTGGGTCAGGGATCTTCAGGAATCTGTGACCACCTCTTTCATCTTTGAATTATTTACTCAGAAATCAGATGACTCTGAGAGGGCATCAACTGGCCACTTATTTACCCCCTGGGTCTAACTGAGAAAACCTCGGAGACTCCCACGGTGGGATAACAGGCATCTGAATTTACCAACCCATCAGGGTTGCAAATAACCAGGGAGAATTAATTTCTCCGGAAAACCAAGGTCCTGGTTGAAATAGGGAATGGAAGCTTTCCCTCTCCTTAAAGTCTCTATGTTTGGTTTCACGGTTTAGAATGGCATGTGTGTGTGTGCGTGTGTGTGTGTGTGTGTGTGCGCGCGCGCACGCGCGTGTGTGTGGTTTTGAACACCCAAGCTCAGTGAACATTTTCTGAACATCTACACTCTGCCAGGCATGTGCTAACTACTGGGAATGTAGTGGTGAAGACAGTAACTATGTAGAAGGAGAAAGATGAGTCTCAAGAGCTAGAATATGATATGGCAACACACACGTGCACACAGGGCTGTGGAAAATAGTCCTGCTCTTCCTGATAAAGTCTAGCAAAACATTCCAGAAGAAGTGACACCAGCCAGTTCAGCTCTAGAACAATGGAAATAGAGATGGTTCATTTGTAACGCTAAACATTCACATATCCTCCCATTCATTACAAATTCATTCAACATTCATTAGGCCCCTGGAATGTGTAAGACTCTGAGTTTATAGGATTGAAAAGAATAACCACCACTGTACATGAAAACAACCAGTAAGCAAGAGATGGCAGAGATGTAATGAGCTATTTTCTCCTGACTTCTGTGCATCTCACTGGCCAAGGTCTGAGGCACTCCAACCATTCCTCGCTACTCACTCAGGAGGAGAGGAACCAGCCTGGAAGCCACAGAAATTCCCTTTGTGCCTCACCTCCAGATTTTGAACTACTTTGTCCTTCTTTCCCCAAAACTCTTCCTTCCTCTCATCTTGCCCCAGGGCTAGGACAAGTCCTGCTGGAGCACAGGGAGGGATGGAGGAGGGAATCAGGGGCTCTTTCTGTGATCCTAGCCTCAGCACAAACCTGTCGGCAGTGCTCTCAGCTCTGGGCCTGTTCAGATGGGTTCAGTTCAGTTCAGTTGCTCAGTCGTGTCCAACTCTTTGTGACACCATGAACTGCAGCATGCCAGGCTTCCCTGTCCATCACCAACTCCCGGAGTTCATCCAAACCCATGTCCATTGTGTTGGTGATGCCATCCAACCATCTCATCCTCTGTCATCCCCTTCTCCTCCTGCCCTCAATCTTTCCCAGCATCAGGGTCTTTTCAAATGAGTCAGTTCTTCACATCAGGTGGCCAAAGTATTGGAGTTTCAGCTTCAACATCAGTCCTTCCAATGAACCCAGGACTGAACTTCTTTAGAATGGACTGGTTGGATCTCCTTGTAGTCCAAGGGACTCACAAGAGTCTTCTCCAGTACCACAGTTCAAAGGCATCACTTCTTTGACATTCAGCTTTCTTTATGGTCCTACTCTCACATCCATACATGACCACTGGAAAAAACATAGCCTTAACTAGACGGACATTTCTTGACATAGTAATGTCTCTGCTTTTTAATATGCTGTCTAGGTTGGTCATAACTTTCCTTCCAAAGAGTAAATGTCGTTTAATTTCATGGCTGCAATCACCATCTGCAGTGATTTTGGAGCCCAAAAAAATAAAGTCTGCCACTGTTTCCACTGTTTCCCCATCTATTTCCCATGAAGTGATGGGACCAGATGCCATGATCTTCGTTTTCTGAATGTTGAGCTTTAAGCCAACTTTTTCACTCTTCTCTTTCACTTTTATCAAGAGGCTCTTTAATTCTTCTTCACTTTCTGCCATAAGGGTGGTGTCATCTACGTATCTGAGGTTATTGATATTTCTCCTGGAAATCTGGATTCCAGCTTGTGATTCTTCCAGCCCAGCGTTTCTCATGATGTACTCTGCATAGAAGTTAAATAAGCAGGGTGACAATATATAGCCTTGACGTACTCCTTTTCCTATTTAGAACCAGTCTGTTGTTCCATGTCTAGTTCTAACGGTTGCTTCCAGACCTGCATATAGGTTTCTTAAGAGGCAGGTCAGGTGGTCTGGTATTCCCATGTCTCTCAGAATTTTCCACAGTTTATTGTGATCCACACAGTCAAAGGCTTTGGCATAGTCAATAAAGCAGAAACAGATGTTTTTCTGGAACTCTCTTGCTTTTTCCATGATCTAGCAAATGTTGGCAATTTGATCTCTGGTTCTTCTGCCTTTTCTAAAACCAGCTTGAACATCTGGAATTTCACAGTTCACATACTGCTGAAGCCTGGCTTGGGGAATTTTGAGCATTGCCTTACTAGCGTGTGAGATGAGTGCAATTGTGCAGTAGTTTGAGCATTCTTTGGCATTGCCTTTCTTTGGGATCTCTCACCCAAGCTCTGGGCATCACATCACTGCAGCATGTGTATCTGAACAAGCCCCTCCCTCTCTCACTCCTTCTTTTTCATCTGAGAAATGAGATATGAGACTCCAGCTGCTCTGTACTTTCCATCTCTTGGATTCTTTGGCCTTGCCTTTTCCTCTCTTGTGCCATCTTGGGCCAATTCTTCACCTCAAATATGCCTGCTGTCGCTAGCTCCCTGGAGGTCCAATTCAGGTTTCCCTGAGAGCTGCTGAGTCTCACTTCATACCCTCAGAGACTCAGCCTTAGCTCTCCACCACATCACTAGCCTCAGAATCCTCTACCAGCTTCAGTGGTGGAATAGCAGCAGGCACTTTCACCCCCAACCCTGCCTCACTCCATACAAATGTGTCTTGTCTCCACTGGCAGCAAAAACCTTTGGAACGCTTCAAAAGAGGTGGCTTCAGGGACAAGTTAAGAAGCCATACAAGTCAGGGGAAAGCCTGCGAGGCTGAACTTGTCCTCTGTTCCCTGGCCCTGTGGGGACCCCGCAGAGCATTTGGCCCTGCCAGGGATTTTTAAAAGAACCTGGCTCAGCCCCACCTTGGCAGGAACCCTCCCCTCTCCATGCTCTCTTTTTCTGTTGTGACAGATTCTGCTCTGATACCTTTGGTACCCAGCTCCCAAAGAAGAAAACAGATCACCCATCACTGGTTAATTATAGAGCAACTGAAAGGCAATTTAGCTACTGTGTGATAAGCAATAGACTATTTTAATAATAACCAATTACCATACATTATAGTGTATCATTTGGCATTTGATGATCTACTGGGGTCTCACCTGTTCCTTCCCTTATGGAGGGTTTCACGGCTGTCCACACCTTCTCCAACAGAAGTTGTGTCAGTTTCTAATTGAAGCACTATTTTTAGGAAATAGTTAGGAAAAGTTTGTAGAGGTGGTGCAAATTATATCATGCCAAGTAGAAGGATGCGCACTGCCAAGTGTCTTTCTGACAGCTCTGCCATTACTTTGCATGCAACAGGATGGAGAGCGAGATTTGTTTCGTGATCTGTGTTAGCCTTTAAACATTAAAGGAGGTGTAAACCTGGAGGCCCTCTGTCCAGGCAGACGTGTGGGCAATTTAAACAGCTGCCCTCTCTCCACCACTGACTCCTCTGTCCTCTGCTGAGATAAGCTCTCCCTGCTGGTGGAGCTGGAAGTCATGTGGCTGAGCGCCCTGCTATAGTCTGCTGTGGATGTTAGAGCAGACCCTGCCCCAGATGCAGTGGTTCTTCAAGGGGGCAAGGATCTGCTCAGCCTGTTCCTCTGGCCTAGGATCCCCTCTTTAAATTCAGTCACTCAGCCACTTCCCTAGGGTACAAACTTGCCAAGGGGATAGCCAGGCCAGTTCTGGGTCTATCGTCCATTCTCAAGGTCATGTATCCACTGAATTCTTCTCATAATCTGTCCCATGCAGAGGTTTAGTTCCTTATCCTTTCTTCCCAAGAAGGTACCTGGAGTCTCCGTGAAAAACTTCAACCCTTTTTCACACACACAGTTGTGTTCAACCTCCAACAACCAGGTATATCTCCTTTTTAGTAAGTGTTAGCCATGATCCCAAGCTCAGGAAAAGACCCAGGGAAACATAAATCCCTTCCTTTTAGCAGCTTACAAACCAAAAAGAAAGGGCAAACATACAGGAGTGAATTATTCACATATTGTCAGTTAAGGAATTAGCTTAATCTACTGGCAAAAGCAGGTGTTTAGAGTCAACAGATCTATATTTGGATCCTGGATCCCCTACTTGTGAAGTTTACTTCCTTAGGTAAATTCTTAAACTCTCTAAGTATTAGCTTCCTCAACTATTGGTGATTCTAATTCTCTGAAAATCCCTAATGCACCAAAGGGATGGGTTAGGTTTGGATAGATGCGGAGGTAGGGCAAGGGTGAGGCCAAGGAATATGAATGGAAATCACACAGGTGTTCTCACAAACCTTAGCTCTGAGTAATATTATCTAATGTTTACTGAGTGCATGTTAGGTACCAGGCTCTGCTTTGTCTGCATTGTCTCATGTAACCATTAACATTCTGATGTGTGTTTGTGTGTGTGTGTGCTCAGTCATGTCCAACTCTTTCACGTCTCCATGGACTATATATAGATGGTCAGGCTCCTCTGCCCATGGAATTTTCCAGGCAAGAATATTGGAGTGGGTTGCCATTTCCTGCTCCAGGGGATATTCCCAACCCAGGGATCAAAACTGTGCCTCTTGTATCTCTTGTGTTGGCAGGTGGGTTCTTTACCAGCTGAGCCACTTGCGAAGCCCAACATTCTGATGAAGTTGGTATAACTGCTCTCCCCATTTTACAGAAAGAGAAAGCTTATCACAGACAAGTCAAGAATAAGGTCCCACATTGTAGCAAGTAGCAAGATTGGAGCTCAGCCCCCAGTGATCTGACTCAGGGCCTATGCTCTTAATCTCTACACACATTAGTGTTTGGTAAAGTTGGGTGGATATAACTGGATGAAGTTGGCATAAACACAGGCAATCTTAGACGCCAGACTGAGTAGGTTATGTAATTGCAGAACTTAGGACCAACTTTCTCATTATGTTGAGATGGAAACTGAAGTTCAGAGATGGAAAGAGGCTTGTCAGCTTACTCTGGCCGAGTGACTGAGCCAGAACTTGTCTGTCAGTCTCCTTTCAGCTGCATCAGCTCTTTGACTTGCTTCAAGGAAAGTCCCTCCTCCTTTTGGGGCCTCACTGTGATATGTGTACTTTTCCTTGGACTGAGCGTTTCCTGGGACCCCTCCTCTGGGGGTCCTCCCAGCCTAGACTCTCCCTTGGGAAGCCAAGAGGAAAGGCCATTTTGGCTCTTGGTCACCCACTGTCAGCTGGTGACTATACAAGTCAGCTTCCTCTCCTTCTAGTTGCCTTCTCTTGCTCATGGACTTCTCCATCTTGGGTCCCATTGCCCACTCTGTCTCAGTCCTAGCTCCCATCAGTTCAGTTCAGTTCAGCCCCTCAGTCATGTCCTACTCTTGGGGACCCCATGGATTGTAGCATGCCAGGCTTCCCTGTCCATCACCAACTCCCGGAGCTTACTCAAACTCATGTCCATTGAGTCAGTGATGCCATCCAACCATCTCATCCTCTGCCATCCTCTTCTCCTCCTGCCTTCAATCTTTCCCAGCATCAGGATCTTTTCTAGTGAGTCAGTTCTTCAAATCAGGTGGTCAAAGTATTGGAGTTTCAGCAACAGTCCTGTTAATGAATATTCAGGACTGATTTCCTTTAGGATAGACTGGTTTGATCCCCTTGCAGTCCCAGGGAATCTCAAGAGTCTTCTCCAACACCACAGTTCAAAAGCATCAATTCTTCAGTGCTCAGCTTTCTATATAGTCCAGCTCTCACACCCACACATGACTAAGCCCTCGTGGAGGAGTCTCTGGCATCTCTGCAAGAGATCAGGAGTCTCTGGCAGAGGCGTGGGTCAGCGGTGGTCTGCTGCAGGGTCGGGGGCACTGAGTGAAGCAGTGCGTGCATGGGACCTTTTTAAGGAAGTCCCCGTTATCTTCATTACCTCCACCATAGATTGGCCTCAGGTCAAACAACAGGGAGGGAACACAGCCCTATCCATCAACAGAAAATGAGCATGGCCCCACCCATCAGAACAAGACCGTTTCCCCCTCAGTCAGTCTCTTCCATCAGGAAACTTCCATAAGCCCAACTCCCATGGTCCCAATTTTTCCACAAAAGGCATCACATGACACCAATTACTGGTCGGCTCCAAAAGAGACTCAGAGACCAGTCCCGTCCTCAGCTAGAGGTACTCTAAGTAGCTATTGTTGGGGACATGAGGTGGCTCATCATGGCTATTCTATCTGCAGCCTGACACTAATAGCAGGACCCAGCACAAACCGGTTCCAGTTGCCGTGACCCGAGCCTGACTTGGACAGGCCTTGGACCCAGTGCCCACATCTCCTGTGTTGCCTTCAGTCAAGTCAAAGTGTATTTCTGGCTGCTCTAGACCCACCCTGTGGGAGGCCCCTGAGGCCTGAAGTTGACAGTCTGAGAAAGAAACAATCTCCTATGCAAAAACATGGAGGCCATTCAATCATTTAGTAAAATTGCTTGACCACTTTCTATGCATCAGTTCAGTTCAGTTCAGTCAGTCTGACTCTTTGCGACCCCATGGACTGCAGCATGCCAGGCCTCCCTGTCCATCACCAACTCCCAGAGTTTACTCAAACTCATGTCCATTGAGTCGGTGATGCCATCCAACCATCTCATCCTGTCTTCCCCTTCTCCTCCTGCCTTCAAGCTTTCCCAGCATCAGGGTCTTTTCAAATGAGTCAGTTCTTCGCATCAGGTGGCCAAAGTATTGGAGTTTCAGCTTCAGTCTTTCCAATGACTATTCATTGAAACATGATCAGGTATGATTTCTTTTAGGATTGACTAATTTGAGCTCCTTACAGTCCAAGGGACTCTCAAGAGTCTTCTCCAGTACCACAGTTCAAAAGCACCAATTCTTTGGCACTCAGCTGTATTTGTGGTCCAACTCTCACATCCATACATGACTACTGGAAAAACTATAGCTTTGATTAGACAGACCATTGTTGGCAAAGTAATGTCTCTGCTTTTTAATATGCTGTCTGGGTTGGTAATCACTTTTCTTCCAAGGAGCAAGTGTCTTTTAATCTCATGACTGCAGTCACCATCTGCAGTGATTTTGAAGCCCCCCCAAATAAAATCTGTCACTTCTCACTGTTTCCCCATCTATTTGCCATGAAGTGATGGGACCGGATGCCATGATCTTAGTTTTCTGAACGTTCAGTTTTAAGCCAACCTTTTCACTCTCCATTTTCACTTTCATCAAGAGGCTCTTTAGTTCTTCACTTTCTGCCATTAAGGTGGTGTCATCTGCACATCTGAGGTTATTGATATTTCTCCTGGCAATCTTGATTCCATTTTGTGCTTCATCCAGTCCAGCATGTCTCATGATGTACTCTGCACAGGAGTTAAATGAGCAGGGTGACAAAATGCAGCCTTGACATACTCCTTTCCCAATTAGGAACCAGTCTGTTGTTCCATGTCCACTTCTAACTGTTGCTTTTTGACCTGCATATAGATTTCTCAGGAAGCAGGTCAGGTGGTCTGATATTCCCATCTATTGAATTTTCCACAGTTTGTTGTGATCCACACAGTCAAAAGCTTTGGCATAGTCAATAATGCAGATGTTTCTCTGGAACTCTCTTGCTTTTTCAATGATCCAACAGACGTTGGCAATTCGATCTCTGGTTCCTCTGCCTTTTCTAAAACCAGCTTAAACATCTAGAAGTTCACAGCTGAAGCCTGGCTTGGAGAATTTTGAGCATTACTTTGCTAGCATGTGAGATGAGTGCAATTGCACAATAGTCTGAGCATTCTTTGGCATTGCCTTTCTTTGGGATTGGAATGAAAATGGACCTTTTCCAGTCCTGTGGCCGCTGCTGAGTTTTCCAAATTTGCTGGCATATTAAGTGCAGCACTTTCACAGCATCATCTTTTAGGATTTAAAATAGCTCAACTGGAATTGCTTCACCTCAACTAGCTTTGTTTGTAGTAGTGCTTCCTAAGGCCCACTTGACTTTGCTTTCCAGGATGTCTGGCTCTAGGTGAGTGATCACACCATCGTGATTATCTGGGTCATGAAGATCTTTTTTGTACAGTTCTGTGTATTCTTGCCACCTCTTCTTAATATCTTCTGCTTCTGTTAGGTCCATACCATTTCTCTCTTTTATTGTTCCCATCTTTGCATGAAATGTTCCCTTGGTATTTCTAATTTTCTTGAAGAGATTTCTAGTATTTCACATTTTATTGTTTTCCTCTATTTCTTTGCATTGATCACTGAGGAAGGCTTTCTTATCTCTCCTTGTTGTTCTTTGGAACTCTGCGTTCAAATGGGTATATCTTTCCTTTTCTCCTCTGCCTTTCTCTTCTTTTCTTTCAGATGTGTTAAAACAGTGAGAAAGAAAAAGGGTCTGCCCTCATGGAACTGAGAGGGTAAAGCCCATTACAAACAAATAAACAATCATAGTGGGCAAGAGCTATGCCAGGGGAAATACCAGGGACTAAGAGGAAATACAAGGGCATTTAAACTTGACATTAGGTTTGGGGGCAGGGGGAGTTGTCTAAGAATTTCTCCTCATAGCAGCAACGTCTACGCTGAAGCATAAATAGGAGTCCACCAGGCAATAGGAAGTAAGTGTGAATACATGAGGTGGTTGGGGCTATGGGCGGAGACGTGGGGATATTTTCCAAGCTAGGGAATCATACGTATTAGGTATGAGATGATGAAAGGAAACCTATTGAGATATGGATTGAAAGTTGTACTATGTCAATGGAACAAAACTTACTAGGGGGTGGTGACCAATGAGGCTGGAGTGCAGTCCATGACTGGATTATAGAGGACCTTGTCAATCATTGTAAGGAGTTTGGCATTTATCTTTAGGTAACCACTAAAATGTTTTAAGCCAAAGAATGCCATTGATGGCTTTGCAACACTGATGAAGAAGTAAGTGTGATGATAGGAATGTCGGTGATAAGCAGGGGAGCCAGAGGAGAGGGTGGCTGACTCTGCCTGGCTTGGGGGTCAGACCAGAAATTCACTTATGGGACCCAAGGTTTCCTTCTGAATGCATTTCTTCTTCACCCAGAATCTAGCCCCGGCTGCCAGATTGCCAGGCCTCCACTAAGCCTGACCTCCAGCCCTGTGACTGACCTTCAGACAGCTCTCAAACCTGTCGCAGATCCTGCTTCCTGTCCTGTTCCCTCCTGCCACTGGCAGCTGACTTCAGCACATCATTCTGCCTCTTCCTGATGTTCCATCTGCCCAGTGAGATGCTTGCCTCCCACTTTATCAGAACAAGCTCTGTGCTGTGGCCCTACCACAAAGTAAATCTAGGTTTTAGGCCCTTCTAAACCTGCTTCATTCCACAGAGATCTGATTCCAAACTTCCAATACCACAGCTTAAACTAGAGCTGGTGTCAGAAGTTTCACTATGGCAGAGCATAGGAAAGATGTTCTGAAAGAGACAGCCCTCAAATCTTGCCCTCTGAGGGGTCTAGCTTAGTAGCTTTGACTGTGAGTCAATTATTTAACCTCTCTACCCTCAAATCTCTTGCCTGAAAATGGGTAAATAACAAGGCCTACTTCAGCATCCTGTTTATGAGGCTGTGCAGAAAGCAGAAGAGGGCAGGGCTCAGCGTGCTGGGGAAAGGGAAAAGTAGGGAATTTCCCTCAAATAAACAAAAACCACAGACTGTTTCCAGAGTTGAGCAAAAAGTCTCAAGAGGAAATGCTTCCATAGATAGGGCAGCTGCTCAACTGGTCTGTTGCTGTCAGCTTCTGAATTTTGCTAAATCCCCGAGTTCCCCTCACTTTGAAGAGTGAGGGCAGAAACAAAAGCACAGCCTTTGGATTCAGATCAAACTGAGTCTGAAAACCAACTCTGCCACCTGCTAACTATGTGATCATGGGAAGCTCGCTCAAACTTTGTGAGCCTCAGATTTTTTATCTGCAAAGAGCATGCGAGCCCACCTACTCGCGAGTGGAGATGAAGAGAGAGGAGAGTTTCTACGTGGACTTGCAGGATATGGTGCTCATGTCAGAGGAGTTTCCTTCTCTCAGGTTTGCTCATTTAAGAGGAGCACCCTGCAAGCAAAAGGAAGGTAGAGACATCCTGGGGCGAGAGCAGAGATGAGCTCTCTGGAGGTGAGACTGGGGAAGGAGGGCAGTGAGGATACCTTCTGTTTCCTCACAGAGGACTTTGCTTCTTTCAGGTTCTCTACTGGTTCCAGGGAGCATAGGAGGCATCATCATTTTCAGGCCAAGTCCTTTCCTGGACTGCGAGGGTCAGAGGGACTCACAAGGAGAAAGGCAGACCCCCTTCAGAATTCCACATCCTGCTGCCTCCAAGCTGGGCTGTTAGCCCAGGAGTCATTAGCAGGTGGCAGGGCCGAGTGTGGGGCCATCAGTCAGAGGAGAGTGTCTGCAGCAGTTCCTGGGATGCAATGGTGCCCTGAGGAGCCATTGGCAGTAATGATGATGGGTATTTAAGCAAATGAACTGTTAATGACCAGGCAGAGGTGAGCTGCCTCCCAGACCAGCTGGAGCCCAGTGTTGGCAGAGGAGGGTGAGACAGGAATGAAGAGAGTGGAGAGGAAAGAGACTTGATTTTCTTCTTAGAAACTGGTTTCCCCAGGGATTCTCAGTTGGCCAGGGGGCAAACCCTCCTTTATCTGCTGTCCCTTACCCCAAGTTCCATCATCACTTCTATGAATTACTGCCAAGAAACAACTGGTATATCCCACTCCTGTGATCACCCCCACTCATTTTTCTAGCTCAGTCCTTTTTGCCACATGGCAAAAAAGGAGCATTGTCAGCAGGGAAAGAATAGTAGGGTTGTTGGCCAGCTGGTTCTGATTCAGTGGATTCTGGGGGCTGGGGACTGAGTGGCTGCGGTAAATGAAAAATTATATTAACAACCGCACCATCCACTGATAATATTACTGCTATGACAACTGTGTACAGGTGCCAAATATGTGCCAGACAACATCCTTCACCCTCAGTTAATATTGTTTAGTTTATTACCCACACATTTCTTGAAGCAGAGATTGAAGCTCCCATTTTACAGAGGAGGAAACTGAGGCTCAGAGAAAGGAAATGGCTTGCCCAGAGATTAGGGAGCTAGAGGGTTGGTACAAAACTCTGCCTAAGATCAATAGAGAGAGTAAAGGAAAAGGATTTTTCTTTTATCACCCAAAGAACAATGTAGGAAAAGCAAAAGATACCTAGCTGAGGCCTGAGAAGATACTGGTTGAGAATAGGAAGTAGAGCCAAGATAAGGCTTTGCACCCTTCACATCCACACAGGACAGTGTATTAAAAAGCAGAGGCATCACTTTGCTGACAAAGGTCCATATAGTCCATATAGCTATGGTTTTTCTAGTAGTTATGTATGGATGTGAGTTGGGTCATAAAGAGGACTGAGAATTGGAAAGTTGATACTTTCAATTGTGGTGCTGGAGAAGACTCTTGAGAGTCCCTTGGACAGCAAGGAGATCAAACCAGTCAATCCTAAAGGAAATCAACCCTGAATATTCATTGGAAGGACTAATCTTGAAGCTGAAGCTCCAATACCTTGGCCACTAGATGCAAAGAACCAACTCATTGGAAAAGACCCTGGTGCTGGGAAAGACTGATGAGAAGAGTAGAAATGGGGGACAGAGGATGAGATGGTTAGATAGCATCACTGGCTCAATGGATATGAATCTAAGCAAACTCCAGGAGATAGTGGAGGACAAAGGAGCCTGGTGTGCCACAGTCCATGGGGTTGGACATGACTTAGGGACTGAACAACAACAATATCCATATAGAGTTTGATGGACAGGAGTTAAGTTGCCTTAACATCCTGCAGGGGTATGCTTTCGTTCCAGCCTCTATGTCTCTACATTTTTGCCTTGTCCCTTCGTACTGCTGCTGCTGCTAAGTTGCTTCAGTCATGTCCAACTCTGTGCGACCCCATAGACGGCAGCCCACCAGGCTCCACCATCCTTGGGATTCTCCAGGCAAGAACACTGGAGTCAGTTGCCATTGCCTTCTCCAATGCATGAAAGTGAAAAGTGAAAGTGAAGTTGCTCAGTCATGTCCGACTCCTAGCGACCCCATGGACTGCAGCCTACCAGACTCCTCCGTCCATGGGATTTTCCAGGCAAGAGTACTGGAGTGGGGTGCCATTGCCTTCTTCGGTCCCTTCCTACTAGGCACATCCAAAACCACACTGATGAAAGAGTGTACTCTCTGGTTTAAAAAAACAGAAAAGACATCAGTTCTGTCTTTAGACAGTCTATCACACTCTTGCTGTGTGATTTGTTAAGGCAAATTTCTTAACTACTCTGAACTTGTTTTCACATATGTAAAATGGAATGCTATTTATGTTGTAATTGCTAAGTAAATAAACACACAAAGACATCATAGAACTCAATATGTTATAGAAAGCAGGCCCTTTTTATCCTAGCTCTGATTCCAGCCAGCTGGGTGGATTCAGTAAGGTATTTATCACACTTTGTTTTCTCATCTGTAAAACTGGGACAATTATTCCTATCCAGAAGAATCATTTCATTGATTGGAGGTGATATAAATAAAACACCTGGCATAGAATCAGTCAACAAAAATAGTAACTGCAGTTAATTTTTTTATCAAGTCAGAGTGTATGGTGCCTAACCCAACGTGAGTCCCACAGTTAGAATTTCTCGTTCTCTTTCTTCTCATCTGCTCTCGTCTTTGAGAAACTTTCCTTGCACTTTCTCCAGAAAGGCTTCTCCTGTCATCTTTAGCACTGCATTTCCTCCTAACTCAAAACTTTCTCTCAGTCAGCGAGTGATTAACTACTCTGTATTGCCCACTGAGACTTCATGTGCTGTTAGCTATTACTGCGGAGCTTCATTAGCAGCCTGTAATGGGCTATGTGAGTTTGCACCCATAACTTTTCTTCTCTGAACCTCAGTTTCCTCATGAAGAGATAGAGCTTTGGATCAGAGCCTGACCTTCTTTCTCCAAACCATGGGATTTTCTCCAAACCGAGAGTACTGGAGTGGGGTGCCATTGCCTTCTCTGGCTAGAAGGCCTAGACCAGGGCAAATCCCCTGACTCCAGGAGCTGTATTTCTCTTCTGCTGTAACTGGCATCTGTTCAGGTGGGTGAGTGAATATTTATTAGATCTCAACAGGTTTTGGTCACTTTAATTGTTTTCTAGTGAAATGTGCCCATTGCTGAAACCAGACCTTGTTGGCCATTTATCAGGTCAGCTAAGTGAAAGGGGAGCTGTGTGGAGAGGGGAGTTCAGGCAGGTTCAGGAAATTTTGGCTGCAGAAAGAAGTCACACCAAAGAAAAATGAGTCCCTGGACAGTCATTTGAAACTGATAGATTAAGAGATAAGCACCGGAGTTGTGATCTCGACACACAGAATCACTGGACCAATCATTCTCATAATTAGATGCAAGTGGCAAGCACTTAGTGTTGTTGTTTTTTTTTTTTTTCTGCTTTTAAAAGTACGTGAAGCAAAAGCCACTGGAAATAGCAATTGCCATTTTTTTTGAAAAAGATGTTGAGGAGAAGGGGCTATTTATTAAATGCTTGATATCTACTGAGTGCTAGACATTAAGTGATCATTTCTAATGTTGTTTTCTTTGGGTGGTTTTTGTTTGTTTTTTGGGGTTATTTTGCAAAGAAACATTTTTTCCACATGAATAATTCTCCAAAAGCCCAACATACAAAAGAGACAGAAGAAGAGCTGCACTTACTGAAGCCCTGGTGATGAACCTGAAGCCCATTCACTCCTTCAGTCTCTTCCAACCCAAATCCCCAGGCTGGGAATATATGCTTCTTCTGTCTAAAACCAGAGTATCTGGTGGATGTAAGCATGTGGAACGGTGTGTGTGTATTTGGGTGTGTGTGTGGTGGGGGGAATAGAGAGAGAGTGATTATCTGATATTTTAAGTGATTAAAATGTTGACAATGCTGTGATATACACACATATATTTTTATATGTACATTAATATATATATATATATATATATATATATATATATATATATATATAAAACAGAAATATATGGCCATCGGCCAGTAACTCCACTTGACCAGAACTACAGATTCTTTGGTGATTGGTTAACTCGGAAATGGTGAGGATGTATCCACCTCTTGGGGTGGAGGGTGGGATGCGCATCCATAGGGATAGATACCAATGAGCAGAGGACCAGTGCTCATGAGTCTCTTCCCAGAGCAATCAGGGTCCACCTCTGCCATGCTGACACATGTGGGAAGTGACTCAGAGACTAGAGTTGGTTGCTTGCTCCTAGTGGAGACAGCCTGCTCCCAGAGGCTGTATCTTCATGACCCCCACCTACCAGAGCCTACTAGAGCTATTTTCTTAGAGGCTCCTTCTACTTTACAATGTTTTTATTTGTTTTCTTCTTACAATGTGTTCCAAATGTCCTTGTACCTTTTACAGCGGCAAAGAAGTCACTTCGGCCATTAGCAGGTGAGGGGACCCATCCTCCCCAATGTCATAATCTGGGAGGTGGAATGGGATTCCCAGTCTGACCAAGCCCACGTGAACAAATTGTTTCTTCCCCAGACCTTACTCACATCCTCCTTTATCACTGAACCACCCAAGAACAAGCCTCTCACAGAAGCTGTTTGATCTTGGGTTACCCTTTCCTGAGATCAAAATGCTTGCTGGGATTACCCAGGATAGATTGTGATTAACATGTGGTGTTTCACTGAATAGCCTCAGGCTCTTGGCTTGGCTTCCTTACTTGAGCTGCCAAAATAAATTCCCACCCACACACATCCTTGGTCTGTCTGGCTTGCCTACAGTAATAGAGGCAGGGGAGCTGTTCTATAGCAGTCTCTCCACATTTACCAAGGGAGGCCAGAGCTCTTTCATCGTAGGTGGCCCTCAGCTCCCCCACTTCCCCAGCGGAGTTTCTTCACTTCCCATCCTAACCAAGGGCCAAGAGCCAAATGGTCATCACTGCTTCTAGTTGACACTCTTCTAGAGTCTCCCTGGTCTTTGTCTTGACCAGTGTAGCACCATTCATTCACCCCACATTCAACAAATATTCATTATGCATATGTGTTACTTAAATATTGCCAACACTTGTCATACCAGGCATGGTGCTGGGCCATGAGGACCCAGTGGTGAAAGAGACAAACTAGTCCCTGCCCTTGGTTTACACCAGTTTACACACAATAGTTTGGCTTCGTTCCTCTCTGATGCCTGCGCTTTGTCTGTAAAAAAGAATCATGGAGGAAAAATGCCAGTTCCTCAACCCATAAGAGGGGATTCACATTTAAACTTAACTAACACTTCGTGAAATTCCATGTGACAGACTCTGGGTTACAGACAATTTCACATATTCAGAGTGCTCAGTAAATATCTGTGGAATTTGATTGTTCATTAACATTATTACAGCTGTGAGAGGTGTTATTTGCCCAGTTTTCAGTTAAGATGAGGTGTAGTAGAAACTTCCCTATGGTGTCCACAAAGCAATCATTACCACTACTATTATTAAACACTACCATTGCCAATACTATTACTACCCTACCATTAGCACCACTATTAATACCATTAGCATTACTATTATTAGTTCAGAATTAGGAAATGAGTGCATCAAGTACTCAAGTATGTCAAGACTTGTTTGTCACCCTGTTTATTTAACTTACATACAGAGTACATTAGACAAAATGCTGGGCTGGACCAACCACAAGCTGGAATCAAGATTGCTGGGAGAAATATCAACCAACTCAGGTATGCATATGATACTACCCTAATGGCAGAAAGTGAAAAGGAACTAAAGAGCCTCTTGATGAGGGTGAAAGAGCAGAGTGAATATGCTGGCTTAAAACTCAACATTCAAAAAACTAAGATCATGGTGACTGGTCACATCACTTGATGGCAAATGGAAGAGGGAAAACTGGAAACAGGTAGATTTTAATTTCTTGGGCTTCAAAATCACTGCAGATGGTAACTGCAGCCATGAAATTAAAAGATGCTTGCTCCTTGGAAGGAAAGCTATGACAAACCTAGACAGCGTATTAAAAAGCAGAGACATTATTTTGCCAACAAACATCCATATAGTCAAAGCTATGGTTTTCTCAGTAGTCATGTAGGGTTGTGACATTTGGGCCATAAAGAAGGCTGAGCACAGAAGAACTGATGGTTTTGAATTGTTCTGGAGAAGACTCCGGACAGTCTCTTGCATGACAAGGAGATCAAACCAGTCAATCCAAAAGGAAATCAATTCTTAATATTCATTGGAAGGAATGAACAGTTCAAGCTCCAATACTTTGGATACCTGATGTGAAGAGTCAACTCACTGGAAAAGACCCTGATGCTGAAGACTGAGGAAGAGGAGAACGGGGTGATAGAGGATGAGATGTTTGGATGGAGTCACTGACTCAATGGGCATGAGTTTGAGCAAACTCCAGGAGATAGTGAAGGACAGGGAAACCTGGTGTGTTGCAGTACATAGGGTCACAAAGAGTCAGACATGACTTAGCAACTGAACAACAACAACATTACCACCATCACCACTATTATTATCGTAGATCCACCATCACCACCGCTGTTTCTGCCACTGCCATTGCTACTTGCCTACAACTACCACCACTTCTGTGCCACTGAGTGAGTGAGTGGAGTCGCTCTGTCGTGTCTGACTCCTCGCGACCCCATGGACTGTAGCCCACCAGGCCCCTCTGTCCATGGGATTCTCCAGGCAAGAGTACTGGAGTGGGTTGCCATGCCCTTCTCCAGAGGATCTTCCCAACCCAGAGATTGAACCCAGGTCTCCCGCATTGCAGGCAGACGCTTTACCTGCTGAGCCACTAGGGAAGTGTCACTACTAGCCACTAAAACTCATTGGCTGTTAGTTCCAAGCCCTGTGTTAATATATCAAATTTATAAATTTAAACATCACAATAACTTGATCCATTAGAGATGATGTTCTCCTATTTGCAGATGAAATAATTAAGTGATAGTTACATAGCTGCAAGTGACAAAATCAAACTGTGGGTCCAGACAATATGTGATTACAAAGCCCCTGCCCGTCAACACCATCTTCTACTTCCTCTCTAGATTCCTCTCCAGCACCCAGAGATAGATGAGTCCAAAGCCATGCTCCTGGCCATGGGATTTGTCTCAAGTATAGAATGCAGGGGGCAAGTCCATGAGACATGCAAGTGTTGGGAGCTGAGCCTGAAGCTGGTATGGATTCAGGGGTCACAGTACACCTCCCAGCCAGGAACATTCCAGAGCAAAGAGGAAGTGAGCATAAAAGGTTAGGCTGAGGAAGCGACAGTCTCTGACCCCAAAAAAAGGAAGGTGAAAGGACTGCTGACAGTGAGCAGAGACCCACTGCGAATCCCAGGTTCCTGAGCTTGGGGAACCACCCACACTTCTGATGGCAGCAGTATCTGAGTGGAAGCATTGCTCCAGCCACACACAGGACAAGCTAGCAGGGCCCCAACCTCTCAGACCAGGAGAGAGATTGACAATGGACACCTGGGCCAGATCCCTGCTACCTCTCCCTGCCCTCTTCAGGTCATCCCACTCTTCATCCCAACACTGCTAGCCCTGAAACTGATGCTGTAAGGCAACCCTGCTAGGTCAGTTCACTCTCTAAGCTCTTAACTCCCTCATACCCTACTAACAATATGCCCATGATAGGGTGAAATCAGTGACCCGCACCTTGTCTGGAATCCCCGATCCCTTTTGTCCACCTGCAAGCTTTCTGCGTATCCTCCATAATGTAGTATCTCAAAGGTCACATCCCCTGTGAAAAATTCCTCTCTGCCAGAATCCCAGCACTTCATGCATCCCACTCTTAGGGCAGCAATCAAACTCTTTTACTATTTTGTAGGGTTTCAATCACTTCTGGACTAAATTGTTGACAGCTAGGAATATGTCTTGTTTATCGTTGCATCCCCTATCGTGCCTAGTTCAGTACCTGCCTTAGAGTAGGAGCTCAGTACATGAGGAAGGAAGGGGGGAAGGAAACGGGTAGAGGAGAAAGGAGATTAGGAGGGAAGAGAAGTGAGGAGGGAGGAGGGAGGAAAGAGCAGAAGAAAAGAAAGAGAGGAGGAATAAGGAAGAGAAGGAGGGAAGGAAAAGGGGAAAAAAAAGAGGCCTTGGCATTTATTATGCCAGACCTCTGACCTTTCTTATGCTCAGCACCCAAACTTCAGTTCCCAATACGGAGCCATATGGGATCTGGTCTTGACTTTTGTTCTTGTCTCTAGATTTAGAGGAAATCAAGAGGAAGCACATCTCTCAGAACTTCTTACCCACCAGGGAGAAAAGGAAGTCACTAGAGGTAAAAGAGAGGCAGCTGGGGTAGGAAAAGGACATGGAATTTTAAGTTTCAAGATTTATGTCCCAGTCCCAGCCATTGTTACTTTGGATCTGTCCCTGCCCTTCAGCTTCCCTCTTTCTAAAAGGGCAAAAGTGTCATCTCCTTCCAGGGAGTGTGGTGAGGATATAAATGAAAATGCAAAGCATGTGAAAGTGTGCTGCGGATGGGAGCACGCCATGTAGATACTGGTTCTTATTCCAATGAGTGTCTCCACCAGGTCAGACTCCCTCGGAGGCAGAGCGACGTGAGTCACCGCCCTCAAGGGAATCTGGCTCAAAGGTAACCACCTGCTTCCTCACAGGCCATGTCCTCAAGCCTCCCGTGGCAGCCTCAAATGGGGAAGCCAACCCAGGATGCGTTTTGTGTAGCTCTTAGAACTCACCTCAGCTGACCAAGAAGGAGAAAGAAGGAAGGAGGAGATGCAGAAGCCACAAAAGCCTCCTGGGTGTGAGCCACTCTAGAATAGCTCTTCCCAAGCTCTGCAGAGGCCTCGCCAATGAGGAAAATGCCGGAAAAATGCCGGCTAATTTCAGAGGCTCCACGTTGGTGGGCCAACAGCCCAGGGAGAATGAGCAATTATGATTTCCATCTAAGCAACATATGCTGTTTGCTGGCCTCTTTCGAACAGCTGTAGGTTAGTTGCTGTTAAGATTAGTCTCCTTCTCTGCTCCATATTTCAGAATTCAAATTAAACTAAAATAACAGCACCTGCTGAACAAAAACCCCATTGGAAATGTGTCCTCGTACACAATTACTGCAGGGAGGCTGGTCACCATTGTTACCCGCCTATTCTTCCTGAATGGGAACGGCAGCGAAGTTTCCCAGGCAGCTGCAGCAATTCAATTGTATAACTGGAGCTGGCCCCACGCCAACCCTCAAGAACTCAAGTGGCACCAAAAGATACTATATTGATTTGCAATCGAACATAATAGGCCATCAGCTTAATTATTACTGAAGTGACAAGGTTCTGGGTATTTCATATTTATATTTCAGGGCCTGTGAAGGATGAATGTAAATCTTTTAAATGCACAGATTTGCATATCTTCAGAAGGGTTGAGTGCTCTTATTACATTCATAGCCTTTGAAAGACCAAAAGGACTGGCTATTGAACTCAGGTTGCCAGATCCCATCGGCATTTGCTTGGATGAAGAGACAAAAGGCATAAAATGGAAACTGCTTTTAGTCCAAAAAAAAGAAAAAAAAAAAAACCAAAAAAGTGAAGCCCACTACTCAACTGCATCAAACTCAGACCTCTACTGGGCCTTTGAAAGCAGATTAGTTACGGGTCTCATTGGGACAGAGGCATTTGGTCACTGAGAAATAAAACCAATGACTTCTTGGATCCATGAGGCCCCCTTCTGTTCTCTCCTTCCAGCCTGTTCTGGGCTTTTGCACATCAGTAGAACCTTCAGCACTGCTGAGATGTGGGAAAGGAAAGATAGCATGAAATAGAAATTGACACACCAAACAGCTACCACATATATATCTGCACCACACTGAGATCAAAGTTGCAGAGAAATGGTCTCATCTAATCCCACAATCATCATCAACTCTCCTTCCCATACCTTCTATTAGGATTTCTCGAGATCTTCCTATTACATATTCCTGCTTCCCTCTTACTGGATCTCAGTCTATTCTCTATCCTACCTTCAGAGGACATTTCTGAAAAGGCTGGTAACTCATGGTTCTCCTGCCTAAAACCCTTCACTGGCACCCATAGGGCAAAATTCAACTCTCTTCATAGACAGGCTTCAGTCCTCACACCAGCCAACTCTCCCCTAGCTACATACTCCCAGTCTTCACATGTGGCATTTCAATTCTCTTTGCCTGAATGCCACCTTCTCCTCGTCAATGAAGAGGTAAGAATCAGCTTCCAAGATTCACATAATATCACTACATCCTACCTTACCTGAGCCTCCTTGTCAGCAAGCCCATTTCACTTTGTCCATCTGTGTGTTATAAAACTGACTTTACTAAACCTGTGCTTTATGCTTTACATATCTTCTGCCTCTACTCAGGGGGCCTCACAGTCAGAAAATGTGCCTTTAATTCTCTTTATCCCTAGGACCTAGGTGAAGACCTGTAATGCAGGAAGTGTTCAGCAACCGTTGGTTGATTCTTTATCCCCAAGGAACATCAGACATGTACTGAACATCTATTGTATGTGATATTTGTTCCATGCATGAAACAAATGGCCTTTGCCATATGGGAATCCAAGGCCTAGCACCAAGACACTGCTATCAGCACAGCTGCCTATGAATGACCAAAGGAACAGTTGAAGCATCAAATGTTCTCAGAACACAGATCAGCAGATTTGTGGCCTAGTATGTTTTGGAGAAAACAGAAATTCTGAAATCCTATTATTGAAGAAGCAGGGTTATTTGAATTACCTCTTTCAATCTCTATATTTTATAGATAAGCAAATTGAGAACCAAAAAAGTAAGATTTATATGTTTGTAAGAGTAGTAGGAATTCTGACTCCTAAATCCAGACTCCTTCCCACTATGTGTTATGAGATGTAGGGCTTGATTTGACATAGAATTGGGAGAATATTCCACAGGATGGCTCTAACCATCCCTACCACCCTCAGCAACACTAGTATCACCACGGCTTTCATCAGCCCAATCCCCAGCACCACTTTTTCGACCACCATTGTCTGTACTCCCCTGACAGGGCTCCAGCCCCACTCCTTCCTTCATCCTCAGCACCATGACTTGCGCCAGAAAGATCTCTGGGTTGAGGAAAAAGTGGAAAGAGAAGGTGTTTTATCCTTGTTCCCATCATCTTTACCACTTTTACTCCTGCCTCTGTTCTACTCCATATTTTGGACCATCTGCACATTTCCTGTCTTTTCACATCCTGCGCTCTGGCACTGTCAAAGGGCCATTGTGATAACCTTCCTACTCTAGGAAGCATTTTTTAATTCACCTGAACTAAGAAGTTCTCTTTTATTCCAAGAGAGCTAGATCAAAGAGGATCCAGGAATGAAAAAAGAAAGGAGAGGGCATTGTAAAATTTGGGAAACCAGAATTCTCTCTACAAAGGTAATGGGGCAATAGGAGTTAAGATCTAATAATCTTTGAAGGTTCTGGGATTCTGGAAGGCCAACTTTACTCAGGTCAGGAAATATTGAGAAGTTCTTCAGGAGAAGGTGGGATCCCTCTCTCTGACTGTTGAGTTCCCCATTGCTCTTTCCAACTTCTGCCTTTTGGGGGGGACCATGCATAGACCTATAGGACATCCCTGGTGACTTAGTGGTAAAAAACCCACCCACCAATGCATGAGACGTGGTTTGATCATTGGGCCAGGAATATCCCCTGGAGAAGGAAATGGCAACCCACTCCAGTATTCTTGCCTGGGAAATCCCATGAATAGAGGACCCTGGTGGCCTCAAGTCCATGAGGTCACAAAAGAGTTAGACACGACTTAGTGACTAAACAACAACACTTAGACCTGCTTCTTTGGCTTATATCCTTGGGAAAGGCCCAGTTTCTTCATCGGCACCACCCAGGAGAGAAATCCTGGGCTGGCAAAGACTCAGTCCCTGGAGTCCTCAGCAGCATCATCCCCGTGACAGCCACTCCTGCCAGGCTGAGCACAAAGGAAGGTATTATCCTGCGAGGAGCAGAGGAGGCGCAGAGGACACCTGCTCAGGCAATTCTGTGATAAAAGGAAGCGAGGCTGAAAATTGGACAATTGTTACTAAGTAGCTGAGGACCCAGCTGAGTGGGATTTTCCTTAATAAGGATGATAGAAGCCAGCTTTAAAGGCAGATGGAGATTTTCCTGAATCTAGGGTTTCACTAGGAAGAGCAGGAGAGGAAGGTTGACCCAGGAAAGGACATCGCTCGTATTCTCATGAAGAGGAAGGCACAGTGAGGGTCTTTCTCAGAGGCAGTGGAAGCATTTCACATGGGGCAGTATTGCTAAAGTCATAGTCTCCGTGGGCAACTTAGGGAGGCAGTGATCTCCGAGACTGAGAGTGGGCTCTGTGACGATTAGCTACAAAGGACCAGACCCTCTTCCTTCTCTCTGCTTCCTAGGCTGGTAGACTGTGGAAATATAGAAGAGCACATAAAGTCTTGATTACAGCAAAACATTTGACTAAGTCTTTCTATTTTTTTCAGGGATCCCCAGGTGGCTCAGTGGCAAAGAATCCGCCTGCCAATGCAGGAGACACAGGTTCAGTCCCTGGGTGGGGAAGATCCCCTGGAGGAGGAAATGGCAACCACTCCAATATTCTTGTCTGGAGAGTCTCCATGGACAGAGGAGCCTGGCAGGCTAGAGTCCAAGAGGTCGCAAGGAGTTGGACACAACTGAGTATGCACGTACCCTTTTTTTATCTTCTTGGAAGAGACTGATGCTAGGCTAATAAGTGGGATTTAGCACTAGTTAGTACCTACAATTTAGGAGAAGGCAATGGCACCCCACTCCAGTACTCTTGCCTGGAAAATCTCATGGAAGGAGGAGCCTGGTGGGCTGTAGTCCATAGGGTTGCTAAGAGTCGGACACAACTGAGCAACTTCACTTTTATGCCATTGGAAAAGGAAATGGCAACCCACTCCAGTGTTCTTGCCTGGAGAATCCCAGGGACGAGGGAGCCTGGTGGGCTGCTGTCTATGGGGTCGCACAGAGTAGGACACGACTGAAGCGGCTTAGCAGCAGCAGCAGCAGCAGCAGTACCTACAATTTATTGAGTGCTAAGTACCCTGGTGGCTCAGATGGTAAAGAATCTGCCTATAGTGTGGGAGACCCAGGTTTAATCCTTGGGTCCAGAAGATCCCCTGAAGAAGGAAATGGCTACCCACTCCAGTTTTCTTGCCTGGAGAATTCCATGGACAGAGGAGCCTGGGGGGTCATAGTTCATGGGGTCACAAGAGTTGGACACAACTGAGCAACTAGCACTTTCACTTTCAAGTACCATACTGAGTTTTCCATCCATGGCACCACTGAATCATCTCACTACCTCTTTACAAATGAGGGAAGTGAGGCTCAGAGAGGTTTGGTAAACTCAGGGCAGTCCAGGTGGTTCTGGACACTACGCTATACTGTTGTCTACAGTCTAGAATGGTAGACACACAGTGCCTGCTGTTCTTATGCCTGTAGACACACCAAAAACACACTTGTCACAATAATATACTGCTCTGACTCATACGCCCATGAGTGTGCACATGTGCACATATACATTATGGGGCTTCCATATTATAACCTTGCAGTCTTGCATATTTTTACCTCCTGTCTCTGTCTAATGGACAGAGCTCCTCTCACCTCACTGCTAAAGTCAGGAAAATTGTCTCACATCTCAGAAAAAGGCATTGATCATCTGGGATAATATTCTAAAATCCAGTAGGCTGTGATGGATGAGGGTGAGGGAGCTGGGGCAGTGAGGCAAGGCCCTGCCACCACAAGCTTTGCAGACCAGAGAACACTCAAGGCCAATCCCTGCCCAGACTGCTGTCCGGGGGTCAAGGGGAAATGAGACAGAAAGACCCTGAGGGATCCATGGGTCAGGTGTGCATTCAGATTAGCAGTGTGACCAGTGAGGAGCAGTCCCCTCATATCTCCAAACCCCAGGCCTCTATTATAAAGAAGGGGATAGACATGCTCATCAGGCTTCCCAGTAGCTCAGCTGGTAAAGAATCCGCCTGCAATGCAGAAGACCCCAGTTTGATTCTTGGGTTGGCAATCAACCCAGAAGGAGGGCATGGCATCAACCCACGAGGAGAATTCTCCCTGGAGGAGGGCATGGCAACCCAGTCCAGTATTCTTGCCTGGAGAATCCCCATGGACAGAGGAGTCTGGCGGGCTACAGTCTGTGGGGTCGCAGAGTTGGACCTGACTGAGTGATTAAACACAGCACAGCACAGACATGCCTTTCACATACCTCTAAGGATTGAACACAGGGTTGGTGCTGAGTGCCTGTGCCTGACTAATAGCTAGCCCAACCCATTCTGCCATGTTCCCATGCTGCCACCTTCTGATGCCAAAGCCTTCTCCATGGCAAGCTGCACCGCACACTGTCAACAGCCCCCAGGGAAAAGGAAGTGGCAGAGTCAGGGGGGTTGAGACCCTCAGCTGCTCCTGGAGAAGCAGGGCTGACAAGGCGAGGATTGTTTTTCTCCCCTGGTGCGAAGCATGTTGACTTGCTGTTGATAGATGGTGGGATGATACTAATTAAAATGCAGGCAGGTGTGAAGGTGCCTCTTGGAGCTGTAGTCTCCCAGGGGGGAGGGGATGGCATCAAGACTCTGTTTTGTACCCACAGCAGCAGGAGTATCCTCTTACCCTCTCCTTCCCCTTCTGAGAGCAGGAACAGCTTGGAGGAAAGGTCTTGGTTTTTCTTTCACAGAGGCACTGGGGTGGAAGCCCAGGCACGTCTTCCCATCCTGATGGCCAGGGGAGGAAAGGGATGTAGACTTTTACAATCTTTCATACATGTCACAAGTTCTGAAAAGGTTCTGCCTTTGAAGAAACTGTTCAAGGGAGCGCTTGCCTTCTCCGCTCTCTGCCAGCTCTGCCTCTGGCTCTGGCGGTAAGGACTGTGTGCAAAGGCCTCCCCCCGAGGGAGGACTCTGATAGTCAAAGGCAGAGCCCCACAGGTGAAAACTTTGCAGTGCTGGGTTTAGGTCCAGAGGTGCAGGGGCTGGATTTTGAACTGAGAGAATCAGTGACCAAAGCAAGGGCAGAGCAGGAGTAAGAAAGCAGATGCAGAGTGGCTAATTCCTACAGCCATGGGCATGCCTAGCTCAGCTGGGGGGTGGGTTCCTTGTGCCTGAGCTAAGCTAGACTGCAAAAAACACAGATAAGCTTCCCTTTGATTCTCTTTCTTGCTTCTTCCTGAAAGAATAGGAAGTGACTCCTGTGGATTAGTATTGAAAATGATAGAAATTATTCAGGAATCACAGCCGCCAAGTGATATGACTGAAGTGGTAAAATCGAGATTCAAACACTTCCTTCATTGCTGGAAACAAGAACCTTGAACTACTCCATTTCCTTAAACTTTATTTGAACAAGAGCCAGTGACTTAAGTCCATTCAATACCCTATCTCTGCAAGCCCTCAAAAAAAAAAAAAAAAAAGTGGAAGGAGATAAGGAGGCAGATAAGGAGGCAAGCTGGAGACTCCAGACTTGTTGGTCCTTGAGCTTAGAACTCAAACCACAGACTTGATATTCAACATTCTGGGCCTTTCTTAACTGATTTGTAGAAAGTGATGAATTAGGTTAGGAAATATCTTGCCATTCTTCAGTTCAGTCACTCAGTCATGTCCAATTCTTTGTGACACCATGAACTGCAGCACGCCAGGCTTCCCTGTCCATCACCAACTCCCGGAGCTTGCTCAAACTCATGTCCATCCAGTCGGTGATGCACCGTCTTTCCCTCCTTCCTTTTCTTTTTTCCATCCTTCTTTTTATTTTCAACTTTTCTCTTCCCCCAGCTCCAAGAATAATTTGACAATCTTCATTTGGGGGTTCTTAAATATGTGTAATCATTTCTCTACCTTCTGATCTGTAAATAACAAGTTTAATGAGGATTGTCAGGAAACATTCCCCAGGGATGGGAATGACTTACAATGAAAATTGAACCAAAGTCTTCTCTAGGCCTAAGAGCTAAAACTGCTAACACTGAGGATTATTTCGGAAGTGTTGAAGAAAAGACGAGGTGAAGCCCAAAAGAAATCTCTGTAGATTCAGGAGACCTGTGAGCCCCATCTCACCTAGGGACACATTTCTTGGTCCCTAGAGCTCAAATTCCTTCTCCCAGTCACACATCAGGATGTATCATATCCTTAGACTATAACTGAGAATATTATCGCAAACTACGCTGCTGGAAAGAAACATTCAATGAAAATAAGCAGAAAGAAATTTCCAAATATGGTTTTAACCTCAACTTTTTGCTGAGAGATGCTGTTGTTTCTTTTGTTCATTTCCACTTCCCAGGTCAGGTTTTATTACTGTATTTTTAAATAACTAATGGAAGAAAACTGAACAAAGCAGGGAAAAGTTCTAATTTTGGAGTTTGGGCCTCCAGAACTGTGAGAAATAGGTTTCTGTTGTTTATAAGCTGCTTAGTCAATAGTGTTTTGTTACAGCAGTCCAACTGGACTAAGACATCATTTATAAAAGGATTCCAGAAAGTGAAACAAAGCACTGAGATGAACGATCAAAGAAACAATAGATGACTTCCTCACACTAAGGACAAATTTAGAACTGTAGAACCGAATCCGTCATTGAACACCCTGGTAGAAATGATAAAAGGAGATATGCTCTAAGGTATATTCTGGCAAGATGTTTGAATTTCCAGCAGTAGAAAACAAAAATTAAAAAGCTCAAGATTTCTGATTTTAAAAAAATAGCAAATTGAACACTCGCCTTTAGTTTTATTTCCTCTTGAAATCTCACTGAGAGTCAAATAATGTTTAAAAATAAAAAGTTTAAAATGACATAGAAAAATAATGATAAAAAATAATAGCAATGAAATCTGGGAAGCTAAGGAAGTAGATGGATGAGTGTAACTGATACCGCAGACAGGAAAGCTGGATCCTAACTGCCAGCAAGAATATACTATAGAACACTGGAAAATCTCAAGAATCAGTAGCTACTGACGGGATTTGGGTAGATGGTGTTAATAAGGACTGGCTAAATTCTGTTAAGAATTCAAATAGCATATACTCATACTATTTAAAGTTATAGAGTACATTTCTTAAAACCAGCTTAAAAAGTTGAAAGTTGTGCCTCTGTTTAGCAGAAAATGGGAGAAGGTTAGGGCTATATTATTTTGTCTTATTTTGGGTTACAAGTTACATTTATACGACAAGCCTTGTGGAAGACACCAGAGAACAGTCCCTGTCCTCATGGCTACTAGAATTTACGGGTGAGGATGGGATAGAGGAATTGTTATGTAATGTTCATGTGCCTCGCTATCATGGAGAAATAAAAATTCAATATACTTTAAGAAAAATACAGATAATCATTATTAGAATAATAGAATGGATAGTTATATAATCAATAGAAAATTTTTTCTATTGGTATATAGAAATAGAAATGAAGTTATCTAAATACTATTTATAGGTAATGTTCTAAAACTAGATTGATCTAGAAAGGTTCTCAGGAATAGAGATATACTAAGGAAACACACACACAAATAGTTCTATTAGAACTCAAATTAAAATTCATGTAACATAAAGATAAAAGAAAGTAGAATGTTACTTAATATTGATTAGACTATACAATCTAGAATTAAGTATTATTATCATTTTAAGCTACTAAATACATTAGCATTGAAATATTTTAAAAGCTGTTAGAATTATGAAGAGAAGTTAATAAAATTGTACTGTGACTCAAAAAAATCTCATTTTTTTATAGTGTAAGTACTTAGCAAGTGAACAAAGTAAAAATTAAGTTGAATAAGTTGCTTAAACTAAATGGAGAAATATATGTACTGCAACCAGAAGACTCGTTATTTTCCTAAATTTATAACATTTTCACAAAAATAGTTTTCTCCTAATCTACTAGTAAAGCCTCAACAAACTGTTCATGTTTGAACTATACATTCTGTTTTCTAAAAATACAAAGCAATAAAACTAGACAACAAATCTCACCAGAAACCATGAAAGGAATAAGCGGGTGGAATATTTTAGAGTGTTGAAAGGAAGATCATCAATCTTGAATTTTATAGCCAGAAAAATGTATTCCTCAAAACAGATAGAAAAATGAAGACTTTCTTAGACCAACCAAAACTGAGGGAAGTCAGTGTCAGAAGATCTGCCCTGAAAGAAATGTTAAAATTTCTTCAAAGAGAAGAAAAATAATATAGACCATAAATTTGGATCTACATAAAGAAAGGAAGAATGCCAGAGAAAGAATAAATGAAGATTAAATTAAATACTTTATTTTTCTTATTATAATTAAAAGGTAATAATTTATTTACAGTAATAATGTAATATTTTGGATGATAACAGAATAAGTACAAGTGAAATGTAAGACAGCAATGTCCTAGGAGACAGGAGGGAGGAATTGGGAATACTCCATTGAGTACTTACACTGCACATGAAGTGTTATGGGAAATCATTTAAAAAAATTAAAGAAATATAATTGATATACTAAGAGAGAAGATACAACTAAATTGTACAAAGTGCTCAATTAAAATAAGTGGAGGCATAAAAAGACAAAGGAAAAGAAACAAAGTACAATGAATAGACACAATTACAAACACAGTGGACATTAATCCAACTGTATCAATAATCACTTCAAGTATTAATAGGCTAAACACATGAATTCAAAGACAGAAAGTGTTAGAGTACATTAAAAAAAAAAACAACACAACAAACAGGACCCAACCTGTGTGAAACTCACTTTCACATAGTTGTGTCCAGTCTTGTCCAACTCTTTGTAACCCCATGGACTATAGCCCACCAGGCTCTTTTGTCCATGGAATTCTCCAGACAAGAATACTGGAGTGGGTTGCCATTTCCTTCTCCAGAGGGTTTAAAGTAAAGGAATAATATATATGCTGTGTTTAAAACTGACCAAAACGAATCTAGAGTAGTTCTATAAATTAGAGGCAAAGCCAATTTCAGAGCAATAAAAATTATCAGAGAAAAGGAGGAGCGTTACATAATAATATAGTGACCAGTTCTTCCACAAGATACCGCAGTCTTTAATATGTATGGACTGTAGCCTGGCCTTCGCTATCTCCCAGACAGTAGCCTGGCAGGCTACAGTTCATGGGATGGCAAAAGGGCTGGACACAACTTAGTGACTAAACAGCAACAATAATAGAGAGGTAGCTTGGAAATTCCCAAATACTTAGATATTAAACAAGATACTTCTGAATAACATATGGGTCAAAGAAGAAGTCTCAAGAGAGAATTTAAAATATCTTGAACTATGATTGACCCTCAAACAACAGTTATACATCTGTAGATATGGCCCTCCACATCTACAGTTCCTCTGCATCTATGGATTTAACCAATCATAGACTTGTAGTAAAAGTATTATTGTAGTACTGTAGTATTTATTATTGAAAAATATCCATGTGTAAGTGGACACATACAATTCAAACATGTTTAGTTCAAGAGTCAATAGTAAATGAGACATAAAAAACAAGTTAACAAAATTTGTGTAATATAGTAGGAGTAGTGCTTGCGGTGCAGTTTATAGAATTAAATCTGTATTAGAAAATAAGGAAGGCCTAAAATCAATATTCTAAGCTTCCGCTATAGGAAATGAGAAAAAGAAAAAGCTCAAACAAGTAAAAAAAAGTAAACAATAAGAACTAGACTAGAGAGCAATGAAATTTAAAACAACCTAATAATAGAGAAATCAACAAACCAAAAGATCAATAAAACTGAAAGGTTTCTAGATATAACGACCAATAAAAAAGAGAAGACACAATTACTAACATCAGAATGAAAGATAAATTATCACTATTGACACCATGGACATTTAAAGGGTAATAAAGAATACTGTTAATATGAACAGCCCTATGCACAAATTTGACAACTTATATGAAATAGACTAATTCCTTGGAAACCACAAACTATCAAAACTCATACAAGGAGAAATCAATCATCTTAATAAGCCTACATCTAATAAAGAAATTGAATGAATAAATAGTAAACTTCTAAAAGTAAACACATCAAACTTAGATAGTTTCACTGATGAATTTCTAACAACCATTTAAGGAAAAAAAAGATACCGATTTTCTATAACCTCTCCGAGAAAGTAGAAGAAATACTTTGTTACATCATGAACCTGGAGCATCTTGCTGTACCAGAAAATAAGTAAATGCTATTAATAAAGCAAAACCAAAACCAAAAACCACACAATGATGTGGAAGCGTCAAAGGGACACAGGGGGCAACTATTGGAAGAGCTCCCAATAGCCAAAGCTGGAATAAGTGTGTTGTTATTGTTGTTTAGTCACTAAATTGTATCCAACTCTTTGTGACTCCATGGACTGTAGCACACCAGGCTTCTCTGTCCTTCAATACTTCCCAGAACTTGCTCAAACTCATGTCCACTGAGTTGGTGATGCCATCCAACCATCTCATTCTTTGTCACTCCCTTCTCCTCTTGCCTTCAATCTTTCCCTGCCTCAGGGTCTTTTCCAATGAGTTATCTCTTCACATCAGGTGGCCAAAGTATTGGACTTCTACTTCAGCATCAGTTCTTTCAGTGAATATTCAGGGTTGATGTCCTTTAGGATTGACTGGTTTGATCTCCTTGCAGTCCAAGGGACTCTCAGGAGTCTTCTCCAGCACAATTGATAAGCATCAATTATTCAGCCCTCACATCCCTACATGATTCAAGTCTCACATCCCTACATGACTACTGGAAAAATAATAGCTTTGACTATACAGACCTTTGTCGGCAAAGTGATGTCTCTGCTTTTTAATATGCTGTCTAAGTTTGTAATAGTTCTCCTTCCAAGGAGCAAGTGTCTTTTAATTTCATGGCTGCAGTTACCATCTGCAGCGATTTTGGAGCCCAAGAAAATAAAACGCGTCACTGTTTCCACTTTTTTTCCCTTCTACTTGCCATGAAGTGATGAAACTGGATGCCATGATCTGTGCTTTCTGAATGTTGAGTTTCAAGCCAGCTTTTTTATTCTCCTCTCTTACCCTTATCAAGAAGTTGTTTAGTTCCTCTTCACTTTCTTCCATTAAGGCGGTATCTTCTGAATATCTGAGGTTATTGATATTTCTCCTGGCAATCTTGATTCCAGCTTGTGATTTATTCAGCCCAGCATTTCACACGATGTGCTCGGCATATAAGTTAAATAAGCAGGGTGACAATATACAACCTTGATGTACTGCTTTCCCAATTTGGAACAAGTCAGTTGTTCCATTTCCAGTTCTTACTGTTGCTTCTTGACCTGCTTACAGGTTTCGCAGGAGGCAGATAAGGTTGTCTGGTATTCCCATCTCTTTAAGAATTTCCCACAGTTCGTTGTGATCCACATAGTCAAAAGCTTTAGTGTAGTCAATGAAGCAGAAGTAGACTTTTTTCTGAAATTCCCTTGCTTTCTCTATGGTCCAGGGAATGTTGGTAATTTGATCTCTGTTTCCTCTGTCTTTTCTAAACCCAGCTTGTATATCTGGAAGTTCTCAGTTCATGTGCTACTGAAGTCTAGCTTGAAGGATTCTGAGCATTGCCTTGCTAGCATGTGACATGAGCACAATTGTACAGTAGTTTGAACATTCCATGGTGTTTCATGTTGTTCATGGGGTTCTCAAGGCAAGAATACTGGAGTGGTTTGCCATTCCCTCCTCTAGTGGACCATATTTTGTCAGAAATCTCCACTATGACCCACCTGTCTTGGGTGGCCCTGCATGGCATGATTCATAGCTACACTGAGTAACTCAAGCGCCTCACCACAAGGCTATGATCCAAGAAGTGGGGAATAATTGGAGCAACAAAATAAAGTCAATTATAGACCAAAGTATAAAATGAATATGCATGTATTCTTACTAATATAAGAAATGATTGCAGAAATAAATGAATAAATGGAGAATAGACAGATCTCTCTTGCAGAAGATTTCCAAATAATTTATCTCAAGGAGCTGGACCATAACTCCTCGTTCCTCAGGGACTTCCTCCAATGAGGACAGCATGGGATGGCAAACAGAGTACCTTTCCAGTAGAGGAGTCTGACAAATACTGCCTCAGCCAGTTGATTACAGTTAACAACGGTGGTAAGTCATGTTGATAGTGTATGTATCCTTAATATGATGTGATGAAAACTGTACTTAATCTCTGGGATCTTCCTCCCCCAAACCCATAAGCCCCATCTAATCAGAGAAAACATCTGATTAATCCCAGTAGAGGGATATTCTACAAAATACATGACTACAATGTATTCCTCAAAACTGTCAAGGTCAGTAAAACCAAGAAAAATCTAAGATTCTGTCGCAGCCAGGAGGAGCCTAAAACGACAAAATGACTAAATGTAATGTGGTGTTCTGAATGGAATTCTCGAACAGAAAAAGGATATTAGGAAACAACTAAAGAAATCTGAATGAAGTACAGACTTTAGTTAATAATTATGTATCAGTATTGGTTCATTGGTAGTAATAAATGTATCATATATATGTAAGGTGTTAATAAAAGGGGTGGGTGTGGGGTAAATGGTAACTCTCTATACTTTCATAACAATTTTTCTGTAAGCCTAAAACTGTTCTTAAAAATAAAGTTTATCAAGATAGAGTAGATAAATAACTGCAGTACAAATTGAGACTCTTGGAGCCATTAATTTCCAATGTGGAGTCTATTAAACTTTAAAAACCTCAGTATTTTTGATTTCTAAAATTATATATTCACACTGAAAATAGACTATTGGAAATATAATACTTTTCTCAAGAATATTGAAAGATATATAAAACATTTCTCGATTCCTCTTATGAAGTTAGTCACAAAATTTAGTGACAAAAATTGACGAAATAGTACATACACCAGAAATACATAACCACACAATCTTACAGTACAACTATATTCATGAATACAGATTTTAAAATCCTATAAAACATATACAGAATGAATGCACTGGTATTTAAAAATAACAAGCCATGGCTGTTAATGAATGATAGGTAAATTCTAGTTGAGAATTAAAAGATATTTAGAATAACAAAGTCAATATGCTCCTTCGCTCAGTTGTGTCCAACTCTTTGTGACCCTATGGACTGTCGCCTTCCAGGCTCCTCTGTCCACAGAATTTTCCAGGCAAGAATACTGGAATAGGTTGGCATTTCCTACTCCAGGGGATCTTCCCAACCCAGGGACCAAACCTGCCTCTCTTTCATGGGCAGGTGGATTCTTTACCACTAGTGCACCTGGGACGCCCCACGTCAGTCAATATTAACTTGTGTTAATGTCAGTGATACAAAGCCATATAATCATATCAGTAGTCACTTGAAAAGGCATATTCAACAGCCATTTCTGCTTTTAAATTTTTTGCCATAGTAGGAAAAGTTAATTTCATTTACATGCAAAGAAAAATACTATCTGAAATCAAGAGATGGCATATAGCATGATGACTAAGTTGAAGGACACAGGGTTATTCCTATCAAAGATGAGACATCTGTATGTACTATGACCTCTGACTAATACTATGTACTATGACCTCTGAATAATACTATGACTAAGTATCATTCTGCAACTGAATTATTCAATCAGAAAATATAGGAAAATACAAAGGCCTATTGACACCCTCTTTATACAAATAATTTTTTAATATGAAACAAAAATATAACCATTTTCACTTTAGGAATGGGTTAGCAACTGGGCACTACTGGAAAGGTAAATTTCACACCTTGTTTGCCTCAGAAAGAAATATTAATAGTTTGGAACAGTCTTTTCATTCTCTGACAATTCAAATAAATGGTCTATATTCCATATTATTTGCTAATATCATATTTTCTGTATCTAGTATAATATTCAGCAGACAAATATATTGAGTTGGTTAATAATGTAGAAAATGACCTCTTCTGTTTCAGGCTACCTGAGGAGTTCATCTAATTGGCTTGGCTGGATATTAACTATCAAGGGATATAGAGGGTAGGGATGAGGATGAGGAAATGATATGGGTTACAGTATGATTTCAACTTTCAGATTGGATGGAACATAAATTTCTCAAAATTGTCTCAATGTATTTACTATTATAAAACTTTAAAAAAAACAAAAAGCTTTGAAAATAAGAAGGAGAAGTTTGGAGACCAAGGGAGAGACAGACAGTGAGAAATGTGGCTATTGCACAAGGGAAAACCTTGGAAAAAGTGGAGAAAATTTAAAGATATTTAGGAATGTTTCACACACTTTGTTTCCCCATGAAACTTCAGTGCCATAAATATTAATCATCTGTGATTCTGGAGTTGAATTTGTCTTTATTCCTGGTTTCTGATATGAAGACATGTGGGGATTGCTGTTGATGGAGAGCAAGGAGTAAATGAGTGCAAGATTCGGGAAATAAACAAAATAAAATACAAACATAGTAAATGTTTATTTAGAGCTTACTATTTGTGTGTGTGGCAGGGGGTGTCAAATCTCTTACAACAAACGTGTTAAGTAGCTGCTTTTGTTTTCTGCATGTTACAGATTTGGAAAACACATCTAGATGAAATAATCAGCCTCAGTAACAATGCCTAATAAATAACAGAGCTGAGAGTTGAACCTAGACAGTCTGGCTTCAGAATTTACAATTTAGGCCACTTCCATATCAATCTCTTGTCCTCCCTCTTTCTCATTGTTACAATTTAAAAATAATTTAAGAAGAAATATAGTAGGAAGTGAATCCCCAGTAGTTAGAATGAAAGTTAGGGAAAATTTAATGGTCAGCTGAGTCTGTTAAAGGCAATACTTAGTTTAAAAAGAAAGTGATGATTCTACAATTGATTAGGAGCTTAATTTTTTTCCAAAATTCCAAAGGAGTTTCCATGTTAAGACATACATGTCAAAATAATTATTTAACCAACATAAGTACCATAAATATTATGAAAGAGGAGGCAACATTAATTATATTTATTCAGAATTAAGATTGTCTACCTAGAAAAAATGGGAATCATTTGATAAACAGAATAAAAGCATTTCATAGTTTCCAGTTACCAAATTAACATAAAAATCTACAGCTCCTTTACTGCCGGGGTCCAGCCCCGGTGGATCCAGGGTGATTCGAAAGTGGGGACAGAATCGGCGTCCTAGGAAAAGTCTTAATTACAGATATAGAAAGAGATTAGAAATGGATAGTGTAGTAGGAAAATTAGTGGAGAAAAAGAGGCTGAATAACTTGGTTTACATGGAATAGCATCCATGCTCCAGATGGGAATTCAGCCAGAAAAACGGGGAGCAAGAAAGAAACGACATGGGAGAATCAGTCTTTCCAGAAACTGATCTGATTTCTTTATTTTTCAGGTTTGTTTATATACCTTTTTATTATACATAGGGATGAATACAGAGTCACGCGGGGGTCAGCAGACCTGACCCTTGTCACAATCAGGTGCTTCATATAAAATTATACAAAGGTCTTATGGGTTTGACATCATCTTCTGTCCATGAGACCTGCTGACATTTTATGGCCCTTTCCGATACCGGTCAGTTAACCAGAAAACTTATTTTTCCAGGGGTGATTTTTTCTTAAATGAGGCGCCACCCTCCAAATAAAGTTGCATTCCTATAGGGTGAGGGTGTAGTGAGTTACAACTAGGAAAGGAATTTACTTAGCCTAAGGTTTAACATGATTAATCTTAAAGGTTAATACTTATTTTTCCTATATGCTAGTTATATTCATTATAAGGGCAAGGAATATGGGGATTTAGCAACAAATATTGGCTCAACAAATGTAAACCTTTGACCAATGTTCCCCTTAAGATCTGTTTAGTCTTAAGATAGTGATAAAGTTACATTTTTACATAGCAAGGACACAGTGATTTATAACAAAGTACAGTGATCTATAACAAAAGAGAAAATTCATTAACTCAAAAAGTCTAGTATTGCCAACATCAAAAACTACTATATTTCCTTTTCTATATTCCAAATACATTGATTAATATATTCCCAGGTGCCTAAGGATATGGAGGCCTGGCAGCAATCATTGACTCAACAATGAGAAAAGCCCTATGCTAATACTCAAAACTCTCTGTGCTGTTTATGGTTGAGAGGTTGTCACACAAGCTAGTCTGTCAGCAGAGAGGTTTGACCTGAGACACCCTTGTCATACCCAGGGCAGGGAATTAGCAGTGATTATTGGCAGGACAAATGAAAAAACCCTTCACCAATATAATTTCTAATCAACCCACTATACTAAGCCAATAATTTTCTAACTTCTTAAAAGAGTCTGTATTTAGAAAGTTTTAAAGCATCTTGTGCCTCTCAAGGTTGGGAGGCTGTAAACAATCACATGTGGCCGGACAAACCTGATCAGGGAGGCTAGAGGACCTCCAGAGGAATTTCTAAGTTGAAACACTCTTGTCACGCCCAGGAATTTTTATAAACTGGAGCTGCAAGTTAACTCCTTCTCCGAGAGAAATGGTTATGGGGGAGAGCCCCCCATAAAGTCAGAGGTGTAGGTGAGAGCATGAAACAGACTCTGGTTTTGGGGTTGGATGCTCGGGAAGAGGGGGTTTCCTGAGGCTTGATCATGCCTTTGCATATGCCAAGCCTCCTTCCTCATGACCTTTGCCGTGGGCGGAGTTCCTCACGCTGGCCCCCGGCACTTTACACTGTAGAATTAGCTATTTAGAAATATATTTAAAAATCAGATTAACAATAGCAACAAAAAATGTTAAATAACTAGGGCTAATCTTAATAAGAAATATGACAGATATACCATAGAAATATTACAAGCTTAACTTACAGACATAAAAGATGTTAATACATCAGGAGACATTCCATGTTTTTAGATGAGAAACTTCAATATTTTAAAGATGTCACTTCTCCCCAAATTAATTTATAAATTTAATGCAATCCCAATTAAAATTTGATGAGATTTTTGTTTGGAACTTGACCAAATGATTCTAAAGTTCATTTAGAAGAATAATTGTGTTAGAATGGTCATGAAAAGACCAAGAAAAATGAGTAATGAGATTGACTTGCCCTATTAGAAATTAAATTATCACTGTGATATGGTACCAAAGTAGTCAGACAGATCCATAAAACTAAAAAGAAAATTCAGAAGTTAAGTATGTATAATAATTTGGCATATATTAATGATGTCAGGTTGAAAATATTAGGGAAAGAATCAACTATTTATTAAATGGATTATTCAATAAAATATGATCAGGGGCAAGTATATACCATTTTTTAAAAAGGTTTGAATTTATACCTTAATTCATACAAGAATAAATTTCAATGTTTCAAAGTTTTTATTGGAAAAGAGAAACCATTAGAACAATGGGATATATAAATAAGTATTTATGTAATCTTATGGTGGTAAAACACTTAAAATGTTTTAAGTGCAGACTCAATAGCTGAAAGGAAAAGATTAATAGTGTTTTTGACTACATAAAATTCCACAACTTTTGAATCTCTAACATAAACCCTGATCTAATTGTTCACCTAAATACCATAAACAACATTAAAAGACAAACTCTGAAAATTATTTGCAAGAGATATTACAAAGAAAGGTTTAGCTTCCTTAATCTTTCCAGGGCTCATGCAAATCTTCAAGAGAAAGAGGATATTCCAAAAGCAAGTGGCCCAAGAACAGGTCAGGCAATTCATAGAATAGATACCCACAGTTTTAGCACTGAAAAATGCTGACCCTGACTAGCTATTAAGGAAACACAAATTAAAACATGAGAGATGCCATTTCTGGCCTATTACTAATAAATTCAAAATGATTAAAAATATTGGTATTATTCAATGTTGGCTAGGGCATATGTAAATAGGCATTTTCATATGCTTTGGTATAAATTCAGATTGATAAAACAAGAGCTTTCTAGAGAATGGTTGGACAACATATTATCAAAATTGAAAATGTGAATTTCCATTTATGCAGCAAGGCAATTTCTAGAATTTAACCTTAGGGAAATAATAGGACAACTGTCTGAAGATACAGGTCCAAAGAGGTTCATTTCAGCATTAGTACAATAGGAAAAATTAGAAAACCATATGATCATTCAAAATATAGTAGTCATTAAGTATATTATGATATAATACATAGCAGAATACCATGTAGTAGTTGTAAAAGATGATGAGAGATCTATGTTCACTATATAATATCATGCTCCCAAACCTGGAAGTGAGAAAACTGCATTAAAAGCATTTTATATAGTATATCATTCCCTTATATATGTATTTGTATGTATAGTGATAAATGCTAATTATTTCTGAGGCTATCTTTCTCTTCCTTTATGCCTGTGTATGTGTAAGAAAACCCAGCTCTTTCACTAAAACTCTGTCGAACACCATGCTACAAGTAGCCTTAGGCAAGTTATCTCCAATGTTCCTCAGTCTACTCATCAGTAAAATAGCTTTGCCTTGTAGGGTTGTTCTGGGGATCAAATGAATTACATGTAAATCACTTAGAATGGTGCCTGACACATAGCAACCATATTCAACAATTCACCGCTATCATTACTACAATAATCATTATCATTTTTATGATGACTACCCTTCATGAAATTACAAGAGAAAAGAGGGGAAACAGCATTCTTGACATCAAGACAAAATGCTGAGCATCTTAGGCATCTTCCCATCCATGCCATATTGATAGTGCGCTCTTCAGGATGCAGAAGAACCCTGTAGATGCTGGGAGAGGGATGAAGAGCCAGGGTGATGCCCAGTGAAAGTGGATTTAATTGTGAGTCTTGCTTAAGACGGGCTTCCCTCATGGCTCAGTGGTAAAGAGTCCACCTGCAATGCCAAAGATGCAGATTTGATTCCTGGGTTAGAAAGATCTCCCGGAGGAGGAAACGGCAACCCACTCCAGTATTCTTGCCTGGAGAAGCCCATGGATCGAGGAGCCTGGCAGGCTACAGTCCATGGGGTCGCAAAGAGCTAGACGTGAATAAAGTGACTGAGTACTGATGCTTGCATTATACACCACCAGGAACTCTTGGAATAACCATCTGAGATGCAGGGTGGCTGGAAGCATGGAGCCACAGGCTGGGGCAAGATCCAGTGCAATTTCTATGACATTGTATTCTTGCCATGTCTCCATTCCAGCCTATAGGCTGTATATGATTCTACCATTCACATACAGCCAGATGACACAGAGTCTGAAAAATCTGTTTATTCAGGTAAATCAATGGCAAATAAATATCATGTATGTGTAAGATTTTTATTTAGGGAATTATACTGTCTTTAATATATGCTTGCGTGCATGCGTGCTAAGTCACTTCAGTCATGTCTAACTTTTTGCGACCCTATGGACCATAGCCCGCCAGGC
The DNA here is from genome assembly GCF_042477335.2 of Ovis canadensis. Lineage (NCBI taxonomy): Eukaryota > Metazoa > Chordata > Mammalia > Artiodactyla > Bovidae > Ovis > Ovis canadensis. Next base: position 44,907,038 of record NC_091259.1, read on the forward strand.
TCCTCTGTCCTTGGGATTCTCCAGGCAAGAATACTGGAGTGGGGTGCCATTTCCTCTGCCAGGGGATCTTCCTGACCCAGGGATCAAACCCATATCTCTTATGTCTCCTGTATTGGCAGGCGGGTTCTTTACCACTGGTGCCACATAAGAAGCTCTCTATTTAGGGAATTATACTGTTTTAAATACAGGCTTAATACCTCTCAACTAATCCTGCTTTAAAAAAAAAAAAGAAGAAGACGAGTTTATGGCTTCCTGACCAGGGATAGAACCCTTACCTACTATATTGGAAAGGGAAGTCTGAACCACTGGACAGCCAGAGGAGTCCCTAATCCTGCTCTTTTCTAGTCTGAATAAAGATTCACTGCACAATACTGCTATGGACAGTCTTCCTCCTGAGGCATTTCAAACTACCCAGAATTGGCACAGTTGATCCCTTTTCATAACAGTCTGTTTTTGTTTTAAGCAATTACTCCTAACCATGCCTACAGTGAGCCCCTGACAAGGAAGCAGATCCTTCTTCTGAGCCTATTTTTCCCTTAGAGAAAGGAAGTGACTAACTTTCAGGATACCCACCAGCAGCAGCAGACACAGCAGGATCTTTTTACCATGGAGAAATGTTGATTTCATATTTGCCTGTATGTGTGAGATGAATGCTGGGCATGATTTACTTACTCCAGAAAGTGTTGCCTGTAACATGGAGACATAGGACAGTTTAAAAGGAAGAATAATCACAGCACACAGCTATTCATCTTCGGCTGCCTCTGGGAACTGTGAGCTGATTAACTCTTGCAGTGACTGGCTGCTAGATGCTGTCAGCTCCCATCTCTATTTGTTTCTGTCATCCCTAGGATCCTTCACTTTCTGCCCTCAATACCTGGACAGCTTTTGGCAGAGTAGGGTATTAGGTCACTGTTTTCTGAATTAATACTGACAAGGTTTGGCCCTGCTCACCCTCACCAAACTGTTGCTACATGTCATCAGATTTGGAAATCTGTATATTCAGGGCTGATTGCTGGTTCGCTGTCTTGCCTAGGACATACTTTCCTTTTCCTCTTTTAGGCTGGCTTGCCCATCCCCAGATTAGACTTTTCTCTTTCTCCTTAGTCCTGATTGATTCCCTTTCCTAATACCAGTCTTCCTATAGGCTGAGACCACTGAAATCTCTAACCCAGAGTGAGGGCCCCCTTTCTTTCCTGGTCCATTCAAGATCCCAAGCCTACTGCTGTTGGCTGGAATCTTGTTGCCAATGCGAAAAATTCCTTGGATAACTTTGCCTGTCTAGCCCTCCTCCATTGTTCCACTTGGAACTTTGATGCTCTTATTTTTATCTGACCTGTCCTTTCAGTACCAGTCAGTTTACAAGGCACCCAAATGTGCTTTTAGAACAGTGTGTATTATTCATCCAGATAGTATTTTGGAGACTGTTCTATATACAATCCTGGGCACTGAAACACAAGTCCCAGCCTTCACTGTAATAACATTTTAACAGAGAAGACAGATGTTAAGTAAGTATACAACTGTAAATAAGATCATTTCAGAGGGATAAGATCAATGATGAGAATAAAACAGGGTAATAAAACAGTGGGCAGGTAGATAAGCTTTAATAGAATGGTCAGAAATGTTCTTTGTAGAGGCACAATATTTGAGCAGAGACGTGAATGACAGGGAGTCAGTTATGAGAAGGCCTCAGGGAAGTGAATTTCAGGTAGAACAAACAATAGTGAAGGCTCTAAGTTGTAAGAGAAGAGAGCGCTTAGGAAACAGAAAGAAGGGCAGTGTGACTGCTGCCGAGTGAGCAAAGGGAGCAAATGGCAGGTAGGTTTGGAGAGGGCAGCAGGAAATTTCACCTAAGGCCTTGACAGCCATGATAAGTAGCTCCAATTTTCTGTCAAGTACACGGGAAATCACTGGAGGGTTTTACATTGGGAAGTGGCTTCTCTGATTCATCGGCTACATGCTGGTTTTCTCTGCCCTTTCAGTCTGGTGATTGTCATCATTTCCCAAGCCCGGGTGGCTCAGATAGTAATGTCTCTGCCTGCAATGCAGGAGACCCAGATATGATCCCTGGGTCGGAAATATCCCTTGGTGAAAGGAAATGGCTTCCCATTCCAGTATTCTTGACTGGAGAATTCCGTGGACAGAGGAGCCTGGTGCAAAGAGTCAGACATGATTGAGTAAATAACACGTCATCCAAACTATGATACCACCCGTTTTCAAATATGGACCAAAGGAAATAGAGACATTATCCAGGAGGGCAGGTAATTAATCACAGTCCTATCTCCATGGCCCATCTATGGATGGGCCCATGGTCTATTAACTGGGGTTTGATTGGAGCTCAGAAGAACTTCAGAGAGGAATGTGATCAAACAGCAGAGTCAAAATTGAAGACTGCTGGCTGAAATGTGGGCAAGAGGGTGACTGTGGAGGAAGGCTATGGATCTGTACAAATATACAGAGGTCAAGCTGGAATAGCCCTGGAGGCTCTGCCTTGTGCTGGTTGCTGAGACAGGGCCAGAAAGGAGCTGCAGTGAACCCACTGCTTGGATGGGAACCCAGAGCCGATTCCCATCCTCTTCCTGGGGCAGCACTTTCCCCAGAACCTCCCGCATCCTATAATCCACTAGGATTAGATGCCTGGGATGCTGCTTACATCCCTATCTCAGTTGTCAGCTCAAATGCACTTCTTGGCCTGAACTCAGCTGAAGTGTGTAAAATAGTGAGTGTGAGGTAGGGCTGGGTGAAAGTTAGGTTTGAGCTGAATGGAAGGTTGGTTTTTTAATTAAGAATTTTCCATGTGATGACTAGAAGTTACAAAATTGCTCATAGCTGGACTCTGGCGTGTTATTTCTCAGGACTTTAATCTTGCATAGTTTCTGCTGTCCTAAGGCTTTGAAGACAACATATGGATAAATGGAAGAAGGTGAATACATTTCTTTTTCTTTTTTAAAATTAATGTTTATTGGAATACAATTTCTTTACAATGTTGTGTCAGTTTCCACTGTATAGAAAGGTGAATCAGTTTTACATATCTCCATTCTTTTTAACTTTCCTTCCCGCTTAGGTCACCACAGATCACTGAGTAGAGTTCTCTGTGCTATACTAGGTTCTTATTAGTTATTTACTTTATACGTAGTATCAATAGTGTATATATGTGAATCCCAAACTCCCAAGATGCCCTCCCCACCTTCCTTCTTGGTGGCGGCTTAGTCACTAAGTCGTGTCTGACTCTTGTAACCCCATGGACTATGGCCCACAAAGCTCCTCTGACCATGGGGTTTTCCAGGCAAGAACACTGGAGTGGGTTGCCATGCCCTCCTTCAGGGCATCTTCCTGACCCAGGGACTGAACCCAGCTTACCTGCGTTGTAAGTAGATGCTACCAACTGAGCCACCAGGGAAGCCCGCCTTCTCACCTGGGTAACCATAAATTTGTTCTTTACAACTGTGACTCTACTTCTGCTTTGCAAATGAGTTCACTTGTATTATTTTCCTGGATTCCACATTTCTCAAATATGTATTATGTTTCATGCTTTACCCCAGGGACTTCATATACATTATTTTAGTAATCCTTAATAATCCTATAACACCCACAAGGTAATAATCTTATGGATAATATAATCTCATTTTGTACCTAAAGAAACAAAGGCTCATAAATATTAATAAATCAGCACAAGAATAGGCAACTAGCCCCCAGTAGGTGATGAAAGAAAGTGAAAGTGAAAGTTAGTCCCTCAGTCGTGTCTGACTTTGTGATCCTGTGGACTGTAGCCTACCAGGCTCCTTTTTCCCATGGAATTCTCCAGGCAGGAGTACTGGAGTGGGTTGCCATTTCCTTTTCCAAGGGATCTTCCTGACCCAGGGATCAAACCCGGGTCATTTGTATCACACGTAGATTCTCCACCAGCTGAATAGGTGATGGGGTGAAGCAAAATCTGGGTGTGAAGGCAGGTGTTTTGAAGCACATAGCTCATCTTGTTGATTCAGTTACTCTGGCTGATGGGGAATAGTAAGTGTTCTATCCAGCCCTCCCTGGCACTTTTTGTACTAGTATTTTAAACTTATTATGATTTTTTTCATATTTAATTTTCCACATGATTAAGCCTTTTCTTCCCAAATCAGTTGGAAAGCTCTTTGAATATAGTGACCTCTTCTTTATTTTTTTTTTAATTTAAATTTATTTATTTTAATTGGAGGCTAACTACTTTACAATATTGTATTGGTTCTGCCACACATCAACATGAATCCGCCACGGGCGTACACATGTTCTCTATCCTGCTCCCTCCCCCTTCCCTCCCCATACCATCCCTCCAGGTCATCCCAGGGCACCAGCCCCAAGGATCCTGTATCGAACCTGGGCTGGTGAATCGTTTCTTACATGATATTATACATGTTTCCATGCCATTCCCCCAAATCATCACACCCTCTCCCTCTCCCACAGAGTCCAAAAGACTGTTCTATACATCTGTGTCTCTTTTGCTGTTTCGCATACAGGGTTATCATTACCATCTTTCTAAATTCCATATATATGCATTAGTATACTGTATTGGTGTTTTTCTTTCTGGCTTACTTCACTCTGTATAATAGGCTCCAGTTTCATCCACCTCATTAGAACTGATTCAAATGCATTCTTTTTAATGGCTGAGTAATACTCCATTGTATATATGTACCACAGCTTTCTCATCCATTCATCTGCTGATGGACATCTAGGTTGCTTCCATGACCTGGCTATTGTGACCTCTTCTTTAAACCTCTTTCCATCTTCAGCTGTGCTTTGCCTTATGTGAGATTTCAGCAATTTCTTACTGATGGACTGCCAATTCCAAATTGTGATCAGTCAGGTCAGTTTTGGTGGCATATCAGTTTTGGTGGCATATCTGGGGCCCCAGGGAAGGACCCTGAGAAATCTAGGGCACAGGAACCAATCCCCAGAGAGTACCAAATCTCCAGAGACAGAAGGCAGTGGAGATATGCTAAACACACACTGAACATCCAAGAGTTCAATTACACTTCCTCTACACTAAGGAAAATGAGAGAAAAACACAAGGGAAAGGGGAATTTATCTGTCTTTTCCTTCTGTGTTGCCATCTTAGTTTACTATTTTCTGGCTTTTTCCTGTGTTCAATGTGTCCTTTCAAACCCCTCTGAAAGGGCTTTATGCCTTCCATTAGTCCTGCTCTTCTTGGTGCCAGGAAGTTCTCCAAAAATGTTCTTCTCTATAATACTTATACAATAGTAGTTACACTGTTACCTAGATCGCATCTCACCATGAATTGAGAGATGTGCTTCATATGAATATACATCTATTAGAACATAAAGATTTTGAGGAAACCAAGTGTTAACATATCCAGATATGCTATGTAATTCTTCACAAAGGAAAGAAAAGTAAAGGAGCCATGCTTTTTGTGTATAACAACAAAGTGATTTCAAATCGTACCAAAATTTCTATTTCTAAGGTCAATTAAAATATTTCCTCTTTGTTATTCTCATAGCTAGTTTGTTGACTTTACCATTGCTGGCCCTATATATGCTTAGAGTTTTTTGTTTGTTTTTATTTATTTATATTTGCTGTACAGAAGATTTTTATAGTTATAAAGAAATTATAAGATGTTCCATTTTTAGAAGGTTTAACGAATATTATTCTAGATATTATATTCTGTTTTTTCCACATTCCAGGCAACTTTCGTATTAAAATACCTTAAGTTTTGGTCTAAAAATTAAATCACTATTCTATGAGTGATGAAGGGTGGAGAGGAGCCAAGGACACAAAATAAATGACTCCTACGTTCTAGCTGTGATCTCATAGTTGGTAGAGTTGTGAACTCACAGATCACTCTCTCAGTTCAAACTCAGGAAGGTCTGGGACCTCAGGCTACTGATAGATTAATCTAAACCAAAGAGATTCCTTTCCAAGAAAACTAAAGGCAAGAAAAGACAAAAAGATGTGGAATGGCCCACATTTGGAGTTGGCAGTCAACATGCATAGACTCATGGTCCCATTCACATTTTAACAAAGAAGTGGACTTCTAGACAAGAACAGGGAACAGTTGCCCAAAGCTACTCTGCAAATTAGAGCTAACAGAAAGTGAACAAATTGGGGAAAACAGACACAGGGAATCCAGGGAAAGTTTTTAAACAGATGCATGCCTTGGAAAGACATTTGACTCACTTAAGAATTCTGTTTCTGCACCATCCCCCCATGGCTGGAGTCTCACGGCCTGCTCTGTCACACATGCAAAACCAATCTGCTCCCGTGACATGGAGCATGAAAGTTCATCTCCCAAAACTTTACACCCTATTGAAAGAATATAATAGTGTTAAAGAAAAGCTAATTCTGTGATCCTTTCGCATGGGGCTACAGATGGGATGCCATTTTCAAGGGACTTTTTTTTTTTTTTTTTTTTTGCCCCGGTTCCCATCAAATAGCTCCTGAAATAGGCATGATACAGCCCCCTTGAATAAAATAAAATACCTTATTTAATTGCCTGAATGACACTCGGGATTGTGCTGCCAAAGCAAGCCCAAACAGGCCCAACCAGAAGCAATATCAAGGAGGTGACTTAACTATGAGGCAGCCCAGGCTGATGGAAATAAAAACAGGTCTGGGGAAATGCAAATGAAATCTGCAAAGGAGCTGAAGGGATAAGAAACCATTTCTCAGGGTAATGAGCTCATTGATTGCAAGGATGGCACCTCAGCCGGACCTCCAGATCTCAGAGCACCATTATACATGGAAGACGGGGTCAGGATTGGGAGAGGCTGGCAGGGCATCTGAGCAGCCACAGCCATGGCCACCAAGTCTGCCCCCCTGCCTGCTCCGCAACTCTGCCCCTCTGACTTCAGAATTCTGGGCCCCTTTTTTATTTCCTTTGTGTATTTCTGCCATCTGTACAGATTTGTCAGGGTCCTCTGGATTCTTACTAAAAACTTTTCAGAACAACAAGTCTTGTACCTTCCAAGAAAGCCCCAACTATATTTATTTATTGAGTCTAACCCAATTTTAAATATATCAACCAAGAACAGGCATACTGACTATCTGTTCTTTCTGTGTCATTCATTGTGGGTCTCCAAAGAACTTGGCTGAAGACGTATATAATTATCCTGTTTTGTTTATATATATGTGTGTGTGTGTGTGTGTGTGTGTGTGTGTGTGTGTGTACATGTATATGTGTGTGTGTGTATACATGCTAAAAAATATTTCTTACAGGTGGTGATCATTCCCCAGGATGTATCTTGTAAGAGCTACTCAGTAGAATTATGTTGGGAAGACTTATAAGCAAAATGTGCAATAATTAACAATATCCCATGTGTAATCCTTGTAAATTCTCCACTGACCCCAGCTTCTCTAGGATAACAGGAGTTATGAGACATTTTCAACACGGGCTTCTTTCCTGGGCCTTGCTTATGCTTGCAAGGTGTTTGGCTCCCTCCCCACTGTTCTCAAATCCAAAGTCTCTTTCATAGTCATTGATTCAAGGTGGCTATTTCATCTGCTGTCATATTTTGGAACAAGGATTCAAAACAAAGTAGCTTAGTAGAATAGCTGTTGTAAACTGAACTCCAAAAAATTCATAGCTTGAAGCCCTAATCCCATAATGTGACAGTAACAGGTAATTAAGTTAAATCTAGGCCCTAATCCAATGTAACTAGTATCCTTATAAAAGGAGGAGATTAGGACATATATAGCAGTATCAGCTGTCTCCATGAACAGTATGAAAAGGCAAAATGATAGGATACTGAGAGAGGAACTCCCCAGGTCAGTAGGTGCCCAATACGCTACTGGAGATCGGTGGAGAAATAACTCCAGAAAGAATGAAGGGATGGAGCCAAAGCAAACACAATACCCAGCTGTGGATGTGACTGGTGATTGAAGCAAGGTCCAATGCTGTAAAGAGCAATATTGCATAGGAACCTGGAATGTCAGGTCCTTGAATCAAGGCAAATTGAAAGTGGTCAAGCAAGAGATGGCAAGAGTGAACGTCAACATTCTAGGAATCAGCGAACTAAAATGGACTGGAATGGGTGAATTTAACTCAGATGACCATCATATCTACTACTGCAGGCAGGAATCCCTCAGAAGAAATGGAGTAGCCATCATGGTCAACAAAAGAGTCCGAAATGCAGTACTTGGATGCAATCTCAAAAACGACAGAATGATCTCTGTTCATCTCCAAGGCAAACCATTCAATGTCAAGGTAATCCAAGTCTATGCCCCAACCAGTAACGCTGAAGAAGCTGAAGTTGAATGGTTCTATGAAGACCTACAAGACCTCTTAGAACTAACACCCAAAAAAGATGTCCTTTTCATTATAGGGGTCTGGAATGCAAAAGTAGGAAGTCAAGAAACACCTGGAGTAACAGGCAAATTTGGCCTTGGAATGCGGAATGCAGCAGGTCAAAGACTAGTAGAGTTTTGTTAAGAAAATGCACTGCTCATAGCAAACACCCTCTTCCAACAATACAAGAGAAGACTCTACACATGGACATCACCAGATGGTCAACACTGAAATCAGATTGATTATATTCTTTGCAGCCAAAGATGGAGAAGCTCTATACAGTCAACAAAAACAAGACCAGGAGCTGACTGTGGCTCAGATCATGAACTCCTTATTACCAAATTCAGACTTAAATTGAAGAAAGTAGGGAAAACCACTAGACCATTCAGATATGACCTAACTCAAATCCCTTATGATTATACAGTGGAAGTGAGAAATAGATTTAAGGGCCTAGATCTGATAGATAGGGTGCCTGATGAACTATGGACAGAGGTTTGTGACATTGTACAGGAGACAAGGATCAAGATCATCCCCATGGAAAAGAAATGCTAAAAAGCAAAATGTCTGTCTGGGTAGGCCTTACAAATAGCTGTGAAAAGAGGAGAGGGGAAAAGCAAAGGAGAAAAGGAAAGATATAAGCATCTGAATGCAGAGTTCCAAAGAATAGCAAGAAGAGATAAGAAAGCCTTCCTCAGTGATCAATGCAAAGAAATAGAAGAAAACAACAGAATGGGAAAGACTAGAGATCTCTTCAAGAAAATTAGAGATACCAAGGGAACATTTCATGCAAAGATGGGCTCGATAAGGGACAGAAATGGTATGGACCTAACAGAAGCAGAAGATATTAAGATGAGGTGGCAAGAATACACAGAAGAACTGTACAAAAAAGGTCTTCACGACCCAGATAATCACGATGGTGTGATCACTCACCTAGAACCAGACATCCTGGAATGTGAAGTCAAGTGGGCTTTAGAAAGCATCACTATGAACAAAGCTAGTGGAGGTGATGGAATTCCAGTTGAGCTGTTTCAAATCCTGAAAGATGATGCTGTGAAAGTTCTGCACTCAATATGCCAGCAAATTTGGAAAACTCAGCAGTGGCCACAGGACTGGAAAAGGTCAGTTTTCATTCCAATCCCAAAGAAAGGCAATGCCAAAGAATGCTCAAACTACCACACAATTGCACTCATCTCACATGCTAGTAAAGTGATGCTCAAAATTCTCCAAGCCAGGCTTCAGCAATACGTGAACCGTGAAATTCCTGATGTTTAAGCTGGTTTTAGAAAAGGCAGAGGAACCAGAGATCAAATTACCAACATTCGCTGGATCATCGAAAAAGCAAGAGAGCTCCAGAAAAACATCTATTTCTGCTTTATTGACTATGCCAAAGCCTTTGACTGTGTGGATCACAATAAACTGTGGAAAATTCTGAGAGAGATGGGAATGCCAGACCACCTGATCTGCCTCTTGAGAAATCTGTATGCAGGTCAGGAAGCAGCAGTTAGAACTGGACATGGAACAACAGACTGGTTCCAAATAGGAAAAGGAGTATGTCAAGGCTGTATATTGTCACCCTGCTTATTTAACTTCTAGGCAGAGTACATCATGAGAACCACTGGGCTGGAAGAAACACAAGCTGGAATCAAGATTGCTGGGAGAAATATCAATCACCTCAGATATGCAGATGACACCACCCTTATGGCAGAAAGTGAAGAGGAACTAAAAAGCCTCTTGATGAAAGTGAAAGAGGACAGTGAAAAAGTTGGCTTAAAGCTCAACATTCAGAAAATGAAGATCATGGCATCTGGTCCCGGCACTTCATGGGAAATAGATGGGGAAACAGTGGAAACAATGTCAGACTTTATTTTGGGGGGCTCCAAAATCACTGCAGATGGTGACTGCAGCCATGAAATTAAAAGACACTTACTCCTTGGAAGAAAAGTTATGACCAACCTAGATAGCCTATTCAAAAGCAGAGACATTACTTTGCCAACTAAGGTCCGTCTAGTCAAGGCTATGGTTTTTCCAGTAGTCATGTATGGATGTGAGAGTTTGACTGTGAAGAAGGCTGAGTGCCGAAGAATTGATGCTTTTGAACTGTGGTGTTGGAGAAGACTCTTGAGAGTCCCTTGGACTGCAAGGAGATCCAACCAGTCCATTCTGAAGGAGATCAACCCCAGGATTTCTTTGGAAGGAATCATGCTAAAGCTTTGACCACCTCATGCGAAGAGTTGACTCATTGGAAAAGACTCTGATGCTGGGAGGGATTAGAGGCAGGAGGAGAAGGGGATGACAGAGGATGAGACGGCTGGATGGCATCACTGACTAGATGGACAAGAATCTGAGTGAACTCCGGGAGTTGGTGATGACAGGGAGGTCTGGTGTGCTGCGATTCATGGGGTCGCAAAGAGTCGGACATGACTGAGCGATTGAACTGAACTGAACTGAATTTAGCAGTATCAGCGGAGAAGGCAATGGCACCCCACTCCAGTACTCTTGCCTGGAGAATCCCACGGACAGAGGAGCCTGGTGGGCTGCAGTCCATGGGGTGGCTAAGAGTTGGACACGACTGAGGAACTTCACTTTCACTTTTCACTTTCATGCATTGGAGAAGGAAATGGCAACCCACTCCAGTGTTCTTGTCTGCAGAATCCCAGGGATGGGGGAGCCTGGTGGGCTGCTGTCTATGGGGTCGCACAGAGTCAGACACGACTGAAGCGACTTAGCAGCAGCAGCAGGATGCACAAGGACACAGAAAACACCACGTTGGTCACAGTAAGAAGGTGACCATCTGCAAGCCATGGAGAGAGGCCTCAGGAGAAATTAATCCTGTTGGCACCATGATCTTGGACTTCCAGCCTCCAGAACAGTGAGAAAATAAATTTCTGTTGTTTGTCACTCAGTCTTTAGCATTTTGTTATGGTGGTCCAACTAAACTAACATAGGAAGTAATTCCAGTAAACAAATAAAGGAGATGGTAAAATAAGAAAGGGAAGAGGCCAAGAAAAAATATGGTGCCAAGAGAGGTCCCATTGTGGGGAACTGAACTTCCTGCTGGGGAGCCCTATGAGCCTGTGTAGAGGGCTTGTTCTAGAGTCATGGTGCCAGAGAGACCAGCCATCTGGGCTATGCAGGCACCAATTTTCATTTGGCACTCATTGGATAAGGACTGCTGGAGGAGGAGCATTAATTCTCCAGCGATCTGGCCTGATGTGCAGAAGGGTATGGTGGGGCTCTAATCACCAAAGAAAAGACTCAGGTAAAGAGGTGCAGATGCTGGCAACTGGCTCCAGACCCTACAATGAAAGGTCTAGGGGAATAAGGGAGAAACAGTGCTACACTTGCTCTTACAGTCTCAACAGAATCCTGTCTGGCACAGGACTAGGAGGAAAGACCTTATCTATTTCACCTTGGCCATTTTACTGGGGAGATATTTTATTTCCTTCTCCGGCATCAGGTAGGTAGTCCCTTGTTATCCAGAGACATATGAGGAGGACTGTTGAGAGAAGGTTGTTAAAGGAAGGGCCACACTGATAATCCAGGAAAAAATTCCCAGGAAGAATGATACCAAGGTTTCCACCTCCCTGTGCAGATTTCCCTGACCCTGAGGTGCCCAGTTGGGAGGCAGGCCAGGGTTGAGCTCCAGGTGTAGCTCCAGGGCTACAGCCACCACGAGGAAGGTACACATTGTTTTTCCCACAAAAATGCAACCCACTCATCAAGCATGTGTCCAGACAGAGGAGGAGTCTGTTGTGATTTGCACAAAGTCAGTGCAGGATCAGCTGTGTGACTATGCCACCTACATCCCAGAAATGAAAGGACACGTTCTTATGGTAATTTTATCCAGTAGCAATGAGCTCTTTCCAGCAGAAATCAGGAAGTGAAGGCTCCAGAGTACCTGCAGAGCAGTTAAAATATTCTTGCCAGACTGCATGATTCCCTACAAAATTTTACCCAGAGAAATAAAGATGACAATGTCCCACCAAGATACTACCTCAAAAAGGTGAGGCAGGTATAATCCAGGTAGAAACCAATAGCATGGACACCTGAATTTCTCATATAATGACAAGAGGGACTCAGGAGGACATTATGGGGGATTCTAAGGAGACTTCTAGAGTGCCAATGGCTTCAATTGTGTGATATTAAAAATACTATGCAAGTCTGGGGAGACAAACTTCCTGAGATTTTTTTGTTTGTTTTACATGAATTTTGACAAAGGAGAGTAATAATTTGTTGAAGTGGAAAAAGCCCTGAAATAGAAATCTAAAGGCAGAATATTTCTAATTTGGTCTTAAAATATTCATAACTTATGAACCAATGATTTCGCAATTAGGGAAAGAATCTAAAATGCAGCCCTGGATTTACGCACAAAAATGTTTATTGTCACATTATGTGTAATAAAAATCCCGGAAATAGTGAAATAGCTGGTGGTTAAGGTATGGTTAATTAATGCAATTAATGTTTGAAAAGAATTTTTAATAACACAGAAGAGTAATGGTAAGTGAGCAAACCAGAATACAAGTAGAGTATATAAAACTGGGAGGTAGAGAGGAGTGGAAAAAAGACTAAAGGAAAATGTGACAAAACATTAGTTTTTTTTGTTTTGGGTTTTTTTTTTTTTTTTTTGCCTCTAGGTAGGGGGATTATGAGTGATACATTTATTTCTGTTTATTATAATTTTTACATTTTCAATTTTTCTACAATTAAGCCTCTTACACACTCTAAAAAAATAAGCAGAATAAAACTAGTATTATTCTAGCTATGAAATGCCAGTCCTAAGCACTGATAATTCAGCCTTTGCAGAAATGACTGGGTCATGTGTGGGCCTGTGCACTGAGAAATAAAGAAACTTAGTGATAACACATAAGTATATGCGTATGATATCTAGTGATGAATCATCAGAGTCTATTCAGCTCATGGGGGGCATTTTTTCTGAATGCAATGAGCTCTAAGAGAGGTACAAATATTGAGTTTTGACATCTCTAAGTGGGGAGACCCCTGATCAGCTCATGATGAACTGGTCTAAACTTTACTTCACATGGAAGTCCTCTCTGGAAATGACCTTGTGTCTCTCTATGGCTTCTCTGTTTTAGTTCACTATAGTTGTAATGCTGACATCTGAACTGGGTTTTAAGGGATAAATAGGACTTATTCAACAAATTATTGTTGAATGAATGAAATAGGGGTTTAAAGGATACATAGGACTTCCTCTACTCAACAGAGAAGCAAAAGAGAGCAGTCATTTCAGGTAGAAAGCTCCATGTGTAGAGATAGAGGAGTGTATGAAAATATTGGGGGAACAATGAGGGCTTTCATGTGGCTATATAGGATATACAGTTTGGGGAACAGAATGGAGGTGACAAAAGGACACTAAGTAGGTGGTTAGGAAGCAGGTGGGAGAAGATTTCCACTCAGGAGTTTGGGTGTTATTCTCAAGGTGATGGGAATCTTGGCCATCTTTTAGCCAAAGAGTAATATTAGTAGCTGTTTCCAATACTGGTTATTAATACTCCGTCATCATGAATTTTTATAATATTTTCTTACCATGTTTAACCCTGATGTCCTTTTGTGTTCTCAACAAGTGCTCTCTCTTTACTTTAGCCTCATCCTAAGTGATATCTATAATATCATAGACTTGATGTATTAGTTATATTTTCTAGTATATTTAATATAGTGATATATCTATTAAAATAAAAATGATTCACCCTTGCACCACCCTAAATCACTTTTCATCCACACATGCCACACTTGGGAAATATTGTTATTGTTCATTCATTCAACAATAATTTTGAGTATTTACTATATGTCAAGAGAAGAAAGTACAAGAATAAAAGATAATGAAGACAATGCTTATAGCCTCAAGCAATTATAATACAGTTAGATGAATGTATTGATCAAGAAACTATTAATATATTTATAAAGATCCATATAGAAATACTGTACAAAATGGTTTATAGTAATAAACTTACAAATGGAAAGATTTGTTTGAAAGCTCTTATAGTTGTCCAGATCAAAATATGAAGGAAATTTGATCAGAGACTGGCAGAAGAAAATGAAAGAAGAGACCCATGTGAAATGTTTTATGCAGCAGAAGTTGATGGGTCCTAATGTCCAGTTTGTTGTATGCTCTCTGCATACAACAGAGGAAGAGAGGAAGGCATCAAGCTTTCAAGGGTTTAGTTCACAGGTGTTTTGGTTTTTTTTTTTCTGACGCCATACCTCCCTTAAGGGAGACTGTCCAGATCACTCTCCTCCTGCACTGTGGAGGCCTGAAAAGCTAGCAGCTGTATCCCAGACTGCTTCACAGTTACAGTTTCACTTGGGCCTTAGATTCTGACAGTGACGTGCACTCTTGTTAGTCACTCAGTCATTTCTGACAGTTTGTAACCCCATGGACTATAGCCTACCAGGCTCCTCTGTCCAAGGAATTTTCCAGTCAATACTGGAGAGGGTAGCCATTCCTTTCTCCAAGGTATCTTCCTAACCCAGGGGTCAAAACTGGGTCTCCTGCAATGCAAGCAGATTCTTTACAAATTGAGACACCAGGGAAGCCCAAATGCATTCATGGGAGACTAGAATTTGGAAGTGAGTTAACTAGGAGGCAATGGCAAGCCACTCCAGTACTCTTCCCTGGAAAATCCCACGGACAGAGGAGCCTGGTGGGCTGCAGTCCATGGGGTGGCTAAGAGTCGGACACGATTGAGTGACCTCACTCTCACTTTTTACTTTCATGCATTGGAGAAGGAAATGGCAACCCACTCCAGTGTTCTTGCCTGGAGAATCCCAAGGACAGGAGAGCCTGGTGGGCTGCCATCTATGGGGTCACACAGAGTCGGATACAACTGAAGTGACTTAGCAGCAGTAGCAGTAGCTAGGAGGAAGGCATGGCAAGGAAACATCTTTTTTTTTTTTTTTTTTTTTAAGGAGATCTAGAAGCCACAGACAGCCTGGCTTTGGAGACGACACTTCTGGCCAAGGATCATGACTCACAGATCTCTGCTGTGAAGGTGTGCGCCTAGGGCTGGCAGTTCGCTTTTTATCATATTATGCACAGAAATGGGATCTCTCTCAATGGATG
Organism: Ovis canadensis; assembly: GCF_042477335.2. Lineage (NCBI taxonomy): Eukaryota > Metazoa > Chordata > Mammalia > Artiodactyla > Bovidae > Ovis > Ovis canadensis. Next base: position 44,922,388 of record NC_091259.1, read on the forward strand.
ACATTCTAGGATTGCCACCCTAGAATCATCTCTGGAGGTCTAACCTAGCCTAGAACCTCCTTCTTGAGACCTTCTAGTGACTTTGCAAACACCTAATTCCTTGTATTAAATTTCTCTTTTCATAAAATCATTAAAATGTTTTTTCCCTACACCTACTCCCTGACCGATATCACCACTCAACCTTTAGTCAAAGACAGTATTATACAACCTGATAAAAATGTGTGTGTGCTGATGTGTGCATGCATGCATGTGAATTCATATATGTTTGTTTGCATTTGAATCCTTTATATTCAATCAGACTGTGAGGTCTTCGGGACTTGTCTGTCTTACTCTTCTCCTACATTACATATATACAATGCTCCATATGTGGCAACTATCATTAAGTCTATTTTGAAGAAAGTACTACTTGTCTTTTCAATTCTGATTCCAAAAATAAATCAGGATCACACAGGAGAGAATAAAAATTGTACTGTTGACTCAGAGGATAAGAGACCCAGGACCACTGACTGGAAAATGACGCTCATTTCTGTGGGAGTATCTTAGTCATAGAGGAAGAGCAGAGCCTCTGCTGTTAAAGCATCATGGTGACATTAGATTTCACCACAGTGGAGATGGAGGAGGGCATGTGACAGATTTTAGTGTTCTACGGTGTCTGCTACTCATGTCTTGATGGGGAGGAAGAGGGGGCTCTGTGACTTACTTCACTCAGCATAGAGGGACTTTTCTCCTGAGTCTGTAATTACTTAGGGCAGTAGCTCTTGACTCTGATTGCCCATTAGAATTTCCTTCTGCCTGGCCCTTAGAGATTCTGATTTACTTCATTGGTGAGGAGTCTAAAAATCACTGTTGTTTTAAAGGCCAAGTAAGTCTAATGTTGCAGGGTTGGGAAGCACTGACCTTGTGTCCAAATGTTTTCCCATGCATTTAGTCATGGTGCTTTCTTCTAATTTCTTACATCTCTACTGTATTTATTGTTAGGTCTTATTTTTCATTTGTGGCATTTTGCATTTATGCCTTCTCCAGTTTTTCTTGTCAGAAAAGTTTTCAATTTATTATTTTCAGTTTTATTTATCCTATAATTTAGCTGCACCCCACAAGTTTAGACATGTAGATTATTTAGCAACATTTAGTGCTAAATATTTTCTAATTCTCAATATTATGATTTATTTTACAACACATAAGTTGAGTTGTTGTTTTTTAATGTGTTTGTTTAATGTCTATTGTGGGTGCTTTTGGGTTTTCTTTTGTAAATTGATTTATAACCTCATTGAGAGGTCAGAGTACATGATAGATATGATGCTGACTTCTCAGAATTTGCTTTGAGATCTGTTTTGTGGATGAGCAGATGCTCAACCATTTAAAATATTTCATGTTTACCTGAAGGAATTTATTTATTTATTTATTTACTTATTTTTACTATAGCAGTTTCTTAAAGTGTGGCCCCTGGACCAGTAGCATCAGCAATAGCTGGAGGTTATCAAAATGCAAATTCTATTAAGCTAGACATTGAAGAAATTTACAAAGATATGAAACAATTCCACTATTTTGTTTTGGAAAATAGAGTTTTTAAGAATAAAAATGTGGCAATGGCAACCCACTCCAGTACTCTTGCCTGGAAAATCCCATGGACGGAGGAGCCTGATAGGCTGTAGTCCATGGGGTCACTAAGAGTCGGACATGACTGAGCAACTTCGCTTTCACTTTTCACTTTCATGCACTGGAGAAGGAAATGGCAACCCACTCCAGTGTTCTTGCCTGGAGAATCTCAGGGACGGGGGAGCCTGGTGGGCTGCTGTCTATGGGGTCGCACAGAGTCGGACAAGACTGAAGTGACTTAGGAACAGTAACAGCAGCATGTTAATGTACAATGGATTTATTGCTATTTTAAATGAATGTACACATATTTAAATAACTTTTGATTATATTTCTAAATGACTAGGTACCAATTTTTCTAACTCAACAAAAAACTCTTTAGGGTTCCCCAAAATTTTAAGAGTCTAAATTATTCTTGAGATTTAAAAAAAGTTTTGAAAATTGCTGACTTATATAGAAAATTTAAAACCTCTACAAGAAGTGCTGAAATAAATAAGTAAATCAATAGCTAAGTTACAGATAAAATAACAATATACAGAAATAAATTGCATTTTTACATGCTAGCAATAGAAATGAAAATATAGATTTAAAATTATATTTACAATAGCAAAAAAAATAGAATATTTCAGAACATATTAATAGAAGTTGGGTAAGACTTTGTCACTATTACTACAAAGATTACTGAAAAAAAATTTTAAATACCTAAATACATGGAGAGATATACCATGTTCATGGACTGATACACTCAATATATATTTTTTTTAATTTTTACTTTATTTTACTTTAAAATACTGTATTGGTTTTGCCATACATTGACATGAATCCACCACGGGTGTACATGCATTCCCAAACATGAACCCTCCTCCCACCTCCCTCCCCATAACATCTCTCAGGGTCATCACCGTGCACCAGCCCCAAGCATGTTGTATCCTGCGTCAGACATAGAATGGCAATTCGATTCTTACATGATAGTATACATGTTACAATGCCATTCTTCCAAATCATCCCACCCTCTCCCTCTCCTTCTGAGTCCAAAAGTCCGTTATACACATCTGTGTCTTTTTTCCTGTCTTGCATACAGGGTCATCATTGCCATCTTTCTAAATTCCATATATATGTGTCAGTATACTGTATTGGTGTTTTTCTTTCTGGCTTACTTCACTCTGTATAATTGGCTCCAGTTTCATCCATCTCATCAGAACTGATTCAAATGTATTCTTTTTAACAGCTGAGTAACACTCCATTGTGTATATGTACCACAGCTTTCTTATCCATTCATCTGCTGATGGACATCTAGGTTGTTTCCATGTCCTGGTTATTATAAACAGTGCTGCGATGAACATTGGGGTACATGTGTCTCTTTCAATTCTGGTTTCCTTGGTGTGTATGCCCAGCAGTGGGATTGCTGGGTCATAAGGTAGTTCTATTTGCAATTTTTTAAGGAATCTCCACACTGTTCTCCAAAGTGGCTGTACTAGTTTGCATTCCCACCAACAGTGTAGGAGGGTTCCCTTTTCTCCACACCCTCTCTAGCATTTATTGCTTGCAGATTTTTGGATCGCAGCCATTCTGACTGGTGTGAAGTGGTACCTCATTGTGGTTTTGATTTGCATTTCTCTAATAATGAGTGATGTTGAGCATCTTGTCATGTGTTTGTTAGCCATCTGTATGTCTTCTTTGGAGAAATGTCTATTTAGTTCTTTGGCCCATTTTTTGATTGGGTCATTTATTTTTCTGGAATTGAGCTGCAGGAGTTGCTTGTATATTTTTGAGATTAGTTGTTTGTCAGTTGCTTCATTTGCTATTATTTTCTCTCATTCAGAAGGCTGTCTTTTCACCTTGCTTATATTTTCCTTTGTTGTGCAGAAGCTTTTAAGTTTAATTAGATCCCATTTGTTTATTTTTGCTTTTATTTCCAGTATTCTGGGAGGTGGATCATAGAGGATCTTGCTGTGATGTATGTCAGAGAGTGTTTTGCCTATATTCTCCTCTAGGAGTTTTATAGTTTCTGGTCTTACATTTAGATCTTTAATCCATTTTGAGTTTATTTTTGTATGCGGTGTTAGAAAGTGATCTAGTTTCATTCTTTTACAAGTGGCTGACCAGTTTTCCCAGCACCACTTGTTAAACAGATTGTCTTTACTCCATTGTATATTCTTGCCTCCTTTGTCAAAGATAAGGTGTCCATATGTGTGTGGATTTATCTCTGGGCTTTCTATTTTGTCCCATTGATCTGTATTTCTGTCTTTGTGCCAGTACCATACTGTTGATGACTGTGGCTTTGTAGTAGAGCCTGAAGTCCGGCAAGTTGATTCCTCCAGTTCCATTCTTCTTTCTCAAGATTGCTTTGGCTATTCGAGGTTTTTTGTATTTCCATACAAATCTTGAAATTATTTGTTCTAGTTCTGTGAAAAATATGGCTGGTAGCTTGATAGGGATTGCATTGAATTTGTAAATTGCTTTGGGTAGTATACTCATTTTCACTATATTGATTCTTCTGATCCATGAACATGGTATATTTCTCCATCTATTAGTGTCCTCTTTGATTTCTTTTATCAGTGTTTTATAGTTTTCTATATATAGGTCTTTAGTTTCTTTAGGTAGATATATTCCTAAGTATTTTATTCTTTGCGTTGCAATGGTAAATGGAATTGTTTCCTTAATTTCTTTTTCTACTTTCTCATTATTAGTGTATAGGAATGCAAGGGATTTCTGTGTGTTGATTTTATATCCTGCAACTTTACTATATTCATTGATTAGCTCTAGTAATTTTCTAGTGGAGTCTTTAGGGTTTTCTATGTAGAGGATCATGTCATCTGCAAACAGTGAAAGTTTTACTTCTTCTTTTCCAATTTGGATTCCGTTTATTTCTTTTTCTGCTCTGATTGCTGTGGCCAAAACTTCCAGAACTATGTTGAATAGTAGCGGTGAAAGTGGACACCCTTGTCTTGTTCCTGACTTTAGGGTAAATGCTTTCAATTTTTCACCATTGAGGATAATGTTTGCTGTGGGTTTGTCATATATAGCTTTTATTATGTTGAGGGATGTTCCTTCTATTCCTGCTTTCTGGAGAGTTTTTACCATAAATGGATGTTGGATTTTGTCAAAGGCCTTCTCTGCATCTACTGAGATAATCATATGGTTTTTATTTTTCAATTTGTTAATGTGGTGAATAACATTAATTGATTTGCGGATATTGAAGAATCCCTTGCATCCCTGGGATAAAGCCCACTTGGTCATGGTGTATGATCTTTTTAATGTGTTGTTTGATTCTGATTGCTAGAATTTTGTTGAGGATTTTTGCATCTATGTTCATCAGTGATATTGGCCAGTAGTTTTCTTTTTTTGTAGTATCTTTGTCAGGTTTTGGTATTAGGGTGATGGTGGCCTCATAGAATGAGTTTGGAAATTTACCTTCCTCTGCAATTTTCTGGAAGAGTTTGAGTAGGATAGATGTTAGCTCTTCTCTAAATTTTTGGTAGAATTCAGCTGTGAAGCCGTCTGGACCTGGGCTTTTGTTTGCTGGAAGATTTCTGATTACAGTTTCAATTTCCGTGCTGGTGATGGGTCTGTTAAGATTTTCTATTTCTTCCTGGTTCAGTTTTGGAAAATTGTACTTTTCTAAGAATTTGTCCATTTCTTCCACGTTGTCCATTTTATTGGCATACAACTGCTGATAGTAGTCTCTTATGATCCTTTGTATTTCTGTGTTGTCTGTTGTGATCTCTCCATTTTCATTTCTAATTTCATTGATTTGATTTTTCTCTCTTTGCTTCTTGATGAGTCTGGCTAATGGTTTGTCAATTTTATTTATCCTTTCAAAGAACCACTTTTGGCTTTGTTGATTTTTGCTATGGTCTCTTTTGTTTCTTTTGCATTTATTTCTGCCCTAATTTTTAAGATTCGTTTCCTTCTACTTACTCTGGGGTTCTCCAATTCTTCCTTTTCTAGTTGCTTTAGGTGTAGAGTTAGGTTATTTGACTTTTTTCTTGTTTCTTGAGGTATGCCTGTATTGCTATGAACTTTCCTCTTAGCACTGCTTTTATAGTGTCCCACAGGTTTTGGGTTGTTGTGTTTTCATTTTCATTAGTTTCTATGCATATTTTGATTTCTTTTTTGATTTCTTCTGTGATTTGTTGGTTATTCAGAAGTGTGTTGTTCAACCTCCATATGTTGGAATTTTTAATAGTTTTTCTCCTGTAATTGAGATCTAATTTTAATGCATTACGGTCAGAAAAGATACTTGGAATGATTTCGATTTTTTTGAATTTATCAAGTTTAGATTTATGGCCCAGGATGTGATCTATCCTGGACAATGTTCCATGAGCACTTGAGAAAAAGGTGAAATTCATTGTTTTGGGGTGAAATGTCCTATAGATATCAATTAGGTCTAACTGGTCTAATGTATCATTTAAAGTTTGCATTTCTTTTGTTGATTTTCTGTTTAGTTGATCTGTCCATAGGTGTGAGTGGGGTATTAAAGTCTCCCACTATTATTGTGTTATTGTTGATTTCCCCTTTCATACTTGTTAGCATTTGTCTTACATATTGCGGTGCTCCTATATTGGGTGCATATATATTTATAATTGTTATATCTTCTTCTTGGATTGATCCTTTGATCATTATGTAGTGGCCTTCTTTGTCTCTTTTCACAGCCTTTGTTTTAAAGTCTATTTTATCGGATATGAGTATTGCCACTCCTGCTTTCTTTTGGTCTCTATTTGCGTGGTATATCTTTGTCCAGCCCTTCACTTTCAGTCTGTATGTGTCCCTTGTTTTGAGGTGGGTCTCTTGTAAGCAGCATAGAGAGGGGTCTTGTTTTTGTATCCATTCGGCCAGTCTTTGTCTTTTGGTTGGGGCATTCAACCCATTTACGTTTAAGGTAATTATTGATAAGTATGATCCTGTTACCATTTACTTTATTGTTTTGGGTTCAGGTTTATACACCCTTTTTGTGTTTCCTGTCTAGAGAATATTCTTTAGAATTTGTTGGAGAGCTGGTTTGGTGGTGCTGAATTCTCTCAGCTTTTACTTGTCTGTAAAGCTTTTGATTTCTCCTTCATATTTGAATGAGATCCTTGCTGGGTACAGTCATCTGGGCTGTAGGTTATTGTCTTTCATCACTTTAAGTATGTCTTGCCATTCCCTCCTGGCCTGAAGAGTTTCTATTGAAAGATCAGCTGTTATCCTTATGGGAATCCCCTTGTGTGTTATTTGTTGTTTTTCCCTTGCTGCTTTTAATATTTGTTCTTTGTGTTTGATCTTTGTTAATTTGATTAATATGTGTCTTGGGGTGTTTCGCCTTGGGCTTATCCTATTTGGAACTCTCCGTGTTTCTTGGACTTGGGTGATTATTTCCTTCCCCATTTTAGGGAAGTTTTCAACTATTATCTCCTCAAGGATTTTCTCATGGTCTTTCTTTTTGTCTTCTTCTTCTGGGACTCCTATAATTTGAATGTTGGAGTGTTTCATATCGTCCTGGAGGTCTCTGAGATTGTCCTCATTTCTTTTAATTCGTTTTTCTTGTTTCCTCTCTGATTCATTTATTTCTACCATTCTATCTTCTATTTCACTAATCCTATCTTCTGCCTCCGTTATTCTGCTTTTTGTTGCCTCCAGAGTGTTTCTGATCTCATTTATTGCATTATTCATTATATACTGACTTTTTTTATTTCTTCTAGGTCCTTGTTAAACCTTTCTTGCATCTTCTCAATCCTTGTCTCTAGGCTTTTTATCTGTGATTCCATTTTGATTTTGAGATTTTGGATCATTTTCACTATCAATATTCAGAATTCTTTCTCAGGTAGATTCCCTACCTCTTCCTCTTTTGTTTGGTTTGGTGGGCAACTCTCCTGTTCCTTTACCTGCTGAGTATTCCTCTGTCTCTTCATCTTGATTATATTGCTGCATTTGGGGTGGCCTTTTAATATTCTGGTAATTTGTGGAGTTCTCTTCATTATGGAGCTTCCTCACTGTGGGTGGGGTTGTATCAGTGGCTTGTCAAGGTTTCCTGGTTAGGGAGGCTTGTGTTGAAGTTCTGGTGGGTGGAGCTGGGTTTCTTCTCTCTGGAGTGCAGTGGAGTGACCAGTAATGGGTTATGAGATGTCAAAGGTTTTGGAGTAACTTTGAGCTGCCTGTATATTGAAGCTCAGGGGAGTGTTCCTGTGTTGCTGGAGAATTTGCGTGGTATGTCTTGTTCTGGAACTTGTTGGTCCTTGGGTGGAGCTTGGTTTCAGTGTAGGTATGGAGGCATTTGATGAGCTCCTATTGCTTAATGTTCCCTGAATTCAGGAGTTCTATGATGTTTTCAGGCTTTGGACTTAAGCCTCCTGCTTCTGGTTTTCAGTTTTATTTTTACAGTAGCCTCTAGACTTCTCCATCTATACAGCACCGATGATAAAACATCTAGGTTAAAGATGAAAAGTTTCTCCACATTGAGGGACACTCAGAGAGGTTCACTGAGTTACAAGGAGCAGAGAAGAGGGAGGGGGTAGTTAGAGGTGACTGGAATGAGATGTGGTGAGATCAAAAGAGGAGAGAGCAAGCTAGCCAGTAGTCACTTCCTTATATGCGTTCCATAGTCTGGACCGCTCAGAGGTATTTATGGAGTTATACAGGGAAGAGGAGAGGGAGGAAGTAGACAGAGGTGGCCAGGAGGATAAGAGAGAGGAATGAGAAGGAGAGAGACAAATCCTGCCAGTAACCAGTTCCTTAGGTATTCTCCACCATCTGGATCACACAGAGATTCACAGAGTTGGATACAGAAGAGATGGGGGAGAAAAGAGACAGAGGCCACCTGGTGGAGAAAAAGGAGAGTCCAAAGGAGGAGAGAGTGGTCAAGCCAGTAATCTTGCTCTCAGGTAAAATTGGGTAGTGAAGTTTGGTTTTTAAATGTACAAAATTGACAACAAAAACCAAAGAGCAAAGATTAAAAAACTAGAGTAGAGGTTGGATTTTCAAAAATACAATATTAAAGAAAAGAAGCAGAAGGAAAAAGGAAAAAGAAAAAAAAAGAAAAGAAAAGAAAAAAAAGCCACAAGAATTATTAAAAAAAAAATACCAATAACCACCCAAAGACTATATATGGAGTTTGCCTTTAAAAAAAAAAAAAGAGTCGTTTTTTTTTTGAATAGTAATAATAGGTTATAGAAATAAAAATTAGAGGAGAAATAGAAGACTTAACTATTAAAAAAAAGTTAGAAAAAAAAAAGGAATGATTTTAAAAATAGCAAAAATATATCTGGCCCTTCTCGGATGTTGTGGGCAGTGTGGGGGTCACTTCCAAGGCGGTTCTCTCTGTTTAACTTCTCTTTATGCTGGTTTTTTAGGCTCACTAGTTCAGTCGCGCTGTGGGGAGGGGGGATGCTGCAAACAAATAGCGCTGTCATGTGCACACAGTGTCTCAGCCCCACTGGACCTGTCCCTTCTCGCAGTGCACAAACCGCTCCGGCTCTATGATGCTCAGCCGGGAACCGTCTGAGGCCGGCCCTAGGCTGCGTGCACTTCCCCGGTCTAAGCCGTTCAGGTTCGGTGCTCAGGTAGCCCTCAGAGGCTCAGATTTGGTTGGGACTGCGTTTTATGCCCTTCCCGGGTCCGAGTAGCTCAGGAGTTTGGCGAATGCGATCGCTGGGACTTGTCGCCTTTTCTGCCTCTGTTGCTCAGTTTTCTGGGTGGACCGCTGGCGCCCCTTGTGAGGCAGATGGTGACTGTCCAGCACCCCCAGAAGTCTTAGCAAAGAAGCCTGCTTGAGTTTGGTAAGTAAAGTCTCTCTGGGTCTGCAATTGCCCCTTTCCAGCTCTTAAACAGCTCTGGCTGCCTGTCCCCAGCGGGGAATGGTCTGCAGCCGGCTTTTTCCGTTCCATCCTTTGTTCTGTGCTCTGTCCTGGCGGTGTCTTATGTTCTAGCTTTTCGTGCAGTAGCTATCCCACAGTCTGGTTTGCTAGCCCAAGTTAGATCATTCTGGTTGCGCGTGGGGCGTTCCTGCCCGATTCTTACAAAGCTCCGCAGCCCGCGCCTCCCGCGCGTCCCTGCCCTGCCCCCACTTCCTAGTGGTGGATGCAGGCGTCTGTATTGCTTTTCCGCTGGGGGAGTTACTGCTGGGCTTGTAATCTCTTGGTTTTAATTATTTATTTATTTTTCCCTTTCTGTTATGTTGCCCTCTGTGTTTCCAAGGCTCACCACAGACTCGGCAGGGAGAGTGTTTCCTGGTGTTTGGAAACCTCTCTTCTTAAAATTCCCTTCCCAGGATGGGCTTCCCTTGCCAGGACGGAGCTCCCTCCCCACCTCCTTTGTCTCCTTTTTCATCTTTTATATTTTTTCCTACCTGTTTTTGAAGACAATGATCTGCTTTTCTGGTTCCCTGATGTCCTCTGCCAGCCTACAGAAGTTGTTTTGTGGAGTTTGCTCAGCGTTGAAATGTTCTTTTGAGGAATTTGTGAGGGAGAAGGTGGTCTTCCCGTCCTATTCCTCCTCCATCTTAGGACCGCCCCCCTCAATATTGTTAAGATGTCAGTTCTTTCAAATTCATGTATAGCTAGAATGACCTCTCATTCAAAATTCCGGTGGCATTTTATTATGTATGTAAAAACTGACAAACATTCTAAGATGTATTTGGAAATATAAGAGACCTAGAATAGTCACTAAGAAGAAAATCAAAATTGGAAGCATTACTTTACCTGATTTCGTCACTGTTAAAAAGCAAAACAGTATGATAGTGTTGGAAGTTTAGAGAGTTAGATCAATGGGACAAAGTAGAGAGTTCAGAAATAAATGCACACATATGTATAATCAACTGATTTTTAAGAAAGGAGATTCAATGGAAAATAAAATTTTTTCCCTCAAATTGTGCTAGAACAACTGGATATCCACAGACAGGAAAATAGTAGACTTGGACCCATACCTCACATCATACTCAATATTAATTCAAAGTGAATCACAGATCTTAAAAGCATAAAAACTAAAATTATAAAACTTCTAAAAAAATTTGGGAGAAATCTTAGCAATCATGGATGTAGGCAGATAGACACAAAAATAATAGATTATAAAGAAAAAATAAATTGGACTTTATTAAGATTATAAACTTCTACTTTTCAAAAGACATGATTAAAAATAACTCAAGCTGCCACTGCTGCTAAGTCGCTTCAGTCGTGTCCGATTCTGTGCGACCCCATAGATGGCAGCTCACCAGGCTCCCCTGTCCCTGGGATTCTCCAGGCAAAAACACTGCAGTGGGTTGCCATTTCCTTCTCCAGTGCATGAAAGTGAAAGTCAAGTTGCTCAGTCGTGTCCGACTCTTCACGACCCCATGGTCTGCAGCCTACCAGGCTCCTCTGTCCATGGATATTCTAGGCAAGCGTATTGGAGTGGGTTGCCATTGCCTTCTCCGTCATACACACTATAACGGCTAGTTAATAACGATGTGGAAAAACTAGAGTTCTCCAATTGCTGGTGGCAGAGTAAAATTTCCAATCATTTTAGAAAATAATTTGGCAATTTCTTTTAGTTAAGCTCACCTATTCTATGAGCCAGCAATTCCTCTCCTAGACATTACTCAGTTCAGTTCAGTAGCTCAGTTGTGTCCAACTCTTTGCAACCCCATGGATTGCAGCAGGCCAGGCTTCCCTGTCTATCACCAACTCCCAGAGTTTGCTCAAATTCATGTCCATTGAGTTGGTGATGTCATCCAACCGTCTCATCCTCTGTCGTCCCCTTCTCTTCTTGCCTTCAATCTTTCCCAGTACTAAGGTCTTTTCCAACAGGTCAGTTCTTCGCATCAGGTGGCCAAAGTATTGGAGTTTCAGCTTCAGTTCTTCCAATCAATATTCAGCACTGATTTTCTTTAGGATTGTCTGGTTTGAACTCCTTGCAGTCCAAGGGTCTCTCAAGAGTCTTCTCCAACACCACAGTTCAAAAGCATTAATTCTTCAGCACTCAGCTTTCTTTACAGTCCAACTTTCATATCCATACATGACTACTGGAAAAACCATAGTTTTGACTAGATGGACCTTTGTTGTCTAGCCAAATTGCTAGACATTACTAGTAGTTTAGTCAAATGACTAGACATTACCTAATGACTAGACATTACTCAAGAGAAAGAGAAATACAGATATATACTCACATACACACAAAAAAAGACGTGTACAAATATTCATGGAAACTTTATAGTAACTAAAATTGGGAATAATACAAATGTTCATCAACAGATGAATAAATAATTTTTTGGCAAATTCTAGTATGGAATTCTAGTGAGCAATAAAAATTAAACAATTGGTGATACATGCATATGTTTAGGCTATGATGAGCCTAAGGCACACAATTTAAGAAAGCACTCACTTGCAGGATTCTGAGCAAATGTCTCCTTAAATTTGCATCCTAGTTGCCTCATTCAGTTGCTTATTTGATACAGAAGTGAGAAAAATTTCTTTAGAAAGACAGCAAATGTGCCAAGTTATAAAGAAAAAAATACAAATTTGACTACATTAAAAATTTTTAATGTCCAAATAAGATAACCTATAAACAAAGGAAAAAGATAGCCAAAAAATGGGGAGAGTTACCTTCAATGACTAATAACCATCTAACATTCAAGATCCAGGATATATATAGAATTCTTACAAAGCAAGAATAAAAGGATAAAAAATGAAGCAAAGGATATAAGGATAATATAATTATCATCAATAAGCATAAGAAAACATATCAAGTTCTGTGAATTTAAAACAAAAGTGAGAATTTTAAAAGTTTGTCAAATGGAAAACTTAAAATATTCTGATAATACCAAGTGTTTCAACAAGGGCTTGTTGAAAAGAGTCACTAGTCACTGCTTGTGACTAATGACTATTTGCTAGTCACTGCTAATAAGGAATGTAAGTTAATATAGCTAGCTACTCTGGAGAAATTTTGACTATTTCTATTGAAACTAAAAACGTACATACTTTTTGACCCAGCAACTCTATCATTAGTTATTTATCTAGAAAAATAATCAGACATATAAGCACTGAGACCATTACATGAATGTTCATAATATCATTATTTGGGAATTGGAAAAATCAGAAACCATCTATGTGTGCATCAATTAAAAAAAAAAGGAATGAAGAAAAACTGGGAGTACATAACTTTCATGCAGCAATTAAAGTAAACATGTAGGTCAATATGAATCAACATGGAAAGGTCTTAAAAAACACTTTGGATTGAGAAAATCCAGTTGCAAACTGCTATAAACATTGTGATTATATTTACAACCTTTAAAAATACACACAAAATAATATTATAGAGTTCTATGGATACCACAAAATGCATAAGTATGTTAAATTTTAAAAGGCTGGGAATAAAACATAAAAAAGCATAATAATGAGCCCATATAGGAGAGGGAGTGAAGATCAGATTGAAGATGGAAATCAAACGGGTGCAGAAGTAAAGAGTACATGAAAATGTTAACACATTCAACTTTTGATAGAGGGAATATGAGGGATTTTTAAATTTTTGTATTTTATAGTATTTTGACATTAAAAATTTTGTTCACATCTAAAATGGTAAGAGGTCTGAGTTCAGAACACATCTCTGCCATTAACTTAAACAAGTAACTTCCTCCCTCTTCATCTTTTGTTACTGGTTCACTCAAATACATTCTGAATGATGGAATGACCTTTAATCTCTACCCTAAACCTGATGTTTCTCCAACTCTTTGTGCCTGGGAGAAATTCTTCATTTTTCCTTAGCTAACAAGGAAAGCCTTCTGATTAACCCAGGGATTAAGGTCATTTTTCAGTGACAAAGGTAGGTTCTTTTCCCCCACCAGACTCACAATTTTAAGACTATACCCTTGTTGTCTGGTATCTGACCTAACTCCCTTCAATTTTCCTTCAGAACAAATCTTTCTGCCAGCATTCACCATCCCAGAGAAGGGTTGCAAACAGAAATAGAAAAGTCCAAAGTGAATTAAAATACCAGGTTGTTGACAGGGGAGAAAAAAATAGCCCCCACTAATAACCTGATTTGACATCTGATTTATGTGGCCCTAAAAGGACAGTCATAAAAAATGTGTAAGTGAAGGAATAACATCCAGTGATTTACAAAGGCCCTGGGAGTGTGGGCGACAGGATGCAGTGAAAGGGAGAGTAATAAATCTGGCCAGGGAGGCCATGCTGATCTTTTTCCCCTCCAAGGCCCAAGCACCAGGGATTCTCTGCTTGTAGGACATTGCGTTCAGTCTTACACTCAGCAAACATTTCCTGAGTCTCCCAGCCATGAGCAGCATTGGGGAAGCCAAGATGTATTTGTGTGTATAGCTGGTAGAACAGGTTCATAGAGAGGACATACAAAGTGTGATCTAAAGTGTTGATGAATTCACTGTATGATTAAGCCAAACAGCTAAACCAGAGATGCTTCCGTGTATAAGTAGAAGAAACTGAAGACATTTAAGAAGAGAAATTTCAGGGAGAAATTTTTTTTTCAAATATTTAAAAGCTTCACTGAGAAGAGGAAGAAAGTCTCCAGAGGATACTGAGACTGATGAATTAAAGAAATGCAAATTCTGCCCACCAAAGTTTATTGAGAATTTTCTATGTGCCAAGCACTGTTCCAGTAGATCACCATCCAGCAAGGATACAAAAGGCTAACCAGGTCCTGCGGCCACTGGAAGTTACATTTTAGTGGGTGAAAGAACTATACTATGCCAAATAAACAAACAAACATATCACTTCAGATACTGGTAAATCTTATAATTGCATGAGGCAAGGTGATAGAGTGTGGGCAAGGGCAGGAGGGAGAGGGAAAATTTATTTAGGGAAGGTGATCAGGAGTGTCTCTGAGAAAGGGACATTTGATCTGGCATCTGAATAACAAGAAAGCTCTAATCCTGTGTTGATCTGGGGAAGAGAGATCCAGAGAAAAAGAACAGCAAGTTCAAAGATACTGAGACAGGAACAAGCCAAGAATGTCTGTTTTCAAAGGAACAGAAAAGCCTAATGGGACATAATGAGTTAAGAGAGTGGAGAGATGAGACTGGGAACATAGGCGGGGAATGTGGGCCTTGTAGACCTTGATAAGGAGTTTGAGTTTCACACTAGAGACAATGGGATCAACATAGGGTGAGCACACACTGTGCCATAACAAGACTTGTTATAAAGCTACAATAGTAAAGATAGTATGGTATTAGTCCAAAGATAGACAAAGAAACTAATGGAACAGAACAGAAAATCTAGAGACAGACCTGCACATACGGCCACTTGATTTGAAAGAACAGTGGCACTATAGTGAATATAGGAAGGATGGAGTTCCAGAAAGCATAGAACAACATGTGGAAAGTAAAACAATAAAGCTTCAAGAAGAAAATATAGGAGAATGTCTTCATGACCTCAGGGAGGCAAAGAAAATTCTTCCAGTAGGATATATAAAACATAAACCATGAAGAAGAAGTTTGGTACATTGGAATACTTTTAAATTAAGAATTTATCAAAGAAGATTGGTTCAAGATATTGGAGAAAAAGATACCATTAGAATGGGGGAAATGAAAGCCACAGAGTAGAAGATATTTATAATACATATCTGGCAAAAGATTCGTATCTAGAAATGTAAATTTGTACAAAACAATAAGAAAATGAAAGATAATCTAATAGACAAAAAGGCTTTAAGAGGCACTTCACAGAACAGGGTGGCCAAATGTCTAAAAGAAGTGCTCAACATCATTTCTTGCTTTAGAGGCACAAACTGAGACCATAATGACATATCACTATACATACACACCCACCAAGATGACTAAAATTAGAGAAACTTATCACACACACACACACACACATACATAAGAGAAAGAGGGAGTTTTTAAAAGATTTTTTAAAATCCCTTTTGATTCCGCTTTCTTCTTCCAGTATTGCAGGTATTGGGAAGAGCACACCAGGCAGAGATGCACAGGCAGCAAGATAAAGAGAAGCAGGTGATGGGGTTGGAAGAAGCAGAGCAGACAAGACCTTGCAAATCAGATTTGTAAATGTTTACCTGAGAAAAATCTTTGAAACGTTTTGAGCAAAGGGTAGAAGTGATACAATATTTAAAGCTTGACTTTAAAATTCTCCTTTCAGTTCAGTTCAGTTCAGTCGCTCAGTTGTGTCCGACTCTTTGCAACTCCATGAATCGCAGCACGCCAGGCCTCCCTTTCCATCACCAACTCCCGGAGTTCACCCAGACTCACGTCCATCGAGTCAGTGATGCCATCCAGCCATCTCATCCTCTGTCGGCCCCTTCTCCTCCTGCCCCCAATCTCTCCCAGCATCAGAATCTTTTCCAATGAGTCAACTCTTCGCATCAGGTGGCCAAAGTACTGCAGTTTCAGCTTTAGCATCATTCCTTCCAAAGAAATCCTAGGGCTGATCTCCTTGCAGGCCAAGGAACTCTCAAGAGTCTTCTCCAACACCACAGTTCAAAAGCATCAATTCTTTGGCACTCAGCTTTCTTCACAGTTCAACTCTCACATCCATACATGACTACTGGAAAAACCATAGCCTTGACTAGACGGACCTTAGTTGGCAAGGTAATTTTCTGCTTTTCAAGATGCTATCTAGGTTGGTCATAACTTTTCTTCCAAGGAGTAAGTGTCTTTTAATTTCATGGCTGCAATCACCATCTGCAGTGATTTTGGAGCCCAAAAAAATAAAGTCTGACACTGTTTCTACTGTTTCCCCATCTATTTCCCATGAAGTGATGGGTCCAGAAGCCATGATCTTTGTTTTCTGAATGTTGAGCTTTAAGTCAATATTTTCACTCTCCTCTTTCACTTTCATCAAGAGGCTTTTTAGTTCCTCTTCACTTTCTGCCATAAGGGTGGTGTCATCTGCATATCTGAGGTTATTGATATTTCTCCCAGCAATCTTGATTCCAGCTTGTGCTTCTTCCAGTCCAGCGTTTCTCATGATGTACTCTGCATAGAAGTTAAATAAGCAGGGTGACAATATACAGCCTTGACGTGCTCCTTTTCCTATTTGAAACCAGTCTGTTGTTCCATGTCCAGTTCTAACTGTTGCTTCCTGAACTGAATATAGGTTTCTCAAGAGGCAGGTCAGGTGGTCTGGTATTCCCATCTCTTTCAGAATTTTCCACATTTTATTGTGATCCACACAGTCAAAGGCTTTGGCATAGTCAAGAAAGCAGAAATAGATGCTTTTCTGGAGCTCTCTTGCTTTTTCCATGATCCAGCGGATGTTGGCAATTTGATCTCTGCTTCCTCTGCCTTTTCTAAAACCAGCTTGAACATCAGGAAGTTCATGGTTCATGTATTGCTGAAGCCTGGCTTGGAGAATTTTAGGCATCACTTTACTAGCATGTGAGATAAGTGCAATTGTGCCATAGTTTGAACATTCTTTGGCATTGCCTTTCTTTGGGATTGGAATGAAAACTGACCTTTTCCAGTCCTGTGGCCACTGCTGAGTTTTCCAAATTTGCTGGCATATTGAGTGCAGCTCTTTCACAGCATCATCTTTCAGGATTTGAAATAGCTCCACTGAAATTCCATCACCTCCACTAGCTTTGTTCATAGGGATGCTTTCTAAGGCCCACTTGACTTCACATTCCAGGATGTCTGGTTCTAGGTGAGTAATCACACCATCGTGATTTTCTTGGTCATGAAGATCCTTTTTGTACAGTTCTTCTGTGTATTCTTGCCACCTCTTCTTAATATTTTCTGCTTCTGTTAGGTCCATACCATTTCTGTCCTTTATCGAGCCCATCTTTGCATGAAATGTTCCCTGGTATCTCTAATTTTCTTGAAGAGATCTCTAGTCTTTCCCATTCTGTTCTTTTCCTCTATTTCTTTGCATTGATCACTGAGGAAGGCTTTCTTATCTCTTCTTGCTATTCTTTGGAACTCTGCATTCAGATGCTTATATCTTTCCTTTTCTCCTTTGCTTTTCACTTCTCTTACCCCTTCCTATTTCTCTCATTCTCCTTTGTGCCTCATTTATTCAACCTCTAATTTTTTTCACTCATAACAAATATGATTGGGCAGTTATCATGCATCATGCCTCCCAGCCCACAGGGAGCCCAGAGCCCAATGGGAGATGGCACAGGCTCACCACACCTTAATCACTGGAATTCCACAGAGCTCAAGCATGGACTGGCATCTCTTCACACTCTGCCTGTGATCCCATAATCATGCCATGACTTCCACCCATGCTGACTGTAGGGTGATCAACCAGCAGTTTGTTCATGGCTGAGGAGTTTCCAAGGCCCTGGGACTCAGTGCTTAAATTAGGAAAAGCCCTAAGCAAACTGGGAAGAGTTGGTCACCTAAGGCTTAGAGCCTCTGTACACGGATAACTTTACAAACCCATGTATCCCCTTGGCTACTAGACATCCCCTTTGATGTTTTTAAGGTTATCTTACATTCAGCCTGCCCAGTTTCAAACTCCTGATCTCTCCTAAACCCTTCCTCCTCCAACTTCCTCATATCAGTTAACGGCACTCCCAGCTACCCTATGTTATAAGTCAGAAACCTGGAAGCTGTGCTCAGCACTGTCTCCTTCCTCACTGCCACATTCTTCAAATCATTCATATGGTGGATATTTCTGACCATGTAACAATAAATAAAACACTATGTCTGCTCTTCAGGAGTTCACATTCCAGTTGAGAAAAGCAGACAATATATAAAGCTATCCAAGTGTCAGGACTCTGAAGAAAGATGAAGCAGGATCAGAGGACAGAGGCTGGTAGTGCAGCAGTTCTCATAGGATGGTCAGGGAGGATTTCTCTTAGGCTGACACATTTGAGTAGACTGGAATAATATATTCCAGTCATGAAATAAATGAAGCAGGTCATGCAAAAACTTGGGGGAAGAGTGTTCCTCACAAGAACAGCAAGTGCAAAGGTCCTGGGTACAGTGAGAGAATGACAAGGAGGAGAGTGTAGCTGAACTAGAATAAGCAAATCAGACAGTGGCAAGAGATATCAAAAATAACAAGACCAGATCACATTTGGCTTTGTGCACCACTGTTAGAACATCTGAGTAAAATAGGAAATTGTTAGAGAGTTTTGAAATGAATGATTTTGATTTACATTTTAACAAGGCCATTGTGTGAAGCAGAGCAAAAGTAAATACAGAAAGAATAGCTACAAAGCTACAGCGATTATATAATGATGCAATAATAATACCTTGCAGGAGATGGCGGGGACTTGGACTGGGGTGAAAGTGGACGGGATGGTAAGAAGTGATTGGACTGGATATATTTCAAAGGTATAGCAAACAGATTGCTAATGGATTTGATATTGGGTATGTGAGAAGAATGAAAGCTATCTCCTAGACTGTCTTAAATGCATCTAACTCTTACAGTTTCAACTGCCACCACTCTGATCCAAGCCACTATCATCTCTCACTAGAACCTTTGCAACAGCAAGTAGCCTCCTGGTTGGCCCATCTTCACCTCCTTACCCCTTTCTGAATCATTCAACACAGCACAATCAGTGTGACTTTTTTTTTTAAGTCATGTGATCATGCCACATCTCTGCTCCAATCACTTCAGTGATTTTGTCTTACACAAAAATTCCAACCCTGAATGAGACCTTTGAGGTTCTGTGTCCTCAGCCTTTGGCCACTTTACCAGCCATATATCATACTTCTGTTCCCTACCCTGCATAGCATCTACATTGCCTTTCTTTCATATTCCATCCATCCTCAAGTTCTTACGTATGCTGCGCATTCAGGCTTCTCTCTGCATGGAATTCTCCAGGCCAGAATACTACAGTGGGTAGTCATTCCCTTCTCCAGGGGATCTTCCCAACCCAAGGATAAAACTCGGGTCTCCTGCATTGCAGGCGGATTCTTTACCATCTAAGACACCAGGAAAGCCCTAGAATTTATCATTCCTTCCCAAATAAAACATTCCACGTCAATCATTCATTTTAGGTGTCCTCATTTAATTATTACCCTTTCAGAGAAGCCTTCTCCATCCCCTTGTTCTCTCCTAACTAGAACTCTGTTAGTCTCCTTTGTTACTATGATCATCAGTAATTAATTCTGGAATCAGCTGTTAATGTCTGTTTCCTGCACCAGACTGTAAAATTTATGAAAACATCAACCATGCACAGTTTACATATGGCTGTATTCCACATCTAGCACAGTACTTTGCTCAGGTTAGCATTTACTTTTTTTTAGGTAAATGATTGAATACTTGAAAATTGTGGTTTATATATGAAGTCAACAGACCAATAACCTCAGTTATGAAGGACTAACAAAGTATTTGACTCATGCATCCTTCCTGAAAAGTTACTTCAAGATCTATTTCAGGCAGATAAAAAAAAGAATCAAAATTTTAAAATCATAAATAATAGTATCATGGTGTGGAAGAACTGGTAATGAGCAACTAAAAGCATTCAGGCACATAATTTATTCTAAATAACTGTGGTAAACATGGTTACAAAACGGAATGAAAGTGTCATAAATAATTCTTGAAAAAGAGGATTCTTAATTTATAAAAGGAGCAATAATTAACTTGGTTAAACTATCTTACACCAATTAAAACTGGTGGTAGTATGTAAAGTAAGGATGGGAAGAGACGTATTATCCACCATCACTGAAGGAGGTAAATAATCACATATATTTTCATTGTATAGGCTCAAGGATGTTTTCTGACAAAAATAAAAGTAGTGACTGACTTCAAACTTATAGATACAGAAATCAGATTGGTAGTTGCCAGATGCAAGGTGTTGGGGGTGAGTGGGAAAAATAAGGGGGTCAAAAGGTAGGAAAGAAAAATATCAACTTTATAACATCCTAAATATCTGTTAATAGGTGAGCAAAAATAAAACCCAAATTTTGGTATAAAGTTACATTCTTACATAGCAAGGACACAACAATTTAAAACAATGAAACAGGAGTACAGTGATTTATAACAAAGAGAAAATTAGTTAATTCAAAAGTCTAGTGTTGCTAACATCAAAACTACTATATTCCTATTTCTGCATCCCGTTTACATTGATTAATATCCTCCCAGGTGCCTAAAAGATAAAGGATATGGAGGCCTGGCGGCAAACATTAACTCAACAAACTCTTCACCAAACTAATTCTTAACTCTAAAAGGCTCTATATCTTTAACATATTTTAAGCTTCGTGCCTCTCGTGGTTAGGGGGCTATAAACAAGTCCGTCTAGTCAAGGCTATGGTTTTTCCTGTGGTCATGTATGGATGTGAGAGTTGGACTGTGAAGAAGGCTGAGCACCAAAGAATTGATGCGTTTGAACTGTGGTATTGGAGAAGACTCTTGAGGGTCCCTTGGACTACAAGGAGATCCAACCAGTCCATTCTGAAGGAGATCAACCCTGGGATTTCTCTGGAAGGAATGATGCTAAAACTGAAACTCCAGTACTTTGGACACCTCATGCGAAGAGCTGACTTATTGGAAAAGACTCTGATGCTGGGAGAGATTGGGGGCAGGAGAAGGGGACGACCCAGGATGAGATGGCTGGATGGCATCACTGACTCGATGGACGTGAGTCTGAGTGAACTCCGGGAGTTGGTGATGGACAGGGAGGCCTGGTGTGCTGCGATTCATGGGGTCGCAAAGAGTCGGACACGACTGAGTGACTGAACTGAACTGAACTGAAAAGTCCGGGCAGACAGGTCAGGTAAGTTAGAAAGCAATCAAAGGGGTTTAAACCCAGACACTCTTTTTATATGCAGGAGACTGTTAACTGGAGCTCTGAGTTAACTCTTTCCAGAGAATGGTGGTCAGGGATAGCCCCTGTTATGTCAGAAGAGTATAGTATAGCAGACAGTAAACAGACAGATTTTGGTTTGGAGGTAGATGCTCAGGCAGAGGACCCCTTGAGACCTGACTCGCCTTGCCCCTCAGGTCTCTCCGCATGACCTTGTCATGGGTGGGATCTCCCGTGCTGGCTCCCGGCAATAAACAACAGAGAAAATGAGTGTAATCAAAATCTGGTATTTGGAGGAAATGTTAAAACAAAACAAACAGAAAAAAAGAAAAAAAAAAACACTGTCAAACTTCTAGCTAAACTATCAAGAAAAAAGAAATCATGATTTGCCAATATAAAAAATGACACAGGGGACTTCACTACAGATTCTGCAGATATCAAAAGGATATGGGCATATTGTGAAAATTTTTATTCCAATAAATTTTACATCTTGGATAAATTAGACAAATGTCTTGAATGATGCAAACTGTCAAAACTAGCTCAAGAAAAGATAAATAGCTGTATAGTCCCGTACTTATTTACATAATCTGAACATGTAACTGACAACATAATTTTAAAGAAAACTCCAGACTTAGTACCTTTATTAGTTGATTTTACCATATTTTAAAGAAAGAAATAATGCTAATTTGACCAAAACTCTCCAGAAAATGGCAAAAACACCTTTGAAGTAATTTTAGGAGGCCAGGAAAACCTTAATGCCCAAATCAGGCAACTATACTTTAAGAAAAGAAAATTACAGAATAATAATCCTCATGAACACAAAAAATATAAATATATCATTAATAAAATACTAGCAAATTGAATCCAATAATATATAAAACTAGGAGAAATTTGTTCTAGGAATACAAGGTTATATAAAATATTAATTGGCAGACTAAAGGAGATTCATGAACAAACAAGAAAAAAGTGATAATTTTACTAACAGAAGCAGAAGAGATTAAGAAAAGATTGCAGGAATACACAGAAGAACTGTATAAAAATCTTTTAATGACTCAGTTAACCACAATCATATGATTACTCACCTAGAGTCAGACGTCCTGGAGTATGAAGTCAAGTAGGCCATAGGAAGCATTACTATGAACAAAGATAGTGGAGGTGATGGAATTCCACCTGAGCTATTTCAAATTTTAAAAGATGATGCTGTTAAAGTGATGCACTTATTATGCCAGCACATTTGGAAAACTCAGCAGGGGCCATGAGACTGGAAAAGGTCAGTTTTCATTCCAATCCCAAAGAAAAGCAATGCCAACGAATGCTCAAATTACCACAAAATTGTACTCATTTTACATGTCAGCAAGATTATGCTCAAATTCCTTCAAGCTAGGCTTCAGCATTTTGTGAACCAAGAACTTCCAGTTGTACAAGATGGATTTAGAAAAGGCAAAGGAACAAGAAATCAAATTGCCAACACACTCTGTATCATACAAAAAGCAAGAGAATTCCAAAAAACATCTACTTCTGCTTTGTTGACTATGCTAAAGCCTTCGACTGTGTGGATCACAACAAACTGTGGAATATTCTTAAAGAGATGAGAATACCAGACCTCCTTGCCTGCCTCCTGAGAAATCTGTATGCAGGTCTAGACATATAGGTTTCTAACAAGAAGCAACAATTAGAACTGAACATGGAACAATGGACTAGTTCAAAATAGGGAAAGGAGTACATCAAAGCTATATATTGTCATCCTGTTTATTTAACTTCTATGCAGAGTACATCATGTGAAATGCTGGACCAGATGAAGGACAAGCTGGAATTAAGATTGCCAGGAGAAATATCAACAACCTCAGATATGCAGATGATACCACTTTAATGGCAGAAAGTGAAGAGGAACTAAAGTGTCTCTTGATGAAGGTGTAAGAGGAGAATGAAAAGCTGGCTTAAAACTCAACATTCAAAAAATAAAGATCATGGCATCTGGTCCAATCACTTTATGGCAAATAGATGGGGAAATGTGGAAACAGTGTCAGATTTCATTTTCTTGGGCTGCAAAATAAATGCAGACTGTAACTGCAGCCACGAAATTAAAAGACAGTTGCTCCTTGGAAGAATAGCTAGGTCAAACCTAGACAGTGTTTTAAAAAGTAGAGAGATATCACTTTGCCAACAAAGGTCCATTAGTCAAAGCTATGGTTTTTCCAGTAGTCATGTATGGATGTCAGAGTTGAACCAAAAGGAAGGTTGAGTGCCAAAGAATTGACGATTTTGAACTGCGGTGCTGGAGAAGACTCTTGAGAGTCCCTTGGACTGCAAAGAGATCAAACCAGTCAACCCTAAAGGAAATCAATAGCCTGAATATTCATTGGAAGGCCTGATGCTGAAGCTGAAGCTCCAATATTCTGGCCACCTGATGAGAAGAACTGTCTCATTGGAAAAGACCCTGATGCTGAGAAAAACTGAGGCCAAGAGAAAGAGGGAGAGACAGGATGAGATGGCTGAATGGCATCACTGACTCAATGGAATGGGTTTGGGCAAACTCAAGGAGATAGTGATGGACAGAAAAGTCTGGCATGCTGCAGTTCATGGGGTCGCAAAGAGTCGGACATGACTTAGTGACTGAACAAGAGAAAAACGTTTGAAATATTCAATATACATTAACGATAAAATCTCTCAGCAGGCTGGAAGCTGAAGGAGCTTCCTCAACTTGAAAGTGCAGAACAACCAGAACTCTTATATATTTCTGGTAGCACTGTAGATGGGACAACCTTTTTGAAAAGTAGTTTGGCAGTTTCTTATAAAGTTAAGCATAAGTATACTCTGTGATTTCCAAGGCAAACCATTCAATATCACAGTAATCCAAGTCTATGCCCCAACCAGTAACGCTGAAGAAGCTGAAGTTGAATGGTTCTATGAAGACCTACAAGACCTCTTAGAACTAACAGTGAAAAAAAGATGTCCTTTTCAATATAGGGGACTGGAATGCAAAAGTAGGAAGTCAAGAAACACGTGGAGTAACAGGCAAATTTGGCTGTAGCAGAATGAAGCAAGGCAAAGACTAATAGAGTTTTGCCAAGAAAATGCACTGGTCATAGCAAACACCCTCTTCCAACAACACAAGAGAAGACTCTACACATGGACATCACCAGATGGTCAACACCGAAATCAGATTGA
Source organism: Ovis canadensis (assembly GCF_042477335.2). Classification (NCBI taxonomy): domain Eukaryota; kingdom Metazoa; phylum Chordata; class Mammalia; order Artiodactyla; family Bovidae; genus Ovis; species Ovis canadensis. The sequence goes on from NC_091259.1 coordinate 44,946,778, forward strand.
TTATATCCTTTGCAGCCAAAGATGGAGAAGCTCTATAGAGTCAACAAAAACAAGACCAGGAGCTGACTGTGGCTCAGATCATGAACTCCTTATTACCAAATTCAGACTCAAATTGAAGAAAGTAGGGAAAACCGCTAGATCATTCAGGTATGACCTAAATCAAATCCCTTATGATTATACAGTGGAAGTGAGAAATAGATTTAAGGGCCTAGATCTGATAGATAGAGTGCCTGCTGAACTATGGAATGAGGTTCATGACATTGTACAGGAGACAGGGATCAAGCCCATCCCCATGGAAAAGAAATGAAAAAAAGCAAAATGGCTGTCTGGGGAAGCTTTACAAATAGCTGTGAAAAGAAGAGCAGTGAAAAGCAAAGGAGAAAAGGAAAGATATAAGCATCTGAATGCAGAGTTCCAAAGAATAGCAAGAAGAGATCAGAAAGCCTTCTTCAGCAATCAATGCAAAGAAATAGAGGAAAAGAACAGAATGGGAAAGACTAGAGATCTCTTCAAGAAAATTAGAGATACCAAGGGAACATTTCATGCAAAGATGGGCTCAATAAAGGACAGAAATGGTATGGACCTAACAGAAGCAGAAAATATTAAGAAGAGGTGGTAAGAATACACAGAAATGTACAGAAAAGATCTTCATGACCAAGAAAATCATGATGGTGTGATCACTGACCTAAAACCAGACATCCTGGAATGGAAAGTCAAGTGGGCCTTAGAAAGCGTCACTATGAACAAAGCTAGTGGAGGTGATGGAATTCCAGTTGAGCTTTTTCAAATCTTGAAAAATGATGCTGTGAAAGAGTTGCACTCAATATGCCAGCAAATTTGGAAAACTCAGCAGTGGCCACAGGACTGGAAAAGGTCAGTTTTCATTCCAATCCCAAAGAAAGGCAATGCCAAAGAATGCTCAAACTACTGCACAATTATACTCATCTCACATGCTAGTAAATTGATGCTCAAAATTCTCCAGGCCAGGCTTCAGCAATACATGAACCATGAACTTCCTGATGTTCAAGCTGGTTTTAGAAAAGGCAGAGGAAGCAGAGATCAAATTGCCAACATCCGCTGGATCATCGAAAAAGCAAGAGAGCTCCAGAAAAGCATCTATTTCTGCTTTCTTGACTATGCCAAAGCCTTTGACTGTGTGGATCACAATAAACTCTGGAAGATTCTGAGAGAGATGGGAATACCAGACCACCTAACCTGCCTCTTGAGAAAGCTGTATGCAGGTCAGGAAGCAACAGTTAAAACTGGACATGGAACAACAGACTGGTTCCAAATAGGGAAAGGAGTACGTCAAGGCTGTATATTGTCACCCTGCTTATTTTTTCTTATATGCAGAGCACATCATGAGAAATGCTGGGCTGGAAGAAACACAAGCTGGAATCAAGATTGCTGGGAGAAATATCAATAACCTCAGATATGCAGATGACACCACCCTTATGGCAGAAAGTGAAGAGGAACTAAAAAGCCTCTTGATGAAAGTAAAAGTGGAGAGTGAAAAAGTTGGCTTAAAGCTCAACATTCAGAAAACAAAGATCATGGCATCCGGTCCCATCACTTCATGGGAAATAGATGGGGAAACAGTGGAAATGGTGTCAGACTTAATTTTTTTGGGCTCCAAAATCACTGCAGATGGTGATTGCAGCCATGAAATTAAAAGACACTCCTTGGAAGAAAAGTTATGACCAACCTAGATAGCATATTCAAAAGCAGAGACATTACTTTGCCGACTAAGGTCCATCTAGTCAAGGCTATGGTTTTTCCTGTGGTCATGTATGGATGTGAGAGTTGGACTATGAAGAAGGCTGAGCGCCAAAGAATTGACGGTTTTGAACTGTGGTGTTGGAGAAGACTCTTGAGAGTCCCTTGGACTACAAGGAGATCCAACCAGTCCATTCTGAAGGAGATCAGCCCTGGGATTTCTTTGGAAGGAATGATGCTAAAGCTGAAACTCCAGTACTTTGGCCACCTCATGCGAAGAGTTGACTCACTGGAAAAGACCGATGCTGGGAGGGATTGGAGGCAGGAGGAGAAGGGGACAACAGAGGATGAGATGGCTGGATGGCATCACTGACTTGATGGACGTGAGTCTTAGTGAACTCCGGGAGTTGGTGATGGACAGGGAGGCCTGGCATGCTCCGATTCATGGGGTTGCAAAGAGTCAGACACAATTGAGCGACTGAACTGAACTGAACTGATACTCTATGAACTAGCAATCCCTTTCCTAGGCATTTACTCAGAAGAAATTAAAACTTGGGTCTGTACAAATACTTCTACAAGAATATTCATAAAACCTTTAGTCATAGTAGTCTCAACTGGAAACAGTATAAATGTCTATCAACTGGTGAGTACACATATAAATTGTGGCTTATTTATATGATGGTATACTGTGCCAAAACAAAAAGAAATATTTCTTATTCATGTACAACATGGATGAATTTCACAAATTTTACTCTAAGCTGGATACAAAAGAGTCTGTATGTACAAAAGAGTATATACTGTAATATGTAAATAAGCAATAAGTACATGGGTACATAACTCATCTCTTTTTACTATTGCAAAGGATTTTAAAAAAACTGAATAGGAGTCTCTGAAGTGATGAAAATACTTTGTATTTATTTAGGGATATAAGCGTCATATTTATGTGAACTTGTTAAATCTCACTGAAGTGCATTTTAGCCTATATCATTTGTATTACAAAAAAGAAGAGAACTAAAATCTGATATAACCACAGTAATTCCAGACAAGGAAATTTTTAGTGCAAATATACTTTAAATATATATAACTCATAATGGCAAAGGACAAATTCCCCCATGAAGATATAAAAATTCTAAATCTTCTAAAATTTGCAGCAATTTGGTTAAGATTCCAGAGAAATGGAATCTATGAAAAAATATCAAACTGAAATTATAGACTCAAGAACAATATAATGATTGAATTTAAGAACTCAGTAGATGAGTTTAACAGTAAGATTAGCTAGCCATATTGTGCTGGAGAAGCAAGATTTGAAACTTTAGAAGAGAACTTTCAATAGTTCTCTATTAAGTACTAAGTTTAAAAGGAAACATTAGTAGAGTTAAAGACAACATATATACCTTTAAAACTACCATGGGGAAAAAATAATGAAAGAGAAGATGATCCAAAGAAAACAGCAAGGAAGGCTCAAATATAATAAACATAATAGAACAAGAACAAATGAGCATACCAGTTATGACAAGAAATATAAATAATTTAAACTTTCCAATTAAAAACAGATGTTTTCCTCAGCAATATTTATACTGTGAAAATATTAGAAACATATACGTCCAACCTCAGGGAAATGTTATATGACTGATGTTTCAACCCTCAATAGAATATCATGCCATAATTAAATTTTATAGGAATAATTTTTTTAATAATTGGGAAGATGCATATGTTAACCTATTAAAAATAAGGATTCCCAATTCTTATACAGTATCATAATATTTAAATACAAATATAATGAAAAACAAAGTAGAATAAAGATACCAAATGTAGATATGTAGATAACAGCAGTTACTTATAGACAAGAGAGTTACAGTTTGTTCTATTTGTTTATCCTTCCTATAAATATACAAGATTCCTCCAATGGGAACGTGTTGATTTTGCTTATTGTTTTTTATTACATAAGAAATACATGAATAAAATAGTGATGTAAAAGATACAAGTACCAATAATAAAAGTTCCTTTTGATATTCTCAGCTGCTCCCTTCCTATTCCCACCTTAATCCCTTCTATAGGAGTAACCATGGTTTTCTTCTTTCCAGATCATTTTTATGTATTATTTTGATAATCAGAGGTAGCAAGTTATAAAAATGGAAATGACATACAACAAACTCAGTTGCTCAGTGAGGCTCAGTGACTACATTTGTAGGGTGTCATAATGGAAATGTCTGCACTGCGGAGAGCTACAGTCAGATGAACGCTCATTGTCTTCCAGTTGGAGTTCTATTATACAAATCTACCAAGAGTTCTCTGAGAGGAAGAATGACTGTCATACAGGTCAGTCAGTGTTGATGAAATTGGGATTGATCTGCATCCAGAAGTTCAAGTGGGATGTGGACACAGGGAGGATAAACTGAGAGCCTTCTCAGTCGGCTGTGAGCAGAATGAGGCCGTTAGAAGAAACAGGGTGGAGAGCAGCTCAGCAGGAGGAAAAGGCGTGAAGTAAGGAATAGAGAGGGAAGGCTAGATGGAGGATCAAAGTCAGGTCTCAGAAGGCCTTGGCTTGTATCCTGGTGCTTCTGCAGAAATTCGCTGGTCTTATCACGTCAGCCACAACTGAGTCCTGCCTGAGGTTCAGTTTTCTGTTTTATAAAATGGGGATATGGGTTCTTTGAAAATTAAATCAGATAAAGGATGTAATCACTTGGCAGTGTGAGTTGATAATCTCTGTAGAAGGTTGAACAGAAGGAAACATAGCCCTGGAACCTAGGCTCTGGCTCTAGGAAGCTGTCTCTATGACTTCTCTGTTGCTCTTTCTGGAAACCATGCAAAGCTCAAGCCAGCTTCCTATGACCAGAATGATCCTAGCCCATGTTGGCACCCACTTCCTTGGGGAGGAGCATTACTCAATTTTCTGATGCCCTAAGGCACACATTGTCCCTGCAGCCCTAGAGAACCGCACATACCATTTCGTGTGGTTTCTTTGAAAATACAATTGCTATACACTTAATCATTTCTTTTTCAAGGAAAACATAACATTAGCTACCGTACATGGGTATGTAACTCATCTCTTTTAATTAGATGCTAATTAATGACTCACTAGCTTTAATCATATCAATCTGGTAATACCATTTATGCCCCACAGAATAATAAACTACTTTATAAGAAATGAGCATGGCACATGTTGACATACGAGCGCAACCAGTCATAATGCGCTCTGGGTAAACATCCCACCCAGACTTGGGTTCTGAATGATTTACAAGGCAACACTCACATGATACAAGGCGGAGAGTGGCAGAGACTTCCACGTAGAGAGCGAGAAAGGAGTGAGAGGCAGAGAAACGACACCAGAGACTTTTTCCCTAGAAAAAGGCCACTGTGCTGGTCGGTTTTGCCCTGGAGGTGAGTTAGAGACAACATCTGTAGGAAGGAGTCCACAGATGAGTTCTGCTGCTTATGTAGCACCTGGAGAAACTGCTTTCTGGATGAGGAAGAATGTGGTGGGCCTGTGGCACGATTCTACTAAGGACTGGCTGCTACAAGTCCTGCTGGGACCAGCCAGCCTTGTAGGATGGGAATGGGGACAAGGCAGGATAGAACCTCTGTGGACATAAATAAGGCAGTTCTCAGGTTGTTCTCTACAACTGGAGGAATGGTCAGCAGCCAAATAGTCCATGTCCAAATAGGCATGGTGTCATCATGCCTTGAGGTGTCAACACATCAATGGGAGTTGATGTGTCATCAACTCAGACAGGATTTAAGAACCAACAGGATCCAATTCATCTCTTGAGAAGGAATGGAACAGGGTGATAAAGGGTCAAAACCCAGGTGACTGATGACACTGAAAGTCTAAGTATGCAGCAGCTTCATGGCACTTAAAAAACAGATCTCAGCCAGTGCTAGGGAGAATAAAGAACTCTGTCAACTCAAGGTGGAGAGGATTTGCAAGAAATATCCAGGAGAGTAATTAGTGAGGGATTATTCTATGCTGTGCAGTTTACATTCATTCTTGTATAGCATACTGTGGAATAGGTTTTCTTGCTCCCATTTAACAGATGAGAAAAATGAGGCTCAAAGTAAGTAACAACCCAGTGCTATATACATAATAAGTGGCATAGCCATAGTTCAAATACAACACTTTGACTCAGACCGTGTCCTTGAACATTAAACTCTACCCTTTCCTCTACGCTTCGCCTACTATCCTCCAACCTCCTGCCCCCTGAAACCACCCCCAACTCCCATACAAGGAGCTGTATGTCGAAGATGTCAGAGTCTCAGCAGAGCTAGCTTGTCAATCGGAATTGTTAACAGGAAACTGAGGCAGAAGTCTATTTTCATAACTTGGGATACATTAATGAGGAAGGTGATAAATTGGTAAGAACCCAGGGTCCCTGTTTCAAGTCTAATCCTAGCCTCATTATCTCCACAGACTGATAATGTGTTTTTGTACAGTTCTGGATTGCTTCCGGAGTTGGATAGAGCGGTTGAAGTGTAAAAGCTAAAGTCCTATTAGCCTCTCCATGATCTGGCCCTGGTATCTTTCTAATATCACTTCCTCCATACTCTCTTTCTGCCACACTAGCCATTTTGCTTATCCTGTGGTAAGTCAAACATACTCCTAGTTCAGGGCTTTGCACTGGGCTATTTCTTTAGCCTGGAACTCCCTCCTCCAGATTCCCTCCACAAAGATAGCTGTTACTGCACTTTTTTTTTAAACTGATTTACCCCTGAGGCACTGAGACAGTATCTGGTCCTCAGTAGATACGCAGCAACAGCACATGTTGAGTGACCTTGGTTTGCCAGCGCCCTCCTAGAAGAACAAGTTATTCTGTTAACTTTTCCTGTGAGTTTTTCTGTTCCCCTGCCAACACTTTCACCACTCTCCTCCTTAAATTAGCCCCCCATTTCTTTCTATTATATCATTCAGTTGGCACAGAGAGCCTGGTATTTCAGCTCCTTAGAAAAAGTAAGCCTGTGGTGCTCTGTGTACCTAGTAGGTGCTCAATAAATATTTGTGGAAGGATGAGGTGAGCATTGCAGATTCTGTAACAGAGATGTGTTTCAGTGCTAAGAAAGTAAAGACAGGCAGGGACTTGAGAGGATTCACTGGAGAAGGGCTTTTGAACCACATCTTAAAGGATAAGCAAGGATTCATCACACTGACAAGGAAAAGGAACTATTTCAGGCGGCAGAAACTGCTTGCATGAACACATTACAATAGATGTGTCTGTCCATCCCCTTCCATTACATATTTATCCTTCTTTTGATAACATGGACATAAATCTTCTTGGAGTGATTACTCTCCCCCACTCTTAGTCTACCCTTCAACTCCAAGGGTAGATGTGACTGCAGCCTGGCTAATCAGAGCACTGCCTGCTTCTGACTGCAGTGACTGGTTCATGGATAGGTGCTGACTTTAATTTGGAACCAGGAGAGTCTGGCCCAGGAACATTGCTCAAAAATACATTCATGACCTTTTGTATGGTTGATTTTGGAGTGGGAAGGATGTGAACAAGTAATATGGCCATCTTGCTGAGACGGGCCTGGGACCTGGGACTGTTCGCTGCAGTGCTTAAATCTGGACACACTTCTCCTTGCACACAAAATACAAAGAAACTATATGGGACTAAAGATAGCAGTGGGCATGTGCAGCTGGAACAAATTTTGGACCAAAAGATACAAAAAGACAGAAAACTCAGTGGCCATTTCTGAAGAACTGGGAGCAAAGGAACTGGGTGTTGGGAGCAAAAACAGGGTACTGTGCATGTCCCCCTGCACTCAGTACCACACAGGGGCAGGCAGACCACCTAAGCCACCCCTCCAGCCCACCCTCCGGACACTCCCCTACCCTCATTCACTTAAGGAATGAGCTCACTCCCCATTGGCGAGTGAGCAAGGGAACATGGTAACTTGTTTTCATCTCTCCAGCAGTTGACACAGGAGCCCCACTAAAACCTGAATTTGTCTGGCCTCTAGTCAGTTTCTATTGATTGGGGAAAGCCAAGAACCCTGGTCAGTATTGTTGCCACCAGGAGAAGAGACCACCAAGAGAATTTGCAAATGGACTCAATCCTAAGGGGGATGTCAGTTCTGATGTTAATGCCCATTGGCAGATCTTCCTCTGAGTGTTTTTTTCAGAGTGTGAAGTGGTACAGTGGAGAAGCAATGAATTTCTTAGGCCATTTTGTGTTAAATTTTTTTTTTTTTTACTGTTTGTGACCCCCAAAGTCCTGACATATAGGAAGGAAAGCAAAAAAGAACATATTGTGTTCAAATAGTACCAAGCATTTAACTTTGAAGGACAAAGAGACATCCACCTTGATGTGTAGAAGAGGGGACTGAAACCTGGAGAGGAGAAGTGTTCCCTTGAGTTTCAGATCTGAATAAAGAAGGACAAAGTCAGGAGGATGGAGGAGCAGAGCAGAAAAGGGGCAGATCTTAGGTGGAGGGAGGCAAGAGATGACCGGCATTTTACTGTCCTCATTTAGCTTGTAAGCAGTGGGATTTGAAATCACAGAGCCAAGCTGAGTGTATATCCCTGACATCACCTACCGCTTTGTAAGAAGGTTCCATGACCACTCGGTCAGGGCATAGCCAATAATGGCCTGGTGGCCAATGCTAACATGACACTCAAACTGCAACTTGCCAAGTTTCCCAAAGCCTACAAACTAGCTTTGTGTAACTAAGACATGAAATTACAGACCTTTGCTTTATGAAGCTGTTTCTCAAATTAAAAAGACCCTCACACAAATCCTGCACCAACGCTTTTAGTATTATGTATTTTCAAAACTGCAAATGGAGAACCAGGATAGATCTCAGAGCTCAATGTTTTTTTCCCAATAGATGGATAGACAAGTGACTTATGCAGATGTGGTATATACATTCCACACAATTTGACCATGGTTAAAGGGTATTTATATTCTGATGCAGATAAAATTGAACGTGTCAACACTAATGCATTTTTCTAGGAGAATCACTACTTTCACCATAATTTCCATGGAAAATTTGTGTGCACACGCAGTAATAGACACATTTATAACATCAAAAGGATTCAATTTTCTTTTCAATCATACCACAGTATGAATCGCTTTTCCTATTGAATTTAACAATGAAGCACATTACCAGAGTCTAAAGGATGGGACACTTCGTCTTGCTCTTATGAAAGTACGTCAAACAATGGGTAATACATCACACAATGTCTGGGGTTAACTGAGCCTTTACACAGCCTGGCTGCTAATTTGCTTGGGCCAGCAGAATGTCACTTTTATTTAATTTTGCCAATAAGATCAGCAGGGATCCAAACTGTGTTTAACTCCCAGTTATTAAAAGAGGTTTTTCTTGTTACATGCAGAACTCATTAATTCATGTCTCTCCTAATTCAGAATTTGAGGTCTTTGGAACAGGAGGTAGGCGGTGCTTTATCTCTGCTATGAAGGAAGCAATTTCATCCAGTACGCAAGCTTCTGTGCAGGCTGCTTAAGCAGCAGAAGAGACAAACTCTTTCAAGACCTTTAGAAGAATTTGATATGTTAATTACAAATTGTCCCTAGGTAGTTACCAGAGCAGATCATCTAAAGGACTCCAGTAGGGAAAATTTTATCCTACCATCATTCATTTAGTCACTTGGTTATTCATCCAGTCATTTAATCACCCATCCATTCCCCATCCCTATATCCATTCATTTACTCAGAATTTATTAAGTCCTTTCTATTTGTCAGGGCTTGAGTTTGGAGCTTGGACTACAAAAATGAAAGACACATCCTCTGTTGAAAGGGCTTTCACGGTCTTAAGTGCAGGAGGCCAGCATTTTGTTCTGAATGTTGCATTCACTGATATTCCACCCCCACACCCCTGAGATTCCCTTTCCACTCTTCTTGACCCCACTCTGTTCCAGAAGGCTGCTGAACTTCAGTGTGTTCCCTTGTCTACTGGCTTCTGGTTTGGTTTGGTCAACAAGAAGCACTGGAAATCAGATGGTGGAAGAGAAACAAGATCAGGTATTTATTCCCAGCTCCCTCCAAGCAGAGATGCCAAGAGTCAGCCAAGTCCCTCTGTCAGAGGTCAAACTCCTGCTGGTAACCACGCCTTCCCTTTCCCCTTTCAGCCCTGGCAAGGTCCTGTACCAGCTCTCCTCTTCTCCTTAATCCCTGCTCCCATCTTTGTAAATGCTTGCTTCTTGCTAAATTCTCCTCAAATTACCCACTCCAAGTGTTTGATCTTTTTCCTGACCAATACACAGGTGAACCAAAAATCATACACAAAAAGTAGTATGGGATCTGATAAATGACCCAGGAGACTGCGGAAACCAGAAGAGAAAGGGGCAGAGGTTACAGAATTCATTTCCTATGGGTCAGTTCTCTTCTCATCAGCACTCTAAAGAATCAAATTGCTTTTGCTTAAAAAAATAGATCAATAATTGGACCTTCCACAAATTTCAACGGCTCTTTCCTAACCAATCCAAGAAGCATATGTCTCTTTTGTATAAAGGCTTTCAGTTCTTAAAGTCAAAAACGGTAACACTCAAATGGGTGTTGAGGTTTAGAACTATGGCTAAGGAGTGAATATAGATCAGGTTTTATTCTACTTAAGGTGTCTTCTGTAATTACTGGTTTGTGTCAAAAACCTCATTTTTGCTGACAGGAAGAGAAAGAGTTGCCTGAGAAGTTGGAGCCTGAGGAAATGCCCAGGGCCTGTGTGGGTCTAATGTGCTATCTTCTCTCACAGTGCCATCAATCTCTTCAGCGTTTGCATGAAGAACGTCAATTGGCCTAACTGTCACGTTCAGAGAACCCACGGATTTTTGTAAAGCAGCCAACTCCTGAAAATGCGTTTCAACTTCTTCAGGCTGCTGTTCTATCATTCTTATCATACAAACAAAATAAATTTAAAGAATTATCTTTCACATGGACAAGTAGCTAAAAAGCTTCATTAACAAATGTTTTTAGTTTGCTGATTGTTGGGAAGTAAATCAGGTTACAGATTTCTTTGCAGATTAGACCAAGTTGACCAGACATAAAACAGGTTAAGATGCTTCACAGCTATATTGATATAACAAGGATTAAAGGTACACACTAACCTGGGAAATAAAAGGTTTGGCTTCTAGGGGCCTCTGCCTTGTGGCAGAATTTCTGAGATCACAACAAGCCATTTAAGAAGGTCATTTCAACAACTGGGGGGTGGGGTGGGGTGGTGTGTTACATATGTTCATATGGCTCTTTTGCCACAGGGAAATATGTCAAGTTGTCATTCGAAGAGTTTTTCCTTAAAGAGAAATAAGTTTGTCCAAGTCTAAAGGCAAACATGAAATATGTATCTTTTTTTTTTTAATCCTCGTGGACTTTTGCATTCAAGAAGCCATCCTTTATTCCTCGGGTATCTTGGTGTTGCTTGTCTAGTAGCTGCGGCCATGGCACCAGGAGGGATCAGGGTCAACTCTGGAAGTGTCAGAGTGCTCAGCTTCCCTCCCCTGTCTCGGTTCCATCTCACAACACCCTGCCCTGCTACCATGTTCCAACCACTCTAGCTCTGCGCTCTGTGGATGAGCCAGATAACTAATGAATCAGGGTCTCTGCATGTGCAATTCCCCTTTCTGGAATGTTCTCCTCACTTCTTCCTCTGGCCAACTTCTGTGTATCCTTCAAGTTGCTGTGTAAAACATCACTCACTCAGGGACATTTTCCTAAGTAACACCTCTTCCACACCATTACAACTCTTACTAGGCCAAGATCCCTAGTCTTACTGCCACAGACTCACTTTTTTTCCCTCCTAGTGTTTATCCCAATTGTACTTGAAACTTTGTTAGTGTGCTGTTGCATTTAATGCCATGTAACCTTATTTGCAGTGGCACCCCACTCCAGTATTCTTGCCTGGAAAATCCCATGGACAGACGAGCCTGGTAGGCTGCAGTCCATGGGGTTGCGAAGAGTCAGACATGACTGAGTGACTTCACTTTCACTTTTCACTTTCATGCATTGGAGAAGTAAATGGGAACCCACTCCAGTGTTCTTGCCTGGAGAATCCCAGGGACGGCAGAGCCTGGTGGGCTACCATCTATGGGGTTGCACAGAGTCAGATATGACTGAAGTGACTTAGCAGCAGCAGCAGCAACCTCATTTGACTGTGAGAGTTATCTGGATTTAAATCTGTCTTGCCAACCAATTTTAATACCTAGTGTGATGTCTGCTGCAAAACACGTGCTAAGAAATATTTGCTGAATTACTGAATAGGTTAAGGCATCTTTCTTGTTCTGATTCCTAGAGCTAACCCCTACTGTACAGTTTAGACCTGGAATTTCACTCCAGATGCCCAATAGATTGGTTGTAAGAATTACATCCTATCTTACATGGGAAGAAGTGTGTCTTACATGAGCCATCTCCAGGGGTTTGGAGGACATCCAGGGAATCTTCACAGTCAAGCCTGATTCTTATTGGAGAAGATCCTAATAATCTCTTTGCAGAGGGGACCAGTCTTTGATTTCCCTCACCAACCTCCTAAGTCCATTTCACTCACATGTCAATCTCTACTAAGTATATGGAAGGAATAGGAAAAAAAGTGAGGATTTCAGGTTCATTTGGGTGCAAATAAAGATTTAATGAGAAAATATAAAACATATCACTGAAGTAGTAAATTTCAACTTTCTCTTTTACCTGAGTTCTTTTAGCACATGAACATGAAGTAATGGGGCAAAAGTGCTGTAGAAAGAAACCACAATAAAATAAAGAAGGTACAGAGAATGTGTGTGTAAGTCTCCGAGTGCAAGTGCATACGTTTCTATCCATGCATGGATGAAGGTCTGATGGGAATTCATTTTGCAGATTTCAGAGTTGAGAAGAGAGGATTAATGGCCCACCTTTAGTTACAAATATTCTGAAGAAACCCAAAGGTGTTAACATGGATGAAGGGAAATGTTGATGGTAGTGACTGAGCTAGCTGAACGAACTCCTCCCAGCATAGAACTAAAACCTAGAGTTTACTGGAGAGAAACTGGGCAATCCCAGAAGGTATCTTAAAGGCAAAGTTTGAAAAGCAGGAATCAAAATTCGCAATTTGAATCAACTCAGAACGCTTGACTCCTAGTGATAAGGGAATGCCTATCTTTTGTCAACTGTCTCCCTGTAGGGGAAGTGAGTATGGAGCAGAGGAAGGTAGTAAGCTATGGGGAGAAAATAAATAAATACATACAAAAAAGAGAGTGAGAGCCAACAAAGAAAGAAACAGAAGATCTTCAAGAAACTTCTCGCCAGTGTTGTTCATGTTTGGGATTTAGAAAACTAAAGGAGGCCAGTGTCCACGTGGCTGAAGAAAGCATGAAAGAACAAGGGGGCTGTAAAGTGAGCACGCATGTGTATATGTGTGCGCGTCTGTGAATTGTTCATACTTGTCGTGCAGGTTCACAGACATGTATATCTGAGTATACTGAAGACAGATGTATGTGTTGATACACAAATATGTGTATATCAGCTTTCTATATATGCACATGCATGCCTATGCTAAAGAGAATAATATCAAAGCTCAGGATATTATAGGATTTCTTATATTTTAGAGGTAAAAGATGATGACAATATGGCCATCACATGCTGTTTTTTGTGTTGGGACAAAGATTTTATGTCCGTTTTCTCATCTAATTCATAAAGCCCCTGAGGTTCAAATCAGTGTCTCTGTTTTGCAGATAAATCTTCTGAGGCTCCTGGAGGTCATGTGACTCAAATAGCAACTGCGCTGGCAGCGTTAGGACATGAACCCACATCTCTCTGGCCTTGTAAGGGAGGTTTATCAGCTGATCAGTCCTGCAGGAATCCAGGCCAGCAGAGGCTGCGTGCTAGGAGCCCAGGGCTTATCTGGCAGCCCACATATGGTCATGTAGGAGTGAGCTTGTGAGGTAGCCTGGTGGTCTACCCTTGCCAGGTGGGGAGTGTCCTGAACACCACTCTCTGTGTTTCAGGTGTTGTGATCTAGGTACCAGGGGAAAGGCAGTGTGGAGAAGAAGGTGTGGGGTGAAGGTCTCAGGACCCAGACTATGTAACTATGGGAAAGTGTTTCAGATGCTCTGAGCATATAATCACCTACCTATAAAATGAGGCTGATGATAAAATTTAATTCTCATAGAGGATGAAGTAGATTGCATAACCATTAACCTCACACCTCATTTCTAGCTTTCAGTTTGAAAACAAGCTATGGCATTAGCTGCCCCAGGTTTGCCTTCCAACAGAGTTTGTATAAATGGATTCTATGCACCAATTTTATTTCTTCAAACTTGTCCTGTGGGAACATCTCAGTTTTTCCTTCCCACTTAACTTCAGCCTGATACATCCTGTGCCCTGTTGCCTCTGTTTGATTGCCTGGATGAGGGAGGCATGGAGAGGCCTAGGCCGTGGCTGCACTCAAGCTGAGAAGATTGGGCTTAGATCCTGGCTTGGACACTCCCTCGCTGACTGACCATGGCTGTAGGGTTTCACCTCTCTGAGCTTCAGTTTCTGCATCAATGAAATGATAAGAATAACCCCATTCATTCATTTATCCATCCATCCATTCATTTTTCCCCATAAGTATTGCTATATGCCAAGCGTTACGCTAAGTGCCAGGCACATATCTCTGACCTGACTCAAATATGCTTAGGTTCTAGTGGAGGATGATAAAACATAAAAATCATAATAAGGAAGTTATATATATATATATATATATATATATATATATACACACACATATATAGAGAGAAGGAGTAATGTATATACATATATAAAGAATCCAGCTATCAATACAGGAGATGCAAGAGACGTGGGTTTGATCCCTGGGTTGGGAAGATCCCCTGGAGGAAGAAATGGCAATCCATTCCAGTATTCTTGCCGAGAAAATTCCATGGACTGCGGAACCTGGTGGGCTATAGTCCACAGAGTAGCAAAAAGTCAGACATAAGTGAGCGCACGCACACACACACACACCCACTCACACCACACACACACATGATTCTCGATATATCTTTGGTTTTCGTGGTTTAGTTACTAAGTTGGGTCTGACTCTTGTGACCCCATGGACTATAGCTCATCAGGCTCTTCTGTCCGTGGAATTTCCCAGGCAAAGATACTGGAGAAGGCTGCCATTTCCTGCTCCAAGGGAACTTCCCAACCTAAGGACTGAACCTGCGTCTCCTGCACTGTAGGCTGATTCTTTACTGACTGAGTCACTGGGGAATCCTATACATATTTATATTTATTTGTATGTATATTTGTATTTATATTCACAATGGAATATTCCTCAGCCATTAGAAAGAATGATATATTGACATTTGCAGCAACATGGATGGACAAGAAATATACTAAATGAAGTAAGGCAGACAGAGAAAGACAAATATTACAATCCATCACTCATCTGTGGAATCTAAAATATAATACAAATGAATCTATATGTAGAACAGAAATAGACCCACAGACACAGAAAACAAACTTATGGTTACCAAAGGGGAAAGGGGCAAAGGGAGGGGAGGAGGGATATATTAGCAGTATGGGGACTAACAGATACAAACTATAACACGTAAAATAAACGAGGATTTACTGTATAGCACAGGGAATTATATTCAATATCTTGTAATAAATGTAATGGAAAATAATCTGAAATATATATATATAACTGTATCACTTTGCTGTACACCTAAAACTAATACAGTATTGTAAATCAACTATACTTCAATTAAGAAAAGAATTTTTTGCTTTTTTCCTTCTCATGGAGCAAATGAATTTTAAAAACCTAGCTGAAATTGTAATTTAGGGCCCAAGGAAGTTGATGTGGGCTTCTGAGGACCATACCTTCCTTCCCACTGAGGTAGCTGCCACTCTGCTTGCTTTGAGGGAGGGTGGCATTTCTTAACCTGCGTTCCTGCAGTGTTAGTGAAGTATCAGTTGCTCAGTCTTGTCGTGTCCGACTTTGCATCCCCATGGACAGGGGCTCACCAGGCTCTTCTGTCCATGGGATTCTCCAGGCAAGAATATCGGCGTGGGTTGCTATTCCCTTCTCTAGAACTTGCTTTCCTAGGTGGCAGCTATTTCTGCTTTGACAGCTACTGATATTTTTGTTTGTGTTTCTGTGCCTGGGGCCCTTACTAGAAATGCTTGGTCCCTATCTCAACAGAATTTAGCCCCCACAAGCAGCCTCTTTTGGGTCTCAGCACTTCAGCACTGAAACTGCAATACTTTGGCCACCTGATGGGAAGAACTGACTCATTTGAAAAGACCCTGATGCTAGGAAAGATTGAAGGCGGGAAGAGAAGGGGATGACAGAAGATGAGATGGTTGGATGGCATCACCAATTCAATGGACATGAGTTTGAGTAAACTCCAGGAGCTGGTGATGGACAGGGAGGCCTGGTGTGTTGCAGTCCATGGGGTCGCAAAGAATCAGACACGACTGAGCAACTGAACTGAACTGAACTGAACTGAACTATCTCAACAGAATTGAGCCCCCACCAGCAGCCTCCTTTGGGTCTCAGCACTTCCCTGGCAGGGGTGATACTGTGACTTATAGGAAATATTTATTTGGTCTCTGTCTGAAGCTCCTGGCTCACAACTCCCCCAAAACCCTTGGAATTTCATTGAGTGATAAGAGCAATCTTCTGTTATGATATTTGGCCTTTTGTCCTCAGTTCCTGAAAACCCTTCTGAGCCATAAAAGTGAAATGAGTGTCTTCTTATTCATAACAAGCCCCTTTTCACCCCTACTGGGTTTATGTTAATGAGGTGACTTTTAGAAAACACCTAAGAATGGGGGTGGAGGGGTGGTTGGCTGTCAGGTAAGCCAACCATGAATAAAGGGGTAGAACTTTCAGTTCTGCCTCCAGATCTCTGGGGAAGGGAGAGGGGCTGGAGGTTGAATCAGTCACCTCTGGCCAATGGTTTAATCAACAATGCCCATGTAATGGAGCCTCCATAATTTCCAAAAGGAGTGCATGTGGGGAATATTTCAGGTTGGGAACTAGAACAAGCTCTTGCACTACCAGCTGAACCCCAAGTTCCATGAGGACAGAGACTCCTTTGTTTGAAACCTATGAAGCATAGGGTGCTATGAATCACTTTATCTGGCTGTTGATTTGTACCTTTTAATGCCCTTGTAATAGTGTGTTAATCTAGTGAGTAAATGGGCCTCCTGAGTTTGTGAGCTACCAAATCAATCAAACCCAAAAGGAGATTATAGGAACTGTGATGTATAACCAGGCAGAAGTGCAGGTAGCAACATGGACTAGTGGTTGGCATTTGAAGTGGGGACCATCCTGTGGGACTGAGCCCTTAACCTGCGGAATCTGAGGCTATCTCTTCATAGACGGGGCAACCCACTCCAATATTCTTGCCTGGAGAATCCCATGGACAGAGGAGCCTAGCAGGCTTCAGTCCATGGGGTCACAAAGAGTCGGACATGACTGTGTGACTACCACCACCACCACAAGACACCTGGCTTGATGACCAAGAACTGCTTAGTGGTATGGTGGAATCCATCTTGCCCTAACAGTGGGATTGCATCTTCAGACTTTTTTAGCCTGAAAGTGGGGATTCTGCTTAGGCTGTTTTGATGTGGGTTGCAAGGATGAGATAGAAGCTGTTATGCTCCGAGCCCATATCTCCTATCCAACCGCGAGAGTGAACAAGTCCACCAGAGTAATGCAAAAGCAAGAAGGGAAGTTTATATCTAGCGCGCTAGGGCTCAAGCCTCATCCAACGCAGCAGAATCAGTCGAGAGCCCCGAACAAAGGAGTATGGTGGCTTATATACAGGCAGTTCTTTGTCTCAGTTACAGGAGTAGCTGGCGTTACATGATTGGCTAGGCAGGATGAGCGCATGTCCTGTCTCTTTCTAGTTGGTGTGTACGGGAAGTCTTCCTAATTTGGTCAAGGAATGCTGTTTTTTCCCAGCTAACAGGAAACATGACTCAGGTCCCTGGTGCTATGCACCTCACTGAGCCGTCCGGCCTGCCTGACAGAAGCAAGTGAGAAAACAATAGTATCTGTTGTACCCATGACTTGATAAGGGAAAATGAGAACTGTGTGAAAATGTCCTTAGCATTAAAAAGCAGTAAGGTTGCTCTAAATGACTGGATGGAAGGTCATTGCCTCTGTGAACATGGTTTGACCTCTTGAGCCATCAGTATTTACAGATTCCTCAGTTCTCCAATCCATCTGACAAGGAACGGAATCAGGACAGACGCATCACTTGGGAAAAAGTAGAGAAAGTGGAGCTAAAATGAATCTCTTGCTAATTTTTGGAAGAATCTAATAACCATTATCTTATTTAGTCCTCACAAAAACCCTATGAGGTAGATATTAGTAATATTCCCATTATTCAGGAAAAAAAGCGGTAAGGGTCAAAGAAGTTGAGTATTACATCTGACACCACACAGCCAGCAAGTAGTGAAGTTGGGGCTCAAAGCCATTTCTGTCTGATCCTATAATGATTTCATGCACTGCTTTCTGCAGAAAAACGTAGAGGGGTGTTGACATGGTTCACGAGCCTTCAGGTCACTTGAAATAAGCTAGTGCTCTGGAGAGCTTTAGGAAATCAATAAATCAAATACTGATTGAGAGTCACCTCTGTACTTAGAGCTAGTTTAGTGTCATAGAGAGTTTAAAAGGAAAATACTTTCTCCTTCACCTCTTGCTTGTACCTTCACTGCAGATAGAGAGTGAAGAACACAGTGCTGGAGGGAATGCTGATGTTCAAGGAGTAGCAGCTGGGAAGGCCTCTGGCAGGACTGACACGGGAGCTGCTCTCTGACAAATGACAGAGGCACAAGCTGGCTGTGGGCTAAGGCACAAACACAATCAGAATGCTATGTTGGGGCAGGGTGGCAGTGAGGGGACCGGAGGTGCCTAGATCAGAGACTGGGCGATGGGGCACACGGAGAATGGTAGCCTCCCAGGATTAGCAGGTGTTCCAGGCACTGTGATTTTTGAGAACTTGTAGCTGACAAGATGCCATCATAGTGTCTTGTCTCATTTAATTCTCATCTCAGTCTAGCAAAGTAGTCTTGATCATCCCTACAATAATAGGTAAGGCAGCAAAGGCTCTCAGTAGTGAAGTGTCTTACCTGAAGTCTCATGGACTCTAACTAAAGCAATCCCTGAATCAAACACACGTGTCCTGACTTAGACCCTCAGGACTCACATAGCACAGTGCTATGTAGGATTAGACCTTTGCCCAAGACTGGGGATGTGAGGCAGAGGAGAAAAGAGAGAGCTGTTGATTCCCTGTTATAATAAACGAGATGCCAAGGACCAATGAGAGTCACGGTCAAAAGTGCTGTCCTGCTGGGGATTGCAGGCAAAAGAAAAAGCAAATGTTTAAAAAAGAGGGCACAGAAGGAAAAAAGAGAAAGGAAGATACACAGAAAGAAAAAAGAGTAGAAAGATGAAAGCAGAAGAGGAAGAAGATGAAGAAGAAGCAGAAGGTAAAACGAAGAAGCAGGAGGAGGAGGAGAGGAAGAAGATGAGGACGAGATGGGTAGTCATTCTTACACTTGAGTCAGTCAAGCACAGGGAAACCCTTTGCCCCTGCCTTGGAGGGCACAGTGAGATGTAGCATAATAACCACCAGGTGGCACCAGTGAGCCTCTCTCCTCTTCCCCAGTGTGGAGCCTGGCAGAGTGGTTGATGTCAGTTAACCTGCTGGCAGGACAAAGAATCTTGGGCACTACTGGAGAAAGTATTACCATATTGGAT
Source organism: Ovis canadensis (assembly GCF_042477335.2). Classification (NCBI taxonomy): domain Eukaryota; kingdom Metazoa; phylum Chordata; class Mammalia; order Artiodactyla; family Bovidae; genus Ovis; species Ovis canadensis. Next base: position 44,966,170 of record NC_091259.1, read on the forward strand.
GCATGCATGGTCAGTTGCTTAGTCGTATCTGACTCTTTGTGACCCTATGGACTGTAGCTTCTCTGTCCATGGGATTTTTCAGGCAAGAATATTGGAGCAGGGAGCCATTTCCTTCTCCAACCACACTAGATGAGACCCTGGCTATTGAAATTTCTCTACCCTGCATGCTATATGACCCCACAAGACTCCAAAGAAGGAAACCAGGCTGCCCAAAGCAGTGTTCTGTGACCTTAGGTAACAATAATGTGACCTTAGGTAAATTAGTTATCTCTAGGAGCCTTGGTTTCCTCATCTATAAACCTGACTTATATGCGAAAAAGCTTAGATGCCATAAATTAAAGTGTGTATTCCAAATATTAGATATGTTTCAGGGAGAATATGGGGAAAGATGACACCAAAGAGGAAGGGAACTGAGAAGGGGGGGTGGGGGGGGAGAAAAAGCCATTTTTAAGGAGCCTATCTATTATTCCTCAGATTCTCAGTTCAGCTCAGTTCAGTCGCGCAGTCGTGTTCGACTCTTTCCGACCCCATGAATCGCAGCACGCCAGGCCTCCCTGTCCATCACCAACTCCCGGAGTTCACTCAAACTCAGGTCCATCGAGTTGGTGATGCCATCCAGCCATCTCATCCTCAGTCATCCCCTTCTCCTCCTGCCCCCAATCCCTCCCAGCATCAGAGTCTTTTCCAATGAGTCAACTCTTCACATGAGGTGGCCAAAGTACTGGAGTTTCAGCTTTAGCATCATTACTTCCAAAGAAATCCCAGGGCTGATCTCCTTCAGAATGGACTGGTTGGATCTCCTTGTAGTCCAAGGGACTCTCAAGAGTCTTCTCCAACATCACAGTTCAAAAGCATCAATTCTTTGGTGCTCAGCTTTCTTCACAGTCCAACTCTCACATCCATACATGACCACTGGAAAAACCATAGCCTTGACTAGATGGATCTTTGTTGGCAAAGTAATGTCTCTGCTTTTCAAGATGCTATCTAGGTTGGTCATAACTTTTCTTCCAAGGAGTAAGCTGCAATCACCATCTGCAGTGATTTTGGAGCCCCAAAAATGAAGTCTGACACTGTTTCCACTGTTTCCCCATCTATTTCCCATGAAGTGATGGGACCAGATGCCATGATCTTCGTTTTCTGAATGTTGAGCTGTAAGCCAACTTTTTCACTCTCTTCTTTCACTTTCATCAAGAGGCTTTTTAGCTCCTCTTCACTTTCTGCCATAAGGGTGGTGTCATCTGCATATCTGAGGTTATTCATATTTCTCCCGGCAATCTTGATTCCAGCTTGTGCTTCTTCCAGCCCAGTGGTTCTCATGATGTACTCTGCACAGAAGTTAAATAAGCAGGGTGACAATATACAGCCTTGACGTACTCTTTTTCCTATTTGGAACCAGTCTTTTGTTCCATGTACAGTTCTAACTGGTGTTTCCTGACCTACATATAAGTTTCTCAAGAGGCAGGTCAGGTGGTCTGGTATTCCTATCTCTCTCAGAATTTTCCACAGTTTATTGTGATCCACACAGTCAAAGGCTTTGGCATAGTCAATAAAGCAGAAATAGATGTTTTTCTGGAACTCTCTTGCTTTTTTGATGATCCAGCAGATGTTGGCAATTTGATCTCTGGTTCCTTTGCCCTTTCTAAAACCAGCTTGAACATCCGGAAGTTCACACTAGACCATTCAGGTATGACCTAAAGCAAATCCCTTATGATTATACAGTGGAAATGAGAAATAGTTTTAAGGGACTAAATCTGATAGAGTGCCTGCTGAACTATGGACGTTTGTGACATTGTACAGGAGACAGGGATCAAGACCATCCCCATGGGAAAGAAATGCAAAAAAGCAAAATGGCTGTCTGAGGAGGCCTTACAAATAGCTGTGAAAAGAAGAGAAGTGAAAGGCAGAGGAGAAAAGGAAAGATATAAGCATCTGAATGCAGAGTTCCAAAGAATAGCAAGAAGAGATAAGAAAGCCTTCTTTAGCAATCAATGCAAAGAAATAGAGGAAAAGAACAGAATGGGAAAGACTAGAGATCTCTTCAAGAAAATTAGAGATACCAAGGGAACATTTCATGCAAAGATGGGCTCAAAGAGGTGGCAAGAATACACAGAAGAACTGTACAAAAAAGATCTTCACAACCAAGATAATCATGATGGTGTGATCACTCATCTAGAGCCAGACATCCTGGAATGTGAAGTCAAGTGGGCCTTAGAAAGCATCACTACGAACAAAGCTAGTGGAGGTGATGGAATTCCAGTGGAGTTATTTCAAATCCTGAAAGATGATGCTGTGAAAGTGTTGCACTCAATATGCCAGCAAATTTGGAAAACTCACCAGTGGCCACAGGACTGGAAAAGGTCAGTTTTCATTCCAATCCCAAAGAAAGGCAATGCCAAAGAATGCTCAAACTACCGTACAATTGCACTCGTCTCACATGCTAGTATAGTAATGCTCAAAATTCTCCTCAGATTCTACCTTTGTTCAATTGAAGATTCTTTTCTGCTGACTTCACTTTGTGTTTCTGTGAAATCTTATCAGCCTCTCAACATTTTCTGTCTTTCTTTCCTGAGCCCCACATCCTTTCAAAGGGATCTTCATCAGGCTGGAGACTGAGTTCTCATTTGGAGGGAAGGGTGGCTTCATTCTGAGGTGGGCCAGCTTCTGACCTGGGATGAGGCTGAGAAAGGCTGAGGAGACCCAGGAGTGTATTATAGATGTTCAGAACAGCTTCCTGCACAACTAGAAAGCATACAGACACCCCAAAAGTATCTGGGGGGTGCTCTGCTGTGGAAAGTTAGCCTCTCCTAAGGGCTTCTGGGAAGATCACCTGTCTTCTTGACACCAGAAGGTTTCCTGACGTGATATGGTAGAAGGGTCATGGAACCAGGGGTCAAGACTCTCTGGGTTTCCATTTCTTCTTTGTCTCAGATTTCATGTTGATTTAGGGCGAAACAACCTTCTCAGAAGGCACTGGTGTCTTCATGTTTAAAACAAGGGAGTAAGGCTAATTTGGGCTTCCCTGGTGGCTCAAACAGTAAAGAATCTGCCGGCATCATGGGAGACATGGGTTCAATCACTGGGTCAGGAAGATCCCCTGGAGCAGGAAATGGGAATCCACTCCAATATTCTTGCCTGGAGAATTCCATGGACAGAGGAGCCTGGTGGGCCCCAGTCCACGGGGTCGCAGAAAGTCAAACATGACAATATGACTAACACACACACGCACACACACGCACACAGACACACTGCTAATTCAGATGATTCTGACTTATTCTCATAATCCCTGCTGAATCTTATGTTTTTATTTTTTTTGTTTGTAAATAAAGTACATCAATTATGTAATAATTTATTTTCAGCTTTATAAATCAAAGTAGCTAAGACTGGGTTTGTGCAATTTGGATGTTGGGATGATATTCTCCTGTGATTCACCACAAAAGACATCTACAATGATCCAATCAGAAGTTTCAATGAGTATGGTATAAACGGTGGCCACATTCATTGGATGTCTTTCCGGTTCAAAGTCAAGACTCTCCACAATAACTACTTATTGATTGAATGGGTAAGAAGATCAGTGAACAAATGAATGAGCAAAGGAACAAATGAAATAATAGGTTATGTATTTGAAACCAGAACATGAGCTAGAGGTCTCATCTCTATGCTTTTGTCGGGATGGTCCCAGGAAGACTACGCTAGAATCAAGAGCCCATGGCGGCACAGCCCTATGGGGTAGTTCTTTTTGTTTTTGCTTCTGGAAGGTTGTCCATTACCCCAAAACATTCTGGCCCCTGACTCTACCTATCAGTCCAGGATTATGATCCTCAAAATGCTGTGCTTTCCCTTCTTCCCCACTGTCTCTAAAGGAGATCTACTAGAGCCTCTCTTCTCTCTGCATCTCTCTCCCCACATCTCTTGCCCCTCACTCCTCCTGTGACAATCTTGCAAGTCCAAGTATCATGGGCTCCTTTGAAGAATGAGCTGTGTGGCTATAGTTGCGTCCCAGGTGATGCCAACTCATTATTCTCCCTCACATTAATAGTGTTCGGGCTCAGGTTGATGCATTTCTGATTAATGAGGCATTTGTTCTGCACCACAAAACAACTGAAGAATATCCTTCTCATTCCAATGAGTTGTGTCCCAAAGTTAATTACGAGATGACCTTCCCTGATTCCAGGCAGAGGAGACCAGGTGTCCAAGCCTCACCTGACAATTGTCTCCCTGAAATCTTGGCCGAAGGAAACAAAGCCTCAGAGGCACACGCAAGGGGACATCTGGGACCCGAGCCTGACATTCAGAGCTGCAGATCTGGGTGCTGCAAGTTTTCTGCCCTGGGATCAGAATCCAGAGGCCCTTTCCTCTTGGTCCCTTCACATCCCTATCATCCCTTCCCATGTCGAGCAGCTTGCTAACAGAGAAGTCTCATCTTCTGACAGATCTAGACATGTCACTTAAGGTCTCGGAGTTTCTACTTTAGTAAAAAGTGGGAGCAAATACCACGCAACACTTGTCAGGGTTTTGGGAGATAAAGCAGCAGTGAGGAGGGCAGGATGCAATGTCTTTCGCCTGCCTTCCCTTCGGACCTGGCTGAGAGCTCCCATGGCAGGGAAATTTCTTCAGTTTTGTGGTTCTGCACCAAGAAGCCAGGAGACTTCAGACTGTGCAGACCACAAAAGGAGGTCTGGTTAAGAGCTGGCAGATGTCCGTGGGGACTATCTTGGGAGCTGCAGCACCAAGGGAATGTATAGGAAGTGCCTGTCCTTTGAGGGCCACAGGACTGCGGCTCTTGAGTGCTCACAGATAGGAGGCTCTGAGCTCAGATGGAAGGTTGGAGAGTAATTTGTGGGGTTGGATTCTGGGGCCACAGAATCAGCCTAGCAGAGAAGACTCAACATTGTGTTCAGGGACTACTCAGTGAGAAACTCTGTAGAAATCATCCCTTTCATAACATGGACTCAAGGAAACCAATGTTAGTTAAACTTCTAAGCAGCAGGCAATGGGCCATGGATGCCCCATACTTCATCCTTACAGGGACTCTGTGTTCTGTCTTGTGGGAACAATTTTCCTCATTTTGCAGACGTGGTTTTGGAGTACCAAAGAAGTGAAGTAGTTTGCCCAGGTCACACAGCAGTCAAATCAGGATTTGAACTCTGCAACTGTTCTTAGAACCCTTTGGACTACATACGCCTCAGAGACCCCATCACCTCACTCCTAATGGTGCTGTAACTCTCCCAAGCCCTGATTCACCCATGTCAAAGAGTCCTCTGCCTCCCTTTTGCTTTTCTATTATGCAGAAATACTGAGATCTGCATGAAAATTTTTGGCTACTGGATCTGGCCAGAAGCCTCAGAGAACCTATGGTTATTGAGATAAATCATAGGTGCAGATGAAGTACAAAGCACTGGAGCGCCCATATTGGGACAAAGGAGACCGGGAATTGGGAGAAGCTAAAAGGTCAATCCTGAAGGACTAAGGGTGAGGTTGGGGTGTTCCCATAGTTGTTCAAGTTCAGAGAATGGAAATTTTTGGTGAGTTGGGGCTTCGGGTCCAGGGAGGACAGAGTCTCTGCTCCCCTTCTTATCAGCTGTGTAGTCTAGATACATTATTTAACTTCTTCAAGCATCAGCTTCTTCATTTGTGAAATAGAGGGGTGATTCTGATTTCTATCTTATCATGAGGATTCAAAGACATTATGTCTTGAAGTGCTCATCACAGAACTTGGTGCATAGGAAGTACCCAAAACACTGGCTGAGATTATGATTTCCAAGAAGCTGGTTAGCTGAATGGCACCACCTAGGCATGGGAAAATCTGCATGCTTGACCTGGGGTAAAATGAACTGAGGCACACACCAACACAACTTCTAATCTGAAGGGAGTTGGAATGGGAATAGCTTTTTCCAGCACAAAATCCAGTCTTCTGGAATACTGATGCCTTTAGCAATCTGGAGACCATTACTGGGGGTGTTTTCTAACCTTGCCTTATACCTTTCCTCTCTCCCAGTTCTATTTCCTCCTGTAAGGTTTGGCCTCACCCTGACACCAGTGCTCAAGTGGAATATCTGAGCACTAGATCTGGTGACAGACTGCAGTCAGTGGGCCTCGGTGGAGTGGCTGGAAGGGAGGACAGATGTTGGCGATGCTGATGGATGCAGCCTGCTGCCTTCCCTACCTCCAGGCCCACTCACTCGGGATCTATAGCGTGTCACAGATAGATTTCTCATGTCCTCTCTTCAAACTTCCTCCAATTGCCCAGCATCCAGGGGAAGCAGGGATTTGTTGAGGTACATCCATCAAACCAGTGGAATCACTTCTGTTCATTTCTGATCAGTTTCATAAATTTGTTTTTCCACAGTTGTCTCATTCAGAGTTGACAAGCTCTTCCTGAATTCATGAATTTGGGAGGAAATGAACCAAAGGGACCGAGAAGGCCAATTCTGAACTGAACTGTGGTTTGTTTAACTCCAACTTGCATTAACAATTTTAGAAGAAGGATTACAGAGCTGTGAAAAGGACCAGCATATTGTTGAACTGGAACTTCTGCACTAGGCATTAACTGTTTCCAAGTCTTACGGAGAAACAAGCAAACATACAGCTAGAGACTGATATCTATGTTTGCATGTCCATCTATTCACAAAGCAAATTGACAAATTTCATTCATCCGTTTAGCAGATATTTATGGTGATCTGTTATATACTAGGTGCTGGTCTATAATAGAGACTTGCAGTGCCTGAGTAAAAAGTACAGACAAAAGCTTCTTCCCTTCAATTGGATTGGAATGTAAGTAGAGTGAACATTTGTGATTAAGGAAAGGAAAAGTGTGTGTGTGTGTGTGTGTGTGTGTGTGTGGAATGTAAGTAGTGAACATTTGTGATTAAGGAAAATGTGTGTGTGTGTGTATGTGTGTGTAATGTAAGTAGAGTGAACATTTGTGATTAAGGAAAGGAAAAGTGTGTGTGTGTCCAGCTGTCTGATTTCTCAGATGTCCTCTCAGATGTCTTTTTTTATCTTTTCCAGTAATTAATACCACTCTAGATCCTTTCTGACATGGCATATTGGACTCTGCAGTGCCTGGTGAGGGGAAGCCAAGGGTTGGTGACAAATTCAGAAATTTTTGGAAATATAGTCATGAGTGTGAATCCTAGTTCTATTTCTATTATCTACTAACAGTGTGACTAGAAGCAAGTCACTTGTTTCCAAGTCTCAATTTCTTCATCTGTAAAATAACCAGTAGAAATAAACAATGTAACATAACTCATGCAGCCAACCCACCACTGGCATATAGAATTTGACAAACTCCTTCCTGACTTAGCTATTAAAATTTTTTTATATTATTTCTTAACTGGGCAATATTTCATTATATTCATTACATATACCTAGCTGATGAGGAAGGAGCACAAAAGAGGAAATCCTGATTTCATATTTCTTGAATATCTACTTAGTTATTTCTGCTAAAATAGAAATACTAGCTCAGTATCAGCCAGTCTTCCCAAAACATTTTCATAAAGTCAGAATTTCAGTGATTAACCGGCAATGTTAACATCTGACCAATAATTAAAATGGTTCATCTCTCTGTACATTTTCATTCTTAGCCAATTACTTTGATTAGCATTAAATTTAATAATATGAACATCATGCATTTGTATGCTACTTTATAATTTTTTAAAATATATTCACATATCTTTGGATCTTCACAACTACCCTGGGAATTAATCAAGACAGATATAATTATTCTAGTACTACAGATGAAAACACTGAAATCTACAGAGGGGAAATAATGTGCCTAAGCTCCATGGAGTTAGAGACAAAGCTTAGACCAGAACTAGACTAGCCTAGGACCATTGTTCATGCCAGCTACTGACCACTAGAGATCTAGACCTTAGAATGAAGTAACCCTATCTTCTGGACAGGCTTCCAGTTTTTACTGAGTGTGCTAAGATCTTGCAGGCCATCAGAGTCCATATGGTTACTCTAAGAGAAGGAAAGGAAGGATTGTGTGTGTATACCATAGCAATAAGTAAGATCTAACCATAGAAAATCAAAAGATATAAGTATAAGAACTATAAGGAAATATAAGAAAGTAACATTAACTCTTAGGAAAGCTGTCTAAACTTAGAGAGTTCCTTGTGTAATGAAGTCACCAGGGGTGAAACACCAAGCCAGACTGGAAACTGGGTTGCCATGGGACAGGTACCTCTTCTCCAAGATTGCTGTCAGTGGAGCCAGTGAGATGCTGGGCAGCCTCTAACAGGGAAATTCTGATGGTCTGATAAGAAGATGTGACAATTCATGGATTACCCAAGAAGTAGAGTCAAGGTATGAGTCAAGTAGATATTTCAAAGATGGGTCACTAAATCCAAAGTTGTCAGTTCAAAACCTGGACTAAAACTTTAAGCCAACAAAGTATGAGTAACTTGGGAAATGACTGAATGGGGAGTACATGCGCCAGTTGCTTCAGTCATAACTGACTCTTTGCGACCCTGTGGACTGTAGCCTGCCAGGCTCCGCTGTCCATGGAATTCTCTAGGCAAGAATACCAGAGTGGGTTTATCATCTTTAAGCAAATAACCAGTCATTCCCATGAGCAGACTGCTTGCATTTCAAAGACTGAAAGACTCAGACATCAGTAGAACAGATATGATTATTTTTGCTATTTTCTTCAAAACAATTGTCTTAAGAGCCAGTGAAATAATAGTTATAAAATCATAACTAAGCATATTGGTATATTATATATTCTAATATGTATTAGTATATATGAAGTAAATTAGTTATGGGATTCAAGGAGCATTAATGTTTCTTTAGTGTCAAATGGACAGAAGAAAGATGGATGACACAAACTCAAGTGAAAGTGAGGCACCATTTATTGAACAGATTTTTAACGCATTATCTCATTCTTGCTTCATTACAACCGTGTGATAGGTCCCATTTCTATCCTCATTTTATCAATACTGAAATTGAGAGATTGAGTCAAACAGCTAAGGTAAAGCAGGCTTCTACCTAAGTCTCCTCCTGGCTTTTGAAGATTATAGCCCTTCTTCCTCTGTGGTTAAGCTTAATCCTTCTCAAGAGAGCTTTTTGTGGGCTGAAAATGGATATGCATAGGAGGATCAGATTCCCCTGAAGATCCATTCGGTAGAGTAAGCAGAAGGTTGGAGACTCAAGGACAGAAGCTGAGCATCCTGGATGAACAAAGGCCCAGGGATGAGTTCCAGGAGTGAAGGCTAGTAGCTCCAAAAGGAGCCTGCAGATAGAAGTCTGCTAAGATGTTGAGAATCACCATCAAACAAAGCAGCCTGCAGCCGATGCTTGTGTTTCCCTACTTAATTGCCAACCCCATTTCTTAACTTGGACTTTAAAGGCTGTGTGACTCCTGACAAGAATCTGGCCAAAATCTAAAGAGGACAGCAGAATGGGGCTGCAGAATAAGCCTGACCATCTCCTCTGTCTTTGGGAGGATTTTACCAAAAGCATGTGGGAGCTCAGAAAGCTGTTGGAGGTCTGGAGAATCAGGCTCGGCAAATTCTCCAAGATGCCTGCTTCTTTGCATTCTTTACTCCAGGTTCGAAGTCAAGGATTGTGAGACTGGCTAGGTCCAGGTTCTGAGCTAGGATTTGGTTGTGTGACTGGGCTCAACCAGACTTGCAAAGGTTTCCTCAGATCCAGGTGTGAAAGCTGAAAACAGAATGCAACTCTGCTTAAAGAGAATGGCATCCAGGATTCCTCTTGGGAGCATCTTCTGGGGAAGCTGAACTCTTCCATGATTCTAACACAGGCTGGGAGCCTGGTCTCTGGCCCTCTCAGATATGATGATGGCTCAGCCTGGAGGCAGCAAGTCAATCTTCCTTTCTTAGAATCATCTTCATGTCTCTCAAAGCATTTGGCTCAGTGTCTAGGGCATTCATTTTAAACAAACTGATTCTATTTAGTAAAGGAATGTCCCTTTATCCTTTGTTGTACTTTCTAACCCACTGGACTGTCTTGAGCATGTTTAAGATGGTGAGGGTGTCAGCTGGGATGCTCTGAGAACAAAGGGATAGAGGGAGGACTGGGGTGTAGCCTCATTTTCTTATCAAACGTAATCCAGGAACTATAGTTTCTTACCTGATATAGAACCTTGGTGTAATGAGAACACTGACTCTGCTATTTATCAACTTGTGGCTTTGAATTTGCTGAGTCTCAGCTTTCTAAATGAAAATAGTGTTGCCTACTACATAAGATTAGCAAGATTAAATGAGATTAAATTGACTATTTTTCTGGCAGAAAAAAAGGTATAGCCTCTGGAAGACCCTATTTCACTGCCCCCCTCCACACCCGCCGACCCCCAGGGTTATCATGGAACTCTATTTCTCCTTTCTCTGGCAAAGAACCAAGAAGGTTAATGGTTCATGAACTCCCTGCATTTTGGTGACAAGTCTCCACAAATCACCAAAAATGTGAGCACTAAAACTAGACTCTATAGCTTCAAATCTGGGCTGGGCCACTTACTACCCACAGAGCCTTGAACCAATTACTTAAACTCTTTGTGCCTGTTTCCTCCTTTCAAAATGGTAATAACGAAAGTATCTGTGCCTTAGGGATGTCGTAAAAATATAAACAAGTTAATGTATATAAAGCACTTAGGCCAGCCTGGCATATAGTAAGCATTCACGAAACACTAGCTAGTATTCACTCAGTAAACATTCACTGGATGTCCACTATGCCCAGGCTCTGTGTTAGGCTTTGGGGTAACAAAGATGAATTATACCCAGGCTGGCCCTTAAGGAGATCACTGTCCCAAGAAGGAGAGCTACATGTCCTGCGTTTGCTAGAGTTCCCAAAGTTCCGTTTGCGTACTTTTCAATGACTGAGTTTTCTCTCATCTCTCTGTTCTTTGGGGGATGCTCTGCTTCCCCCAAATTCTGTCTACAAACATCTCCCAGCTGGACTCTTCAGGACCAAGTCTTTTACTTCTGCTCCTCCCTTTGAATGACAGGAACTGAGTTCCTCAGGCTATATCACTAATGATCCTATAGGGCTTTAATCACCAAGGACTTGCTCTACCAGAAAAAGGGGAAAAAATAAATCTACAAGTATTAATCATACTAGTCTAGTGTTTAGCTCTTTAATATTAAATTGCTTAATTTCTCAAAGTTATATTTATTTTTGATTAAATTCTTTAAGTTCTGAATCTATGCAAAATACATTCCAAGAACTTTTCATCTTTTTATGTTAATCAATAGTTAAATGAACAAAATTGTTTGCAATCAAATAATCAACACGTCTCCCCCCCAAATGTCATTTAATGGTCCTCTAGTGTTTATTTCAAAGACCATGAAATGAGCGTGTTTTAAACATATAGGACTTGAAGCTTTTCTCATGGAAAAGTTTATATAAGCAAGTGAGTTTCAAAAGCAGGTTTTACTGTTCCATCTTCAGAAGTGGATGGGTAAATGGTTTGTGGAGCCCTTTGCATAGAAGTTTACACTGAAGCTCAGGCAGTGGCAGGCACTCATTCTGTGTGCTTCACTCTCCACTCTGGTGAGACTCTAGCTCCCAAGAGGAAGTTACAGCATAGGTCTCTCCATCTAAGTGGTCTGGGGTACTGCTGGGTAAAGGGAGATGATCCGGCCTTTGAGCTCTTCTCTTTGCAGAGGGTAACTCCTTGATAAGCACCCTGGATAGCTGCCCACCTGTCCAGACATCAGGAGGACCATGTGTGTATTGGAAATGGGTATCAGGGATCAGAGGCTCATCCACAGCCAAAGAACTGGAGTGAGTGGAGACTGGGCACAGAGCTGCAAAGGACTGATAGTAGATTAAATCTGTTTTCCTAGGGAAATACTACTGGGCTGGAAAAAATACAACAGAGAACTGAAAGGAAAGGAAGGAAAAGAGGAAATATGAATTGGAGGAAGAGAAGCAAAGGGAAAAAACAGTGGAGAGAAAGACTGGGAAAGAAAGAGAGGAGAGGGGGAAAATGAGAAATAGGCAAGAGTAGTTAATAGAAAATCTAGACAGAAAAATCGAATCTGGACAGAAGGGAGAATCTGGGAGCAAGAGAGAGGGAAAGAACCCAGGGAGATACCAAGGGAGGCAGGCAATTCAGGACTCCAAGTTTCCTGAACAAGGTGTTTCATCATCTACTCTTTGACGTCCCTCACCCCACCCCCATCTCTGGCCTCTTTGGTAAAATGGTGGGAATTTCCCAGCTCATGGGCTTGGAGCAAACTGAATGAGAATGTGAACCTAAAGCATCATATACAGTGCCTAGCAGGACAGATGTTCTGTAAATTACATCCATCCACTTAACCTCAATTTCCCAAACAAATTCTTTGTTCTCTAGCAGTCAAAAGTAAAGTTGGCAGAATGAGAAATGGGTGGGAATTTAGATGAACAAAATACCATACTTGCCCTCTAAGAACTCAAAGTTAGAGAAGAAACAGCTGCATGCTATGGTGTGTTGAGTTCGAATACAGAATTCTACCAGGTGCTGTGGGAGTACAGAGAAGAAAGATTTGGCCACATGCAGAGGTCATGGAGAGCTCCCAGGGGAAGTGACATCTGAACTGAGGCATAAAGAAAAAGAACTTTTCCAAATGGAAAAAGGGAGGGAAGGGACTTTCACCCACGGCAAATGGCATGCGCAAAGTAGAGACAGGAACAAGCCAGGTGTGTGCAGTGGGAAAAAGGTTAGATGGAAGGAAGGTGGTGGCAAGAGTATCAGCTAGAATCAGATCTTGAAGGATGCTGTGTGCAAGAGTGTGAGGTTGTGTTTCATTTGTGAAGACATCAGGACCCGCCAAGGGATTTTAAATAGAAGAGTGTTGCACCTGGATGTGGAAATGATTCTGGAGCTTTGTGGATTAGAAGCAGCTACACCTGATACAGAGAGACTGGCTATCACATTCCTCCAGAGAAACTTGATAATGGCCTGAGAAAAAGCAGTCACAGTGGGAATGGAGAGGATACAAAAGATCTGAGGGAGGTAAGATCATCGGGTATATTCACAGAAACCCCCGCGGAGGGAAGCTACAGACCCTCATGAAGCTTCCTGAAAAGTTTCTAAATGGTGGGTGGTCATTTGCCCCAACCTTTTAATCACCAGATGACTTTTCTTCCTCCAGATGATTCCTCTTTTCTTGAGATAAGATCCAAAATGAGTTTTTTTTAAATTTATCAACATTTGGTTAATACTGCATTTATTAAACCATTTATAGAAGTCACTGTATATCTTAGTTGTTTGTTTTTAGGTATGTTGCATAATTCATTAGTAGCAAGTGCTTGGAGGATGAAACTGTTACAGAGGCAAGAGAAATGTGTTAGGATAAAGAATCAGATACTTCTTACAACTAGAAGTTTCTCTCAGACCTCCTAGACTGGGCCTGTGAAACCAGACATGCCTATAGAATATACCTTCATAGACGTCCCCAACAATCCATTTCCATTATACATACACAGATGAACTTTCAGATAAGGTTTTCAGGCTGGTTTGTGGTGATAATGAACACAATCAGTGTGCTCATTCAGTCAGCGCTGGGAATGTGCAGTGTGAGGAGAAGAGTGATGTGATGTTTGTCTGACAATTTCCATCGTATGGAATAAGCAGCTTTGTTCTATGGTCTTCAAAGAAGGAACAGCAGCCAGTGGGTAGAAGTCCCCTGGGGACAGATTTCAGCTTAATCTCAGACTAACTGGGGAATAGGAAACCTGTCAAGTAGGGATTGGATGGTGTAGCCTGCAGAACAGGCTACACATTTATTAAGCACCTACTGCATTCCAGGTACTGTGCTAGGTCTCTCTTTGAAACCTCACAACTCCTCCATGGATTAGGGAAATGATCCCGACTCCACAGATGAGGCATCCAATGCTCACAGGGATGAACCAGGGTACCCAATCCAGGATCTAATGCCTGATGATCTGAGGTGGAGCTGATATAATAATAATAGAAATAAAGTGCACAATAAGTGTAATGTGCTTGAATCTCTCAAAATCACCCCCCTACAACCCCAGTCCATTATAAAATGTCTTCCGCGAAACTGATCCCTGGTGCCAAAAAGGTTGGCGACCACTAGATTAAATGGTCACATAGGTAAATGATAGTTCTAGGACCCAAGTCCAATCCCTGACCCCAGCATGATGCTTGCCTGCTGTGTGTGTGGGTGACCAGTCCCTGGAATTATGCAATCAGAGGCCGAGTCCCCAAATGCCTGAGAAACTGTAGAGGTGTTCGGTTTTGGACAGGACAACAGCCCTGACAAACCCACACCTTCCTCCTAACTCTGAGTATCTAATTCTCAAACGACAAAATAAAATTGAAATGAATACACTGTGAAGACCCCAAATGCAAGGAATGGCAACAATAACTAAGGGGAAGTTATCTGCAACATAAATGATTTTTCCCTTAAGGAAAGGGAAAGCAAAAATGACAAGAGTAAGCCAACATATATTTCATAAAACATTTTTCATCACCAAAAGTTCTGTTGAAGGTATTCTTCTTGCATGTTTTCATGCTGAAACCTATTTGCAAATTATTTTCTCACTTTTTTTTCACATGAAATGTACCCTCGATTATATGACAAGAAATTATATGGTGCTAATAATTTATTTAAAACCAGATCCATGTATCACATTCATTCTGTGTTGTGAAATCAAGTAGATGCAGAAGGGGAATTTTTTTTTTCTCTGAACTTTCTGACCATCTCTATTGTGGAAGAGAGAGTAATAGCAGGTATTGAGGGTGCCAATTATGTGGTGATGTACAAACCCACTGGAGAAAAATATATATGATATTTTAATGCTAGTCAAACAGAACGATGAAGTTTAAATTAGCTTGAAGCTACTAAAAATTCTAACTATGGCTCTGCTTTCATTGTATGGGAGGGTGAAAAATAGCTTTACAGAAAAATATATGTCGATCTTCTCTGTGATGGGCTGCCTTATGCCTCTTCCTTCTGCAGATATGCAAGACTCCATTTTTGTTTGTTCATTGCTCCCTTTTCTTTCCATTTCTCCTTTTACTTCTTTTTCTCCCCCGTGGACCACTTTCCTTCCCTTCTTCAACAATCATCTTATCCTCTACTTCCTTCTGCATTAATTCACCTATCAGTTTCATAAGCTTACAGAATTCAGACAGTTCTGATTAAAAGCTGGAGGAGAGGCTTTGGAAAAACAATCAGACCCAACCACCTCATGGTATAGATAGGTGGGTAGGAAAGGAGGTGGGTTTGTGAGAGGATGTAACTTGCTGAAAGCCACTGAACAATTTTGTAAGGGAGCTAGCTGTCTGATCAGGGAGTAAGTCAGAGAAGGGTTTGGATGGGAATAGAACACCAGAATTCTGACCTCCGTAGACTTTGTTGATTATCAAGAAAATTCTGGTGTGATAATCATATTTCCAAAATATATTTTTTCTTAAAAAAAAAAATGTAAGAGGGTATCCAAGCCTCATGCAACCCTACCAGAATTGAGGTAGGTAGGAACATCTCTAGTACACAGTTGATGAAACGGGTGGGGTGTAGTGAATACTGCCTGTGAATCAGGCACTTCCACATGTTATGTAATCCTTAGTCAGCCCTGCCACTAAGTATTTATAACACTGTTCTATAGCCTGAGGTTCAGCAAAGTGAAAGTGAAAGTAAAGTCGCTCAGTCGTGTCCGAATCTTTGCGACCCGTGGACTGTAGCCCACCAAGCTCCTCCGTCCATGGGATTCTCCAGGCAAGAATACTGGAGTGGGGTGCCATTTCCTGGTATTCAGCTGGAGTGTGAGGTGCAATCAAGCCTTGTCGAAAACTGTGTCCTCATGAGATGTGGCCAAACCCTCAGGTGATGCCACACGCCCATGGAGGAGTCAGGGCTGAAGATTCGTCTTCTAGCCCAGAAACCTTTCTAGGGTGTCTCGGGAAATAAGCTCAGAGACTTCACCAAGAGACAACAATTAGCACTGTGTCATTATTGATATTTATACTCGTGACCACCAGGACAGAGCTGAGAGGTAAGGGCAGAAAAGTCAAGTTGAACTTAGAGAATATGTAGTGTTCACTTGGAAAAACTGGTTGCATGAAAGAGAAAGCACAAGAATTAGTGCTTAAAAAGCTAGCTTTGTTTTTTGTTCTAGATTGTAGAGTTGTAGAAGATTTCCTCTTTTTTTTTTTTTGTCTTTTTCACAGCAAACAGCCACATTGTTCAGAAAAATCAAGCAATATAGAAAAATTCATATAGAATGGTGGAAAGCATCCAGAATGCCACCATCAGGTGGTATTCACTGATAATGATTGAGTATCTATCTCTCCGGGCTTCCCTGGTGGCGCTGCTGCTGCTAAATTGTTTCAGTCGTGTCCAACTCTGTGCGACCCCATAGACAACAGCCCACCAGGCTCCCCCGGCCCTAGGATTCTCCAAGCAAGAACACTGGAGTGGGTCTGGTGGCACTAGTGCTAAAGAATCTGCCAGCCACTGCAGGAGAGGTAAAGAGATGCAAGTTCGATCCCCAGATTGGGAAGACCCCCCTGGAGAAGGAAATGGCAACCCACTCCAGTATTCTTGCCTGGGAAATCCCATGGACAGAGGAGAGCCTGGGGTTATAGTCCATGGGGTCAAAAAGAGCTGGACACAACTGAAGCAACTTAGCACGCACACACACGTCTATCTTTCCAGATATTTTTACTTCCTTGGCCGCGAAATATACTCATGTTTTCTTCTTTATATTTCTCTATACATGGCAAACTTTTCATACATTCTATTTGTTTTATATTAAGAAATTTTAATTGGAAAAGTCATTTGGGGCTAGATGATAAAGAACTTTGGATGGCAGTGTTAGTTATGTATCTGGCATATTTACCTGTTCCCAAGTTCTGTCTCCTTCCAAAGATAGTTGGAGATGAAATGATAAGACATGTAAGACTTAATTCTGTAAATGACTGGGAAACCCTGGAGAACTTTAAGCAGATGTGAAACCTGACTGTATTAATAAAATATATATTAATGATTCTTCTCCCACAATGTGCTCAAAATGTAGTACCTGCACTACCAGCATGAGGGACTTGTTAGAAATACAAGTTCTCAGACCCTGCTCCAGATTTAATCCAAGATTCTGGGAGTTGGGGATCCCAAAATCTAATTTTTAACAAGGCCTCTGCATTAGCCATCAGGGTGAGATACAAAGTCAGGCTGGAGCTGGGTGGGAATCATAGTTCCTCAGAAGGCATAAATGGGAGAGTGGCTGTCAGAAGCCCACTCCAGCCATGCCAACATCTGGGTTTGGTTGAGCTGACAGTCCTAAACTTCTGAATTATCACAACGATGTGCATTTATGTATTATCACAGCAGGACTTAACTAATCTATTATTTTTGCATCTATGTATATCTTTCTCAGAACAAGGTAGGTTAGGTCTTCAATAAATTCACTTTAAAAAATGGGTTTGACTGTTAATTGCTAAATCTAAGCACTTGCCTTCTTGTGCACACTAATATAAAATATTTAAACACCCTCCCAGCTTGTCATTCAATATCCACATGTTCTGGAAGGAGAATGTTTTTACATGTGCACACAGCTTCTTCCTCATTTTTTTCAGTCCTCTAAATATGGAAGTGTTGGCAGATCAATTTTAGGTCTTTCATCAGCTCTGATACGAGAGCCCTGATTTTTTAAGTTCACTACCACAGGCCCCCTCCCCCAAGTTGAAAGATGACATTGTTCACCACAATGATTCCCCCAGGATTTTCCCACGTCATGCCTGCCAAGCCCCAGTGACAAGATATAGGGGGCAGTTAGACTATTACATACTCTCCCTGCCACTTTCAATCAAGCCTAATGCAATCAGAAACACATGACTACATCAACACATCTCCTTTAATCAAATGTGATTAAGTCAGTCATTAGTTTCTCAAGACAAATAAAGGATACAAGTGCTTGTATTATAAACGTAACCGCCCCCCTTCTTAAGTGATTTGTCAGAAAGGAAGCCCCCTTAGCATAGAACTGAAGACCTTCAGAGGTCTTTGTGTTTTTGCTGCTGGTGTTTATTAAGATAAAGCATTCTGCGTTTATGTGCACAATTCCTCCTTCACTGTCCCCTCTCGCAAAGACCCCGTGTTGTCAAGCAGAATTTGGCTTCAGCTTGATCAGGATGGTTTCATTATCCCATTGTTACCATTATGACTTGGGCAATTAGTAGTTTATAAGTATAAATTTATGGCAATCTGTGATCCAGGCGCATTGGCAGTAGTCAGGGCATAATAAAAACCCAATCAATTTCTTTCATTTAATATGTAGGCTGTGACCCTAGTTTTGATTAGAACTCTTAGCTATTTCATCTTTAAATAAAAAAGAATGTCTGCAAGCAATTATATGGTGTGTTAATTGGATATTCCTTTTTATCTCTTATACTACTGAATGCATTGCTAACGAAATCCTTGTTTTCTCTCTTTCTCAATATCTCTCTGCCTCCCTCTCTCTGACTCTGTTACTGTCTTTGTCTCCCTACTCTGGGTCTCTACCCCATCCCTTCCTTCTGTCTCTCCATTGTGAATCTTCACTGACCACATACAGCTTGGCTAAAATATGCAGGGGACTTTCCACCATGCTGACTGTGTTCTATGAATCCCTCTTTCCATCTAGACATTCAGGCATTATGGAGCTGAGGTCACCAGACTGCCTAAGAGGTCTGGTACACAGCAGGTACTCAATAATTGGCAAATGAATGAATGAGGCCACTACATTCCCTGTATGTCACATTGTCACTTTCTGACCCAGGACACTTTGCTGAGATCTGTTCTTTCTCAGGGAAATATTTCCCTCATGGGTCTACACTCCAAAAGGTGGCTATACCGGGGGAAGAGAGTATTCTAGTCCTACAGATAAGAAGTCCAAGTTCCCCAGAGTCTCCATCTGCCATGCAGAGATGATGCTTCTTATCTCTGTTATGTGGAATATGCCCTTTATGGGATGATTTTGGAAGCTGGGAAGAGTCAGTACCTGTAAAGTGGGGTCTATAGCTTTTTGAGTGTTATTTTTATCATTTACATTTCTTTAACAAATATTTCCATAGTGCTTAATATCCCTCTGTTATCTGCAGACTGACAGCATTCTAAACCTCTCTTCTTTATACTGCACCCACTGCCCTCCAAGACCTTGCTCAGAATCCTATGGTTTCTCTCACAAACCCCGTCTCCTGAATTCTACGTTTTCCTCATTTTCTGCTTTACTCCTTTGCTTCTACAAAGTACATTCTGCAGGAGCATCCTGATAGTGGACACATGGGAGGCAAATTTTTTTTGAAACCTGGTTTTTCTGAAAATACCTTTGTTCTCATCTTACATATGATGATCACTTGGTCAGAATTTGAAGCCTTTTTTTTCTTTTTCCTCCTCAGAATTTCTAGCATCTCTCCAGCTTCCAAGGCTGCTACTAAGACACCTGAAGCCCTTCTTATTGCTGGTCCTCAGTATGTGACTTTCCTCTGCTTCTCCCATAACCCCAGTAGCTTCTAGAATCTTCTCTAGCCTTGTGTCCTGAAATTTCACAATGGTGTGCCCTTGGGTTGGGCTTTTTTTCAGTCCATTTCTCAACGCTCAGTAAACTCTTCTAATCTGGAAACATATTTTTTAATGGTGGAAAATTTTCCTGTATGATTTTTCTGATAATTTCCTCTCCACTCTTTTCTCTGGGACTCATGTTAAGCAAGTGCTAGAAGTGTACTTTAATCTCTAATTTTCTTATCTTTTCTAATTTCCTAATTTCCATCTCTTTGTCTTTTCTTTTTTACTTTCTTACTTTTATCTTCCAACATTTTCATTGGATTTTTATATTATTTTTACTATACCTTTGATTTTTAAAGTTTCCTTCTTTTGTGACTACTCTTATTCATAGCATCCTGTTTCAGAGGCAATGGTTTCTGTTTTCTATCTAAGATTGACCTGCCTGACCCCAGAGATCATGTTCTGATGATGACATTCTACCTAAAACAAAACTATCTTTTCCTGGTTGTTAAAGTCTGATCCTTTGAAAACCTGGAATCAATTGCAACTGCTTCCTGATGCAGATCACAGACTAAAGCATATGCTACACAAGGGCAGGGGCCATGTCTGTTCTATTTAACAGTAAATACACTTAATGTGATTCCTCACGTGATTAGGTGTTCTAAAACATTTGGCAAATGAATGACTGAATGGTGTTAAAACTGGAGTTCCCTAATGTCAGTGAAACAGCCAGATAAGAAGAAAATAGATGCTTTCTTGTTTTTGTGTTGTCACAGCCATTCAGCATCTTTTGACATGATAAAACAGTTTTTGAGAGAGTGTGGCCCCTTCCCCACATCTGCCTAATGGAAATGGAATTCTCTAAGAAATTGCAGAAGCAGGAGATACAAGGTGTTTAACAAGGCTGCCCAATGAGTTCATTTATAATATTAACAAACCAAATTCCTGAACAAGCTCAGAGGCCCTATTGGACCTGTCAGCCAGGAGAGACAGCTGTCGGTCAGAATTCATGGTGGGCACCCGCCTGCCCTGAGGGCCAGCCTGGCAAGGGGGGTTGGTGGAAGGGACTGGGTAGATAACAGAGATAAATCTAAATTCATTCGGGAAGCAGTCACACTCAATGACATATTCACTGACTTCTTCAACAGCTCATTTGATAATGTTCTCTCTGCACTATTCATTTTTCTGAAAGATGAAAGCTGGCTGAGGATCTCATCTGCTCACTGATGCAGGGAAAGGATTTGAAATTAGCACACACACACACAGACACACACAACCAAAAGGGGAAGCGTGGGGGTAGGGGGGAGAAGGAAACGTCGTGATAACCAGTTTTGTGGTTGGTCCTGACCCAGGAGACCCAGCAGCCTGGCGTGAGGTCACCTTTAATTAGCAATGCATTATAATTCAACAATATGCCAATGGGCAGAGACAAGGCTCAGTGGGGAGGGGGCCATCTACCATGATAATTAATTGCTTGAAGAATGTGCTCAGCCTGGTGAGGGGCAGGTCATGTTTCGTGTGTGATTGCAGAGGAGAAAGGTTGAACCCCAGGGCCCAATGCTACACTCTTTCTCAGTGTGTCCCATGTCTCACTCATTTATGGCACACATAAATCCATGGGCATTTATCAAGTGCCAGAAGCTAGGCACCATCCAGGGCACAAGAGAAAATGAGACACGGGCTGGGTTTTCTGGTACCACCTTCTCGTAGGAAGACAATACAGAAACACGAAACCCCAGTGCTTATATTTGCTGTTTACAGTGAAGGAGCTCTTTTGATAGCACCCTTTGGCCAGGAGGATCGACAACTCTTTGTTTTACTTTGATCCTCTCACATGGCTTCTTAAATAAATGAATGTTTTATAGTAGACTATGAAGCGTACCGGAAAAGGCAATGGCACCCCACTGCAGTACCCTTGCCTGGAAAATCCCATGGGCGGAGGAGCCTGGTGGGCTGCAGTCCATGGGGTCGCTAAGAGTCTGACATGACTGAGCGACTTCACTTTCACTTTTCACTTTTCACTTTCATGCACTGGAGAAGGAAATGGCAACCCACTCCAGTGTTCTTGCCTGGAGAATCCCAGGGACGGCGGAGCCTGGTGGGCTGCCGTCTATGGGGTCGCACAGAGTTGGACACGACTGAAGCAACTTAGCAGCAGCAGGAGCAGGAAGCGCACACGTTTTGAAATCAGGCAAATCTGGATTTGAATCCTGACTCTTCTATTTTATAGCACTGGAACCATGAGCAATTGACTTTTATGTACAGGGCACATGCTTCTCCTTGGTAAAAGGGAGATACTAAAACCTAACTTACAGGATTAGATGTCATGAGGCTAGAAACCTACGGTGCAGACGCCATGGTGGTCATTCCCCTGTCCTGACAAGCAGCGGTCTGGCTAAGAGTAAGCGGAGACCCAGAGGTCGGGCCAGGATATGGTAGGAGAGGCCCTCTGCCTTGTTCACAGCAGTGGTGCTTGACACTTGAGGATTCTTTTGGGGGGAAAAAAATGCACGAAATGTTCATGGCATGTACGAGTTGCTTGTTCATGCTTTGTTCAACGAATTGAATATGTTCTTCTTTGAATTCTGGGGAAATGCTCTTTAAAAGGTTCATTAATCCAAGTCAAGACAGACAGACAGAAACCAGATACAAAAGCAAAAAGACTGAAATGGAAAGAAGACAAAATTCAAGAGGCCCGAAGCAAACAGACAGGAAATAATCCCTTAGCAATCTTTGAGCCAAAGTTTGGATGGCTGCTGCAGCCTTTTATCAGATTCCTAAAATCACTGATATGGAATAGTTTCAAGTTTTTAAAAGACCAGGCAAGGAGCCTACACTTAGTAGGCATTCTGTAAAATGTTACTTCCTTATCCAAGTTCACTTGGCAACCCCTGAGCTGACCCAGGGGTTGTGTTTCAAACACGCATGGAAAAGCCATCACTCCGTTTCCAGATAAACTATATCTACAGACATTCTGCTTCTTCTCCTTGCCATCACTATGCTATCCACCGCCATACACAAAAGATCTTATTTACTGGTAACCACAAATTCATTACAGGGCAAGAAGAAGGAAGTATATCAGGAAAATGTTCTTTGCTTTTCAAAAGATGATCGCCTGCACTTAACAATAACAACACCAAACAGTGGTGATAGGGTGGAGAGCAGAGTAGAAATAGGTACCAACTCTCCCACAGTGCAGGAGCTGCTTAATTTCCAAAGTTATCTCTGTCTTCTTCTTATAATCAGATGGTTCTTCACCTTTCACGGGAGTGATGGGGCAATCTGAGAATTGTTACTTATATTATTATTTTTTATTAGGAACTTCTAACCCATTTATATCTGATATGAGGACTATTAAACTTCCTATTGCCAATGTTGTAATATTTGTTGCTTTCATGTTCCATTGCTTTTTCTTTTGCTAAGGGTAGTGACTTTTAAGAATCTTATTTATAAGGAACAGAAAGCTCTACATTTTCTCAGAGGTGTAGCAGTTTTCATGTCTTCATATAGAAAGACAACATCTCTAAATAAAAGCACTCACCTCTTTCTTCTGGGTGCTTGCTCCATTCTGAAGCTTATTTCAGCAAGTCACCTCTCCTATTTACACACAGCACTCGGATCAGCTCACCTGAAGCTGGGGTGACCTACAGAGCTAGTCCAGAGGGAGTGCTGACCAGAGTCTTCACGTTTTACTGTTCAAATTTCCAAGCAGAGAAATGTGGATGGTTCAGGCCTCCCTCCCTCTGCATCCTCGGTTCAGTATTCGCCCTGTTGCGTGGGTTCAGTGGCATACTCTGGCTGCTGGGGCTCTGGGCAGAGCACTGGTTTTCAGAGGTGGCGCCTATTAAAGGGAAGCTCTGACTGCCGATCGCCGTTTCTAGCACTGTCCCTTTAAAAATGTCCGTCTATGCGGCCGCATCAGGCCTCGGCAACGGCAGCAACGGCTCGTGGGATTTTGCGCTCCCAGGCCCTTCACTGCAGCGCACAGGCTTGCGGTGCACAGGCTCCAGAGAGCGTGGGCTCAGCCGGTGCAGCCTGTCCCCTTGTCCCCCGCGCTGGAAGGCGGGTTGTGGACCACTGGATCACCGGGGAAGCCCTTCTATTAATGTCTTTCTTGCTTTTCACTCATCCAAAAGAAATATATTACTTTTTATTCTATTCAAAAGTATTTTCAAGTTTCATTTTAAGACTTTTCATCAGTGTTGAAAATGAATCATGCTCTTTTGAAAAATTCATTTATTTTTTTATTGAAGTATAGTTGATTTGCAATGTTGTGTTAATTACAGCTGTAGCGCAAAGTGACTCGGTTACATACATATTCTTTTTCATATTCTTTTCCAATAGGGTTTATCACAGGATACTGAATACAGGTCTCTGTGCTCTATAGTAGGACCTTGTCGTTTATCCATTCTATATATGTCTATTTGCATTTGCTAATCCCATACTCCCAGTTCATCCCCCACCCACCCTGCCCGCCCTTGGCACCTACCAGTCTATCCTCTATGTTTGTGATTCTGTTTGTTTCGCAGATAAGTTTCTTTGTGTCATCTTTTAGATTCCACATGTAGTGAGATCATATGGTATTTGGCTTTCTCTTTCTGACTTTACTTAGTATGATGATCTCTACTTGCATCCATGTTGCTGCAAATAACATTATTTTGCTTTTAATGGCTCAGTTATATTCCATTGTACATATTTACCATACCTTCTTTATCTACTCATCTGTTGATGGACATTGTTTCCACCTCTTGGCTATGAATCAGCGCTCTTGATTCCTGCCTGTGTTACATGAAGAACTGAGTACATTTCTCCCTTTGCTTGTATGATCTTGGATTTCAGACTCTGATTATTATTGGATTACTACTGACAGTTATATATCATTTTTAAAATTACCTCCTTTCAATATATGTCTATATTCTATGCACTACACAAATCCATACTTTGTTGATTTTCTTTGTTCACCACTAGTTTTTTTATACTGTGACATTTCAGTTCTTGAGTTCTTTATGTAATGGCTCATATACTGACTTAAATCTTTCCTCATAACTTAAGGTTATAAATATCACCTTACTTTACCATCACACATACTTTTTTTTTTTTCAGAGAGGGTTCAAGAACAGTTTACCAACTCAGCCCTTCCAGAACCCAGAATACCCCTTTCTTGCATTCCTATAGGAAAGACTACTTAATTTATTTTAACTACCTCAGTCATAATTCTAATTCTTTTTCTTGTATTCTGTAGAAGTAATTTTTTGACTATTGAAATTTAGTTGGTTTGTTTGTTTGCTTGTTTTTCCAGAAGTGTCAGCCTAGCTTTGTT
This sequence comes from Ovis canadensis, assembly GCF_042477335.2. NCBI lineage: Eukaryota > Metazoa > Chordata > Mammalia > Artiodactyla > Bovidae > Ovis > Ovis canadensis. The sequence continues at coordinate 44,990,938 of NC_091259.1, forward strand.
GTTTACTTCTTTTTCTGGTGACTGTTTTACTGTCTACATGCCTGTTGTGTTTTGTTTACTTCTAATTTTTTTTTAAAAAGTCACCAGTGTAAATCCAGATGTTTAATTGTTTTATGCAGTTTGCTTGGTGCACAGTGGGCCCCTCTAATCTAAAAATAAATCTTGTTCCATCATGAGTAGTTTTTTCCTCTCTTGTTTTCTGTTTACACAATTCTCTCCTCCTTGAATTATCCTACATATTTTGAATATCCTGAATCTGCTTGCCATGCTCCTCCCCCAATTATTTCTTTTTCTCAGGTAATTTTCTTAAATTTATCTTCTATCTCTGTTATTCGGAATAGTTTTGTGGATTTGTTTGTTTTGTTTTAAGCTGAAGGGTAAAGAGGCATTTCAACAGTTCACTGAGTAACCAAAGTACTTGAAAAAGATCATGAAGACGTCAAAATTCTAAGAAGATAATAGTGAAGTTGACTATCTATGATTATTTATGAGAATCTGACTCATATAAAGAAGGCCAGTATTGGCTGGAAAAAAGGGACTTGCTGGGAGGAGCAAACAGTTTCTTTTTTACCATAGGCAGGTATGGACATCACAATAACGAAAAATTGTCCAGGATTCAAGTACCATCTTTTGGCTGTATTGGGTGAATGAAGTAAAGTAAAAGTGTTAGTCACTCAGTCATGTCCAACTCTTTACCACCCCATGGACTGTAACCCACCAGGCTTCTCTGTCCTTGGGATTCCGCAGGCAAGAATACTGGAGTGGGTTGCCATTTCCTTCTCCAGGGGATCTTCCCAACTCAGGGATGGAACTCAAGTCTCCTCTGCATTGCAGGCAGATTCTTTACTGCCTGAGCTACCAGGAAAGCCCACAATGGGTACATGTACATTACTCAAATGTGAATCCTAAAATGAGAACCAGTTTCTGAGATCAGATTGGAAAGAATTCTGTCAAAAAGAGAACAAATACAGTTGACCATTGAAAAACAGGAGGAATGGAGCACCAACCCCTGGAACAGTGGAGAATTTGCATATAACTTTACAGTCAGCCCTCCATCGGAGACGGCAATGGCACCCCACTCCAGTACTCTTGCCTGAAAAATCCCATGGACAGAGGAGCCTGGTAGGCTGCAGTCCATGGGGTGGCTAAGAGTCGGATACTACTGAGCGACTTCACTTTCAGTTTCATGCATTGGAGAAGGAAATGGCAACCCATTCCAGTGTTCCTGACTGGAGAATCCCAAGGATGGCGGAGCCTGGTGGGCACAGAGTTGGACACGACTGAAGCGACTTAGCAGCAGCAGCAGCCCTCCGTATCACTAAGTCCACATCTACAACTTCAACTACCGATAGTATATTACTATAGTACAATTTTGTTTTTAAGTCCACGCAGAAGTGGACCCACAAAGTTCAAACCCATGTTGTTCAGGAGTCAACTCTATATTTAAAATATTCTACTTTCTGTTTAAAAGAAAACAATGAGGAGATTTTTTTTTTTGTCTTGTCCAAATAAATGATTCATTGCTTTTTAAAAAACCACTTTGTGTCTTTAACAAGTTGTATATCTGTCACTTTCCCATAATTTCTAGCAGTAAAGCTTGCTTTTTCTTTTTTTTTTCAATCTTCTTGATCATTTTAATAGGCACACAGAAAGCAGAGGAGGGTTAGACTCATGACCTAGCCATCACATGATCTTGCAATCCCTTCTAATTTCCAGTTGCTGTTTCCAGGTATTTGCTGCCAAACTCATGGCAGAGGAGGGGGATAAGATTCCACATGGATATTAATGCTGACCAAAAAAATAACAAAGATCAGAACTGGCTTGGGTTAAAGACCTATTCAAGGAAGACAAAATAAGGGATAAACTGAAGATAGAGACAGAAATAGGTCAGGTTTGAATAAGCTTCAAAAAAGAACTGAACCATCTGAAAAGGGAATGAGGTCAGGGTCAATGGCATGCTCTGTTTAACTAGCTACTTGCTCTTCTTATTGATCTCATGTCCTAAACAATGAGAAAAACCCATCCTCATTTCTTTCAGTATATCACCACAAACCTAGCCCGGGTTTCGTCAACTATAGTAGGTCCCCAACTGGTCTTCTTACCTCCAGAGTTCCTTCTTACACCTAAGATGCAAGTTATATCCCTTCTCAGATTAAAACTGTCTTCAACTTCCCCTTGAAAGTGAAAGTGTTAGCTCACTCAGTCATGTCTGATTCTTTGGGACTCCATGGACTGTAGCCCTCCAGGCTCTGTCCATGGGATTCTCCAGGCAAGAATACTGGAGTGGGTTGCCATTCTCTTCTCCAGAGAATCTTCCCAACCCAGAGACTGAACCTGGGTTCCCTGCATTGCAGGCAGATTCTTTACCATTCAGCCACCGGGGAAGCCCCTATCCTCACGATATATCCAAACTCTGTATGATCTGCCAGGCCGTGCTCTATATGGCTTCTCCATCACCACAGCCCCCATGCTCTCTGCCCCTCAACCTTGCTCTTCTTTCTTCTCCTAGATGGCCACCAATAGTCACCCTTGCCTCCAGGCCTAGTCACAACCTGTTTCCTCTGCCAGAAACATTCCCTCATCCATCTTTCTGAATATAACCTTAGTTCCTTCTTGACATTTAACTTTTCCTAAAATATACCGCTTAGTTTCTCTTCATCCTGTAGGTCCTAAGAAAATTTTCCCAGGGTGAACTAAAGACATAATTAATAGTAGCAGATCAAATGGTAACCCCTAAAAAGGTATGCCTTGGTGGGAAGAGCAAGAAGCTTTTTACCAAATGCAGGTGTGGACACCACAATAATGAATAACTGTCCAGAAACTATGAATGTTACCTTATTTGAGAAAAGTGTTTTATAGATTTTATTAAGTTGAGGATTTTGAGATCATCCTGGATTATCCAGGTGGGCCCTAAATCCAATGACAAGTGTCCTTATGAGATAGATAGAAGAGGAGAAGACAGCGACACCCAGAGGAAAGGGCAGAGGCAGAGACTGGTGCAAAGCAGCCATAAGTTAAGGAAGCTGGCAACCACCAAATGCTGGAAGAGGAACCCATTCTTTCCTAGAACCTCTGGAAGGAGTATAATCCTAGACACACCTTTAGATTTGTTCCCCAAAACTCTGAAAGAATAAATTTCTGCTGTCTCAAGCCACGATATTTGGAGTTACTTTTTATGGCAGGAATAGGAATAAAAAAATAATAGGAATAGGAAACTAATACATGGGTGTTGGGTCAGAAGTGTGCATGGACTTGCCTTATCAGTGATGGACATTCTTTTTAAGTTTTATTTCATGCTGGTCTTGAAAGGCAAAGAGCTGGAGCCCAATGTCTGACATTTTCTTCTCTCTTCACTCCTTTATAATGGCAATCTGAGACTAGTGCCTTGGCACTAACCTTGGATACTTATACAATTCTATTGGGCTAATAAGATCCTTTCAACTATTACCTTCTCTCTGTCTAAACCAATGTTTCATTCTAGCCCAGTGGTTGGTGTCTTATGTTTCTTAAGCTCAGCTCACTCTCCTCTTTCTCTGACTCATCTCCACCCTTCTCACACTTCAGCAGTTTCCTTGAAATTAAAGTACACAGCCAATGTGCCCTGTCTCAAGTAGAGAGCCAAATTTCATTACCACTTGGAGCACTTTAAATCAATATTTGGGCATTTAATGATTTTGCTCATTTTATTTGAATACATTAGAGAAGTCTGATAGGCCCATTAGGAGGGTCCCTGTGATTAACATCTTCGAATCAGCAAAAGGTGCCAATTTAAAAAAATCGGCTTGTTTCAAGCCCACCATAAAAATCTACATAATTTAGCAATTATTTTATCATTTTGAATATATATTAAAAAGTAGTTTTCAGTGTTTAATTAGAAGATATAGTCAACATATTTTAAAATGAGCTACCTCCCCTACATACTCAGAGTTGAAAGGAAGAAATATTTGGGGCCAGGTCCAATTTGTAAACTGGCTTCACATCATATTTCTGCCCAAGGCACACATGACCCTCAATCATCCTACATGCCCTTCTTATTTACAACTAATCAGATAAACTAGAATCTCCCCTAGAGCCTCTGGATAGTGGCACCACAATTGATGAAGAGGATGTTTCCTCGAAACTCAGTAACTTTTTAAAGACCTGTGGTACATTCTAGGAGGCCCAGGCTTAGCCATCATTCTGTTGCCTTCCTGCAAGAATTAGAGCTGAAAAGATGGATGCCACCTACCCACTTCATCCTTCCTAGCCTTCCCCACTCAAAGCCCATAATACAGTCACATCTGTAAAATACAGCCTTATAACTAAGTATAAAAAATACTGAATGATTATCACTAGTAGCTGTCTGGACTTTTGCTCAAAGAGGCTTGGATAGGTCTGATTAGGACATCAATAAAGCCAGCTGACCAACTGACCAGTGGGGTGATTCGGATACAGCCTTAAGGCTAGAACTGGGCACTGACCTGGTATGATACAGATGTTAAGAACCAGAAAATATCATAAAGAAATATAAAAGGATACCTAATCTTTAAACACTGGCAAGTAAAGACATGGAATGTGAAATAAAAAGCAAACACTAGGCTAAACTGAGTGGAACATCAAAAAGGCTGGGGAGGGGTGGTTGCAGGGTCTGAGCAATGCCACCTCATGGGGAAGTGGGCACAAGTGTGAATTGGTCATGCCTACTTAATGATCTGGGAGAAAACAGAAGCAGACAAAGCTCACTCAGCTGATTTCATCTCAAACCCTGTTCCTCATTCATCATTTCTGCTGCTGCTGCTGCTGCTGCTGCTGCTGCTAAGTCGCTTCAGTCGTGTCCAACTCTGTACTCCCCTAATTTTGTACTATCTCCTGTAAGTCAACCACCATACCTGGCCCTAGTTTCTTTGCCAAGCCATTTGACTAGTTTCAAAAGCAACTCCTTTTTCAAAGTTTGAATCCAGTTGCTTCTGTTATTTGATTACTGCTCCTGAGCCTCCTGGGACCTCAGCACCTTCTAAAGTCCAACCATGATAGTATCAGCCAGGATAGTACAGAAGAGTGATACTTTCATATAACCACTCAGGGTGACAGAGAAACAGAAGGAACTGGGAGCTGCCATGAGGTCACCCTGAGAGGAAGACGGAAGAACCATGATGTAGACCCAAAAGGCAGAGGGACTTCCACTGAGCAGGTGAAGCTGTGTTCAAAAGGTTTCATGTCTGGCTCAGTTATTGCTGTCTATATGCTAGTAACAGATTGAGCTAGATAGAATTCACTACGCAAATATCACCTTGGAAAGCTACAAGCATTAATAGAGCAGCAAGGTGGTTATGATGACAGGCAAATAGCCAAGGAAACTTCCGGGAAAGAGATGAGAGACAGGGCTGAGAAGGAAGAGTCATAGAGTCCCCTCAGTAAAGAAACCTTCTAGTGTGTGATGCCTCCAACCTCCCTTAACATTCAGTTCCCTCACTAATCAACAACCTTGCCTATCTTTGAGCAAAGGACACACCAGCCAGTGCTTACTTACCTGTACCAGGAAGACTACTTGAAACAAATGAATAAGACTGACAATTCTAAGCCTAGATAGTCCCATGGACTGTGGCTACTGTGCAGGCTTATCCGTCTCTTCCAAAATCTGTTATGCTAAATATTGTTTCCTGATATGAATTACAGTTTCCAAATGTCTTATCTGAATCACAGACACCAGTCTGTGAAAGTATAAAGCTGAATTCTGTTACCACCTGAATCTTCTGTTTCAATTTGGACCTCTGGATATTGAATTTATTGAGGTATGAGGAAGTCATTCTGGCTTATCCATGGCTTATCTATGATTTGACTTGAACTTTATGCTAATTAGAATAGCCTATCTTGTGGTCTATCAAACACACATATATTCAATATCAATAGAAACAATCCTCTTTTGTCAGACCAATTTAAAAAAAAAAAAAGAAAGAGAGAAGACACAAATGACCAGTGTAAGGAAATAGGGGACATAACTACAGATACTAAAAATATAAGTTATGAGAAACTTATATCAATAAATTTGAGAATTCAGATCAAATGGACACATTTCTTGAAAGACACATCTTGTCACAGTCCACTCTAAGAAGAATTAGACCATCTGAATACCTCTAGATCCATTAAAAATTTATATTTATAGTTAAATCTTTCTCCTTGTCTCATTCCCTCAAAAGTCCTTTATGTTCAGACAGCTTCTCTGAAAAATTCTAGCATCTAAGAAATTTTAAGGAAGAAATTATGCCAAGTCGATGCAAACTAGAAAAAGAAAGGAACAATTTCTGACTTATTTTACTCCAATACCAAAATATGATATTAAAAGAAAATAAACTACAAAAAAAATAATCCTTATACACAGGGAAGTGAAAATTCTTAACGAAGCATTAACAAATAAAATCCTATAAAAAAAGGATAATGTGTCATGACTAAATGGGCTTTCCAGGTGCATAGTGGTAAAGAAACCACCTGTCAAGCAGGAGACACAAGAGATGTGGGTTCCATCCCTGAGTCGGAAGATCCCATGGAGTAGGAAATGGCAACCCATACCAGTATTCTTGTCTGGAAAATTCCATGGACAGAGGAGCCTGGTAGGCTACAGTCCATGGGGTCACAGAGTCGAACACAACTGAGCACAGCACAGCAAGTAGGGTTTATTTTAAGAAGATGAGATTGCATCAGCATCTAAAAATCAATCAATGTGACTTACCATATCAACAGATTCTACAATAAAAACTGTAAGATAATCTCAATGGATACATAAAAGCACTTGCCAAAGTTTCATTTTTAGTTATGATAAAAAAAATTCTGAGTAAAATAAAAATAGAATGAGTTTTCCTCAAACTGAAAAAGGGCATCCATATAAGACCTTTAGCTAATATCATATTTTATCATGAAAAACTTAATATTTTCCTCCTAAGATAAGGTGTCTGCTTTCATCACTTTATTCAATTTTGCACTGGACATCCTGGTTACTGAAATCGGTGAGAAAAGTAAATAAAAACTATGTAGATTGTAAATGAAGCAGAACTGTCCTCATTCATAGCTGGCATAATTACATACAAAATCCCAAGAAATCTTAAAAAAATTATTTGAACTAATAATAACCTTAGTAAGGATATTATTAGCTCAAATATAAAAATTAGTGTCCTTTCTACAGTCTCACAATAAATGATTAAAAGCTGAAATTTAAAAAATAAAACTAACAATGCTATCTATAACTGCAACAAAAACCATATCAAGGGTTAAATTTCACAAATACTTGCAAAATCTATGACAAAAATCCATAAAACAATGCTGAGAAATTATAGAAAACCTACATAAGTGGAAAAACAAATATGCCATTCAATATTGTCAAAATTTCAGTTCTCCATAAATTAATTCATGGGTTCAATGTAAGCCAAATCAAAAGATACTGTTTTTAAAAAACCTGACATGCTAAATCTAAAATTTGTATAGAAACGCAGACTTTGGAGTCAGACTGCCTGTGTTTTGAATGTTGACTTTACCACTTGCAAACTTCAGCAGATTCTGAGAGTTGTTTACCCAAAACTCCATCCTCCTTATCCTGCCTTTTCTGGTTGATAGCCCATTATTTTCTTTACATGCCTACCTTTCTCTTTGGTGCCCTATCCCTGCTTCCCAGATATATCTTGAATTGTAATTGCATTTATCTTACCACCACTTGGTTTAAAGGTAAACAAGTGATCCCATATAGCCTATGACAGATGAGTAGGATTCTACCAGATGACTGCTGAACAGGCTGCCTTCTTGATAAAAAGAGACATATCTCTTATTTCACTGGATATGATATGGATGAATGTGAGGCCTGAACTATGGCTCTCATGAGATGAATTAGCTGGAGGAAGGGTCTGACAGACAGGGAGGTAAGACAAAAAGGTGGAAAAAGCCTGCGTTACAGACGAAGATTTTTTATGGTTCTTCTGGGTTTTCTTGCCACCTCTTCTTAATGTCTTCTGCTTCCATTAGTTCCATACCATTTTTTGCTCTTTATTGTGCCAATCTTTGCATGAAATGTTCCCTCGATATCGCTAATTTTCTTGAAGAGATCTCTAGTATTGAAGAGATCACCTTTCTATTGTTTTCCTCTATTTCTTTGCATTGATCTTTGAGGAAGGCTTTCTTACCTCTTCTTGCTATTCTTTGGAACTCTGCATTCAAATGGGTATATCTTCCCTTTTCTCCTTTGCCTTTCACTTCTCTTTTCACAGCTATTTGTAAGGCCTCCTCAGACAACCATTTTGCCTTTTTGCACTTCTTTTCCTTGGGGATGGTCTTGATCCCTGCCTCCCGTACAATGTTATGAACCTCCATCCATAGTTCTTCAGGCACTCTGTCTATCAGATCTAATCCCTTAAATCTATTTGTCACTTCCACTGTACAATCATTAAGGGATCTGATTTAGGTCATACCTGAATGGTCTCGTGGTTTTCCCTACTTTCTTCAATTTAAGTCTGAATTTAGCAATAAGGAGTTCATGATCTGAGCCACAGGCAGCCCCCAGTCTTGTCTTTGCTGACTATTTAGAGCTTCTCTGTCTTTGGATGCAAAAAAGATCTTCACAACCCAGATAATCACGATGGAGGAGTGATCACTTACCTAGAACCAGACATCCTGGAATGCGAAGTCAAGTAGACCTTAGGAAGTATCACTATGGACAAAGCTAGTGGAGGTGATGAAATTCCAATTGAGCTATTCCAAATCCTGAAAGATGATGCTGTGAAAGTGCTGTACTCAATATGCCAGCAAATTTGGAAAACTCAGCAGTGGCCACAGGACTGGAATACTTTTCATTCCTATCCCAAAGAAAGGCAATCCCAAAGAATGCTCAAACTACCACACAACTGGACTCATCTCACATGCTGGTAAAGTAATGCTCAAAATTCTCCAAGCCAGGCTTCCACAGTACATGAACTGTGAACTTCCAGATGTTCATGCTGGATTTAGAAAAGGCAGAGGAACCAGAGATCAAATTGCCAACATCCGCTGGATCATGGAAAAAGCAAGAGTGTTCCAGAAAAACATCTATTTCTGCTTTATTGACTATGCCAAAGCCTTTGACTGTGTGGATCACAATAAACTGTGGAAAATTTTGAAAGAGATGGGAATACCAGACCATCTGACCTGCCTTCTGAAAAATCTGTATGCAGGTCAGGAAGCAGCAGTTAGAACTGGACATGGAACAACAGACTGGTTCCACATAGGAAAAGGAGTACGTCAGGCTGTATATTGTCACCCTGCTTATTTAACTTCTATGCAGAGTACATCATGAGAAACGCTGGGCTGGACGAAGCACAAGCTGGAATCAAGATTGCCAGGAGAAATATCAATCACCTCAGATATGCAGATGACACCACCCTTATGGCAGAAGTTGAAGAAGAGCTAAAGAGCCTCTTGATGAACATGAAAAAGGAGAGTGAAAAAGTTGGCTAAGACTCAACATTCAGAAAACGAAGATCATGGCATCTGGTCCCATCCCTTCATGGCAAATAGATGGGCAAACAGTGGAAACAGTGACAGACTTTATTTTGGGGGTCTCCAAAATCACTGCAGATGGTGACTACAGCCATGAAATTAAAAGATGCTTGCTCTTTGGAAGAAAAGTTATGACCAACCTAGATCGCATATTAAAAAGCAGAGACATTACTTTGCCAACAAAGGTCCATCTAATCAAACTTATGGTTTTTCCAGTAGTCATTTATGGATGTAAGAGTTGGACTATAAAGAAAACTGAGCACTGAAGTATTGATGTTTTTGAACTGTGGTGTTGGAGAAGACTCTTCAGAGTCCCTTGGACTGCAAGGAGACCCAACCAATCCATCCTAAAGGAAATCAGTCCTGAACATTCATTGGAAGGACTGATGTTGAAGCTGAAACTCCAATACTTTGGCCACCTGATGTGAAGAACTGATTCATCTGAAAAGACCCTGATGCTGGGAAAGATTGAAGTTGGGAGGAGAAGGGGATGACAGAGGATGAGACGGTTGGATGGCATCACCAACTCAATGGACATGAGTTTGGGTAAACTCCGGAAGTTGGTGATGGGCAGGGAGGCCTGGCGTGCTACAGTCCATGGGGTTGCAAACAGTCGGATACAACTGAGTGATTGAACTGAACTGAACTGAACTGATGGAGGAAGTTGTTAACCTGCTGAATTATGCAGTCCTCTGTAGCTGTCATTTAGAGGAACTTGATGTTATATAAGAAAATCAATTATCCTTACTTTTTAAAAGTATCTTACTTTTTGGTTTCTGATACTTGCAGTCAGAAGCATACTAACTGATAATGCCATGTCTTCAGATAAGTTAATTACTGCTCTGTGCTTCAGCTTCTTTACCTTTAAGGGATAATAGTAATACCACTTACCTCTTAGAGTTTTTAGGGTGGTTAAGTGAGATAATGCAAATAAATTATATAATACAATGTCTAGTATGTAATCAATACATGTTAGCTGCAATTGTTATTAGTAATAGTACTATTATTATTAACAACTAATATATTGACTCTCTTCCCTGAAAATGAGGGAAACTCATTACTGAAAGAGATTTAATCCAATCACCAAATATTTATTGGCTGCCTGCAGTATGTCAAACTGCATCACAACAGCTGTGAATGAGTCCCTGTCTTCCAAAGCTCACAGGCTAAAGTGGAGCAGAGTCAAAAAAAGAGGCAATACTCTTATGAAAACAATACTTATGGTACAAGTACTTTGCAATTTACAATTGCTTTGACTGGTTAAGTATAAGCTGTCAAGGTTACAAAGAGAAAGAACCTTTAACCATGGCTTGGTAGAGTATTAAGACAGTAAGACTTATAGGAAGAGATAGTATATAAACTAAGAACTTGAGAACTTGAATGAAATATCCACATGAAGGGAACCCAGTAGAGTATCTGGACAGTGTTCTAGGCAGAGGGGAAAAAAATCAACAAAGGTTGGGAGACAGGAAAGAGCATGTGGCATTCAGGGAATTCTAAGACAGTTCAGTGTGGCTAAAAGAGCTCAGTGTGTCAGGCTGAGAGATGGATGAGCACTTTGAGGACACAAAGGTAGAGTCTTTCTAAACCATGAAAAAGACGAACCTGCAGTCTCCATGGAAGGGTTTCTAATTTAGAAACCAGCATAAAGTAGGTCTTAGTAATGAAAACTGTGCTGCTCCTGGTTCATGTCTCTAAATATGAATTTGACCTGTTATTTATTTAAGATGCGAAGCTCTTGCCTATAGATCAAAGATCTCAGTTTAAAAAAAAACATAAAATCTGGCTCAAGTTAAGATTGGAACTTTTAAAGTGGGGCAAGTTATAAATTAACAAGTTTCCTACTGTATGCATGAATTGGAGGCTTATGCTGAATTAGGTCACAGACCTGGACCAAATTAATTGGCCTTGATAATTTGGGTCCCCACGCTGTGACAGATATTCTGGGAAAGGCAGAGAGGGAGATTAGGGGAAATGGTCAAGTAGTAAGGTCTAGACAAGAGTAATCAAATTTAGAGAAAATCAGTTTGGAAAGGCTCTCAGAGATGCTCTGGTCAGAGTTCTCACACTTACAACAACATGGCACTCTTTCTTCATATGTTCAAGTTTATCTTGTGTTTAGTCGCTCAGGCATGTCGACTCTTTTGATCCATAGACTGTAGCCCACCAGGCTCCTCTATCCATGGGAATTCTCCAGGAAAGAATACTAGAGTGGGTAGCCTATCCCTTCTCCAGGGGATCTTCCCGACCCAGGAATCAAACACAGGTCTCCTGCATTGCAGGCAGATTCTTTACTCTCTGAGCCACCAGGGAAGCCCAAGAATACTGGAGTGGGTAGCCTATCCCTTCTGCAGGGGATCTTACCAACCCAGGAATCGAACTAGGGTCTCCTGCACTGCAGGCAGATTCTTTATGAGATGAGCTACCGGGGAAGACCCAAGTTTATCTCTACTGCTATTAAGTCTCTTCAGTCGTGTCCGACTCTGTGCGACCCCGTAGACGGCAGCCCACCAGGCTCCCCCATCCCTGGGATTCTCCAGGCAAGAATACTGGATTGGGTTGCCACTTCCTCCTCCAATGCGTGAAAGTGAAAAATGAAAGTGAAGTTGCTCACTCGTGTCTGACTCGTAGCGACCCCATGGACTGCAGCCTTCCAGACTCCTCCATCCATGGGATTTTCCAGGCAAGAGTACTGGAATGGGTGCCATTGCCTTCTCCGAAGTTTATCTCGATAGGGTGCAAAAATAGCCAGAAATTCCTCCAATCAATCCCTGCATTCATGCCTTTTATGCTGTGACTTTGCAGTTTGCCATATCAAGAGATGGAGTCTGTGTCTTCACCCCTTAAATCTCAGTTTGGCCCTCTTTCTTGACAAATAAAATGTTGGCCAATAAGATACAAGAGATGCTTAGAAAGTATTTGCTCATTGCAGTTTGTCCTATTCTTCTGCACTTTGTAACCTTAGGATGATCATGTAAATAAACCCACACTAATCTCCTGGAGGAAAATAGGCTGAATAAAGAGTGGCCCAAACACCCTAGCCATCATAAGCAAAGGTGTTATAAACTGACCCCCAGCTGCCCTCAGTCTGATGAGTGAGCTCTGATGAGACAAGCAGAAGTACCACCCAGCTGAGCTCAGTACAGATTGCTGAGAATTACTTAGAAACATGAACTAAACAAACTGCTATTGTTTTAAGCTACTTAGCTTCAGCATATTTTAATAAGCAGTGAAAGTGAACCAATACATCCACTAAAAATTTCAACATCAAAAACAGGTGAAATAAGACCTGATGATTGAAACAGTGATGAAGGAGATGGAGTTTAGGCCACCCTCTTCCTAAAAGCCAGGAGTACATCGCTCTCCCTCAGCAGTCACTAAAGGGGGTCTGCAGAATCACTAGATCTCTGAATAAGACTTTGCCATATTTGTTCAAGTCAATATCGATTTTAGAGATTAGGACACTAAGGCCCAGAGATGACGATAATTGGCTGTCAATCAGTGCACTGTAAATGTCTGGCCATGGTTCATAGATGGGTATCTAAAAATTAATTAGACCAATGAGAAACTTATTTTAAGAGGGTGTAAGGTAAAAATCAATTTCGGCCATCCTTGAGAGACAAGCCTGCCCAAAAACAGTCATCGCAGCATATGGTAGAGAGAAATACTGAAGAGAAGTCAAATCCCAATGATATCACATGCATCCGGCTGAACCTAAGCAAGACCTGCCCTTAGACTTTCCAATTATATGATGAAAAAAATTCCCATTTCATGATTAAGCCAGTATGAGCAGTATTTTCTGACACTTATGACCAGGATTCCTAACTGAATCACTTATACTGATACATTTATTCAGATTCACTTGGATGATCAGTACCCAAACATAGACTCGATCCACTTGATTCCAAATCCTTCCTGCTCTCTCTCTAACAGTACAAGATAAAATGCAACATATTCATTCCTTGTGTATCTTCTTGAAGAGAACAGAGATATGGAAACTTTTTCACATGAAAAAGGTAAAAGTGAAGATCAAGAAGGAAGAATCTCAGAGTGGTGTCCCTGGAATCAGAAATACACAGAAACCCACAAGAGTGAACTGGCTATATGAGGGGATATATCAGCAAGTAGAAAGAGTAACTTGAAGCTGAGTCCAAGCAGTTAGCCTGAGCCACTGAATTATGATTCTTTAAATCTCTCTTGCCTGGGATCAGAATTGGTGTGAGTGGGAGGAAGAGGAGCTCGGCTCTTTGTGGGGATTAGGTGATCTTCAGTATAAGGAAATAGTGGCTGTATGGGACAGGAAGCCAGACTAACTAATAATGCAAAGTACGCAGATATATGACATGCAGAGCAAGGTTACCAGACTGAGATGTCAAAACTCAGAGCAGAACCCTGTCTCTCTGACATGAACCCACACCACAGTTGGACAAATGTATGCTCTATCTAATCATTAGAAAGTAAAAATAGGCCTTTCCTTCTTCTACTTGTTTGCAAATTGAAAGTCTAACAACTTTACTACTCAACTGCTTGATGATTAGTAGGCGGTAATTTAAACTATACACATTATGCTAAGTATCCTTATATTAATTCAGTCTGAGTGAGTTTTTATAAAATGCTTTGTTCTGCTCAATAAAGTTAATTATATGTTCTATGTTTCATAACTGAGTGTCTTGATTTTTTTAAACATAATGGCAGCTTCAATTGCATTTCCTTATAAACTCAGATGTGTAACAAATAGCAATCCATATAAGGAAACAGAGAAGGCCATTCCCCACCACCCTGACCCTCTCTACCCCCAGAGGTAGGGAATGTCCTATATGTTTACAGGGGCTGTCTGTACCCAAGAGACCCTAGAGCCAATGTCCTGAGCAAATAGGATCCCAGGAAGCCTCTCTAATGTGGAAGGGAAAGGTGAGTTCTGATCTCAGAGCTCTGAATACAAGTACCCAGGGTTGGTTCTAGTGGGCTTTGAGAACAAGAGGTTAAGAGGTGGCATTTACCCAGTATATAAGCAATTCCACAACACAAGCTGTTCTGGAAAATGTGTTTATTCATGGATCCTGTTCAGATTCTCTTGCAGAAAAGCAGGGATGTAGGCTATATCTACCCCACTCCAGTACTCTTGCCTGGAAAATCCCATGGACGGAGGAGCCTGGAAGGCTGCATTCCATGGGGTCGCTGAGGGTTGGACACGACTGCGCGACTTCACTTTCACGCATTGGAGAAGGAAATGGCAACCCACTCCAGTATTCTTGCCTAGAGAATCCCAGGGACAGAAAAGCCTGGTGGGCTGCCATCTATGGGGTCGCACAGAGTCGATATCTAGCCTGGGTCTAAGATCCCAGACAGGAACATGAAGGAGAGATATCACTTATATGAAGATTATAGAAGAAATATGAAAGTGAAAGTTGCTCAGTCATGTCCAACTCTTTGTGACCCCCACAGACTATACAGTCCGTGGAATTCTCCAGAATACTGGAGCTGGTAGCCTTTTCCTTCTCCAGGGGATCTTCCCAACCCAGGGACTGAACCCAGGTCTTTCACATTGCAGGTGGATTATTTACCACCTGAGCCACATAGCTAGCAATTATTGAACTGTTATTCTAAGCACTGTATATGCATCAACCCATTTAATCCTCTTTAATATCTCATGAAGTAGGTATCATTACCCACAATGTAGAGATGAGGAGAACTGAGGTTGAGAGAGTTTAGGTGATTTGGGCGTAGAGCCAGGTAACTAACACATAGAGTCAACAGGGCTGACCAGGAATCAGCATCCTGAGGAGCGAGTGAAATCAATAGAAACAGCACAGCCAAACAACCCCCATAGTTCCCTAGGGAATCACAGGGAAATGGCAGGGTTAGAGGCGGAGGAAGCAGAACCCCAGAGCAGATCCTCTCACTTGGCACTGCGCACAGGTGGCTTCAGGCACACATAGGAAGGAGGCCAGTAAGCAGTCAGTAGACGATGCTGAAGGACAAGAAAACATAGGGCCCAGGAAATGAAAGAGGAGATAGGCAAGTTGTTAGCTCATTTTTATAACAGTAACCTAGTAATGTATTTTTTATTTAATCAGCACAATGTACATATTTAGTGAATTGGTTTATTTAATTAATGATGCAGTCACACTCCACCCAGCACAGGATTTGGCATGTGATAAAAACTGAAGAACTATGTGCTATTTAAATAACTTTATTGGTGGTTATTACTAAAAATAACTTATAGGTGCAGTGCTAGATGCAGTTTAGTTTGGTAGAAAGATGATAGAACTGATGGAAGTACAGTATTCGAATATAGACTCAAACATTTCTTGTCCATGTGCTCTTGGACAAGCCATTTCACCACTCTGGGGCTCATTTTTTGCAGCAGTAAATGGGGATAATAATAACATTAAACTTACCCGCAGGCCTGTTTCTGAGATCAAGTGAGATAATGGATCTGAAAGCATTTTAGAAACTATAAAATACCATCTTCATGTTAGGTTCCATTAACCTAATTAACCTTCCTATTTACAAATACATTGCATTTTGGCAGTTAATATTTCACTTGATTTGTCCATTGGTAATGACATTTAGAGTAGAGCTACAGATCACTAGGCAGGGGTGGCCATACACAAACTGCTATTTCTTGATCTATTTGGGGTAGGAATACCCCTGGCCAGCCACTCAGAAAATTCAGGGATTTAGCTTCTAGCTCTTCCATTCAAGTGCTTTGTAACCATAACAAGTTAAGAAAATCTCTGAATCTCAACTGTCATCCCTCCAAAATAAAAGTGAGAACAGTATCTGCCCTATTCACTTTTTAGGGCTGTGGTAAGGAAACCAGGAGAATAGAAAACCAAGTGTTAAAAGGTAGGAAAAACCATAGATGAAGAAAGCACCATAGCTCAGCTGTGGGCACTGGAAGAAGCAGGAACCAAAACAATTGGGCTCAAACTTTTAATACATGTTTTGAGCACCTTGGTGTTCTCAAATCCAATTAGGGAAATGAAGGTGCATTTCACAGAGCAGAGAGGTACCAGAAGTAATCCAAAAATATTAGATAGTCCCCCTCACCCCAACAAGTCCTGGCTACTAAAGCATTCTTTGTCTAGATTTAACACACACCTGCCAACCTATGAAGTGCTGATACTAGATTCTCCCAGGCACGTTTTCAACTGTATTTCCAGTAATCCTCCCAATAAGCCAAGGAAATCAATGTTATAGACCTATTTATGAGGGGAGAAAAGGGCTTCCCAGGTAGCTAGTGGTAAAGAATCCACCTGCCAATGCAGGAGACACAGGAGATGTGGGTTTGATCCCTGGGTTGGGAAGATCCCCTGGAGGAGAGCATGGCAACCCACTCCAGTATTCCTGCCTGGAGAATCCCATGGAGAGAGGAGCCTGGCGGGTATTCCATAGAGTCACAAACAGTCCAACACAACAGAGAGACAGAGCACACCCGCAAGAGAAAATGTGTGTGATGTAAGTGCTACGTGTCAGGCTCACAGTCTCCACAGTGATGGGGAAAGTTCAGAGCAGTGTCAACCTCCAAGCCTGGGAATGGAGAGTGGCCAACACTGGCTCTCCCTCTCCCAGCTTCAGTTTACCCATCTGTAACAGCAGGGGTGGGGGTCTCTTACCTGTGACCATGGTGGTCTGGGATTCTGTGAAAGTGGCAACCTTGTTTCTATTCTGCTCATGTGAAGGACCCTCTGAATGATTTATGACCAAAGTCTTTTATTCTTACTCTCCGGACTTATTTTTAGGCATTTGTCTGTTTGGTTATAGGTTCTATTGAGAGCCAACTTCATCAATCACACCTGCAAACCCATGGAAAAAGACAGACTGAATGTTCCACTCATTTCTCTTCTCCAAGGAGAAACTCCTTTTCCCTTTACCTTCTAAGGAAGAGAGAGAGAGAGAGAGAGAGAGAGAGAGAGAGAGAGAGAGAGAGAGAGAGAGAGAGAGAGGTTTTAACCACTAATCAGAACTAATGGAAGGTGCACTCTGCTGTTTCTGACTACAATGACTGGAGGCAGACCCCAGGGAAGTCAATATTAGATCGATTCGTAGACAGAAGTTGGGGAAGGTGTAAAAAGCTCCCATGGTAGGTCCATTGTAGAGCCCTGTGAGGGCTGCACTTAACTGGGAAACGTTTAAATCTATTTTCTTTTGATCTCTGAGAACTCTTAAGTAAATGCAGCAAGTAGGGGAAAGCTGTTTGCAACAGGTCTGATGTTTTGACATTTCATTTCAAAGGACACAGGGTCTTTCTGAAGGAGGAGAGGGCAAATGCTTACAGTTAATGGAAGCAATGCTGAGCAATTGGTGTCATCAGATTTCCTGGCTGAGTTCAGAAGCAGGGAATTCAAGGAGACACTAAGGGGTGATACAAAGCTGCACCCCATAGAGAGCCAGGGGAAGAAAATGAGAGGTGTGGACAACCTCAACAAAAGACAGTGCCCAGAGAGTGGAAGGAGCTCTTAATAGCAGATAAGGATACTTGGCTTCTAATTGCAGCTAGCTTTTAATAGGCACTCTAGTATTAATTGGTTTGCATGAACTACTTGGTCAACACTGCTTTCTCTCCTCATATTGCTATACTTGCATCTATCAAAATATTCCATACCTAGCTATATATTCTATATCATCTAAATATTTTTGTATCTATATAATTGATACAGATATGTTCTTTTTCTCTGGAAAACCTGACTGGCTGCCACAGCCATTTGTGAGCTGAAGGCTAGAATCCTACTGAGGACTCACTGGGTGGGGATTCTCTCCTGTGAGATGGTGGGAATCACTTCAGTTCAGTTCAGTTGCTTAGTCATGTCCAACTCTTTGTGACCCCATGGACTGAAATATGCCAGGCCTCCCTGTCCATCACCAACTCCCAGAGTCTACCCAAACTCATGTTCATTGAGTCAATGATGCCATCCATCTCATCCTCTGTCATCCCCTTCTCCTCCTGCCTTCAGTCTTTCCCAGCTTCAGGGTCTTTTCAAATGAGTCATCTCTTCACATCAGGTGGCCGAAGTACTAGAGTTTCAGCTTCAACATCAGTCCTCCCAATGAATACTCAGGACTGATCTCCTTGCAGTCCAAGGGACTCTGAAGAGTCTTCTCCAACACCACACTTCAAAAGCATCAATTCTTCAGCACTCAGCTTTCTTTATAGTCCACCTCTCACATCCATACATGACCACTGGGAAAACCATAGCCCTGACTAGATGGACCTTTTTTGGCAAAGTAATGTCTCTGCTTTTTAATATGCTGTCTAGGTTGGTCATAACTTTCCTTCCAAGAAGTAAGCGTCTTAATTTCATGGCTGCAGTCACCATCTGCAGTGATTTTGGAGCCCAGAAAAATAAAGTCTGACACTGTTTCCACATCTATTTGCCATGAAGTGATGAGACCAGATGCCAATGATCTTAGTTTTCTGAATGTTGAGCTTTAAGCCAACTTTCTCACTCTCCTCTTTCACGTTCATCAAGAGGCTTTTTAGTTCCTCTTCACTTTCTGCCATAAGAGTGGTATTATTTGCATATCTGTTATTGATATTTCTCCCAGCAACCTTGATTCCAGCTTGTGCTTCCTCCAGCCCAGCATTTCTCTGGGCTCTCTGCATTTAAGTTAAATAAGCAGGGTGACAATATACAGCCTTGATGTACTCCTTTTCATATTTGGAACCAGTCTGTCGTTCCATGTCCAGTTCTAACTGTTGCTTCCTGACCTGCATACAGGTTTCTCAAGAGGCAGGTCAGGTGGTCTGGTATTCCCATCTCCTTCAGAATTTTCCAGTTTATTGTGATCCACACAGTCAAAGGCTTTGGCATAGTCAATAAAGCAGAAATAGATGTTTTTCTGGAATTTTTTTGCTTTTTTGATGATTCAGCAGATGTTGGCAATTTGATCTCTGGTTCCTCTACTTTTTCTAAAACCAGCTTGAACATCTGGAAGTTCACGGTTCATGTATTGTTGAAACCTGACTTGGAGAATTTTGAGCATTACTTTACTAGTGTGTGAGATGAGTGCAACTGTATGGTAATTTGAGCATTCTTTGACAAAATGTGGTCCACTGGAGAAGGGAATGGCAAACCACTTCAGTATTCTTGCCTTGAGAACACCATGAACAGTATGAAAAAAGATGGGAATATTTGGGCACAAATGAGGACAGATATAGGGTACCTGTTTTGTTTACCCAATGTGTAACTCTGGTCAAGAGTTTCTCCCTTATGTGGTTGTCTATTAGTTAAATATCCAAGAGCATAGTCTAGTTCTAGTTCAAAGAGATTTAACCTATTTGCCTGAAAACCCTTGAATTCTAGTGAGAAGACAACTTAGAACTCAATAGTAAAGGATGGGATGGCTGGGAGTCTCATCTCCTAGGTTCCTTGAGGGACTTACAAATGGGAAGAAACTAGATAGGATCCAGATGAGTATCTTGAGGCAGTTGTTTTCTGGATGGAAGCAAGAAGAAATATGGTATAGTGGTAAAGCACTCAGCCCTGTGGTTATGATCCCAGTGAATCTGAGGTTCTTGATATCTTGTTGCAGAAAGAATTCAGTGAGAGACAAAGTAAAAGGGAAGAAGTGGATTTACTTAAAAAGAAACACACTCCACAGACAGAGTGTGGGCCATCTCAGAAGACGAGAGCCTCAACATATGGTTACTTTTTATGGGCTGGGTAATTTCATAGGCCAATGAGTAGGAGGATTATTCCAATTATTTTGGGGACGGGGGGAGGGATTTCCAGGAATTGGGCCACAGCCCACTTTTTGACCATTTATTATTGGTCTCAGAATTGTCATGGCACTGGTGGGTGTGTCACTTACCATGCTAGTGTATTACAATGAGTGTTTTAGGTTCAAGGTGCACTGGAAGTCTAATCTTCCACCATCTTGAACCTAGTTGGTTCTAATCAGTTTTTGTTATGTCCTATGGCCATGTCATTCTTGTAAAGGTTGTACCCTGCCCTTCCCTTCTTATTTCAGATTCAGTCAGACCTAGGTTCAAATTCCCATTTTATCCATTACTAAATGAGCAAATTATGGGATTCCCAGGTGGCTCAATTAAATTAAAAGGCGCTTACTCCTTGGAAGGAAAGTTATGACCAATCTAGACAGCATATTAAAAGGCAGAGACATTACTTTACCAACAAAGGTCTGTCTAGCCAAGGCTATGTTTTTTCCATTAGTCGTGTATGGATGTGAGAGTTAGACTATATAGAAAGCTGTTCAGTTCAGGTCAGTCTCTCAGTTGTGTCTGACTCTTTGAGACCCCATGAACTGCAGCATGCCAGGCCTCCCTGTCCATCACAAACTCCCAGAGTCCACCAAAACCCATGTCCATCCAGTCGGTGATGCCATCCAACCATCTCATCCTCTGTCATCCCCTTCTCCTGACTTCAATATTTCCCAGCATAAGGGTCTTTTCAAATGAGTCAGCTCTTTGCATCAGGTGGCCAAAGTATTGGAGTTTCAGCTTCAACATCAATCCTTCCAATGAACACCCAGGACTGACCTCCTTTAGGATGGACTGGCTGGATCTACTTGCAGTCCAAGGGACTCTCAAGAGTCTTCTCCAACACCACAGTTCAAAAGCATCAGTTCCTTGGCACTCAGCTTTCTTTTATAGTCCAATTCTCATATCCATACATGACCACTGAAAAAACCATAGCCTTGACTAGATGGACCTTTGTTGGCAAAGTAATGTCTCTTCTTTTTAATATGCTGTCTAAGTTGGTCATAACTTTCCTTCCAAGGAGTAAGAGTCTTTTAATTTCATGACTGCAATCACCATCTGCAGTGATTTTGGAGCCCAGAATAATAAAGTCTGACTCTGCTTCCACTGTTTCCCCATCTATTTGCCATGAAGTGATGAGACCGGATGCCATGATCTTCGTTTTCTGAATGTTGGGCTTTAAGCCAACTTTTTCACTCTCCTCTTTCACTTTCATCAAGAGGCTCTTTAGTTCTTCACCTTCTGCCGTAAGGGTGGTGTCATCTGCATATCTGAGGTTATTGATATTTCTCCCAGCAATCTTGATTCCAGCTTGTGCTTCCTCCAGCCCAGCATTTCTCATTATGTACTCTGCACATAAGTTAAATAAGCAGGGTGACAATATACAGCCTTGATGTACTCCTTTTCCTATTTCGAACCAGTCTGTTGTTCCATGTCCAGTTCTAACTGTTGCTTCCCAACCTGCATACACGTTTCTCAGAGGCAGGTCAGAATAATTGATTCTTTTGAACTGTGGTGTTGGAGAAGACTCTTGAGAGTCCCTTGGACTGCAAGGAGATCCAACCAGTCCATCCTAAAGGAGATCAGTCCTGGGTGTTCATTGGAAGGACTGATGTTGAAGCTTCAGCTTCAACTCCAATACTTTGACCACCTGATGCAAAGAGCTGACTCATTTGAAAAGAACCTGATACTGGGAAAGATTGAGGACATGAGGAGAAGGGGACGACAGAGGATGAGATGGTTGGATGGCATCACCAACTCAATGGACATGAGTTTGGGTAAACTCTGGGAGTTGGTGATGGACAGGGAGGCCTGGTGTGCTGCAATTCACGGGGTCACAAAGAGTCAGACCCGACTGAGCAACCGAACTGAACTGAATACAGGTGGCTCAGTGGTAGAGTCTGCCTGCCAATGCAGGAGATATAGGTTCAATCCCTGGGTGGGGAAGATCCCCTGGAGAAGGAAATGGCAACCAACACCAGTATTCTTGCCTGGAAAATCTCCATGGACAGAGGAGCCTGGCAGGCTACAGTCCATGGGGTCACAAAGAGTCAGACATGACTGAGAATACACATACCTCAACAGTTAGGCTTCAATTTCTTCATCTCTAAAATGAATGTCTGTCAAGAAGACTTACTTTCTAGAGATTTGGAAAATGCAGAGATGAGGCATATATCTGCTTAGTCTAGTACACAACAAATGTTAGTCATTATTATCACTTCCGATGAATAAAGCTTATATTTTATGGCAAGACAAGAAAAATTTAAACAAGATTTTCCTTTGCCTGTTTGGGCCTCCTCCCTCACTTTTCATGTGAATTGTGCATCTGCATTGACCAGACCCCCCTTAGGAGATAACATTCCTTCTTAATCTTGTAAAGGGTCAGGATGACTCACTACTCTCTTTGTAGTGCCAATCTGAATTGTGTAAACTGTCAATACTTCCTTTGACATATAATCCTCTGTCTCAAAACCTATATAGCTGTACTTTGACATCTAACTGTCCTCAGAGCTTTCTGAAAGACTATCTTCCAGGTTATAATCCTCAGATTGGCTCAAATAAAATTTTCCATTTATTTCTTAGATGACTGTTGATGAACTTTTTCATCAACACCTCCAAAAGTGGATGTAGTGGTTTTGGAGAAGGTAATAGCATTTGCATATATTGAGAGCATGGGCCACAATGGCAGAGAAAGCTCAACCAGAGCATTTGGAGCAGCTTAGTGTCTATGGCCCCATTCTACAAGGAGGAAAGGCGGGGTGATCCTGGCCATGTTGGTCTTACTTTCAGTGAGCACTTCTGGCACTTGAGCAGAGGAGCCTAGAATAACAAAAGACCCAGAAAAGAAAAAGACAAACAGAAATCCAGCTCCACCCACCAGAACACTGACACAAGCTTCCCTAACCAGGAAACCTTGATAATAAGCCACTCATACAACCCCACCCACAGTGAGGAAACTCCACAAACTGCCAGAATACAGCAAAGTGAAAGTGAAAGTGAAGTAGCTCAGTCCTGTCTGACTCTTTGCAACCCCGTGGACTGTAGCCTACCCGGCTCTTCCCTCTATGGGATTCTCCAGGCAAAAGTACTGGAGTGGGTTCCCATTTCCTTCTCCAGGGGATTTTCCCAACCCAGGGATTGAACCCTGGTCTCCCTCATTGCAGGCAGATGCTTTAACCTCTGAGCCAGCAGCTCACAGAATACAGAAAGGCCACCCCAAACACAGCAATAGAAACAAGATGAAGAGACAGAGGAATACCCAGCTGGTAAAGGAACAGGATAAATGGCCACCAAACCAAACAAAAAAGGAAGAGATAGGTAATCTACCTGATAAAGAATTCCGATAGTGAAAATTATCCAAAATCTTGAAAACAAAATGAAGTCACAAATAAATAGCCTGGAGACAAGGATTGAGAAGACACAAGAAAGGTTTAACAAGGACCTAGAAGAAATAAAAAAGAGACAACATATAATGAATAATGCAATAAATGAGATCAAAAACCACTCTGGAAGGAACAAATAGTACAATAATGGAGGCAGAAGATAGGATTAGTGAGGTAGAAGATACTAAAAAATGAATCAGAGAGGAAAAAAGAAAAACAAATTAAAAGAAATGAGGACAATCTCAGAGACCTCTGGGACAATGTTAAATCCCTCAACATTCGAATTATAGGAGTCCCAGAAGAAGAAGACAGAAAGACAATGAAAAAATACTTGAGATAATAGCTGAAAACTTCCCTAAAATGGGGAAGGAAATAATTACCCAAGTCCAAGAAACCCAGAGAGTCCCAAACAGGATAAACCCAAGGCAAAACATCCCAAGACACATACTAATCAAATTAACAAAGATCAAACACAGAGAACAAATATTAAAAGCAGCAAGGGAAAAATAACACACAAGGGGATTCCCATAAGGATAACAGCTGATCTTTCAATAGAAACTCTTCAGGCCAGGAGGGAATGGCAGGACATACTTAAAGTGAAGAAAGAAAATAACCTACAGCCCAGATGACTGTACCCAGCAAGGATCTCATTCAAATATGAAGGAGAAATCAAAAGCTTTACAGACAAGCAAAAGCTCAGAGAATTCAGCACCACCAAACCAGCTCTCCAACAAATGCTAAAGGATCTTCTCTAGACAGGAAACAAAAAAAGGGTGTATAAACCAGAACCCAAAACAATAAAGTAAATGGCAACGGGATCATACTCATCAATAATTACCTTAAACGCAAATGGGTTGAATGCCCCAACCAAAAGACAAAGACTGGCTGAATGGATATAAAAACAAGACCCCTATATATGTTGTCTACAAGATCCACCTCAAAACAAGGGACACATACAGACTGAAAGTGAAGGGCTGGAAAAAGATATCCATGCAAATAGAGACCAAAAGAAAGCAGGAGTAGCAGTACTCATATCAGATCAAATAGACTTTAAAAGAAAGGCTGTGAAAAGAGACAAAGAAGGACACTACATAATGATCAAAGGATCAATCCAAGAAGAAGATATAACAATTATAAATATATATGCACCCAACATAGGAGCACGGCAATATGTAAGACAAATGCTAACAAGTATGAAAGGGGAAATTAACAATAACACAATAATAGTGGGAGACTTTAATGCCCCACTCACACCTATGGACAGATCAACTAAACAGAAAATTAACAAAGAAACACAAACTTTAAATGACACAATAGACCAGTTAGACCTAATTGATATCTGTAAAACAATGAATTTCACCTTTTTCTCAAGCGCACATGGAACCTTCTCCAGGATAGATCACATCCTGGGCCATAAATCTAGCCTTACTAAATTCAAAAAAATTGAAATCATTCCAAGCATCTTTTCTGACCACAATGCAGTAAGATTAGACCTCAATTACAAGAGAAAAACTATTAAAAATTCCAACCTATGGAGGCTGAACAAAACGATGCTGAATAACCAACAAATTACAGAATAAATCAAAATATGCATAGAAATGAATGAAAATGAAAACACAACAACCTAAAACCTGTGGGACACTGTAAAAGCAGTGCTAAGGGGAAGGTTCATAGCAATACAAGCATACCTCAAGAAACAAGAAAAAGGTCAAATAAATAACCTAACTCTACACCTCAAGCAACTAGAAAAGGAAGAAATGAAGAACCCCAGGGTTAGTAGAAGGAAAGAAATCTTAAAAATTTCGGCAGAAATAAATGCAAAAGAAACAAGAGACCATAGTAAAAATCAAAGCTAAAAGCTGCTTCTTTGTGAGGATAAATAAAATTGAGAAACCATTAGCCAGACTCATCAAGAAACAAAGGGAGAAAAATCAAATCAATAAAATTAGAAATGAAAATGGAGAGATCACAACAGACAACACAGAAATACAAAGGATCATAAGAGACTACTATCAGCAATTATATGCCAATAAAATGGACAACTTGGAAGAAATGGACAAATTCTCAGAAAAGTACAACTTTCCAAAACTGAACCAGGAAGAAACAGAAAATATTAACAGATCCATCACAAGCAAAGAAATTGAAACTGTAATCAGAAATCTTCCAGCAAACAAAAGCCCAGGTCCAGACAGCTTCACAGCTGAATTCTACCAAAAATTTAGAGAAGAGCTAACACATATCCTACTCAAAATCTTCCAGAAAAGTGCAGAGGAAGGTAAACTTCCAAACTCATTCTATGAGGCCACCATCATCCTAATACCAAAACCTGACAAAGATGCCACAAAAAAAGAAAACTACTGGCCAATATCACTGATGAACAGAGATGCAAAAATCCTTAACACAATTCTAGCAATCAGAATCCAACAACACATTAAAAAGATCATACATCATGACCAAGTGGGCTTTATCCCAGAGATTCAAGGATTCAATATCTGCAAATCAATCAACATAATACACCACATTAACAAATTGAAAAATAAAAGCTACATGATTGTCTCAATAGATGCAAAGAAAGCCTTTGACAAAATTAAACATCCATTTATGATTAAAAAAAAAAAAAACTTTCCAGAAAGCAGGAATAGAAGGAACATCCCTCAACATAATAAAAGCTATATATGACAAACCCACAGCAAACATTATCCTCAATGGTGAAAAAAAGAAAGCATTTCCCCTAAAGTCAGGAACAAGACAAGGGTGCCCACTTTCACCACTACTATTCAACATAGTTTTGGAAGTTTTGGCCACAGCAATCAGAGCAGAAAAAGAAATAAAAGGAATCCAAATTGGAAAAGAAGTAAAACTCTCACTGTTTGCAGATGACATGATCCTCTACATAGAAAACCCTAAAGACTCCACCAGAAAATTACTAGAGCTGATGAATGAATATAGTAAAGTTGCAGGATATAAAATCGACACACAGAAATCCATTGCATTCCTATACACTAATAATGAGAAAACAGAAAGAGAAATTAAGGAAACAATTCCATTCACCATTGCAATGAAAAGAATAAAATACTTAGGAACATATCTACCTAAAGAAACTAAAGACCTATATATAGAAAACTATGAAACACTGATAAAAGAAATCAAAGAGGACCCTAATAGATGGGGAAATATATCATGTTCATGGCTCAGAAGAATCAATATATCAAATGAGTATACTACCCAAAGCAATCTATAGATTCAATGCAATCCCTATCAAGCTACCAATGGTATTTTTCACAGAGCTAGAACAAATAATTTCACAATTTGTGTGGAAATACAAAAAAACTTCGAAAGGCAAAGCCATCTTGAGAAAGAAGAATGGAACTGGAGGAATCAACCTGCCTGACTTCAGGCTCTACTACAAAGCCACAGTCATCAAGACAGTACGGTACTGGCACAAAGACAGAAATATAGATCAATGGAACAAAATAGAAAGCCCAGAGATAAACCCACGCACCTATGGACACCTTATTTTTGACAAAGGAGGCAAAAATATACAATGGAGAAAAGACAATCTCTAACAAGTGGTGCTGGGAAAACTGGTCAACCACTTGTAAAAGAATGAAACTAGAACACTTTCTAACACCATTCACAAAAATAAACTCAAAATGGATTAAAGATCTAAATGTAAGACCAGAAACTATAAAACTACTAGAGGAGAACATAGGCAAAACACTCTCTGACATACATCACAGCAGGATCCTCTATGACCCACCTCCCAAAATATTGGAAATAATAGCAAAAATAAACAAATGGGACCTAATTAAAATTAAAAGCTTCTGCACAACAAAGGAAACTATAAGCAAGGTGGAAAGATAGCCTTCAGAATGGGAGAAAATAATAGCAAATGAAACAATGACAAACAACTAATCTCAAAAACATACAAGCAACTCCTGCAGCTCAATTCCAGAAAAATAAACGATCCAATCAAAAAATGGGCAAAAGAACTAAACAGACATTTCTCCAAGGAAGACATACAGATGGCTAACAAACACATGACAAGATGCTCAACATCACTCATTAGCAGAGAAATGCAAATCAAAACCACATTGAGGTACCATTTCACACCAGTCAGAATGGCTGATATCCAAAAGTCTACCAGCAATAAATGCTGGAGAGGGTGTGGAAAAAAGGGAACCCTCTTACACTGTTGGTGGGAACACAAACTAGTACAGCCACTATGGAGAACAGTGTAGAGATTCCTTAAAAAACTGGAAATAGAACTGTCATACAACCCAGCAATCCTACTTCTGGGCATACAAACCAAGGAAACCAGAACTGAAAGAGACACATGTACCCCAATTTTCATCGCAGCACTGTTTATGATAGTCAGGACATGGAAGCAACTTAGAAGTCCATCAGCAGATGAATGGATAAGAAAGCTGTGGTACATATACACAACGGAGTACTACTCAGCCAATAAAAAGAATACATTTGAATCAGTTCTAAGGAGGTGGATGAAACTGGAGCCTATTCTACAGAGTGAAGTAAGCCAGAGAGAAACACACCAATCAGTTCAGTTCAGTCACTCAGTCGTGTCCGACTCTGCGACCCCATGAATCGCAGCACGCCAGGCCTCCCTGTCCATCACCAACTCCCGAAGTTCACTCAGACTCACGTCCATCGAGTCAGTGATGCCATCCAGCCATCTGATCCTCGGTCGTCCCCTTCTCCTCCTGCCCCAATCCCTCCCAGC
Organism: Ovis canadensis; assembly: GCF_042477335.2. Classification (NCBI taxonomy): domain Eukaryota; kingdom Metazoa; phylum Chordata; class Mammalia; order Artiodactyla; family Bovidae; genus Ovis; species Ovis canadensis. Next base: position 45,019,280 of record NC_091259.1, read on the forward strand.
ATCAGAGTCTTTTCCAATGAGTCAACTCTTCGCATGAGGTGGCCAAAGTACTGGAGTTTCAGCTTTAGCATCATTCCTTCCAAAGAAATCCCAGGACTGACCTCCTTCAGAATGGACAGGTTGGATCTCCTTGCAGTCTAAGGGACTTTCAAGAGTCTTCTCCAATACCACAGTTCAAAAGCATCAATTCTTTGGTGCTCAGCCTTCTTCACAGTCCAACTCTCACGCCCATACATGACCACTGGGAAAACCATAGCCTTGACGAGACGAACCTCATTCAGCAAAGTAATGTCTCTCCTTTTCAATATGCTATCTAGGATGGTGATAACTTTTCTTCCAAGGAGTAAGAGTCTTTTAATTTCATGGCTGCAGTCATCATCTGCAGTGATTTTGGAGCCCAAAAAAAGAAAGTCAGCCACTGTTTTCACTGTTTCCCCACCTATTTCCCATGAAGTGATGGGACCGGATGCCATGATCTTCGTTTTCTGAATGTTGAGCTTTAAGCCAACTTTTTCACTCTCCTCTTTCCCTTTCATCAAGAGGCTTTTTAGTTCCTTTTCACTTTCTGCCATAAGGGTGGTGTCATCTGCATATCTGAGGTTATTCATATTTCTCCTGGAATCTTGATTCCAGCTTGTGCTTCTTCCAGCCCAGAGTTTCTCATGATGTACTTTGCATGGATGTTAAATAAGCAGGGTGACAATATACAGCCTTGACGTACTCCTTTTCCTATTTGGAACCAGTCTGTTGTTCCATGTCCAGTTCTAACTGGTGCTTCCTGACCTGAATATAGGTTTCTCAGGAGGCAGGTCAGGTGGTCTAGTATTCCCATCTCTCTCAGAATTTTCCACAGTTTATTGTGATTCATACAGTCAAAGGCTTTGGCATAGTCAATAAAGCAGAAATAGATGCTTTTCTGGAACTCTCTTGCTTTTTCCATGATCCAGCAGATGTTGGCAATTTGATCTCTGCTTCCTCTGCCTTTTCTAAAACCAGCTTGAACATCAGGAAGTTCACGGTTCATGTATTGCTAAAGCCTGGCTTGGAGAATTTTTAGCATTACTTTACTGGCATGTGAGATGAGTGCAACTGTATGGTAGTCTGAGCATTCTTTGGCATTGCCTTTCTTTGGGATTGGAATGAAAACTGACCTTTTCCAGTCCTGTGGCCACTGCTGAGTTTTCCAAATTTGCTGACATATTGAGTGCAGCACTTTCACAGCATCATCTTTCAGGATTTGAAATAGCTCCACTGGAATTCCATCACCTCCACTAGCTTTGTTCGTAGTGATGCTTTCTAAGGCCCACTTGACTCCACATTCCAGGATGTCTGATTATTGATGAGTGATCACACCATCATGATTATCTGGGTCATGAAGATTTTTTTGTACAGTTCTTCTGTGTATTCTTGCCATCTCTTCTTAATATCTTCTGCTTCGTTTAGGTCTGTACCATTTCTGTCCTTTATAGAGCCCATCTTTGCATGAAATGTTCCCTTGGTATCTCTGATTTTCTTGAAAAGATCTCTACTCTTTCCTATTCTGTTCTTTTCCTCTGTTTCTTTGCATTGATCGCTGAGGAAGGCTTTCTTATCTCTTCTTGCTATTCTTTGGAACTCTGCATTCAGATGCTTATATCTTTCCTATTCTCCTTTGCTTTTCACTTCTCCTCTTTTCACAGCTATTTGTAAGGCCTCCCCAGACAGCCATTTGGCTTTTTAGCATTTCTTTTCCAAAGGGATGGTCTTGCTCCCTGTCTCCTGTACAATGTCATGAACCTCATTCCATAGTTCATCAGGCACCCTATCTATCAGATCTAGGCCCTTAAATCTATTTCTCACTTCCACTGTATAATCATAAGGGATTTGATTTAGGTCATACCTGAATGGTCTAGTGGTTTTCCCTACTTTCTTCAATTTGAGTCTGAATCTGGTAATAAGGAGTTCATGATCTGAGCCACAGTCAGCTCCTGGTCTTGTTTTTGTTGACTGTATAGAGCTTCTCCATCTTTGGCTGCAAAGAATATAATCAATCTGATTTCGGTGTTGACCATCTGGTGATGTACATGTGTAGAGTCTTCTCTTGTGTTGTTGGAAGAGGGTGTTTGCTATGAGCAGTGCATTTTCTTGGCAAAACTCTATTAGTCTTTGCCCTGCTTCATTCCACATTCCAAGGCCAAATTTGCCTGTTACTCCAGGTGTTTCTTGACTTCCTACTTTTGCATTCCAGTCCCCTATAATGAAAAGGACATCTTTTTTGGATGTTAGTTCTAAAAGGTCTTGTAGGTCTTCATAGAACCGTTCAACTTCAGCTTCTACAGCATTACTGGTTGGGGCATAGACTGGGATAACTGTGACATTGAATGGTTTGCCTTGGAAACAAACAGAGATCATTCTGTCGTTTTTGAGATTGCATCCAAGTACTGCATTTCAGACTCTTTTGTTGACCATGATGGCTACTCCATTTCTTCTGAGGGATTCCTGCCCACAGTAGTAGATATGATGGTCATCTGAGTTAAATTCACCCATTCCAGTCCATTTTAGTTCACTGATTCCTAGAATGTTGATGTTCACTCTTGCCATCTCCTGTTTGACCACTTCCAATTTGCCTTGATTCATGGACCTGACGTTCCAGGTTCCTATGTAATATTGCTCTTTACAGCATTGGACCTTGCTTCTATCACCAGTCACATCCACAACTGGGTATTGTCTTTGCTTTGGCTCCATCCCTTCATTCTTTCTGCAGTTATTTCTCCACTGATCTCCAGTAGCATGTTGGGCACCTACTGACCTGGGGAGATCCTCTCTCAGTATCCTATCATTTTGCCTTTTCATACTGTTCATGGGGTTCTCAAGGCAAGAATACTGAAGTGGCTTGCCATTCCCTTCTCCAGTGGACCACGCTTTGTCAGACCTCTCCACCATGACCTGCCCATCTTGGGTTGCCCCGGAGGCATGGCTTGGTTTCATTGAGTTAGACAAAGCTGTGGTCCTAGTGTGATTAGATTGACTAGTTGTCTGTGAGTATGGTTTCAGTGTGTCTGCCCTCTGATGCCCTCTTGCAACACCTACCATCTTACTTGGGTTTCTCTTAGCTTGGGCGTGGGTATCTCTTCACGGCTGCTCCAGCAAAGCGCAGCCACCATTCCTTACCTTGGATGAGGTGTATCTCCTCCCTGCTGCCCTTCCTGACCTTCAACGTGGGATATCTCCTCTAGGCCCTCCTGTGCCCATGCAGCCACGGCTCCTTGGACATGGTGTGGCTCCTCCGGGCCGCCGCCCCTGACCTCCGGCGCCACCCCTGGCCTCGGACACGGGGTTGCTCCTCTGTGTGTCCCCCCCGACCTCAGACACAGGATAGCTCCTCCCGGCTAATGCCCCTGACCTCGGACGTGTGGTAGCTCCTCTCGGCCATTCCTGTGCCGTCGCAGCCTGGCATGCTTGGCCGCTGCACCTGTCCTCGGACGTGGGGTAACTCCTCTTGGCCACAGCCCTTCGGACATGGGGTCGTCCCAGCTTCTGCCCCTGCCTCGGACGTGGGGTAGCTCCTCTCAGCCACGCTGCACTTAGTGCGCCGGTCAGTCACAGCCGCCTGTGCTTAGTGACCCCATGGACTGTAGCCTACCATGCTCCTCTGTCCATGGGAGTGGATTGCCATTTCATTCTCCAGGGTATCTTCCCAACCCAGGGATTGAACCCGGTTCTCCCACACTGTAGACAGATGCTTTACCATCTGAGCCACCAGGGAAGTCCTAAAATACCAATACAGTATACTAACTCATATATATGGAATTTAGAAAGATGGTAACGATAACCCTGTATGCAAGACAGCAAAAGAGACAGAGACGTATAAAACAGTCTTTTGGTCTCTGTGGGAGAGGGCAAGGGTGGGATCATCTGGAGAATGGCATTGAAACATGTATAATATCATATGCGAAATGAATTGCCAGTCCAGGTTTGATGCATGATACAGGATGGTCGGAGCTGGTGCACTGGGATGACCCAGAGGGATGGTATGAGGAGGGAGTTAGGAGGGGGGTTCAGGATGGGGAACACGTGTACACCCGTGGCGGATTCATGTATGGCCAAACCAATACAATATTGTAAAGTAATTAACCTCCAATTAAAATAAATAAATTTATATGAAAAAAAAACCTTCTGGCCACCCCCCCCCCCAAAGAAAAAGAAACATAGTCCACTGTGGTGGTAAGAAAAGGTAGCAAAAAGTGGACTTGCTGAATTGTTTGTCAATGCAAACATCAGAAAAGGAATTATTCTTATTGATCTACAGACAGTGGAGTATGGTTTTCTCTTCTATATCCACTCTCCCTGTACTATGGAAGCTTTAAAGTTTGGATAGGATTGAAGCTACTTCAGCTCCAGGAGTGGGGCCTGATTAATATAAGCCAAGGATCAGAATCCCATAGACAGATGAGTCATGCAGGCTAGAGTCCATGGGGTTGCAAAGAATCAGACACAATGGAGCAACTAACACATGCACGCGCACACACACACACTCACACACAAAAGGATCAGCAATTTTTCCTGCAAAGAGTGAGACAGTAAATAGGTTAGGCTTTGTGAACCAGATGTTTGCAACTCCTCAATTCTGCTGCTTCATTGTGAAAACAGCCATAGTCAATAAGTAAACAAAAGGGTCTGACTGTGTTCCAATAAAACTTAACAAAACAAGCAGCAAAAAGAATTTGGCCTGTGGCCACAGTCTGATGGTCTAAGCCAATCAAGGTAACTCAATTTATCCTCTTCCTAAATGATGCCTAAACCAAATAATGCATCACATTCCAATGACTACAATAATTGGCTCTGGAATGGTCTAGTCAGAGTGAATATTAGGAATTTCATTTGATGGTTGGGAGAGGGTGGAGTAGTGGGGAGGAGGAGGGATAGAGGGGCAATACATTGTTTCTCCCTGTACCTAAGTAAGAAAATGATAAGGAAAGAAGCTAGCAAATAGAGAAGGAAAAAGCTAGAGTATATCAGAGAAATCAAACTGAAAGAAGGCCTGATTAAATAATGCCCGAAGCCTGTGCAACATCTTGGCTTTATAATTATGAAAGCAAATAAATTCCTATTTCATAAGCCATTTTGACTTAGATTTACTAGTACCATCAACCTACAACATCTTAACGTACAAACTGGAAATCATATTAATTAACTAATGGAAGCAAAACAAAACTGTGTTTTCCCCCAACTTAAACAAAATGATAAAACACTAAAAATGTGTAATGGTTAATTTTATGTGTCAACTTGACTATGCCACTAAACTCTCAGATCCTTGGTAAAATACTGTTTCTGGGTGTGTGTGTTAAGGGTGCTTCGGATAAGATTAACACTTGAATTGGTAGACCAAGTAAAGCAGACTGCCTTTGTGAGGGGGCCTCATCCAGTCAGCTGATGGCCTGAATAAAGTAAAAGGCTGAGAAAGAAAGAATAATCTCTCCCTCCTGCTCAGGGCTTCCCTGGTGGCTCAGTGGTAAAGAATCTGCCTGGCAAATCTATGGACAAGGAGCCTAGTAAGTTACAGACCATGGGGCAAAACAGTCAGACACAGCTTAACAAATAAACAAACAACAAAAAAAATCTTTCTGCTTAACTGTCTTCCTCTACCTGGGATGTTGATTGGTCTTCTTCTGCCTTCAGACTTGGACTCAGAATGAAACTCACACCACGGGCTCTCCAAGTTCTCAGACCGGGACTGAAACTTACATCATCTGTTCTGCTTCCCAGGACCCTGGACTCAGTATGTGCGTGTGTTAGTCACTCAGTCATATCTGATTCTTTGCGACCCCATGGACTGCAGTCCACCAGGCTCCTCTTGTCCACAGGATTCTCCAGGAAGAATACTAGAGTGGGTAGCCATTCCCTTCTCCAGGGGAGCTTTCTGACTCAGGAATCAAACCTGGATCTTTTGTATTACAGGCAGATCCTTTACCATCTGAGTCACCAGGGAAGCCCCTGGACTCAGATTGGGACTAAATCAACTCTCCTAGGTTTGGACTTCTCAGCCTCCATAATTACATAAGCCAATTCCTTACAATAAAGCATATGTATGTGTGTGAGAAAGTTGGCTTAAAACTCAACACTGAGAAAACTAAGATCATGGCATCTGGTCCCAGTCACTTCATGGCAAATAGATGGGGAAACAATGGAAACAGTGACAGACTTTATTTTGGGGGTCTCCAAAATCACTGCAGATGGTGACTGCAGACATGAAATTAAAAGACACTTGCTCCTTGGAAGGAAAGCTATGATCAGTATTAAAAAGCAGAGACATTACTTTACCAACAAAGATCTGTCTAGTCAAAGCTATGTTTTTTCAAGTAGTCATGTATGGATGTGAGAGTTAGACTGTAAAGAAAGCTGAGCACCAAAGAATTGATGCTTTTGAACTGTGGTATTGGAGAAGACTCTTAAGAGTCCCTTGGATGGCAAAGAGATCCAACCAGTCTATCCTAAAAGAGGTCAGTCCTGAACATTCATTGGAAGGATTGATGCTAAAGCTGAAACTCCAATACTCTGGCCACCTGATGCAAAGAACTGACTCACTAGAAAAGACCCTGATGCTGGGAAAGATTGAAGGCAGGAGGAGAAGGGAACGACGGAAGATGAGATGGTTGGATGGCATCAGCAATTCGATGGACATGAGTTTGAGTAAGATCCAGTTGGTGATGGACAGGGAAGCCTGGCGTGCTGCAGTCCATGGGGTCACAGAATCGGACATGACTGAGCGACTGAACTGATATATACATATATACATATGTATATGTATATACGTATAATACATAATTTTATTGTTGTTTAGTCACTAAGTTGTGGTCTCTTTTGCGACCCCATGGTATTGATTCTGTTTCTCTGGAGAACCTTGATTAATATAAAATGAAACTGCTTTTGATGTAGCTCAGGTTAGGAAATTAAAGTGGGTTGGGCTCCACCCACTCCCTGCCCATCCCCACAGTTCCTGAGGCATCTCCCTTGTCACCTCAAGTTCTAAAAGGATGCTTTGAAAAGAAGAAGCTGAAATTATTTCTGTAGGGTGTTTGTTTCAGAAGATATCTCTGAGAGAAGGAGACTAAAATCACAGAGGTTCTGACCTGCATTTCTTCCATATGTTGACTTGCTATGGGAGTCCTCTGTGGGCCTCTATTTCCTCATTTGGAAAATAAACATCTTGAATGAAATGAGTATTTGGAAAGACTCTCCTCCTTCTGTACCCAATATCAGAATAAGAGCAGATTGATCATCTCTCTGGCAGAATGAGAATTTTGTTAGTTACAATTATTTTTACTCCTTATATAGAAGTCATACAAAACCTCTGGAAATATTTAGAAATAAACATAAGGGAAAAAAGTAGAAAATCCAAATCACCCATAATGCCTCTCTTGAAAACAACCTCTGTGAACATTTTGATGTAAATATATTCAAGCTTACTTCTCTCTCTCATTCTCATATACACACACACATTAGAAATCATACTTATATCTGTAAGTATGTACATGCTATTTATAACCTGTTGAAATATCTTAAAAATATAATATCTCTCCATACCAATAAATATTCTTCTGTAATACTGTTTTAATAGCTGTAAAGAATCTCAATTGCATAGATACACCAAAATTTATTCAACTAATCTTTTTCTGTTGGAAATTCAAGTTTATCCAATTTTCTGCTATTTTAATAGTATGATAAACATTATTGTAGCTTAATCTCTACACATTTGCATTATCATATCCTTAGGATTTATTTTTAGAAATGGAATTACTAATTCAAAGCATATAAACATTTTTAAGTTGTTTGATGCATTTTACCAAATTATTCAGAAAGTTTATGCAAATTTAAACATCCTTTCCCTATGTATGGGAAAGCCTATTCATACACAGTCTCACCAAACTATCAGGCTGTTATGCTTTAAAATCATAATAAGTCAGAAAAAGTGAGAAAAATGGGACTCTGCATTCCTTATGAGATGATTTCTTGAACTTTAATTCATGTGTGTGTGTGTGTGGTGGAGAAGGGGTACAGCTTTGATTTCTAACTGGACCCTAGAGTTACATTAGGATCGAATTCTAGTTATGCGCCTATAGTAAAGGGTGGTGGCATATGAAGATGATTTGATTCCTCTTTCAAAATCTAAAAATAAACAAGCAATAGGCTCATGAGACATGGAGGAAAGGATGCATGGTGGACCAGAGGAAGACAGTGGCTCATGGAGTATAAGGACAACGCGAAGTTTTCTGAATCCTCCCACACTTACCCTTTCAACTCTTAGAGCCTCAGTCTTTACTGATCAGTGCCAAATTGTGTCAAAAGAGCTGATCCATATTCAACTGATAGGGCTTTCTTGAATATGGTTAGCTTTTCTGTGACTCTTCCTGATAATTTATTTACCTGAGGGCACTGTATTTACCTGAGGGCATTGTATGACTGTATATTTTTTTTAATCTGAGCAAAATTTTAAGATTTGGCATGTCATTCTCTTCCATTAATCAGTCGAGTGCCTTCAGAAGTAACCATTCCACTCCAATATCTTGCATTTTCCTATGTACTGTTGTGTGTCAGTAGCAAGACAGTAGTCAAAGCCTTGGCCTTGGTGGCCACATCACTGCAGATGTCTACAAGTGATAACTGCCTTGCCTCTGTGTGAGGTGACCCTCCAGGTTTTTCATTCTTGAATGCTAACAAAAGTTGTTAATGCCTTCTATCCATTTTGAATGCCTTCTATCCATTTTGAATGCCTTCTATCCCAGCCAAGTCAGATAGCCAAAAGCATCTTCCTTTCTGCAACAAATTCTAAGGTGGCATCTAAAGTTCATTTGGTGTTAACACCTTTGTCTAGCCTTGAGTGTGGGCAGGAGCTGTGACTTGTTTCTAACCAATAAACCCATGCGAAAGGTGATGAGATGCCATTCTCATGATAAGGTTACCTTATATGACAAAAATCACAGGCTGTCACTATCATGAACATGTTACAATACACTATATACTCTATACATACTATATTATACATCTATAAGTATATGACTCAAAGCAGTCTCTCCTACTCTCTCTCCTCTCCCTCTGCCCCCTCTTTCCTCTCTCTCTGTTCCCTTCCTCTTTCTTTCTCCCACTGGCCTTGAAAAAGCAATCTTGCATGAATTCCTCTGCAAGAACATAAATTCTATCAACACCTTGAATGAGTTTGGAAGAAGAGTCTTCTCCAGCTGAGCTTCTGATGAAACCTCAGCCCTGGCCAATACTTGGGTTATAGCCTGATGAGATCCTGAAGCAAAGAATTCAGATAAGCCGTGTTCAGACTTTTGATCTATGGAAACTGAGATAATAAACATGTGCTATTTGAGGTTGCTAACTTTGTGGGAATTTGTTGTGCAACGATAAAAATCAAATACACTCACACGTGCCTCTTGCTGTTACTAATTTCTGTACAAGGTTCTCAATTGCAAACCAATTCTAATTCAGACATAAAGCAATTCACTGAAAGCCCAGCAGATATGCCACAGAATCAATAGAAAGGCTCTAGAACTGGCCTTGCTCAATGGGCAAGACGCAAAGGAGAGCAGCAATAAAAGCCACAGTCAAAATGATTCCACATCAGTCTGGTAAGATACCACCAATGGCACAGCTACCACTATTCCCACCCCTTCCAGACAACACTGCCACTGGGTCATGTTGCTGCTGCTGCTGGACCCTCAGTAGCACTGCCATTACCCCTAGGTGTGGTTACCATGCATTCTACTGTTACATTCCTTATTACCTTGCATATTTGCATCACTCTTCTAAGATCCAAAGCATCAGATTAGAATATACTGTTGGCCAAGTTTAAGTCACACACTCACAATCAGTAGGCTGGCGTATCTTCTCAGGGTCACAGAATTGCTCAAATCTAGAGTATACATTCATGTTTCATGCTAATAGTGCTACAGTCAATTTGGGCTGCTATAAAAAATTGCTGGACTGGATGCAGCACAAGTTGGAATCAAGATTGCTGGGAGAAATATCAATAACCTAAGATATGCAGATGACACCACCCTTATGGCAGAAAGCAAAGAGGAACTAAAGAGCCTATTGATGAAAGTCAAAGAAGAGAGTGAAGAAACTGGCTTAAAATTCAACATTCAATAAGCAAAGATCATGGCATCCAGCGCCATCACTTCATGGCAAATAGATGGGGAAACAATGGAAACATTGACAGATTTTATTTTCTTGGGCTCCAAAATCTCTGCAGATCGTGACTGCAGACATGAAATTAAAAGACACTTGCTCCTTGGAAGAAAAGCTATGACAAACCTAGACAGCATAGTAAAAAGCAGAGACGTTACTTTGCCAACAAAGGCCCGTATAGTTAAACCTACTGTTTTTCCAGTAGTCATGTACAGATGTGAGAGCTGGACCATAAAGAAGGCTGATAACTAAAGAACTGATGTTTTCAAACCGTGGTCCTGGAAAAGACTCTGAAGAGCCCCTTGTACAGCAAGGTGATCAAATCATTCAATCCTAAAGGAAATCAACCCTGAGTATTCATTGGAAGGACTGATGCTGAAGCTAAAGCTCCAATACCTTCGCCACATGATGTGAAGAGCTGACCCACTGGGAAAGACCCTGATGCTGGGAAAGATTGAAGGCAGGAGGAGAGGGGGATGACAGACAACAAGATGGTTGGATGGCATCACTGACTCAATGGGCATGAGTTTGAGCCAATTCCATGAGATGGTAAAGGACAGGGAAACCTGGTGTGCTGCAGTCTATGGTGTTGCAAAGGTCAGACACAACTGACCTTTGAATGAACAACAACAAAAAATACCATAGGCTTATAAACAACAGAAATTTGTTTCTTACAGTTCTGGGGGCTGGGAAGTCCAAGATCAAGGTGTCAACAGATTTGGTGTCTGATGAGGGCCTGTTTTTTAGATGGCTGTATCCCCATCATATTCTCACATGGAGGAAGGGTCTGGAGACATTTTTGAGTCTCTTTTAAAAGGGCTCATTCGGAGGTACCATTTCACACCAGTCAGAATGGCTGCGATCCAAAAGTCTACAAGCAATAAATGCTGGAGAGGATGTGGAGAAAAGGGAACTCTCTTACACTGTTGGTGGAAATGCAAACTAGTACAGCCACTATGGAAAACAGTGTGGAGATTCCTTAAAAAACTGGAAATAGAGCTGCCTTATGACCCAGCAATCCCACTGCTGGGCATACATACCAAGAAAACCAGAATTGAAAGAGACACATGTACCCCAATGTTCATTGCAACACTGTTTATAATAGCCAGGACATGGAAACAACCTAGATGTCCATCAGCAGATGAATGGATAAGAAAGCTGTGGTACATATACACAATGGAGTATTACTCAGCCATTAAAAAGAATACATTTGAATCAGTTCTAATGAGATGGATGAAACTCGAGCCGATTATACAGAGTGAAGTAAGCCAGAAAGAAAAACACCAATACAGTATACTGACACATATATACGGAATTTAGAAAGATGGTAATGATGACCCTGTATGCGAGACAGCAAAAGAGACACAGATGTATAGAACGGACTTTTGGACTCTGAGGGAGAGGGAGAGGGTGGGATGATTTGGGAGAATGGCATTGAAACATGTATACTATCATGTAAGAAACGAAGTGCCAGTCTATGTTCGATACAGGATACAGGATGCTTGGGGCTGGTGAATGGGGATGATCCAGAGAGATGATATGGGGTGGGAGGTAGGAGGGGGATTCAGGATTGGGAGCTTGTATACACCCATGGTGGATTCATGTCAAAGTATGGCAAAACCAATACAGTATTGTAAAGTAAAATAAAGTAAAAATTAAAAAAGGAAAAAAAAGAAAAGCTAATTTGTATAAAAAGATAAAAAATAAAAATAAAAATCAAACCTATAAATCAAAAAAAAAGGGGGGCTCATTCGTGAGGACTCCATTCTCATGAATTCATTACTTCTCAAAGGTTCCATCTCCGAATACCATAACACTAAGATGTAGATTTCAACACATGAATCTGGGAGGACACAAATATTCAGTCTTCAGCAAATGACATGCCTTGGAGTTTTAAGGACTTAGCTATTCATAGACTGTACTGTCTAGAATTGTGTGTTAGTTGCTCAGTCATGTCTGACTCTTTGCAACCCTATGGACTGTAGTCTACCAAGCTTCTCTGTCAATAGAATTCTCCAGGCAAGAATACTGGATTGGGCTGCCATTTCCTTCTCCAGGATATCTCTCCAACCCAGGGATCAAACCACGGTCTCCCACACAGCAGGCAGATTCTTTACCCTCTAAGCCACCTGGAAGTTCACTCTCTAGAATTAGGTAATCTATAGCTCTTTGTAGATATTATTATGAGAATGAGAGCCCCTCAGAGTGGCACAATACAGAACTCTGTCCTGCCCTTATCTAGCTTCTGTTGCGGAAGTCAAAAGTTCCATTATCAAGACTTACACTCTGAGATGCCCTACCTGCCAACCCATCTGTGCCATATGAGGTGTTAAGATGCAGTGAAATCATGAAAAAAATTTTTTAATAAATATTAATGACTCATTTCAGTAAATAGATGGCAACTGAAGCCATATGTATGATTAAGATTACTTCATGTAAAAGGAAAGCATGGAGACAGAAGAGAAATATGAAAAAATGTCAATAAACTCCAAAATTCCATGGCCAGAGAAAGTGTTAATAAGTATTCAGAAATGTAAAAGTGATCCATACCTCTCCAGGTGTGACTCTGAGAAATTTCCCAGGGAGGCTTCAATCCTATATAACAGTTAATTATTTTTAGTTTAAAAATATCACTGTGTTTAATAAATATAACTTGCTTCAATAAAAGTAACTGTGAAAACAAGGAGGAACAACGTGTTTCTTTTAGACTCTGTGTCCTGATTTAGGATTTGGAAGTTATGGTTACTTCAGAGGCAATATTCAAACTTTTACTTGTAGTCTGGTGCTAAATTGAGAGATCAGGATCCAGGATTTGTGGCCCAAACATCTTTAGTGGGGCCAAAATAATTTCCATCAAATTTCCAGCCTATCCAGTCTCCTAATTACTAACATATTGGAAAATGCAACGTATTTGTAAAGTTGAATGAAATCTTTCCTAAAATAAGCCAAATGGATTTTCTTTAATTATTGAGAACATAATGTGGTCATGATCTAAACCTGAAAAGTTAATCAAGAAAAGTTATAGAATTTAACAAATTGGACGTGGCAGGCCATCTCATTTCTCTACAGTAAAGCAAGGATAATATAAAATTTTAATCATCTGTGTCTGATGTCTCTGGTTCATAGAGAGAATGGAAAAAAATCTACTGTAAAAGTTAAATGGAGAAGAAGACAGAAATAAAATAGATATCTGTACATGTGAGGGGAGAATATCCTTGCTAGAGGGTGGATTAAATAAACAGTGAAGAAATTCCAAAGAAGGTGAGGGAAGGTGGCAGAGGAAGAGCTTCTTGACCGAGCAGACATGAACCCAGGGAGATAAATGGCATACAGGACAGTGGGACAGGAGGCAAGTGCCCTAGACAGCTAACTGGCACTGGGAAAGCTAAAGGGATAGACTATTCTTACAAGATCGATTATTTTAAAACAACTCTGTATTGAAAATTCCATGGACTTTCAAAGCCAGTATCTTTCCTTTGCCTGGGAGTAAATCCAAACATCTTTGTGTGACCTCCAAAGCACTCTAGTCACATGGTCTCTATTTCTCTTTGCTCTGACCACACTGTGGTCAGCTGTGCTGTTTTTCTTCCAGACCACTGTTCACACCAGAATCCTGTCTTGATTTACTATTTCAAATCTGCATTTAGCCACCTCCCTGTCCTTGGAAATCCTGCTCCTGTCCAGTTTCTTTCCAGAAGCAGCCATCACCCGGTCTTCTGTGCCACTGTCCTAGCAGTTAGCACAGATTTCCTGGAATCATTTAAGTCAGAGTTTTTCACAAAGAAAGGCAACAGAAACAAGCAGGTGAGGGAAGAACGCAGAAGCAGACAGGACCATTTTAGGAGAACCATGCCAATTTTGAGGCCGGTCCTCACTTAGGTTATCCAGAAGCTCTGAACAAGATGTTTAAGGAGGTACAGTGAATTCATGATTGATTAAGGCTTGTGTTAATATCAAGCAAGAGCAGAGTTGATGTTCTGATCAGTCTATTTGGAACAGAAAACCAAACCACCTCTGAAGAAAACATATCTAGCCACATGGGAAGAAGCTGGAAAGACCACAGACGTGTAACAGAGCTTATTCACTAAAGCAGGAATCCATCTCTGTGGCAAGAACAACTACAACTATTTTGGCTATTACTACCACTACTAACAGCACTAATAGCTACGATCAGATGGATCCCTTCTCTGCTTTAGGCTCTACAGCCAGTTACCTCATTCACTCTTCACAACATCCTCCAGATGACAAAATATCATCTCCTTTTAGCAGAAAAGTTTTATTTATTGGATCAACACAACTAGAAAGTGGCAGAGGCAGGATTCAAACCAGGATCACCAGAGTCCAAAGCCCACATATTGTCTTGTACCTGTAAGTCATGTTGCCTCTGCAAAACTGTCAAGCTTAAATGGAAGCTGAGGCCAAATTGTGCCTGAGGAGGAATTGGGAGTAGTCTGGGGTAAGCCCCAAGCACGTTAGATCTCAGGCTTTCCCTATATGCTAGAGGAGCTGAGCCTTTAACTCACTATTTCCTGTCCAGTAGGAACTGGGCTAAGGACTGAGTATGGCTGAGCCTGTAGCTAAACAGTTGCTGGGGAAGGCAAGGGCTGGCATAGTCTACTCATTTTCCCAGCTGGACAAGGAGCTCCTTCATAAGAGAGCTGTGGCTTGCATATTTACTATCCATCCTAAGGGCTGGCCCACAGTAGGTCCTCATTATATGTTTGTTGATGGATTGACTAGTTGATTGATTGATATGCCAACTGATGGAATAAAAAAGCATTAGGGAAATCCACAGTGCGTTTAATTCTTCCATTATCCATCTATGCTTGCTCAGACATGCCTCACAGAGATGTGACTTATTGCCTCACTGCCTCCCCTCTTTCTCAGAGAACAGGATATGACCTTTCTGGTTCCATAGAATATATTTACGGTCCTCCTGGGCATTTGAATTTGCATTAAGTGAAACAATGCTTACTTCACTTTCTACTTTGTCCTTAATCAATGGGAGCCCTAACTATCCTGTGTCTAGACAAATCAAAATCACATGGGCTCTGAGCAGATCTGAGGGCCCAGCTTCACAGAACCAATGGCTGCACACACATCCCATCCTCCATCTCTCATCACCACCCTCCGCTCCCATCCCACACTGCAACACTCTGGCTAACTTGTTTAAGACATGAAGGATGGTACATAAATTGAATGCCTGCAGGACAACATATTCCTATCTCTTACATTGGCCAAGAAAATGGTTAGGCACCAATGTACAGAAAGCCAGAGGTTCAATGGGGCAGACCTGCATCACAAGTGTTGGTCATCAGTGGTATTAGGCATCAGTTGTATTAGCTCCTATCAGACAAGGTCAAGTTCTTGTCAGTTACATGTCAACAAGCTCTGACCACTGGAATCCCTCTCTTACTAGGATGCTGCAAGTCTTTTTCCAGGCATCCTGAGGTTCCCTAAATCCTGAGAAGCACAACTTCTTTGTCCCAAACCCTTGGAACATTTCTTCTTCTTATCAGAATATTCACTTATGAATACCTTATTATTAATAATAGCAAGGTGAATCTTTATTTTTTTGAATGAAGAAAGCTTCTAGAGTGATAGAGGTCACTATTAATAAGTATACAGGGATAAGAGACATAAGTTGGGACCATCTTAGGCAAACCAGGTTGTGTGCTAACCATACTACTGGTTTCTCAAATTATAATGTGTGCTCCCTGCAGACTGAGTAAGTGGTCTTTCCTCCTAAGCTACTCCTCCTTGGCCTGTGAACCTCCAGTTCTTATTCAGAGCTCTCTACACACCATTTTTAATGGCCCCTGTTAATTTTCAGGTTTAAGTGTATAAAAATATCATCTTCAAGCTCAGGACTACTTACTCCTGACCAAAGCATGAGCATGAATGCTCCAAAGAATCTCAAATGCAGTTTTCCAAGCTTTTGGTCAACTTTGACGAGTTCCTTTTTTCTTCCCCTATAAGTAGTCTGACTGTGGTCAGAGAGGGCTGACAGCTCAGTATTATAATAGGTTCAAGAACTGGGAGAGAGGGCAGTTGGGATGCCAAAGTGCCAAGCTGGACCTTTCTGAAGCATTCATCTTGAGCAGCAAATGCCAAAGTCAGACAAGGCCAAGGGCCTGCTAGGTAAATGCTTCCCCCTACCTGAGCTGGGTCCAGGGACTCCCTGCTGCAGTGCAGCTATTGTAGAATTCCTGACCCTCCTTGCACAGCCTCTCAAGACCAGCCATTTTGTGTGTGCTGTCATAACACAGCCTTTCTCTATTTCACACTCAGAACCAAAGGCCCTGCACCCAGTGTCTGGGGCTCTTGAACAGCAGCAGGAGGTTAAAAGATCATCTACCAGTCTTACACTTCCTGGCCTCATAATATCAGTCCTAGGTATCCTGCTCTGAGTGCTCCCCAGGTGCTCTTGAGAGTGGATCTGGAGAGTGTGGTCCCCGCATTCATCTTCTAAGGCTTCACTCTATCCCTCTTTCATCCCATCTTCAACAAAAACAGCTGATGGGCAGAGACAGGAATACTCAATGTGGAAGAAAGCAGAATGCAGGCCAATGGTAGGAATACGAGGAACTTGAAGAGATCAAGCCCTGAGTTTTTGGAGTGGGAGCACTGCCTCCAAGACCCTAGACTACCAGAGAACTAACCCTAGGGAGTATCAAATAGTAAGAACTCACACACAGGAAACCACTTGGATACAAGACCTGGCATCACACAACCACCATTAGCAGCCTGTGCAGGACACCTCATCCAGAAAACAAAAAACAAAAACACAAACCAAATCATCAGCAGACAGGATTACCACTTCACTCAGCCTTCATCAGAGGGAAAATCAAACAAACAAACAAACAAAAACTCAGCACAAATCTCACCCTATATGAAGCTTACACAAGCCACTGGACCAACCCTAGAAAGTGGAAACCAAAAGGAAGAAAGAATTCAACCTTGAAGATTGGGGAAAGGAGACCTCAAACACAGTAAGTTAAAAATATATAATGAAAAGGCAGAGAAATACTATACAAGTGAAGGAACAAACTAGAAACACAGAAGTCCAAATAAATTAAGAGGGAATAGGCAAACTATCTTGGAGAAAGCAATGGCGACCCACTCAGGTACTCTTGCCTGGAAAATCCCATGGGCGGAGGAGCCTGGTGGGCCACAGTCCATGGGGTCGCTAAGAGTCAGACACGACTGAGCGACTTCACTTTCACTTTTCACTTTCATGCATTGGAGAAGGACATGGCAACTCACTCCAGTGTTCTTGCCTGGAGAATCCCAGGGATGGCGGAGCCTGGTGGGCTGCCGTCTATGGGGTTGCACAGAGTCAGACACTACTGAAGCAACTTAGCAGTAGCAGGCAAAATATCTGAAAAATAATTCAGAAAAATGATAGTAAAGATGATCAAAAACCTTGAAAAAAATGGAGAAAAAGCAAGACTCAATTAACAAAGAACTAGAAGAATTAAAGAATAAACATACAGAGACAAACAAAACAATTACTGAAATTAAAAATACTCTAGAAGGAATCAATAGCAGAATATCTGAAGCAAAAGAATGAATCAGTGAGCTGAAAGATTGTGGAAAGAGCACCATTCTTCTGAAGAGCAGAATAAAGTACAAAGAATGACAAGAACTGAAGATAGTCTCAGAGACCTCTGGGACAATATCAAATGCACTAACATTCAAATTATAGGGGTCTCAGAAGAAGAAGAGAAAAAGAAAGGGCATGAGAAAATTTTTGAAGAGATTATAGTTAAAACATTCCCCAACATGGAAAAGGAAATAGTCAATCAAATCTGAGGCACAAAGAGTTCCATAAAGGATAAACCCAAAGAGAAACACACAAAGACACATACTAATCAAACTAACAAAGACTAAACTCAAAGAAAGAATATTAAAAGCAACAAGGGAGAAGCAACAAGTAACATACAAGGGAAACACCATACACTTAACAGCTGATCTTTCAGCAGAAACTCTGCAGGCCAGAAGGGAGTGGCAGGATATATTTAAAGTACTGAAAGGGAAAAATCTGCAGCCAAGACTACTGCACTGGGCAAGGATCTCATTCAAAATTGGTGGAGAAATAAAAACCTTTTCAGACAAGCAAAAGTTAAGAGAGTTCAGTATCTCCAAACCAGCTTTACACCAAATGTCAAACAGACTTATATAGTCAAGAAATACAAGAGAAGAAAAAAAGATCTACAAAATCAACCCCAAACAATTAAGAAAATAGCAATAGGAACATATATATCAATAATTACTTTAGATGTAAATGGATTAAATGCTCCAACCAAAAGACACAGACTGGCTGAACGGATACTAAAACAAGACCCATATATATGCTGTCTACAAGAAACCCACTTCAGACCTAAAGATACATATAGACTGAAAGTGAGAGGATGGAAAAATATATTCCATGCAAATGGGAAGCAAAAGAAAGCTAGAGTAGAAATCCTCATATCAGACAAAATACACCTTAAAATAAAGATTACATGAGATAAAGAAGGCTACTACATAATTATCAAGGGATCAATCCAAGAGGAAGACATAGCAATTGTAAATATCTATACACCCAACATAGGAGCACCTCAATACATAAGACAAACACTCACAGACATAAAAGGAGAAACAGACAGTAACAAAATAATAGTAAGAGACTTTAACACCCCACTCACACCAATGGACAGATCATCAAACAGAAAATTAATAAGGAAACACAAGTATTAAATGATACATTAGATGAGATGGATCTCATTGATATCTTCAGGACATTCCATCCAAATGCAGAAGAATATGCCTTCTTCTCAAGTGCACATGGAACATTCTCCAGGATAGAGCATATCTTGGGTCACAAATCAAACCTCAGTAAACTTACAAATATTGAAATCATATCAAGCATCTTCTCCGACCACAGCACTATGAGACTAGATATCAATTACAAGGAAAAATCTATAAGAAACACAAACACCTGGAGATTAAAGAACACATTTCTAAATAACCAGCAGGTTACTGAAGAAATCAAAAGGGAAATAAAAAAATTTCTAGAAACAAATGACAATGAAAACACGACAACTCAAAACCTATGGGATGCAGCAAAAGCAGTTCTAAAACGGAAGCTTACAGCAATGCAATGCTACCTCCAGAAACAAGGAAAACATCGAGTAGACAACCTAACGTCACACCTACCTGGAAAAACAAAACAAAAAAAAATTAGTAGAAGGAAAGAAATCATAAAGATTCAAGCAGAAACAAATTTAAAATGAAAGAAACAATAGTACAGATTAATAAAACTTAAAAAGTTGGTTCTTTGAGAAGATAAACAAAATTGACAAAACTTTAGCCAGACTCATCAAGGAAAAAAGAGAAAAGACTCAAATCAACAAAATTAGAAATGAAAAAGGAGAGGTTACAAAAGACAATGGAGAAATACAAAGGATTATAAGAGACTATTATGAACAACTATATGGCGATTAAAATAGATAATCTGGAAGAAATTGACAGATTCTTAGAAAAGCTCAATCTTCCAAGACTGAACCAAGAAGAAATGGAAATGATGAACAACCCAATTACAAGCACTGAAATTGAAGCTCTGAGCAAAAATATCTGAAAAAACAAAAGCCTGGGACCTGCTGGCTTCACAGGAGAATTCTATCAAACATTTAGAGAAGAGCTAATGCCTATCCTTCTAAAACTCTTTCAAAAAATTGCAGAGAAAGGAAAATTTCCAAACTCATTCTATGAGGCCACCATCACCCTGATACCAAAACCAAAGACAACACAAAAAAAGAAAACTACAGGCCAGTATCACTGACGAACATAAATACAAACATCCTCAACAAAATTTTAGCAAACAAGATTCAGCAACACATTGAAAGGCTCATACGCCATGATCAACTTGGGTTTATTCCAGGGAAGCAAGGATTCTTCAAAATATGAAAATCAATCAATGCAATAAACCATATTAACAAATTAAAAGATAAAAATCATGTGATAATCTCAATAGATGCAGAAAAAGCCTTTGACAAAATTCAGTACCCATTTATGATTAAAACTCTTCAAAAAATGGGCATAGAATGAACCTACCTCAATATAGTAAAGGCCATATCTGATAAGCCTATAGTAAATATTATTCTCAATGATGAAAAACTGAAAGCATTCCCCCTAAGATTAGGAACAAACAAGGGTCTCCACTTTGGCCATTATTATTCAACACAGTTCTGGAAGTCCTAGCTTCAGCAATCAGAGAAGAAAAAGAAATAAAGAGAATCCAGATCAGAAATGAAAAAGTAAAGCTCTTACTGTTTGCAGATGACATGATACTGTATATAGAAAGCCTAAAGATAATATCAGAAAACTACTAGAGCTAATCAGTAAATTTAGCAAAGTTGAAGGATACAAAATCAATATACAGAAATCACTTGCATTTCTATATACTAACAATGAAAAATCAGAAAGAAAAATCAAGGAATCAATCCTATTCACCACTGCAACAAAAATAATTAAATATCTAGGAATAAATTTACATTAGGAGACAAAAGAATTGTACACAGAAAATTATAAGACACTAAAGAAAGAAATCCCAGGCCCAAGGTCAGGGGCAGCGGCTGAGAGGAGCAACCCGACATCCAAGGAGCAGTGGCTGCATGGGCACAGGAGGACTGAGAGGAGCTACTCCACGTTCAAGGTCAGGAGGGGCGGCAGTGAGAAGATACCACTCATCCAAGGTAAGGAACAGCAGCTGTGCTTTGCTGGAGAAGCCGTGAAGAGATACCCCATGCCCAAGGTAAGAGAAACCCAAGTAAGATGGTAGGTGTTGCGAGAGGGCATCAGAGGGCAGACATACGGAAACCATATTCACAGAAAACTAGTCAATCTAATCACATGGACCACAGCCTTGTCTAACTCACTGAAACCAAGCCATGCCCTGTGGGGGGCCCCAAGATGGGCAGGTCACGGTGGAGAGGTCTGACAGAATGTGGTCCACTGGAGAAGGGAATGGCAAACCAATTCAGTAATCTTTCCTCGAGAACCCCATGAACAGTATGAAAAGGCAAAATGATAGGATACCGAAAGAGGAACTTCCCAGGTCAGTAGGTGCCCAATAGCCTACTGGAGATCAGTGGAGAAATAATTCAGAAAGAATGAAGGGATGGAGCCAAAGCAAAAACAATACCCAGTTGTGGATGTGACTGGTGATAGAAGCAAGATCTGACGCTGTAAAGAGCAATATTGCATAGGAACCTGGAATGCCAGGTCCATGAATCAAGGCAAATTGGAAGTGGTCAAACAAGAGATGGCAAGGGTGAAAGTCAAAATTCTAGGAATCAGTGAACTAAAAAGGACTGGAATGGGTGAATTTAACTCAGATGACCATTATATCTACTACTGTGGGCAGGAATCCCTCAGAAGAAATGGAGTAGCCATCATGGTCAACAAAAGAGTCTGAAATGCAGTACTTGGATGCAATCTCAAAAACAAAAGAATGATCTCTGTTCGTTTCCAAGGCAAACCATTCAATACCATGGTAATCCAAGTCTATGCCCCAAACAGTAACGCTGAAGAAGCTGAAGATGAACGGTTCTCTGAAGACCTAAAAGACCTTTTAGAACTAACATCCAAAAAAGATGTCCTTTTCATTATAGGGGACTGGAATGCAAAAGTAGGAAGTCAAGAAACACCTGGAGTAACAGGCAAATTTGGCCTTGGAATGCAGAATGAAGCAGGGCAAAGACTAATAGAGTTTTGCCAAGAAAATGCACTGGTCATAGCAAACACCCTCTTCCAACAACACAAGAGAAGACTCTACAGATGGACATCACCAGATAGTCAACACCGAAATCAGATTGATTATATTCTTTGCAGCCAAATATGGAGAATCTCTACACAGTCAACAAAAACAAGACCAGGAGCTGACTGTGGCTCAGATCATGAACTCCTTAATGCGCAATTCAGACTTAATTCAAAGAAAGTAGGGAAAACCACTAGATCATTCAGGTATGACCTAAATCAAATCCCTTATGATTATACAGTGGAAGTGAGAAATAGACTTAAGAGCCTTGATCTGATCGATAGAGTGCCTGATGAATTATGGACTGAAGTCCGTGACATTTTACAGGAGACAGGAATCAAGACCATCCCCATGGAAAAGAAAAGCAAAAAAGCCAAATGGCCGTTTGGGGTGGCCTTACAAATAGCTATGAAAAGAAGAGCAGTGAAAAGCAAAGGAGAAAAGGAAAGATATAAGCATCTGAATGCAGAGTTCCAAAGAATAGCAAGGAGAGATAAGAAAGCCTTCTTCAGTGATCAATGCAAAAATATAGAGGAAAAGAACAGAATGGGAAAGACTAGAGATCTCTTCAAGAAAATTAGAGATACCAAGGGAACATTTCATGCAAAGATGGGCTCTATAAAGGACAGAAATGGTCTGGACCTAACAGAAGCAGAAGATATTAAGAAGAGGTGGCAAGAATACACAGAAGAACTGTACAAAAAAGATCTTCAAGACCAAGGTAAGCACAATGGTGTGATCACTCACCTAGAGCCAGACATCCTGGAATGTGAAGTCAAGTGGACCTTAAGAAAGCATCACTACGAACAAAATTAGTGGACATGATGGAATTCCAGTAGAGCTTTTTCAAATCGTGAAAGATGATGCTGTGAAAGTGTTGTACTCAATATGCCAGCAAATTTGGAAAACTCAGCAGTGGCCATAGGACTGGAAAAGCTCAGTTTTCATTCCAATCCCAAAAAAGGCAATGCCAGAGAATGCACAAACTACCGCACAATTGCACTCATCTCACATGCTAGTAAAGTAATGCTCAACATTCTCCAAGCCAGGCTTCAGCAATACGTGAACTGTGAACTTCCAGATGTTCAAGCTGGTTTTTGAAAGGGCAGAGGAAGCAGAGATCAAATTGCCAACATCCGCTGGGTCATGGAAAAAGCAAGACAGTTACAGAAAAACATCTATTTCTGCTCTATTGACTATGCCAAAGCCTTTGACTGTGTGGATCACAATAAACTGTGGAAAATTCTGAGAGAGATGGGAATACCAGACCACCTGACCTGCCTCTTGAGAAATCTGTATGCAGGTCAGGAAGCAACAGTTAGAACTGGACATGGAACAATAGACTGGTTCCAAAGAGAAAAAGGAGTACATCAAGGCTGTATATTGTCACCCTGCTTATTTAACTTCTATGCAGAGTACATCATGAGAAACACCAGGCTGGAAGAAGCACAAACTAGAATCAAGATTTCCAGGAGAAATATCAATAACCTTAGATATACAGATGACACCACCCTTATGGCAGAAAGTGAAGAGGAACTAAAAAGCCTCTTGATGAAAGTCAAAGTGGAGAATGAAAAAGTTGGCTTAAAGCTCAACATTCAGAAAATGAAGATCTTGGCATCTGGTCCCATCACTTCATGGGTAATAGATGGGGAAACAGTGGAAACAGTGGCTGACTTTCTTTTTTGGGGCTCCAAAATCACTGTAGATGGTGACTGCAGCCATGAAACTGAAAGACGCTTACTCCTTGGAAGGAAAGTTATGATCAACCTAGATAGTATATTCAAAAGCAGAGACTACTTTGCCAACAAAGGTCCGTCTAGTCAAGGCTATGGTTTTTCCAGTAGTCATGTATGGATGTGAGAGTTGGACTGTGAAGAAGGCTGAGCGCCGAAGAATTGATGCTTTTGAACTGTGGTGTTGGAGAAGACTCTTGAGAGTCCCTTGGCCTGCAAGGATATCCAACCAGTCCATTCTGAAGGAGATCAGCCCTGGGATTTCTTTGGAAGGAATGATGCTAAAGCTGAAACTCCAGTACTTTGGCCACCTGATGCAAAGAGTTGACTCACTGGAAAAGACTCTGATGCTGGGAGGGATTGGGGCAGGAGGAGAAGGGGACAACAGAGGATGAGATGGCTAGATGGCATCACGGACTCGATGGGCGTGAGTCTGAGTGAACTCCGGGAGTAGGTGATGGACAGGGAGGCCTGGCATGCTGCATTTTGTGGGGTCTCAAAGAGTCAGACACGACTGAGCGACTGAACTGAACTGAATGAAAGAAATAACGACAACATAAACAGATGGAGAGATATTCCGTGTTTCTGGGTAGGAAGAATCAATATTGTGAAAATGACTATACTACCAAATGCAATCTACAGATTCAATGAGATCCCTATCAAATTACTAATGGCGTTTTTTACAAAACTAGATCAAAAAATTGCACAATTCACATGGAAACACAAAAGACCCCAAATAGCCAAAATAGTCTTACGAAAGAAGAATGGAGCCGGAGGTGTCAACCTTCTTGACTTCAGATTATACTACAAAGCTACAGTCATCAAGACAGTATGGTACTGGTACAGAAACAGAAATATGGACCAATGGAACAAGATAGAAAGCCAAGAAATAAAACCAGGCACCTATGGGTATCTTATTTTGACAAAGGAAGCAAGACTATACAATGGGGCAAAGACAGCCTCTTCAGTAAATGGTGTTGGTAAAATTGGACAGCTACATGAAAAAGAATGAAATTATAACACTTCTTAACATCATACACAAAGATAAACTGAAAATGGATTAAAGACCTCAATGTAAGACCAGAAGCTATAAAACTCTTAAAGGAAAACATTGGCAGAACACTCAATGATATAGATTAAAGCAAGATCCTATATGACCTACCTCCTGCTGCTGCTGCTGCTGCTAAGTCGCTTCAGTCGTGTCTGACTCTGCAACCCCATAGATGGCAGCCCATCAGGCTCCCCCGTCCCTGGGATTCTCCAGGCAATAACACTGGAGTGAGCTGCCATTTCTTTCTCCATTGCATGAAAGTGAAAAGTGAAAGTGAAGTCGCTCAGTCGTGTCCAACTCTTAGCGACCCCATGGACTGCGGCCAACCAGGCTCCTCCATCCAAGGGATTTTCCAGGAAAGAGTGCTGGAGTGGGGTGCCACTGCCTTCTCCGACCTACCTCCTAGAGTAATGGAAATAAAAACAGAAGTAAACAACTTGGACCTGATTAAACTTAAAAGCTTTTGTACAGCAAAGGAAACTATAAGCAAGGTGGAAAGACAACCCTTACAATGGGAGAAAATAATAGCAAATAAAACAACTGACAAAGGATTAATTTCCAAAATATATAAACAGCTCATACAACTCAATGCCAGAAAAACAAACAACCCAATCAAAAAGTGGGGAAAAGACCTAAACAGACATTTCTCCAAAGAAGACATACAGATGGCTAACTAAGACATGAAAAGATGCTCAACATCGCTCATTATTAGAGAAATGCAAATCAAAACTACAATGAGATACCACCTCATACTGGTCAGAATGGCCATCATCAAAAAGTCTACAAACTATAAATGCTGGGGAGGGTATGGAGAAAAGGGAACACTCTTGCACTGTTGGTGGGAATGTAAATTCATACAGCCACTATGGAAGACAGTATGGAGATTCCTTAAAAAACCAGGAATAAAACCACCATAGGACACAGCAATCCCACTCCTAGGCTTAAACCCTGAGGAAACCAAAATTGAAGGACACATGCATCTCACTGTTCATTGCAGCACTATCTACAATAGCTAGAATATAGAGGCAATCTGGAGAAGGCAATGTCACCCCACTCCAGAATTGTTGCCTGGAAAATCCCAGGGGAGGAGGAGCCTGGTGGGCTGCAGTCCATGGTGTCACTACAAGTCAGACATGACTGAGTGACTTCACCTTCACTTTTCACTTTCATGCATTGGAGAAGGAAATGGCAACCCACTCCAGTGTTCTTGCCTGGAGAATCCCACAGATGGGGGAGCCTGGTAGGCTGCCATCTATGGGGTCCCACAGAGTCGGACATAACTGAAGCAACTTAGCAACAGGAGCAAAAGCAAGCTAGATGTCCATCAACAGATGAAAGGATAAAGAAGTTGTGGTACATATACACAGTGGAATATTACTCAGCCATAAAAAGGAATGCATTTGAGTCAGTTCTGATAAGGTGGATGAAGCTAGAACATATTATACAGAGTGAAGTGAGTCAAAAAGAGAAAGATAAATATTGTATTCTAATATACATATATGGAATCTAGAAGAATGGTTCTGAAGAACTCATTTACAGGGCAGCAGTGGAGAAATGGACATAGGGAATAGACTTATGGACATGAGGAGAGAGGAGGAGAGGGTGAGATGTATGGAAAGAGTAACATGGAATATTCAGTTCAGTTCAGTCCAGTTCAATTCATGGTATATTCAGTTCAGTTGCTCAGTCATGTCCGACTCTTTGCGACCCCATGAATCACAGCACGCTAGGCCTCCCTGTCCATCACCAACTCCTGGAGTTCAATCAGACTCACGTGCAATGAGTCCGTGATGCCATACAACCATCTCATCCTCGGTCATCCTCTTCTCCTCCTGCCCCCAATCCCTCCCAGCATCAGAGTCTTTTCCAGTGAGTCAACCCTTCGCATCAGGTGGCCAAAGTACTGGAGTTTCAGCTTCAGCATCATTCCTTCCAAAGAAATCCCAGGGCTGATCTCCTTCAGAATGGACTGGTTGGATCTCCTTGCAGGCCAAGGGACTCTCAAGAGTCTTCTCCAACACCACAGTTCAAAAGCATCAATTCTTCGGCGCTCAGCCTTCTTCACAGTCCAACTCTCACATCCATACATGACCACTGGAAAAACCACAGCCTTGACTAGATGGACCTTAGTCGGCAAAGTAATGTCTCTGCTTTTGAATATACTATCTAGGTTGGTCATAACTTTTCTCCCAAGGAGTAAGCGTCTTTTAATTTCATGGCTGCAATCACCATCTGCAGTGATTTTGGAGCCGCAAAAAATGAAGTCTGACACTGTTTCCACTGTTTCCCCATCTATTTCCCATGAAGTGTAGGGACCAGATGTTATGATCTTTGTTTTCTGAATGTTGAGCTTTAAGCCAACTTTTTCACTCTCCACTTTCACTTTCATCAAAAGGCTTTTGAGTTCCTCTTCACTTTCTGCCATAAGGGTGGTGTCACCTGCATATCTGAGGGTATTGATATTTCCCCCGTATTTCTCCCGGCAATCTTGATTCCGGCTTGTGCTTCTTCCAGTCCAGCATTTCTCGTGATGTACTCTGCATAGAAGTTAAATAAGCAGGGTGACAATATACAGCCTTGACGTGCTCCTTTTCCTGTTTGGAACCAGTCTGTTGTTCCATGTCCAGTTCTAACTGGTGCTTCCTGACCTGCATACAGATTTCTCAAGAGGCAGGTCAGATGGTCTGGTATTCCCATCTCTTTCAGAATTTTCCACAGTTTATTATGATCCACACAGTCAAATGCTTTGGCATAGTCAATAAAGCAGAAATAGATGTTTTTCTGGAACTCTCTTGCTAAAAAGAGAAAACCATGATCCAGCAGATGTTGGCAATTTGATCTCTGGTTCCTCTGCCTTTTCTAAAACCACCTTGAACATCAGGGAGTTCACAGTTCACGTATTGCTGAAGCCTGCCTTGGAGAATTTTTAGCATTACTTTATTAGCATGTGAGATGAGTGCAATTGTGCGGTAGTTTGAGCATTCTCTGGCATTGCCTTTCTTTGGAATTGGAATGAAAACTGACCTTTTCCAGTCCTGTGGCCACTGCTGAGTTTTCCAAATTTGCTGGCATATTGACTGCAGCTCTTTCACAGCATCATCTTTCTGGATTTGAAACAGCTCAACTGGAATTCCATCACCTCCACTAGCTTTGTTCGTAGTGATGCTTTCTAAGACCAACTTGACTTCACATTCCAAGATGTCTGGCTCTAGATGAGTGATCACATCATCATGATTATCTGGGTCATGAAGATCTTTTTTTGTACAGTTCTTCTGTCTATTCTTGCCACCTCTTCTTAATATCTTCTGCTTCTGTTAGGTCCAGACCATTTCTGTCCTTTATAGAGCCCATCTTTGCATGAAATGTTCCCTTGGTATCTTTAATTTTCTTGAAGAGATCTCTAGTCTTTCCCATTCTGTTGTTTTCCTCTATTTCTTCGATTGATCGCTGAGGAAGGCTTTCTTATCTCTTCTTGCTTCACCTCTCTTCTTTTCACAGCTATTTGTAAGGCCACCCCAGACAGCCATTTGGCTTTTTTGCATTTCTTTTCCATGGGGATGGTCTTGATCCCTGTCTCCTGTACAATGTCACGAACCTCATTCCATAGTTCATCAGGCACTCTATCTATCAGATCTAGGCCCTTAAATCTATTTCTCACTTCCACTGTATAATCATAAGGGATTTGATTTAGGTCATACCTGAATGGTCTAGTGGTTCTCTCTACTTTCTTCAATTTAAGTCTGAATCTGGTAATGAAGAGTTCATGATCTGAGCCACAGTCAGCTCCTGGTCTTGTTTTCGCTGCCTGTATAGAGCTTCTCCATCTTTGGCTGCCAAGGATATAATCAATCTGATTTCTATCTGGTGATGTCCATGTGTAGAGTCTTCTCTTATGTTGTTGGAAGAGGGTGTTTGCTATGACCAGTGCATTTTCTTGGCAAAAGTCTATTAGTCTTTGCCCTGCTTCATTCTGCATTCCAAGGCCAAATTTGCCTGTTACTCCAGGTGTTTCCTGACTTCCTACTTTTGCATTCCAGTTCCCTATAATGAAAAGGACATCTTTTTTGGGTATTAGTTCTAACAGGTCTTGTAGGTCTTCATAAAACCATTCAACTTCAGTTTCTTCAGCATTACTGGTTGGGGCATAGACTTGGATAACTGTGATATTGAATGGTTTGCCTTGGAGACTAACAGAGATCATTCTGTCGTTTTTGAGATTGCATCCAAGTACTGCATTTTGGACTCTTTTGTTGACCATGATGGCTACTCCATTTCTTCTGGTGATTCCTGCATGCAGTAGTAGATATAATGGTCATCTGAGTTAAATTCACCCATTCCAGTCCTTTTTAGTTCACTGATTCCTAGAATTTTGACGTTCACCCTTGCCATCTCTTGTTTGACCACTTCCAACTTGCCTTGATTCATGGACCTGACATTCCAGGTTCCTATGCAATATTGCTCTTACAGCATCGGATCTTGCTTCTATCACCAGTCACATCCACAACTGGGTATTGTTTTTGCTTTGGCTCCATCCCTTCATTCTTTCTGGAATTATTTCTCCATTGACCTCCAATAGCATATTGGGCACCTAATGACCTGGGGAGTTCTTTCGGTATTCTATCATTTTGCCTTTTCATACTGTTCATGGGGTTCTCAAGGCAAGAATACTGAAGTGGCTTGCCATTCCCTTCTCCAGTGGACCATGCTCTGTCAGATCTCTCCACCATGACCCATCCATCTTGAGTTGCCCCACAGGCATGGCTTGGTTTCAGTGAGTTAGACAAGGCTATGGTCCTAGCGTGATTAGATCGAGTAGTTTTCTGTGAGTATGGTTTCAGTGTGTCTGCCCTTTGATGCCCTCTCGCAACACCTACCATCTTACTTGGGTTTCTCTTACCTTGGGCATGGGGTATCTCTTCACGGCTCCTCCAGCAAAGCACAGCCGCTGCTCCTTACCTTGGACGAGGAGTATCTCCTTATCGCCGCCGTTCCTGACCTCAACGTGGGATGGCTCCTCTAGGCCCTCCTTTGCCTGTGCAGCCGCTGCTCCTCAGGTTGCTCCTCTGGGCCGCCGGCCCTGGCCTCGGGGTTGGTGGCTCCTCCCAGCTGCCGCCCCGGCCCAGGCTCAGGGTGGCTCCTCAGGGTCACCGCCCCTGGCCTCGGGCACGAGGTGGCTTCTCCTGGCCGCCCCTGACCTCGGACGTGGGGTGTCTGCTCCCGGCTGCCACTGACCTCGGACATGGGGTAGCTCCTCTCAGCTGCGGCCCCAACCTCGGACGCGAATTGGCTCCTCCTGGCCGTTCCTGCGCTGAAGCAGCCTGGCACTCTGGGCCGCTGTCCCTGACTTCAGACTTGAGATAGCTCTTGGCCGCACTTGCCGCCGCCGCCTGCCCTTAGTCAATGGGAATTTACTGTATGGCTCAGGAAACTCAAACAGGGGCTCTATATCAACCTAGAGGGGTGGGATGGAAGGGAGATAGGAGGGAGGTTCAAAAGGGAGGGGCTATATGTATACCTATAGCTGATTCACGTTGAGGGTTGACAGAAAACAAAAACAACAACAACAAAAAAACTCTGTAAAACAATTATCCTTCAATAGAAAATAAATTAAAAAAATTAAAAACAGAAAAAAGGAAAAACAAACCAACAGCTGATTGTTGGCAGACAATATCCATTAACTTTTCATCCCCTGGATCCTGTGGGGATCTTTGCACCCTGGGGTTTCCTAAGCTGCTAAAGACCGAGAGAGGACATTGAATCCTCCTGTAGTAGCACATGTGGCCTTTGCTGCAGGCAGGATGCCTGCATTATCTGACTGATATACTGCCAGGCCTATAATATGTAATATAATGATACTTTTGAATTGTGGTGCTAGGGAAGACTCTTGAGAGTCTCTCAGACTGCAAGATCAAACCAGTCATCCTAAAGGAAATCAACCCTGAACATTCACTGGAAAGACTGATGCTGAAGCTGAAGTTCCAATGTTTTGGCTGCCTGATGCAAAGAGCTGACTCATTGGAAAAGATCCTGATGCTGGGAGAAATTGAGGGCAGGATGAGAAGGGGATGACAGAGGATGAGATGGTTAGATGGCATCACAGACTCAATGCACACAAGTCTGAGCAACCTCCAGGAGACGGTGAAGGAGAGGGAAGCCCAGAGTGCTTCAGTCCATGGAGTCACAAAGAGTGGGACACAACCTAGCAACTGAACAACAAATAACACATATGTATATATTTTACATACATGTGAAAAAATATATATATATAATATCCCCTTTGTTTTACCTGGGGAAAACAAGCTATGAGTTGAAGCAGTTTGTCCAGAGTCACAGAGCTTTCTGCTACACTGTAAATAAAGTGGGGTTACTTGCTAAAAAGAGCCTGAATGTTCTTGCAGAACCACAAACATATATTCAGGAAGTAAAACACAAGACTAGGTAGGTCAGTCAAGAAATCCAGGGGAGAGGCTGAAAAGGAGTTATAGTTTGGGAATCCTTGGCAGAAAGACACAACAGGATCATATCACTGTGAGGGAGTTATATTCTATACCCTGCAGTCCATAATAAGTAAACAAGTCTCCAGGGTCTGCTAAGATCTACAAGTTAGAAAGTCTCTATGTATAGAATTTCCTTAACTACTGTCCAATGTTCAATAAATGGAGGCGAAAATTTTAATTCTGAGAACCCTGGCAAAACTATTACTAAGAAAATATTTATTTAATGACATGAAGAAGAATGTTTCAAATGGTGCAATTAAAAAACTGAATCCAAAACCATGCAAATGGAAAGAAAGACAGCAATAAAATACATCAGAGAGCTAAAAGTGGTGACAAACAATTAATTTTCTTTTCCGAAAAAAAAAAATCTAAGTTTTTACAAAGCTACCCCACTTTGTTTTTTTAAGATTTGCTGAAGGCAAAGAACATGAGACTTGAACACAAGCTCTACCTTTTACCGAGTTTATGGTTTTTCTTACTCTGAGTATCAGTTTCTTCATCTTACATAATGGCTATGTAATTCTGGATACAAATGGCCTAACCCACTGTCTGATGCTCAGTGTTACTCTTCTTCTCTTCCTAACATAAGTGAAAATGTCCCACCAAGATCCACCAGGTCAATCATTTCCCAGTCTTTTCCTAAGAATTGTTTCTTCAAAGCAAGGAGGCCAGCGTTAGGACCCAGCTCAGTGCCCAAAGATCCATCTCCTTCCACCACATGCAAAGCATCAAAAGAACAGCTCTAGCCATGAAAATCATAGCACTAGGAGGAGGGAAATCAAACCCAAAATTAATCAAACAGGATGTAATTCCCAGAGCAAACATGCATCAATTAGGGGAAATGTTACCATCAGGTACTGGGTTTGGAATTTCACGAGGGACTCATAAGGTGAATAAACTAAGCTCTGGCATTGATTATGGAAAGCAGCAGCTGTATGATGTCAGGACTGCTGTGATCAGTTCAGCCAGAAATTCACTTTTCAGTGCCTCGATTCTTAGGATTACCTTTGTGCTGACTGACAGCCAAAGAGAGAAAAACTGCATGGCTAAATGGAAAACTTTCTCTGATCTGTTCATCTAACAGTGGGCCGATGCACCAGTGCTGATTTGCTTTGCCTATTTTTCAGCTATACTTCAATTTATATTCTTTAAATCGGAGCAAGTCAAAGCAAGAAACTCTTCATTGCCCCTTCTATGTACAAGGCACTATACTGACACAGAGAAGGATACAGGATACAGAGGTGAGAGAAAGTCTCTCCTCTGTGGGAGAAGAGGGAAGAAAAGCCGATAGCTACTGGAACCCAGCTGAATGCCAAACACTATTTCCCAGGCTTTAGGTCTATTATTATTTAACCTTTTTTCTCAACAATCATATGTGGTAGGTTATATTGCTCTCATTTTCTGGATAAGGAAACTGAGGCTCAGAGAGACCACTGATTTGAGCCCTGGCTTGTTGAACTCTGAAGTCCCTTTGCCACCTGGCCTTATAACCTGTTCTGAGACCAACATCCAAAAACAATCCTACCTCTACAAAAAGCACAGAAGAGGATAGAAGACAGGGAACATCAGGCCATTACATCAGATTTATTGGCACCTCCTGGACACCAGGCATCTGCCTCTGCAGAGGCTGAACTGCAAGTCGGTGTTTTCCCTCCTCACCTGTCCAAGTCTGGGCAACATGACCCATTCCCCGAGAAAGTGCTCTCGTCTCTCCAGTGAGAATTAGTCCCTCCTTCCTTTGAGCTCCCACTGCATTTTGTTTGAACTTCTCTTAGGAAACTTATTCTTTCACTTTACTGGAAAAAAAATCACTGGTTGATTATACGCCAATTCCTTTCTAGAGATTTTGCTTTTTGAATCTTATTTATCCATTTATCCTCTAAGAGTTGATTCAAATTATGGATTTAGCAACTAGCTCCTCTCCACTCTGAATGTGCATACATGCACACACACACACCCACACACTGTAATTCCTATTTCTTAAATCAGATGTGAATTTCAATCCAAAAATCAGCTGTGAAATGTGACATTCCCCCCCCCCACAATTCAACTAAACTTTGAGATCATCCTCACCTTATTTTGTCCTCACTGATAACTCCCTGCTGTCACTGCAAACCTATCCCCCATTCCCATCCTCAGGGTGACTACTCCTTTTACTTCTGAGCCATATTAGGGTTTGGGAACTCTCTGACAACCTCAAAGCAGCCAGTTCATCTCCTTGGCCTTGCCAAAGAAGCAGAAACCCTCTGTTCTTAGAACCCATCTGAAGTCTGAGCTCCTCAGCGCTTCTTCTGGCTGGGAGACAGTCTGGAACCTCCTTTTCCAGGACCAATCATCATCTTTACTCACATAGCATTTTCCTTTACTTTCAAAAATGCCAAGACCAGGAGAATCCTTTCTAGTTGGAAGTGGAGAGAAAATCTTTTCCTTCAAATCCTCTAACACTTTGGCTATAAGTGCAATCCTCTTATTTCTCCTAAAAGCACAAGCATTTTGTAACTAAGGACCTTCATATCATTTCTTGAGAAAGTGCATACATAAGGGAAGACTGCTGCTGCTGCTGCTGCTGCTGCTGCTGCTAAGTCATTTCAGTCGTGTCCGACTCTGTGCGACCCCATAGACGGCAGCCCACCAGGCTCCCCCGTCCCTGGGATTCTCCAGGCAAGAATACTAGAGTGGGTTGCCATTTCCTTCTCCAATGCATGAAAGTGAAAAGTGAAAGTGAAGTCGCTCTAGAGCAATTAAAATGAGCAAGAGAAGGCAGAGAGGAAACTGGCAAAACAAAAGGCCTTAATTTAAACGTCAAAATATCTTTCTATCCTCTCTCACTGGCAGTTAGTTCAGAGCACTATGGCTTATTCACTAAGGGCTTCCCTGGTGGCTCAGAGGGTAAAGCGTCTGCCTGCAGTGCAGGAATCTGGGTTTAATCCCTGGGTAGGGAAGATCCCCTGGAGAAGGAAATGGCAACCCACTCCAGTATTCTTGCCTGGAAAACCCCATGGATGGAGAAGCCTGGTGGGCTACAGTCCATGGAGTCACAAAGAGGCAGACACAACTTTCACTTTCATGGCTTATTGCTTTTGGCTCTTCCTCCCATACTGCTTTATTCAGTGTTGCTTAAGTCAGGAATATAGCCTGGGATGGTGCTCAGAGATATGGATTGGGTGTTTGGAAACTTGGTTTGCATTTCCTGTTCTGATGCTAATGGGATGTGTGGCCCTGAGAAGGTAATGTCTTCTCTAACTCTTCTGTGCATGAACCATAAAATCAGAGGAGTGTACCAGATTAATATTCCTAATTCTTAGTCATCCTCATACCATCTTTCCAATTGTGCCATATCTAATTTTCACCTATATTATTTAATATTTTCCTTAAATAATTTCCTTAAATTTTATTTAATACTTTTCTTTTAAAAAGCCAATTAAAATTTATTGGCAAAGGAAACTTTCTATTACTGTCATCTGTTTTAACAAGTCTAAAAGGTAACCAAAAAGAAAAAAATTAAAATAAAACTTCAATGATACACAACAATGTCATAAAATTTCAGCTGGGCATTTTTGCCTGCCAAATTCTTTTTGTTTTGTAAAAATGTGAAAACAGCACCTGTCAGAGGTGTTAAAGACACAGTAACAATAACCTAAAGCTTTCTTCTTGGTAAACAGGAGAATTAGAGAAGATCTGAAAATGAAGTAACATTCTCATTAGAGATTCAGTGTTACTTAAAGACATGCCCTTACACTAGACAAAAACTTCTTGTGCCACCAGAGGTAGGAGTCCTGGGTTGAGCACTAGACTAAGTGATACTCAAGTCTCTTTGAAAGTCTCTTTACAGCTTTAACACTTTGCCGAATCTTATTATCTTTGCACACCTTCTATTTCTTAACCAGATATTCCTACCTAACTTGTATCCTCAACCAAGCTGCTGCTGCTGCTAAGTCGCGGCCCTGCCTCCATCTCCTCTAATTTTAGTTCCCCCTTGAGAGTCTGGAGTGTTCGGGAGGTCCCACCTCCACCTTCTAGGTCTAACAGTCCCTCACTCATCTTCACAGTGCTTGTGCTCTCCCTCTGTGCTCACCCCACTCTATTCTAGCAGGAAGAGCCCAACCCCTCAGGGTTCAGTGGCCAGATGAGCTCCTGACACACCTGGCCGTGCTGCTGAAGCCTGTATTTTTCCTATCTCACACTTGTCTGCCCACATCACTCACACCTGTGGTCATCACTGTCTTAAAAACACACCTGCTCCAGAGCCAAACCTGCAGAGAAGGAGTGTCAAGCATGGCTAACGCCCCAGCAGGATCTGGGCTAAACTTCCAGGAAGCCCGCAGAAACTAGTTTTGATCGTTTCCTTTCCAAGGGCAGCCTGAACCCAGCCATCCAAGGAAATGGTTCAGCATATTCCCTGTCATAGGTAGGAGAACACAAGCGCAGACTTTAAGTTGATATCTAGAATAGGATAAAAAATCTGTTACCATCTCTTGAACTTCTTCCTTGGCCACTGTAATCCCCATCCTTTCCAGTTTTGAAAATGATCAAGAAAAGGTGAGTTGGCTTTCAAAATTATGACAGTCAGATACTCAGCAGTGCTCTCAATGCACACCAACTATGTGCTGTATAAAACATACTACTGAGTGCACTGCTGGGCTTCAGAAAGTAAGAGAAATCTCCAAGCACTGGTCCTTTCACTCAAAGGCAAAAAAGATAAAACACACGAGCATGATCTATGTGCAAATATGGAAGGCAACATTTTTTTTTTGAAGCAAATGCCAACATTAGCACTCTATCTTGGAGACTATGCCTTGGGCCAGAGTTTGTTATCCTTGGACATTCACACTAAACTAGAAATCCAGGAAGGAGTTTAAAGAGTCTAGGTAGGAGTTAACTCTCTGGTTCCCAGAAGAAGCAAATAAATACATTCTTCTTTTTGATGAAAGCACCCTTGATTTAGGCTACACAGGATTTCCAAAATTTAACATCAAGCAACCAAGATCTTTTAATAAAAGATTAAGAATATAAATAAATAAACCATCATAAGTAAGAATCAGCAGAAACAACACATACTAGATGTAGACCTTGCCTCACCCATCTCTGAGCTAACAGTTCTGGAGCACTTGACCTCATCACTCTCACATTCTGGTCATTGCTCTCATGACCAGTTCTGTGTGGGTTCTGACTAGCTTCATGCATATCCACCTCATGTTTGCATTACATGCTTTTCAATTCCTGTCCCAGGGCTTTCTTGTTGCTCAGTTCAGTTCAGTTCAGTCACTCAGTCATGTCTGACTCTTGGCAACCCCATGGACTGCAACACACCAGTCTTCCCTGTCCATCACCAACTCCCAGAGCTTGCTCAAACTCATGTCCATCTAGTCAGAGATACCATCCAACCATCTCACCCTCTGTCATCCCCTTCTCCTCCTGCCTTCAATCTTTCCTAGCATCAGGGTCTTTTCCAATGAGTCAGTTCTTCCCATCAGGTGGCCAAAGTATTGGAGCTTCAGCTTCAGCATTACTCCTTCCAAAGAATATTCAAAACTGTTGAATATTCCCTGTGGCTACCAAAGTGAAAAACACTGAGAGATCTCGCTCAGTGTTCACACATGGGGAAACCAGGATTGTGGATGCCCATGGGTCAACTTTTGACCAATAGGAAAAGGAGCCAATGGGAAAATCCTTTCTCATGCCTTTCTCTAGATAAATGATCCTGGAAAGAAGTTTAAATGGCTTTTTGAGAGGCCACTATATAGCATAATCATATGCTATGGCATACTCAGTTGCACTTAGGGGCAGCCAACTGATAACACATCCTCATTTAGATGTCTCTCTTCCCTGTCTCACTCCTTTTGCCTTCATTCCTGCTACCTAGGAATTTGCTCCTTAAAAATACGATTGCATACAACCTTTGATTTCTGGACAACATACGCTAAATCAATCAGGAACTTCACATACTACAGTTATCAGATAAAAGATATAAGAACTACATATGAATTATTTTTTAAAATTAAAAAGTAAACAACTAAACACTATAAAATAGCCACACAGATCAGAAAAGGTATAAAGTAGAAAAATATACAATTATTAAAAATATGTTTATACTCACTGATATGATAGTAGTAGATATGATTAAACTGAAGAGAGAATTAGTGATGACAGAATTAGTGAAAAAAGAATTTGTGATGATATATATGAAATAATTACCCAGAGTATAACACCAAAATCATCAAAAATATGGACAGTTAAAATATACGATGGATAGAATGAGAAGGTCTAACACATGTTTAATCAGAGTACCAGGAAAAGAGAATAGAGATATGCTGGAAAATAAATATTTTTAAAGTGGGTGAGAATTAGGCCTAACTAATGAAACACATAAATCAATAGATGAAGAAAGCACTAAACTTAACAACTGAGACAGATTTTTTTTTTTTAATTTATACCAGGTAAAGCAGAATGACAACAACAAAAAAACAAAACCAGCCAGAGAACAGGGAAAAAGACAAATCACTCACACTCACACACACACACACACACACACACACAGTGACAGTCAGACAGACTATACTAGTCAAGGGTCTCTAGAGAAACAGAACAAATAGGTTGCATGTGTGTCTATATGTGCACACGTGCGTGTATGAATGTGTCGAGACAGAGAGACAAGATTGATTTTATTATAAGAAATTGGCTTTCATAATTATGGAGGTTGACAAGTCCTAAATCTGAAAGCTGGACACCCAAAAGAGCCGATGGTGTAAGTTCTAATACTTCATAGGCTGGCAGTTTCCAGAACAAGAAAGAGGTGATATTTCAGTTTGAGTCTGAAGGCAGAAAAAGAACCAATGTCCAAATTAAAAGGCAGCCAGGCAGGAAGAATATTCTCTGGCGCATGGCAGTGGGCAGGGGGTCAGTCTTTTTGTTCTACTCGTACCTTCAACTGATTGGATGGGGCTCATCCACATTAGGAAGGGCAATCTGTTTTACTCATGTTACCAATTTAAATGTTAACAGCACACAAAAACACTTTCACAGAAACTCTCAGGATAAAGTTAGACCAAATGTCTGAGCACAGCATCACCCAGTCTAGTTGACACAGAAAATTAACCACCACACTGACTATAAACTCCTTTACTGAAATGATGAATGTACAAAGACCTTA
Source organism: Ovis canadensis (assembly GCF_042477335.2). NCBI lineage: Eukaryota > Metazoa > Chordata > Mammalia > Artiodactyla > Bovidae > Ovis > Ovis canadensis. The sequence goes on from NC_091259.1 coordinate 45,057,690, forward strand.
ACAAAGGTCCATATAGTCAAAGGTATGGTTTTTCCAGTATTCATGTATGAATGGGAGAAGGCAATGGCAACCTACTCTAGTACTCTTGCCTGGAAAATCCCCTGGACAGAGGAGCCTGGTAGGCTGCAGTCCATGGGGTCGCTAAGAGTCAGACACAGCTGAGCGACTTCACTTTCACTTTTCACTTTCATGTATTGGAGAAGGAAATGGCAACCCACTCCAGTGTTCTTGCCTGGAGAATCCCAGGGACGGGGGAGCCTGATGAGCTGCCGTCTATGGGGTTGCACAGAGTCGGACACGACTGAAGTGACTTAGCAGCAGCAGCAGCATGTATGGATGTGACAGTTAGACCATACAGAAGAATTGATGCTTTTGAACTGTGGGGCTGGAGAAGGCTCTTGAGAGAGTCCCTTGGACTGCAAGGAGATCAAAGCAGTCAATCCTAAAAGAAATCAACCCTGAATATTTATTGGAAGAACTGATACGGAAGCTGAAGCTCCAATACTTTGGCCACTTGATACAAAGAGCCGATTCACTGGAAAAGCCCCTGATGCTGGGAAAGACTGAGGGCTAGAGGAGAAGGGGGCAACGGAGGCTGAGCTGGTTGGATGACATCACCGAATCAATGGACATGAGTTTAAAAAAACTCCAGGAGATAGTGAAGGATAGTGAAGCCTGGTGTGCTGCAGTACATGGGGTCACAGAGAGTCAGACATCACTGAGCAACAGAACAACAACAAAGCAAAGACAAAAGAGTATCTTTAGTGTTAAAGGAAAAATAATTGTGAACTTAGGTTTGTCTAAGCATTAAAACTTTCTTTTGAAAATATAGATAAAATAAAGATTCTTATATTAATATTTGCCACCAAAAAATGTTCATATATCCTAATCAGGAAGAAGTAACATTGTACCAGAATAAAGAGAAAAACTATCCCAGAAGGACATTTTGAAAACCAATAAGATATGGTGATTGCTAAAAGATCCTAAAAGATGATGCTGTTAAAGTGCTGCACTCAATATGCCAACAAATTCGGAAAACCCAACAATGGCCACTGGAAAAGGTCAGTTTTCATTCCATTCCCAAAGAAGGGCAATGCTAAAGAATGTTCAAGCTACTGTACAATTATGCTCAATTCACATGCTAGCAAGGTAATGCTCAAAATTCTTCAAGCTAGGCTTCAACATTACTTTAAGAACTTTCAGATATACAAGCTGGATTTAGAAAAGGCAGAGGAACCACAGAACAAATTAACAACATCCCTTAGATCATAGAAAAAGCAAGGGAATTTAAGAAAAACATCTACTTCTGCTTCATTGACTACACTAAAGCCTTTGACTGTGTGGACCACAAAAAAAACTGAAAAATTCTTAAAGAGAGGGAATACCAGACCATCTGCCTCCTGAGAAACCTGTATGTAGGTCAAGAAGCAACAGTTAGAACTGGACATGGAACAACAGACTGGTTCAAAATTGGGAAAGAAGTATGTCAAGGCTATATATTGTCACCCTGCTGATTTAACTTATAAGCAGAGTACATCATGCAAAATGCCAGGCTGGATAAATCACAAACTGGAATCAAGACTGTCAGGAGAAATATCAACAACCTCAGACATGCAGATGATACCACTTTAATGGCAGAACACAAAGAGGAACTAAAGAACCTCTTGATGAGGGTGAACAAGGAGAGTGAAAAAGCTGGCTTAAAAGTCAACATTCAACAAACGAAGATCATGTGATCTGGTTCCATCACTTCATGGCAAATAGATGGGGAAAAAATGGGAACAGTGGCAGATTTTATTTTCTTGGGCTCCAAAATCACTGTAGATAGTGACTGCAGCCACAAAATTAAAGGACACTTGCTCCTTGAAAGAAAAGCTATGATAAACCTAGACAGTGTATTAAAAAGCAGAGACAACTCTTTTCTGACAAAGGTCCATATAGTCAAAGCTATGGTTTTTCCTAATAATCATGTACAGGTAAGATTTGGACCATAAAGAAGGCTGAGCAAGAAGAATCGATGCCTTTGAATTGTGGTGCTGAGAAGATTCTGATAGTCCCTTGGACATCAAGGAGATCAAACCAGTCAATCCTAAAGGAAATCAGTCCTGAATATTCATTGGAAGGGCTGATGCTGAAGCTGAAGCTCCAATGTTTTGGCCACCTGATGTGAAGAGCCCACTCATTGAAAAAGACTCTAATGATCGAAAAGACTGGGGGGCAGGAGGAGAAGGGCATGATGGTTGGATGGCATCATCAACTCAATGGACATTAGTTTGAGCAAACTCCAGGAGATAGTGAAGGAAAGGAAAGCCTGGTGTGCTGCAGTGCATGGGGTTGCAAAGAGCCTGACATGACTTAGAGACTGAACAACAACAAAAAGAAGCAAATCTTTTCTATTTAAAATAACAATAAAATAATATCTAATTTGTGTTTAAAAGAGAACTAAAATACTTGACAATAAACAGAAAAGTGTTTCAAATTGAGGTGTTCAGTTGTTGAGTTGTTGTATTCACAACCTTGTAGATATCCTCTCCTTGAGTAGCTTGCTTTTAATGAATAGAATATGGTAACATTGAGGCAAAGACACCTCCATGATCCCGTTATAAAGATTATAACTTCTGTCTCGCTAACAAACTCTCCATCCTTTGCTGGCTTGCATACCTTGAGGAAACAAGCTGCCATCTTGGAGTGGCCTGTAGGGCAAGGAACTGGGAGCAATCCCACCAGTGAGTAACTGACACCCTCATCCAACTTCCCATGAGGAACCAACTGAATGCTACTGACAACCACAGACTGACCTTCAAAATAACCCTGGTCGGCCATTGTGATAGCAGCCGTGTGAGAGACTATGAAGCATGGATGTGGCAAAGCCAGGCCCAGATCCTGGCTCATAGAAACTGAGATAATAAGTAGGTCTTATTTTAATTGTGGGGTTTATTTGTTACTCAGCAAAGATCCACATACTAGAAGCATTGTTAGATATGGATTTATTATCATTGATCACTGCTGCTGCTGCTAAGTCACTTTAGTCATGTCCGACTCTGTGAGACCCCATAGATGGCTGCCTACCAGGCTCCCCTGTCCCTCGGATTCTCCAGGCAAGAATACTGGAGTGGGTTGCCATTTCCTCCTCCAATGTATAAAAGTGAAAAGTGAAAGTGAAGTCGCTCAGTCGTGTCCAACTCTTAGCGACCCCATGGACTGCAACCCGCCAGGCTCCTCCATCCATGGGATTGTCCAGGCAAGAGTACTGGAGTGGGGTGCCACTGCCTTCTCCATCACTGATCACTACTTAAAGTCTTAACTCACTGTGACGACATAGAAATTCTAAACATATATGAATCTACTATTATATAATAGACCCAAGATACTAATGAAATTGGAACTTTAGGGAACTGCAGGTGCAGTGAAAAGAGATCTCAGTCAAGAATGACAAACCAGACTCTAAGTTTCAGTATATTTTTCCACATAATCTTGTGTAAACTACGTCATTTTCCTGAGCCTGAAACCTACATTTTTGTGATTGTCCAATATATTTTGTTTCCTTTTCTTTCTAAGTTTTTTTTTTAAGCCTATACGCATTTACTAAATGAAATAACTTTTAAATGTTATTATAAATGTATGTGTTGCTCTTTCATTAACTAACATTGCTGTGGAAGTTCTTTGGGGCTCCTGGGCCAGTTCAAGCAAACATTCCACTTTGTTAGTTATAATACACTGAATAGCAGAGCCAAGTATTATTGCAGAAAGCCATGCCAGGAGAGTTTAGTTAAAAAGAATCAAATAAGCCCCTTTGGGACATAGCTCACTCCACCCCAAGTATCATAGAAGAGCTTTGTGCAATTTGCCTCCTCACCTCAACTTTTTAATCAATAGGTTGTCATCATGATTGAAGAACCCAAGCTAGAGAAACAGCAAGTAAAAAAGCCACATTCGTGGTAGGGCAGCATACCTCAGAGGATTTGCTTTTGGAGATGAAGTAAAAGAATCCTCTGCAGGAATTTAAAGACCATGGAAGTATGATCACATAGAGGCTGATAGTACCTTGTCTGTCCTAATAGGTAAATACATTAAATAATGCAAAAGTCAGTCCACCAGGTATTGATTTGGGATAAAAAGTTAAAAAGTCTCACTGGTGAAACAATATATTTATGTATAATACATATGTATAAAGCTACAATACAAAAAAGAAATATACATTCCAAAAAAATCTATATATACATGTATTGCTTTTTCCTTCTGTTTGTAAATATATGCCCTGATTCTTTGTCTTCAGGCAGAAATTTAGCCTATTCTGCTGCAGGTAAGTCGTCTACAAATTCTAGCCTGAGGGTAGACTTTTCTACGTTGTATTTAATGCCGTTTGAAGATGCCTGAGTAGTTCTGAGTAGAACTTATGAAATTCCTAGCATCACAGAAGAGGTTTGTATTTTCCATTTAACCCCTGAGTTCTGCCTCCTTTTCACAAATTGTCTCTCTGCTGCAGGTGGTCCCCTTCAGCCTAGAGTTGCCTAAGCAAGCAGAGGCCTGTCCGAATCTTATAGGACAGCTTTTGAGTGTGGCATAATATTTTCACCACATCCAATGCCAGGTGAATATGAAATTTGGAAATATTTGTATGAAGTCAGAGCATATTTCAAGCCCAGAAACAGAAGCTGATCCTTTATATTCAGAGCAAAAAAAACAGACTATTTAATACCAGCTTCCGGCATCAAGCAGGCTTATTTTCAACTCCTGGCTCAGCCACTTATTATTCAAATTTTGGTAAATTTCTTAATCTCTTGTACCCTAAGATGCCTCACCTGTAAAAGGGAATAATGATAGTACCAGTTTCAGAAGTTTTCTCTGAAAAAATAAATATAAAATGTATGTAAAGTGCTGAACATAGAAGTGGGCATACAAACATTTTAATAAATTCAGGTTACTACTAATAATATAATTATCATGAAAAAGAAAAACACACGAGTTTTACTGTGTCAGAACTCCCCATCCAGTCATAAACCAGCTAATCCAGTGCTGCACGGACCACAGAGATAAGCTTCTCACCACATTATTTAATAGACCAAAAACCTGAGTCTCAGAGAGGTCAAGCAAATTGCTCAAGTTCACACAGCTAAGGTCATACATAGTCTTACAGGCAAATAGTAGGATTCATGTTAACCAAAGCAGAGTCAGTAGGGATCCTGTAACATTAATTCAAATAGCTCACCCCTAAAGTTAATATATTTTTAGGACCGATAAAGCTCCTGTAATGGGGATTGCTCAGGAATCCAAATCTACTTGGCATTCTCAGAAGCGTCCTTGGGCTGCTTGAAGATTCGCAGCCTATAGCTTTTGGCAGTCCCCAAAGAGGGAGCTCTTTCCACTAACAAAATACAAAATGCAAAATTAATAAAAAGACCCTTTGAAACTGACAAATGTGCCTCAGGCAAACTATCTGCCCAGCAGCTGGTTAAAATTTAATCAGTTTTTTTTTTTTTAATTTTTTTTTCAGGCCTGTACATCTTTTGTATGGAGCTCCCAGTCTGAGTGTGGTCAAAGTTTGTTAAACAAGAAATAATAGCCAAAGCTTTTTAATTCTGCAAATAAGCAGTAGATGCTTTAAGTGGCTCTACAACACTGAAGAAACTAATTGCTCAGGTCTCAACAAAGCTGGATAATTCTTTAATAATTTTTGTTCTTTTAGAAAACATAAATTGGCTTACAATTACTGTACCATACAGTGAATCTTAACAACAATTTAGGCTTGTGAATTACACTGTGCTTTCTTCTGGGAAGTTGATCATGCCCTAGGAGAAGGCAATGGTACCCTACTCCAGTACTCTCACCTGGAAAATCCCACAGACAGAGGACCCTGGTGGGCTGCAGTCCATGGGGTCGCTAAGAGTCAGACACGACTGAGCGACTTCACTTTCACTTTTCACTTTCATGCACTGGAGAAGGAAATGGCAACCCACTCCAGTGTTCTTGCCTAGAGAAACCCAGGGACGCGGGAGCCTAGTGGGCTGCCATCTATGGGGTCGCACACAGTTCGACATGTCTGAAGTGACTTAGCAGCAGCAGCAGAAAAGAGAGAGGGGAAGAATGAGAATGAATATGAGAATGAATCAACTGGCATAATGATGAGAGTTTGTAAAATAAAGAAACAAAAGCTCCATAAGAACTTAGTGAAGAATCTACCGCTGTCGCTATTACTTGGACTCTGGGGACTAGAGGATTTTCAACTCTAGAACAATTAACTGCTTTCTACCAAAAGAAGAGGACTAAAAGACCCAAAATTGATTTGTTCTACCTTACTCTTCTCCCATAAGTTCAGTTCAGTTCAGTTCAGTCACTCAGTCATGTTCGACTCTTTGAGACCCCATGAATCACAGCATGCCAGGCCTCCCTCTCCATCACTAACTCCCAGAGTTCGAACTACTCAGACTCACGTCCATCGAGTCAGTGATGCCATCTAGCCATCTCATCCTTGGTCATCCCCTTCTCCTCCTGCCCCAATCCCTCCCAGCATCAGAGTCTTTTCCAATGAGTCAACTCTTTGCATGAGGTGGCCAAAGTACTGGAGTTTCAGCTTTAGCATCATTCCTTCCAAAGAAATCCTAGGGCTGATCTCCTTCAAAATGGACTAGTTGGATCTACTTGCAGTCCAAGGGACTCTCAAGAGTCTTCTCCAACACCACAGTTCAAATGCATCAATTCTTTGGTGCTCAGCCTTCTTCACAGTCCAACTCTCACATCCATACATGACCACTGGAAAAACCATAGCCTTGACTAGATGGACCTTAGTAGGCAAAGTAATGTCTGTGCTTTTGAATAGGCTATCTAGGTTGGTCATAACTTTTCTTCCAAGGAGTAAGTGTCTTTTAATTTCATGGCTGCAATCACCATCTGCAGTGATTTTGGAGCCCCCAAAAATGAAGTCTGACACTTTCCACTGTTTCCCCATCTATTTCCCATGAAGCGATGGGTCCAGAAGCCATGATCTTCGTTTTCTGAATGTTGAGCTTTAAGCCAACTTTTTCACTCTCCTCTTTCACTTTCATCAAGAGGCTTTTTATATCCTCTTCACTTTCTGTCATAAGAGTGCTGTCATCTGCATATCTGAGGTGATTGATATTTCTCCCGGCAATCTTGATTCCAGCTTGTGTTTATTCCAGTCCAGCGTTTCTCATGATGTACTCTGCATAGAAGTTAAATAAGCAGGGTGACAATATACAGCCTTGAAGTACTCCTTTTCCTACTTGGAACCAGTCTGTTGTTCCATGTCCAGTCCTAACTGTTGCTTCCTGACCTGCATATAGGTTTCTCAAGAGGTAGGTCAGGTGGTCTGGTATTCCCATCTCTCTCAGAATTTTCCACAGTTTATTGTGATCCACATAGTCAAAGGCTTTGGCATGGGCAATAAAGCAGAAATAGATGTTTTTCTGGAGCTCTCTTGCTTTTTCCATGATCCAATGGATGTTGGCAATCTGATCTCTGGTTCCTCTGCCTTTTCAAAAACCAGCTTGAACATCTGGAAGTTCACGGTTCACGTATTGCTGAAGCCTGGCCTGGAGAATTTTGAGCATTACTTTACTAGCATGTGAGATGAGTGCAATTGTGCAGTAGTTTGAGCATTCTTTGGCATTGCCTTTCTTTGGGATTAAATGAAATCTGACCTTTTCCAGTCCTGTGGCCACTGCTGAGTTTTCCAAATTTGCTGGCATATTGAGTACAACACTTTCACAGCATCATCTTTCAGGATTTGAAAGAGCTCAAGTGGAATGCCATCACCTCCACTAGCTTTGTTCGTAGTGATGCTTTCTAAGGCCCACTTGACTTCACATTCCAGGATGTCTGGCTCTAGATGAGTGATCACACCATCGTGATTATCTGGGTTGTGAAGATCTTTTTTGTACAGTTCTTCCGTGTATTCTTGCCACCTCTTCTTAATATCTTCTGCTTCTGTTAGGTCCATACCATTTCTGTCCTTTATAGAGCCCATCTTTGCATGAAATGTTCCCTTGGTATCTCTAATTTTCTTAAAGAGATCTCTAGTCTTTCCCATTCTGTTGTTTTCCTCTATTTCTTTGCAGTGATTGCTGAGGAAGGCTTTCTTATCTCTTCTTGCTATTCTTTTGAACTCTGCATTCAGATGCTTATATCTTTCCTTTTCTCCTTTGCTTTTCACTTATCTTCTTTTCACAGCTATTTGTAAGGCCTCCCCAGACAGCCATTTGGCTTTTTTGCATTTCTTTTCCATGGGGATGGTCTTGATCCCTGTCTCCTGTACAATGTCATGAACCTCATTCCATAGTTCATCAGGCACTCTATCTATCAGATCTAGGCCCTTAAATCTATTTCTCACTTCCACTGTATAATCATAAGGGATTTGATTTAGGTCATACCTGAATGGTCTAGCGGTTTTCCCTACTTTCTTCAATTTAAGTCTGAATTTGGTAATAAGGAGTTCATGATCTGAGCCACAGTCAGCTCCTGGTCTTGTTTTTGTTGACTGTATAGAGCTTCTCCATCTTTGGCTGCAAAGAATATAATCAATCTGATTTCGGTGTTGACCATCTGGTGATGTCCATGTGTAGAGTCTTCTCTTGTGTTGTTGGAAGAGGGTGTTTGCTATGAGCAGTGCATTTTCTTGGCAAAACTCTATTAGTCTTTGCCCTGCTTCATTCCATAAACAGGTATGCTATTAAAGACCCATATACATAAACATCTAAGATGGAAACTGTCCACCAAGAAGTAAATTAGACAAGTCCCTGGTTGTCCAGAAACTATAGTAACAATCACACAACTTCTTTGAAAGTGAAAGTGTTAGTCGCTCAGTTGTGTCCACTCTTTGTGATCCCATGGACTATAACCTTTGCCCATAAGGAGAGAGAATTCCATAATGCTCCAGAAAGAATACTGGAGTGGGTAACCATTCCCTTCTCCAGAGGATTTTCCCAACCCAGGACTGAACCCAGGTCTCCAGACAGATTCTTTACCCTCTGAGCCACCAGGGAAGCCCTTTCATTTTCACTTTCAAGATGGAACCTGTCCACCAAGAAGAAAAGTAAACAAGTCCTTGGTTGTCTAGAAACTGTAGCAACAATCACACAACTTCTTTAGTTCCTAATAAAGAAGGAGAAATAGGGGCTGCAAGAGAATGGGGGCTGGAAGAGAGAAGTTTTAGTTGATGGTGAACAAGGAGTTATTTTAGAAGTATAGCCCTGCAAGAGAAGAGGGAATTTGAGTCTAAAACACCAGGGCCTTTGAACCGAATTCCTACGGTATGACAGATGTATGCTGGGGAGTGGGGAGAGTTGAGGGGAAAGAGTCAGGTTAGAATGCCCTCCAGGTGCTGCTGTGGCCTTGTTGGGGCCAATCTCTTATCCTGGTGGTACGCACTTAGAGCTTTCTGAAGTGATGAGGGTTTTCCCTCTCAATATATTGAATAATTGCTATGTGAATTTAGTCGCTAAGTCATGTCTGACTCTTCTGTGACCCCATGGACTGTAGCTTGCCAGGACAGAGAAGCCAGGCTCCTGCCAGGCAGGCTCTGTCCATGGAATTTTCCAGGCAAGAATGCTGCAGTGGCTTGCCATTTCTTTCTCCAGGAGATCTGCCTGACTCAGGGATTGAACCCAGGTCTCCTACATTGCAAGTGGTCTCCTACACTGCAAGCAGTCTCCTGCATTGCAGGCAGATTCTTTATGGGCTGAGCCACCAAGGAAGCCCAACTGGTATTCATAAGAATCCAAGTTATTTGTATGTTTTTACCCAAAACTATACCCCATGCTGTCCCATTTGGGGACGTGGTCTGGCACCTCCCCTAATAAGGGGAAAGATAATGCCCATAATGCTCAGCTCTCAGCACTATGGGAAGCAGACTAGTGGAGAAGGTTGTTTGTGGGCTTCAGAGCTAGGTCTATATCTCAGATCATTCCCCATGTACCAACTGCTTGATCTTAGAAATTGACTTCACCTCTTTGAAGTTTGTTTTCTTCATTACTACTTGAAATAATAATGCCTGAGTTTCAGGGTTATTGGGAAAATTTAATCAGATAATGGTTAGAAAGTGAATGGGGCTTTACAGGTGATGGCTCAGTGGTAAAGAATCTGCCTGCCAATGCAGGAGATGCAGGTTTGATCCCCAGGTTGGGAAGATTCCCTGAAGTAGGAAATGGCAACCCACTCCAGTATTCTTGCCCGGAAAACCCCATGAACAGAGGATCCTGGAGGGTTAAAGTCCATGGGGTTGCAAAGAGTCAGACATGACTTAGCAACTAAGTACACATGCATGCAGAAAATGAATAGCAGTGTACCATCTATTACTGATGAGAGTGAATGATAGCTTCTTACATGTACTTATATATACGTACTATCCATACACCCAGGAGCTCAGACAGTTGCTGAGCTATTCTCCTGTCAAAGTTTTGAGTTCTGCTAACTCACACACTTTCTTGTTTTCAAATTCTTGGCTGCAAATTCTTGGCTCCTACTTCATTCCTGTTCAGTAGCACTTATGGTCATTGAAAAACCCAATAAATAATTCCTGGCTTCACTCTGTGATCACTCTTTGCTTCTAAGGCCACATTTGACACAACTCTGGAAAACTCAGAGAGTAAAATAACAATATAGTTACTGACCATTACTTAGCGCTAAATATATCAGGAAATGTTCTAGTGGGTTTAAGTATTAAGCCTCAAAACAAACACATAAGATAGGTATTATTTTATCTTCATTTTCAAATGAGGAAACAAAATAACAGGAAGTGACTTGTCTAAGCTCACACAGCAGAGCCAGAATTTGAACCTAGGCAGCTGAGCTCCAGAAGCTTGTTTTTAAGATATGATATATTCTAGTCATTCAGCCACTATGATTGATTTAGAGATAGACACATGATCCAGTTCATGATCATGAGAGTCAGGAGCAGAATTAGAAAGAAAAATCTCCAATTATCTATTGCTATCCAATAGACATCTTAATTTCAATGTTAGTAAAATGGAATAACCAAATCAATTGCTTTGAACTTGTCATTTCATTCCCCTCTCAATTTTGTTTTCCATATATCCTTGCCTAAAATCCACTCCTTGCCCAGTCTTTTTCAATCGGTAAATGACACCAATATTTTCCCAGGTGCTGTAACAGAATGCCCAGGGAACTCAACCAAGATGCTACATAGGGGAAACCTGAATTTTCCTCCTCCCATGGATGCACCAAATATTCAAGTATTCTTGGAGCAATTTCCTTGGGAAAAAAAGCCAGAAACTAGTTGAGTGACTCGTATACATCAACTAGGGACTCTTATACATTAAGCCATATTGAAACAGGTAGGAAAGGCTGAGACATTCTCACCATAAACCCCATACCCATCATAATGTCATACAATCAGGAACTCTAAGCTCTCAACTTCCTCCTAAGGAGGGAAGGGTTTGGACCACATATCTAGTGCCCCAACTTTTAAGTCTGCCACCCAACGGAAGAGCCCCCAAATCGCCTACATCTGAAAGCCAGTGGGGTTTATGTTCATAGGTTCTATATGACTTTAGCAAACAAAGCAAAGTTCTTAATTAAGTGTGTGAGTACTTGCTATGGCTATCCCCCAAGAGATATATTCAATGATTTATTCCAAGTCCATCTGACTTCAGACTTGCTTAACTAAAGTTATAAAGTTACATATATAAATGCATACATACATTATCTAAGTTATCTTTGAGAAAAAGTTCTAATATGTTAAACACTCATATACTGAATAAATATTTTACATTCAAAGACTTTCGTCCTAACGAAATAGAGGTTTCGTCCTAACCTCTATTTCCTAGCTGGCTGAACCAAACAAATAACCAAAACAAATAAGAGAAATTCAAGTTAGAAAGGAAGAAGTAAAATTGTCTCTGTTTATAGGTGACATATTATATATAGAAAATCCTAAAGACTCCACCAAAAAACTGGTAGAATAAACAATTTCAGTAAAGTTGCAAAATACAAAAATCTTTGTATTTGCAAAATATAAAAATCAGTATCATTTCTACAGACCAACAGTGAACTATAGGAAAGAGAAATTAAGAAAACAACCCTACTTACATTAGAATCACAAAGACTAAAACCTTAGGAACAAATTTAATCAAAGAGTAAAAGGCCTGTAAACCAAGAACCATAAAACATCAATGAAAGAAATTGTGAAAGATATAAATACAAAAAGATACTCTGCATTGTAGATTAAAAGAAGTAATATTGTTAAAAATGTTTACCCAAAGAAATCTACAAATTCAATGGGATCTCCCTCAAAATTCCAATGGCATTGTTTATGAAAATAGAAAAACAATCTTAAAATTTGTGTGGAACCACAAAAGACCTCAAAGAGCCAAAGCAATCTTGGAAAAGAAGAACAAACTTGGAGACATCACACTTCTTGATTTCAAACTATATTACAAACCTAGAGTAACCAAAACAACATGGCACTACCATAAAAATAGACACAAAGATCAATGGAAGAGAATAGAAAGCCCAGAAATAAACCCATAGGTTGCCAATTTGACAAAGAAGCTGAAAATATATAATGGGGAGAGGACAGTTTCTTCAATAAATGGTACTGGTAAAACTGCACTGCTATAGGCAAGAAAATGAAACAGGACCCCTGTCTTATGCTGCACACAAAAATCAACTCACAATGGATTGTGAACTTGAATATAAGACCTATAAACTGTAAAACTCCTAAAATAAAATATAGGGAATGATCGCCTTTATATTGATTTTGGCAATGCTTTGCTGGATTTGACTTTGAAAGCAAGGGCTTGCCTGGTGGCTCAGCAGGTAAAGAATCCACCTGCAAAGAGGGAAACCTGGGTTTGATCCCTGGGTTGGGAAGATCCCCTGGAGAAGAAAACAGCTACCCACTCCGGTATTCTGGCCTGGAGAATTCCATGGATTACAGTCCATGGGGTCACAAAGAGTTGGACACAACTGAGTGACTTTCAGCTCAGCAAAGGCAACAAAACCAAAAATAAATTAAAACTATACAAAAACAAAAATTCTGCACAGCAAAGAAAACCATCAACAAAAGGAAAAGACAGCATAAGGAATAGAAGAAAATATTTACAAATATTATATTGCATAAGGAGTTAATATCCAATATATACATGGAATTCACACAACTCAATAGTAAAAAAAAATAAATAAATACACATAACTCAATTCAAAAGTGGGCAAAGGATCTGAAGAGATATGTTTCTTTATATAAGTAAAACCATATAATATGTACATTTTGGTTTCTGTTGTACAATATTATGCTTGTGAGATTACTTCACGTTACTGTATGTTGTGGTTTACTCATTTCTATACTCTATACATCCCATTGTATGAATAAAGCCACAATTTATTTATAATTTCTACTGCTGATATACTTTTGTCTTGTTTCCAGATTTTGGGTGTTAGTGCTATAATGAATGTATTTCCACATGTTTTGGAATGGAAAATCTATGCATTTTTCTCAGGTATCAGTTAAGTTCTTTTCAAAACCGTGTAAATGTCTTTCTTTTAGAATGCTGATATGCCTTTTGGAAAAAATATTGCCAGGGATTCTGAAAGGTTCTTTCATTTTTTCGTACATGTGGAGAAAGCTTAAGGATTCCATATCACACAAGTTGTGGCTGAAATTCAAACAGCAAGAGGTCCCCATTAGCCCGCTAATCTTCATATTTACCAGAAACAGTCATCACAGTGTGAAAATTTCCACAGGGAAGCCCAATTTTCTTGGTGTTGGGTGCCATATGGATCAGAGGCACCTATGAGGTGCTAATGATTGCTGCCCTTTAATCCTGTGAATTTAGTGATAACAAGGCTGCCAGTTTAGGACTGTTCTGCCTAGATGGAGCTTTATCCAGACCACCCTGGCTATCTTCCAGAGTTCTAATGGTTTTTCTTATGCTTCTGTACTAGGCTGGGTTTTAAAATTCACAGGAAACACTCTCTCCTGGGCTTCCCTTTTTCACTCACTAGGCTTTCCCCAACCTATCCTACTCCATTCACCTATTTCAGTGCCAAGAAAAGGAAAGTGTGAAATTCTACCCAGCTGGAGTTTCTCTAACTACACGTATCAGATGTCATTAGATGGGGAAGTAAGTCCTTGGGGGCCAGCAAGTCTATAGAAAATTCCAAGCTGGCATTCAAGCCTCTCTGCAATTTGGCTCCCACATCATTTTCAACATCATTTCCCATTGGTTCCAATATACCCTTTTCTGATACAATCATGCTGCTTTTTCCTTCCTTGAAAGTCTTACTACATCTCTCTCCTATTTTCTTTAAATATTTCACCTTGATGAGTGTGTGTGTGTGTGTGTGTGTGTGCACATGTGAGTGAACTCCCTACTCTTGAGACACTTTGTTAGGTGTGTAGGAATAAAAAATGAGTAAAGCATGGATCTACTTTCAAGACACTTTTATTTTGATGAAGGAACAGGAGAGCATTATTGGATGCAAGTACTCCCTGTAACTAGTAAAGAGAGATACCTAGGCAGTACAAGGATGACTACTGAACACTTGTCTAGATCAGAACTAACCAGAAAACTCTGGTAGACATGAATGACTACATAATTTGGAGGGCTCAGGGCAAAGTGAAAATATGGGAATCATTACTAAAAATGTATTAAGAATTTAAAGGTGAAAATAATGCATTAAACCAAGAAGAAGGTCCTGTGCCACTGCCCAATTGTCCATGAAGCCATCTCTCTAACAGAGACTACATCAGGGAGATGAAATCAAGAGAAAACTTCGTGCATTTTCCTGTTTCCAGAGGAGATTTAGACAATCAGTCAAAATTGGGACTGAATTAGTGATGAGTAAATAGAAAACTAAGCAAACAACAACAGCAAAATAAGACAACTCTTCCTTCTAGAAAAAAAGAAGTTGGAAAGAAACAGAAAAGTAATTGTTTATTTCCTTGGCTCAGCTGTGAATATGGTTTGCATAGTATATTAGCCAGTGTTCTACAGAGAAACAGAACCAGTGGGAGAACCAATAGGTATACCTATTTATACATATATAAACAGAACCAATAGGTATAACTATATCTATTTACAATAGATATAGATACACACATGCATGCGCACTAAGTGGCTTCTGTTGTGTCTGACTCTTTGTGACCCCATGGACTGTAGCCCTCTAGGCTCCTCTATCCATGGGATTTTCCAGGCAAGAATCCTGGAGTGGGTTACAGTGCCCTCCTCCAGGGGAACTTCCCAACCCAGGGTCTAACTGGCATCTCTTATGTCTCCTGCATTGGCAGGTGGGTTCTCTACCACTAGCACCTCCTGAGAAAACTATAGATAGGCATATACATATACATATAATAGAAACAGAGAGACAATGATTTTAAGGAATTGGCTCACATGACTGCGGGGCTTGGCAAGTCGAAAATCTGCAGGGCAGGCCAGCAGGTTGGAGACCCAACAAAGAGGTGAAGCTGCAGCCTGAGTCCAAAGGCAACCTGGAGACAGTAATCCCTTCTCCTTATGGGACATCAGTCTTTTACTCTTAAGATCTTCAAGTGGTCAGATGAGGCCCAACCACATCAGTGATGGCATATGTTTTACTTAAAGTCTACTTATTTAAATGCCAATTTTATCTTAAAAAATGCCTGTTCAGTGACATCTAGACTTGTGTTTACCAAAGATTTGGGTATTACACCCTAGCTATGCATGCATGCTCAGTTGCTAAGTTGCATCTGACTCTTTGCAACCCCATGGACTATAGCCTGCCAGGCTCCTCTGTCCATGGGATTTCCCAGGCAAGAATATGGGAGTGGGTTGCCATTTCCTTCTCCAGGGGATCTTCCTGACCCAGGGATCAAACTTGCATCTCTTATGTCTCCTGCATTAGCAGGCAGATTCTTTATCACTGAGCCACCTAAGAAGCCCACACCCTAGTCAAGTTGATACAAAAAATTCACTGTCATACATAGTCATAATATTTTAAACACAAGATATTTATCTAACCAAAGTTATCATAAGCTGTTTTGGAAGGATGGGGAGGACAGGAGATAGGTATGACTATGTGTATAGTGGTGGGACTGGAGGAGAAAGAAAGGTAAATCTCACCTTCCACACAGCACAGGGGGAAGTCAAGGAATAATGACAAAACTGGCTAATCAAGAGGAGGCAATACAGCTATGTTTTTTAGAGGAAGGGATCAATGCCAACATGATCTAAAAGAGGCGAAAGGGTTGCCTCTTGCTGGGGGCCAGCGTGAGGAACTCTGCCCATGGCAAAGGTCATGAGGAAGGAGGCTTGGCATACACAAAGGCGTGATCAAGCCTCAGGAAACCCCCTGTTCCCGAGCATCTACCCCCAAAACCAGAGTCTATCTACTTTACTGTTTCATGCTCTCGCCTACACCTCTGACTTCATGAGGGGCTCTCCCCCATAACCGTTTCTCTTGGAGAAGGAGTAAGCTTGCAGCTCCAAGGCAATAAAAATTCCTGGGTGTGACAAGGGTGTTTCAGGTCAAACCTCTCTGCTGACAGACTAGCTTGTGTGACAGGATTATCCATACTCCTGCCACTACGCACATGATTGTTTACTACCTCTCAACCATAAACAGCACAGAGAGTTTTGGAGTATTTTGAAAGTCTTAATTAGCATAGGGCTTTTCTCATTGTTGAGTCAATGATTGCCACCAGGCCTCCATATCCTTAGGCACCTGGGAATATATTAATCAATGTATTTGGAATATAGAAAAGGAAATATAGTAGTTTTAAGGTTAGCAATACTAGACTTTTTGAGTTAATGAATTTTCTCTTTTGTAATAGATCACTGTACTTTGTTATAAATCACTGTGTCCTTGCTATGTAAAAATGTAACTTTATCACTATCTTAAGACTAAATAGATCTTAAGGGGAACATTGGTGAAAGGATTTTCATTTGTTGGGCTGATGTTTGCTGCTAAATCTCCATGTTCCCTGCCCTTATAACGAATATAACTAGCATATAGGAAAAATAAGTATTAACCTTTAAGCATATAGGAGAAATAAGTATTAACCTTTAAGATTAATCATGTTAACCTTGGGTTAAATAAATTCCTTTCTTGATTGTAACTCACTACATCCTCATCCTATAGGAGTGCAACTTTATTTGAAGGGTGGTACCTGGTTTAAGAAAAAACACCCTTGGAAGAAATAAGTTTTTTGGTTATCAGAAAGAAAGGATCATAAAATGTCAGCAGGTCTCATGGCCAGAAGATGATGTAAAATTTCTAAGACCTTTTTGTGTGAAGCACCTGATTTTGATGAAGGTCAGGACTGCTGACCCCCGCGTGACTCTGTATTCATCCCTATGTGTAACAAAAGGTATATAAGCAAACCCAAAAAATAAAGAAATGGGATCAGTTTCTGGAAAGACTGATTCCCCCATGTCGTTTCTTTCTTGCTCCCCGTTTTTCTGGCTAAATTCCCATCTGGAGCATGGATGCTATTCCACGTAAACCAAGTTATTCAGCCTCTTTTTCTCCACTAATTTTTCTACTACACTATCCATTTCTAATCTCTCTCTATATATATCTGTAATTAAATATGTATTTTTCCAAGGATGCCGATTCCGTCCCCACCTTTGAATCACCCTGGATCCACCAGGGCTGGACTCCGGCAGCCTCTGGAGAGGTGGGGGAAACAACAGGAAGGTATGAAAAAAACACTCTTACATAACACACCATGCAGACATATTTGGCTTTTTAAAGTATGTACATGTATAACTTTGATTTTAAAATATAAACACTTGAAGAAAGGAAAAGAAGAGATATCCACAGGAGACAGACAATAACAACTAAAATATAAAACAATGGGAATCAATGCAGGGCTAACATACAGTGAGGCTTATCTAATGAAAATAAAGACAGGCCCACTGAGGACTGAATGAGAGACTGGGAAGTTTCCTTTAAGGACTCACTTCAGCCAAATTAAGAATTTTCATGGAGAACATGCTTGAGAAAGGCATTGCAGGCAGAAGTCTTACATCCTACTTCCCATAAGTGCCATTTTGCTCTTGCACAGAAGCTTACTGAGGGCCCTGCTCAAGCCTCCCCTCATCCTTGACATCTTCCTACATCCTCCTAGAAAGCTGATACTTCTTTCCTCGTCACATCTACTGCATATGAAGTTCACACAACCTCCTCTGGATTGTGTAGTGAGTGGATCTTTCCTTAACAAGATCCCAAGTACTCTGATGTCAGAGTCCTGTCTGATGTTAGTAATACCCATGTATTCATCATCTACTTCTGTCTGGTCCCAGGCTAAGTACTCTGAATCCGTGACACTTTAATCTACAGCTGCCCTGGGAGGGCAGTGTTATAATGATCTCCGCTTTTGGAAAAAGAAAATTGAGGCTGAGAGAGTTGACTTAATGTGCCAGCTAGGAATCACAATCAGATCTTTCCTTCTCCAAAGTCCATGTTTTTAACCTCTTTGTTGCATTCTTTTCCACTACCTCAGAGAAGGCAATGGCACCCCACTCCAGCACTCTTGCCTGGAAAATCCCATGGACGGAGGAGCCTGGTAGGCTGCAGTCCATGGGGTCACGAAGAGTCAGACATGACTAAGCAACTTCCCTTTCACTTTCATGCATTGGAGAAGAAAATGGCAACCCACTCCAGTGTTCTTGCCTGGAGAATCCCAGGGACGGGGGAGCCTGATAGGCTGCCGTCTGCGGCCTCGCACAGAGTCGGACACAACTGAAGCAACTTAGCAGCAGCAGCAGCAGACTGCCTGTTTTATAAACATGTGCTTAGGACAGTATCAAGCACGTAGTAGGTGTGTGGAATATGTTGGTTGACTGAAAGAGAGAGAGTGCAGCATCTTGAAGGTATCCTGCTGCCTCCTTGCAGAAACAGAGGAAGTTAAATTTCCGTAACCAAGCTAAGCTGTCATGGCTACAGAACATAGCTCTTCTGACCCTGCACAGGTATCTAATGACAGCTCACTGTGTGTAAACAGATGTCAGGTTTAAATCAATCTTGCCTGCTGACACCTTACTTTAAAACAGTAATTACATGCTCATTTTAGAATATGCAACCCTAGGCAAATTATCTATCTCCACCTTCCTCACCAAGTTTTAATTTTTTAATATCAATTAAGTTTTTTTTGAGGCACTCACAGCAGGAGACACACACACACAGTGAGGCCAAAACAAAAGAGTGAGCATCTGCAGAAAGTAGAAGAGAATGGAGGGTAGTGAGGCAGCCCCAACTGTAGCAACAGAGCAGGGTGATATGAAAAGCAGATATCATCAAAAACACATGGGCAAGCATGAGGGTCATGGTCAGAGGACAAGGACTCACTGGGCTCAAGGTTGGGCATCCAGGCTTGGTCAGATGCAGAAATAATGGCAGGTCCAGCAGGGACAGGCATGATACCATGCAGAGAATCCAAGGGGGATCTGCTCAGTCATGCTCTGAGCTCTGCAGACTTACAGATTGTGTACCTGCCCATTTGAGACTCCTTAGTACCCCATGCCTGAGACAGAGATCCATCCCCAATGTCAGTGACATCTCCTCTTCCACCTCCCACCAATAGATACCATTGCCGGAGGACAGACATTCCCTTGTTGCCTAGAAGAGAGCAAAGGCTTTTCATTGCATCTTAATTCTTAGCTGTGTGATTACAGGCAAACACTTAAGCTCTCTGAATGAGAGAAGATTAATTTTGGAGCCTGAGAGGTTGTATTTTCATTCAACATTGTGTAACTTTAAGCAAGTTACTTTACATTTCTAAGCTTCAGTTTCTTCAGCTGTAAAATTGATATATTAACTGTTCTTATCTCATAGAGATATTGGGGAGAGTAAATGTTAGGCATGTAAATCTGTTACAATATAGTCTACTATTTAGAAAGTAGTAATTTTCATTCTTTAGGACTTTAATGGGTATAAAATTGACAAGGATACATTTGAAGTACCAGGTTCCTCCTCCTTTCTATAGGTGTGTATGTGATCAGTCATGCCCGACTCTTTGTGACCCCATAGACTGTAACCTACCAGGCTCCTCTGTCCATGGGATATCCGAGGCAAGAATATTGGAGGGGACTGCCATTTCCTACTCCAGGTTCTATAGGTATGTTAGCATTTAAACATGGATTCCATGGCCTACTTTGAGTTCTGTTAGATGGGCAGTCCTTGTTGGGAGGCAGAGTACCTGATCTTGGCATCAGTGTTGTATCACTGGCAAAGAGAGCCAAAATGGAAGGAAGGGACCCTAATAGACAGAAATGCAATGGGACAGGCTAACAAGATTATTATCCAGTTGTACTCAAATCACAGCAAATGTGACTCCATCTCTACCTTCCCAAATCACACCAATCCAGAGTGGACAGAGGGAGGGACTCCTGCTATCCCAGCCATGGTTAGCTTACTAAAAGACTTAGAGGTTGCTCCAGAGGCAACCTCTTCTCTCACCTCTGCCTGGTCTTGTGTATCACCCTGTATGCTGCCTAGGGCCCAGCACTGGCACTGTTTGTCTTAGGTCTGAACTACTTGCTAAGACCTAGACCACCTTTCTCCTTTTTAGTTTATGCTACTCCACACCTTCCTAGCTTCTGACCTGCTCCCATTTTCAGACCTGGCTCATCTTCCAAATAGGGCTTTGCACTGGTTCAGGGGCTGCAAATTGGCTTCTCCAACCTATACAATTGCCAGGGCCCCACATCTGCCCTGGTAAGGCACTTCCCTTGTGTCCTCCAAGGTTTTGTATCTTCTTTTCAGTATCCCTGAGGGGTCACAGGGTCTCCAGCTCCAAGAGGGAGTCCTCTCTGTACTTCAGATGCATTTCAAACTCTAAAATGCCTCTAAATGATGGGAGATATTGTTCTGCTCCTCACAGCAACATAGCCATTTCTTGAGGTCCAGGATTATTTTTGTTTAATGTTTTGTTTTGTTTACTCAGGACAGAGGACCCAAGTCAGGAATTTAACAGGAAAAAAGTGCTGTGGAAACTCAAAGAAATTGAATGTAGGTGGAAGCTCAAAGAGACTCATGTCTAAAGACTCAGAGACCCCAATGTCTGAGCTGGAAGTACCCTATATGTCCCTCTTTCTAATCTCCTAATTGTATAGAAAGGGACTGTGGTCATTTGACCAAAAGTCCCAAAGTGCACTGGGATACATCTGGGATTATCACTCAGAATCCCTTTTCCTCACTCACTATGATCCCATCATATGTGTCCCATTTGACCTGGTGGATATTTGGCCTCTAAGAGTCTCTCCCACAGTGCGTACAGCACTCATCAGGAATCTCTGCTGGTTCGCAGACTGCCCTTCACTCCAACCCAGGTCCATCAGTTGAGTAAGTCATAGCTCTAACTACCTGGCCCTTTGAACTTGGATTTTGTTCCTTGTTTGGCTTCTCCAGTGTTCTGCAATAGTTCCTCAAGTAGAATGTCTCTCCTTGGGCTCCCTGGGACTCACACCTCTAACCTGATCCACTGATAAGTGTCCAGTCTGGGCCCACCTGCTCCCTCAAAAAGGGGACATTTTAATACCCCTTTAAACAATGCTTCACAACTATTTGCCCAAGAGCCCCTTTATCTGTAGGCGAATGGTAGCAGTAAAGACCCTGAGCAGGAGGATGAGACAATGACCAGAGCCACACTTTATTCGAATCTATAGCTGTCAAGGCATGGAAAGTGTCTCATCAGTGTCTGGAGGCTTATATCTTTCTCCTCCTTCACTCTTTAAATGCCTCTAAATATCCAGGATGAGTAAACTGCTTAAAGAATCTTCAGTAAAGTAAAAGTTGCTGTGCAGATGTCCTCTGAGAGATGAGGTGTCCAGGATTCTCCCAGATAAGTATAGGATGTCTTCCAGGTACTGAAGGGACAGGTTTATAAACACCATCTCCAGTACCTTGCAGGGGACTCAGGCCCAGAGCCAGGCTTCTCCACCCTATGATGAGAAAACCATTATCACTTCATAAGCCTTCTCCCTGTGCCTCCCTGAAAACAACTGCCTGAATGTAGTACTTTGGCCAGGCAACCTCAGCCCCACTCCCTTCCACAGTCCTGGACAGAAATGAGAGAGAAGCTGCTAAAATCTTTCTGAGAGAGTCAGGTAACTGATATCTGCTCTGGGAGCCATTTTCTTTCTCCCCACCTTCACAAGGCTACAACACCATGGCCTGGGGCTTTCCTAAGAAGGCCACCCTGGGGCCTGGGAGGAGAAGGCACAGTGGTCCCTATTGTTCCTTCCTGGCAAAGAAGGTTCCTGATGAAGTGTATGAGGTCAGGGATGCAGAGGCAAGGCATCTCCTAGAGGGTTTTAGTTCCAGTTCAATTTCGCTTTCAGAAAAGGCTACTTAAAGATTTGGCAAATAGCAAGGTATCCAGTATTCATGCCTAGAGAAATCCATGGACAGAGGAGCCTGGCGGGCTACAGTCCATGGGGTCGCAAAGAGTCAGACACAACTGAAGCAGATTAGCATACACACATGCACACACAAGGGGTCCTGAGGCCAGAGCAAACACAGATATACATGCACTCAACAACACCCTTCCTTGTCTTCTGTCCCCTCTCTGATTTACTTGGGAACTGCCACTGTAACAAGCATTCAGCTGGGCCTAGAGGGGCCTGCACATTGTGTACTCCAGCCACCCTCTGGCTGCATCACTCCAGCACCTGAGACAGCAGGAGCACAAAGCCTGCCCCTCCCGGATAGCTGATCCTTCAAAAGAGCTTCAAATGCCAATACCTGAGACAGCCTGCCACACAATGTTTTTATTCATTTATTCATTTGGCACTTGTTTATTGAGCCCAGCAGTTGGACTTGTGAAGAGTAATTGAGATAGTGATTGAGCTAAATACGCACAAGACCTACTTACAGAAACGTTTTAGATATAGATGTATTATTTTAGAATAATAATCACAGAAACATTTAAGAGTTGCCTTATGCTTGAAAATTAAAAATCATTCTTTCAGAGCTGAAAGGGGCTTTAAATATTACCTAAAGTCATTTCAAAGCCTCATTTTTAAATAAACTTTTTGGCCACATGGGACAGCATGTGGAATCTTAGTTCCCTGATCAGGGATCAAATGCATGCCCTCTGCAGTGTGCAGTCTTAACCACTGGACCTCCAGGAAAATCCTAAAGCCTCAGTTTTAAATGGTAGAAGCTCAGATCCAAAGAGATTGGCATTTACACCGCTAATTAGTGGCTTAACAGGAACAGTGCCAGGTCCTTCAGTCTTTCATTCCAATGGCAAAACTTGGACGTACCAGCATTCATTCACTGACCACCAGCCTCACAGTTTAAAGGTAAGCCTTCCCTTACCACACACCTACTGCTACTGCTGCTGCTGCTGCTAAGTCGCTTCAGTCATGTCCGACTCTGTGCGACCCCATAGATGGCAGCCCACCAGGCTCCGCCATCCCTGGGTTTCTCAGGCAAGAGTACTGGAGTGGGGTGCCATTGCCCTCTTCACCACACACCTACCTACCCTCTTATTCCCTGATTCCTACTACGCCACAGGTGCAACCTTTGGGTTACGCTGTCTAGTCTCTGCCTGTTTCTGAAAGAGCAGCAGTTTTTTGCCTCATAGACACATGTGTTTGTTGGCACCCGATCCTTTTACGTTCCCAACCAGGTCACTCTCGACCTATCTGCTGGGAATGCCTGTCTCCCGTAATACGGACTCTGTCCAGTGACTTTGCACCCCATAAGGAGGAAGAGATAGTTCTTCCTTCTCATCTTACTTCACCACACATTCTTACTGCACATCTTACTGCACCAAACATTCCTAACGGGGTGAGATCATCCTTCTTCTAAACATTTTATGATTTTACAGTTAAAATAGTAAACGGTTTGGATCCCGTGCTTAATCTTTCTTGTAAGTAGTTTTTCCCCAAACATTCAAAACCTCACATAGATGAGGTATGTGTCCAGGGAGTTGTTCTGTTGATTTGACATGTGAATGAAGCAGAGAAGTGAGATGTGTGAGGTGAGATCACATGTGGAATCCAGGCAAGAATATCTGGGTAGGTATGAAGGCTGTGATTGACTCTGCTTTGCCTTTGAGACTCCTGTCCCCTTTGTTCCCTACCACTTCATACAGTGGCCTCACCAGCAGCCTTCTGAATTGCTACCATCATTTCCTTGCTCAGCTCACTACTTTAAGCTGTCCCACCTCTAATTCACCCTGCATACAGCTATCATAAGCTGGACTGTGCTCAACAATGTTATTGGCAAAGGCACCATTTAAGTTAAAAAAAAAAAAAAAGTAGATCATTGTATAATCCTAACACTCTATGCAACTCTACATAGTGGAGTGACAGGCATGGATCAGGCCTCCATAGGAGACTAGGCTTGAGAAGCAACCTCCAGGCACATCTAGAGAAAGATCAGCCTAGGGCACAGCCTCAAACACATGTGGGTGATAATGAATATATTCTTGGCCTTGGATCCAGAGTGGGTTTATTTCAGGAAGGGCTCAACATTGCTGCTCCAGGACTCAGCAGAGAGGCCTAGAGTCTGCTCCTTCCCTCAGGCTCTCACCTAAGTTATGTCTATGATGTGAAGGACTGGCAGCCCTGTAGACTCGGCACCCCTGCGTGAGGCACAATCTGAACATGATAGTGGTGGGCAATGGCTTCCCACTGCCTTCTAAACAGAGTTCAAGCCACTTGGAAGGCCTTCTCCAATGAGCCCTACAGACCTGAAGCTGCCATCATGTACCTCCTGCTCTAGTTAATCTGAATTTCTGGCTCCCTACCTCTCTAGTGTTTTGCTCCATCATGCCCTGCTCAAGTTGTCCCCTCTGTGTGGCACATCCATGCCCCAGTGTCTGCAGGCCTAACATCTCCTGCTCCAGGGCCACTGCAACTGAAAGGACCCCTCTCCACCCCTCAGCGTTTACTCCTATTATAGTGATCCAGCCATTTCTGGTATTCCAGATGTAGTCTCCTCAACTCTTGAACTGCCCTACTCTTCTTGAAAGTAAATGTTATGCCTCATTAAATTTAGAACACCTAAAGTCTCATCCAACCAGTCCATTCTGAAGGAGATCAGCCCTGGCATTTCTTTGGAAGGAATGATGCTAAAGCTGAAACTCTAGTACTTTGGCCACCTCATGCGAAGAGTTGACTCATTGGAAAAGACTTTGGTGATGGGAGGGATTCGGGGCAGGAGGAGAAGGGGACAACAGAGAATGAGATGGCTGGATGGCATCACGGACTCGATGGACGTGAATCTGAGTGAACTCCGGGAGTTGGTGATAGACAGGGAGGCCTGGCGTGCTGTGATTCATGGGGTCGCAAAGAGTTGGACACAACTGAGTGACTGAACTGAACTGAAAGTCTCATGCTCAGACCCTTAAGCTGTCATTAATTTGGCCTCTACCTTATAAGTTCTCAACTGGCCTCCACCCTCTGACTTGCCAGTGCCTTATCATTTCCTCCACCCCCTGACCTGCTCTGTGCTCTGATCCAACATCTGCCCCCCAACTCTGTGGCACTCTTATCTAACCACTGTCCTCTGACTTTGTGTTTCTCTGTGCCTACTAAGCAGCCTCCATCTCCAGGGCCCTCTGTCCTCACTTATACAGGCTTAGAGCTCTGAGATCTTAAGAGTCTAGGATTCTGGCTCTGTCATGCTCCAGCTACCTGACCCTGGGCAAGTCACTTAACCTCCAATGGCCTAACTGTCTTCGTCTCTAAAAAGAACAAGTTAACCCAGCTGATCTCTGCGTTCCTTCTCAACACTCAATATTTTCTGGTTCTAAAAATCCAAGTGGTATGTGTGTTAATCTTCTATATACACACATTTACACTATCATTATATTTATATTAAAGGGGACATGCAACAAAAGGCAAGCAGCAGTTCTAATAGATTTTCCTGACCTCCCTGTTCCAATGGGCCCTTTCCTTAGGGAGCACTTGTTTTCCCCGCAGTCTTTGAACCTCTCACAGGCCTGCTCATTATTTTGTTGTCTGAAGTAGGCAGGAACATTTCTGTGATTAATTAAGCAAAAGGCCCTGGTACTAGTTGTGCAAGAACCATCAGATAATCACGCCTTTGGGGTGCTCACCAGGCCTGGGGAGTGGCCAGGCTGGGGTCCTCAGAGGGTTGATTAACTCTGGGAATCTCAGGCCTGCCCTAGACATGTAGTTACTGGAGACACCGTCCTACTTTATAGAAACAGTCAAAGGCTCACTGTGCAGGGTGATGCAGGCACTGGAGAGTCAGAGCTACAAGGTTCCGCTACTCTGAGGGGCCCATTGGCAGAACTTGGAGACTAGTGAAACAAAGTTTAAAACAAGGACTTTCAAGCTTTTCCTGAGGAGTCTACAATCCACAGCAGCATGAGGAGCAAGCAGTGGGACTCCACCTCTGATTCAGCTCAGCTTTGATCTGTGTATCAGTTTCCTAGGCCTGCTGACACAAAATGCCACCATTGAATGGCTTAGGACAACAGAAAGGCATTCTCTTATGTCTCTGGAGGCTAGATGTCTGAACTCAGTGTGTCAGTTATGTCAGTTCCTCCTGGAAGCCCTGCAAGAATGCACCCTCTCTCTTTGCTGCCGGTGATTGCCGCCAATTCATTGCATGCCTTGCCTTGCAGACACATGGCTCCCGTCTCTGACTCTGTCTTTGCAGGGCCTTCTTCCCTATGCATCTGTATCTCTGTATCCAAACCTTTCTCTCCTTTCTTTTATAAAACCCCAGTCATTGAATTTAGCATCTGCACTATCCAGTATGAATTTAAGTTGATTGTATCTGCAAAAACTATTTCTAAATAAGGTCATGTTCATGGGTACCAGGGATTGGGACTTGAGCATGTGTCTGGGGGAGACAGTTAAACTCCCTATAACTTGCCTTTTGTATTGACCATCTGAATTAGATTTCATTTGATTAAAGCATTCTATAACTAAAATAAAGTTAGAAATCAAGGTTGTAAAATATTGGCAGGATTGTGATAGAAATCTCCCTGCTCTAGAATCTCCATTGAGCCTGGAATGCCAGTCTCCTAAGGACTCAATGGGTAGAAAATTGCTCCTCTGACCACTCCTCACTGTGGGCCCTGCCCCAAACTTTGGTCAGTTGTTGAAGTCAGGATTCTGTCAGAGAAGCAGAACCTTGTGCAAGGTGACTAAGCAGACTCTGTAAGGCTGTCATCTTCTCATCTGATGCTGGAGCTTGAACAGTGTAGACAGGAAGGGAAGACAGACGTAAAGCGGGGACAGCAAGAACAAACCAGAACCCAGAAGCATTTGCTGGAACCCTTGAGGACAAACCCAAACCACTATGGTTCTTGTGACCTCTGACCCTGAGGGTATGAATATTCTGCAGAAACCAGGGCTCAGGGAACTAAACACACACACCTGGCCCAAGAGTATGAGAAACTGAAGGACGATCCAAGGAAGGGGACACAGTGGTGGGCCTGTCGTGGCCTCGCACCAAGGAGGTGAACTGACAGACAAGGAACAGTGGGTGTGGCTGCTTCCTGCCAAGAATTTCACTGGTAGCCCACCCTGACTGGACACAAAGGAAAAGGAATCCTGGGAAGCGTAGTTCAGCCCAGCCAAGTCGGTACATTACAGAACCGATTCCCTCTGTCAGTTCCCTCAGACTCCCTGTCCCTCTCTCAGTGGACTGTGAATTCGGGACTGAGACACAGCTCTTAATCATCTCCATAACCCCATGCTGTGAACAGTACCTAAGATTCAATTCTTAGGAGCTCACAGAATGATAATCAAATTGCAGAGACCTGAACCACGGAGACAGATGTCCACAGCAGGTGCCAGAATAATCTTGGTATTTCAACTAGACCAGACTCAATAACCATCTACTGAGCACCAACTGCATGCTAAAAACTATGCTATCATCAATATTGCCTGCTTAATTCTGTGGCAATGTTGTAAGGAAGGTACGTGCCTCTTTCTTTTCAGATAACAAAATCAAGCTTCAGGGAGATTAAGTCATTTGTTTGAGGCGACGTATCAAGACAAAAGCAGGTTTAAGTTTAAATCCAAATCTTTAGAAGACATGTCCACTTCAGGCTCAGAACTGGCTAAGTAATCTTCATCCCTGCTTTCAGGCAATATTAAAAATAACAGTAGCATAACTCATACAGGAGAAAATCTAATTTGACTTTGAAAGGCTGGACCCAGTCTCAGTGGTACTCTGAAGAAAGTGGAAAATGTGGTGCCAGAGGCAATTAACTCTGAGTAACAGAAACTTTTAGCAAACCAAATGGGCCACATGCTAGTGTAGAAGAGGCTGTTTCCAGGGGAAGATGATGAACTTGCAAATGAATCTCAGACCTGGCTATGTGTTTACTAAATTAATTAATAAAAAGTGTGGGTTTTTTTGTTTGTTTTGTTTTGTTTTGTTTTGCAGAAAACTCCACCAGAGAGAGATGACAAGCAGCTAATGAAGGGTGAGAAAAGCAAGGAAAAAAAGATACGAAAAAAGAATCAGAGGAATAGTTCTTTCCCTAGAAGCCTTCCAGGTGGGGAGACTGGATTAAATTCAGGAAAGAAAATGAAGATTGGCCATCTTGAGCTGAATTAGATGGATGGGTTACAATTCCAAAAATTGTTTTTCCTGTTTCCCTCCAGCAGAAGAAGGAGTTAGGGGGTTACTGGAAAGTTTGGGCTTAGGGACTTCCTGAGAGTATCTGTGGAACTAACAGGTTTAGATCTTAAAACAAGTTCAGTTAGAGAAAATGATAAAGTAGGGGGAGAAAAATGGCTTGTCAGAATGATAAAGTCATCTACAAGAAAAGATGAATTTCTCTGGCAAGAGAAGTCAAGAAATAAAAGCAGAACATGCAAGTAAATATATACCAAATGAAATAGGAAAACTAACCAACTATGGGGGGCAGGGAAGAGGTTAAATAGATTCTACTCTTTCACAATCCTGTTTGAAGTGGCATTTTTGGATAGGCCATAGTCCTCTGCCAACGCAAAGATGCTCTCAGCTATCCTGAGCTGGAGGATCCATGAGAACTCCAGAGTCTCCTGAATTACACAAGCAGAGCAGAGGGAATCAGCAGCACTGCGTAGGCTTACGTGTCTCTCATCTCCCAGTGCTCCATCATCCCGTAGCACAGAGAAAGGTGTCTCATGGAGGGCTTTTCTGAAAGCCTCTTGAAAGCTGCACCTTAAAAGGATGCCTAGAGAAGAGCATCACTTGTGCTGATGGCCTCAGAAACAAAGCTGGGTGTTCCTATGTCCCCTTTCTTCTGAGGTTGGGCATGGCAGAGGGTGGGCAGCGACATGTGAAATTTGGACACTTTTTATCTTTCTTCGTCTCTACAAATCCCTTAGGATGGAAGGGGAAGTCTCTTCTTTTTCTATCAGGTCTAGACCTCCCCTGGACAAACTTCTGTGATCTTGTCCACAAAGCCCACCTTTTCATACATAAAGAAATAGAAAAAGGAAATTAGAAATATTTTTCTTTGTAATTTCTGTATAGTAGGCCCCCTTATCTGTAATTTTGCTTTCTATGTAACAGTTTCACTTACCCACAGTCAAATGTGGTCAAATATATTAAATGGAAAATACCATAAATGACCAGTTTATAAGTTTTTAATTGTATGCCCTTACAAGCAGCATGATGAAATCTCATGCCATCTCATTCCATCCCACACAGGATGTGAATCATCCCTTTGTCCAGAGTGTCCTGCCTGCCCATTAGTCACTTAGTAGCCACCTTGTTTATCAGATCAACTGTTGTGGTATTATAGTCAAATAAACCTTATTTTGGGCTTCCCTGGTGGCTCAGTTGGTAAAGATTCCACCTGCAATGTGGGAGACCTGGGTTTGATCCTGGGGTTGGGAAGATCCCTTGGAGGAGGACATGACAACCCACTCCAATATTCTAGCCTGGAAAATTCCATGGACAGAGGAGCCTGGCAGGATACAGTCCATGGGGTTGCAAAGAGTCCGATATAATGGAGCAACTAAGCACAGCATAGGACAACCCTTATTTTACTTAATATAATGGCCTCAAAGTGCGAGAGTAGTCATGCAGATGGACTCAGATATGCCTAAAAGAAGCTATAAAGTGTTTTCTTTAAATGAAAAGGTTGTTTATATACAACAAGGAGACTGTCAGGTATTTCTCCAGCAAAAATGGGTTCAAGGTCAACCAAGAATAGCAGTTTGAAGTCTGCAACCGTGATGAGTCACATGCAAGTTCCCACACAGCAAGGAGAAGAGAACTCTATTTAAAGAGGGGAGAAGGGAGTTGGGAAGACTACCGTAAACAGAGTTCATTGGAGAAACTGAGAATTTGAAGTACAGTGGCTTTTCATTGACCGAACTGTGACAGTTTCAATTGGCTGAAATCTTGGCAGGAAAGAAGAGGAAGTCTTTCTTCTGCCCATTGGGCTCTGTTATCATCATACGTTGTAAGAAATCTTCCTCCTGTCTTCCCAGTTCTATCTTAATTGAGGTTTCTGTTTATTAGTTTTTATATTGCCCATTTTTGATTAAGATTTTTCTCTGAAATCACCACTGATCAAGACATTAGAGATCGTCTGAAGCATTGTGTCATCGCCAAAAATTTGGAAGACAAACTTCCAAAGTTTAGATCTTCATATATACCCCATTTTCCAGATGTTACATGACTAAAGATGAAATTCCTAGCTGACCCAGTGTTTTTTTTTAAAACAATTTTAATATATTCACCATCATAGACACTATTATTCATGTATAATCAATTTTGGTTAATGTTTTATTTTTCTTTTTGTCTTCATCAAGTTTTTTCTTTGTATAATTTTATGTTAAAACCTATATAAATAAAAATATACTCTTCATCCTATTTTTCTCACATTAGTTTGCATTTGTTAAACTTGTATTTTATTCAACCATATGTCTTGCTTCTTTCTGAGTCACTTTTTTTCATATAATGTTTTTTTTTTAATTTGAGATTGCTACTTAATAAAAACATTGAACCAACTTGCAATGGTAGTAAAAACTGTTGTACTTCTATCATCTTTTAAACATGTTTCCTGTGGTTGTCTTATCCTCCGTTCAGTTTTATATTTTACCATTTGGGCTGAGTTTTACTGATTTAAAACAGATAATAATGGTTACTTTAATATCAAAAAATAACTTTGAGTATATGGTTTTCCAACTGTCAACATTTATTATAAAACCATGCTTATTAATTCTCTTTAAAAAGATGGTGAAATTTCACATTTTTAATTCTTGTTCTTCCCTCCTCCTACTATACCCTTTGGCTAAGAGCTGCTTTTATGATTAGTTCATTACTCCCTCATTTTACAGGTCTAAATTTATCAGGGCTAGTGCTATATGAGTTTTATTTTATAACCAAATCATAGACCTAATGTTGGGTTTAAATTTGACCCCTAATCCTTTTACAGAATGTATTTTCCATTCATAAGTACTCTGTTTTGAGTAATTTTTTGGTTGGCTAAAGCACAGGTCTTCAGAGCAGGTTATGAGTATTTTGGGGAATATCAAGACTTTTCAATGGCTATACGGGTAGAGGTAGCTTGAATGCAATCATTTTCCAGATCTTTAAATTCCACATACACTTTTTTTCTATAATTTATCTGCTTAAAAATTCTCTCACTGAGGCTTTAGACAAGCTCTCCTTTCTATCACCATTTAACTCTCATCTTTGGCCAAACTTTCCACACATCTAGTATCTCCCTATAGTTCTACACGTCCTATAGAACTAATCCATAATATGAACTTCCTAGACATGAAATATATGGATAATTTAAAATATTTGGTAGTAGGGAAGCTCATTTAAGCAAGAAACCATAAACTTACCGCTTTCTTTCTTACTATTTTCCCAATAAAACTACTTTTTGCATTTATTATTTTTTCAAATGTTTTAACATATTTTTTTGGATCATGTGCACACTAATCATTACAATGATGTCAATTCAGAATAAGTCTTTCAACCCTTAGGACCATATATTGCCAGTAAATAAAAATAAATTTGTGTCCATATTTTTAGCTGCAGAGAAGTATAATAGGGAAGTTTTATATATAGTTCTAATAGTAAGTAATAACAGTCAATAAAAGATTCCTGAGCATATAAATATATTACATTAACATATAATTATTGGAGGACATAGAATAAATAAGCAAAGGAAAGGAAAAATAATGCAGAAGTTCTAATAGCTCAAAAAGGAGTTTATTATTTTCTTATAGATGATTTTTGTTGTTCAGTTGTTCAGTCACTAAGTCGTGTCTGACTTTTTGTGACCTCATGGACTGCAGCATGCCAGGCCTCCCTGTCCTTCACTATCTCTCAGAGTTTGCTCAAACTCATGTCCATTGAATGGAAGATGCCATCCAGCCATCTCCTCCTGCAGGTAGATAATCCCTATGGTTTTTATATTCCATTGAATACCACTGTCTGTATTTTTTTTAAGTGAAGTAAAATATTCATTTAAAAATATTCATATGGCCCAGCACTACCTGTCCTCAGTATTTATCCTAGAGAACTGAAAATATATGCTCATACAATGACCTGTTTGTAAAAGTTCATAGCAACTTTATTCATAATCATCAAAAACTAAAAATAATCCAAATGCCCTCAGCTGGTGAATAGATAAACAAATAGTGTTACATCCGTACAATGGAATACTGCTCAGTAATGAAAAAGAACAAACTTCTGATGTATATGCAACATGTAACAAGATGGATGGCTCTCAAACATATTATGTTGACTAGAAGAAATCAGATGCTAAAGGCCATATACTAAATGATTTCATTTATATGTCATGCTGAAAAAGGAGAAACTAGAGACAGAAATCAGATTAGTACTTGACAGGGGCTGGGTGGAAAAAGACAGGGGCTGGGTGACTCTAGAGTGCACAGTGGTACTTTCTAGGAGAAAAAAACTTTCGTTCTCTTGATTAATGTGGTGATTATATGACTACATACTTTTCTCAAAACCCAGCAGACTATATACATCTGAAAAAGAAAATTTTACTCTAAGTTATATTTAATAAAGCTGACTTTTTAAAAAAGTTAATATTTATTTTTATGTCATTTACAACTATTATAACTTATAATGAAAAATTTTAATCAGTTAAAATATATGAAGACATTTTTGATAGCATTCTTTTTAAACAGTAGGCAAATAAAATTGAAAACAACTGGGCTTTGCAAAAAAATGAGTATCTGACAACATACTTTTGTGTGCATCTAAGGTGAATGATAACTTAGCTGAATACAGAATTTCTGGCACATAACATGTTGTCTCTAATATCAGAGTTATTGTTCCATTGCTATCTGAGTTTTAGTTTTCTGGTTAAAGAACATGATCAGGCTAATTCTCTTTAGGAAGTTTGATTTTATTTATTTCCTACATGGATACATGTAGGATATTTTCTTTGCCATCAAAGTTTAAATATTCAGTAGGACAAATATGTTAATCACTTTTAAAGTTAGTTTTGCCTAGAGCTCTTTTCAATCGGAAAACTGTAAATTTGTTTTGCAATTAAAATACAATTGACTTGCAACATTAGATTAGTTTCAGGTGTACAGTGATTCAATATTTTATACATTATGAAATGATCATGATGTTTAGTTACCATCTGTCACCATATAAAAAACTTCAATACTATTGACTATATTCCCTATGATGTACATTACATTATTCTGTGATTTACTTCTTTTGTAACTGGAACTTTTCTCTCTTTATCTCCTTTACCTATTTTGCCCATCTTCCCATCCTTGCCTTTCCCCCAACCACCAGTTTGTTCTCTGTATCTATGGTTCTGCTTCTGATACAGGAGAGAAGGAGTTAAGACACAACCTTTAAAAGAATCACATAGCCATTGAGAAATACTGTATAAACTGGTTGGAATCAACAATTCAACATGGCGGATGATTCAATTTCCAATAAACCTTGAGCCTCATTATATGCTCATTATAATGCATTAGCATGCTAAATGACATACTCACAGGTGTCATACAGTTCCAAGGACTACCATAAAAGGCCAAAACATGGGCAGTGGCCCAAATCCTAGAAATCCTGTTTCCCCAAAATAGTTGGAATAATCCTCCACTCATTAGCCTATAAAATTACCAAGTCCATAAAAATTAACCACCCCATATTTGGGGGTTTTTAGGCATCTGAGAATGTTTACACTGTCTGTGGAGCGCATTTTTCCCAGGACCATTCACACCTTTTGAGACAGATTGCATTCTGTTGAGACAGACTGCATTCCGTCTTTGGAATGTGTATCTCTCTAAATAAATCCACCTCTTACCCATCACTTTGTCTCTCACTGAATTCTTTCTGCAATGCGGCATAAAGAACCTGAGCTTTATTAAGTCCTAAGACCACATGTGTGATTTCAATTAAAAGACAGTGGGTTCAAGTCCCACTCTGAGTTGCACAGCTTCATTTGTTTTTTAGATTTCATGTGCAAATCAAAATACATGGTATTTATCTTTTTCTGACTTACTCTACCTAATTCCCTTAGAGTCAATTCATGTTGTCACCATGGCAGGATTTTACTCTTCTTATGGCTGATAATATTCTATTTTAAGTGTGTGTATGTGTGTATATCGAAGCTGAAACTCCAATACTTTGTCCACCTGATGCGAAGACCTGACTCATTTGAAAAGACCCTGATGCTGCGAAAGGTTGAAGGTGGGAGGAGAAGGGGACGACAGAGGATGAAATGGTTGGATGGCATCACTGACTCAATGAACATGAGTTTGGGTAAACTCCGGGAGTTGGTGATGGACAGGGAGGCCTGGCGTGCTGCAGTCCATGGGGTCACAGTCAGTCAGACATGACTGAGCAACTGAACTGAACTGATGTGTGTGCATATATACTCCAAATATTCTTTATTTATCTATTGATGTACATTTCAGTTGCTACAGTGTTTTGGCTATTATAAATAATGCGGCAATGAATATAGAAATGCATCTATCTTTTTGAATTTGTGTTTTCATTTTCATACCCAGAAGTAGAATTCCTGGATTTTATGATAGCTCTATTTTTAATTTTTTGAGGACCCTCCATACTGTTTTCCACAGTGACTGTACCAATTTACTGCTAACAGTGCATGAGGGGTCCCTTTTCTCCATATCATTGTCAACACTTGTTATTTCCTGAATTTTTCATAATAGCCACCCTAACAGGTGTGAAGTGAAAATCTCATTGTGCTTTTGATTTTCATTTCCCTGATGATCAATGATGTTGAGCAACTTTTCTTGTGCTTGCTAGCTGTCTGTATGTCTTCTTTGGAAAAATGTCTAGTCAGGTCCTTTTCCCACTTTTTAATAAGATTGCTTATCTTTTATATATTGAGTTATATGAATTCTTTATATATTTGGGATATTAACTCCTTCTCAGACATATCATTTGCAGACGTCCTCTTCCATTCAACAGACTACCTTTTTGTTTTGTTTATGGTTTCCTTCCCTGTGCAAGTTTTTAGATTTTGTGTCTTACTGCTTCAGACCAATTTTTTTCTGGTTCGTATTATGGAAACCCAAAATATCTATACATTAGACTTCTATTCTCTGCCCTCCACATCTATCGATTTAGAGCCTAATATTTTCATCTATCTTATTGTTCACATTTTAAGAGAGATTCTCACACACATTTGTCATCTATCTCACTGACTAGATTTTTTGCAATGCTTATTTTGTTCTTTAAAGCTTTTAATATAATTTGAGTTTTGCCCGTGCATTTTTAGCACTCTTTTTTCTTTTATCTTATCCAGTTCCCTTTTGCAGTTTTGCCTTTCTCTCAGTTTGCTTCATTTCCAGTCTTGTGGCTTATACAGAACTTTATTAAAACCCCAAGGAAGAAAGAGTAAAACATTCACTTCTGTTTCTGCTTTCACTCAGCCCATTCAGAGCTATGTTTTTCTTTATGTTACAGATTATTTTGAATAGGTGTTTTCTTTTATTGTTGTGTTTTATATTCTTGTTCTTGAATGACAAAAGCTCTTTCAAAACCAGATATTTATGAAAAGAGAGGGTAGTTGAAGATACTCCTTTGGATTGTCTCACTGCCCCACTTGATGTGGTTAGAACTTTCCTTTTAGATTGTAAGATGTAGGTCTAGATAGACGTCATTTTGTATGATTTTTTCAGAGACGCAGCTGCCTGGGAGGGCCCGGCCCGAAAGCAGTCCCAGTGGGAAGAAGTGTCCTTCACATCCTAGTGTTTGTCAGAAGGTGCTGCAAGGCCACCAGACCTTATTAGCTTTTTTGTTGGACTGATCAATATTTCAAGCACCCCAGATCTTTGGCTTGGAGTCAAAGAAGTGCTGGTACCCATCAGCTTCCTGGGTGGATCTTCCTGTATATTGCTCATATACTGGTGATCTAGCTACCACAGCAAATTTCACTGCAGGTCAGTGCCCCCCCAACTGTTGTGAACATGATCCGCATGGTCAATCATTAGCATTTTAAACCAGGAGACAGCACAAGTTTCTTCAATACTCTCTTGCCAGACCACCATTCACTTCCTCAGGAGAACATGTGAGGGTTGGACTTTGGGCCCTCCTTCAATCTAGCCCCAGCTGCATTCTACGCAATAAAAACTTCCTGAAACTTTTGTGGATAACATTCTCTTTAGGTTCTAGGTACAGGTTTTTAATTTATATTTCTTAAACCATTAAAAACATTTCTAAAACATTTAATTTAGGACTTGAAAATGGAGCACTTGGTATCTAATTTCAACACTCTAGCTCAGAAATCTGCTTCTGCTTTCAAGCATGGGTAACTGAAAGGTTAGGTAAAACATTCAGAAGAGAAAATGGTGACTAGATGAGAGCCTGTAAGCTCTGCCATGATAACTGTGACAAAAATGTGATGTGCCATGTTGAAAAGAGCTACTCAGACCCCCAACCAGGACTCCAGTCCCAACCTTGCCCCCTGTGTAAAGTGCTTTTATCTGACCTCCACTTAACTGACTCACTGGATTAAGACACTCTTCAGTCCTTCTGAAAAGCACTGACTGATTCCCTCCACACGCTGAATTTCGGCAGCCAATAGTGTGCTCCCCGTCAGGCTCCACACAACTGCTCTCATCATCGTGTGTGCTCATCTGCAAACCTGTTTGTGCCACTAGTACATGTTTTTAACTGTATACTTAACAAAATATCACACAATCAAGTAAATAAAAACAGGGGAAAAATTTGCCTCTATGAAAACTAAGCTAAATGGAAGAGTTGGGAAGGAAAGCTGCTAAAGCAATATATTGCTGTGAATTATAAGAAAACTCTAACAGATCTGGAAAGTTAAATGGTAAAATCTGGAAGGATTCTTCTTTCAAATGGCTTTGACTGTATCAATAAATCTACATGCACTTTAACAGAATCAAAACTTAGGATCAGATATGATACATTATGGAAATGATTAATGCAAGGAAGATGGTTTAGAAATCTAGTTAAATGAACATACATAAAAGAAAAGTCTTATTAATAAAATTATGAAGCTAACTGTCAATTTGTTCAGGCTACTATAATAAAATACCATGGACTAGGTGACTTGTAAACAACAAACATGTATTCTTCATAATTCTTAAAGGCTGGGAAATCTAAGATCATGATGCCAGCATAGTAGGTATGGTAGCCAGGCTTATTTCCTGGTTCATAGATGTTATCATGTTTCTGTGCTGTCACATGTTCAAAAGGGACTAAAGATCTCTCTGGGGCACCTTTTACAAGGGCACTAATCCTGTTCATAGGGCTCCACCCTCCTGACTTAAGTATCAAAGTCTCCATCTCCTAATACCAATCCCTCTTAGAGCTAGGATGTCAACATATGAATTTCCAGGGGATGCAAGTATTCACACTATAGCTCTAATGTGCATTTATTTTGCTGGTTATCACTATTGCTATATAAGATTGTCCAATGGCAGTTCTCTCGGTATCAATCTCTTTCTTTCATTCTCCTTCTCTCTCCACCCATTCCGTCGTCCCCCTCATCTCCATCTGTCTTTCATAGTTTCTCTTTCTGTCACAGATCTATTACTAGATCTGCCCCATCTTTCTGTTTCTCTGTATATGACTTGTGTGTTTTCCCTTTTCCCACTTTCTCCCACAGAGACATGACTGTCCCCTGCTCTGGATGCTATACAGTAACCAATGGAACATGAGGAGTAGACTACTGAGTAACTCAGGCAAAGCCCACAGGCATTTTCTAGGGAACCACTGTTAAGCCAGGCTCTACCTCCTCTGTTCCAATATCCCAACTGCCTTATTCAGCATCAAACCTTCATTTTGTGCCCAGTACCTGGAATTCAGGCCTGGAAATTCTGAAGAACAGACATAGGGAGAACATATATTAAAAATTCTGTTATCAGAGTCTGCCTTGGTTGATCAGAAAGTCTATTAAGGTGTAGAATCGTAAGAAAATACATATTCACTTCAATCTATTTGATGGTGTGATTAAACTTGGTGAATGATGTCCTTGAGGAAACACTGCCCTTCCCCCAGTGGCCCTCAGTTGGAAAGAGAACCCTCAGCAGGATAGACCAGGTTTTGAACTATATCTGTATTTCTAATGTGGTTCTATCCTCATTCTAGAATCTGAGCACACAATGACCAAGTCAAAGCATCTGGTATTGTGGAAAGCATATAAAATGTGAAA
Organism: Ovis canadensis; assembly: GCF_042477335.2. NCBI lineage: Eukaryota > Metazoa > Chordata > Mammalia > Artiodactyla > Bovidae > Ovis > Ovis canadensis. The sequence continues at coordinate 45,096,250 of NC_091259.1, forward strand.
TAAGACAGAATTCTAAGACCTTGGGGAAGTTCTTTACTTCACACTCCATTTTCTCATCTATGAAATGGACATACCATATCTCTTAGGACTCTTATGAGGACTGAATGAGATTAAGACATGCACAATGATCAACCAATTGGCTCGGCCACCCAAGCAACAAATCCTGCACTAAATATGTTTGCAATAAACCCTGGAAGAGTCCTCTTCACTTCAAGATCATGGATACTGTACATGTACCCCACTGTTCACTGCAGCACTATTTATAATAGCTGTGGAAGCAACCTAAATGTCTATCAACCGAAGAATGCATAAAGAAGATATGGTATGCATAAACAGTGGAATATTACTCAGCAGTAAAAAAGAAAAAGTAATGTCATTTGCAGCAATATGAATAGACCTAGAGATTGTCAGACTGAGTGAAGTCGGACATAGAAAGACATATATCATATGATACTGCTTATATGTAGAATCTTTTTTTTACAAAAAGGTATAAATGAACACATTTACAAAAAGAGGTAGAGCACAGATATAGAAAACAAACTTCTAGTTAAAAGGGAATACAGGTGAGAGGAGGGATAAAATGGGAGACTGAGACTGACATATATACCCTGCTATACATAAAATTGGAGAAGGAAATGGCAACCCACTCCAGTACTCTTGCCTGGAAAATCCCATGGACAGAGGAGCCTGGTAGGCTGCAGTCCATGTGGTCGCAAGGAGTCGGACACGACTGAGTGACTTCACATACATAAAATAGATAACTGATAACAGCCTGCTGTATAGCACAGGGAACTCTACTCAATACTTTGTAATGGCCTATATGGGAAAAGAATCTTTTAAAAAGTGGATATATGTATACATGTAACTGATTCACTTTGCTGTACATCAGATACACTTTGCTGTGCAGCTGAAACTAACACATTATCTATACTCCAATGACTTTTTTTTTTTTTTAAGATTATGGCTACTGTAGATCCTAAACCATATGATCACAGGACTCCAAGCACTGAGGCTCACTGCATAAAGATATCAGCAACCTTGAAAGGTACTGTGTACAGGGAGGCCTAACAACTGAATTGAGGTATGTGGGTGTTGTCTGAGCTGATTATGCTGTAAGAATCTGCCCTTCAGACTTTTTCATGGATAGAGCTAGTATATTGCATTCCACACCTGTTCTACAGCACTAGGGATCTGGAACAGAAACTTCCTCTTCCTCTCTATACAACTCTATACAAAGATGATGCCCCAAAGGAAGAAGAAGGATCATTCTTCTATCAAGAAAGGGCATGTGAGCAATTATGCTACCCTGATGGAAAATTTCAGTCCTATTTCTCCCTTCCCTCGCAACACACACATACACAGCATCTTGTCAGTTATACAAACAAAAATGCCTCTTGAAACTGAATATCTGTGATAGTAGAACATAGTTAAGAGTGTGGGCTTTGGAGTCAGACACACCTTGGTTTAAATCTGGATTCTGCCACATAACTGCCTGTGTGAGGTTGGGAAACTCAGTCAACCTCTCTGAGCCTGACCCAAATGTCAAACAAGACTAATAAAAACAACTGTGCGGGCTAGTGTTTAAATAAAGTGATACTGTACTGCTTGGTTTACAGTACCTGGCATCCACGGCAATACTCAGTCAGTAGTAGTAGTAGTAACAGTAGCAGCAGATATGGTTATCAGTGATGCTGTTGATGCTGTTACTGCCTGACTCGGGATGCCAGCACCAGCTTCCTAGGCAGTGAAGGAAAAGGACAAAACAGGCAGTTCTAAACATGGAATCATCCCAAAGTGACGGTCCACTTGGGCTTTTTCTATCTTTTCTCCTCTTTCAAAGGAGAGGACTGAGTGTTTTCACAGTCTTCACAGGATAGGCATGAAATCTGCACCTAACTTCTGTACCGACCACCCACACCAGTGATACACGTGGCAACACACTGTGAGCCTCTCACCAACATTTAGGATTCTGAAATGGAAATGATGGATGACTTTATTCTACAGCCTGGCAATCTCAGCCCTTCCAACAGTTCCAACAGCTTCTAGTCATAACCCTGTGATTTGAGAACAATGAATCTTAATATAATTGAGTTAACTGTATCATTTTTAATGTAAGACAATCTTGATTACAGCCAAAGGGCACCATTAATACACTGAAGGAATGGCCGAGATTTTAGCATGTGAATGTTGTACAGAAAATAGAACTAATTAGCACTAATTTAATTCGAAGATTAAAGAAAATTCTGCTTTTAATTTTTAATTTAAGACAAACCATTTTACTTCGAACAAAGAAAGAATAATAAGTACATTTTTTTCCATCTGAAAGGCAATTTTTACTTTTGCATTATTACACTAATATGGGACTATGGGAATCCTGACCCCATTAGAGATCAAATAATCAGCATTTAATTATTGACAGCAAATTAATATTTAATAAAGACACAAGGGTTCCGGTATATGAAAGAAAGGCACCAAGGTTCTGCTGACCCAGAAACGTCCAGAAGGTCCCTTAGTCAGAACGTGATCTCCTTGCTGAGGGTAGCAAGTCAGGATCCCCAAAGGGTCCTGGCAATTTATTTCCATCCCAGCTACCAAGATGAGGAACAGAAAGACCAGAGTCTGAGCAATTGCCCCTTCCAGTTCCTATTCCACCGCCCCCTCCACAACAGTTCTTCCTTAATCAAGCACTTAAGCTAAATAATACATCAAATGTCATAACCAAAAGGAGGACAGTCATAATAAAAAAATAATAAAAGAAGTGGCCAATCCCCCTTTTTATTCTGCAAAATAATACTGACTTTTCTTTGCTGTGGGACTGCTTGTCAGGGATAATTTCTAACCAAAGAAGACATAATGGATTTACAATGAAACTCTGATGCTTTCCCCTGGCCTCACAAAGATTCTGAAAATAAGTACTATTACATTAGCAGTCCAAGGAAAGCCAAGAAAAAGCTGTTAGGCCATTTCCTGAGAAAGCCAAGGCAGTGTGCAGAGAATGGCCTGTGGGTGACCTGGTGTTGGATCTAAAACCTATCTGCACTCCCTTCAAATCTCAGCGATAAAAATCAGACCAGGCCTTCTCTGGACTTGTTGAAGTGATGGCAGCTGGCCTGGAGTAGAATGTCCTTAAACCAGGCTAGAGGACTGTGTACTCAGCATGGGCTGCCTGACTCCAGGCCTCAGTCTCTTAAATCACTTCAGGTAGACAACTTCAGGGCTTACCGTTTGGACATGCAAAGTAAATCCAGCCTAACAACTTGCAGATGCCAGGTTAGACTGACACGCAGGGTCTGTGTTAATTCTGACCTAGGGAGCTCTCACTTGGCAGTTCCATTCAGGCCTTTGGTTCCACTCCACAGTGCAGCTCAGTCTTGGCAAGCTCTAAATACCCTGTGTTTTATTTCTACCAATTCCTCATTGATAAGCTATACAAGGAAAGTTAACAAGCAGATACTTTAGTGGACACTCTCTGTCTGGCCTGATTCCATGTTGTAGAGAGAGAACACAGCAGGTAGACTAAAGCGTATGTATTGTGGCTGTTTGGACAGGGAGGCAAAAGGTGGCTGCCTGATGGTATTTGTCTGCCTCTCATTGTGTTGATTTTATAATGTTTGAATAAAGCAAGCATGGGATTTAGCGTGAGAAAGGAATGGGCCTGAAATCATGGGGTGATCCAGAAGGTAAGAGGGGCCTGTAGTAGAGACACTATTTACAACAGGCAGCTACAAATAAGGTTATACAACTAAGGGGAGGCTTTTCAAGCAAGATCAAATGAAACAGTGCATGACAAATTCTTAGCACATTAGTGCTAGATAAACCATAGCTATCAGTATCATTTTTATTGACCAAGATCTTTCTACTGTTTTTTCATTGGGGTGACACTGAGTTGACAGAACCCATAGTTCTAACCTAAGCCAACCCCTTCTGAATGGGTAGGTGGACGTTCAGGGAAATCAATTGGTGACTTGAGGTTGCACAGTGAGTAAGGCAGAACCAAGGCACCTATCTGCATTGCTTCAACCAGTCTGGAGTTTTCACCGGGAACCTTCCCCAACCCTAAGCTGGGACCTACAAGAGTCAGCAGATGAAGGAAACTGAGGCAGTGCCAACTTTGTATGCTGGACTTTGCTGGGCCTCAACTGGGATTGAACTCCAAACTCTAAGGCTACCTCTGGTTACGTTCTCCTAACATATTCCCATGGGATCTAATAGCAAAGACCAAGGACGAAAATGGTCAGTACATCTGGAAGAGACTTCCCAAATGGTCATTTCCAAGGGACAGCATCTGGCTCCAGAGTGCTGCTAGCAAACCAGTCCCTGGAACTCCCTAGCCACCAATGCATTTTCCTGCAAAATAGCTCCAAGGTCAAGAGAGGGACCTCATAGAGCTGTTCTCTCTAGTTTGACTCTTGCATGATGTAACAGTTGTATGTAGGATAAGCCCAAGCCTGGAAGAGACAAGCACAGAACTCTGCAGATGATCCCCAGCTTTTGCCCAACCACTGCAAAGGCATCTTCACATGCCTCTAAAGGCAGCAGACTTTATGACATGGTTTTATCTGCTTCTTGCTCTAACCCAGGAGCTAAGGTAATAATAGCTTATACAGGCCACTGTATTCTCTCCCAGTATCAACACTTTGCTTGTATCCTGGGCCTGTGTACCCTTGAATCTATTCTCTTCCTTTTTGCGGGGGGGGGGGGGGGGGGGGTGGGTTCTGGCCTTATAGCACATGGATACTGACTCCTGCAAGTTATCTTTTCAGGCTCTCTTCTCATCTAGGCTTCAGATGGATTCAGCCAAAAGGAAGCACTGAAGGGAGAATGGAGAGAAGGAAGGAAGAGGGGTCAGGATATTTCCTTGCCTCTGGTAGCTTCTCGTGAAGCAGCTACATCTTCTCTTAGGGTCCAGATCATACAGACAAGCTTGTCCTGGTTTCAGATTCTACCAGGTGACCCAAATGCTACTGTTTCCTCCTCTTGCCCCTTCAGGCCCAAAATAGTACCTTCCTGATTTTGCTAACCTGTGGTTATTGCACTGTTCTGTTTGACTTAGCTCCTCCAAAATTTCCTGTCTTAAAACCTATCCACCATAAAAAACACTTGAAATAATTTTCTTTTTCTGATTAGACCTTGATTGACACGTAAAGTGCCTGGAACATGGCATATCACCCATATAATATTTGTATTTGTATTCATTTACAAATACAGACTCCTATGACATCCATCAAACAATATTTTAATTGCCCAGCCTACCTCCCTAAAGAAACAGAGACAGGGAATGGACATTTGTTTAGTGTCTGTTTTATGCCAGGCTCAGTGGTAATGTTTCCATACATTATACTATTTAATCTTTGTAACAATATCATGAGGTAGCTCTTAGTATCCAGTTTTCATGAATGAGAAAATGAAGGCCAAAAAGATTAAGACTATGTCACTAATGAGTTTGGGAACAAGAATTCAGACTCCAGCCCCATGGAACTCCCAAGGAAGCCAGCCAGTATCCTTTCTCCTCATCTAGAATTCTTGAGGTCTTTTTGTTTCTGCTTTAATTTTTGTTGTTGTTGCAGTTGACAAATCACTGTGTGAATACAATCCTATTCTGACTACCATTTTAAAAAATTTTGCAAAGCTCAGCTGCTCTGATGGCTCTGGTTGGATCAAGGATGGGCCCTGGGACTTCACCCTCTCGTCTCCCCATCGCCACCACCACGTGGGCTCCTTGTACCACTTTGGAAACACTTGCTCCAGTACACTAAGCTGACATCCATTTGGCTCCCTTGCATTAAGTCTCTCCTATTCTCAACCTGTCCTATACTGAGACGCCCAATTAATTTTCCTAAACTTCACCTCTAATTGCATTGCTCACTATTCAGAGAAGGCTTCCTTTTGCCTGCCAGCTTGAGAACAAATTTCTCTTATAGGCATTAATGATCCACAACAGGCCAATTTTATCATGGTCTATACCCTATTACTCCATTTGAAGAATTACTCCTGCATTCCAAACATTCCCATGTTTTCTGGCTTAATGCTTTTCCACATGATGTTTCCCCCTCCTGGAATACTTTTCTACATTCTCCTATTGGCACCTGTCAGACCAACACCTACCCTTCAAAGTCATCTATAATTCACCTTAGCTTCCCAGGTGGCTCAGTGGTAAAGAATCTGCCCACCAAAGCAGGAGACTCAGGAGAGGCAGGTTCAATCCTGTGTCGGGAAGGAAAGATCCCCTGGAGAAGGAAATGGCAACCCACTTTAGTATTCTTGCCTGGAAAAATCCCATGGACAGAAGAGCCTGGCAGGCTATAGTCCATAGAGTCACAAAGAGTTGGACACGAACTCACCTTCTCCATGAAGCCCCCACAAATGTGGTATAATTTCCCTTTTTTATCAGGTCCTCTATCACTCTTTGCAATATTCTGTCCCATATTAGAGTTATTCATGAGCATGTCACATCCTTTTATGAGAACTGAGAATCATCCCCATGTTCCCCACTGCATGTAGCATCATGCTTCGCAAATTTTGGGCATTCAGTAAGGGTTTGTTGAGCTCAGTAGAGCTGGCAGTATTTAATTTAATTAGTGGCAGGTCAGGAAAGCACTCTTCCTTAAACTGCAAACTAGGCAAAGTTTGACATCCCTCCATCCCATCAGTGTCTTCTTTCCCTCACTGATGCCTCTCTCTCAGACATCATTTGTCTGTCCTCACCCCAATTAACAATTAACAGATGCCTAAAAAAAAAAAATGAGTTTAGCAATAACTAAAAGCTTAAAACTAGGAACGGCCTTTCTCTAACCTCTCTAAGGAAGGTGCCATCTGAGCCTTCCAGCCTCTATGAAGAGAGGCTGCCTCCCCCTACCCCCTCACACACCAGAGGCAGTGAGCTAAGGATGCCTGTCACACCACTTCCCAGTTGCCACTGCCCTTGCTCTTTGTAAATGAGTAAAGTGGTGCCAGCTTCAGGTGTGCTACATCCAGGATCTGCCACCTACTCCCACGTCCATGTTCGCCAGACCACCCTTACAAGGATGATGTTTTCCCCTGTCATCTTGCAATCTTCATACCCTTGAATAAAATGCCTCCTTCCCATCACCCTTCTTTCTCTTTGACCCATTTTCAGAGTACCTGGTTTGTAAAATCAGGGAATTTTTAAAATTTGCTTTAGCAAAGGAACATTTAAAGGAACTACAACTAGGCTTCATAGAAGCCAAAAATTCATCTGGCAGGTTTTTGTCTCTTTTTTCTCTCTCTCTCTCTCTCTGTGGTTTCTCATCACTGCTTGAGTTTGTCTCTCATTGCATCATGGCTTCCCCTTGATATCACAATTCCCGCTATCCCATCACAGTGACAGATAATACTGCCTTTGGTTTGCCTTGGTACCAGCTCTTGCCCTGACCCCACCACCAGTCTTTTTCTTTTCGTACGGAGTCTCAATATTAGAGAATCTAATTGACTTAATCAAGTTCCAGACTTATTTACCACTGGACCAGTATTACCTGTTGTCAGGATCCTGGACACATACAAAGATGTCTAGTCCCATCCTTTGTCAGGGGTCCTGGATAACATGTAATTACAAAGATGAGAGTATGGATACACAATCTGAGATACTTGTAGGGATCTCTAATGAGACTATGAAAACAGACTAGAAGATGAAAGAAGGAAGATAGGAAGGGAGGAGAGGAGAAAGGAAAGAAAGAAAAAGGGGAAGGAAGAAAATAAAACTAAAAATTCCTAAACCACTGTTATATGCTAAGCACAAATTCAACACTTACACTTATATCACCCTATTTTAGCCTCATAATAATTCTTCCAAGTAATTACTATCAGTTCCTCTTTCCATGTTAAAGGATTCAGTCTCAGAAAAGTAAAGTGATTCATCCTGTAGTTAGTAGAAGAATGATGAGTTGAACTGTGAAATATCTGACTTCAGTTTCATCAGAGGTAGAAGTTGTATGCAATAAATTTGAAGAAATAACATCAAAAATGGTTTTCCTTAAAACAATCAAAACAAAAGAGTGATTATTGAAGAATGTTAATTGATATCTCTGCACTGGTTACTTCTGCCTGATGGCTTAATTATTAGTAGCTCAGTGAGTTTCATTAGAGACCTATTGTGCCGCTGTTGGCAAAACAACACTGGCATCTCATGTTCAATAATTAAAAGCAGGAAAAACAAACATTCTCTTTGGAGCCCTGGATTTATAAATAGCAGTGGTATGTGATTCCTTTAATCAATAACTAGGCTGTCTAGCCCAGCTTGGATGATCGAGATGATGGGTCATCTTATCACTTAATTCCCCTTGTCTGCTCTAAATTTACAAAATCCAGCTGGACACAAACTGGGCTGGTGGGTAGCCCTCCTATCCTGAACCCTACCTTTGGGCCACATAGCTATTAGATGACAATATTCTAATAATGGCAATATCATGACTTTCTTATATACATAAAAATATAATATGGACATGTGTAAAAGAAAGAATTGGAAAAGACAATGCCATCTGTTCAAAGGGGAAATCAAAGAACCATAAATTGATATGGAGTAAAGGATTATTTAAATGAATTTATAAATAGATGTGTTTTTGTTTTTTGGGTTTTCTTTTTTGAGGAATTGAGGGGGAGAGTCAAGTAAACTAACACTGGAGAGAATTTATTTGCATCTCTACAACTTATACTATACAATATTTTAAAAACCATGACAGGCTAAATTCAGATAAACCTCAAACAAGTGTGCTCTAAATAATGCATACTTTTTCCTTTGGATACATCCAGTTCTCTTTCTTGCTTATTCCAAATTTCCTTACATGGTGTGGTGAAAAACATGTGCTTTAAGGTCAAATCAAATTAACTCTTCTGCTCCATTGCTCTAGGTCACCTCTGACAAGTGATTAAATCATCATAAAATAGGGACAGAATACTCATGTTTAGGATGAAGATCAAGTTAATAACTAAGAGCTTAATGTAGTATCTGACACAGAATAATACTCAGTAAGTGTTCATCCCCACCGGCCTCTCCCTCAAATTCAGCAGCCCAGGGACTCCAGAAACCAGTCTCTTCTTGTGGCTGCCAAGAAAGCTGGGTTAGTAAGGTGGACACTGGACACTCCAGGCCTCTCTGGTCTTTGGCAAAATGATACGAAACCATCTGATCACAGTTAGCCTGGAGCTGAGCTGATATTTAGGAGTGAATATGTAATCAATGCAACCAGAGGCTGTTTTCCTTGGAGAGGAAGAAAAAAAAGAGGCAAAAGGAAAGTCAACACTGCTCCAGGGAGCTGTTCAAATCCTCAAAACTGACACACAAGAGATTCAGACCTGGGGAAGAGGCACATAGGAAAGAAAGAGTCTAAGGACTTCCCTTGTGGTCTAGTGGTAAGACTCCACCCTTCCAATGCAAGGAGCATGGGTTCCATCTATGGGCAGGGAAATTTCACATGCCAAGAGGCAAAAAATAAAAAAAAAAAATTAAAGCCTGCTTGATGTGTTAATCTGTTAATTCTGGCTTTGCTACTTGTCAATTGTCACTGATACTATTTCATTCAACAAACACATAGGACACTGTGGGAGGTAGTACAGCCAGTGGAAATTGTCCCTGATGCTATTTCATTCAATAGACACATAGGACACTGTGGGAGGTAGTACAGCCAGTGGAAATTGTCCCTGATGCTATTTCATTCAATAGACACATTGATCATTGACCACAGGATATCATGGGAAATGGGGCAGCCAGTGGTTCTGATCACAGGCACTGAAATCAGGCAGACCTAGGATGGAATCCTAACTCTGCCACTGACTAGTTTTGTGATCTTAGGTGAGTTGAGTCACCTCCTTGGCCTCATGGTCCTCCTTAGTAAAAAGATTAACAATAGCAATTTACATTAAGTATTATTTTCAGGATTAATCAGATAATATTTCTGACGGGCTTTGCAAGTCAATGAACAATAAAGAGTAATTAAAATAAATAAAGGTCAAGAGAAAAGTTGTGCCCACACTGTCCTGTGTTATACTAGTTAAAAAGTACTTACCAACCAAGCTGTTGACAGACTTTAAAAACAAAGGTAAAGAGAACTAAACTGAGGAGAACCTTCATCACCCGTAGTTTCTCACCTGTGCACATCCAGCTAGTTAGTCCTGGGACTCAGATACGATTTCTCAGCCATTCAGAGGAGATATGACCACAGATATGCAGCCTGAATCCACTTTAGGCCAGCCTGGCACCCCACTCCAGTCCTCTTGCCTGGAAAATCCCATGGACAGAGGAGCCTGGCGTGCTGCAGTTCATGGGGTCGCTCAGAGTCGGGCACAACTGAGCGACTTCACTTTCCCTTTTCACTTTCATGCATTGGAGAAGGAAATGGCAACCCACTCCAGTATTCTTGCCTGGAGAATCCCAGAGACGGAGGAGCCTGGTACGCTGCCATCTACGGGGTCGCACAGAGTCGGACGCGACTGAAGCGATTTAGCAGCAGCAGCAGCAGCAGCAGCAGCAGTATTAGTAAAAGTGTTAGTTGTTCAATCGTGTCTGACCCTTTGCAACCCCACGGACTGTAGCCCACCAGGTTCCTCTGTCCGTTGGATTCTCCAGGCAAGAATACTGGAATGGGTAGCCATGTCCTTCTCCAGGGGATCCTCCAACCCAGGGATAGAAGCCAGGTCTCCTGCATTGCAGGCAGATTCTTTACTATCTGAGCTACCAGGGAAGCCTTTGGGCCAGCCTATATATTCCAAATGTGCATACGGGAACTATGGACTATATTATCCTTGCAAATTGGTCACAACTAGAAAGTGAGTATGTAGTTAGAGGCATTGCTACTGCCTTGTGCCCCTATGTGGATCTCAAACCATTAGCCCTCTCTGAAAAATACTATTTTTGCCCTCACTCTACTAGATCAACACTGAGGAGCATTCTACCAAGATGTCAGCGGGCAGGGTTTCTCATGCTCTCCTCTCATCAGGGAGAGGATATTGAGGGGAAAAGCAGCATGTTCTCCCCTGCCTGCCTCTCACTTGCATGTGAATCACTTGTGCTTCCTTCTGGAACTTCCTAATACGTAGATTTCATCCTTTTACCTAAGAGTTGTACTCCCGCCCTGCTACCCTCAATTACTGATGGGTGAGTCTGTGTAACAAAAATGCTGAGAGTTTATTAACACTAACCTTCTAGATATTTTTTTTTTTTACAAATAGCTGTGAAAAGAAGAGAAGCGAAAAGCAAAGGAGAAAAGGAAAGATATAAGCATCTGAATGCAGAGTTCAAAAGAATAGCAAGAAGAGATAAGAAAGCCTTCTTCAGCGATCAACGCAAAGAAATAGCGGAAAAGAACAGAATGGGAAAGACTAGAGATCTCTTTAAGAAAATTAGAGATACCAAGGGAACATTTCATGCAAAGATGGGCTCGATAAAGAAATGGTATGGACCTAACAGAAGCAGAAGATATTAAGAAGAGGTGGCAAGAATACATGGAAGAACTGTACAAAAAAGATCTTCATGACCTGGATAATCACGATGGTGTGATCACTCATCTAGAGCCAGACATCCTGGAATGTGAAGTCAAGTGGGCCTTAGAAAGCATCACTACGAACAAAGCTAGTGGAGGTGATGGCATTCCACTTGAGCTATTTCAAATCCTGAAAGATGATGCTATGAAAGTGTTGCACTCAATATGCCAGCAAATTTGGAAAACTCAGCAGTGGCCACAGGACTGGAAAAGGTCAGTTTTCATTCCAATCCCTAAGAAAGGCAAGGCCAAAGAATGTTCAAACTATGGCACAATTGCACTCATCTCACATGCTAGTAAAGTAATGCTCAACATTCTTCAAGCCAGGCTTCAGCAATACGTGAACCATGAACTTCCAGATGTTCAAGCTGGTTTTAGAAAAGGCAGAGGAACCAGAGATCAAATTGCCAACATACGCTGGATCATGGAGAAAGCAAGAGAGTTCCAGAAAAACATCTATTTCTGCTTTATTGACTATGCCAAAGCCTTTGACTGTGTGGATCACAATAAACTGTGGAAAATTCTGAAAGAGATGGGAATACCAGACCACCTGACCTGCCTCTTGAGAAATCTGTATGCAGGTCAGGAAGCAACCGTTAGAACTGAACATGGAACAACAGACTGGTTTCAAATAGGAAAAGGAGTACATCAAGGCTGTATATTGTCACCCTGCTTATTTAACTTACATGCAGAGTACATCATGAGAAATGCTGGGCTGGAAGAAACACAAGCTGGAATCAAGATTGCCGGGAGAAATATCAATAACCTCAGATATGCAGATGCCTCCACCCTATGGCTGAAAGTGAAGAGGATATAAAAAGCCTCTTGATGAAAGTGAAAGTGAAGAGTGAAAAAGCTGGCTTAAAGCTCAACATTCAGATAATGAAGATCATGGCATCCAGTCCCATCACTTCATGGGAAATAAATGGGGAAACAGTGGAAACAGTGTCAGACTTTATTTTGGGGGTTCCAAAATCATGCAGATGGTGACTGCAGCCATGAAATTAAAAGATGCTTGCTCCTTGGAAGGAAAGTTATGACCAACCTAGATAGCATATTCAAAAGCAGAGACATTACTTTGCTGACTAAGGTCCGTCTAGTCAAGGCTATGGTTTTTCCTGTGGTCATGTATGGATGTGACAGTTGGACTGTGAAGAAGGCTGAGCGCCAAAGAATTGATGGTTTTGAACTGTGGTGTTGGAGAAGACTCTTGAGAGTCCCTTGGACTGCAAGGAGATCCAACCAGTCCATTCTGAAGGAGATCAACCCTGGGATTTCTTTGGAGGGAATGATGCTAAAGCTGAAACTCTAGTACTCTGGCCACCTCATGCGAAGAATTGACTCATTGGAAAAGACTGATGCTAGGAGGGATTGGGGGCAGGAGGAGAAGGGGACGACAGAGGATGAGATGGCTGGATGGCATCACGGACTCGATGGACCTGAGTCTGAGTCAACTCTGGGAGTTGGTGATGGGCAGGGAGGCCTGGCATGCTGCGATTCATGGGGTCGCAAAGAGTCGGACACAACTGAGCAACTGAACTGAACTGAACCTTCTAGACAGCTCAGCCTCTCCCTCTCCAGGACCACCAGGAGTTGGTTCCCTTAGGACTTCCCACCTGCGCCTAAGGCAGATATGTACGCCATTCCTTAAATGCCAGCCCCTTGATAAACTGCAAGTGGCCTGCATCCATACTATGTTCTGCTGTGGTCCAAGAACCTTGACTGCCAAGATAAATTGATTACCCCTAATTCTGGAGGTTCTAGGGAGATAGCAAATGTTTCCTAACTGGAGACTGACATTATCTGAATAGGTGTGTCAGTGGCCTGTTTCAAACCAAAAGAAAGGAAGAAATTTGAGTATTAAAAGGAGAATGAGAAGGCTCTATATGGGGCTGACTTGTGTTTGGTTTTGTTTCTTTTTGTCTTGTGCCCGTGACAAAACCTGCCCAGAGAGTCAATGATGGGACAACAGATTGTTTTCCTGAACCAAAGGGCGGAGGAGAAAAACAGTCAACAGATTACAAAATGGACACCTTCCCCCCACCCCCCACCCCCCGGGCCTGAACCCTAGAAGCACTGGTCCAGAAGGCCAGACAACTCATTCTCCTCTCTGAGCCCTGGGGCTGCTCCTGGTCTCTCTTTGCTGCCCAGCTCCACGGATATCTGTGGATGGGGGAGAAGTTAAGCAAAGCTAGTGTCAGATCAGGCATGATGGAGAGTGTATATCCCTTCTTGAGACACTTTATCATTCAGACTGAGTGTTTTATGGTCCTGCATAGAGGTTGCCATAAAACACCATTTTAAGGAGCTTGAGGGCATATTTCATCCATTAACGTCCTCTTGCCCCAAGAGGCAAAACAAACTAGCAGGTGGCTCAGGATTAACATCTTTATTACAGATGACCTCACTATTGTGTTCTCTATAAAGAAAAAATATTACAAAGCATTAACGCACTTTAACTATTAAATTAATACAGATTTACGGCTCATATCCGGATCTAAATTTCTAGGCTTGCAGGGTCATTATTTTTCCGTGATTTTTTTTTGACAATATTGCTAATGGGGACCAGAGCAAAATTGATATGAACTGTGATGGTGGATGCATGAATTCAGGGAGGCAGCAGGTTATGTCTCTTCATAAATCACTCCAGTGGCAGTTTTGCGCTAGAACTTACACCAGTATTTTCAATATTTGAGCAATAGCCGCAGAAGGACATTTAGCTGAGAGGATGCAAGTATTAAGATTCCAATATTTACTTTGTTCTGACAAATGGCAAAACATGAAGACTATGCTTTAATTACTTGGAGAGGCTTTGGCACATGACTCCTCCTGCCCCCACTCCATTTCTAATGCTTAAAGCAGCCATTACTTATTTCATCTCGATGGGTTGCTACTGAATGTTTGTGTTCATACATGCTTAAATTGAAGTTGTCTTCACTTCTACTCCTTTCCGGAGTTCTGAGTCATAGTATACACTGGTCACTAGTTAAATAGGACGCAAATTATCAATTATATTGTTAACGACCAGCAAGCACCCAAAGCCCCAGAGTCTGGTGAAAATGGATTATAGAGCAAGGCTTAATACTGAACATAGTTTTCCTCCTGCTTTCCAAATTAAAAACTTGGGAATCCCTCAGTCATTCACACCTTAAAGTGTGAAAGATAGAAATGACATCTATACCAGCCTATTGATCATGTTACAAAGGTGAAAAGGCATTAAGAAATTCAAGAGAAAGTTGAAAGTTAACAGGAGATTTGCATGAACTCTGATATTATATATTTTCCTTGAACACAAAGCCCCTCCCCTATACATTTTCTACATTCAGGTTAGCCAGTTCTTTACAGGGAGATGCAAGGTATAGAGAGGCAGTTATGGTCCCATCAGTATCCTGGGTAGGGGGTTATCGGGTGGAGAGAAGAGGGTCCTTGAAAGAAAGTCTGGGCTCTCCATGGCCTTAGAGGAAAAACCCTTAGAAAAGGTAAAACATGGAATCTCATTTCAGAGGATTTGCTGTACAATTTATCACCATCTAGTCCAAGTTTCATGTATCATTTAGGGTAAGACAATATCTTGACACGTGGGCTTTGAAAATAGATAAACTATGACTTGGCTCAGTAACTTCCTCCCTGAAAAAGTCCTTGTAAGAAATATGCAAACGTGAAACAATGAGAAAGCATCTTGAGAGTAAAAATGCTTTTTTAAGCCAAGGGGCATGTGAGATCTGGTTCCCCAACCAATGGCCCCAAATTCTAATGCTGACCTCTAGCCAGCTAGGCTGAACTAGGAGGAGGAATCTTTGGGATAATCTCAGCCCCTCCTACCCACCCTCACCCCTTCCTGGCTGTTAAGAGAAAAGGGTAGATCCATACAAACCACAATGAGAGCAGAGAGGGCGCATGTCCTGCTGCTGCTGCTGCTGCTGCTGCTGCTGCTGCTGCTAAGTCGCTTCAGTCGTGTCCGACGCTGTGCGACCCCATAGACGGCAGCCCACCAGGCTCCCCCGTCCCTGAGATCCTCCAGGCAAGAACACTGGCATGGGTTGCCATTTCCTTCTCCAGGGCATGAAAGTGAAAAGAGAAAGTGAAGTCATTCCGTCGTATCCGACTCTTAGCGACCCCATGGACTGCAGCCTACCAGGCTCCTCCATCCATAGGATTTTCCAGGCAAGAGTACTGGAGTGGGGTGCCATTGCCTTCTCCGATAAATCATAGAAGCCCCTTCAAAATTGCCACTCCTGGAAAACCAAAGGTCACTTTAAAAATAGAATGTGCAGTGAAGACAATGTTCATTTAGCCAAGAACTGACTTCTAGAAAGGAGACAAAATGTGAGATGTTCCCAACGCAAAACTACCACTGGTAACAGCTGCCATCTAAGGAGTCTACATCTTTAAGCATGGAGCTCTCCTTCCTCCCGTATCAAGGCTGAAAATCTCTCTCCTCTTTTCCACCCCATCATGAGTAGTCTAGAAACCATTCAGAAGAGAGAGCTCCAGAAAACACTCAAGCCCATCCCAAGAAAACTCAAGTCTCAGCAGAAGAGGTTGACAGGTATATGTCCCCAATATGCTCTAACAGCTTTGGTATTTGGAAGCCAACTGAAACAGAAATGATCGCAAATATCTCAATAAGCAATAACATAGTAATGTAGAAACCACCAGCTGGTGTTTCTTGACATCTCCCAGGAATATAATCCCAAGAAACATAACTCTTCCCTTCTCCTTCCAAAATATGAATGTTCATAGGCATATAGTCAGTGTGCACATGTACGTGCATGCTGTGTGTGTGAGTATACACAGCCTTCTGCACGCTGGGCATGCACTGGTAATCAGATGCATGCCTGTTGGTGTGCCTGCATGTACACCTCATGAATAGCCAGGCACCTGTATGTGTAACTTGTGCATCAGTGATCAATGGATGCACATGTGTGCAGGTATTTTGTGCATATTTTGCACACTATTTTGCATGCATACACACCCAGGTGTGTCCTGCATGACCAGGAAAGAATGTCACGTGCATGCACAGGTGCATGTGTAAATTCTGTGTCTGTGTTTGCGCGAGTCTGGGTTCTTAAACCCAACCATGCACCAGGCTGTTTGCAGCCAATGTTGAGCCGCTAATGATTTTAATGAGAGTGCCTTCTGGATTCATATTTTTTTCATAAAATACATCACACTAAAAACCAAATCAATGAGAAACATTAATTAGGGCCTTTGTAGATGCCTTCTGTGGTGGTGTTTTTCTTTTGAGAAGCACCAGACGAAGAATGCTGGGCTTTATTTAAGCTAAGTTGTTTGACATTTAGATGAGAGAAAAAAGGGGAAGAAACTAGCCAGCCCAGGAACCGTTTTTGACAGCTCTTTGTCATGCAAGGGAGAAAAAAGGCGCCGGCTGTGAGAGTCTACTTTGAAGCCCTGGAAATTTGTAATGAAAAATTTAAGATACAAGAGAGGCAGAAAGATGAGCTATTCACGGGGCTCTGCATATATTAACACTTGTAATGCAAACTAAAGGTTTGCTATGTGTTTTTATAATTTGGCCGCTAATAAATATCTTCCAGAAGTGCTTTGATTTTTTAAGCTTGGGTATGGAGTTCGAATCCATTAAAAAGTAAAAGAAACAATTGGCATTGGACTCTGGTCCCTGATTAAGGGACCGTGCACATCAATTATTACAGACAGACCACTGACGGATTTCAAAGGATGCTGGAAGCCCTTGTGTGCTCAGAGGAAGCCATGCATCTGTGGACATGTCTCCCACTGCAACTGTCTCCCACGCTGACCTCCAGGTCAACTCTTCCTGGGTCCCCGAGCCTCTCCCCTTGACCACCTGGGCATGATTACTAAGGATTCTTTCTCCAGGGACAGGCAGATGCTAGGGATCCACTGAGGAAGTTCTCAAAATGCAACATCTTCATTACTGAAAGGGCAGAGTTTCTGTGATGTCAAAGCAACTTTTACAAATTTGGGATATGGAAGCAAATCAGTTCTATCCATGTATTATTTCCCCATGAACCTGGATCATGTTCATTTTGCCCAGTGCATTTGATTACATTCAATGGCATCTTTGCTTCCTCTTTTCTTTCTAGATTTTCCAATGATCTTCATGCCCCTAGTTCTTTTTTCTGTAGTCTAGAACTTCTATTCCTTGGTTAACAAAAACTAGACATCTTCACACATTCTTCAAAATTCTTTTCTCTTTGCTTCATGAGTGGGCAGGCTAAGTCAGTGGGAGGAATGTGGGCTCAGCAGTCAGACAACTGCCTCGAATGAACATTCAAGGAAGTTCCAACCTCAAATGAACATGATGAAAGGGAGATGGTACATGGAGGCCAAGGAGTATGGGGGGAGCAGGCTAGCAGGTTTCAGCCTGGGGTTGGGGCTCTGGCTCCCACATCAAAGCAGCTCTGGGTAGCATTGACATTCAGTGCCCAGCGCCTTCATCTTTCAGGTCTAACAATGCCATTTCCTTGGACTACTGCTCTGGCTATAATGATTTTGGTCTCTCTTAGAAAAGTGTTCATCCAGAATACTCTTAAGTCCCAGAAACTTACACTTCTTCCCCCCTATCAAAACACCAATATAGGTTCTTCCAATTCCTCAAGCAGAAACAGACCAGGTCCAACAGATCAGGGGTTTTCAAACTCTGTTCTTTAAACAGTTTGGATTAGATAATTCTTTTTTGGAGGGGCTATCCTGTGCATTGTAGAATATTAGCAGCATTCCTGGCCTATTCACCTTTTAAAATGGACAACACCAAGTGAATTGCAGGTCGCCGCTGGCTGTTCTCATGAGACCCAATGTGGCAATCCAGGGTCCAAGCAAGGTTCCTCTCCATCATAGTCATGGTTTGTGAGGCTGGAGAAAAACTACCAAAAGACATGAAGTGGAAAGAGTGCCTCAATCAGGGACCTGACAAAGAGGTAGCACATCTGATCTGGTAATTTAAAAAGAGTTTAGCAAAAGAACTATCAATATTTGTAAGAGTGTGTACAGTACTCTAGAGCTACTGCAGTTGGGAGCCGCTATTACCTCTGGGCCAGAAGAGGAGGGAGGAAATAATTAATCAAAAAGCTGTATGGAGAGGGGCTTCTCAGAAGAGCTGTGGTGAATGGCCCACTCATGCCGGGGGCCAGCATGAGGAACTCCGCCCATGGCAAAGGTCATGAGGAAGGAGGCTTGGCATACACAAAGGCATGACCAAGCCTCAGGAAACCCCCTGTTCCTGAACATCTACCCCTAAAACCAGAGTCTGTTTCATGCTCTCACCTACACCTCTGACTTTACGGGGGGCTCTCCCCCATAACCATTTCTCTCGGAGAAGGAGTTAACTTGCAGCTCCAGTTTATAAAAATTCCTGGGCGTGACAAGAGTGTTTCAACTTAGAAATTCCTCTGGAGGTCCTCTAGCCTCCCTGATCAGGTTTGTCCGGCCACATGTGATTGTTTACAGCCTCCCAACCTTGAGAGGCACAAGATGCTTTAAAACTTTCTAAATACAGACACTTTTGAGAAGTTAGAAAATTATTAGCATAGTATAGTGGGTTGATTAGAAATTATATTGGTGAAGGGTTTTTTCATTTGTCCTGCCAATAATCACTGCTAATTCCCTGCCCTGGGTGTGACAAGGGTGTCTCAGGTCAAACCTCTCTGCTGACAGACTAGCTTGTGTGACAACCTCTCAACCATAAACAGCACAGAGAGTTTGGAGTATTAGCATAGGGCTTTTCTCATTGTTGAGTCAATGATTGCTGCCAGGCCTCCATATCCTTAGGCACCTGGGAATATATTAATCAATGTATTTGGAATATAGAAAAGGAAATATAGTAGTTTTTGATATTAGCAATACTAGACTTTTTGAGTTAATGAATTTTCTCTTTTGTTATAGATCACTGTACTTTGTTATAAATCACTGTGTCCTTGCTATGCAAAAATGTAAGTTTATCACTATCTTAAGACTAAATAGATCTTAAGGGGAACACTGGTGAAGGGTTTTCATTTGTTGAGCCAATATTTGCTGGTAAATTTCCATATTCCTTGCCCTTATAATGAATATAACTAGCATATAGGAGAAATAAGTATTAACCTTTAAGATTAATCATGTTAAACCTTAGGTTTAAGTAAATTCCTTTCTTAGTCGTAATCCACTACACCCTCACCCTATAGGAATGCAACTTTATTTGGAGGGTGGCACCTGATTTAAGGAAAAAAAATCACCCCTGGAAAAATAAGTTTTCTGGTTAACTGACCAGTTATCAGAAAGGGCCATAAAATGTCAGCAGGCCTCATGGCCAGAAGATGATGTCAAACCCATAAGACCTTTGTATAATTTTATATGAAGCACCTAATTGTGACAAGGGTCAGGTCTGCTGACCTCGCGTGACTCTGTATTCATCCCTATGTATAACAAAAAGGTATATAAACAAACCTGAAAAATAAAGAAATCGGATCAGTTTCTGGAAAGACTGACTCCCCCGTGTCGTTTCTTTCTTACTCCCCATTTTCCTGGCTGAATTCCCATCTGGTACGAGGGTACGCACCAAGCCTAACTTTGCCGGGGCTTCTAAGATCGGACCGGGGAGGCCTCAGTGCCTCCTCTCCCTAGGGAAAACAGAAAGACGCCTGTGGCCTACGTAGGTGGTGATTGGTATTCCACGTAAACCAAGTTATTCAGCCTCTTTTTCTCCACTAATATTTCCTACTACACTATCCATTTCTAATCTTTCTATATATCTGTAATTAATTTTTTTCATAAGACGCTGATTCCATCCCCACCTTCGAATCACCCTGGACCCACCGGGGCTGGACCCCAGCACACTCACAATAATCCAGAAGGCAAAGGCCGGAGAATAAACCCCTCCCCTCCCCACCAACCTATGTGCCTCCCAAACTCATTCCTTCCTCCAGAAGCAAAGGATCCATTGAGGCACTCTAATTGATCAGACTCCCAGAACCTGATCAATATCTCTGTACCTAGAACAGAGTATAGGCACACCTCATTTTATTGTGCTTTGCTTTGTTACACTTTGAAGATGTTTGCATTTTTTAAATATAAAGGTTTGTGGCAACCCTGGATTATCAGGTGATGGGTTGTCATTTTTATCAACAAAGTATTTTCTAATTAAGGTACATTTGTTTTTCAGACATAATACTATTGCACTCTTAATAGACTACAGTATAAACATAACATTTACATGCACTGGGAATATGAAATATTTGTGACTTACTTTATTGTGATATTTGCTTTATTGCACTGGTCTGGAACCGAACCCACAGGATTTTCGAGATATGCCTACAGAGTGGAGGGAGAGTGAGTGGATTGAGGGGCAATGGGAAATATCCAGCACAGGTGAAAGGTGTCCAAGAGATAGTTTCTGGGCTGCTGCCTTGGCAGAGGTATATAGTCAAGGAAATTAGGAGAATAATTACCGGCAAGGCCTAGAGCTTCAAAGGGCACAGCTAAAACACTAGCCAAAAGGGAGTGGTGGAAAGTGACCCAGCCGAGTTCTTGATATCTGAGAACAACAGTCTGCTGGCTACAAAGGTCACATCCAAAGGGGTTAGGTTTATTACAAAAAGGCTAGGAGGAAGGAAGTCACATCCAAACCAAACTCCTTTTGAATGTGAATATGACAGTCCATGATTTAGGATTTCCTTATCTGCCGTAAAACGTTCCTATGGTCCACCGTGTGTGCGAAGAGTTCAAAATTCAAGTTGTACAACTTAAATCTGTACAACTTTCATTTGTCAATCATACCTCAATTCAGATGGGGGAAAGAGAATTCCTAAGGGTCACTGTCAAAGCAAAGAGCCTACATTCTTTCTTTCCCTTCAGCAGAAGAGTGAATCCTTCCCACAAAGTGTGTATAGTTCAAGCAGGGCCCTAGCACCTGCCCACCTCTCATGTATTTCTCAGGGTACTGGTCAGGGGCAAGAACCCGGAACTTGGGGTTGTCATGTTTCTTGCCCCTCAGTCTGGACAGTCACCTGAGTCCTTAGTTAGGGAAAGCCACTGGACATCTTTCCAGCAGCAAGCACTAAAATCTTGGCTGATTCCAGCTGGTAGGATGATGGACAAGGATGTACCTCTCTGTAGTTACAGAACTTAGCTCTTCAGATACATATCCAGATCCACGGCACCACGTCACTGGACTTCCTGAGAGTGACAAGCTTCCCTTGGTTCTAACTCCTACAAAAAGCTGGACAACAGTCTACACCCAGATCCTACGGCATACACCAACTGTCCACTCTCCTAGAGCATGTTCCTATTGTCTCCCTAAGGAACCTCCCCCAGGCCCTCTTTTCCCGGGCAGGAGGCTAGGGCCAACCACAAATTGCCTTCACAAAGTCTGTGAGTCTGTTTGGAATCTCAGATTAAAAGCATTCGTTGTATTTCTACCCGGACATTGGTATGATGAGGGTCACTGAGGGACCTTAAAAATAATATATTACCTCAAAAGGATTACAGTCCAGCAGGAAACATTTAAAATAAAAGTTTGCATGTTTGCGCAGCAGAAAAGGACCTCAGGGGAGACCTCCCTTGCTGGCAAGGATGAGTTATAGAGAGGTAAAGGAGGTTGATGTTGGCAGGTAAGGAAGGGGTGAAGGGGATACTTAAGCCACACCTTGCCTATGAGCAGACTCTCATCAGTTGGGATCGCTACATCTTTTAAGTTATAACCAGTGTGTAAGACTTTGTCCACTCCCTTCCTGCTGCCTCTTCTCCTACTTGTGATCTCTGGAAAACATTTTGGGAAAGAGATGTTCTAAAGATGTTGGTTAAACAGCTCTGTCTCTGGTTCTCCATTTGAAGCCAACTTCTTAATTAAGGCACTACTGCCTGCCTGGACATAAATGCATTTATGTATATTAATTTTTGCTCCACTTAGCAGAGTGGTCACTTAATTAAATGTCTTCAGTTGTTTTATTGGAAAAAACATAACCCATCCTCCCCCCCAAGGCATTTGTCCTTCCCACTTAGCTCCTCTGTTGTGCTGTGAATTTAAACATACTATTTGTTGCTTCCCATTCAGTTCATTTGTAATCCTGATGCCACTGCATTTGTAGGAACTGATATTAAAAAGTAATATCCGAGACTAAAGTCGCTAGACTGTTTAGTAGATTTTTAAATTGAAACCAAAATTATACAGATTTTTCATTCTGATAATTCCACCAATTCACTAATTCTTTAATCTTTACAGGTCATTGAACAGTTCCAC
Source organism: Ovis canadensis (assembly GCF_042477335.2). Lineage (NCBI taxonomy): Eukaryota > Metazoa > Chordata > Mammalia > Artiodactyla > Bovidae > Ovis > Ovis canadensis. The sequence goes on from NC_091259.1 coordinate 45,118,957, forward strand.
ATTAATGAGATGTAGTTAAGAACAAATTTTACACTTTTTCCTTTTTTTTTTCTTGAAAAATGTTTCCTATCATTTGTAAATTAGAAAGAACTTGTTCCATTTATGGTCCATTTATTTAAAATAATCGAATGCATGGGATCTGGCTGAACACTGTGTGTAATGATGCTTTTAAACAAATTACCATTTATTTATAAGCAAGAAATAGACTTGTAAAAAGCACCCAGACTTGGTTACATTATTAATGATGTTCTCCAAGCCCAACAGCTCTAGGGTGTGTGTGTGTGTGTGTGTGTGTGTGTGCATATGCACACACACATAGATGTGGATTTTATTCCAGTGAGAAGGTTGAGAATTTGGGAGTAAAACTGAAAGAAAAAAAAAAAACCAGAAAGCTTCTAGAAAAGCAGCATATTTTTTCTTTTTCAGAAAGTTGCAAATGTTAATGAAATTCACCCATGATGAGCCAACAATACCAAAATCTTCACTGTAAATGTGGTTCTCATCACAAGTACCGAAAGTGAAAATCAACCCTACCCTCCTTGTTCAGTGTGCCAAGAATATGGAACAAACAGAAAAAGTCCTTCATCCCATGTATGCAAAGCCCATCTCTTCTGCCAGTGGCCCAGGAGTTCCTAGAGAATAATTGCGTTTTTATAAAATGCTGTGGAGTTAATTGCTTGGATTCAAGTATTGTAAATTACCATTATTCCTTGCCACACACTACTGCAGGGAGGAAAGTTTATCCTGTTAAGTGGTAGTTAAAGAGCTTGCATTGTAAAGAACCAGGGGAGATGGCTGACTATGCTAAGAATTAATGGGGTGAGATTATCCTGGCTTCATCAGCTTTGGTTCTAAGACTATCTTCATTTCCTTTCTCCTATCTTTCTTCTTCTATGCAGACCAAATAAAGAATAAATAAATCATAAGTAGTGCCTGGGACTTCCAATATTTAATCCTAGCCCCAGTCCTGCAACTGCTAACAAGTATGTAATCCCCAGAGAGCATCTGGCAGCTCCAGCAAAATCAACCAAAATAGCCCTGTTCACCAATATTTTTTATTTGAGAAGGGAGTCTACATGCCTAGAAAGAGTTAAGGGGGGGGGGGGGGCAGAAATATATATATATATATATATATATACACATATACACACACACACACACATATATACATGAGTATGTATACGGAAGATAAAGGAGAAAAAGGGAAGAAAGTGGAAGAAAAAATATGAATCTAAGATACCAGAGGAATCAAAGCTGCTAAGCAAAGGAAGATATTAAAAGTTTTCAAGACTGAGGGAATAAGTGGATGACTACTTCATCCCAGTGATTTTGTGAAAAAAAAAAATCATTTAAAAAAATTTAATGAAAGGAAAGGTTCTTAAAGACAAAATGAATACATATAAAGATAACTCTTGTACTGCTAGCACCAAGAACAGCGTCTGACATACAATGGACACTCAATAAATACTTGTTGAATGATCAGTTTTCCAAAAAGTTAGAGGTAGATCTAGAATCTAGAGGTGAGCTACTTCAACTACTAGCAAAACAATAATTAAGTTGGTAGTTTTGAAAGCCTAGGAAATGAGTAATGATGTGAGTGAAAGTCACTCAGTTGTGTCTGACTCTTTGTGATCCCATGGACTAAACAGTCCATGGAATTCTCTAGGCCAGAATACTGGAGTGGGTAGCCATGGACTTCTCTACGGGATCTTCCCAACCCAGGGGTCGAACCCAGGTCTCCCACATTGCAGGCAGATTCTTTACCTGCTGAGCCACAGGGGAAGCCCAAGAATACTGGAGTGAGCAGCCTAACCCTTCTCCAGGGGATTTTGCCAACCCAGAAATCAAACCGGGGGTCTCCTGCACTGCAGGTGGATTCTTTACCAACTGAGCTATCAGGATGGTCAGATCCCATTAGGACAAATCTTTCAAGATAAATCGAGTGGCCATTTTTTCACTGAGTTATCTGTAGACCAATTATATATTGTTTTCAGTTAAGTGTTTGACAAACTATATTGTGTTATATTGTACAATTGGGAAAATATGGGAATTTGCTGAACATCTATAGTAAAGTGAAAAATTATGATTAATAGATAAAAAATCTCTAGTGCAATCCTATAGGTCCATTGACTATTTGTTGTACCAATAATCAAAGATAATAGAAGAGAGTATTTATGGTTGGGGCCATCATAAAAAAAAATTCTAGAATTTATGATGATACTTAGTAAGAGGGTTCTGTCCTCAGCCCTAATGTATTTCATCTTTTTCTCAGAATCTTATATAGATGTATCTAACATGCCAATCAAAATTCGTAGATGACAAAAATTTGGGAGAACAGTCAGATAGCTGAATAAATATAGGGAATTATCAATCTGACAATGATAAATGTAATTTTTTTAATAGGTTCAAAAATTCAGCTCCTCATAGATACACATGGAGAATACCTAGCTAAATAGCAGTAGTCACTGAAGATAAGAAGATAACCTTAAGCTGTTTTAACTTGTTACAAGTTTGATATGCAAAAAGGATAAGATGGGATCATCAAGTAACCCAAGTTGCTGGAATTTGTATCAATGGAAACTATCACTGGGAGGTGGCAGTTGACTGAAGAAAATAGCCATTTGAGTTAGACTAAGTAAAATAACTTAGTCTAAGCTTCAGAAGGAAAACTCTCTCTTCAGTATTTCTTTACTTGAACTGTTTAAATTTGCAGATTAAGTTGGGAAGAATCAGCATCATTTCCTACTAAATTCTTCCACTCGGGAACATGGCTATTGTTCCATTTCCATTTATTCCAGATTTCTCTCATGTTCCTCAGTAAAGTTTTATAGGTTTATTCAGATATAAACCCTGTAAAATTACTCTTGGTGATATTATTTCTAGTATTTTAAAGTTTTTCTTGCTCTTACAAATGGTATCTCTCATACTACATCTTTTTCTGGTGTACATGAAATCCACTTTAACATATTATTTTATAAATTAAATTTTATTGTACCTTTGTACTAGAGTGATGGCTTTAGCTGGTTCACTTGGATTTTTCCAAAAATCTTTATGTCTATTCTTTGATAATACTTATACCTTTGTTCTTTTTCTTCTTGCATCAGCTAGAAATTTTCAAACAATGTGAAATAAGGGTTATGACAACGGGCGTTATTTTAGTACCCCTTGTCTTTGGGGATGGCCTTCCCAGATGGCTCAGAGTAAAGAATCCAAATCTGTCTGCCAGTGTGGGAGACACAGATTTGATCCCTACGTCAGGAAGATCCTCTGGGGTAGGAAATGGCAACCCATTCCAGTATTCTTGGGTGGAAAATTCCATGGACAGAGGAGCCTGGAAGGCTGGAGTCCATGAGGTCGCAAAGAGTCAGACACAACTGGGCACACATATACATCCACTGGGATAGCTGCAGCATTTCTCAAACAAAGAAACAGAGGCGTCAGGGGGCTGGGTAATAAACTCTTGGTACAGAGGGCATGGAAGTAGAGCTATCATACTCACCTCCCTGTGAGATTTTGATAGGCTGTTCTTGAAGGGCTGTCAGTTGCAGTTTAGAATCACTGCATAGTGATGTACCATCAGCAGAATTTGTTGTATCATTCAAGTACATCTGAGTGCAAAAATGTTGAGAAAATGAAAAACCTGTGTTATAATACTTCACTATGTGTTTGATGTTTGCTCTTTATTTACAGTATTCTATAGGACAGCATCATATACCTACATTACTAACATGAGTTTTTGTTTTTTCAGTCTGAAATATCAATAGGTATGAACTTTATGAAATGTGTTTGGGAAATCTGACATGATTACATAATGCATTTTCAAACGCCTAACAAACAGGATCTTACATTGAGCTAGTGGTAACATCTTCACTACATTGTTGCTCACAATTTGCCATTTTGTCTAAGAGTTTTGCAGCTCTATTTGTCTTTATACTCTTGGAGCTTCATGTACCCTATGCTTTAGTCAAACTGATGTATATACTTACAATGTGCTTCCCAATTTCTGTGCCTTGAATTTATTTACTTTCCTTTATTTACTTCAGTCATTTCCATGTGCACAAACCCAAATCAAACACCACATCTTCCATGAAAGCCTCCATGAAAACTTCAATTACATAATTCCCCTTCTACACTTACTTTAACTTGTTTCTGCACCTTCCTAATGACACTTATTTCTGTGTGCATCACTGTTGATTTAGCTTATCCCTTCTCCTAGACTGTGAACTTCCTGGAGGATCTATGTCTGACTCATCTGCATCTTCTTTACAACGTTTTACAATGGTGCTGAGTAGGTACAATGTGATAACATACCAGCTCCCCCTTTTTCTAGCTACATGACCTGTATAAGTTACTTAACTTTTTTCACCCCCCGTTTCTTCTACAGTGTGGAATATCAATAGAGAGCACTGGAATAATTCTTAGCATAGCTTTAGTCTCCAATATCTTTTATTTATCACAACCTATTAGAAATAAGCTTAAGGAAGGCAGATATTTCCTACGTTTTGTCATTTGCTAATTTTTAATACCTAGTGCAGTTCTTAGTGGACTACCCTGATGGCTCAAACAAGTAAAGAACCTGCCTGTGATGTGGGAGACCCAGATTCGGTCCCTGGATTGGGAAATCCCTTGGAGGAGGAAAGGGCAACCCACTCCAGTAATGTTGCCTGAAAAATGCCATGCACAGAGGAGCCTGGTGGGCTACAGACCATGAGGTCACAAGGAGTTGGACATGACTAAACAACTAGCTTAGTCATCTATTTCCTATCATTTCATGGGAAATAGATGGGGAAACAGTGGAAACACTGTCAGACTTTATTTTGGGGGGGCTCCAAAATCACTGCAGATGGTGACTGCAGCCATGAAATGAAAAGACACTTACTTCTTGGAAGAAAGGTTGTGACCAACCTAGATAGCATATTCAAAAGCAGAGACATTACTTTGCTGACTAAGGTCTGTCTAGTCAAGGCTATGGTTTTTCCAGTCGTCATGTATGGATGTGAGAGTTGGACTGTGAAGAAGGCTGAGCGCCGAAGAACTGATGCTTCTGAACTGTGGTGTTGGAGAAGACTCTTGAGAGTCCCTTGGCCTGCAAGGAGATCCAACCAGTCCATTCTGAAGGAGATCAGCCCTGGGATTTCTTTGGAGGGAATGATGCTAAAGTTGAAACTCCAGTACTTTGGCCACCTCATGAGAAGAGTTGACTCATTGGAAAAGACTCTGATGCTGGGAGGGATTGGGGGCAGGAGGAGAAGGGGACGACAGAGGATGAGATGGCTGGATGGCATCACTGACTCGATGAACGTGAGTCTGAGTGAACTCCGAGAGTTGGTGATGGACAGGGAGGCCTGGCGTGCTGCGATTCATGGGGTCACAAAGAGTCGGACACGACTGAGCGACTGAACTGAACTGAACTGAAGCAACTAGCACTCACAGTTCTTAGTACATAGCAGGCAGTAAATAAATATTTGTTTAATAAAGATTAAATGAGTAAATAAAATAGATAGGTGATAAAATTACCCTCTGTAAATTTAAATTGTTATTCTGGTTTCACTTCTCTGTTATTTTACCCAGAGAATGTAGATATCATGTCACAGAATCCACTAAGTTCCACCCTGTAATTTATCTTTCCCTGGAAGTTATATACTAGCCCTAAGATAAACATGAAGCTGAGACAGAAAAAAAGGAGTTGGGGAACCTCTGATAACCTACTGAGCAAAGCTGGGACCCAACTTACAGCAGAAAAATACAGTATTCTGTTCCAATCAATATCTTTGTGGTTACAATGAATCAGCCTCTTTAGTTTTGAAGTGTTAGACAGTTCGGGTTATTCTTCTTTGTCAAAATGCCTGAAGGATAAAACGTATGTGGCAAAGAAAGAAGGAAGAGGCCAAGTGCTAGAAACAGAACATAATCCATTAGTAGCACAGCAATGGTTAAGATAAGACTGAAAAAAGACCTCTTCATGAACCTATGGACAGCTATACTATGAACTACTTCAGGAGACTAGCACATTGAATTGCTCCAAAAATGAATAATTATGTTATACTTTTGTTTATTGCTTCTATGTTCCACTTTAGTATTAAAAAGACTAGTCTCTGAAATCAAACCACCCTTAGAATGAATTACATATAATCTTAGAAAAGTAACTTCAACCCTCTGAGCCTCTGTTTTCTCATCTCTAAATATCAACCTCATAGAACTACTAAAATGATTAAATGAGATAATGCATATTCCTGGCTCATTTCGGGGCATATAGCAAATGCTTGCTAAATGTTAATGCCCTTCTCCCTTCTACCACTGTCACTTTTACCATCATTAGGAGTAATATATGTCTGTACTTTAGAAATATTCTCTTTATTATTGTCATCATTATGTTCAAAAGCTGAAAGACCATTCTAGTTCAAAGTACTAGGTATCATTTTCAGCCATGGAGTATAAAACATAGCATTTGCCAAACATCTGGCTGTAAGTTTTGGGCTTATAAAAGAAATGGGTGATTTTTACTGATCATTGATTTTTTTACTAAAGTATAGTAACAATGTTGTGTTAATTTCTGCTATACAGCAAAGTGATTCAGTTACACATACATATATATATATGCTTTATTATATTCTTTCCCATTTGGTTTATCACAGGATATTGAATATATTATCCAGTATTACACAGTAGGACCTTGTTGCTGATCATTGATTATTTTGCTCATAGATGGCACACATGAGAAGTTTTCAAAGACCACTGATTTTAAATTAAGCAAACTGGTAAAAATCAATCTTTCTTTAGAGTCAATACAGAATATTTTCAAAGAAAAAATTTTTTAAACACAACATATTAAAAATCTGTGAGATGCTGCTAAAAAAAAGACTTGGAGGAAAATGTAAAAATTAAATGCTTAAATTAGAAAATAAAAGGCTCAAATTAATAATCTAAGATCTGACTCTAATAAATTAGAAAAAGAAGAGCAAGTCAAAGTAAGCAGAGGAAGAAAATAATAAATATAATAGCAGAAATCATAAACTGAAACAATTGGGAGGAGGACTTCCCCAGTGGTCCAAGTGTTAAGACTTTGCACTGCTACTGCAGGGGCCACAGGTTAGGTTCAATCCCTAATTGGGGAACTAAGATTCCATATCCAGCGTGGCACACCCAAACACACACACACATGCAAAAAGACAACCAAGGGGGGAAACAGAGAACATGAAATCAAGGGCTGGCTCTTTGAAAAGATCAATTAAACTGATAAATCTCTAGCCAGACAATCCAGAAACAAAGAGAGAAGATAAATAAATCTATAGCAGAAATGAAAGAACATACTTACACATTCCTCAAACAAAATGAGTATAAGAAAGTATTGGGAACAAATTTATGCTAATAAATTCTGTAGCTTAGATGAAAGGAAAAATTATTTGAAGTATTTTTTCTAAGTTCATTCAAGAAAAAAGTAATAATCTGAATAGCTCTCTACCTATTAAACTGATGGTTCTATCAAATATGTAAGGAAAAAATAATGCCAAATCTACACAAACTCTTTCAGAAAACAGAACGGCAAACACATCCAGGTTATTTTAGGAGGCTAATATAACCTGAAAACAAGGCCTAACAAAGAAATTACAAGGAAAAATATCACAGACCCATATTCTTCATAAACATAGGCACAAAAAAGCCTTTAAAAAAATGTTAGCAACCACTATTTCAACACTGTCCTGGAGGCTCTAGCTAACCCAATAAGACAAGAAAAGGAAATAAAAGGTATATAGGTTGGGAAGGAAAATATAAAAATGTGTTTGTTCACAGATGACATGATCATCTATGTAGAAAATCTGAAAGAACAGACAAAAACAAACAAAACAAAAGCTCCCACAACTTTTGTTTAAGTGATTAAAGTAAGGTTGCAGGATACAAAGTTAATATACAAAAAAGTCAATTATTTTCCTGAAAGTGAAAGTCGCTCAGTCATGTCCAACTCTTTGTGATCCCATGGAGTCCATGGGATTCTTCAGGCTAGAATACTGGAGTGGGTAGCTGTTTCCTTCTCCAGAGGATCTTCCCAACCCAGGGATTGAACCCAGTCTCCCACATTGCAAGCAGATTCTTTACTGACTGAGCCACAAGGTAAGACCAAGAATTATGGAGTGGGTAGACTATCCCTCCTCCAGGGGATCTTCCCAACCCAGGAACTGAGCCAGGGTCTCCTGCATTAAACTGCTTTACAAACTTGGATTCTTAACAAACTGAGCTCTCAGGGAAGCCATCATTTTCCTATATACCAGCAATGAGCAAGTGGAGTTTAAAATTAAAAAAGAAACCATAACACATTAGCATCCCCAAAAGAAAACTTAACTATAAATCAATAAATCTAACGAAATATGTTCGTTACAAAATACATGTGTGTGTTAGCCACTCAGTCATATCTGACTCTTTTTGTAAACCCATATACTATAGCACTCTCCAGGCTCCTCTGTCCATGGAATTCTGTCCAGAGTACTAGAGTGGGCTGCCATTCCCTTCTCCAGGGGATCTTCCCAACCCAGGGACTGAACCTGGGTCTCCCACGTTGCAGGCAGATTCTTTACCATCTGAGCCACCAAGGAAGCCCTAAGAAAATATGTACAAGATCTATATGAGGAAAACTCTGATGAGTAAAAACAAAGAGTTAAATAAATAAATAGTTATGGTTTATGAATAGAAAGCCTCAATACAGTCAAGATCTCAGTTCTTCCAAACCTGATCCAAGAATTCAATGCAATGCCAATCAAATTCCAGCAACTTATTTTATGAATATAAACAAAATAACTGTAAAATTCCTATGGAGAGGGAAAACATCCATAATAGCTTCATAAAATATTGAAGCAGTAGAATAATGTAAGAACACTGACACTGCCAATTTCAAGACTTAGTATAAAACTATAGCAATCAAGACAGTGTGATACTGGTGAAAGAATAAATAAGGCCAGTGGAATATAATAGAGATCCTAAAAATGGACCAACATAAATATAATTAAGTGATCTTTGACAAAGAAGCAAAAGCAATGCAATGGAGGAACAACAGTCTTTTCAACAAATGGGGGGAGAGCAAGTGGATATCCACATTAAAAAAAATAAATTTAGACACAGACTTTACACTCTTCACAAAAATTAACTGAAAATGTAAACACAATTTTAAAAATGTAAAGCTAAGTATAAAACACAAACTTATAAAACTCTTAGAATATAACACTGAGGAAAATCAAGTTAGTCTCGGGTATGGTGATGACTTTTTAGATATAACCGTAAAGCCATGATCCACGAAAGAAATAATTGATAAGCTGTGCTTCATTAAAAATTATAAACTCAGGTCTGTAAAGGACAAAGCCAAGAAAATGAGAAGACAAACCACAAACTGGCAGAAAACAATTGCAAAAGACATTTGGTAAAGAACTATTATCCAAAATATGCAAACTCTTAAAACTCCATAATAAGAATACAAACAACCTGATTTTAAAAATCAGGGCCAAAGACCTTAATAAGACCTCACCAAATAATAAATGTAAATGAAAAATAAGCATCTGAAAAGATGCTCCATATCATATATCACCAAGGAAATGCAATTTAAATCAGCAATAATGCACTACTATATACATACCTATTACAATGGCCAATATCTTGAAACACTGACAACATCAAATGCTGGCTAGGATGTGGAGAAACAGGAACCCTCATACACTCCTGGTGGGAATGCAAAATGGTATAACACTTCGATGGTTTCTTACAAAACCAAATTCTTGTCATATGATCCAGCAATCAAACTCCTTGATATTTATACAAGGGAGGTGAAGAATTATGTCCACACAAAAATCCTCAACATGGATGTTTACAGAAGCTTTGTTCATAATTGCCAAAACTTGGAAGTGAACAGAATGTCCTACATCAGTTAAATGAATAAACTATAGTATATCCAGACACTATAATATTATTCAGCACCAAAAAGAAATGAGTTACCAAGTCATGAAAATACATGGAGGAACTTTGAGTGCTTAGTCCTAAATGAAAGAAGACAATCTCCAAATGCTACATTCTGTATAATTCCAACTACATGACATTCCAAAAAGGCAATACTATGGAGACAGTAAAAAGATCAGTGGTCGTCATGGGCTTGAGGCAAGGGTAAAGGGTTTGGGGGATGAATAGACAGAGCACAAAGGATTTTTAGGGCTTTGAAAATACTCTGTATGATAGCATAATGATGTATATATATATATATCAGTATATATCTGTCAAACTCATAAAATGTAAAATACCAAGAATGAACCGTAAGGTAAACAGCAGACTTTAGGCAATTACCACATGTCAATTGCGGTTCATCAACTATAACAAATGTACCACCTTGGTGAGAGATGTTGATAATGGGGAAGGCTATGCAAGTTTAGGGTAAGGGATAGTAGGGAAATTGCTATATTATCCCTCAACTTTGGTATGAACCTTATATTACTTAAAAATACACAAAATCTTAATTTTAAAATGTTAGCAATTCAGAGACAGCAATACAAAGAAAGAATAATCCATCATGTTCAAGTGGCTATTTCCAAAAATGTGATATTGGTTTAACATCTGAAATATAATCAGTATAAATTCATCACTTTAACACACAAAAATAGAACAACTACAACATAACTTCAACAGATACACAGAAAGATTTAATCAACTTCAATATCCATTCATGATTTTTTTTTAATACCTTCAATGTCTTAGACCATTTGAACTTCTATAACAGAATACCATAGAATAGGTAGTTTAAAGAACACACACTTCTCATAGTTCTGGAGGGTGGGATGTCCAAGATCAAGGAATCAATAGATTCGGTATCTGTTGAGGACTTGCTTCAGGTGCATAAGTGTGCTATGTGTGGTGGAAATGGCGGCAACTCTCAGAAATATTGTTTATAAGAGCACTAATTCCATCCATGAGGGATCTTCCCTCATGATCTAATCACTTCACAAAAGTTCCATCTCCTAATACAGGTGCCCTCTGATGCCCTCTTGCAACACCTACAAGAGGGCATCAAGGGCAGACACACCAAAACCATAATCACAGAAAACTAGTCAATCTAATCACACTAGGATCACAGCCTTGTCTAACTCAATGAAACTAAGCCATGCCTGCGGGGTCACCCAAGACGGTGGGGTCATGGTGGACAGGTCTGACAGAATGTGGTCCACTGGAGGAGGGAATGGCAAACCACTCCAGTATTCTTGCCTTGAGAACCCCATGAACAGTATGAAAAGGCAAAATCATAGGATACTGAAAGAGGAGCTCCCCAGGTCAGTAGGTGTCCAACACGCTACTGGAGATCAGTGGAGAAATAACTCCCAAAACAATGAAGGGATGGAGCCAAAGCAAAAACAATACCCAGTTGTGGATGACTGGTGATAGAAGCAAGGTCCGATGCTGTAAAGAGCAATATTGCATAGGAACCTGGAATGTTAGGTCCATGAATCAAGGCAAATTGGAAGTGGTCAAACAGGAGATGGCAAGAGTGAACATCGACATTCTAGCAATCAGTGAACTAAAATGGACTGGAATGGGTGAATTTAACTCAGATGACCATTATATCTACTACTGCGGGCAAGAATCCCTCAGAAGAAATGAAGTAGCCATCATGGTCAACAAAAGAGTCTGAAATGCAGCACTTGGATGAAATCTCAAAAACAACAGAATGATCTCCATTCATTTCCAAGGCAAACCATTCAATATCACAGTAATCCAAGTCTATGCCCCAACCAGTAACGCTGAAGAAGCTGAAGTTGAACAGTTCTATGAAGACCTACAAGACCTTTTAGAACTAACACCCATAAAAGATATCCTTTTCATTATAGGGGACTGGAATGCAAAAGTACAAAGTCAAGAAACACCTGGAGTAACAGGCAAATTTGGCCTTGGAATGTGGAATGAAGCAGGGCAAAGACTAATAGAGTTTTGCCATGAAAATGCACTAGTCATAGCAAACACCCTCTTCCAACAACACAAGAGAAGACTCTACACATGTACATCACCAGATAGTCAACACCAAAATCAGATTGATTATATTCTTTGCAGCCAAAGATGGAGAAGCTCTATACAGTCAACAAAGACAAGACCAGGAGCTGACTGTGGCTCAGATCATGAACTCCTTATTACCAAATTCAGACTTAAATTGAAGAAAGTAGGGAAAACCCCAAATCCCTTATGATTATACAGTGGAAGTGAGAAATAGATTTAAGGGCCTAGATCTGATAGATAGAGTGCCTGATGAATTATGGACGGAGGTTTGTGACATTGTACAGGAGACAGGAATCAAAACCATCCCCATGGAAAAGAAATGCAAAAAGGCAAAATGGCTGTCTGAGGAGGCCTTACAAATAGCTGTGAAAAGAGAAGCAAAAAGCAAAGGAGAAAAGGAAAGATATAAGCATCTGAATGCAGAGTTCAAAAGAATAGCAAGAAGAGATAAGAAAGCCTTCCTCAGTGATCAATGCAAAGAAATAGAGGAAAACAACAGAATGGGAAAGACTAGAGATCTCTTCAAGAAAATTAGAGATACCAAGGGAACATTTCATGCAAAGATGGGCTCAATAAGGGACAGAAATGGTAGGGACCAAACAGAAGCAGAAGATATTAAGAAGAGGTGGTAAGAATACACAGAAGAACTGTACAAAAGAGATCTTCAAGACCAAGATAATCATGATGGTGTGATCACTCACCTAGAACCAGACATCTTGGAATGTGAAGTCAAGTCGGTCTTAGAAAGCATCACTATGAACAAAGCTAGTGGAGGTGATGGAATTCCAGTTGAGCTCTTTCAAATCCTGAAAGATGATGCTGTGAAAGTGCTGCACTCAATATGCCAGCAAATTTGGAAAACTCAGCAGTGGCCACAGGACTGGAAAAGGTCAGTTTTCATTCTAATCCCAAAGAAAGGCAATGCCAAGGAATGCTCAAACTACGGCACAATTACACTCATCTCACACGCTAGTAAAGTAATGCTCAAAATTCTCCAAGCCAGGCTTCAGCAGTATGTGAACCATGAACTTCCAGATGTTCAAGCTGGTTTTAGAAAAGGCAGAGGAACCAGAGATCAAACTGCCAACATCCACTGGATCATGGGAAAAAGCAAGAGAGTTCCAGAAAAACATCTATTTCTGCTTTATTGACTATGCCAAAGCCTTTGACTGTGTGGATCACAATAAACTGTGGAAAATTCTGAAAGACATGGGAATACCAGACGACCTGACCTACCTCTTGAAAAACCTATATGCAGGTCAGGAAGCAACAGTTAGAACTGGACATGGAACAACAGACTGGTTGCAAATAGGAAAAGAAGTATGTCAAGGCTGTATATCGTCACCCTGCTTATTTAACTTCTATGCAGAGTACATCATGAGAAATGCTGGACTGGAAGAAACACAAGCTGGAATCAAGATTGCCGGGAGAAATATCAATAACCTCAGATATGCAGATGACACCACCCTTATGGCAGAAAGTGAAGAGGAACTCAAAAGCCTCTTGATGAAAGTGAAAGAGGAGAGCGAAAAAGTTGGCTTAAAGCTCAACGTTCCGAAAATGAAGATCATGGCAACCGGTCCCATCACTTCATGGGAAATAGATGGGGAAACAGTGGAAACAGTGTCAGACTTTATTTTGGGGGGCTCCAAAATCACTGCAGATGGTGATTGCAGCCATGAAATTAAAAGACACTTACTTCTTGGAAGAAAAGTTATGACCAACCTAGATAGCATATTCAAAGGCAGAGACATTACTTTGCCGACTAAGGTCCGTCTAGTCAAGGCTATGGTTTTTCCAGTTGTCATGTATGGATGTGAGAGTTGGACTGTGAAGAAAGCTGAGTGCCAAAGAATTGATGCTTCTGAACTGTGGTGTTGGAGAAGACTCTTGAGAGTACCTTGGACTGCAAGGAGATCCAACCAGTCCAAGGGACTCTCAAGAGTCTTCTCCAATACCACAGTTCAAAAGCATCAATTCTTTGGCACCCAGCTTTCTTCACAGTCCAAATCCCACATCCTTTTCTCTTTTGCTTTTTGCTTCTCTTTTCTGAAGGAGACCATCCCTGGGATTTCTTTGGAAGGAATGATGCTGAAGCTGAAACTCCAGTACTTTGGCCACCTCATGTGAAGAGCTGACTCTTTGGAAAAGACTCTGATGCTAGGAGGGGTTGGGGGCAGGAGGAGAAGGGGACGACTGAGGATGAGATGGCTGGATGGCATCACAGACTCGATGGACGTGAGTCTGAGTGAATTCAAGGAGTTGGTGATGGACAGGGTGGCCTGGAGTGCTGCGATTCATGGGGTTGCAAAGAGTTGGACACGACTGAGCAACTGAATTGAATACAGGTGTTTAGGGATTAGAATTTCAACATGAATCGGAGGGAGGTGTAAATATTCAGTCCATTATACTCAGCGAACTAAACAAAAGAGGGGCTCAGTGGAAATATCCAGACCTAGAATAGGATTCCATGAAAAAAAACTGAAATCATTTAACCTAAAATGAGGAATAAGGCAATGACACCTGTTTGTACTATTTCTGTTCTAAATTTTGCTGGAGCGTCTAGCCAGTACAAAGGAAAACAAATAAAATTCTTACAAATTCAAAAGAGAACTGTCATCCTTCTTAGGAAGTGTCATCTTCCTAAGAAGATGACATGATTACCTATGTAGATAATCCCAAGGAGTCTACCCAAAACAGTCACTGAAAATAATAAGTGAGTTTATTAAAGCTGCAGGATACAGGGCCAATATACAAAAATCAATTGTATTTATATACACTAGAAATGCATAATTGGGAATTGAAATGAAAAGAAATATAATTAAAAAAGATGAAAACCTAGAGGTTAATTTAGCAAAATAAGTTTAATATATCTTTGTAGAGAAAATTATAAAACATTACTTAGAGAAAGTAAAGAAGACCAAACTTGATAACAAATTACATCATATTCATTTATTGGAAGAATCAGTAGTGTTAAAATATAAGTTCTCTTCCAATTTATCTACATACTCAAAGCAGTCTCAATAAAATCTAAAGGTTTTTACACAAATCTAGGCAAGCTGACTCTGAAATGCATATGAAAATGAAAAGAACCTAGAGTAGCCAAAATGACTCTGTAAAAAAAAGAATAAAATTGTAGGATCTAAACTCCCTGATTTCAAATTTTATTCTAAAATTGCCAATATCAGGACATTGTTACGGTCCTGTAAAAAATCAGTGGACTAGAATGAAAGTGAAAGTTGCTCAGTCCTTTCTGACTCTTTGCGATCCCATGGACTGTACTCCATGAGATTCTCCAGGCCAGAATACTGGAATTTGTAGATTTCGCCTTCTCCAGGGGATCTTCCCAACCCAGGTCTCCCGCATGGCAGGCAGATTCTTTACCATCTGAGCCACAGGGGAATCCCAAGAATATTGAAGAGGGTAGCCTATCCCTTCTCCAGTGGATCTTACCGACCCAGGAATGGAACTGGTGTCTTCTGCATTGCAGGCAGATTCTTAACCAACTGAGCTATCAGTGAAGAGATTAGAAAGTCCAGAAAGAGCTCATACCTATCCTCAGTTCATTTCTGACAAAGATGTGAACGTATTTTAATGGAGAAGAGTAGGCTTTTTTCACTGGTGGAATGACTGGATTTCCCCAGAAGAGGCAGGTGAGGAGGAGGGTGGGGAGAGATGGGGGAAAATGGGGATGAGGAGGCAGTGGGGGAAAGAGGAGGAGGAAATAACCTCAATCCCAACCGCATGTCATACACAAAGAAAATTAACAGAAACCGGATCGTAGGTCTAAATGTCAAAGCTAAAACTATAAACCTTCTAAAAGAAAACATAGCAGAAAATCTATGCGACCCTGGGGTAGGCAAACATTTCTGAGAACATAAGGAGCACAAAACATTAAAAACAACAATAACAACATATGTTGTACTTTATCTACATTTAAAAGTTAAAAAATTTGCTTTTGGAGAGGCACTGTAAAGAAAATAAAAAGGCCTTTCACAGACTGGGAGAAAACATTTGCAAATCACATAAAGGACTTACATCAGAATATACAAAGAACTCTTAGAACTTTTAATAAGAATGAAACAATCAGTAAAATAATGGACAAAATATTTGAACAGACACTTTAGCAGAGAAGATATATGAATGGCAAATAAGCACATGAAAAGATGCTCAACATAATTAGTCATTAGGGAAATGCAAAGTAAAAGCATGAAATACCAACAACCACTAGTATGACTAAAAATTAGACATACAAACTGTTAGGATGTAGAACAACTAGAAATCTCACATACAGCTGGTCGAAATGCAAAAAAAAAAAATGCAGTCGTTTTGGAAAATAGTTCAGCACTTTACCTATACGATTACTACATGACCCATGATTACTACTGCTTGTACTTCCTTATGAGAAATGAAAATATATGTCCACACAAATACTTGTACATTAAAATTCATAGAAGCTTTATTCATAATAGTTAAAAACCTGAAATCACCAAGTGAGAAGTGGATACGTATATTGTGGTACATCCCTGAAATGTTCCTGAGCAATAAAAAGAACAAACTACTGAGATACAATGTATATATCATATGATTGCATGACCTGGATGAATCTCTCAAAAGCATTATGTTAAGTGAAAGAGGCACAAAAGACTCTAGGATCCGTTCCTATAAAGTTTTAGAAAATGTACTAACAGTCATTGAAAGCAGATCAGTGGTTGCCTGAGCCTGGGGATGAGAACAGGTATTGACTGCAAAGGGCACAAGTAAACATTTTGAGGTATGGAAAATATTGATTATGTTTATATCACTGTACATATTTGCCAAAATTTATGACAGAGTTTTATACCTTAATAAAGCCAACTGTCAACCAATCAATCAATAACCGTAAGTTAGATCACATCATTCCCAGGCTCAAAACCCTCTAATAGCTTCCTATCGTGTTTCTAACGATATCCACAACCCCTGCCTCAGCTTTTGCTGATGCACATAAGCTGTTTCTACAATCCCTCCAGCCGCCTCCACCCACTTCTCCCTCAATGTTTTCTGTCATATTGTCCTCCTTAGGGATTCTAGTACAAATCAAGGATGTTCCTGCATCAGAGTATTTGCAGGTGCCATTCCCTCCATTTGGGATATTCCTTCCCTTTTCATTGATTCCTCACTTTTTCTAGGTCTCTGTTAAACTATTAGCATATCAAAGAGTCCTTTCCTCTATATTCTTTTTACAACAGCACCTCCTTCACATTCTCCTTACTCTTCATTTTATTCACAGCACCTATCATTGTCTGGTATTATTTTATTTACTTACTCATTTTATTTTCCCCACTTAAATTATCTCCTTGAGAGCAGGAATTTCTAAGGTCATATCTGCACCCACTAGCACAGTATCTGGCACAAAGTGGATCTCAGTGAATCCAGGTTATTCCATGAAGAATCCTGAAATCTCTACATATTTGAATCTCGTAATATAGCCAAAACAATGGACATAGAAAGACACAGTCATAAAAATTTATATTATTGAACAAGAATGAAGCCGAATGAAACACTGAATTGAAGAAATTAAAAATAAAATGAAATAATTCTAAGGAAAACAGAAAGAAGGAACTAATAAAAATGAAGAAATAAAGTAAAAAATAGGCTCTGAGTTGAAATAACAAATCCAAGAGCTATTTCTTTGGGGAAAAATAATGATGAAATAAGTAAATCACCAGCTTATTTACTCCTGAGTAAAGGGAATAAAGTTAGAAATGAAAATCAGGGAAATTAGAATAGAGAGGAATTATTTCAATCCTAAGAAAAAGATTTGTTCTATGAGGCAAATGTATTTGAAGACAAAATTGCTTTGATCCCCCACAAACTCTTCACTCAGTTGACATCATTTGGACCCACTGCTAATCACTGGCTCTCATGTGGCTTCATTCTGCTCTCGGGTCTCTAGGAACATCTCTGCAATATGCTAACCATGAGGGCGCTCAGAGAGGCAGCTGTTTTGGGTTAGGTGATGCACATTCTAAGCCTCGCAATTTAGGCTGTTGAGTCAGACCATCCACGCTCTGCCAATAAACAGCTGCGTGACTTTAGTACCTCCAAATCCTAGTGTCCTCATCTGTAAATGGAATAATAATGCCTGCCTCACAGGTGTGGATGAGTGAGTGATCAGGTAAAGTGCTGTGCAGAAGTGCTCATTAAATGTTACTTAGAAGTACTATATGATATCACTAGAGGAATACAAAAAAGTTAAACCTATAAAAAACAGAGTAAAATGGAGGTTACCAGAGAATGAGGGATGAAGGGTGGTGGATAAAAGTGAAGATGTTTAAGGGTACAAACTTGTAATCAACAGTAAATAAGTCAGAGAGCTAATGTACTGTATAATGAATACAGACAATAATATGTGAAAGTGAAGTCGCTCAGTCGTGTCCGACTCTTTGCGACCCCATGGACTGTAGCCTACCGCTCCTTTGTCCATGGGATTTTCCAGGAAATAGTACTGGAGTGGATTGCCATTTCCTTCCCCAGGGGATCTTCCTGACCCAGGGATCGAACCCGGGTCTCCCACATTGTAGACAGATGCTTTACCATCTGAGCCACCAGGGAAGTCCGACAATAATACGGTAAAATAATTAATATTATATATAGTTATATCAGCAACCCTATTATAATATATAAATGTATCAAAGTAACATACCATATCTCTTAAACTTACATGATGTTACATACCAACTTATTCAATAAACTTTTTTAATTAAAAAAATTGAAAACAAAAGCCTAAGTGTCAATTGTTATTTAGTTACATGTTTGTTCTGAGTCTGAGTAGCAGGGGAAGCCTGTGAATTCCGGGGAGGTCTGACCACTGAACCATCTAGGGGAAGTATTGGGAAGCCTGAATCACCCTACTTTCCTGGTCCCCTCACTATTCAGTCAACACTGACTAGACTGCAAACTCATCCAGGGCATGTTTAAGAGACACGGACTTGGCTCAAGCTAAAGATGTCCTCATTAGCTATGACCTCTGATCTCTGGGGAACTTGGCCTCCACAATTTGCAGAATGCATATCCAAAGATGTTTCCTGGTGCAAGCCACGCCACCGCTGCCTCTTTTGAGTGGACAGGAGGAAACTCTCCCAAGAAATGTCCAGAAGGCAGGCTCCCTTAATGTTTACCCCTGGCTACCTCAGCTCACCAATCACATGCAACTATCCTGGGCAGACTTGGGCACACACAAGCATGGAGACAGCAGTTAGCATCTCTCAGAACTGCATGTTTTTCATTTGTGATGGGCAGAAACTGGAGAAGACACTAAGGCATTCTGAGATTATTTCCAATCACTTCCAAGGAGGAACCAGTAGTATAAATAGCCATATCACAAGGCAGGCTCACAGACATCCTTGAATCCTCCAGGGCCTGAACCAGATGAAAAGGGAAAGGAAAATGCTTTTTCCATCCCAAGGACTTTGCTGCCATGAAGTTCCAAGTAGAACTGGGTTCACTGTTCTCTGATAAAGAATACCGAGTAAAATCTTCCAAAGTGACACCCATTTGAGTGCGGTTGATCACTCTTAAACTTGAGATGCAGGTTCTCAGGGAGGTTGTTCTCACTTTTAAAATAGAAATTTAATTAAATGACAAAAGAGAAAACAGTTACTACAGTCCAAATCCTTCCCAGAATCCTTACCAAAGAGATTGGGTCTGAGTAAAATGATAACTGCAGGCTGTCAGAGGTGGAAGGATCCTCAGAAAGCATCTCCTCCAGAGGCTGGGGGCAGACAAGGGGCCTATGATGGTGTACAGCAAGCCAGGGATGGGACCACAGCAAGAAATCAGGTCTTCTTACTTTACTATGGCACTTCTCAACTGCACAGCTCCATAGGCCTATACTGCTGCTGCTGCTAAGTCGCTTCAGTCTTGTCCAACTCTGTGCAACCCCACAGACGGCAGCCCACCAGGCTCCCTGGTCCCTGGGATTCTCCAGGCAAGAACACTGGAGTGGGTTGCCATTTCCTTCTCCAATGCATGAAAGTGAAAAGTGAAAGTGAAGACGTTCAGTCATGTCCGACCCTCAGCGACCCCATGGACTGCAGCCTTCCAGGCTCCTCCGTCCATGAGACTGTCCAGGCAAGAATGTAGCTCAAAAACTGCAAACTGTGAATTCAAATTATCTGAACAACTTGGGAACTGTGGGTACCAGATGTCTTGCTCTTGTCCAGATGTTGTGCAACTTGTTAGAGGAAGGTCTCAGGAGATCTTGTGACAAAGTGCCTGTGTCACCTGCAAAACCTATTAACAATTCCCAGGAAATAAAAATAGAATGTGGATAATCAAGTCCAACTTCTTTTTCCTTTGTACTTAGTTTCACTTGCTCATGGGGTGCTGCTTGCAGAGTCCTTGCACCCAGCCCTTTAGACCAGAGTTCTCAGTGCAAAAGGGCTGCACCCAACACCTCTGAGACACTGTGCTTAGCACTGCAATCTGGAGCTGAGAGCTACACCTGACCCATCAGATCTCTGCCTCCTCCCCACTGACAAGAATCCTATAGAGCAGCTCCACCAATAGTCTTTCAGGGACTGTGTGCTCTAGAGTGCAAGCCTGCACCTCTCCATTCTTTGATCAAAGAGTAAAACTTTCCTGTGTTTCGGAACCAAATTCAGTCTTGTTCTATTGGTTCAAATGACACTGGGCAGAAGGACTCCTTTGGGGGGCTGATTTGGGAGGGTTGGTAAGAAAATCTTTGGCATCCATGAAGGGACACTCCTTGGCCTTTTTACCTGTACCTACCCACTAGGTTTCAGGCTGGCTCTGGCTCCAGCAAAAGGATAGTGGATGCTTTGGGAGGTTCACATGAGGATGACTGACTCTGATCTTTGAGTACACTCTGATGAGTTAGCACAATGGCAGCCTTCAGCCAAATTCAAAGCAACTCTGCCCAGCAACTTAATACCTGACTATGGTTCATGCACAGCATAGCCCCCAGAGTCATCTAGACTGAAGCCCCTGGAGGAGATCACACTATGGTATCATTGGGAACTGGAGACTGAAACAAACGCATGCCTGTCCACTGCCTCTGCGGGGCCTTCCCACAATACCAGATGCCTGGGGATGGAGCCGACCTGGGGATGAGAGGGAGCCACGGCAGTCTTACCCACTGTCTTGCCAATAGTGCTATCCTCTTGTTCCCTGTACAAGGCAGTAGCGGCCACACCAAGGCTTTTGCCCCCACTTACTGACCCCAGGAATCAACAGTAGCATTGTCTATAGTCACTTTCCATTTAGAAAAAGAATGGTCAGTCCTGTGAGTCAAGAGGCAAGACTGGAGAAAAGCCAGGTAATGAGGACCACCTGACAAAATGGATTGAGGACAGTCCATCAGATTTCAGGAAAAGGTACCAGGATGCTCACAAGTGAAAATGTTCCTCCAAGGTAGGAAACAGGACCAGTAACTTGACCTCTTCCAGTCAGCACTAGTTTCTCTGAAGCCGGCTTGGGAACCCTGTAAGCTGCTCGCAAGACAAGAAAGCCCTGTGAGCTTCAGGCAAGAACAGGAAACACCCATCA
The DNA here is from genome assembly GCF_042477335.2 of Ovis canadensis. Lineage (NCBI taxonomy): Eukaryota > Metazoa > Chordata > Mammalia > Artiodactyla > Bovidae > Ovis > Ovis canadensis. The sequence continues at coordinate 45,140,518 of NC_091259.1, forward strand.
CCTGACCTCTCCTCTCCACTTGTGAGGCAAACCTTGGGTGATTCTTTATCAACTGAGGTTCCTATGGGCAGTTAGCAGCTACTATAATCCTGCTAAAGGAGCTGAAAAATTAATGTTTGGTCAGTCAGCCACTATATAGGCTCCACACCAGTTTCAGGCTTTAGTAAGTTTTAAGGGAACAGAATGGCTATCTCCTAGAAAGTCAATTTGAGTTCAGATACCTTCATTTCTAGGAAAAATGGAATGCGTGACCATTATTCTCTTGCTATTAATAACATCTGGGCCTTGCATCCTAAACTGTCTGCTGTCCTCTGTCTCCAAGTAGCTAGAGTTTCTGAAAACTGCAAATGATGGTCAGTTAGCAATGTTAACAGGACTGAGGCCTGTGACAACCAAGTACATGTAAAGGCAGCTGGAGAAGCTCTGCTCCTCCACTCAGGGTTACGACGGTGCCCCAGACCAGCTAAGCAGTTATAGAAGATGGACTGGCACCCCTCAGTGCCTTTCTAGAGTGAGGAGCGGGATGAAAAACCAGGGAGGGATTTGTCACCGACAAAGCCCATTCACAGTTCCCAGGAAATTAACATAGAAGAAAATCTAACCTTTAATTTTTTTCCTTTGTGCTTCCTGTAGTTTCAGTTGACCACAGGATACTGCGAGAAGAGGGCTCCCACCAGGTACTTCAGACCAGAGTGCCCAAGGCCAAAGAGCTGTGCCTGCTTCTTAGCTTGGGACCGTGTGCAGAAGCTCTGCGCTCAACACTGCAATTCAAGATGGCTGTGGCGGCAGCGAGCCGTGTGCAGACACTGCGCGGGCAAACTTGCCCCTGCGCTGTCAGAGCTCCGCCCCGTTGCCCCGCCCAGCACTTGAACTCCATGAAGCTGCCCCGGCCCACAGCCTGCCAGGGAGAAAGGGTACTCTAAGGAGCGAGCTTGCCCTTCATTCTTTCACTGAAAAACACAGCTTTCCTTTTGTTCTGAACGGTTCTTGGTCTCATTCAATAGGCTCATATGGGACCAGTCAGGAGAACCTTCGTCGAGGACGGACTCAGAAGGATCAGTAACACTTCTGATGTGAAACTGAAATGTGAACTGGGTGAATTTGATGGTCCGTGAATTTCAGGCAGCTGCGTGCATCAGGAAGTCAGGCAGTTTCTGAGTTGACACCAGCTATCTGTTGATACCCTGTTGCTGGCACCACCATCACGTCTTGATGTCTCACTGAGATGGCACCCAACTGGCCCCTGCTTCCATCCTGGCCCTCATATAACGTTGTAATCAGAGTGGTCCTTTTCAACATAAATCGGCCCTGTCACTTCTCCACTCTCAGTCTTACTGGAGAAAGCATTCTTTGATCGCATGTATCCTGGTGGGTCATGCTCCTTTGCTAAGATATATCCCCTTTTATGTTGATAGTTTGTATATAAAGTTAGACATCTTCTGAGCCTGATCTTCCCCCTTTACCTTCCTTCCTGCTCATTACCTGATGTCTAACCAACTCAAGCAGAGACAGTCCTCAATGAGTTGAACAGAGGGGAAAAAAACCTGGGCTCCAGCAATTATGACCATATTTAATAGTGCCACACTTGAAGCCCATGACCTCCACACAATTGGAAATAATGTTTCAGATATCACTAAACCTAGAGATTGTCCTCTCCTGCCTAGCAATCCAGGAAAACTTTCCACTAGCACAAAGTTCCACTAGCACTGTGCAGAACATCAAAAAGAGACCAAAGCCCAAACATGGGCTTCAGTCCAGCAGATAAGAATGAAGGGAAGTGACAGAAGGACAGAGATGTTCCCACAGTAATAACAAGCAGGCGTTTTTCAGAAGGTGATGTCTAACAAAAAACAAATACTTGAAATTCTAGCATTGCGTGCATCTGTACAGCAGAAAACTCCAGAATAGGAATGGCCAGAGCTATACCTAGAAAGAATAAATTGGACATAAACTGAGGAGTTGGGAGCAGAAAGGCTGAGAATTATTTATAGTCAGTAACCATGTCAATTACAATGAGCAATAAATGCAGCCAATATTGTAGAAGACATATTCCTAGAAAATTCCTCAATAGAATAAGAAGAAAGCGGGTTGATAAGATAAGGGTACACCTGGCAACAGATCAGGGATCTGGTTTTACTCACAATTGGCTAAGGATTCCATCATAATGGGAAGGGGTCGGTGGTAAAACTTCCACCACCTTGAATTTTAGTTGATCCTTCAGGAGTAATGATCCTTCAATTTTAGAGTTACTTCACTGGAGATGTTTGATGAAAGGCAAATTCCTGGGCCTGCCCAGACAACCAAATCACATCAACTACTGGAACCTATTATTGTTAATAAGCAAACCAGGTGTGTCTAAGGCATCTGAGGTTTGTGTTGGCTGTCAGTGGATCCCACCTTAGAAACTTCTGCTCTTTAATGTCTGTAGTCTGTTAATGTAAATAACGTGGCCCGTGTATTCATGTGTGCTCTTACACAAATAATTGCTTTGGGGAAATAATCACTGAATAAACTGTTTATAGTGATTACCTTTGGGCATACGGGATGAGGGCCAAACTGGGGACATGACAGCACTTTCCTTCAATCATTTCTGTTTTGTTTTATTTTTTTTCATTTTATTTGTATATTACTCGTATGGTGGCAGTAGTAGTTATCTGGATATGGAGTTTAGGGCCATGGTTTTGTTCTCCTCTTTTTGCGTTTTTAAAATTTTAATTAGACGATAATTACTCTACAATATCATGATGGTCTCTGCCATACATCAACATGAATTGACCATAGGTATACATATGTCCCCTCCCTCATGAACCTCCCTCCTACTTCCCTCCCCATTCCACCCCTCTAGGTTGTCAAAGAACACCAGCTTTGGGTTCCCTGAGTCATATAGCAAATTCCCCCTGGCTATCTATTTTACAAATGATAAAGTATATGTTTCAACGCTATTCTCTCAAACGCTATTCTTGTCTACTCTCTCCTTCCCCCACTATGACCAAAAGTCTGTGCTTTATGTCTGTGTCTCCTTTGCTGCCCTGCAAGTAGGATCATCAGTACTATATTCCCAGATTCCATATATATGCATTAATATACGATATTTGTCTTTCTCTTTCTGACTTACTTCACTCTGAATAATAGGCTCTAGGTTCATCCACCTCATTAGAACTGGCTCAAGTGTGTTCTTCTTATAGTTGAGTAATAGTCCACTGTGTATATGTACCACAACTTCTTTATCCATTCATCTGTTGATGGACATCTAGGTTGTTTCCTAACTATTGTAAATAGTCCTGCTATGAACACTGGGGTACATAAGTCTTGTTCAGTTATGGTTTCCTCAGGGTATATGCCCAGCAGTGGGATTCCTGGGTCATATAACAGTTTTATTCCTAGTTTTTAAAATAATCTCCATGCTATTTTCCATAGTCGCTATATCAATTTGCATTCCCAATCCTCTTTATACTTTAAAAGTGGTAGCAAATTTTCAGTTCACTATTTCTTTATTTAAAATGTATTGAATGCCTACAATGTGCCAGGCACTGTGCTAGATACTTGGGCTATAGTGTTTGCAAAATAAATGCAAAATTGAGCTTAAACTATCTGCTTTGTTGTAAAATAATCGTAATTCAAACTTTGCACATGGTCAGTTATCTATGTTTTTATTTTCACAGGTTGAAAGAGTTCCTCTGGGTTGATGAGCTGAGCCCTCAGGACAGAGACAGGCCGGCTGACAAATGTAATCATGACCTAGGAGCCCATGGGCACACATCAAGTAAGAGACAGCTTTGCCCACCTTGTCTTAAAGAATAGTGTGTGGAAAGGACTTATTATTTCCTGCTGTGCTGCATGTTATTCACACAGTAGAGCAGAGCCTGAAGAATTGGAATTGCAGACTTTTGGCACTGAAACTTATTGAACATGATAGAAGTGGGTAGAAAAATGAAATTGAGATGGGATACTGAGCAACTAGCTTGAGGGGCAAGAGTCTGATTTTTTCTTTGCTTTCCCACTCAGATTGAGCATTCTTTATTTTATTTTCTCTAGAGAGATGAACCAGTAATAGGAGGTGAATGGGACAGTTCCCATTTGCAAGAGAAACTCTCTTCTCACAGACCCTCTGCTTCTCACAGCATGCCCCCTTTCAAAACCATGCATCAACTTCCCCAAAGCAAGTATTTTGTAAAATATACATTGCATTAAAAGAAATATCTTACAAAATACTATATTCAGAGTTCTTAGGAATATACTTGTTTTTAAACTGAAATATAAGTTATGAGTTCACTGAGCTCACAAAAATATCATCTTTATTACCATTATCAATGATACCAATAATTACATCTAGTTTTTATATGTTTCATCTTATTTCACCTAAAGTCTTATGAGATAAATATTGTTGTCATTCCCATCTTTTAGAGGAGGAAACTGAAACACAGAGAAGTCAAACAATAGGTCCAAGACCACTCAGGATACTATCAACCCAACAACTTGCCTCCACAATCTGCAGTCCTACCCACTACTCTCTGTCCTTAAGTTTCTCTACAGTGATGAACCCAGACCATCCATTAATGAGCGTCCCAGAGCACAAAAAGGGGGTGGAGGGACCCACATGAAAAAAGAAAGGAAAGACCCAGTTATCAATGATCCCTGGCCTGCCTGGCCACAGCAATCAAGCAATAGACTTCAAGCAAACATTTACAGGATAAAGCCACTCTGCAGACAATTGCTATCATTGGGCTCCATGAGAAACCTCTGGTTGTCAATTTATCTGCTGGCCAGTCTGAATTTTTTTTTTTTTCTGCAGCCAAAGAACTGCCCCCGTTTCCATCTGAAATCTTTCTTTCTCTCCTCTACTCTCTTCTTCATTCTTCCTATTTACAAAGATTAAGATTAAAAATACAAGTCAGCCAAAGTTTGGAAGAGAACTTAAATTGTAGATTTAACTTTTCAAGTCAAATATCCCTTTTGCCAGAAATTTTTACCCGTTCTTTTAAAACAGCACTTCCAAAATTTTATTTTATGAAACACTGTTTCAATATATATTAATAGATATATCTTAGGGTGGCCCGTGGTCAAATAAGCTTAGGAAATAAGGCATGCCAAGTCCTCCTCTTAGAGCTATGCTGTGAACATAATAAGACTGAGAAGTCAAGCAGTAAAGAAAGCTGTTTAACTTAAATATGACAATTAATTTAAATATTTTGGGTGCCTACTATGTGCCAGTCTCTATTTTGATACAGGAAAAATACAGCAGTAAACAAGACAAAGTCCCTCTTTCTATGGATCTTCTATTACAGTAAATGTAGCAATTGTGCACTAAACATTTTTTGTGATATATTAATACCTTGGAAAATGTGTTCCATTGATCACAAACTTCGTAAATGCCCATCCAGAGACATAAAGTTGTTGTTGTTTAGTTGCTAAGTCATGTCTAACTCTTTTGTGAGGCCATGGACTGTAGCCCACCAGACTCATCTTTGCACTGGATTTCCCAGGCAAGAATAGTGGAGTGGGTTGCCATTTCCTTCTCCAGAGGATCTCAACCCAGGGACTGAACTCATGTTTTCTGCTTGGCAGGCAGATTCTTTACCACCGAGTCACCTGGGAAGCCCCGATCTACAGACATATAGTATTTATATAATTTGAGTTTTACTCTCACCTACTGATGCCCAAATAGAGAAAGATATCCATAAATATGAGATACCCTTGGTCCTGTATTTACACAGAAGATTTTTATGTGCTTATGGAGAAGTGCTATATTTCACAAAATTCAAAGATGAAAATAAAAACAAAAATTATTTCTTAAAAACAAAAATTGTCAAATAAGAACTCATTGAAGGAAAATCTTGAGATTAAGGGCAAAAATCACATTTGTAGACTTGCTTCATTTGTCTGTGGAGACATCCTACATAAGCCTTTTTCCTAAACATATCTATTGTGCTAAGACATGGTATTCAGTTCTTGTACCATGATTCCCACACGTATTATAGGGTTGATAACATTTCCTAACATCTTTAGTTTCTAGGCCAAATAATAAATACTTTCTACTACTCTGCTACTCTGTTCTGATTGGCAAGAATTGGTAAGTCTGGGACTTTAGGCAGGAGAGGTAGACGTATGAGTGAATTGTCTTTGGCAAGCAGACATAAAGAAGAGTCAGCGTCCACAATGGGAATAGCCACAAAGGACTAACAGTCAATTAGCAGCACAGCAAACACACTTTTCATCCCATCTGATGGTAACTGATGTGCAGACCCCACAGCCCCAGGCTAGGATCTCCCGGTTCTCCAATGAGGGACAAGCAAGGCATTTTCATAGTTGAACTTGCTTTTAAGAACGATACTTACCATCTCCTTTGGAAGAGGGACAAAGAGAACCTTGACTAGAGCAGTCAATGAAAACAGAAATTCAATTAATGGACTTGTCTGCTAAAGGAAGTTCCCAGAGGCCCCCATGTTTGTGGCATCATTCATTCAGTTTAGAATGCACACACATATAACCCTTCACTGTCCAGCAAATATTTCTTTCAGTAAACTCCCAGACACCCAAGTCTCTTTAGGATAAAAGATTCACTTTTGTATCCTAGTCTCCTGCATCCTAAATATCTGCCCTGTTCTAATCTGATTCACTCAGTCTTAGCCAGATTTCCATCACCCTCATAGCACTGACTCTTATTTGGTTGGTCAACTAATACTTCCTCCAAAGTTTAGTTAGAATATAAAAAAGAAAAACTAGACCAGGAATATCATAGCAGACAAATACAGCAGCCGAGTGTTGGGCCCATTAATTCTGTTAGTCATTCAAAAATATAGTTGACCCTCAGACACTGTGGGAGTTATGAGTGCAGTAGAAAATTTGCATATAACTTATAGCTGGCCCTCCATACATGTAGTTCTTCCATATTCACTCCACCAACTGAAGATTGTATAGTACTGCAGGAAAAAATCTGTGGGTGCATGGACCCAGAAAGTCAAACCCATGTTATTCAAAGGTTAACTAGATGGGGCACCTGTTAGCAGCCAGATATTTTGCCAGGTGCTGGGCATTCAGTGGTGGGTTAGAGAGATGAGAGTGCTCTCTCATGAAGCTAACATTGAGGGGAATACAGACATCAAACAAACGAACAAATGAGACAGTTTCAGAAAGTGAGATATCCTCTGAAGATCATCAAACAAGGAGAAGTGAAGCAGAGCAACTAGATGGGAACATTCCCACTTCAGAAATGAGGGTGGTCTGCAGAACCAGCAGGTGCACAGGCTCTGAGAAAAGCACAGGCTTAGCTTGCTTACATGCCAGATAGAAGGGCAGTGAGCCAGACCACAGATGAGCTGGCTCAAGAGCAGGTTGAAGAGGTATGCAGAGGCTGGATCATGCAGGACCTTGAAGGCCATGGTGAGGCTCAAGTTCAAATTGTATCCTAAATCCTGTGGGATGCCATGGGAGAATTCTTAAGGAAGGATAGGTTATGATCTGTCTTCTGTTTCAAAAGATGATTGTGACTTCCATGAGGAAAGAGATGGTAGGACTGCAGCAATGAAATGTAAAAGAAGTTGCAAGTCTATTTTTTTTTAAATTCTCTCATAATTCTGTAGCAAGATGAATGTTGCCCTTAAAGTGAATTAATTTATTAAGTGAAAAAAATGGTCAAAAAGTTTTTTCAGATTTTTCCACACCACCTTACAGAAAAACCAGAACAAACTTTCAGCCAACCCAATATTAATACTGGTAAATGTTTTAAAACATATATATTCACATACACATTCAGAAACATAACACAACTTTACCTGTAAAGAGTAAAAACAACTCTATTTTCTCCAAAGTGCACTTTCTTATGTATTGGTAGATCTGATAAAAAAGCATCATTAGCTACCTTTCCCCCTTGGATCTTTTATGAATACTTCACTGGTAATTGGTTAGGTCCCTTCACAATGGGAAGAGGATTACCCAGCATGACATCCATTGCTGTCAGGAACACACAGCAATTGCTGATATTGAAGAGATAAATGGGGTGAAAATCGTTCTCACCACCACCCATCTCTGAGAGGTGGCTGGGCCATCCCATCTGTGAGGGGAAGAAAGACTTGGAAAAGCAGTGTGGCCATTAGCAGACCTTAAAGAAGTCTAAGGCCACTGTGGGGAGACCAGAAACTGGTATCTTCCAGATGCCATTAATTGTCCTAAATATCAGGGATTGCCCCTGTTCTTTTTTAACTGCAAATAGCAATTACCGAAGCTATGAGGGTAAATACACTATTTCTTCCAAGAATTTACAGGAACTCCAAACTAAGACTTGCTTAGTGTGGGTTCTTTCAGACCCTGCTTGAATGGCTAAAAGAACACATTTAATAAGTTCCTTGATTTAATTACATTATTTCCTCACTCTTTTTCAAATAAGAATTTGAAGTGGCTTCTAGGGTTTTGTTTAAATGGAAAAAAACAGTGCTTCACACATCTCAGGGTTGAATCATTTTAAGGTGGTTCAGCTATTTCTTCTTGATTCCTTTCATTTTTTTCACAAGCTTGGTCATTCTTCAGTAACAATCTAAAAGAAAAATTCAGCACTATCGTGGTATAAATTCACTCTAATCCTGAACTCTCTGAATTCAAATGAATGAGGTGTGAACATTATTTACATTGGTATGGTTACATATAGCTCCCATAAATTAGAGGTTTAGAATTTCAGGAGGATGTTTACTAAGCATTAACTAAATAATGTTGATACTGACATATAATCCAGGAAGAAAAAGAAAGTGAAAGTGTTAGTCACTCAGTCGTGTCCAATTCTTTGTGACTGCATGGACTGTAACCTGCCAGATTTCTCTGTCTGTGGGATTTCCCAGGCAGAATACCGGAGTGGGTTGCCATTTCCTTCTCCAGGGGATCTTCCCAACCCAGAGATCAAACATGGGTCTCCTGCATTGCAGACAGATTCTTTACCGTCCGAGCCACCAGGAAAACCCCAATTCAGGACCTACCCAAATACCTAAAGGCCAAATTCTCCAGTGAGATGGACAGCCATGGTCAGAAAGAAAAGTTCCCTGGGACTCTATAGCATTCTTGGATACCATTTTTCCTCATGGAGGTGAGAGGAAACTTGAGATTCGACCTCCTTCTCTTATGAATGGGGAATCTGAAATCGAGGTAGCAGAACCCTTGCCAATGGTCACATAGGCTGAGGGATACAAATAGGCCCAGGATTTCCTGAATCCTGGGTGATTTCATGGTGCTGCCTTTTTTCATAATTTCTCAGATTTCACACCCCGGGTGCATTTAGAGCTGGCTCATCTTTAGGGAAGGTCAGACCCCGTAGGGATGCTATGAACAGAGATGACAAGAGCCAGTTACACCCTAAGGCATACGGGAGACCCAACCAGACAGCCAGAGATAATAGGAAGATTGCTACTCCAATCAGGGCCCCTCAGTGGGCACAGATCCACCTGGTACTCCTGTTGTCTTGCCGGTCACACTGTTCACTGATCCCAGGGTAGATAAGGTGCAACCCAGGAAAATGAAAGGAGACTCAAGGAGCCGTGGGGACTGCAGACATGTTTACTCTCTCTAGGCAGCAGCAACTGGGAGTCTTCAAAGACTTCTGATATACTAAGACAGACAAAAGTGGCCCATGGCCAAGTGGGCGCACAAGCACAGTGTTACCAAGGTCAGCAATATCACTGTTTACAAAACAGAAGTTATGAGGCTGTGAGAGAGTGGGGCAGGAGAGCCTGACTGACGCCATGTTGTCGGTTACTTTCTTCACACCTGCGTTATCACAACTCACCATTACCACTTGCAAAGACTCCCTGTGGATACAATACTGCACTGAACACTTTTCATACATGACTTAACTTTGAACTTTACAGAAATCCTACAAGGTCAGGCAGGTTAACAGATAGGCTCCAGAGACAAGGCAGCCTGCATTTGGATCCCATTTACTCTGCTTAATATCTCTGTGAAATTTTCCCCCCACATCTCAGTTGCCTCTCTGTAAAATGGGAATAAGAATGTTACAATTTCAGAAAGCCATAATGACAAGTAAATGAGTAAGTTCATGTCCAGTACTTAGGGAAGTGCCTGACACATAGTAAGTGCTCTGTCAACACTGCTATTATTATCATTTTTTTTTAGGGATGACGGAATTGAGGCTAACAGAGAACAAGTTCAAAATAGCACAGTAAGTAGAAGAAATAACATCTGAGCTCCAGACTGTATCACTCCAAAGGCTGTGTTATTAACCATGTTTCTAGACCACTTCCCTCTGGAGAGACTCAGAGGTAATTTGTGTTCTGGGTCCCATAGGTTGTCAATCCACAGCACACCAGTTCTCTACAACCAGCAGGGGGTCGATCCCAAGACATCAGGACTACCTTCCTCACCTGGGCCAGCCAAACTTTTCAGCCTCTTCCCAGCCCCTTCTTCCCTCATCATTTATGAGTCCTTGATCTTCCTTCACTGGTATCACCTACCTTGGATCAGCAGTGTTGATTAAATTGAATTAAACAATTAGCCTTCCTTCATCCATAGAGCAACCTTTGAGAACTAAAGAAAAGATTATGATTTCATTGGGACTCATGTTCCTATAAATAATTAGAATATTCATGCAGTTAGTTATTAAAGAATTCCCCCAAATCAGGGCTTTTCAAACTTTAGTGGGCATTGGAATCACCTGCAGTGCTTGTTAAACCCAATTACTGGGCCCTATCCCTGGAGTTTCCTGCTTGATAGCTCTGGAGTGGGACATGCTAACTTGCATTTCCAACAAGTTCTCAGGTGATGTCCATGCTGCTGAAATAAAAGATCACCATTAGAACACCATCACCACCAGGGTAATGATTGCTGCAGGCAAGATCACTGATAGATGCTAATATTAGTGAGCAAAGGACTAAAGAAAAATAGGATATTTGTACAGTCTCAAAGCATCTCCAACAAGTATTTATTCACTATGGAGGTGGTTTTTATACTTGTTCACCAATTGTTTGCTTGTTCTCACTCCAGGAATGGAGTTTAATTCCCCTCCCCTGAATGTGGGCTGGATTTAGTGACTTGCTTCTAACAAATAGAGTATGGGACATGGGATAAGCAGTATAGTAACTTCATAGTGGGAAAACCTGGCAGAGGCCACCCTCACTAAGTGGTCAAGACCAAACCAGAAATGAGTCCCATTGATACCGTGTACCTCCTAATATGTTGTGATAAGGGTACTTCACCTCTATGATAGTCTTCCCCAAAATCCATAGCCTCAGTCTAATCAAGAGAAAACATGAGGCCAGTCGAAATTGAGAAACATTCTACAAAATAACTGGGCAACTCTTTTCTAGGTCTTCCCTGGTGGGAAGAGTCAGGCGGTCAGTAAAGAGTCTGTCTGCAATGCAGAAGACCTGGGTTCAATCCCCGGGTAGGGAACATCCCCTGGAGAAGGAAATGGCAACCCACTCCAGTATTCTTGCCTGGAGAATTCCATGGACAGAGGAGCCTGGTGGGCTACAGCCCATGGGGTCACAAACAGTGGGAAACTACTGAGTGACTAACACTTTCACTTCACTTTCAAAGGTTTTAAAGTCAAAGAGGAAAGACCAAATAAATGTCACAGATTAAAAGCAAATAGGAGCTATGGTAACCAATATAATATATTAAGGCAAATAACATATTATTTGGGATATATGGAAACAGAAAAAGGAAATGAGTAACTTTTTAAAAACTGGTAAAATCCAAATAGAGCCTGTAGTTTAGTTAATAGTAGGTCTGCTTCTCAGTTTAGATAAACAAGCCACAGTCATGTAAGATGTTGACATTGGGGCAGGACTGGATACATAATTTGGTGGATATAGTCAAGGCTATGGTTTTTCCAGTTGTCATGTATGGATGTGAGAGTTGGAACATACAAAAGACTGAGCACCAAAGAAATGATGTTTTCCAACTGTGGTGCTGGAGAAAACTCTCGAGAGTCCCTTGGACAGCAAGGAGATCAAACCGGTCAGTCCTAAAGGAAATCAACCTGAATATTCATAGGAAGGACTAATGCTGATGCGAAGAGCTGACTCATTGGAAAAGACCCTGACGCTGGGTAAGATTGAGGTTAGAAGAAGGGGGCAAAAGAGGATGAGATGGCTGGATGGCATCACCTAGTCAATGGACATGAGTTTGAGCAGACTCCAGGAGATACTGAAGGACAGGGAAGCCTGGTGTGCTGCAATAGATGGGGTCACAAAGAGTCAGACATGACTAAGCAACTGAACAACAAGTGTAAAGTGAAATTCTGGGGCCACTTGTTCAAAATTTAAAAGATTTCGAGACAGCAACAGAGAAGAAAACCAGGCACAGGCTGTTTTGAACATGGGGTGCAGTGAGACCACACAGGTTGTATGCCATGAAGCCTGCCCTGTGTTTGGAAGAAGCAAGGTGTGAAGCATATGGTCAGGACTTTAGCTGAGCTGGGAAACAGCACTGAGCTGTCAGGTATCTGAGTAGCTGATTAAAGCAACAAGTTTTAAGAAAGAGTTAGGCCTTTAATCACTTACGCTGGTGATATAAGAGGAGAAAATGATGACTCCCCCTGGAACCGTGCACAGGTTGAAGGTCAGGTGAATCAGTGTGGATGTGGAGTTCATCTCACTGTTGAGGGAGCCCCAAGGAACAAAAGGCCCCAGCAGTGGGAGGCGAGAAAAGTTCAGAGAAGAAAAGAACTAGGGGAGGGTGTGTACAGAGTCAGAGTGGGAAAACGTTCTATAAGTTTTTCCCTCTTCCCCCTGATAAAGAGCATTTAGCAGAAGTTTCTGGAAAAGACCTCCACCAAAGCCTTGGATAAAAGGAAGGAAGGTGTCTGGGCTAGGAATGTAAGTATGAGAAAGATCTCCACCATAACTAGTGAGAGGAGGGGCCCGAGACCCTGATTGCAGCTCCCTTCTGATGGCTGTGCAGCTACAGGCAGAAGTATGGTGAAGGCAATGCCCCTCGCAAACCCCGTGAGGCTGGCCACATGATGCCTTTGTGTTAACCTATGGTTGGGCCTGAAACATCACATGTAGGTTTTTAACCAGGAGCTGGACTCCTCATTTTTTTGTACTATGTTTGCAAATCTTCTATAAATCTATAATTATTTAAAAATAAAACTTTTTTTAAAAAGGGCTCTCTCGCCATTCTCCCATTCTTTCATCTCCCATACTTACTAGCCATTTTGTTTGCAACTGAGACTAATAACTAAGTTTCTAAGAACTAGTTTCTTTGTCCTTCTCTCCACAGGTCTTACTGAATCACTGAGGCTGCACCAGGGACCTCTGAAGACCTGGATCATGGTCTACTTTGCCCCTTCTTCTGCACCAATAGGCCTCTTTCCCAAATGCAAATTATCAGCTTGTGGGAATAGATGCCTATGAATCAGCGGCCCTTTCCAGACATACCTGAACCTGGATGGATTGAGCACCATTCTCAAGTCCTCCGCCAGGTGTTCACTGAGTGGACTGCCCTTGCTTCTCTCCACTTAAATTTCTTTCTCCATCTCTGACATCTCCACTAAGTTCTCGCAAATACCTCAATGTAGTATACACTGCTGCCTCATGTTCAATATGTCCAGAAAGGTATTTAACCCATCACTACCCATGCAAAAAATAAATAAAAAAACCTGCTTTCCTCCTAACATCTGACTTGTAATGACAATTTTGTGTTTCTAATCACCTGGGGATTAGAACCTTAGCTACATTTTGAGTTCACCCCATTTCCTACCACATTCCATCAGTTATTCAGTAGTTTCTACCTCATCAATATGTCTCACCTGTTAAAGCCCCACCTGTGCCACAGGTTTTATTAGCTTTTTTCCTGGTTTATTATAATAGTTTCATTCAGTTCAGTTCAGTTCAGTCGCTCAGTCATGTCTGACTCTTTGCGACCCCATGAATCGCAGCATGCCAGGCCTCCCTGTCCATCACCATCTCCCGGAGTTCACTCAGACTCACGTCCATTGAGTCCGTGATGCCATCCAGCCATCTCATCCTGGGTCGTCCCCTTCTCCTCCTGCCCCCAACCCCTCCCAGCATCAAGGTCTTTTCCAACGAGTCAACTCTTCGCATGAGGTGGCCAAAGTACTGGAGTTTCAACTTTAGCATCATTCCTTCCAAAGAAATCCCAGGGTTGATCTCCTTCAGAATGGACTGGTTGGATCTCCTTGTAGTCCAAGGGACTCTCAAGAGTCTTCTCCAACACCACAGTTCAAACGCATCAATTATTCAGCGCTCAGCTTTCTTCACAGTCCAACTCTCACATCCATACATGACCACAGGAAAAACCATAGCCTTCACTAGACGGACCTTAGTCAGCAAAGTAATGTCTCTGCTTTTGCATATACTATCTAGGTTGGTCATAACTTTTCTTCCAAGGAGTAAGTGTCTTTTAATTTCATGGCTGCAATCACCATCTGCAGTGATTTTGGAGCCCCCCAAAATAAAGTCTGACACTGTTTCCACTGTTTCCCCATCTATTTGCCATGAAGTGATGGGACCAGATGCCATGATCTTCGTTTTCTGAATGTTGAGCTTTAAGCCAACATTTTTCGCTCTCCTCTTTCACTTTTATCAAGAGGCTTTTTAGTTCCTCTTCACTTTCTGCCATAACGGTGGTGTCATCTGCATATCTGAGGTGATTGATATTTCTCCCGGCAATCTTGATTCCAGCTTGTGTTTATTCCAGTCCAGCGTTTCTCATGATGTACTCTGCATAGAAGTTAAATAAGCAGGGTGACAATATACAGCCTTGATGTACTCCTTTTCCTATCTGGAACCAGTCTGTTGTTCCATGTCCAGCTCTAATTGTTGCTTCCTGACCTGCATACAGATTTCTCAAGAGGCAGGTTAGGTGGTCTGGTATTCCCATCTCTTTCAGAACTTTCCACAGTTATTGTGATCCACACAGTCAAAGGCTTTGGCATAGTCAATAAAGCAGAAATAGATGTTTTTCTGGAACTCTCTTGCTTTTTTGATGATCCAGCAGATGTTGGCAATTTGATCTCTGGTTCCTCTGCCTTTTCTAAAACCAGCTTGAACATCAGGGAGTTCACGGTTCAGGTATTGCTGAAGCCTACTCACTCTATTGTCAAACCTATGTGCTATACCTTTTGCAGGCATGCCCTTCCTTACCTCTGAGCCTGTTCAGACTACTCTGTTCACACTCTTCCCATCCTCCAGCCATTAAGCTAGGTAGTTCTCATTCAGCCTGTATGTATTTGTTGATCATTTTCTTTCTTGATCCTTCCCAGGGCTGGGTTAGATGACACACTCAGCCCCTGGGTTTGCCCTTAACACACTGTACTGTAGCTACCTGGTTTGTTTGTCCCTTGCTTTAGGCGTGACGCATGACAGCAAGGACCATGACATGATTATAGCCTTAGCAACCAACATGAAGTGTGGTACACAGTCTTAGTTAAAACTCACTTTAAAAAAAGTCTTATTGACTGAAGGTATGAATGCTGGGCACTGTGCTAGGACTGGGGGTTATAAAGAATAAACCTTAGTTCTTCTTTTCAAAGATTTCACACCCAAGTGGAAGACAAAAAAAGTACAACAAGCACTTATTGAGTGTTTTATAAGCTAGGTACAATATTATTCCCATTTTACAGGGGAAAATTGAAATGGAAAATTTAATTGCCCAGTTTAAAAAGGGGCTGCTGCTGCTAAGTCACTTCAGTTGTGTCCGACTCTGTGCGACCCCATAGACAGAAGCCCACCAGGCTCCCCCATCCCCGGGATTCTCCGGGCAAGAACACTGGAGTGGGTTGCCATTTCCTTCTCCAATGCATGAAAGTGAAAAGTGAAAGGGAAGTCACTCAGTCGTGTCCGACTCCTAGCGATTCCATGGACTGCAGCCCACCAGGCTCCTCCATCCATGGGATTTTCCAGGCAAGAGCACTGGAGTGGGGTGGCATTGCCCTCTCCTTAAAAAGGGGCAGACTAGGAATTTGTTATAATCAAGAGGAGGAAATACTCCAAATGTCTGTCAATAGAAACATACATGAACAAACTGTAGTCATTCATACAATAGAATTCCACTCAGCAACTAAAAGCAGTAAGTTACTGATACAACAGCATGGGTGAATCTCAGAAACCTCATGCTGAGCAAAAGAAGCCAGACACAAAAAGAGTACATGCAATATGATCCCACTTATATAAAACTTCAGAAAAAACCATAAATCTAATATGTGGTATAAGAACACAGATCATATTTGCCTTGGGCTAGGGAAAAACAAGGATATAGCCTAGCAAAACATTCAAGGGAATTTGAGGCTGATGGTAATGTTCACTATGTAGTTATATGAGTATATACATTTGTCAAAAATCACCACAGTATACCCTGAAAAGTAGTGAATTTTACCTGATGTAAATTATATCTACACAGTTTCTATAACTTTTTTTAAAAGTAAAATTAAAAACTCAGTCAAATTTCAGAATCCTTGTTTTTAACCGTGATGCTGCCTAACAAATAAGACATTTATACATTTGTAGAGACTGTATCAAGCACCATGAAATATAAAACTTTGGTTTCTACCAAAATAGTTGACTATTTCCCCCCTTTCCACCAAAATTAACACTGAAAAACAAAGTATAAAAGCAAGAGGAAAATATAAGTGTCAGAAATCAACAACAGTAATAATAACAAAATGTGAGCCCTGTGGGGACAGAGTCTGGACCTGTTGTGTGTCAGGAGGTGGGTAGCTACAGCTTGAAACTGACAATACCCAGAGATGGTGTCCCCCCAGTGTGTGGGAGGAAAGCTCTGACATTTTGCTCTCACCTCCCTGCTGTTCTGCCTTGGACAAACCATCACCTGTTCCTTCACAGTCCAGCCAAGCCAACACCTAACAGTACAGGGGAAAAGTCCTTTGGGAGCAGGAACAAGCAAAGAGCTGACAAATTTAAAAAAATACTGAGATCCTACTACACATTTATTAGAATAACCAAACTCTGGAACAATGACAACACCAAATGCTAGTGAGGATGTGGAGCAAAAGGAACTTTCATACACTCCTGGTGGGAACGCAAAGTGGTACAGCCAATCTGGGAGACAGTTTGGCAGTTTCTTAACAAACTAAACACCCTCTTACCATGTGATTCACCAATCACATTCCTTGGCATTTATCCGAAAGAGTCAAAAACTGATGTCCACACAAAAACCTGAACACAAATGTTTCAGTTCAGTTCAGTTCAGTTGCTCAGTCGTGTCCGACTCTTTGTGACCTCATGAATCGCAGCACGCCAGGCCTCCCTGTCCATCAGAGTCTCCGGAGTTCACTCAGACTCACGTCCATCGAGTCCGTGATGCCATCCAGCCATCTCATCGTCGGTCGTCCCCTTCTCCTCCTGCCCCCAATCTCTCCCAGCATCAGAGTCTTTTCCAATGAGTCAACTCTTTGCATGAGGTGGCCAAAGTACTGGAGCTTCAGCTTTAGCACCATTCCTTCCAAAGAAATCCCAGGGTTGATCTCCTTCAGAATAGACTGGTTGGATCTCCTCGCAGTCCAAGGGACTGTCAAGAGTCTTCTCCAACACCACAGTTCAAACGCATCAATTCTTCAGCTCTCAGCCTTCTTCACAGTCCAACTCTCACATCCACACATGACCACAGGAAAAACCATAGCCTTGACTAGGCAGACCTTAGTCGGCAAAGTAATGTCTCTGCTTTATTCATAATTGCCAAAAACTTGGAAGCCAGCTAGACACCTTCATTAGGCGAATGGGTAAATACACTGCAGTACACCCAGAAGATGAACTAGTATTCAGCACTAAAATGTCCTTCAGCACAGAACTTTAGACATGCATTACTAAGTGAAAGAAGCCAACGTGAAAAAGCTACCTACTAGGACTTCCCTGGTGGCTCAGTGGTAAAGAATCTGCCTGCCAATTCAGGAGACTCAGGCTCAGTCCCTCCAGGAGGATCCCACATGCCACAGAACAACTGAGCCTGTGCACCAGAGCTATTGATCTTCTGCTCTGGAGCCTGGGAGCCGCAACTGCTGAGGCCCATGCACCTAGACCCCATGCTCTGCAACAAGAGAAGCCACTGCAATGAGAAGACCAAGCACCACAGCTAGAGGAAAGTCCATGCAGCAATGAAGACCCAGCACAGCCAAAAATAAATAAATAATACAATTAATTTTAAAAATTAATATTTTAATTTTGTAAATTAAAAGCTACATATTGTGTAATTCCAACTCTATGACATTCTGGAAAAGGCAAAACTATGGAGACAATGAAAAGATTAATGGTTGCCAAGAGTAGGTGGGGAAAGGAAAAGAAGAAATTGGCAGAGCACAAAGCATTTTTATGGCATGAAGAATATTCTGTATGGTATTATAACAATGGATATATGTCACTATACATTTGCCCAAACCCATAAAATATACAATACCAAGAGTAAATCCTAAAGTAAACTATGGGCTTGGGGTGATTATGGTGAGTGATGCTGGTAATGGGGGAATATGTACAGGTTTAGGGGTGGAAGGTATATGGGAAATCCCAGTACCTTCCTCTCAATTTTATGGTGAACCTAAAACTGCTCTAAAAAAAATTATCTTTTAAAAAAGTTGATGAAAATGAGTTGGATCTGCTCTCCAGCTCCTCTCCCAAACCCAGACCAGACACAACCCACAGGAGCCACCCTCTCCCCGTGCCAATTCACCTCGCAGGTCTGAAGTGGAACTCCAGTTGTGGGACTCGAGGGACCTTGGGCTTCCTGCCCTGAGGCTTATCTGTTCCCCTCTCCTTGAATCCATGAAGACAGACCCTGGAACGTGACCTCTTTCCCCCAACACATCTTACCAAATGACTGATTGATAGCCTCAGGGAAACATGACTTCATAAACCAAAAGAACTAGATTTGAGGATATAATTACTATGAAGAAAGTCAACATACAGAACAACACCTGAAGCAGAACTACTGTAACAAACCTTCCAAAAATGTAAAATAAGCATGAAGATATGAGGGGGAAATATTAGCCAAAGGAAGCAAAGATAAGAAATCAACAAGATCCCAAGCAGAAATGTTAGTACCAATACTAAAGCCAAAGTAAATAACACAGTCAATGGAATAAATGGCAAGATGAATTTGAAAAAAAATGAATTAGTGAATTAGAAGAGCCGACTGAGGAAATGATGGAAAATATAAAAGAAAAGCTAAAAGATGATTCTGGATGTGAAAAGCTAGACCAGATATTAAAAATAGCATAGAATAAGGGGAATATAGGCAGAAAGGGAGATCGGCAGAAAAAGCTGAGACAGTAAAGAGCAGGGAAACCCACAAAAAGCCTCATAAAGAGAAGTCTTGAGATGAGACAAAAAGAAGGGTAGAAGTTTGCCAGGTGAGCACGGAAAGGGAAAACATTTCAGGCAGAGAGAAACCACGCAGGTAAACGCATGGAGGCGTGAATGCAAATGATCACTTGACTAGGATCTAGCAGGTAGTCTGGTGTGTCTGGAGCAAAGGCTATTTGAAGGAAGGTAAAGAAGGTTAACGTTGGAAGGCAAGCAAGAATCAGGTCAGGAAAACTCTTGGGAGATCTGTAGCATAATTATACCCCATCTTCACTACCAGGAAACTAAGTCGAGCTCAGATAGCTGAGTGAGTTGCCCCAGGTCAGACTTCCAACTGCCAGGCTTGGACCAGTTCACTGCCTCACACTCAGTGGTAGCTCTGAGTTTGCTTGGAGCTTGGATGTCTCGGTGTTCTACAAAGTCAATTCGAATTTTTTTAAAATAGATGAATTTGGGAAGTAGGGGCGTTGTGCATCCAAGATTAGGTGCGTTGTTCTGAAGTTTCAGAGCGTCCAGTTGACAATTAGTAGTTCAGGGTTAAAAGTAAGATGATCAAGACAGTTAATACAAATTCAGATATTCCCAGCATATGGAGGTGGATGGGAGTGGATGGAGTTGCAACAATAATGCCACTGGTGACCTCGGCAAACATTTCCTCAGGAGAGAAACATTTTACTGGAGTAGGACATCACTAGCCAAGTGAGGAAAACCGAAAGGCCCACAGTCACACTGGCTTGGTGCTTTCTGTTAGTCAGATCTCAGCTCAGTTGTAGCATCTTCCACCAGCCAGCCACTGCCAGCACACCAGATAACTCTGACTGGGATCTGAGTGCAGTGCAGTGCTCAGCGCAGCGCTTTGTGACCCCGTGGACTGCAGCCAGCCAGGCTCCTCTGTCCGTGGAATTTTCCAGGCAAGAACACTGGAGTGGGTTGCCATTTCCCATTCCAGGGGATCTTCCTGACCTAGGGATTGAACACACTCATCTCTTGCATTGTCAGGCAGATTCTTTACCACTGCACCAGTAAACCTGAGAAGTGAAAATAACCCTCCTCAGACGCATATTGTCAAAAGCCTGACTTCTAAGTGACGCCCAATTCTGGGATCGAGGAATACAGCAACACTAGGGTTACTTGGGAAACCCAAATTGGGGAGATGTATCTCTGAATGCCAGTCACCAGAAACATATCCTTTTATCCAGAAGGAAAATAATGTTACTTTTAGCTTGTAGATAAAGAAACCAAATCTGAGAGAAGTTAAGTGACTTGCCCAAGATCATTCAGCTAAGAGGCAAAACTGGGATTCAAATCGAGGGGAGGCTGGTTCCAAAGCCAAGGAGATGAAGATTAAACAAGACGGTGCTGGTGTACCCAGCATTCACTCTCATTCTTGCTTTCTCAAAGCCCAGGATTCAGAGTGGGTCAGGAGAAAAAGGTCCATGTCCTTGCTCCTAAGAAGCTTGAGAACTGAAGTCACCATTTTCTGGAAAAGAAAGAGCTTTGAGTTACAAATCAGAAGAACTGGGTCTCAGTCTGATCTGTGCCACAACTTGCTGTGTGATTGTGACCAAGTCACTCACCTCTGTGGTCCCCATTCCCTCTGCAAAAGGATGATTCTGGAAATGCAGGTGTCTGTGACCGGCAGGAAGCTTCCCTTAGACCCAAGCCCCACCCAGCAAAGCTGGCAATATCCGATTCTCTCCTCCCAATGCCTTTCCTCTTCTCCATTCACACCAGCCATTACAGCTAGGGCTTCCCAGTTGAGGGCTGGGTGTGGATTGTTTGAGAAGCCATATGGCATCCCAGTGCAGCCGAGAGTCCAATCTCAAGGGGAAACCATTGTTCATTCGTCTGGACCGAGTGACATTCTTTATGCAAGAATAACTCTTGATTAAAGGGTGAGTTTTAATGGAAACTAATTAGGCAAACTCTTTAGCCTGGGCATAATGATCAAATGAGCTGTCACACCATACCTGATACAATGATCTCACTCGCTACAAGATTTTATTCCTTAGCAATTACACTCCCACATGGCACTGCGTGCCGTTATTGCCTGGAGCACACATGTCAAATTAAAGAGCAACTTATGCACCTGATATTTAATTATTGCCTAGTACTACAGACACCCGGGGAATGTCAAAGTGAGCAGTCCTGCTTGGGAGAAACGAAAACTGAAATCTACTTCTGCAAGGGAGTGAAAAAAAATAGGGATAAAATATGTATAGGCTACTATAGTTCCTTATTCAGCCGTCTTACAATTCAGTTACAAAACTTGCTCACCCCAACCTTGAATAATTTACCTTTTTTTTTCTTCATCCAGAAAAAGTCAGCAGTTGGAGAGTTGTAGGTCAAGGCACAGGGGTCCAATTGGTATTTATTTATCTACATGATTGATGTGGTCAGGTCTGGTCAACATTGAGCTCTTCCTGTACGTTATTCTCTCCCTAACAGACTCTGACAGGAAAGAGGGTGCCTGGCATGCCTTTCTAGCCCAAAGGGAAATGTTTGCCCTCAAGGCTGAGCACTCAGGAAGCCACATCTCACACCAGGCACACGAGCAACACATTTGAAAAGTTGACCGAAGTTTCCCCACAAGCTGGACAGTGAGAGGACATGGGGAGGGAGGCTCTATCTCTACTTTGGGTAGAATAATCTGGAGAACTTTGCAAACATACGGATGCTCAGAATCCCATCCCAGACTATTCACATTAGGATCCAAGGCCTTAACTTTTGGGGCTTTCCTGGTAGCTCAGGGGGTAAAGAATACACCTACAATGCAGGAGACCCTGGTTCGATTCCTGGGTTGGGAAGATCCCCTGGAGAAGGAATAGGCTACCCACTCCAGTATTCTTGAATTTCCCTGGTGGCTCAGCTGGTGAAGAAGCTGCCTGCAATGCAGGAGACCTGGGTTCGATCCCTGCATTGGGAAGATCCCCTGGAGAAGGGAAGAGCTACCCACTCCAGTATTCTGGCCTAGAGAATTCCATGGACTGTATAGTCCATGGGGTCGCAAAGAATCAGACATGACTGAGTGAATTTCACTTTCTGGAAAGGAGGACTGGGTAGTTTGTAAGGCTTCTCAGATGATTCTAATACTCAAGTAGGGCCAAGAACAACTAGTCTGGACTGGAACCAGCCACCAGGCCAGAGCTTAGCGTTATAGGAGCTGCTTTCTGTCCTCAAAAAGGCCTTCACACCTCAGTGCCTTTGAATGTGCTGTTCTCTCCTCTGGAATGTTCTTTGCCATCCCTTCTTTCTACCTAGAAAAGAAAATTATCCTTCAACATCAAATATATACGCTATTTTCCTCTGAGGTCTCCCCATGATTTCCCCAAGCAGAGTTGCTTCACCAGGAGTCAGACACAAGGCTCAAAGGATCATTAAACTATCCTACTCTCCTCGGCGGGGGTTCAAGAAGGGAATCCCCATGTCTCTAGCAATCATCTGTGAGTCCCAGCTGAGCAAACTCTGAAAATATCTCGGTCCCTTTGCTCCAGATAAAGAAATTCAATTACTCATTATCAGAATTGCACTGCCTAATACTAAAATGCCTTAATATGAGAGCTTTTGTATTTAGTAAACTGCACAGCTTGTGAAAACCCCCTCCAAACATCTGGCAAGAGGCCCAGCAGAGGTAGGGCTGAAACCTCTAATGATGGCAACATGTAAACAAGTGTTTTGTTTCAACTGATAATCATTAACTTCCAGTGTCAGGCTTACCCCTAGAGGTCTGATGCCTCAGCCTTGCAAAGGCCTCTGGGAAACAGCAGCTGGGACGAGGCCTATGCTGAGCCGATGGGGAGGAAGGGGGTGGGAAGGCCTGTCACTATCAACCTGGAGAGGCAGGAGGTGACAGGAGCAGATGCCTCTCATGAAAGGGAGTGCCATCAGGGAGTCCTAACTTCCTTTCAGCAATGTTCATACTGGGCAAGGTTTGCTTCTCCACTGTGCCTGCCTAGCTGTGTGACCTTGGCAATAAAGCCCCAGTTTCTCTATCTGCCAAACAGAATTAACAAAGGTTCCTACTTTATAGTTGTAAGACATATGTGAGAAAACATGCTCCAGCTAGGCTTTTGGCACTGCCCTGATTTATAGAAAGCAGTCAATAAAAGAAATTTCCAGTTTCTTTCTCCATTATTCCCTTCAGATGTTCCTAACTGGGAACTAGACTAGTCTGAAGACCCATGTCCTAACTCACTAAGTAACGGCCATTTGACCCCAGGATCACTGGGCTGAAGTGTGTGGTGTTTGTACACATGAGTATCAAAATAGAAACTGATAAGGGAACAGCTGGGTTTTTATTCTCATTGACCATTAACAAATACTGATGCTGAGTAATCCTTCACACTATAATTCATGTGCAAATATCAATTCATTCCACAAATATTAACTGAGTAACTACTATGTTCCAGATACTATGTGTACTAAGATGATTAAGAAGTGTGTTCACAGCTTGGGTTCTGGGAAAGCAGACACTGAGACAGAGAGGAGGTCACCATGGAGTGAGTTTAGGATCCACTTGTGTGAAAGGGAGATGTTATGGACTGAACTATGTCCCTCCAAAATCCATGTGATAAAGCTCTAACCCTGAGTGTGACTGTATTTGGAGATAGGGCCTTTAGGGAGATAATTAAGGTTAAATAAAGTCATAAAAGGGCTTCCCAGGTAGCTCAGTGGTAAAGAATCTGCCTGCAATGCAGGACACTGGGTTCCATCCCTGGGTCAGGAAGATCCCCTGGAGAAGCGATGGCTACCCGCTCCAGTATTCTTGCCTGGAGAATCCCATGGAAAGAGGAGCCTGGTGCATTACAGTCCATGGGGTAGCAAAGAGTTGGATATGACTAACGTGATTTAGCAGAGCACAGCACATACAAAGTCATAAGTGGGACTCAGATTTGATAGGACTGGTATTCTCATGAGAAGAGGGAGAAACTAGAGCACTCTCTTGCTCTCTCTCTGCATAAGCACAGAGGAAAGACCAAGTGAGGATACAGTGAGTAGGAGGCTGTCTGTAAGCCAAGAAGAGAGAACCCAGAACCAGAAACCCAAACCAGCCAGGACCTTGATCTTGGACTTCCAGCCTCTAGGACTGTGAGACAACAAATTTCTGTTGTTTAAACCACCCAGTCCATGGTATGCCATTACAGAAGCCTGAGCTGACAAACACAGAGATGAAGGAAGCAGAAAAGCGGGGAGGCAGACACTGAGCTGTAACTCAGGCCCAGTAAAGACCTCAGGTGAGCACATGGGGAGCTCTGGAGTGGGAGGGCTTTCTGAGCCTCCTCCCAATCCAGAGAGTGGCTGGGCCTTTATGCCCCCTAGGTCATCAGTCACTGGATGCAGGCTGCCCCTGAAAAGAGGTATGACCCTGGAACAGGTAGTTTCCTTCTGCAGAGCCAATCCCCAAGAAAAGCCGGCAGGACTCTGTACATCTCAGCCTCCATCACAATGAGTTCCCTATGGCCCTAGTGACTAGTGCCCTTTGTGCAGCACCCACCATGTGCCAGAAGCCTCATAAATGTCATTTACTTGGTCTTCACAGTACTCCTGTGAGAAAATACCCATTTCACAGAGAAGGTGAAATAAATAACGTCCAAAGCCACAAATCTGATACATAACGAAGGCCGAATTGAAGAGACCTCTCTTTCCCATCACTGCTAGTCTTGTCTTGACAGCATGCTTCCTCCCCCTTGGAAACCTTCATTTTCCACAAGAAGCTTTCCCTGTCCTCCTCCAGCAGGTATATGTGCCCATAACACCCTGTGGCTCCCTCCTCAAAGCCTATAGCACTTTGCATTATCAACAGTCACACTATATGTGTTAGTTGCTTAGTAATGTCCAACTCTGTAACACCATAGACTGTAGCCCACCAGACTCCTCTGTCCATGGAATTCTCTAGGCAAGAATACTGGAGTGGGTTGCCGTTTCTTCCTCCAGGGGATCTTCCTGATCTCAGGATGGGACCTGAGTCCCCTGCATTGCAGGCAGATTTTTTATCATTTGAGCCACCATGGAAACCTGGTCACATTAGCTGACACAACCCTGGTGGCTCAGACAGTAAAGAATTTGCCTCCAAAGCAGGAGACCTAGGTTTGATCCCTGGGTTGGGAAGATCCCCTGGAGGAGGGAATGGCAACCCACTCCGGTGTTCTTGGCTAGAGAATTTCATGGACAGAGGAGCCTGGTGGGCTACAGTCCATGGGGTCGCAAAGAGTCAAGCACAACTGAGTGATGAACACTTTCACTTTAACATTTACCATGTCGCAGGCATTGTTCTGGCACCTTCCAAACATTAATTTATTTAATCTTTTCAACAGCCCTATGAAATATTATTTTGATCATTCTCATTTACAGATAAGAAGGCTAATAAGATATAAAACTGTTAAGTAACTTTCCCAGAGATACCCAACCAGGGTTTGAACCCACTAGATCTGGTTCCAGATATTATACTATTCTGCCTAGGGGTCATTTCTAACACCCTTCTGATTTGCAAATGTTTGGAGAACATAGACAAGTCTCATTTATTTTTTTCCACCTCAGTGACTTACCTGGGACTGACATATACTAAGCTTTTCGTAAGGTTTTCCTAAACAACTAAGTGATGGCTTTCACATGAACATTTTGAAAATAATTGGATTTGATCTATGTGGACAAAGCCTAGAAGAAAAGACAGACAAAAAAGAATTCATTTGGTCTGTTGAGACATTGAGATCATGGGTGAATTTTAATACCTGGATATTGAGAGAATACTGGTTTTTAAGAATTCAGAATAGGTGATGGCAAACTTTATCTGCATTTCCTATTGCTGTCATGAGAGTGGACCTCTAGTGCATTTCAGACGGCATTCCTACTGGGATGCAGGCTTCTCCAGTCCATGAAGCTCAGGTCCAGAAAACAGCTCAGGTGTCAGAGTAGGGCAATGTCTTTCCAATGACCCCATAACCAATTCTAAGATGAAAAGATCAAGGCTCCCATCATCACAACTCAGAAGTTATTGATACCCAGAGATGATGTAAAGAATATTTTGGTGGCCATTTAAGCCTGTTTCTAAGTGAACTCTAGTGACTGGGCAGATTCCCCAAGTCTTCAGATCTTCAGATTCCCACTAGGACATTTAGATAAGCAGACCCTTATGCAGCTGAGAAGTAATCAAAATGAGCCAGTGGCCAGGGATGCTCTGAGAAATTACATTGAGTTCTCTCATCTCACTCCTGTACTTGCTGTTTAATTTATATTCATTCATTCACTCATTTATCCATTCAGCAGATGTAACTGGGGTCCTACTAGATGTCAAGAAGTTTTCTAATCTTGAAGAATACATAATGAACAAGCCAGATGAGTCCTTTTCTTTTGTGGAGTTTATAGTCTAATGAGAGAATATGAACAATAAACAAATGATATAACTTCAACGCATGATAATTTCTATAAAGAAAATAAAGCAGGGTGACATCCTGAAAAGTGAGTGAGGCACAGGGAAAAACTGATTTTGACAGGATAGTTAGGGAAGGATTCTCAGGGGTGACATTTAAATAGAGACTTGAATAGTAAGTGGCCAACTTTCAGGGAATCTGGGAGAACAGGAATGCAAAGTCCCTGAGGCTGAACTAGGCTTGCCAGTGTCCTGGGGGTTAGAAATCAGACCGGCACAGGTGGGCCGGATGAGCATGGGGAAGAGTAAGATACAAAGCCTGAGAAGCAGAAAAGAAGTTTGGGTTTTATTTCTAGCATGATGAGGAACTATTGGAGAGCTTTTAAGAAAGACAGAAATGCAATATGGTTTAAGTATTTAAAAGATCACTCTGGCTGCCAAGTAAAGAATGAACTATAGGAAACAAAAATAGAATCTTGGAGCCTCAGTTCACTGTCTACTAGATGTCTGGTCTGCTGATTTGGCTCTTGTTTCCGATCCCAAAGCTACTGCCAGCAATTCAAACTGCCTAGTTCGTTTCACCTCCACCCCTGACTTCCCAATACTTGAGTGTTGCTGCTCACCACTTCAGCCAGCACCCCATCTGCCCAACTGGCTCTGCACAAGTGGGGATCAGATGGGTCTCTAGACGACAAAAGGGAGCAGTTTAGCTCATTAATGTCACTTGCAAATTAATGTAAAACCCAAAAGTGTCAACTGCAAGGTCCATGAAAACAGAGTAAAGAGTTGATACTGTTTACAAAGTTTCCCCAGTGCTATGCAGAGTAGGTGCTCCAAAGATATTGGTTAGATGAACAGATGGGTCTAGATGGGCTGGGTGCTCATTGTCTGGCTGAGATGAAGAGAGCCTCCACTTGGGAGTCTGGGGAGAAGCTACAAGGAAGCTGCAGTCCAGCAAACATCACTTCAACTTAAAACCTCCACATTGGCTGGGGTGAAGCTGCCCAGGGGCCCCTCTTGGATCCGGTGGGACCTGCTAGACTGCCAGGCTTGTTCATTAGTGGCCTGACATTACACATCTGCAATTGGGTAATTTCTATGTTAACTACTCCCTCCCGCCATAATGAGAGCTCATAACTATGTTTTATATAAAGCCGATTATGCATTTGCACAGAGACCATAAAGGGTCAGTGATTATAAAGTGTGTTGGGAGTCTCTGGGGTAACCATCATACTACCCAGTCCAGAACCGCCCTGTGGGATGCATTTGAATGACATGGGATGGGTGGGTTGGGAAGGAAGTCCTCTATAAGAGCAGGACTCCTGGATGACCAGGAAGGGCTTCTGGGATATGGCCCTCTCTTAAAACATGCTACTGCCACCTGTTAGAATTAGGTCTAGGAGAAGGTCATTTTTTTAAATCTCTTTCATTTCTCTCTTATTTTTTCATATTTATATATAAAGATATAAACATATGCAAAATTTGATTCTGCTTTCACTGAAATTTTTTCAGAAGGAAGGCCACTCTTGTCTGTATGATAAAGGATTCTTGAGGACTGGCATGAGGTCTGAATTTCTTCCCTTGGGTTCTGTTACCATCTCTACACCTACTAGCTGTGTTACCTTGAACCATACATATTACCTTCATAGGTCTCATTTTCCATATTCATAAAATGGGATCACCATATCTCACATTTTTGGCAGGTCTATTTTTGAGAATTAAAGCATAACACCATCTATTGAAACTTACTTAGTTTCAGATATTGTCTATGTGTCAATTCATTTAAACCTCTCAACAACCCTTTGTGGTGTGCCCTGGTGACATCTCCAATTTTAAAAGGTAGAAACTGAGAAGTTAGAAGGTTGGCTCAAAGTCACAGAGCTGATTAGCGGTGAAGCCAAAATTCAAGCCCAGGCAATCTGTCTCTGGAGCCAAAGAACCCAACAACAGTGCCCAGAGCAAAGTAAACAGTCAAAAAATAAATGAAAGTTTCCGTCATCATCTTTACCAACTTCAAGCCAATTTCATGCACAAATCTTTATTACTATTATCACACCTTGGGTATGATTCCAGGTCCTATTAAAAGGGACAGAGATACAGTGAGGGGCTACGGCAGAGTCAGAATTGTCTGGTACCCCCAGAGTGTTGTGGAGAAGGCAATGGCACCCCACTCCAGTACTCTTGCCTGGAGAATCCCAGGAACGGGGGAGCCTGGTGGGCTGGCATCTATGGGGTCGCACAGAGTCGGACACAGCTGAAGCGACTTAGCAGCAGCAGCAGCCCAGAGTGTTGACTCATGGGCTACTGAGGGGAGAGAATGGAGCCCTGACAGTGAGGGTGATACAGAGACAAAGACGGCAGGAAAAGGACACAGGGGGCAAGACTGGAAATTTAGACTCTAGTCCCATCACCTGCCCACCCTGGGACCTTGAGCAAAGCCAGCTGCCCTCAAGGTTCTGCCCAGGGTATGGCAGGGGCTGACTGAGTTGGCTCGGGGACTAGACGGTGAGGGGTGAAGCACAGGCCAATGAGGACAGGATGCTCACATGGGTCAGGAAGATCCCCTGAAGGCAGCAATGGCAGCCCACTCCAGTGTTCTTGCCTGGAGAATCCCAAGGACAGAGGAGCCTGGCAGGCTATAGTCCATAGGGTTGCAAAGAGTCAGACACGACTGAATCGACTTAGCACGCACACACTGGAATATGAGTTAGACTGAGCAAGGGGGGCCATGGGCCCCTTGCAGGATTTTCCTCCTAGAGGTCATCCAGCGTGTTTGGATGGCCCAGACTCATAGCTGAGATAGCTGTAATCTAGACCCTTGAAGACTTTGGCAGAGAGCGTCAGGGAGCCAGAGCTCTGGCCCAGCCCACCAAGGACCTGTGGCATACCCCAGCCCAGTGACAGCCCCTTCTGGCCTCAGTTTTTCCCATCTGAAAAATGAGAGGGTCAATGAAACAAATTTTAATGGCTCTAACATCTTGAAAATTCCACATCCCCAAGCCTGACTTCATCCGCCGCCTTATACTAATATCCTTGGGGCACAGCGATTTCATTTAGGTCAGAAGATTTCCCTGCACACAAGCAGAAGTGAAACAAAAGCCCCCTTTCTCCCAAGTCGTTAGCTCCCTCACACACATGCGCGCACACACACACTCACACATGCATGTAAACTCTCATAATGCTTATACAGGCCACCCCCTCCCCAGTCGTGCACAAAGGCTCACACACAGGCGCGCAGAGGCACAAACACCTGGACTCTCTAAGCTGCTCCCTCCCCCCACCCGACTCCTGCGCACTCCCCACCCGAAAGCCTTCCAACTCCCCTACTGGGAAGCGGAGCGGCCCCACCAGCCTCCGCGAGTTACTTAACCTGATGGGCTGGTGCCACCTAATGGCCAGGATGCGAAATGCATCCTTGGTTCCAAGAAGCAGAAGCATTGGAAAAGGTCCAGGGTCATTATGTTCACCCCTGTCCCTCCAACAGGGCTATATCCAGAGCTGCCTTAGACGGATGAGACTTTCTTTAATCTCTAAAACCTTTCAAACAAGAATTTCCTTTCATGAGGCCCCCTAATATGGATCTTCTTTTCCAAAGATCAGTGTATTGTCATTAGCACTCGGAGTAGGCTTGCACTAGAGCTTAAAATTATTGCGCGTGAACTGTGTTCAGCGTCATTCTAGAAGCTTTTGATGTGTTATCTTTTTAATCCTCGCAACAGCTGTCTCTGCAGCGCTTGTATTACTGTCTTCATTTCAAAGAGCTACAACCAAGAAGGAGTAGGCCTAAGACAAACACGAGTTCTAACTCAGCAGCCACTTGGCCCTCCTGTACCTCGGTTTTGTCAATGTGTACACAACTGGTTCCAGACATTCATTCGGTCATTCTTTCCTTCAGCGAGCATTGATGGCACACCTACTATGGATCAGGAACTGTGTTGGGGCTTAGAATTCAACAAGCACTTATACGTGGCCTTTGCCCTTAAGGAGGTCTCTCTGTCCACTGAAGTCAATGACAGCTCTTGTCCTCCTAGGTCCCTGACTCTCAGATTTAGTGGATCTTCTCTGCAAACTAGGACAAAAGCCCTAAGGAGAAGTCAAGAGAAGAAGAGTAGAAAGCTGCAACCTGGGGGTGCGGGGGGTGTGGGCGAGGCAGCCAGCCTACAGAGCAGACGAAGATCAGTGTCCTTGCCGAAGAGTCCCCTGGTCCACACCCTGTTCATCTGGGATTGGTCAGTCTGGAACTGCCTCAAGCCCTTCCAGGGCCCATATCCTCTCAGAAAGGAAGGAGAAGGAGCTGTGGTTATCTGACTTCAGAGTAGAGGTCCTTTGCACCACACCAGAGATGTGGGGGAGCACACCAGAGAGATCAGAGCCAGAACTGGGGAGCACCGCAGGGGCTTGGAAGATGAAGTGAGGGAGCCAAAGCTTTATTGATAATTGTGGTTGTTGCTCTGACAGTCAGACCCTTGTGACCTCCCTAAGCATCTGTCTCTCCATCTATTTCCTCATAGATTCACACTGCCCCAGAGTCACTTCCTATGCTCCAAATACCCCATGGCCTACCCATGCTTAGCCTTTGCTCTCTTACAAATTAATAGACAAAGTGATAGAATAATAGACTCCTCAAATGTCAAGCCCTGGAAGAAATCATCTGATCCAAATGTTGTGGATGAGGAAAATATAATCAGAGAGGTAAGGTTAGGACATGTCCCAAGTCACACAGCCAATGAGTATCATGGTCAAGCCTAGAATTCAGGCACCCCTTTCCATTGTAAAGACTTCTCCCTACTCTTTCTCTTCTTTTCCACTCACACACAGTTAGACACTGTTAAGAGTCCATTTCTATTCTGAAAGTTCTTTTTATCATTCCTCTTCTTTTTACTTCTCCCATTAAACCCTATTGGATCATAAGCCCCTGGAAAACAGAAAATCTCTTTCCTTCCTCCAAAGCCTTACTACTTAGCACAATGATAAGCATGCAAATGTTTAAAACTGGATGGATGAAAGGATGGATCAATGGATGGATGGAGAGTAGCATGAATGGGTAAATTCTATATGGAATTTCTGTACTAACCTCTTACCTAGTCTCCTGGTTTCCAATTTCCCCACAGTCTGGCCTATCCTCCACAGTGGTATTAGAATGACCCTTTCAAAAATAAAAGTCTTTCTCTTCTGTGTGCAAAAGCATTTGAAACATTTCCTATCATCTAATAATGCAGGAGTCCCCAACCTCTGGGATCTAATGCCTGATGATATGAGGTGGAGCTGACATAACAATAGTGGAAATAAAGTGCGCAATAAATGTAATGCATTTGAATCATCCCCAAACCACCTCCCCCCTCCAGTCTGGGAAAAAATTTTCTTCCATGACCCCAGTCCTCGGTGCCAAAAGGTTGGGAACTGGCCATCTAATGGATAAGTCAAGACCAGTTGGCTTATAATATTCTAAATGGATCTGTCACCTACCCTACCAGCCTCATGTGCTATTAGCCGTGTAAACACGTCATGCACAATCATACCCTAAACTCTAGAAATACCAGAGTTCTCCATTCCCTGAATGAAGAAACATACATGGCCTCATCTCCAGGATCTTCTTGTGTCATTCCCATATTCTCAGAATCCTTTCCTGCTAATACCAGACTCTTAACAACCTAACCAACCTTCAAAGCCCAATTCAAATGCCACCTCCACGAAGTCCTCTCTAATTCCCTTAACAAAATGGCTATGCTCAGAGCATGTAGTCCTTCAGGTAAGCATGGTAAGCATGGTGCACCTCATTCTTCCCCTCCTAAAATGACCTTTTGAAACCTTTTCCCTGGGCATGGTAGTTGGTCGTTTTATGTCCATTGCTCCCAAAAGAGGCTTAGCCATGGATCTGAGGATCCGACACAAAGCAAATGCTTATTCAGCATTTGTCGAATGGACATTCTACTTACTACACCATATGCTCCAATTGTCCCTGAGGGTGCAATTTTATTTTATTCTAAAACCACTTAAGTTACTTTCTAGGCTATTATAAGCAAGAGCCCTGAGGGAACAGAACACAGATTCTCCAAAGAACCAGAGCTCTAGGGTGGGTACAGGGCAGGATGGTAGAGACGAAAATGGCACACACAAAAGCAGATCTCTTAAATAGAAAGGAAGGTCAGGGGAAAGAACCCAGTTCCACTGGGGGAAGATCCAAGGAGTCAAATTTTGGTTCAGCTTAAGGACCTTGTTCATGATGAAAGCTGTACAGCAATGGATTAGACTGCCTCAGGAAGGGCCGAGCCCTCTAGTCCTGCAAGTATGTAAGAAGTGACTATAGATGACTGTTGAGGACAAATCTAAGAATATATGGTCTTGCATAGGGGACCTGGGCTTCCCAGGTGGCTCAGTGGGTAAA
This sequence comes from Ovis canadensis, assembly GCF_042477335.2. Classification (NCBI taxonomy): domain Eukaryota; kingdom Metazoa; phylum Chordata; class Mammalia; order Artiodactyla; family Bovidae; genus Ovis; species Ovis canadensis. Next base: position 45,173,546 of record NC_091259.1, read on the forward strand.
GAACCTGCCTACAATGCAGGAGATGCCGGAGATATGGGTTCGATTCCTGGGTTGGGAAGATCACCTGGAGGAGAGCACAGCAGTCCTCTCCTGTATTCTTGCATGGATAATCCCCATGGACAGAGGAGCCTGGTGGGCTACAATCCATAGGTCGCAAAGGGTCAGACACGTGACTGAAGCGGCTTAGCACAGCACAGCATAGGCGACCATAGCAATGGGAGTGAGGTTGAACCATAGACTTGGAAGGTCCTCTCCAGCACTGAGAATCTGGGATCCCATCAAACCTCCAGGAGTGGCCCAAGCAAAATTACTAAAAGTTAGTTTTGGGGGGATTAGTATTGCTCTGTGTCTCCCTTCCTTTCAATACTTCCTCTCACCTGAACCTCTAAGAAATCTGTCAACGCAGAGTTGCTGGAAGAGGAGATGTTCTTGGTGTGCCCCTCTCATACACAGCCCACCCTGGTGGTCACCTGCATCCTGATGGACAGTTCTCATAGAAGCTAACCTCTCAGGAGGCCTGGTGGGATTAACGCCCAGGGGCCCACAGCAATATCCAACCCACCAAACACCTTCCCTTAGCTTCTCTCCTTTTCTTGTGCTCCCCCACTACCTCACTTCTTCCTGGAATCACTTTCGAAATAATCTACTTGTACCCAAATGTTTGTCTCAGAGTCTGCTTTGGGCGGTGCAGTGTGTTCTACATGGTGAAAGGTCAAAACACAGATTTTGTGGTTACTAAACACTGGATAGGAAATCCAGTTTGGTGACCTTGAGAAAGGTAATAAATCTCTCTGAACCACCTTCAGTGGATAAAAAGAGGTTAGTAAGAACTACTTCCCAGACTTCACAGCACTGTGTGTGACACAGGTCTGTATAGTTATGTTCCCTGAGTGCTTACTTTGTGCCAAGAACTGTGCTAAGATAAATGTGCTCAGCCAGGCCCGACTTTTTGTGACCCCATGGACTATAGCCTGCCAGGCTTCTCTGTCCATGGAATTTTTCAGACAGGAATACTAGAGTGGGTTGCCATTCTCTACTCTGGGGACCTTCCCGACCTAGAGATCGAATCCGCACCTCTTGCATCTCCTGCACTGGCACGATTCATATATATGATCCTCACACCAAAGGAAATAAATCCAGGAAGAAGACTAGAGTAGACTGATGGTGGCCCCCAAAAGATATGTCCACATCATAACCCCCAGAACCTGTGACCTCCTTTGGAAAAATGGGTCTTTGCCGATGTAACTGAGTTAATGATTTCAAGAGGAGAACATCACGGATTACCCAGGTACACCCTGAATTCACTGAAGAATGTCCTTATAGGAGATGGATGAAATCACAGAGGAAAAGATCGTATGGAGGCAGAGGCAGTGATGCATCCCTAGGCCAAGGGACGCCTGGAGTTACCAGAAGCTAGAGAAGGCAAGGAAGGATTCTCCCCCAGAGAATTTAGAGGGAGCCCAACCTGGCTGACACCTGAATTTTGGATTTCTGGCTTCCAGAACTGTGAGGGAACACATTCCTGCTCTTTGAGCCAGCAAGTTTTTATAGTTTATTAGGGCAGCCCTAGGAAACTGATACAAATGTTCCATTGTCCTTGCTTTTACACATAAGGAAACCAAGGCTTACAGAAAAATGCCCTACCCAGGGGCATCCCGCCAGAATATGGCAGAGCTGGGATTTGAACTCAAGTCTAACTAACCACATAGGGGCCACTCTTAGCCACCAGATCAAGGGAAATCAGTCGTGGGACATGCCTAGCACTGCGCCAGGCACATCATAGATGCTCAGAGAGTGTCAATTTGCTTGCTGTATCTAAACTTTCTCTTTGGTGCCCATTTTACCCCTGACTATTACTAGGTAGTCAAGAGTTAATCAGACAAAACCTGTTCCTGCCAATCCATGAGCTCTCCTAGAGTGGGCTTCTACCTGGATACAGTTACACTGCACACGTTGAGAAGGTCCTTAAGAATCAACTTGTCTGGTAAGCATTTCGCGCTCCACAGCAGCTGTTGGAAAAGATAGATTGGGGCCTGTGCCTTGAGTTAATGTCAGTCTGAATTGAAGATGTGCCAGCATCATCAGGATAGATCCTTTAATTAACCTGCTAGTCCTGTCAGGGATTGGGTTCACTGTCTTTCTCCAGAAATGTGTTATGTGTCTCTCCTTTCACCACTTTGTCATTTGCTCTATTTTAGATTCAAGGTGTCCTTTAGCTGTGCTTCAAAAGACTCTGTCCTCTTGAGTCAACAGCTGTTGGCAAAGTGGCCCCTCAAACAAGATCTCACTGCTTAACCATCACAGCTCTTCTCACAGTGTCTGCAAGAAACAAACCTTCAGCAATTTTGATGCAACAAATACATTTTGAGCAACTGCTGTGTGCTTGCTCCTGAATTATCCATTGCAGTAGATGAATAAGGCCCAGGTCCTGCCTTGCAAGGATAAAACAAAACAGGTGACTAGTGTTTCCCAGTCCTTTTACTTCATGGTAGGCACAGAAAAATGATAATAATTTTAAAGGGAAACTGGGAGAAATTCACAAGGCTGCTAGTGGTCTGAGGCAATCAGCCCAGGGGTTCCAGCTCCCCAGGCGCCTTCAAATAACCCCCATGGGATTGGGCAACCAGCATTCCCAACACTAGTGATCCATTCACCTTCAACCTTTCGGGAAAATATGCTGGTAGGAAACCATAGTTCTTACCTTTGCTCTTTGTAGGAATTTGTGTCCCACCATTTCAACCTGGATTCTACAGTTGAAATCCAACACTGTCAGTACTTTTCCAATTTGTAGAATACATTGTATTAATGAGAATCCTTTTTGTAGCTACAATTTTTTCCCCACAATTTTGTAAAACTTCAGTCTACCTCTGAACTTCTTGACCAGGCTCCCAGGAAACAAAATGAATGGGCAAGAAATAAGATATTAACAGGAAAACTTAGAGACAAATTGAATTGTTTTGTTTCCTGTTCAATGTGAGGATATGGGGATGGCTTTATAGTTTGTTTTTTGGTATGTGCATTTAGAAAGAGCTTATTCCAAAGATATGTAAAGAGGGCCCTGATTTCAGGCATTCCACAACTTCAACAAGTTTTGAAATCTACTGAAACAAAGCAAGAACTAATACATTTGTCCTCCAAAAGAGTACAAATAAGGTGCTTTGGAGATTATAAAATTTCTGTGTGTGATGAATGAATAGATGAAGAAATGAATTTTCCTTCCTAAAGTTATCCTTAATTATACTGTTTTTTTTTTTTTTTTTTTTTTTAATCAACACAGTACAGTGTTTGGGGGCAAAGGAAGTCACTGAGAAAAACCAGCATTGTGGATGACGTACTAAGAACATACCAGAACATCAGTGGCTTCCTGCCAGAGATGTGCACTTTAATCATGAGAAAACACCAGACAAACCCAGAGTGAGGGACATGGTACAAAGCAGATGACTTACACTCTTAAAAATACATACATATTTCAGACTAGGGAAATTTTCCAGAGAGAAAGAGACTAAAAAAAATCACAAAAATTAAATACAATGTGTGATCTCAAATTGGATTCTGAGCCAGAAAATAAAATAAAGTGCTATAAAGGGTATTATTAAGATAATTGGTAAAATTTTAATAATGTCTGTAGATTAATATCAGTCTTAAATTTGATTTTGGTAGTTAACTGCAGTTACATAAGGAAATAGCCTCATTCTTGGGAAAGGCACAGTGAAATACTTAGGAAAAAAGAGTGTATATATATATATATATATATATATATATATATTTGTGTGTGTGTGTGTGTGTGTGTGTGTGTATACACATAGTGAAAGTCAATTGTGTCTGACTCTTGTTATCCCATGGACTGCAGACCACCAGACTCCTCTGTCCATGGGATTCTCTAGGCAAGAATCCTGGAGTGGGTTGTCAGTCCCCTCTCCAATATATATATTTTTTACCTAATTATAATTATATACATAGTATATAATAACTATAAAGGATTGTGGCAAATATTGACAACTAGTGAACCTGGGTGTGAGGTGTATGGGAGCTCTTTCACTATTAATGAAACTTTTGTGTAAGTTAAAATTACAAAAAGTTACAAAATTAAAAAGCTAGTATGTAAATCATTAAAAGTTATATCTTGCATTTCTCTGTACTGCTTCCCATTTACAATATTCTTTGCTCCCTTCCCCTCTTACTTTCAAAACTTTCATAATAAATAAATAAAATAGGGAAAGAAAAAAATAGGGAAAATAAATCTAATATTTCCTAATTCTTGGTAGTAGGAACAATTCACTGATGTTGTACACAAATATGTTGCTTGAGTAAAAAGTAGAGTCACAAGAGAAAGAGCTCAGCCCTTTGGTGAAGAAGGGATCACAAATGAAGAAGACTGAAAAACCTCTTGAAAACAGTCTCCAGTGCTGAGATTCTTCATATCTAAACAAGCCTGCCCAAAAGCATTGACCTCTTGCCTAGCTGCTAGTGGTCTGGGTACTGATTCAGGTTTAGATCTCAGTTTACCTACTGTATTAGTTTGCCAGGGCTGCCATAACAAAACACTATAGACAAGCTGGCTTAAACCACAGAAACGTCACAAGCCTGGAGGGTGCAGGTCCAAAGTCAGGGTGCTGGCAGCGTTGGTACTTTCTGAGGGCTGTGGGGGAAGGATCTGTTCCAGTTCTCTCTCCTTAGCTTGAGAAGAGCACCTTCTATCTGCGTCTTTTCACATCATCGATTGAAGGTGGGAGGAGAAGGAGACAACAGAGGATGAGATGGTTGGATGGCATCACCGACTCAGTGGACATGAGTTTGAGTAGGCTCCAGGAATTAGTGATGGACAGGGAAGCCTGGCGTACTGCAGTCCATGGAGTTGCAAAGAGTTGGACACAACTGAGCGACTGAACTGAAGTGACTCTCTAGAAGTGTCTCTGGTCCAAACTCTTCCTTTTCATAAGGACATCAATCACATTGGAGTAGAGCCCACTCTAATGATCTTATTTTAACTTGATTACCTCTATAAAGGCTCTATCTCCCAATAAGGTTTCATTCAGAGGTATAACGTATGTTGAAATTCATTCAACATTTGAATTTTAGAGGGGACACAATTCAATCCATAATACCCACCTCTGAATGGAATCCCAAAACACCAAAACCCTAAATGTCCAATCAATATATATTGATTGGCCAAAACAGAGCTCCAATCTACTCCAAAAATATGGAATTTCACATCTCCAAATCTTCAATGGGAAAAAAATCCGACTTTGGGGACAACACATCAGCAGATCATCTCTACCATCTTCTGAGTTATCAAAGTAGTAATATGGGGACATTGAACATGACCACTGGGGCTTAATATCTACCATAGTCTTTCTAGTGTATTTTCTGTGGCTGAGGTTAAAGGATTAGCAAATCTTTTCAATCATTTTTGTATAGATACTGACCAAGTGCTTGCTACACGTCAAGCACAGTGCTAGTGCTGAAACAAAGGTTTACGAAGACCAGCAATCCGGTGGAACTTACATTTAGTGGGAGTGAATAAGGGTCATGCTTGTGTGTGTGTACTTAAGTGTACCGAAGTCACTTCCGTAGTGTGCAACCCTTTTCAACCCCATGGACTGTATAGCCCATCAGGCTCCTCTGTCCATGGCATTCTCCAGGCAAGACTACTGGAGTATGTTGCTATGCCCTCCTCCAGGGGATCTTCCCAACCCAGGGATTGAAGCTGCGTCTCTTAGGTCTCCTGCCTTGGCAGGCAGGTTCTATAGCACTAAGAGTCGTGCTTACTGCCAATTAAATCCTTGTGTTTAGATGGAATAGGGAGGAAGAGTGATGGAAAGGTAGGGATACTGAGCAAGATAGACTTCAACACAAGACTATTCCACTAAAAATTAGGGTGTGTCCTGGAGAGAGCCTGAAATGAGAAATTGCTTTGAATCTACTATCCTTTCAATTTTTCAGTTTCCATTGGCCTCTCATAATGGAGTTTCTCCAGGTTTTTGAGTATGGTTCTATGGGATTCACAAGGATAATTTTGACTCTAAGATTTTTGCCTTAAACTTTGGAGTCATACACCCACCATCCGTAAGGTGAAATCAGCTGTTGAAATCAACCAGTGTGCCAGTTTATGGACCTGTGATTAGTCACCAGTTTGGGTGGTTATAGGGCTTCCCTGGTGGCTCAGATGATAAAGAATCTGCCTGAAAAGCAGGAGATCCAGGTTTGATCCCTAGGTTGGTAAGATCCCCTGGAGAAGGGAATGGCTGCCCACTGCAGTATTCTTGCCTGGAGAATTCCATGGACAGAGAAGCCTGGAGGGCTGCAGCCCATGTGATCGCAAAGAGTCGGATATGACTGAGTGACTAACACATATTTCGTGGTTATAAGGATGAGAGAGAGAGGGAGAGAGGAGAGAGAGAGATGGAGAGGGAAGAGAGAGAAAGTAGACAGTTTACGAGAAAGAGATAACTAACTAAAAAACCCTCCTGTTTCTCAACCCCTCGAACTAGTGTTTCCTTATTTGTTAATTTTTGTTTCAGGAAATAAGAAAAGGCCTGTGTCTTGATTAGCGGCTTCAGATACCATGATCCTGAAGGACTTGGTGTTCTCAGGTATACATTTTAAGGTGTATAAAATGTAAGGCTAACTGCAAAGTTAGACCAAGTTTGGACTGAAATAAAGTCCAGATTTTTATCTCAAAGGCATAAGTGCCCTGCCCCAGTTCTGAGTCCATAGTAGGCCTGATTAAAAATCTGTTGGTTAAAAACTTGCTTTCATTATAATGCATTTTTCTCATTTTTCTTCCATATTGAGAGTGACAATTTCCATTTGTGATGATCAGCCACAACATAGATGCAAATGTGCTAAGTAAAATTAGGTGTATCAGAGTGGCTATCTTATAAAAAAGATCATTTTACCGCCTAACCCAGCAAGTAGAGAGTTATTCCTGCTCAATGTACTATATGCAAATGCCCAGATTATAGCTAATTATATTGTTGCAAAGCAGAGCCAAGAAACTGCTACAATACTCCTAGTCTCCTTGGGGAACACACCATGAAAAGAACTTTTTTTTCCTCCTTTGTAAATTACACTATGATATAATTGGGTCTCACTGTTCATGTAACACCCCGCTCAGGGATAGCGCAAGAGAAACGAACAATGTCTTACTAAGCCCCTGTTAAGATCATTAAATGTAGATCACAACACACTAGCAGGCGCCCAAATCTTAATGTGTCACAGTAACAAAACCAGGAAAAGAAAAAAAGTGACAAGTTGCCTCATATTAGTTTTCTCTTACAATGGAGTTTAAGGTAATAAAGTGTTAATGAATTCGGCCCTGTGTAGCTGGCATTGTGAGATAATTTTTTTTTTTTTACTACATTGTAGGAAAAATTGTCATATTCTTTTAGGCAGCTGTTTAGAGAAAAGCTTTGACAGTGTATAATTGACTCTATTTTTACTGCATTTTCATATGGCATTGTTAGGATTATATACTGTACTGAGCTCTGCTTTTCAGTTTTACGCACTAAGAAATTTTCCCCTCAGACAATTTTTCACTAGGGATAAACGAGAGTCCAACCAGACAGGCAAAAATGCACATCCCCAGCTTCTCCCATTGGACACCCTGAGAGGAGTTATTGAATTATTGTTAGAATTCTTTCCAAGGGAAAAGGCCTCTCAGATTGACCCCCTCAGCCTACAGCTGGAGTAACATATAAATATATTTCTAAAATTACACACGCACACACAGAGCACCAAAATGGTAACCACAGTTGTCAGAGGTTTTCTCTAGGAGATAAGAATTTGAGAATCGTGGGTGATTTTTCATTTACTTATTTATTCATTTATTTATTGCATTTCTCATTTTGTTTTCAGAAGCATCTTTCTCCTGGGGTTAGGAGGAGTGTTTTTAACAAGCCAGCTCTCCCTGACTCCCTCCAAAGTGCCCTTTCCTCCCACCAGGCTGGTTAGGTATTGCAGATACAGTTGTCAACCGTTTCAATCCTGAGATCCTGTGCATTTTAAGTTTAGCTCTGTTTCTTTTTCAATTCAAATCAATTTGTCATAGATTCTAAGAAGATATTCCACAACTGTCTTTTTTTTTCCCCCTCCCACATTCAATTATAACAATGTAATATTGCCTCTAGGTTGAGAAAAGCAGTGACAGAAATACTTGCCAGCCAGTACAGCAGGGGCCAAGGCATCAGAAAGGACGATGGTTACAAATTTCCTATGCCATCTGGGTGTGTCCTGGATGGACATCAGCCCTAGTTAAGACCATGACCTTCTGGAGTCAGAAAAGCTTGTGTTTTAATCTGGGCTCTATCATATACTGGCCATGTGACCTCAGGCCAGCTAATCTCTTAAAACCTTTTAATGACACCGACCATTGAAAACCCACTAGGGTATTATGAAGATTAAATGAGATAATTCATTTCTAAAGCACTTAGCAACATGCCCAACACACAGTGAGTATTCAATAAGTGATTGCTGTAACTGTTACTATACATGATGGACAAGGATCCAATGTATTATTTTTTTACGTAAAAAGGAGGCTTTAAAACTCATCTTAACAAACTGTAAATTGATTCTCTGACTTTCCCACTCCCACCCCGTTTATGCACCTTCCCCTAGTCTATTCATATTCTTCTGTGAACTCGTGGTTGCTGCCAAATGAGTAGAGCAAAATGGGAGCTCAATTTAATTGAAAATGCATGTGTCAATGTCACAATGTGAGAAAGGTGCCATCTTTCGGGCCATCACTTTTCATCACACACACATATGGGTGCTTGTACGTGTGCGCATGCACACACACAAACACACACACACACACGATAAAATGCAGCGCATGTGTCTGAATTAGTCTGTGGTTCTCCAAGAAAGGAAATGTCTCTACTTCTCAGTGTAGGGGTGATCATATGTGGAGGTGAAATGATTATGTTTCTAATAGTAATATTAAAGCTACAACTTACATAGTACTGTTACATGCTCTTTATACATGTTGATGGATTTACTATTCACTGCAATCCTACAAGATAGGCAGTAACATGATACCCGTTTCCCAGATGAAGACACTGAGTCACAGAGCGGTGAAGTGACTTAGCCAAGATCACTCAGTAAAGGACCGAGCTGGGATTCACCCCAAGGAATCTAGCTTCAGGAAATACACACTTACTGTTCTCTTACAATCTAACAACTCCCTATTGAACATTTCCCCTGTGCCAGGTACCCTGCTGTGTTGATGGTATCTCACTTGCCCACCTTTACTAGATATTGTAGTTAGTAACGGAGAAGGAAATAGCACCCCACTCCAGTGTTCTTGCCTGGAGAATCTCAGGGATGGCAGAGCCTGGTGGGCTGCCATCTATGGGGTCGCACAGAGTCGGACACGACTGAAGCAACTTAGCAGCAGCAGCAGTAGTTAGTAAGGGGTAGAATCCAGCTCCAAACTTAGTCTCATCTGACTCTAAAATTACACTGTTGGCCCCTGGAATATACACGCAAATGTATATATGTGTTCATGCATGCATGCTGAGTCACTTCACTCATGTCTGACTTTTTACAACCCTATGGACAGTAGACCACCAGGCTTCTCTGTCCATGGGATTCTCCAGGCAAGAATACTGAAGTGGGTTGCCATGCCCTCCTCCAGGGGATCTTCCTGACCCAGTGATCGAACCAGCAACTCTTAAACTCCTGCATTGGCAAGCAGATTCTTTACCACTAGCACCATACATACACATATACATACATACATACATACATATATATATATAATATACTATAATGTATACATATATATGTGTATATATATATATTATATATATATATATATATATTCCTCTTTTGAGGAAATTCTAGGACACCCAAATCAAGTGCCACCTCCCTCAAAAATGTTTTCATCAACAGCTGCCTATGCTTACCTCACTTTGCCAGGAATTCACACAAAACTTAGCACCTGCATCTCAAGAGTTTGATGCCTTTGGTTTCTGCAACGGTATCACATAAGTTCCTTGAAGCTCCCTAAAGCAAAATGTAGGTCATTTGAGAGCCACACTCATATCTTTACGCTTTTATGTTCCCAGGGATTCTGGAACAGAATTAGCCACATAATTGACAATCGCTCATTTGGGTGAAGACTTTACATTAAATCTAAAAAATCTAAAAAAAATAGAAGTACCACAGAAAAAGAGTTAGATAATCTTTGTGCCCCAAATTCTCATCTTTTGTCCATTCTCCAGTTATCACCTCTGTAAGACAGAAACTTGTCTCTTTATATCCACAGCAAAACTCAGAAGGCAGCAGGGACAATGCCCTCCTCAGAATAACTTCCAATAGTGAAGCGAGAGTCAAATCAGGAGACATCCCTGATGCAAGAGTCATGGTAATTTTACTAAAGGATTTATGAAATCCATGCATTATTATGTGACTTTAACTTCTGAGTTTCATGATAGGCTTATCAAATTCTCTTCTTGCACCGATGGCTACTGCTATGACCTTGGTACCTGTTCTCATGAATTCTCCCAAGTTATTTCCCTGTCTTAATTCATGACTTCTCCCTTCCATCCTATCTATGGCAGAAACAAAAATTGTGTAGTCACCAGATTCATTTCCCTTTTCCTCTGGGCACCCAGGTGGACAATATTCATCACTCTTGGCAGTTACCTGGAGCCCACATGACTAGGTTCTGACTGAAGAATCATGGAGCATCATTACGCATGCCACCTCCAGTGTGAGTGACCTCTAAAAATCCCCTACTTGCTCTCTTTCACTCCCTTCCCATTTCACAGTGACCTTATACTGATGCTGAAAATAGGACCACAAAGTGGAAGAGTCCAGGTTCTTGAGTTAACATTTGGCCAAAAAAAGAAGGTATTCACTGATCTGATTGTGAAGAGAGAAAAACTGAATTTTTATTGGATTATTTCACTGGTCTTTGAGGGTTGCTTGTAACAACAGTTAGTGGTTATTTATGATTTACTCTAGGACTGATTACTTACTCTAGGACTCCCTCCATGATGGCAGTTGAATCAACCGCAAGGAGAACTTCAATTGTTTCACTTCCAGAAATTACCAGGAATTTTCTCTCCCACTTTGGAGAGTCTTCTGACCAGAGACCATGTCTCTCTCATCTCTGAACCCCAAGACTCCCCACACCACCTGACCCAGAGACCAGAAGTTAACCAATAGACTTCTCTATTTAGGAATATTTGAAAGTGTTTACCATGTACCTGACATTCTCCCAGGCACTGGGGAGACCAGGTGAACCAATTTCCTGATTGCCCAGAGCTATTATTCTAGTAAGGGACTCAGAACACAACATACCAACCAAAAATATTTTAATATAGTATTAGGTATGTGTATTATGAAGGAAATGAAATGTAACAATGGTGTAGAGCTTGACTTGAAATAAAAGACTGTTGTCTGTAACTTGGTTAAGAAAGAGGCTTCTCCAAGGAGATAACATTTAAACTAAGACTTAATTATCTATATATTCATTTAACAAATAATTCTTGACCATTTAGTTTGTGTTATTGTGCTAGAAACTAGGAAGTGATAGATGTTTATTGAGTGTACTAACAAATAAGTTCAGCATGAAATTCAGTTCTTTAATTTGGTATCCTTTATGTGGCTTCAACTCACTTTCAACAAAGAAAGAGGATCAAAGCGATAGGAAGGAAGAAAAAGACAAGAGGTCAGAGTCAGAGAGAGAAACGGGAAACAGAAGGAGAGGGGACACAGATAGGGAGGTAATTTGATCCATTCTCTTTGATCAGCTGCCTCTGCAGCTCCAGATAATAAATATCTCCTGATAGATTTGGAAGTTTCCATTCTGGATTGTCCCATTCAACTCACTGAGGGCACCTAGGATCCCCTTCCTAATGACCCTTCACGCTAGACCAGCATCCTCTGAAAGGGGCTCTCTAGGCCCATCCACCTCTTGGGGACTCCAGATGGGTCCCCTTTATCTGACCATCTCCTTACACTCTTTAGGTTTCTTCTAAAACCTGGCTGCTTCCAGACCCATCTTTAAGCATTCCCTCAAGGCCAAGGTCCATGACCACTAAACAAGGCAAGAAGTTTCCAGCAACCCTTGCCAAGGAAATGAAATTCAACATTATCCTAGAAAATTCTCAAACTTGCAGACAATATCCAGGTTATAGTCTTGAAAAAGTTGTGCCTGGTGCCAAGGTGTTTATGCCAAAGCTTCCCCTATGCCCTACAGAGGGTCCCATATGGGCTGATCCCAGTTATGGGCTATGACTTGAGAATATGACTTCCAAATATCCCAGTGACACATGATCCTTTCCATAATATGCAATAGAAATAGCCTGCAAATGCTATTGTGTGGAGAATCTAAACCACATACACCAGTCTTCATTTTTTACTCTGATAGCAAAATATTCTTCTCAAACCATGTATTACTACTGTTCTGCTCTCCCCTCTTATCCTTCCCTACCTGATGCCACCCAAGTTGTGACAACCAAATATGTCTCCCAGACATTGCCATAAGCAGCCAGTGGGGGGAAAGGAGAAAAATCAAGCCCAGTTGAAAACCAATGCTCTGGTTGGAGAAGGATGGTCTTTCGCTATATCCCCATAACATAGGGAGGAGAAGAGAAGAGGGGAGGGAAACATGAGCTATCCTGGCTGGGTCTCTATGCCCTGCAACCTATGGAGACTCACTAGAACAGCTTCCTGTGAGGCTGGTAGGAGCTCAGCTTAGCAGCTATTATTGCAGTCATTGCCATTACAATGACTACTTATAAAGGGGATTTGAGCTTGGAGGTGGGATTGGACCAGCTGATCTTTACAATTCCTTCAAGCTCCAGAGCCCCAGATTTCTCACCCAGAAAGCCCCCAAGTGTGACGCTTCTTTCTTGGTAGCAATCTTATTATCTCACCTCCTGTGCCCTTCACTGCTGTCTCTTCAATTTTTCCACCTCACCAATTCAAAATACTTTCCTAACACATGACAATAAAGTGCAAATAGCAGAAATCAAGTCCCAAGTTTCTGTCAAACCACCTCATCATGAAACAGCCGAAGTCAGATGCACAAAATCTGTTGATTAAAATTCCCTGTTAAGACAATGAACACCAGACCCAGAGCTCCTGAAGATGGCTGGGGTGACATCAGCCATGCTGACTCTGGACCTAAAGAATCCTTCCAGAAATGCGTCCTGAAACCTTGGCCTTTCCTGGGCCTCCCTGGTGACTGTTCCAGCACCACCAGAGACTGGCAGGCTGAGCCCAGGCTGTTTTTCTTCCTGTCTAGAGCTCAAGGAAGGACAAAGCCCAGCTAGGTAGAAGCCCAAGAGGACAACCTGAGATGCCAATGCATAAACACTTCAGGAGGGATGGAAGTATGAGAGCAGTCATCACCCAGAGTCCACATGCAGCTGGGTGATGTACCAGCAGAGCCCGGCCATGGATAACCAGCCCCTCCTGATGTCATTCTTTCTAGGTCACTGTGCCACAAACATGCACACATTCTGTTGAAATACAGATATATTATTCTGAAATTATTTATTGAACACTTACTATGTGTCAGGCAAATTCACCAACATACTATAAATATACCTCTGTAACTGCACACACCTGCATATAAATACACCTCTACAACTCTATAACTGGAAAAGGTCAGTTTTCATCCCAATCCCAAAGAAAGGCTATGCTAGAAAATGTTCAAACTACCGCACAATTTCACTCATTGCACATACTAGTAAAGTAGTGCTGAAAATTCTCCAAGCTAGACTTCAACAGTATGTGAACCAAGAACTTCCAGATGTTCAAACTGGATTTAGAAAAGGCAGAGGAACCAGAGATCAAATTGCCAACATCCATTGGATCATAGAAAAAGCAAGAGAATTCCAGAAAAGCATCTACTTCTGCTTCATTGACTACTCTAAAGCATTTCACTGTGTGGATCACAACAAACTATGGAAAATTCTTAAAGAGCTGGGAATACCAGACCACCTTACATGCCTTCTGAGAAATCTGTATGCTAGTCAAGAAGCAACAGTTAGAACTGGACATGGAACAATGGACTGGTTCCAAATTGGGAAAGGAGTATGTCAAGGCTGTATATTGTCACCCTACTTATTTAACTTATATGCAGAGTATATCATGCAAAATGCCGGGCTGAATAAATCACAAACTGGAATCAAGATGGCAGAAAGCACAGAGGAACTGAGAAACCTCTTGACGAAAGTGAAAGTGGAGAGTGAAAAAGTTGGCTTAAAACTCAACATTCAAAAAACTAAAATCATAGCATCCAATATCATCACTTCATGGCAAATAGATGGGGAAACAACGGAAACAGTGACAAATTTAATTTTCTTGGGCTCCAAAATCACTGCAGATGGTGACTATAGCCATGAAATTAAAAGACGCTTTCTCCTTGGAATAAGAGCTATGACAAACCTTGACAGCATATTGAAAATCAGAGAGATTACTTTGACAACAAAGGTCTGTAAAGTCAAAGCTATGGTTTTTCCAGTAGTGATGTATGGATGTGAGAATTGGACCATAAAGAAAGTTGAGTGCCAAAGAATTAATGCTTTTGAACTATGGTATTGGAGAAGACTCTTGAGAGTCCCTTGGACTGCAAGGAGATCAAACCAGTCAATCCTAAAGGAAATCAGTCCTGAGTATTCACTGGAAGGACTGATGCTGAAGCTGAAGCTCCAATACTTTGGCCACCTGATACAAAGAACTGGCTCATTAGAAAAGACCATGATGCTGGGAAAGATTGAAGGCAGGAGAAGGAGACAACAGCAAATGAGATGGTTGGATGGCATCACCAACTCAATGGACATGAGTTTGAGCAAGTTCTGGGAGCTGGTAATGGACAGGGAAGTCTGGTGTGCTGCAGTCCATGGGGTTGCAGAGTCAGACATGACTAAGCAACTGAACTGAACTGAACTGATAACTGCATAGGATTACCAGGACACACAGAGGCACATGAAGATATATAGGCACACACATTTCATAAGTGTCAGCACATATATGAATATACACAAATATGCATTCAAACACATAGCATTGTAATGTATATATGTATCATCACACAAAATCATACATATTACATTTGAATCAGTGCAAGTGACAGAAACTCAATTCAGGTTGGCATTAATTAGATGAGGAATTTGGGGCTTCCCTGATGGCTCAGATGGTAAAGAATCTACCTGCAATGCCAGAGACCCGAGTTTGATCCCTGGGTTGATAAGATCCTCTGGAGGAAGAGATGGCTACCCACTCCAGTATTCTCGCCTGCAGAATACTATGGACAGAGGAGCCTGATTAGCTATATATATAGTCCATGGGGTTGCAAAGAGTTGGACATGATTAAGCAACTAACACTTTCAGAGGGGGAATTTATTGTTTACAGAATCAAGATGAAATGGGACAATGAAGCTGGGTACAGAGCAAGGATGCAGCTGGGTCTCCAGAATAACTGAACTCAGAACCACAGACTTCATCAATTTCATCTCCCACTTTGATCTCTATTTCTCTGCTCTCTGTCTTTGCTGACTTTGCATAAAAGGCATATGTTTAGTTAGATGAGAGAAATATGGCCTTTATTCATGCATGGGAAACATGACCACACATTTCCTGATCTCCAGCCATAAATCACAGTCAACAGAAATTACTAAAGTGCTTTCTGGATCCAAAACTGAAAGCCCAAGGAGTGAGACAATTGATCCCAGCACCAATTTGTTGTAGTCAATTTAGGATAGGTCATGCTGCAATACCTAGGTCACAACAATGAAAACCCCCAAGATCTCCATG
Organism: Ovis canadensis; assembly: GCF_042477335.2. Taxonomy (NCBI): domain Eukaryota; kingdom Metazoa; phylum Chordata; class Mammalia; order Artiodactyla; family Bovidae; genus Ovis; species Ovis canadensis. The sequence goes on from NC_091259.1 coordinate 45,189,320, forward strand.
CTTCACTCCCGCAAGTTTGCTTCTTACTTATATTACATGTTTACCCTCGGCTGGCTAAGGCTCTGCTCCAGGGCATCTGCTTTCTGGGTCCCAGGATGACAGAACAGCATTCATCTGAATACCACAAGTCTTATGGCAGAGGAAAAGGAGAAATGGCAAGTCAGGAAAGGGCTCTTAGAGCTTCAGCTCAAGTATAGCTTGTGTCACCTGGGCTCTCACTTCCATTGGCCAAAGGAGGTTTTTCAGCCATTCCAAACATCAGTGGGAGAAAGGTGACAAAGGGAGTTTTAAACAGTAATCCAGCCTACCACACCATTTCCTGACCATCATAATGAGGTGAGCGGGTACTAGAATTGACTCATCCTTAGACAAATTAACCTGGGCCAGGAGGCAGAACCAGGTTGTTCTACTATGATGACTTCAGGGGTAATATTTTGAACAAAGAGTAACACTACTATGCCTGCCTGCTAAATCAGTTCACTCTTGTCTTACTCTGTGACCCTATGGATCACAACACACCAGGCTCCCCTATCTATGGGATTCTCCAGGCATGAATAGTGGAGTAGGTTGCCATGCCCTCCTCCAGGGGATCTTCCCAACCCTGGGATCAAACCTGAGTCTCTTGCATCTCCTGCATTGGCAGGCGGGTTCTTGCCTACTAGCGCCACGTGGGATGCCCAACACTGTTATCAGTTGCCTCATATGGAAATTGCTGGGCGGATAATACTATTCATTGTGTTATAGAGATATCACAGATGAACTGACGTGCAGACATGTGCTCTGCCCAGCAAACTTCAAGGCATACACGTGTACGCACACTCGGTAACTCCCAAGTTTAGATACGGGCACACGCACACAGATAGGCACACACATGCATGCATACGCACACGTGTGAACCTGTAGCGGTGCCTGTGTGCACACACACACATGCACATGTTGGTGTCCAGCCTGCCCTCATTTACATGTGAACCCACACACACATGCCACCCTCAAGCACATGCACACTCCAGCTCAGCGGGGAGTGGCTGCTGCTTCGCTGGAGAGATCAAAGGCAGCTGCTCCCTCTGCATATTTAAGGAGCCCCTGCTGTGAGCCTGTAGCTCTTAGCTGAGCCCCCTGCCTAGGCAAAGCCCCACTCTGGGAAATGCCGCCCACCCCCAACTCCACCCCAGGGGAAAGTCTGGAATCTGATCACTTACTTCCCCAAGCCTTTCAGGAAGAACCCAGAGAGAACCCCAGGGTCGGGGCCCTGGAGAAGCAATCTGGCGCCCAGTACAGCCAGTAGTACGGCCTAGCAGGCAGAGGAGATAGTGCCCCTGGGACAGCCAAGCTCAGTCCAGGGGAGGAAGGACCAGCCTTGCCCATTTGCCGAGATCCTATATTTCCTCCTAGGGAATGAGCCTGCCGCCTAGAGACTTGGCGTCATGCTTTGTGGAAGGCTGCTAAGACAGAAAGTCGAGACCGCATCAGACTTGGCTTTGCCACAAACTCATCTGGACCAATCACTTTACTGTCTAGGCCTCAGTTTCCTAGAAAAGTAGCCATTCCAAGCTACCGAAAATGAAAACGTCCAATCCAAGAATGACAAACACCTGGCCCACCTACCTCTGCAGCAACTCATTCCAGGCGCAGGAGAGACTAGGAAGCCGACACAGTGCCCTTTCTGGCCAAGACTAGATGAGGCCTTTGTTGTTCAGTTGAGCGTGCCAGGCTTCCATGTCCTTCACCAGGAGTCCTAGGAGGCTAAAACAGGTGAACTCTCAACCTTCCCTCCTCCTCCACCCTCCCCTACTCTGCTTTCATCCAAAAGAGGCGAGTGGGTTTCCTCTTGTTTGCAACCTCTGATCAATTTGTAAAAACTGCAGGAAACTTGGTATTGAGCAGATTCCCTGACTGTGCCTTGGCTCCTTAGGAAAGGGCATCATGACCAGCACTATCTGCCATCAGCACAGGTGTGCAGTGTGGGGCAGCAGACCCCATGCTAGCTAACCCATGTTTATGACGGGGCAAGTGCTGCACTTTCCTACACATGTAAGACAATAAGCCCGATCTACCTGTAAAAAGAAATGTATTCTTTCCCAGGAGTAGAGATGCTCTGAGTTGAGCCCTGGGAGACATGAGGGAGCCTTTTGCAAATGACTCTGATAAGGAGGAGGTAAGTCCCAGCTTCAACAGCCAAGGAGCGTTCCCTTAAAATCTATTTCTATGCTGATTAAATCTGCCTACCAGAAGAAAAAAAAAGGGGGGGGGCATAGTATCCATACTCTGTAGTTCCTTTATACAACAATAACAATACCAAAGTGACAACAATGTAATAATAATTTATTGACCACCTATCATATGTCAGGTACTATGCTTGGCTCTATACACAGAGTGTGTCTAATTCTCTCAACATTGCTGCAAGTTAGGTCTATTCCTACTTTACAGATAAAGAAATGGATGCTCAGAGAAGTTATGTGAATTGCCCACTATCACTCAAGGTAGGAAGGACGTTGGATTTGAGTCCATATCTGTATGCAGAAGCCTCTTCTCTTTTTACTGCATAATAGTCAGATCTATTTGGTATCAAAATAAGAGACAACATGAACTCTGCGAGTAAGATGGCAGACAGTTTGGGGTGGGAGCAGAAAGAATGGGATATTGATACTCAAACCTTAACACCATTTCTCTCATCCCTCACTTCTTAAATTCTGCATTTCCTTTCACTCAAATTTAAAACTTGAGCATGAGTATCACACAGATCTCCAGATTTTAGTAAACATATTATGAAAATTTTATTTAAACAGCTGAATGTTGTTTATTAGACTTTTGTTACCTTTTAAACACAAAAGCATTACACTACCAGTAAAGGAAATACAAATGAACATACAGAAGAAAACAAAAAATACTCCAAACTTGCTAATCTCTCCACCAGAAACAAGCCGTGTTAATACTTTAGTACGTAACCTTCCAGAATTTTGCTATACATACTTTGTTACATGAATTCATTCCGCATTACCGTTTCTATAATGTGCCCTTTCTTTTCATGGTTTTGTGTTATTCATCGACTGCATCATTTTAATCCACTGAGCAGCAGTACATTGGATGCATGTATATACATGTAAATACATGGATGTATTTTCTTTAACCAAAACCTATTGTTGGACATTGTGGATCACAATAAACTGTGGAAAATTCTGAAAGAGATGGGAATACCAGACCACCTGACCTGCCTCTTGAGAAACCTGTATGCAGGTCAGGAAGCAACAGTTAGAACTGGACATGGAACAACAGACTGGTTCCAAATAGGAAAAGGAGTACGTCAAGGCTGTATGTTGTCACCCTGCTTATTTAACTTCTATGCAGAGTACATCATGAGAAACGCTGGGCTGGAAGAAGCACAAGCTGGAGTCAAGATTGCTGGGAGAAATATCAGTCACCTCAGATATGCAGATGACACCACCCTTATGGCAGAAAGTGAAGAGGAACTCAAAAGCCTCTTGATGAAAGTGAAAGAGGAGAGCGAAAAAGTTGGCTTAAAGCTCAACGTTCCGAAAATGAAGATCATGGCATCTGGTCCCATCACTTCATGGCAAATAGATGGGGAAACAGTGGAAACACTGTCAGACTTATTTTTGGTGGGGGGCGCTCCCAAATCACTGCAGATGGTGATTGCAGCCATGAAATTAAAAGATGCTTACTCCTTGGAAGGAAAGTTATGACCAACCTAGATAGCATATTCAAAAGCAGAGACATCACTTTGCCAACAAAGGTCCATCTAGTCAAGGCTATGGTTTTTCCTGTGGTCATGTATGGATGTGAGAGTTGGACTGTGAAGAAGGCTGAGTGCCAAAGAATTGATGCTTTTGAACTGTGGTGTTGGAGAAGACTCTTGAGAGTCCCTTGGACTGCAAGGAGATCCAACCAATCCATTCTAAAGGAGATCAGTCCTGGGTGTTCTTTGGAAGGAATGATGCTAAAGCCAAAACTCCAGTACTTTGGCCACCTCATGCGAAGAGTCGACTCATTGGAAAAGACTCTGATGCTGGGTGGGATTGAGGGCAGGAGGAGAAGGGGACGACAAAGGATGAGATGGCTGGATGGCGTCAGCGAGTCAATGGATGTGAGTTTGAGTGAACTCCAGGAGTTGGTGATGGACAGGGAGGCCTGGCGTGCTGCGATTCATGGGGTTGCAAAGAGTCGGACACGACTGAGTGAGTGAACCGAACTGAACTGATTGTTGGACATTTAGGTTGTTTTCAGTTAAATGTCATCATCATAAAATACATTTTAAATAAAGTTTTGTACATCCTTATTGTAGGTGATTCCCTTAGAATAAATTTCTAGAATTTGAGGGTCAAATGTATGAATATTCTAAGGGGTTTGTTACCTAATCCAAATTTCCCTCCCTCAAAAAAGATTGTTATCAATTTATAAATTCTGTCCACTTCTCCTGATCTTTGCCAATACTGGACTTTTCAGTTTTAAATCTTTGACTGCTTCTTAACACTTTTGAACACGAAAACAGAGTGAAGCACTTTGGAGGGGTTCCCTGGGGCATCCCATGCGTCACAGGCACTGATGGTGAAAATGGACATGTTGATTTATTTAAGTGGACAGGCATTAGCATCACTTGAAAAGAAGATGCCGATGCTCCAGATCACGTGATGACATGCCACCCCTAGATCTGGGTGTAACGTTCCATGGAGTATGGCCTCCCCAGTCAGAAACTCAGGTCTGTGAGGGTAGGGACTCAGCTATACTCATCCCTGAGAACTGCTAGGACCTAGTGTAGGGCCCTGCACACAGGGAGTATCTCTGGACCTGCTGTCTCCATCTTGGTCAATGATGAGATCATCGAGCATCCAGTTTGAGGGCCCACAGGAAAACTGACTGGAAAGGGGGATGGCCTGGCTCAGGGGAGCACTCATGCAGTTTGGATTCAGGAGTTCTGAGTTCAAGTCCTGGCTCCCCTGCTTCTTTTGGGCAATTGTTTTTTTAACCTTTTTGAATCTACTTGCCTCAGCTAGGACTTCCCTGGTGGCTCAGAGGTTAAAGCGTCTGCCTGCAATGCGGGAGACCTGGGTTTGATCCCTGGGTCAAGAAGATCCCCTGGAGAAGGGAAATGGTAACCCACTCCAGTACTCTTGCCTGAAGAATCCCATGAACAGAGGAGCTTGGTGAGCTATAGTCCACGGGGTCGCAAAGAGTCAGACATGACTGAGCGACTTCACTTTCACTTGCCTCAACTAGAAAGACATCAGTATTGACTCATAGGCTGGTTAAATTAATTAATGGATATTGCAACTGACAAACACTGTACTGATATCCTTGTATTAATGATCATATCAAATACTTGGACTTGTTGTCTGGATGTCTCTTACCTGGACAAAAATGCAAACAGAATTAATCACTTCAAACTTTTCTTCTCCTTTAAAAAATATCCCAATTAATGATCAGGGTTAGGGCATTCAGGCAGATAGACCTGAATTTGAATACTGGTTCTGCCATTTACTAGCTTTGTGATCTTGGGCAAGTAAACTAAGCATTGGAAATCTTATCTTCTTTGCTGCAAAATGGGGATATTAATAGTGTTAACTGCACAAAGGAAACTCTATATCCAGTACGAGGACCAAAGGAGATGACAATACATGTATAAATGCCTGGCCCATCCTGGAGGTAAAACAGGAACTCAAGAAGTATCCTCTTCTCCCTAACTATAAATAGGACTCCCCTATCTATCAGTCTCAGCATTCTGTAGTTTTTTTGTCATGTAACAAATCACTCTGAACTTACTTAATATAGCAGCCCATGCATTTATCTCAGAATTCTGTGGAGCAGCAATGGCTGGGAACTGCTGGGTGGTTCTTCCGCTGCCTCTACATACGGCTACAGTCAGCTAGCCAGGAATGGCTTCAATCCCATGTCTGGCAATGGAAGAGTATCACTAGAGCAAAGAAGATATTAGGTCATGGGTCTCACCATCCCATGCCCCACTGGGGGCTTCTTCACCTCATGGTTAAGTGCCAATTTCCAAAAGTAGCAAGAGGGCAAGCCACTGTGAACAAGTCTGCCAATGACCCTCTAGCTAAAGCCAGACACATAGCCAATGCCATATTTAAAAGGTGGAGAACTAGACTCCAACTCTGGTGGGAGAAGCTCCAATATCACATTAAATAGGGGTTGAAATACAGGAAGAATCTGTGGCCATTTTTGCAATTTGTCTCAGAGGTGAGTGCATCTTCTAGGGTTGTCTGTAGCCCTGTGACCCAACTGCTCACAGGGAAATCATGTCTCCTCTATGTATATCAGAAAAGTCTCCTATAATTTTCCCAGCATTCCTGCAAATCAGTGCCAACATGGTGCCATGATCTCCAGCCTAGAAGCTTGTGAGCAGGAGACAGAGACAAAAGAACAAATGCTTAAATTATCTGATGAATGTCAGATACATTAAACTAATTTATGTAATAATGTAAGCATAGTGATGGGAAGGTAATATGAGAGACATAAATTATACATTATTATTGTCAGCTCTAGCACTTATCTTAGTAGCATGTCAAAATACATCCTGATATGTTAACATTTATAGAAATGAACAACAAGTGCTTGTGCTCAGGGATCCAGCAGTGAGAAGCTGGATGTCATTTGCATGTATACACCAAGCCATCATTGTCTTGCCCAGGAATGACAGGGACATGAGAAGAAGGTGCTCATGTGCTTTGCTCCCCTAAAGAGCTCTCAGCCCAAATGCCCCTGGCATGAGTTCCCGGGTGTGGTCAATATGGGAAGCCATGAAATATAGGAAGCATGGTCTTGGGGTCAGCCTGATAACTTATCAGCTGTCTAATCCAAGTCATCATAACTCTTCAGACCTCACTTTCCACATCTATGAAATGGGAATAATAAATCTATCTTCAAAAGATTACCACAAGCATAAAATAAAATTATTTTGTCTTTCTTCTCATAGGGGGATCTCTGGAGTATGTATCTGGAGATCATACTCTCTAGAGTATGATCTCTGGAGTATGGGGCTATCTGGAGGAAGTATCTGAAGGAATTTTAAACACTGGAAACTGGAAGGCAGGCTTTCCTATTCATCTCAAGCAGAGCTAGTGACTGCTTGACTATGGTTATGTTTATTTTTCTCCATTCCATCCACAAGATACTGTCTGATATTCCCCTTTTTCTGTCATGTTATAGCCAGACAATAATTTTTATGCCTAGAGGATAACATGAGAGTATAATATAACTCTAATAACAAACTCCAAGGGCTGATCTGCAGGGAACCATGGTTTGATCTTGGACACGTCCAAGTCCTGACCTCTGAGGCAGGGGAGATACGGAAGTCTCTAGACATTAGAGGAATCTGTGTGTAGGACAGCTCCCACAGGGAAACATGGCCCTAGGGAGGGGAACCTAGTATACAAGGACAGGCAGGTGGGCAACTATCCTTAGAAGGAATGACCCAAGGATGACAGCCCATCCTAAGGAGGACGAGGATGGGCCTCCAGCTAAACCCAAGCCAAGTCCTGAGCACAGGCAACTGCAGGGCAAGAAAACCAAAAGGAGGGACAGGCATAAGCTTGGTAGAGAAGCCCAGTAGAACCATGGGATTCTCACCATGTGCAGCCCCAGTGTCCAGCAAGGGCAGAGGTAAACCAGAGCTGTTTCAATCCTACCCTCCCACTGTACCACCATCTGGACACATGAGCAGGCTAAATCTATAGAGATGGGAGGACACATAAGGTATTGGGCCCAGAAGTGGGGACTTGGACTTCCAATAGAAGCTGAACATGGGGGAATAGCAATGGCCCTGAGGCTGGAGCCTGGACCCCTGGAATCTGCCTCCCCTCTCCTTTTCTTAAGATACTCACCTTGAGGCCCACTATCCCTTCCACCATTGTTACTCAAGAAAGTCTAGATCTACCTTCTAGACCTCAACTTCTTCATTGTGAGCAGGAGCCAAAAGGCCTTGCCCTTAGTCCATGTGCCTTCTAGAGAAGTCAGCTCCTAAGGCTGGGTCTAGGGAGAGACAGGCAAGGAGCTTAGAGTGCTCCCTCTTGGCTTCATGCAGGCACAGGTTCAGTATCACACCCTGTTCACCTCCGTCGCTTCCCCCTAGTCCTGGCCCTGGGCCCACCAGGGCCTGTGTGAGGAGTCTCAGCTTTGAAGCAATGAGTGTCCCTGGGGTTCCCAGGGCAGTCCCCAAGAGAATATCCTCTCTAACAGGGCACACTGAGATGAGGAGAGCCACTCAGCTCTCTCCCTGGAGAGGAACACCTTCCCTTGGCTCCTATGGTTCCTGGGGAAATAAGCAGAGATTTGTTGCTGTTCAGTCCCTCAGTCATGTCTGACTCTATGCAACCCTATGGACTGCAGCATGCCAGGCTTCCCTGTACTCCACCATTTGCTGGAGCTTGCTCAGACTCATGTCTATTGAGTCAGAGATGCCATCCAACCATCTCATCCTCTGTCATCCTCTTTTCCTCCTGCCTTCAATCTTTCCCAGCATCAGGGCCTTTTTAACTGAGTCTGCTCTTCACATCAAGTGGCCAAAGCATTGGAGCTTCAGCTTCTGCATCAGTCCTTTCAATGAATATTCCAGGCTGATTTCATGTAGGGTTGATTGGTTTGATCTCCTTGCTGTCCAAGGGATTGGGATTCTCAAGTCTTCTCCAGCACCACAGTTTGAAAACATCAATTATTTGGCACTCATCCTTCTTTACAGTCCAACTCTCACAGCTGTACATGACTACTCAAAAAACCATAGCTTTGACTATATGGACCTTTGTTGGCAAAGTGATGTTTCTGCTTTTTAGTACACTGTTTAGCTTTGTCATAGGTTTTCTTCAAGGAGCAAGCATCTTTGAACTTAATGGCTGAAGTCACCATCCACAGTGATTTGGAGCCCAAGAAAATAAAGTCTGTCATGGTTTCCATTTTTTCCCCATCTATTTGCCATGAAGTGAGATATGAACAGATATGAACACTTAAATCCAGTTGTGCCCTCCCCTGTCCAGGAGACCTCTGTGGCAACCCCATCACCCATGGAATAACATCCAACTTTCCTAACTTGGCCTTCAAGGCCATATCCGTTCTAGCTTCTAACACACTGTGTTGTGACCACTTGCTATGTGACACACTGGACTGGATGTTGGGCACCTCCAAAGAAAGCCTTACCTCCCTTCCCAGTTCTTGGTGCATCAATATCTGATGAGTTACTGAGAACCTGCTTTATGCACATACCATGCTAGGCGCTGAGTGTACTACAGAAATCACCGTAGACCAAGCCCCTACTTTCATAGAGCTTATACTCTAATTGGAAGACACAAACAAAATATAAATTAAATACATCATATACATGATGCATGTGCTGAGAAGAAAATAAAACCCAGCAAAGGGACAGTGAGACAGAATGGGGTTTGCTAGTGCCCGGGGAAGGCCTCTCTGAGGAGCAGCTGTTTGAGGAGAGAGCTATAGGACCAGGGGAGCAAGCCATGAGAGTATTTGTGGGGAGACAATTTCCAGGGTGAGGACAGCACTTCACACAGTGTGAAGGCCCACACAGGTGTGTGCGTGAAAGGAACAATGCATGCCTCCTCTCACACCCCCTGACAAAGCCAGTGCTTTGGTCATTTGCTAGCAATCTTTTGTGACCAAGACTGCTTCACAGGCTATTCTCTCTGGTGTGCCTTTCACTCTTTCTCCACTTGGAAAACTCCTACTCAGTCTTCAGAACCCATCCTTTAATCACTTATTTGTAGGTTTCCCTGGCACATAGGTGCAACTGACTTCTTCTTCCTCTGTGCTCTCATAGCAGTTTGCACATCCTCAATGATAGCAACTTAATAGGTGCATCTCCACTAAAGATTGTGTGCTCTCCAAGAGCAGAAATCTCCTTGTTCCAACGTGGAATTCTCTTTATAGGTATTCCTATTAACAGTGCTCAAGCTTACCTTTATGACTGTTCCCTTGTTTCTAAGTAAAATATGTCTCTCCCTCTTTCATGAGTTGCTTTGTAGGAAGATTATAAAAGTCTGCAAAGATAGTAACAAGAAATGACTTTCTTCTATAGACGCATTTACAGGTGATCCTGGCCCCAACTTTCTTTTTTTTTACTTTACAATATTGTATTGGTTCTGCCACACATCTACTCAACTTTCTTTTTTCTTAACCTCTGTTATCTAATTCAGCAAGTCAAAATAAATCATTGAGGAAGGGAAAACTCCATCAATCCCCTCTTAGTTCTTTGTGCTGTTGAATAATTTAAATGATATAGGACAAATTAATAGTGGGAAACAAATTTAATTACATACACACAGGGAACCACATAAACAAGATTACAAAGAATCAGGCAAAATGGGGTATATATGTCATTCTGGACTAAGGAGAAGGGAGCAGGCTCTGGGACTTCAAAGGGAAAGAAGGTAATCGTAGGAAGATGAGAAAAGAGCAAATGTTTGGTGAACAAATGTTTGCTGGGCCATGTAGAGACAATGAGACACAGAGGAGAATTTTAACAAGCAGACTATGCTATGTTCCTCCCTGCCTATATACCTAGTTCATACTGCAGCATTGGATATTACACAGTCTGGTGATAGTTACATTTGCAGAACAAATCCTCTATCTAAATTCTCGTAAGTAGTTAGGGCAGAAGTTCAAAGCTCCTTCCTGAGTTTTTCATTTCTTAAAAATAATCAAGCCCAAATAATCTTTATGACAAAGAGATACATTTGGGGTGGCAAATTTTGCTTTCCTACAAAATAAATCCTGGCACTATAATAGCCAATTTCAAAGGAAGCTCTTCACCATTAGAAGGAGAATGATGTTGAAGTCAGGACATAAAAAACAACAACTATCTGTGCACCATCAGTTGCCCAGCAATGCCTCGTATCTTAGATGAAAGTGGGAAAATGTTTGATGTGTGAAAAGTTATGGGTCTTCTTTAGGAGAACATGAGAAGGTAAGAGACTCCCTTTTGTTAAATGTATTTTGGTCAGTGCAGCCAGCCCAACGCAAGACTTTCAACTAGAGCACAAGACAGCAAACCAGAGCCCCAGGCCAAGAGAGGCTCCCAACTCCTACTTCACTTTCACTTTTCTTTCTGTTATTGTCTACTGCTGCCTCCAGGGGATAAAGGCAGAGTTGAGCGGTTACTCTGTAGACTGCGTGGCCTTTTCCTGAAAAGGTTTGCTGGCCTCTGAATTAGAGAATCATGGAATGGAATGCATAGTCAAGTATGAATTGCCCTGTGAACAGCCCCTAAATGTTATCTATGGTGAAGTTTCTCTCCATGTTACTTCTTTCCTCTATAGTACAGATAGCCCCCTCGGCTCAGTTTTCCTAGGTATTGTGTTAACCCCAGGCCCCTCCTCCCCACCTGAGGAGGATGGAGGTGACCCAAAAGCAGGCTTCATCTGGGAGGGATGCCAACTCTCTTTTCATCTGATCTACAAGCCCCCTGACACCCAACCAGCAGTATCATTTTCCCCATCTTCTTGCTAAGCCAAGCAACTTTGCCCACCCATTTGCCATTCGACAAAGTCTTTTAAACAGATGACTTTTAATAAGTTAATCCATTCATTGTCTGGAGCTCTGAAAACTGACATAAAAGCACAATGACGCCTAATTAAACTTGTTCTGTGAAAACTAATTTGTCAAACCCAGAAGCACAGTTCATAGATAAATGCTAATATTTGAAAGTCAAATTAAAGTTGAAAAGGTTTGTAATAACAGTTAATTAACTCTTGTTTTGTTTTCCTTCACTGCAAACTGGAACCAACTGCATTGCGGGCGCCTCTTTAACATTTTGGACCACAAAGATAAAATTCAAAGCTTTGAGATACGCCTTTGATGTTGGTATTCTCTGCAGATTCGATATTATTTTAAGTCTCTTTGTTTAAAAATTCATTTTTATTATCCCTGCATGAAATGCATGGCAATTCCCCAAATAACGAGCCATCAGTGCAATTAACATCGTCGATCGACACCAGCGTCCTGATAATTAATACAGACGCGCTGCCTCCCCAGCGAGAACTGTGAGGGCTTGATTTTTCAGAGCAACTGTTCATTTACAGACTCAGCTTCAACCTAATGAAAATGGATTGTGAAACTTTAATGAACAAGACTTTGCTGTCATAATAATAAAGACTTTGAAACAACGCGGAGGCCTCCATAGCAAGCGTCTGGCGCTGTGCTTGTTGCTACGGTACATCAAACCAATTAAGCCATATGATGAATATTTACACCGAGGTTTTTTTCAACTCTATGACATAAGATAAACTCGTAAAAGTGAGCATTAATTCTGCATCAACAGTTTCTGACATTACATCGCACCAAAGACTCATCCGCCCAGCCAAAAGACTGTGTCTGCCTACCTCTGTTTTGTCTTAATAAGTGTCAACAAAGGATTAGGACGTTCTGAAAACCCAATTTGCATGCACAGGTTGTGAGTACAAGTGCAAGGAAAATATCTTCCCTGAAGTGCATATATATTTGTGTGTGTGTGTGTGTGTGTGTGTGTTGCTTGTCGGTGTGTGTATGAAAGAACCCGGGTGGGCCTGTTCTGTTTGTGTGCATCTCTGTGCCTGGGGGTGCGTGTGGCTGCCTTGCATACATGAACCTGTGGGGGTAGGGTGTGTAAAAGTGCAAAACTTGTTTCTCTGTACGTATATGTGTCTATACATTTCTATCTCTGCAAATGTATATATGGGGATGATTTTATGTATTTGTTTGTGTTCATATGAGACTATTCCCTGAATCCATTCAACAGTATTTTCTGAGCACCTATTATGTACTAGACCTTGTGAAGTTACAGTGGTTATAAAATCTTTGAAAGCATCTGTACTCAAGGCACTATAATCTGGTAGGAGACTCTATATGTCAACTAGTATCTAATCAGAGTACAGCAGGCTAAGTGCCAAGATGGGAAAAAGAAACAGTATTTTGGGTGTGTGTACTATACTAGGGCTTCCTACATGGTGCAGTAGTAAAGAATGCACCTGCCAATTCAGGAGATGCAAGTGATGTGGGTTTGATCTCTAGGTCAGGAAGATCCCCTGGGGAAGAAAATGGCAACCTGCTCTAGTATTCTTGCCTGAAAAATTCCATGGACAGAGGAGCCTGGCGGGCTACAGTCCATGAGGTTGCAAAGAGCCGGATACAACTGAATACACACACACTCACACACACACACAATAGGGACATATAACATAAAATAAAAGAAATGGGGAAATGCTTCTTGGAAGAACTGGGGTATAAGCCGAGGCCCAAAGATAAGGAGGAGTTAGCCAGGCAAAAAGAGGGAGACAGGTGAGAAGATGCATCTAGGTGCCTTTGTATGCATACATGAGCTGTGAGTCAGTGTCTGTGTGGTGTCTGTATATGTACTTTGAGAAACCTCTGTACACCCAGGCCTTAGTGTTTCAAGAATCACATCACTCCCTGGTAGGAAATATCTCAAGACATCACCCATCTGGACTGTAAATAATGCAAATGTAGAGCAAAGGACCATGCCTTCAGAAGGTTCAGGGCAGCAACTTTGGATTAAAAAAATCTATCATCCCCATTTCTAATCTAACCCACGTTTGTAAGTCAAACTTTCATATAACTATAATTGCCTGAGGTTCTTATTTATGGAAGCATAGAACTTCCCAGAGGAGAAGGAAATGGCAAACCACTCCAGTGTTCTTGCCTGGAGAATCCCAGGAACGGGGGAGCCTGGTGGGCTGCCGTCTCTGGGGTCGCACAGAGTGGGACATGACTGAAGCGACTTAGCAGCAGCAGCAGCAGCAGAACTTCCCAGAAGCTAACAGAAGGTAAATTTACCCTGTGATTTTGAGCACAAGCTCGGTAGCTTAGGAATTTTCAAGTCAGGGGCTTCTAAACAATCTTCTACAAGTAAGAGTGTCAGATATAGACAAATGAACCAAACTACAGTAACTTCTGAACATAGCTGTATCTCAATCATATACAATTGTGCACACATGCAAGGACACAAAAGAAAAATTTCTGATTATATTATGGTTTAAAAAATAAGTCAAAGAGTTAGCATTGCTCATAGGCAAGCTGTATCAGAGCAGTTTAAGATTGCACACTTTGTTTCCCAGATGGAAGATAGGTTAAAACTGATATTACATGTGTTCAGAGCACTTCCAGGTATAAGGAAGGAAGCTACTGGGCCAAAAGAGCTGTCACAAGCCATGTAATTTATCCATGGGGAGATTTTCAGGCATTTGAAAACTCACTTTACTAACAAAATTTTTGGAAGCTCTTTTCCTAGCCTGCAGAAAAGGAGAGACAGTTAATTACATTTGTCGAGAAAGCTGCTATTTGCAGACGCATCAGCAGAAGTGATGAGGCAGAGGCCTGTTCTGGGGCCATTTATCATGGAGGCACACAGTCTGACCTATCTTCTCAAGGGTCTCTCTGAGCCATGGTTGGTGTTCATCATGATAACCCTGAGTCTCCAAGAGGAGGTTAAATCATTCTGTTTCCTCTGGTGAAGAAAGGTATGAAGATCTGCAGCAAAATCATTTTTAAAAGATTTAAATGTTACAAGGATTTGCCCTTGGCTGTCCAGAAAGTTTAATTTTCAATAATATATTATTACAATACCTTGGTTCAGATTCACTATCATATACTGAGTGCCAGCTAGGCACTGGTCTAAGTCTTTCCACCGGGCATCTCATAGAATCCTTATCAAACTTCTGAGAAGTATTAGGTTGGCCAGAAGTTTCATTCAGGTTTTTCTATAAGATGTTACAAACTTTTTGGCCAACCCAGTAGAGCTTATTTTAGAGAAGAGGAAATAGAAGCAGAAAGAAGTTGAATAGTTAAGGGAAGGCACACTTCTTTTGGCTCTCACTCTTTCTGCTCTTAGATACTTATTCCAGAAAAACGAATTGTCCCAGAGTTCCAGAGATTTGAGGTCTTACAACAGATGCTTGAAAGTTCCTCACACATCTGCCAGCAGTAAAGCCATCACTATTTGAGAGGTGCTCTTACCTTTGCGTTTATCCAGATCTTCAGCCAGCATTGTAGCTCTCACTTGGTCTCCCTCTCAGGATCAGCAGAAATAGGGACTTCTGAAAATAAAACTTCAAGAAATATTAGATGACCCAGACTGATGCATCAGAGGACACGAACTCCTTGACACACCAAAAAGGCTTGGGGGAGGGAAAGTGATATGTACTATTTTCTGTGTGTTCTCTTATTTAGTTGCACAATGGTCTTGTAAACACATACAGCTATAATGTGCACATGTCCATATGTGCACATTATAGAATACCCCTCTGCTGTACCAGGCACCACACAAGCATTATCTCTACTGTTCAAGATGCAGCAAGAGGGTAAAACAACCCCAAGAAATCTGAGGTGCAGAGATGTTTAGCAAGTTACTTAATGCCTCAAAACTAGGAGTGGTAATGCTGGAATTCAAACACAGGATGTGTGACTCTAAGCCGGGTGTTCTTTCACTTATATTATTCACCCTTCCGAGAATGAGCCCCCAGGTCTAGAGGGGAGAAGCCTATCATGTCTGCCAAGATCTGTCCAGTCTGGAGTCTACGATACAGAGAAAGAAGGCTGATGGTCTCATCATGGGTTACTGGGACAGCACAGCTCCAGTCCTGGAGTCTCCTGAGTCTTACAGGACACAGAAAGAAGACTTAGTTCCATGCCTTCTGAAACCAAGACAGACTCATCATCCATCCTGGAGATTTAGAACAGAGACTGCAGGGATCTACAGATGCCAAGTATCGTCTTATCTAATCTCTTTGCAGTATCCCAGGGTCCTCTATTGAAAAACCTCTCAGTGGCTACATTCATCCAAATTGCTGTCCATTCTTAACTTTATAGAGAGTTCTTGTTCTACAGAATTAAAACAGAGTTAAAATCTCTCTTTCTCTCTGTAGCTTCTACCCACTGGTCCAACACTGAGCCCTTGCTCCATGGGACCCTCTTTCCATTCCAAATGTAGAAGCAGTGAGGGTGTGTGCTCCTCCTCAGGATGCATACCTGGGGTCTGTTGATGTCTCCATTTTCCTCCCTGAGCTTCACTGGGTCTCAGGCTTGAGGACTGTCCAGCAGTCAGACCAGCACTGAGCCCTGAGAAGATCTGGCCAATGCCCCTCTTCAGTAGGACTGAGGGAAGGGCCTGTGCTCTGTTAGGTTTCAGCCTCTACATCCTCTGCTGGCCAGACCTTCCAACAAAGTCTCATCCCATCAGACAGTGCCTCCTCTTCAGTCTCAACACTGGAGTCTAGGACCCATGTGAATTATCACCCCCATGGGTCTAAAGATCTGTTACGTCCTTTGCAAATTACCTGAGTGCCCACTGAGTATATGTTATTACTGTTACTATTATTATTGTTGCTACTGGATAATAATGCATGCTCAGTTGCTTTAGTTGTGTCCAACTCTTTGCAATCCCATGGACTATAGTTCCCCTGACTCCTCTGTCCATGGGATTGCCCAGGCAAGAATACTGGAGCAGGTTGTCATTTCCTTCTCCAGGAGATCTTCCCAGCCCGGGGATTAAACCCACATTCCCTGAGTCACCTGCATTACAGGTGGATTATTTTACTACTAAGCCACCGGGGAAGCCCACCTGATAATAGAACCCCAGGGTAATTAGAAGGGGACTGGGGGCGCTAAGACTCACCAAAGATCCTACTTTAATCTGATAAGAAATTCTGAGTCCTAATTATAGTTCCACTGTTAAAAAATGATGACGAGGGGGATTTTGATGGTAAGGGTCCCAACAAGATCAAACACCATTTCTACCAGGCACATAGAATTGAATGCATACAACAACTCTGTAAAGAGGATACTATTATTCGCCTCATTTTACAGATGAGGAAA
Organism: Ovis canadensis; assembly: GCF_042477335.2. Lineage (NCBI taxonomy): Eukaryota > Metazoa > Chordata > Mammalia > Artiodactyla > Bovidae > Ovis > Ovis canadensis. Next base: position 45,206,162 of record NC_091259.1, read on the forward strand.
CTGAGGCTTAGAGAGGTTAAGTATCAAATAATTTGCCAAGGCCACATAACAGTAATGGGATGAGCATTTGGGCGGTCCAAGAGTCCTGGAATCTATACTATTAACTACTATGTGGTTCTTCCTGTCACTAGCCTGCAATGTGAGTTGGGCAAGAGAATTCCCTCTCTGGGCCTCAATTCCGAATCACCTAGGGTTTTTTAAAGCTCCATTAGACCACAGAGTTGACTTGAGAAAGGCAGTGGAAGTCCCGGGGAAGTTGAATCTCCCTCACTGGGGAGCCACCCTCTACTTTCCTGCATCTGAATTTCCTCCTGGCTGCCAGGGCAGCTCTCAGGCTCATCTGAACATGCAAATCAGAATTAATTATTCAAGACTGGGCCTACTTTGCATACCAATTCCATTTTCTTCTGTGTGAGAAGGTTCTCACCCCTTTTAACAGTTTAGAATAATGTGCATCAGACCTTCAAAATGAAAACAAAATTTTTTAAAAAATGGAGAAAGAATGGATAAGCTGGATTCTTCACTTGTTCTCTCTGGGGCTGGGCTGGGCTGGCTATAAACCAGGATGTCAGAGACCTCGAAGGTCTCTGCCTGGAAGGTCTCTGCCATTGATGGTGGACAAGGAGTTCTTGAATTTCTGAATTGTGGATATCTCTGAGACTCTGATGAAAACTGTGGCGTCTCATCTCCAGAAAACCTACAAAATGCAAGCATACAATTCTGGAGTGTTTCCTGAGAATCTGAAACTCAGCTCTGGACCCCTAATTAGGAAGCCAGGAATTGCTAAAATCAGAAATAATGTGGAGATGAAGGCCTATCAGGATTCCTGGGCATGCGGGTATGTCAGTGAGTTAAGAAAGATGATCAACCTAATCAAACTCGGTTTACTGAGATGCCTTAAGACCCCTGGTCCTTCACTTCAGAGGTGGACCAGGGCCCATCCCAAGGCATGAGAGCCTTTGACTGACTCACCTGATAGTATGTGCTTCAAGGAAGATATCTTCAACTGCACTTCTGCAGAAGAGGAAAATTTTGTTATTCTTAAACTATTTTATGTGATCACAAGTATAAAAATAACCACACAGAAATGAAGATGAGCAGAAAATAAGTAAAATTTTTGTGGAAGTTATCCTTGAACATAACAATAGGTACTATTTTTCTTGTTGTTGATTTTCTATATTTTTTTCCTAATTTTCTATAAGGAAAAGTTTTGCCTCATGGTGAAAAATGCATGCAGTTTAAATGTTAAAACAGAAGACCTGTGGGTAGCCCATGATCATATCTGAGAATAGAGACAAATGGTGATATTAATATTCTATCATGATATTAATAATAACCATAAAAGTCGAATTAACATGTAGGGACAGCTATGATGATCTGAATGAAGCAGAGAAAAGAAAACTGTTCAGAATGAACCATACACTCAGAGAGAGGCTGAGCACTGTGTCCCCTCTATACCCTGAAAAAGAGAGGGAGAAAAAGTCACACCCTGGCCCCCAACTCCCTCAGAAGGCCTGGCTGAGTTCTGTGACATAGCTTTAATCTTTCCTCTTTTTGCGTAAACTGGTTTGAGTGGGCTTGATCTCATGTAACCAAGTAATACCTAAGACAGTGGGAAGACAAAAAGAACACGTATGTCTAGTCTACGATCGAGTGTCTGTGACATCTGAGTGAGTGTGGGTGACATCTGAGAAATTATGGGTAACATCTGCATGGGTGTGTTTGTGTAACAGGCCGAGTGTGTGTAACATCCAAGCATTTGTGACATCTTGAGAGAGAGTGTGTGTGAGATCAAAGTCAGTGTATGTAGCACTGGAATAAGTATGCATAGTTAGCTGGAGTCAATAAATGTTTAAATCTGTGACCTGTCAGTTGTAATTTCTATCAATTTTCCCTCCACAATCTGGTCTTAGATTCAGCCCAAGGGTCCTATCTTTGCAGATCTCACCTGATGCCAGGACAGACTTTCTTGGGATGCTTTTCTGTCCAGCTCTATGGGCCTGTGGAGAGAAGAGCAGCCGGTCAAGTTTATCCCCTCCATGCTCTTCAGGCAATGTCAGCTGATTCTCTGCAACCTCTTCGGAAAACTCAAGCCCAGGGCCAAGAGGCACCTCCCCCTTGACCACAGCATCAGAGTAGGATCTCTGAAGCTCAAAGCAACACTTGAGTGTTGTCCGTGCAGAGATAATCATTCACTTATCACGGATAAGCAAAACTGAGGTCCAGGGCCACACAGGATTTGTGCCAAGTAGTCAGTATCTGATCTCAGGTCTCCTGACTCCAGAGCCTGTGTTCTTCTCAGTATGTCACACTCCTCCCAGCCAGACTCTACAGATGTCATGGGTAGCTTTTCTCAGCTATACTCAGGACTCAGTTATCTTCCAATTTCCCATCAAGTGCTCCCAGATGGGCCTCCATGGCAACACTGCACCCGTGGCAACAGGAGTAACTACAGCCACTTGCTGGTGGCTTGAAGCCCACTGGCACAGGAGTTGACACAGGGACAAAGGACACCAAGCCTGCAAAGTGTATAGGCCTATACTTGAGCAGTGTTGAAAGGGTAAATTCATTCTGTGGCTTTCTTGGGATCAATTTTATTTGGAGAATTGATGACACAGAGATTGGTGCATACAAAGCCCTCAAAAAAGTGTTTCATCAAGGCGGATGCAGAATCCAGAAAACTCAGGAGATACAGCCTGGTTGAGCACTATAGCAAAGGAACGTTATCTAAAGCTCTTTTGGGGAAATGGGAAGACTCTAGTCATATCCAATGAGTGTTGGGAAGGCCTCATATTCGGCCACAGTCTAGAAGAAGAATGTATTTTTCATTAAATGCTGAGGCCACTGGTGTGTGTGACATTGTGAGCTGACCTTGCTTCATCCATTCTGTTTCCTTTCCTCATGGTTCAGTGAGACCTGCCCAGCCCAGAAGGACAGCTGCAGTGACAATGAAATTATGTAAATTCATCCCTATTCTCTTACTCCCAAACTATGTGACTTTCCCAGTACTGAATTCCTACAACTCAGCTTGAAACTCAAATGGGATTTGCTCTCTAAAGGGAATCTTTTGGTTCCAATCTTATTCCTACCTAAGGCTCCTGCAGAACAATATTCTTCCGATATCCTTCCTTGACATCTCACTGTGAATAAATCCATCAGAGTCTTTCCTAAGAGTGACATTTTAAGGGAATCTGGTTAAAGTTGGGAAGAGATGGAAAGTATAGAAACATAAAGATAGCAAGCTGAAAGCTTAGAAGACAAACTATACCAACAACTTAATTTGCAGAAGGCCTATCCATGCATGCATGCTAAGTGGCTTCAGTCATGTCTGACTCTGTGAGACCCTATGGACTGAAGCCTGCCAAGGTCCTCTGTCCATGGGATTCTCCAAGCAAGAATACTGGAGTGAGTTGCCATGTCCTCCTCCAGGGGATCCTCCCAACCCGAGGATCGAATCCACCTCTCTTAAGTCTACCTGTATTGGCAGGCAGATTCTTTCCCACTAGTGCCACCTTGGAAGCTTAGAAGGCCTATCCACTCACGTTCAAAGTGGAGATCCTTGTGGCTGAGCACTGATGAAATGATTTCTGCATGTCGGGCACAGTTGCAAGCTCTTCACATTAGCTAAATCTTTTAATCTCTTTTCCTTCAGCTTTTAGGCTCACTACTTGGCACAAATAAAGTAATTCATGGGCTAAAGGATTACCAAAATGACTAAAGATGAATGGATAGCTAGGGTAATGAAACAGTGAGAAGGACAGAGTCTCGGGGTAACTTCTTTGTGTTACTGACATGAGTTTTTAAACATTTTCCTGCCCAGATTTTTCATAAACCATTGTCAGTGGATCAATTTTTATCCTAGCTGTCCTTTTCCCACTTGGCTAAGAAATCATCAGATGAAAAATGGTAGATTTCTATTAGAAATAGAAGGAGAAATCATAAGGACAGCTATTAATGAGATGATTTAAAAATATATATATTCAATCAAGAGTAATTGGGGCTGAGCATAGTAAGTCATGGAAAATTATAAGCTCTGCCCACTCTAGGGCATGACTGACTATTAAAATCTTTTTCACACCATTGCCTACAGAAAGCAGCTGGGCACCATGCCACCAGGGAGGTGGCAGCAGAATGGCCTCGTTCCCTAAACAGGCTTGCAAAAAAGAGGACAATCCATTGAATTGCTGAATCAAACTTAACCCTTCCAATGCCACATTAAGTGGATTCTTGACAAAGAAGAGTCAACAGTTAACTCCTTAAGACCAAGTCATGGAATGACTTAGTTGAAAAGCATTTATTATTTATAGAATACCCACTGTGAGCTTTTGTATCAATGATCTCATTCCCTTAAATTCTCAAAATAAATATATATGGCCCATTTTATTCACCCATGTTCATAAAGGCTGAAACTGGAGATCAGAGAAGCCCAGGTGCTTAGCCCAAAGTCCCATGGTCGATCTGTGGCAGAGCTGCAGTGGTAAAAGCTGACTCCACTCCCAGAAGTCTTCTCTTAAGCCCACAGACAGCTCATCTCTTTGTTCCGCCTTCATGTAGTCATGGTCTGACCTCAGTTAAAGTGAAGAAGAGCTAAGGAGCCTCTTGATGAAAGTGAAAGAGGAGAGTGAAAAAGTTGGCTTAAAACTCAACATTCAGAAAACTAAGATCATGGCATCTGGTCCCATCACTTCATGGGAAATAGATGGGGAAACAGTGCAAACAGTGAGAGATTTTATTTTGGGGGGCGGGGGGCGCCAAAATCACTGCAGATGGTGACTGCAGCCATGAAATTAAAAGACGCTTGCTCCTTGGAAGAAAAGCTATGACCAACCTAGACAGCATGTTAAAAAACAGAGACATCACTTTACCAACAAAGGTCCATCTAGTCAAAGCTATGGTTTTTCCAGTAGTCACATATGGATGTCAGAGTTGAACTATAAAGAAAGCTGAGCACCAAAGAATCAGTGGTTTTGAACTGTGGTGTTGGAGAAGACTCTTGAGAGTCCCTTGGACTGCAAGGAGATCCAACCAGTCCATCCTAAAGGAAATCAGTCCTGAGTGTTCATTGGAAGGACGGATGCTGAGGCTGAAACTCCAATACTTTGGCCACCTGATGCGAAGAACTGACTCATTGGAAAAGACCATGATTCTGGGAAAGATTGAAGGAAGAAGGAGAAGGGGACAACAGCGGGTGAGATGGTTGGATGGCATCACCAACATGATGGACATGAGTTTGAGTAGGCTCTGGGAATTGGTGATAGACAGGGAAGCCTGGTGTGCTGCAGTCCATGGGGTCACAAAGAGTTGGACATGACTGAGAGACTGAACTGAACTGAACCAACAACAAACCTCAGTTAACCAGAACTTGCACCTGGAGATTTTCTTGAATGTTTTTCTTCCTGTTACTCAGAGTTAAAGAGAAAACTCTCCTATTTCAACCTTGCTAGTTGATAAATTTAGTACAATGTCTGGATCTCTCTTCTCCACTGGCTTATGCAGAGAATGTTGTAGAGTCTTCCTAGGAAGGAACCACTTGCAAAAATGTCCTCTTTGAACACACTTTGCACTGTCTAGGACTAAGAGTAGTGGGAATCCCAGAATCCCTGAATGTCTAGGTTCTCATATCTGGGCCTTTGTCTTTTTGCCACTTCTTCCTTTTCTCCTCGTCTTGCTGATCACACCAACTACTCCAATTGTCTGGCAGTATCTCACTGGGTGAACTTTTCCCTGAACCCAGGGTAGGCAAGGCTGGAGCAGGGAAGCTGAAAGAAGACTCAAGGAGCCACAGGCACATTTATTCTCTCCAGGCAACAGCAAAAAGGGGTCTCCTCAAGTGGGGCTTATATACTTGTACAGAGCAAACATGGCCTGTGGCCAAGTGGGTACAACGTGGTACACAGGCACAGTGCTGTTAAGTGAGCTCAGCTATTACATAACCATTATTTACAAAATGTGGGGCGAGAGGCCTTGGGGCCAGAGAGCCTGACCACACCATCTTGGCTAATTTGCTCTCTCCCTGCACCCCTGCTCCCACTCCGTTACAGGTTAGGATCTAGAAAGAGGCAGGAACTTGGTTGACTTAGATATGGCCTGATCCTAGCCTGTATCTTTTCTTCCTTACTAATAAATCTTTTATGTGAGGCTGCTTCATTGTGTTTTACATTATATTCCTCCCAAAAAAGTAAAGGAAAAAGTCAACTTATATTTTAGTGACGTGTTTGATCAGCTAGGATCTATTTTGTCAAGGTTAGAGGTCACATTGTATGGTAGAAAAAACTCTAAACCAAGAATTAGTTACAAGAGTTCCAGCCTCAAATTCATCATCTGCTACAGGTGTGATCAGGTGTCAATTTCTTCAACTTCAGGTGGAACTAATGATACTTACTTCACAAGATGGTTGTGGAGATCAAGCAATATCATGAGGATTAAAGTATTTGGAATGTGTGAAAACGCTGTCAAAATTGTATGTGACATGTGCTTGTGACTTCGCCCAGTAACACCCCCACCTGGGGTCCATGTAATTTAAGCATTACCAGGACCCTGAATGGAGTAGCATGGAAAGAGCAGTCTTTGGGATCAGACTGGTGTCAGTTCAAGTGCTGAATCTACCATTTGAATGTCCTTGAACAAACTAATTATACTCACTCATTCTTATTTTTTCACCTATAAGGTGAAATTAGCAATACTTTTCTCCTTGAGTTCTGAAGAGTACTACAATGGTATGCTGATAAACGTTTAACAACCAGCTTTCTAAACTGAAAAAAAAAAAAACCGGGTTTGTGGTGTCGGCTTCCATGATGTAAATATTCTCATCACAGCTGACTTCCAGTTGCCACTGTGGCATCGCTGGATGCTGAGTTGGGAAGCTGTGCACAGTTGGCTCTTGCAAGCCAGTCTGAGCCAGCACCAGCCCACCTCTCATGTTAGATGAGTTAACAATTGTGAAGACTCAGAAGAGGTTTTCTGTTTACCGGGAAATTGATAAGTGTACACTGACTTTATTTTGCTTGGGCCCTGTCCTCCAAGGCACAGAATCTGAGGCAGGCACTGAGACAAGCTGGGAGGCAGGGGTTGGGGTGGGCGAAGGGTCTACAAGCAGATTCATTCCTGTGGTAAAGGAAGTGAGAGGATAACTGGAAGGAAGGGGCATCCTGGTGCTACAAGGAAAACAAGGTAACTAGAGAAAGATATCAGCAGAAAAAGGAGGAATCTTTCCCCCCAAGTCCTGGATGCAGTAAAGGATTGTAATTCACACCCAGTCCTGGGATCATCTGGATCCTTTCATTCCACCATCACCTAGGTAACTGGGGCAAAGTGGGATTAGTTGCCTGGCAACAATGCCTACCTCTCTACTCCTGTACACACTCATATGTCCTGACCTCTGCTGACATCCCCTCCCACAGGCCATCGCCTGTCCCAGCAACACACCTTCTGCCACCCCAAGCCCCTGTCTAAGCCAGGCCCAGGGCCCATTTAATCAGAGTACATCAGTCCAGAAATCCACAAGTTTGCCTGCTCTCATGGAAGAGAAGCAACAAGGACAGAGAGCCCAGACCAACAGCGGGGAGACTTGGAGTCTAGTCTCAGCTTCACACAAGACCTGCTCCTGTGGGACCTTGGGTAGGCTGTTTGACTTCTCTGAGTTATTGCTTCTTCATCCCCCAGCTGGAGATTTCCCTCACATTTGCACCATGGAGAGTCTCTTTCATCTGTAAAATGGGAATTATAACGCCTGATGGGCCAGCACAGAGTCGTCCTCAGGTCCATGTGTGTGAAGAGTCCCCTGGTGTACAGCGAGTGCCAAGGGTGACAAGGTGATGATTACAATGGCCAGCAACCCTAGCATCAAATGGGCTTCCAGCCTCTCCAGTGTTCCCTGAAGCTTGGCGGAGGCCTTGGCACCAGGAAACCAGGGGATGAATGAAGCCGAATCCCTTCCAGGACAAAGCAGATGACATGCTCTGATGGATTCTGAAGAGGGCTTGTGTTCCTGCCCTTCACCATTTCAGGCCATTCATGCAGGCAGCCCGGAATCCTGCCCAGCAGCTCTTTCTCCCCGAGAAGAAAATTGGCAGTCCTGGGAAGTGAGCAGCTCTCAGGTTGGACTTGATTAGGTACCAATTTGGGCCTGTTAGCCGAGCCTCCAGTATCATCTCAGCCAATTACTAGTCCAGCCTGGCCTGCAGCTGGCTGCTCCCTTCCAAGCTGGACACTTTTATTTCCAGCAAAGCTCACCGTGTGCCTGAGGCAAGAGACCAGGGTGACTGTGGCCCATTAAAAAGATGGAGAGTGAAATAACTCACTCAGTAAGGTAATGGTGTGGGTGGCGCTTGAGCTGGAGTTTTAATTAAAAAAAAAAAATCCTCAATAAACAGTCTTGTGCCTTGCGTGTAATAAGTATGGGAATTTATAAACTCTCCCCTGCTATGGGGCTCTGATGACTATTAAACTTCGCGTCTGGCAGAGGAATTTTGGCCTTATGGGCTAACTGCACTACTTCACCTCTGCCAAGCCAAACAGGCTGGCAACCCAGGAGGGAGGCCAGTGAAACTGTGTTCAGACTGCCCCCACCTTTCCAGAGCTGCTGGTTCAGACTATCCTCTGAACAGCGCTACAGCACTGGCCCTTGGGAAACCCAGGATCTGCCAAAAGGCTCTCCTTCCGGCTCCTTTCCCTGCCTCTGCAGGAACCTGGCATTCACTCCTGCCCCCTCCAGTCAAAGCACTGCTCCCAGGAATGCAAGTGAGAAGGGTCAAATCTCAGAATAATGTATCACCTCTTCCCCCGCAGCGGGTGCTGCCTTGTATATTTAACAGCCTTATACTTCTTAGCATGGCATACAAAGCTCCCTGCAACCTGGCCCCTTTTTACCTAATTTCTCACCACTCTCTGCCTCCCACTTGCCCCTCCATGCACTCTTCATCTAGCCTCCTGACTATGCGTCTCTGCTGCTGCTGCCTCTGCCTAGATGCTCATGCCTTTATATTCTTGAGAGGAGCAGAGGCATTGCCATGCGCATAGGCCCCAGGGCCAGCCTAGAGTTTGAAGCCCTGCTCACCAGCTGTTTCACTTTTGCAAATTTAACCTGTTAATACCTCAGCTGCTGCTGCTCAGTCACTCAGTAGTGCCTGATTCTCTCCGACTATTTGGACTGCAGCCTGCCAGGCTCCTCTGTCCATGGGATTTCCCAGGCAAGAATACTGGAGTGGGTTGCCATTTTCTTCTCCAGGGATCTTTCCAACCCAAGGATCGAACCCACGTCTCCTGCACTGCAGGCAATTCTTTTACCACTGAGCCACTGTGGAAGCCCCTAATACCTCAGACTCCTCAATATAAATTGAAACTTGTACCTCCATCCTAGGGTTAGTGTGAGGATTAAATGAGCACCTGTTTGTGTTTGGCACATAGGAAGTTTTATATAGCTCGTTGTTGTCATTATTATTATCCTTTAAGATAAATGTCAGCTAACCACAGCCGGCAGACCAAATCTACCTACCTGTATTCATAAATGAAGTTCTGCTGGAGCACAGCCACAGACACATCCATTTGCTGACATATTGTTTGTGGCTGCTTTCCTGCTACAATTGGCAGAGTTATACAATTGTGACACACACTGCGGTCCCAAATCCTAAACTATTTACTATCTGCCAGTTGTATTGGCCCTTATTTTAAGATCCAGTTAAAGGGGATGTTGATGCTAACACCCTCGATCCCAAGCTGCATTGGGCACAATCTTTTCTGTCCCCAGCCCAACCGCCATCCTTGCCCTTCTGCACCCTCGTCACACACTGCAGTGACTTGCTAAGGATCTGCTTCCACCATTGGACTGTGAGCCCTTCAAGGGAAAGAAACCTATTTTCTTCTTTTGCTTTTCTCCCATCAGTTCAGTTCAGTTCAGTTGCTCAGTCGTGTCCGACTCTTTGAGACCCCATGAATCTCAGCATGCCAGGCCTCCATGTCCATCACCAACTCCTGGAGTTTACTCAAACTCATGTCCATCGAGTCAGTGATACCATCCAGCCATCTCATCCTCTGTCATCCCCTTCTCCTCCTGCCCCCAATCCCTCCCAGCATCAGAGTCTTTTCCAATGAGTCAACTCCGCATGAGGTGGCCAAAGTATTGGAGTTTCAGCTTTAGCATCAGTCCTTCCAATGAACACCCAGAACTGATCTCCTTTAGAATGGACTGGTTAGATCTCCTTGCAGTCCAAGGGACTCTCAAGAGTCTTCTCCAACACCACAGTTCAAAAGCATCAATTCTTTGGTGCTCAGCCTTCTTCACAGTCCAACTCTCACATCCATACACGACCACAGGAAAAACCATAGCCTTGACTAGACAGACCTTTGTTGGCAAAGTAATGTCTGTGCTTTTGAATATGCTATCTAGGTTGGTCATAACTTTCCTTCCAAGGAGTAAGAGTCTCTTAATTTTATGGCTGCAGTCACCATCTGCAGTGATTCTGGAGCCCCAAAAAATAAAGTCTGACACTGCTTCCACTGTTTCCCCATCTATTTCCAGTGAAAGTGGTGGGACCATATGCCATGATCTTCATTTTCTGAATGTTGAGCTTTAACTTTTTCACTCTCCTCTTTCACTTTCATCAAGAGGCTCTTTAGTTCCTCTTCACTTTCTGCCATAAGGGTGGTGTCATCTGCATATCTGAGGTTATTGATATTTCTCCTGGCAATCTTGATTCCAGCTTGCGCTTCTTCCAGCCCAGCATTTCTCATGATGTACTCTGCATATAAGTTAAATAAGTTCTGCATATAAGTTAAATAAGTTCTGACTAATAGATGATAGATCATACCTTGAGCCACAAAGATATGCAAGCACAAACTTTGTAGGCCAGACACTGCTAGCTCACGGAGTGGTGTCACCTGTGACCTTCAGAGGAGTCACCTCAGGCTTGTCTGCTTCTTGTCTGTGTTTCCCAAGACAGTCATTTCAGATTTATATAGCTTCAAAATATGAACTGATGAGGCAGAATAAAGAACAACTTTCATGTCCACACATGTGTTTGTATTATTAGTTCCCAGTGTTTCAAAGTCTCATTTCTCCTTCTTCTCCATCTTTCACTAACCTAGGGCTCACAGGTGGCTCACCAAGTTACACACGTGAGGTTTGAAGGAATAGGTGGTGATGAGGCAGGAACAGGACTCAGGAGCCTAGAAACACAACAGGAAAGAACATTCCCAAATCATAAGGAGGCTGAGAAAATGGAAAGATGGCTAAGTTTGAGGTTTTCTAGAGCTTTCTTCCATCTAGCCTTCAGTTAAGAAAAAAGGACATTTAAGCTTAAAAATAAGAATGGTAGGAGAAAGGATGCTATGACTTTGATGAATACCGTGTTGTTACAATCATACAAGCAGGAGCTACTAACTCACAGCCTTGAGAGAAATGATTGTCTTGACATCAGATAGGGAAAGTTCTGTATGAGTCACAGAGGGAAGGGAGGGGATTTAGTGATGGGCAGGTAAACAACACACAGATAGAAAAGGAACCTTAGTCCCTGCCTTCAGAGAGTTCATCATCTAATGAGAGGTTAAAAACCAGTAGGACTGTAATTGTCCTTGTAAACCTGAGTGAAAACCCAACCGACAATGTGCACAATGAACTCCAGAGACTAAATCAGTTCCTATTACTGTGAAATCTCAGTTTAACTAAAGATTCCCAGCCAGTGACGCACTGACTATAAGCAATATTTAAAACAATAAAACTACCTCGTAACAGGAAAAGAATTCAAAGAAGCCCTTGGGGTCTCTATAAAAAGGTTTGGCTTACATAAACACTTGCTGCGTAATTGAGAACCCAAGAATGCTGGGCAAAAGACTAGGTGAGATGTAACTTTGACAGAGTTACCGATAGGACCAGGGGCAACAGAAATTCCAGAATGGGAAGGCAGCACAAGGTTAGCATTTTTTAAAGTGTAATCCTTGGGATCTTTCTAGATGTTTTACCTAGAAATTGTGAAGTAAGCATCTTTGCAGAAACTTTAGCATGTTCTTATGTAGTATGACTCTTAGAAGGCAGATAAAATATATGGCATTTCTTAAATTTCTGACATTTCTTAATGTTTCTGACAGGAAACATCTTTTTTTAATAGCGTATCACCCAGTTCTCATGTTCTGCAGAGACAATAAGGAAAGTGATATAAGTGTTGGTAAATTTTTGAGTTCTTTGCAGAGTGATTTCTTTTGGTCTTGCCAGTGCCCAGGACCACACCTGGCACAAAGTGCTCAGAAAATGTTAGTGAAGTGGAACCACCTGAAGTGTGAAGCTAATGTCCTGAGTTTAAGTCACAGATAAATCATAGCCCCAAGGCCTCACGGACTTTTCCCAGCACAGAGAAGGTAAAGGAATTTCCATGAGAGTGTTTCTTCAAAGTCCAACTTAGCTCAATTTAGAACACAGATTTTGCCAGAAGAAACTTGAGTAACTTCAAGTTCATCAGCTTTGGATAAAAGCTACTCCTCCTTGGAAGACGATTGAGTTAGTGTCTTCTGAAACAGTGAGGGCCTATGAATCCTCTTTCAGAACCTGAAGTAACAAACCACTTCATAACACTCCCCCCACCCAAAGTCACCATCACACAATAAAAGTATCATCTGTCACTTTCATCTGAAATTACCAGGACTTCCTGTATACTAACATTTTACAGAATTTTTAGCAGAAATCCTTAGGCTAGACAGAAATGAGTTTCTAATAATCTCATGAACAAAATTGCATTCTATAACACTCTTGCTGTACCCTTGTATACACTATCAAAGTGCCTGAAAATTATAGAAATTATTTTATCGGCTACATTAATTTCCTCTTGAAACATCTCAACATATCAACTTGAAATTAAGCATCAGAATTTCTGCAGTTCCATTTAAATATGTTAATAATCTTAGGTAAACAAACTGAAGGCTGAAATTGTCTACAAAGAATGGAAGGCTGCTTGTTGGAGGTTCACAAACACAATGTAGAATAATTATATGCTAAAACACTTAACCTTGGGAGCACACAGAAAATTCACAAAGATCAATTGCTCATAAAAGAAAGAAAAAAATTTTAATCAAATGAGAGTTATCTAGTAAATGGCTAGAAAACTTGATGGGAATTCCTTTGATAATACCATTTTGATTTGATTAGTTGTACTATTTTTGTATCTTTAGTAAACAGTTTGATTATACTGCTGAGTTTCTTTTCTACAGAAATATTACAAACCTATTGGTAGCTAAGAAGAAAATGTAGAAGGAAGATCAAAATACATTTTTTAATTACAACCCACCCTTCTCTCTCCTTCTCCTTGTTTTCTAGTGATGTTAGTTTATGAGGGCCACTGTAACACAGGAAAGTGCCCCCCCTTATTCCACAGGGGACTCAATCCAAGACCCCTCGTGAAAGCCTAAAACCATAGACAGAATCAGACTCTAAATATACTGCTAGCCCTCTTCATCCGTGAGTAGTACATCCATTGATCTAACTTATGAGGGATGGAAAATATTAAAGAAATTTCAGAAAACTGCAAAAAGCAAAATTTGAATTTTCCATGGGCTAGCAACTGTTTACATAGCTTTTACATTATACTAGGTATTATAAGTAATCTAGAGATGGAAGTATAAGGGACGATGTGCATAGGTTACACACAAATACTAGGACATTTCATATAAGGGACTTGAGCACCTGTGGAATTTGGTGTCTACTTGGGGCCAATCCCTTGTGCATACTGAGGGATGGCTGTACTAGGCTTTTTCCTATACCAACATACATATGATAAAAGTTAGTTTATAAATTAGGCACAGTAAGAGACTAATAACAATAGCTAATAAGATATAGGAAAATTATAAAACTATACTGTAATAAAAGTTAAGTGAATGTGGTCTTTCTCTGTCTCAACATCTTATTGTACAAAATCAATGCCTTTTCCATCTTAATTTAAGCACCTAACATGCAATGTTTTCCTCTATTTCTTTGCATTGATCGCTAAGGAAGGCTTTCTTATTCTTGCTATTCTTTGGAACTCTGCATTCAGATGCTTATATCTTTCCTTTTCTCCTTTGCTTTTTGCTTCTCTTCTTTTCACAGCTATTTCTAAGGCTTCCCCAGATAGCCATTTGGCTTTCTTGCATTTCTTTTCCATGTGGATGGTCTGATCCCTGTCTCCTATACAATGTCACGAACCTCTGTCCATAGTTCATCAGAGACTCTATCGATCAGATCTAGTCCGTTAAATCTATTTCTCACTTCCACTGTATAATCATAAGGGATTTGATTTAGGTCATACCTGAATGGTCTAGTGGTTTTCCTACTTTCTTCAATTTAAGTCTGAATTTGGCAATAAAGAGTTCATGATCTGAGCCACAGTCAGCTCCTGGTCTTGTTTTTGTTGACTGTATAGAGCTTCTCCATCTTTGGCTGCAAAGAATGTAATCAATCTGATTTCGGTGTTGACCATCTGGTGATGTCCATGTGTAGAGTCTTCTCTTGTGTTGTAGGAAGAAGGTGTTTGCTATGATCAGTGCATTTTCTTGGCAAAACTCTATTAGACTTTGCCCTGCTTCATTCCGTATTCCAAGGCCAAATTTGCCTGTTACTCCAGGTGTTTCCTGACTTCGTACTTTTGCATTCCAGTCCCCTATAATGAAAAGCACATATTTTGGGGGTGTTAGTTCTAAAAGGTCTTGTAGGTCTTCATAGAACCGTTCAGCTTCAGGTTCTACAACGTTACTGGTTGGGGCATATACTTGGATTACCGTGATATTGAATAGTTTGCCTTGGAAACTAACAGAGATCATTCTGTCGTTTTTGAGATTGCATCCAAGTACTGCATTTCGGACTCTTTTGTTGACCACGATGGCTACTCCATTTCTTCTGAGGGATTCCTGCCCACAGTAGTAGATATAATGGTCATCTGAGTTAAATTCACCCATTCCAGTCCATTTTAGTTCGCTGATTCCTAGAATGTTGACATTCACTCTTGCCATCTCTTGTTTGACCACTTCCAATTTGCCTTGATACATGGACCCGATATTCCAGGTTCCTACGCAATATTGCTCTTTACAGCACTGGACCTTGCTTCTATCACCAGTCACATCCACAACTCGGTATTGTTATTGCTTTGGTTCCATCCCTTCATTCTTTCTGAAGTTATTTCTCCGCTGATCTCCAGTTGCATAGAAATAGAGGCAAACAACAGAATGGGAAAGACTAGAGATCTCCTCAAGAAAATTAGAGATATCAAGGGAACATTTCATGCAAAGATGGGCTCGAAAAGGACAGAAATGGTATGGACCTAACAGAAGCAGAAGATATTAAGAAGAGGTGGCAAGAATACACAGAAGAACTGTACAATAAAGATCTTCATGATCAAGATAATCATGATGGTGTGATCACTCACCTAGAGCCAGACGTCCTGGAATGTGAAGTCAAGTGGGCCTTAGAAAGCATCACTACGAACAAAGCTAGTGGAGGTGATGGAATTCCACTTGAGCTTTTTCAAATCCTGAAAGATGATGCTGTGAAAGTGCTGCATTCAATATCCCAGGAAATTTTGAAAACTCATCAGTGGCCACAGGACTGGAAAAGGTCAGTTTTCATTCCAATCTCAAAGAAAGGCAATGTCAAAGAATGCTCCAACTACTGCACAATTGCACTCATCTCACATGCTAGTAAAGTAATGCTCAAAATTCTCCAAGCCAGGCTTTAGCAATATGTGAACTGTGAAATTCCAGATGTTCAAGCTGGATTTAGAAAAGGCAGAGGCACCAGAGATCAAATTGCCAACATCTACTGGATCATCGAAAAAGCAAGAGAGTTCCAGAAAAACATCTATTTCTGCTTTATTGACTATACCAAAGTCTTTGACTGTGTGGATCACAATAAACTGTGGAAAATTCTGAAAGAGATGGGAATACCAGAACAGCTGACCTGCCTCTTGAGAAATGTATATGCAGGTCCAGAGGCAACAGTTAGAACTGGACATGGAACAACAGACTGGTTCCAAATAGGAAAAGGCGTACATCAAGGCTGTATATTGTCACCCTGCCTATTTAACTTATATGCAGAGTACATCATGAGAAACGCTGGGCTGGAAGAAGCACAAGCTGGAATCAAGATTGCTGGGAGAAATATCAATAACCTCAGAATTTGCAGATGACACCACCCTTATGGAAGAAAGTGAAGAGGAACTAAAAAGCCTCTTGATGAAAGTGAAAGTGGAGAGGCAAAAAGTTGGCTTAAAGCTCAACATTCAGAAAACGAAGATCATGGCATCTGGTCCCATCACTTCATGGGAAATAGGTGGGGAAACAGTGGAAACAGTGTCAGACTTTCTTTTTTTGGGCTCCAGAATCACTGCAGATGGTGACTTCAGACATGAAATTAAAAGATTCTTACTCCTTGGAAGAAACGTTATGACCAACCTGGATAGCATATTGAAAAGTAGAGACATTACTTTGCCAACAAAGGTCCGTTTAGTCAAGTCTATGGTTTTTCCAGTAGTCATGTATGGATGTGAGAGTTGGACTGTGAAGAAAGCTGAGCACTTTTTACATGATCCAGCAGATGTTGGCAATTTGATCTCTGGTTCCTCTGCCTTTCTAAATCCAGCTTGAACATCTGGAAGTTCACGGTTCATGTATTGCTAAAGCCTGACTTGGAGAATTTTGAGCATTACTTTACTAGTGTGTGAGATGAGTGCAATTGTGCAGTAGTTGGAGCATTCTTTGGCATTGCCTTTCTTTGGGATTGGAATGAAAACTGACATTTTCCAGTCCTGTGGCCACTGATGAGTTTTCAAAATTTCCTGGGATATTGAATGCAGCACTTTCACAGCATCATCTTTCAGGATTTGAAAAAGCTCAAGTGGAATTCCATCACCTCCACTAGCTTTGTTCGTAGTGATGCTTTCTAAGGCCCACTTGACTTCACATTCCAGGATGTCTGGCTCTAGATGAGTGATCACACCATCATGATTATCTGGGTCGTGAAGATCTTTATTGTACAGTTCTTCTGTGTATTCTTGCCACCTCTTCTAAATATCTTCTGCTTCTGTTAGGTCCCTACCATTTCTGTCCCTTATCGAGCCCATCTTTGCATGAAATGTTCCCTTGGTATCTCTGATTTTCTTGAGGAGATCTCTAGTCTTTCCCATTCTGTTGTTTGCCTCTATTTCTTTACATTGATTGCTGAGGAAGGCTTTCTTATCTCTTCTTGCTATTCTTTGGAACTCTGCATTCAGATGCTTATATCCTTCCTTTTCTCCTTTGCTTTTCACTTCTCTTCTTTTCACAGCTATTTGTAAGGCCTCCCCAGACAGCCATTTGGCTTTTTTGCATTTCTTTTCCAAGGAGATGGTCTTGATCCCTGTCTCCTGTACAATGTCACGAACTTCTGTCCATAATTCATCAGGTACTCTATCTATCAGATCTAGTCCCTTAAATCTATTTCTCACTTCCACTTTATAATCATAAGGGATTTGATTTAGGTCATACCTGAGTGGTCTAGTGGTTTTCCCTACTTTCTTCAATTTAAGTCTGAATTTGGCAACAAGGAGCTCATGATCTGAGCCACAGTCAGCTCCTGGTCTTGTTTTTGTTGACTGTATAGAGCTTCTCCATCTTTGGCTGCAAAGAATATAATCAATCTGATTTCGGTGTTGACCATCTGGTAATGTCCATGTGTAGAGTCTTCTCTTGTGTTGTTGGAAGAAGGTGTTTGCTATGACCAGTGCATTTTCTTGGCAAAACTCTATTAGACTTTGCCCTGCTTCATTCCGTATTCCAAGGCCAAATTTTCCTGTTACTCCAGGTGTTTCTTGACTTTGTACTTTTGCATTCCAGTCCCCTATAATGAAAAGGATATCTTTTTTGCATGTTAATTCTAAAAGGTCTTGTAGGTCTTCATAGAACCGTTCAACTTCAGCTTCTTCAGTGTTACTGGTTGGGGCATACCCCACATCCAATGTAAGAGAAACCCAAGTAAGATGGTAGGTGTTGCAAGTGGGCATTGGAGGGCAGACACACTGAAACGATACTCACAGAAAACTAGTCAGTCTAATCACACTAGGACCACAGCCTTGTCTAACTCAATGAAACTAAGCCATGCCCTGTGGGGCCACCCAAGACGGGCAGGTCATGGTGGAGAGGTCTGACAGAATGCGGTCCACTGGAGAAGGGAATGGCAAACCACTTCAGTATTCTTACCTTGAGAACCCCATGAACCGTATGAAAAGGCAAAATGATAGGATACTGAAAGAGGAACTCCCCAGGTCGGTAGGTGCCCAATATGCTACTGAAGATTAATGGAGAAATAACTCCAGAAAGAATGAAGGGATGGAGCCAAAGCAATAACAATACCCAATTGTGGATGTGACTGGTGATAGAAGCAAGGTCCAATGCTGTAAAGACCAATATTGCATAGGAACCTGGAATGTTAGGTCCATGAATCAAGGCAAATTGGAAGTGGTCAAACAAGAGATGGCAAGAGTGAACATCGACATTCTAGCAATCAGTGAACTAAAATGGACTGGAATGGGTGAATTTAACTCAGATGACCATTATATCTACTACTGTGGGCAGGAATCCCTTAGAATAAATGGAGTAGCCATCATGGTCAAGAGTCCGAAATGCAGTACTTGGATGCAACCTCAAAAACGACAGAATGATTTCTGTTCGTTTCCAAGGCAAACCATTCAATATCACAGTAATCCAAGTCTATTTAAAATACAGATAGATAAAAATAGATTGAGAGATAGAATTCTGGAAAAAGAAAGATTAAATTTTTGTGGTGTTTATCTTTGGCTACAAAATCACTGTGTGTGGCGACTGCAGCCATGAAGTTAAAAGACACTTATTCCTTGGAAGAAAAGCTATGACAAAGCTAGACAGTGTATTAAAAAACAGAGACATCACTTTGCCTACAAAGATCTGGATAATCAAAGCTATGGTTTTTCCAGTAGTCACCTATAGATGTGAGAGTTGTACCATACAGAAGGATGAGCATTGAAGAATTGATGCTGTTGAACTGTGGTACTGGAGAAGACTCTTGAGAGTCCCTTGGACAGCCAGGAGATCCAACTTGTCAATCCTAATGGAAATCAACACTGAATACCCATTGGAAGGACTGATACTGAAGCTGAAACTGCAATACTTTGGCCACCTGATGCAAAGAGCCAACTCATTGGAAAAAACCCTGATGTTGGGAAAGAGTGAGGGCAGGAGGAGAAGGGAGCAACAGAGGATGAGATGGTTGGATAGTATCACTGACTCAATGAACATGAGTTTGAGTAGACCCCAGGAGTTGGTGAAGGACAGGGAAGCCTGGTGTGCTGCAGTCCATGGGGTCACAAAGAGTTGGATACAACTGAGCAACTGAATAACAACAATATTTGGTAGAATTACAAGTGATTTTTTATTTATCTGTATTATCTAATTCTTCAAAAACAAATATGTATATTGCTCTTATAATAGAGAACTTAAAGGTTAAAAAGGAAAACTGCTAATCCTCCTTTTCCCACGAATGTGAGTTCATGCTTCTTAGAGTGACATCCAGAGACCTTCTGGAGCTGGACTACCTTTCCGGGTGTGAGTCCTATTACCTCTCCTTGCTACCCCGACCCCTGCCTTCCACCACTCCCTGTTCCCCTGGCATGTCCTGCTGTCTCCTATGTCTGTGTCCTTTCCATATGTGTTTTTTTTTTTTCCTACTACTGAATTACCTTTCTCCACAACTTTTGCTTGACAAACTCCTATTCATCCTTTAAAACCCATATCAAACATCACCTCCTTTGTGACGTTTTTCCTACCCACCAAGATATAGTCGCTACCTCTACTGGATACTGACATTTTGTTTGTTTATTTAGTTTATGCTTCAAACTAAGCATGTAGCTTCTTCCATCTTGATTATTTTTATGTTCCTTTCATGACTCTGTGGGAATTTCAAAGACTAAATTAGAATCTTGGGCATTACAGAGCCCATGAGAAGTTGGCCCCCCACTTCTGATGGGATATCTCCATTGTAGAGCAAAGTGGAAGGATTAAAGGATGTCTTTAGAATCTGGATCCAGTCCCCCTTCCTTTGGGCAAGCTTTTCCTGACCACCTCCACCCTTGCCTCAGGCTAGACCAGATCTCTCTCTATAATCTTCTTGGCTGTTTCCTCCACTGATTTTGGCAGCCTTCCTCTGGAGACTGTTTGCTCCTTGGGGCATGGTCCATGCAGGCTGCCCGTGCATCTCTGTAGGTCTCATCACTAAAGGTACTCAGATCTTGCTTGAATAAATAGATGAGTACAGTGTCAGCCCTGTGCCGGCCTACAACAGCCTCAGGGCAATGTGTCCTCTTATCCCTGTCCTCTTCTGGTCCTATGATGTTTAAACATTCCACACTCTGTTCTGTGCCCAAGAAATCCCCATTCTCTACAGGAGCTCCTACAAGAAATCACATCACTGCTTTCTTTCAGAATGATTTTGAAATATTTCCACCAGAGACGTTCTTTTGAGGCCGGAGGAAGCTCTGCCTCCTACTCCATAATGAACTATGACATTTCTCTCAGCTTTCTTTATGACCCTTCCAGGAAGGTTCCCTTTCAGGACCATTAAGAAGAGTGTGGACAAAGATATACACATCAGAAAAAAAAAAGAAAAAGAACAGAAGGGAGTATAATAAAGTGTTAACCCTGGTTTTCTCAGGGTGGTGGGCCAATGTGGGAGGTCCTTCTCCATACTTTTCTATAATTCTCAAATTTCCTCTATTAAACATGCATTGTATTTATAATAATAAAACAGCACTCTTTAAAAGAGAAAGGCTGTCCTGGTCCATCTGCAATGACACATGAGTAAATCTCAGATTGCATTTCATCATTGGTATACACGCCTTTATAAAATTCCCCAATGGCTCAGCTGGTAAAGAACCACCTGCCAATGTAGGCGACACAGATTCCTAGGTTGGGAAGATCCACTGGAGAAGGAAAGGCAACCCACTCCAGTATCCTTGCCTAGGAAATCCCATGGACAGAGGAGCCTGGTGGGCTACAGTCCATGGGGTCAGACACGACTGAGCACACAGGACAGGACAGATACACACTCTTATCAGACATAAAATGACCTCTGGCCAATCTCCCTCCCAAATCTGCATGAAATACCAGCCTGTCTGGGGCAAATCAGAGTCAGAACGTGTTAGTTGCTCAACTGTGTCTGACTCTTTGTGACTCCATGAACTGCAGCCTGCCAGGTCCCTCTGTCCATGGGATTTCCCAAGCAAGAAAACTGAAGTGGGTTGCCATTTCCTTCTCCAGGCTATTTTCCTGACCCAGGGATTTAGCCCAAGTCTCCTGCATTGCAGGCAGATTCTTTACTGTCTGAGCCACTGACAGATCAGAATGAGAAAGCCTGGACCAAATAAGCAAAAGGTAGATCCTCCGGCCAGCCAAGTTCCAGAGCCTCAGAATGGAAGTCCCTGAGTCTCTGGGAAAGAAGATCTCAGGGTCTCTGCAAATAAACTATAACAGTTTTCCTGGTCTCACTCTCAATTTGTTTTGTTTAGTTTCATTTTTGCCAGAATAACACCAGCCCCCACACACTTGATTCAACTAGTCCCGTATGACTTTATTTCCATCACGCCGATTGCCTTCGTCTGAAGCAGGTCCCAATATAAGGACTTCTCTTAAAATACGCTTCTGGATCTGTTATGACTATGGCAGGCTGTTATAGGGCCACCACCTCCCTTGTTGGGGACATCATACACTCATTAATCTTAAGATCCAGCTACAATGGAGAGGTTAAGAGAACAGAGAGCTTTGAACCACACTGCCCAGTTGAAATCACAGTTCTGACACTAAAGCTGGGTAACATCGCCCAAACTCTTTGACATCTCTGTGCCTCAGATAAAAAATGGTGATTATGATAGTACCCACCTCAGGGAATAGCTAAAAGGATTAATAGGGTTCATCCATGTAAAGCTTTTATAGCAGTTTCTGGCACAAAGAAGTCGAGGCAAGTATTAGCTGCTACTATGATTGTGACCGAATCTGTACTGGTTCTCATTTAGGTTTTTCTGTTTGGTTTTCGTGAGCTGCTAAAACTCTCCATCGACTGATATGAAGATTAAAGTCAAACCCCTTCGGATCTTAGACTTTCCCTATGTCAGAATTGTGCAATTGATTTTTGAACCTAGAGGCAGCAAAGTGAATTTGCATATTTTCCAAAGAAATTCCAGAGAGAAAGTGAGAGGCCAAGTGAGGGAGGGGCAGAGAAAGAACAGTGACAGAGAGACAGAGATAGAGAAACAGAACAGATTGAAGCTGCTAGCCTGGCAGCAGGAAAGAGGGCCTCAGAAAAGCTGCTCATTTTCCAGCTGGGGTGGTTTTTCTTTTTTTCTTTTCCTGGGTCTTTCCTTTTTTCATTTATGTTCACACTTCTCCCTCTTGTGGCTCATCAGAAAATCACAGGTGCTCCTTGCTTTTCAGTGGATTTCAAAACTGGTGAACCCCCAAGGCTGGCAGTCCTGGTAGAGGCACCTAGGTCAAGCCCGGGGCAGGCAGGCCAGGCCTCACACTCTGCCTGCTCCTTATCCAAGTGTCCTGCAAGCAGAATGAGCCTGCTTCTCTCTCTCACGATGAAAGAAGAGCTCTAGAAATGAGTTGCAGTTCCTCATGCGGATGCCCCCAGAGGGGTTTTGATGGGGGCAAGGGGGGTTGGGGAAGGGTGTGGACTCATTTGGGGACAGGACAGTAGGAGGAAAAATGACCCAGGTCCTCTTCCAAGCCATCTTTGTGTCTGTTCACACTGTAACCTACACCAAATGCCCATCCTTCAAGAACTAGGGTAAATGTCGTTACCCTTTTCATGATCTTTATTATTCCCTCCCAGACCGTTATTCTCAGTGGAAGGGTCTTGTCTCTCCCCACAGCACCTTATCTAGGACACTACTATGTGGTACCGATCAGGACTGCTTTCTGGTGCCATTTTATGCGCCTTTGTCTTACCATCCCATGAGACAGTGAAGAGGAAAGGGAAGGGTTTCATCAACCTCTGAAGACGCAGCCTCGAGCATAAGGCTGGCTATATAAGTGTTTAGACTATACTGTTTGAATGCTCTTTGGTGGTGCGCTGGGATGTGTGACTTCATGCAATGAATGTCTCCAGTCCACGGTAGAGGGGCCAGGTCAGCCTGGATCGAGGGTCCAGGAGTCCCCAAGTGCATTCATTCCTTTCCATGAGGACTTCCTAGACAAAGGCAATTATGGTCATCTCTGACTCCATTTCAAATGTATCACCTACCTGAATTCGAAAAATATTTAAATGATCTCTGCAACTTATTTTCAAGTGATTCAGAAGAAAAGGAAGGTAAGGAAGGAGGGAGGAGAGGAGAAGAGGAAAAGGAGCAGATGAAGAAAATGATGAAGAAGGAGCTGGGGATGAAGGAAGAGAGGGAAAAGAAAGAGAAGATGAGGTACTTCCCCAATGATCCAGTGGCTAAGACTCTTTGCTCCTAATGCAGGGGAGCCCTGGTTCTATCCCTGGTCAGTGAAATAGATCCCACATGCCATAACTAAGACTTTACATGCCACAACTAAAGACTCTGTATGCCTCAACAAAGATTGAAGAGCCCGTGTACTACAACTAAGACTCAGCATAGCCAAATAAATAAAACAATAAGTAAATAT
This sequence comes from Ovis canadensis, assembly GCF_042477335.2. Lineage (NCBI taxonomy): Eukaryota > Metazoa > Chordata > Mammalia > Artiodactyla > Bovidae > Ovis > Ovis canadensis. The sequence continues at coordinate 45,229,808 of NC_091259.1, forward strand.
TTTTTAAAAAAAAAGAAAGAGAAGATGACAAATGTCACGGCTGACGAATCCAGCTGCAGGCTATATAGACAGCCATTGTGTTTTTCTTTCCATTTTTCTATAGTGTTGAAATTTTTCAAAAAAAAAAAGATGGAGAAAAATGCAGGGAAAAAGAGTGATAAAATAATGTAAATGTCAGAGCAAAAAATAAAATCAGGACACAATAAGAATTACCATCCTTCAACCTGGAACTATGCATGGACTTTAAGGGTTACAAACCTCAGGAAGTTTTAAGTACAAATGCTCTGTTAGTGCATTTGTCTATTGAGGAAGTTATTATTTTTATCAGATTCTCAAGGAGTTTGTAATATCCTATGCACCTCAAAAATATTACAACAGAACCCTAAAGGGAGCTAAGAGAATGACTGTTTGCAGACACAGGAGAATCAGTAGCCGTAAAATGACAGACTGAAGTCATCGACGTTCAGAGACAAGAAATACCTCAGAGATGTTGTAGCACAGAACTCTGCATTCAGATGGGGAAACTAAGTCCAAGGAAAGGTCAGTGAGTTTGACTTCAACAAATTTAACATGTTTCACTGGTTCATAAATGACAACCAGGCCCACAATGGTCTCCGTATGCCAGGGGGAATATATCCCCCCAGAAAAGCCATCTTGAAAAACATGAGCAGACAATGGCCATTTGTTGGCCCCCCTAGACAAGGATATGCATCTAAGTTCCGAATGAGATGATCACATTCTTACAGGACTGATGGCAAAGAAAGCTTTGTCAACGGGGTTACGAGTGTCTCAGTGGGACCGGGTACATTCTTAGCTGTAGGGTGGAAGGAGCGGTCCCACTAACTAAGATTGATGGATGGTGCGAGCCCTGGCGGGCCGAATACAATGCAGGGACAGCCAAGTGGGGGAGAAAAATTAGTTTGCAAGATTAGAACGTATTAACACAAGTCAGACAACTGTCATGTCACAGCTCCTCACCGTAATGCTGATTGGCAGGCAAGCATTTCTGATTCTGATGGCCACGGAGGCGAGGCGTCTGCAATCTGTCTCGCATGACATCCGCCGGCTGGCAAATCCCCCCTGCTGGAGAAGTCAGCTTTTCTTAGAAAGCTGTGTCCCCTGAGTCTCGTTGGGCAGGCCTCCCGGGCCAAAGGTGTGAGGCAAGGAGAAGGCAGGGAGGATGTGGCGGCTGTCAAGAATTTCAGCTGAAGTGGGCAGGTAGACTTCCTGAGCTCAATGCAACAAGTACTTCCGGGTCACTCACAGGCTCCAAACCAGATGGGGAAACCAGCAGGGAGATACAAGAGACACTCTGATCTTTGCCTTAAAGAATGTTCAGTTTCACTGGGGAGTCCAGATGTGCACACGTGGCCAAGTTCAATAAGGATGCAAAGCAGGCCAGAGGCAGCAAAGGCCATCCCAGGCCAACCTCCCATCAAGCTGATTCTATTGAATGCCCACTCATCTCTGCCTCCTCACTCATGTTTAGACTAATAGGTGGGCAATTCAGCCTATCAATCAGTTTTCATTATCATTCAAACCTGAAGAACTTGTAAGCAGATAGGAATGATTTATACTCAAGTCCTGGGTGGCACTCTTTCTTTACTTGTTTTCATTGTTTGAAACAGTGAATGTGGGCCTTCTAAACTGACTGTATTCAATACTAAGTAAACACAAAACAGCACTTGTAAAAGCATCTGTATTAGTCTATATAGGCCAGGTTATACTGCAGTGAGAAACAAGCCTGAAATGCCAGTGGCTTAACGTAACAAACATGGATTTCTTACTCTGCAAAATCCACTGCTGATCCATACACCTTCTCATGATAACTCTGGAAAATAATGAACTTCAGTGATTCAGGCTGCTTTGATCTTGTGGCCCCTTCATCTCAACATGAAGCCACAGAAGAGAAAGAATCAGCTGGAAATTATGCAGTAACTTTTTCATTCTTTGACCCAGAAATCTCTCTCGCTTTCACACACACATGCACACACACACACACACACACACACACACACCCCAGTTCTGTCTACACCTTATTGGCTTGAACCAGTCACATGGCCTTGGCTAACTTCAAGTGGGAAGAGACTGGGAAGAAACAGATGAAATGTTTCTATGACTTGCAAGCATAGAGCACACACTTTTGTACTCATCAACAAATTTAAGAAGAAAACTATTAGTATATGTGCCCTGAATCCCTGTTTCAGATGCCAGCCCCTTTTTGTTCCCCTCAGAAGTAACTGTAATCTTGAATTGTGTATTTCTGATTTCCTTGCTTTTCTTTATATTTTATAGCATATTCAGTTCAGTTCAGTTGCTCAGTCGTGTCCAACTCTTTGCAACCCCAAGAATCACAGCACGCCAGGCCTCCCTGTCCATACCACCTCCCAGAGTTTACCCAAACTCATGTCCATCGAGTTGGTGATGCCGTCCAGCCATCTCATCCTCTGTCGTCCCCTTCTCCTCCTGCCCCCAATCCCTCCCAGCATCAGGGATATCGCGTATTATTGTGCCTTTAAACAACATAGTATTCTGCTACCCATTTTTTGAACTTCATATAAATGGATGCATGAACTTTGTGGTTTTTCTTTTTTTGCTCAACAAGATTTACTCATTTTTCGGCATAGCTAGAATTCAATCATTTTTCACTGTTTTATAGATTTCCATGGAAGGAATATTAACAAATTATCCATTTTACTGTTAAATGGACATTTGGGCTGTGAAATAAAAATATCTCCTGTCAAATTATTAATAAACAAGAAATGTCACAGCCATCAGCAATTTCCGGCCTCCAAATGTGAATGATGGCTTCCAAAACTGTGATCCAGCAGATGCTGCCACCCCCAACGGTGATTGCTGAGGAGCTGCAAGAATGCCAGAAGCAAAGTGAACAAGAAAACAGGATTGGTCCCAGATGGCTGAGGTGCATATGAAAGGAATGAATTCAGTGAGACCAGAGGCTTGCATCTTCCCATACATAGAATGCTAAATTCCTTAACTTGACACCTGATTTTTGATGTTCTGACTGCCTGCTTCCTTTGTTGCAAACTTACATATAGCCTGACTTCCCCTCCTGTCTCCTTGGAGCAGTTTTCTCAGAGCTACTGAGATGCTGTCTCCCAGGCTCCGAGTCCTAAACGTTCCCACCAAATAAAATAACTCTACTTTTAAGTTGTGACTATATTTTTAGTTGACAGTGTTTTCTCCAGGTTGTGATATTATATAAGATGCTCCTATATACATCCTTGTACATGTCTCTGGTAGAGGTGAGCAGAAATTCTTTACAGAAAGTTATCTAAGATTGAATGTCTGAGATGCAAGTAGGAATAATTAGCATGGGTATGTGTGTGCTCAGTCACGTCCAAATCTTTGTGACTGCATGAGCATAGAAGTCAATAATTATATAACTAAAAAATTTTAACTACATAAAACAATATATATCACTTCTCGGCCTTTTGGCTAAGATCAAGTATGAAACAATATAATTATGTCTTATCAGTTATAAAAAAAAAGATAAATATGCCGAAACCATAAAAATTGTCTGGCAAGGATTGACTGAAGGCAAAATATTCTGATGTCCTTGTAAAGCTCGGTAGCTCACTTGCTCAGTTGTGTCCAGCACTTCACAGCCCCATGGATTGTAGCCCGCCAGGCTTCTCTGCCCATGGAAGTTTCCAAGCAAGAATACTGGAGTGGGTGGCCATTTCCAACTCCAAGGGATCTTCCTGACCCAGGAAAATACTGGAGCGGGTGCCCACTTCCAATTCCAGAGGATCTTCCTGACCCAGGAATTGAACCCGCATATCCTGTGGTTCCTGCATTGTGGGCAGATTCTTTACTGCTGAGCCACTGGGGAAGCCCTTGGGAGGGTAGTAAAATATTGTTTAATTTTTGTTGTTTTGACAAGTTAACCATGCATGATACATTTCCAGGGTAACTACTAAAAGAAGAGAAATTAAGTGAAGGTGAAATACATGAGGGAAAAAATATCCAGTTCAAAATCAGCAAGAAGAAAAAGAAAAGAAAGAAAAGGTAAGACACATTTGTTTTCATTCAGTTGCTCAGTCATGTCCAACTCTTTACAACCGCATGAACTGCAGCACTCCAGGCTTCTCTGTCTTTCACCATCTCCTGGAGTTTGCACCAACTCATGTCCATTGAGTCAGTGATGCCAACCAAACATCTTGTCCTCTGCTATCCCCTTCTCCTCCTGCCTTCAATCTTTCCCGGCATCTGGTCTTTTCCAATGAGTCAGCTCTTCACACCAGGTAGCCAAAGTGTTGGAGGTTCAGCTTCAGCATCAGTCCTTCCTATGAATACTCAGGATTGAATTCTTTTAGGACTGACTGATTTGATCTCCTTGCAGTCCAAGGGACTCTCAAGAGTTTTCTCCAACACCACAGTTCAAAAGCATCAATTCTTCAGTGCTCAGTCTTCTTTATAGTCCAAATCTCACATTCATACATGACTTCTGGAAAAAAACCATAGATTTAACTACACAGGCTTTGTTGGCAAAGTAATGTTTCTGCTTTTCAATATGCTGTCTAGGTTGGTCATAGCTTTTCTTCCAAGGATCAAGCGTCTTTTAATTTCATGGCTATAGTCACCATCTGCAGTGATTTTGGAGCCCAAGAAAACAAACTCTTTCATTGTTTCCATTGTTTCCCCATCTATTTGCCATGAAGTGATGGGACCAGATACCATGATCTTAGTTTTCTGAATGTTGTATTTTAAGCCAGCTTTTTCACTCTCTTTCACTTTCCTTAAGAGGCTTTTTAGTTCCTTTTCACTTTCTGCCATAACGGTGGTGTCATCTACACATCTAATGTTACTGACAATTCTCCCAGCAATCTTGACTCCAGTTTGTGCTTCATCCAGCCCAACATTTTACATAATGTACTCTGCATAAAAGTTAACTAAGAAGAGTGACAATATACAGCCTTGACATACTCCTTTCCCAATTTAGAACCAGTTTGTTATTCCATGTCCTGTTCTATCTATTGCTTCTTGACCGCCATACAGATTTCTCAGGAAACAGGTAAGGTGGTCTGGTATTCCCATCTCTTTCAGAATTTTCCACAGTTTGTTGTGATCTACACAGTTAATGAAGAAGAAGTAGATGTTTTTCTCTGGAATTCTCTTGCTATTTCTATGATCCAACAGATGTTGGCAATTTGATCTCTGGTTCCTCTGCTTTTTCTAAATCTAGCTTGGACATCTGGAAGTTCTCAGTTTATGTACTGTTGAAGCCTAGCTTGGCAAATTTTGAGCATTATTTTGCTAGCGTATGAGATGAGTGCAATTGTGTGGTAGTTTGAACATTCTTTGGCATTGCCTTTCTTTGGGATTGAAATGAAAACTGACCTTTTCCAGTCCTGTGGCCACTGCTGAGTTTTCCAAATTTGCTGGCATATTGACTGAAGCACTTTAATAGCATCATCTTTTAGGATTTGAAATAGCTCAGCTGGAATTTTATCACCTGCACTAGCTTTGTTTATAGTAACGCTTCCTAAGGCCTACTTGACTTTGAACTCCAGGATGTCTGGCTCTAAGTGAATGATCACACCATTGTGGTTATCTAGGTCATTAACATCTTTTTCTGTATAGTTCTTCTTTGTATTCTTGTCACCTTTTCTTAATATCTTCTGCTTCTGTTAGGTCCATACCGTTTCTGTTCTTTATTGTGCCCTCTTTGCATGAAATTTTGTTTGGTATCTCTAATTTTCTTGAAGAGAGCTCTAGTCCTTCCCATTCTGTTGTTTTCCTTTTTTTGTTTGTTTGTTTGGTACTGATCACTTAGGAAGGCTTTCTTATCTCTGCAAGCTATTCTTTGGACTCTGCATTCAGATGGGTATATCTTTCCTTTTCTCCTTTGCCTTTCACTTCTCTTCTTTTCACAGCTATTTGTAAGGCCTTCTCAGGCAACCATTTTGCCTTTTTGAATTTCTTCTTCTTGGGAATGGTTTTGATCACCGCCTCATGTACAATGTTACAATCCTCCATCCATAATTCTTCGGGAACTCTATCTAACTCAGATCTAATCCCTTGAATCTATTTGTCACTTCCACTATATAATCATAAGGGATTTGATTTAGTTCATACCTGAAAATTTAAGTCTGAATTTGGCAATAAAGAGTTCATGATCTGAGCCACAGTCAGCTCCTGGTCTTGTTTCTGCTGACTGTAGAGAGCTTCTCCATCTTCAGCTGCAAAGAATTTAATCAATCTGATTTTGGTATTGACCATCTGCTAATGTACATGTGTAGAGTCTTCTCTTGTGTTGTTGGAAGAGGGTGTTTGCTATGTCAAGTGTGTTCTCCTGGCAAAACTCTGTTAGCCATTGCCCTGCTTCATTTTGTACTCCAAGGCCAAACTTGCCTGTTACTCCAGGTATCTCTTGACTTCCTACTTTGCATTCCAGTCCCCTATTATGAAAAGGGCATCTTGTTTTGGTGTTAGTTCTAGAAGGTCTTGTAGGTCTTCATAGAACCATTCAGCTTCAGCTTCTTCAGCATTAATGGTTGGGGCATAGACTTGGATTACTGTGATATTGAATGGTTTCCCTTGGAAACAAACAGAGATCACTCTGTCATTTTTGACACATAGAAGACACAAAATAAGGTGGTAGAAACAAATAATTACAATAAACATAACTTTTTAAAGACAAGAACTGTTTAAAGACAAACATTGTCAGACTGATTTTTAAAAATTAAACAGCAATCTCTGACCAGGAGGTATGTCCAACAGTAGAATGGGTCCACACACAGGGCTTTCCAGATCTGAGGTGTGACCCCACATGGGACATTTACCCTCAGGCTGTGGGTTCAAGGCTTCCAGGACAAAATTTGTCCTCAAGCTATACTAATTTCTTCAAATAAGTGGAAAGACTTCCATGTGTGTCTGAGCGCTGGAATGGCTTTAGCACTATTGTCTCGTGTTTTTCTTTAAATGTTAGCTCTGACTCAGCTCTCAAACCATCTAATTTAGATGAAATTTTTAAAGTTTTCTCATGGTTGTAGTAAAGGAAAAGCACGCCCAAAAGAACTAATCCAGATATTTCTGTGGAAGTTGGAGATAAGCTGATATGGTGTTGAACTCAGTATCGGTTGTAAGAGAAATACAGGATCAGGTACCCATCAAAGCCTTTTAGCATGAGCACCTGAGGAGCACAGGAAAATACCCTCGTGGATACAGTAAAGCATCCAGGCCACCTGATATAGAGATTTCTGTCTCATGAAGTGCATTTACATAAAAATATTTAGTGGAATATTGTTCAGAATACTGTAAAAACATTGTGAAGATCCAAAAGATTATCCCTCTTTAAGAAGGTTCAATTTGGTTAATTATACCAAAAACCCATGGTGATTTGCATACAGATCATGCATACAGATAGTCAACAATTTGGCCCAAGGGAATCCGAGGAGAAACTGGTCCAAGGATACAGTGTTGGATAACACCCCAGAGGCATCATTTAACTCTGCTACAGTATGCCCCTGGGAAGTGTGCAGTGCAGTTCCCCTGGCTTGATTCTACAGGGAAGAGTTGTGGAGAGAAAGGAGAGGGAACCTCTACAAGAGGTACCTATAATGAAAAGCTTCCTTGAACTTTATGGCTTCCTTGAACTTTTGTCAAACGTGAACTGCCATGGACTGAAACTTGCCATGGAATGAAGTCTGGGGTCAGCTTAAAAACCAATCTAATTCATCAACAATGTAGACAAATTGCTTTCTATTTCCTGAAAAACTACCAATCTCAGCTACATGGGAAAAACTTTGATTCCCGTGGAGCTAAAGAGTGAAAACTTAGGGGGGATCATTTTGGAGGACGCTCTGAGTGCAGGGGAGAACTGTGGCTATGCTTTGCAGATTCTGCAAAGCTCAGTTCTCAGACTGATGGGTCTTGTAAGATCCTGAGGCTTTGTTCACCATTCTCTGCACAGCAGCATGATGTGCCTGGGCTTGTGCCATATCCACACTGATGGAATTATTGTCATTAGTGTTATTAACATGCATGCATTCTCCTTGTTGATCTCTGAATCTGCTTGGAATTTTTTAAGGAGCAGACTGCTGGTAAGGCCTCAAATTGATGACTATGTCCATTTGTTTTTTAAACAAAAGCATTTTATTAGTAACAATGCTTGGGACCAAATAAGAGGGGGGGAAACGACATATTAAAATGATGTGGTTTAGAACAAAAGGAATTTGGGTTTTGTGTGTGCAATTTGGATTTGTGATATTCTTTATCTCATTTGTTACGGTCTCCTCGTTTTAGTATTGTGATAAAGCTGATTATAATGACATGTCTGAACAATGAAGACTTAAACAAAAGAAACAAGATGTCATGTGAGTTGTTGTTCAGAAGATGACCTATTTTAAACCATGGCAAACCATCTTATTTTCACAGTAAGTTCTTCTTCACCAACTGCTATTAAAGAAATTTCCATGAGAGTCTTTGGGGAAAAACAGAAACAAAATCTAAGACACCAAGAATTCCAGTTGGCTATGAGTAGAGAAAAGGACTTTATCACAGCTGAGGAAGAAATACAGGCCGCCAGAGTATGGAGATGCTGGAAACATTACACTGTAAGTGCCTTAAAGATAGTTGAGAGACCTTGGCCATTTGATTACAGATTAAAAAATAGGCATCAGTGCCTCAAATGAAGGCTAAGAACATGTAGAAAAAACGGTGAAGTCTTATAATTGTGGCTTATTGAATATTTAATAGGTTACTTTAATATGTAATAGGCAAAGATTTAATCAAAGTACCCATTCCAAAAGGATAACTGAGTATTCTGAATGGGCACCTGGAAAGGGAAAAGTATTACAGTATTGATAGAATAATAACTGCTAATGAAATATCTATACCTTTGAAGACAAAATTGTTGACATACCGAGTAGAGTATCATTGTTTCACAAGCAGCGACTACTAGTTAATTAGGATATTTTATCATAAGGAATTCAGATTCAAATGAATGCAAAAATGTAAAAATTGTAGATTACCCTGTATTTCTCGATGAATAACAGATGTTACAGTTTCTGTATCAATTTGAATTTAGTAATGCAGGTATTTAGAGTAATTCTTACTTTCAAACATCATTTTTTCTCCAGCAAATGAAAACTATAAGAAAAACTACCATAGTATATATGCTGTTCATATAATCATATATATTTTGGCTTCCATGACAGCCATTCAGAGGGCTAGACTGAGGTTGTAGGACTGTTCTTAAAATGCTGTAACAACAGGGGAAGGGGAGGATGGGACAAATTGAGGAAGTAGCATTGATATATGTACACTGCCATGGATAAAATAGATAGCTAGTGGGGAGCTGCTGTATAATGCAGGGAGCTTAGCCTGGTGCGCCATGATGACCTAGATGGGTCGGATGGGGAGGTGGGAGGGAGGCTCAAGAGGGAGGGGATATATGTATACTGATAGCTAGTTCACATTTTTGTACAGCAGAAACTAACACAACATTGTAAAGCAATTATACTCTAGTTAAATTTTTTTAATTTTCAAAAATGTTCTGACAGAGTGACTGACGTATGACATAGATAGAGCCTGAACAATCAGGTTACTAGTCAATCATGAAACCTTACTTGAAAAATTATGTAAGGTAGTTGGGAAAGTAGGTTGAATGTTACAAGTGGGACCCCTGGAATATACGGAGAAAAACATACCTTTTTTTCAGAGACTTTTCCACTCCATGTTGAACAGTATTCAAACTGACCATTTGCTGTGTGAGCTGGGGTATCCCATTGCTCAGTAATCTTAGATAAAACTGTGAAAGTGTACTCATGCCAATAGGATATGCACACTGAGATAATTTGTAATCAAATGTGGGATTTTATAGAGTCTAAAATCACAACCAAGGTATATGCGAGAAATACTGGCCTTTTTCTGGTCCCTGGTTCCACTCATTTAACAGAAGCTCTTACTTGTCCTTCTTTAATTCACTCCCTGTTAAACTTAGTGTTCATTTCTCATAGATGAGGGAAATCACCAGGATGTCTCTGTTTAATTAAATTAATTAAATACATTGTCACCCTGCTTATTTAACTTATATGCAGAGTACATCATGAGAAACACTGGGCTGGATGAAGCACAGGCTGGAATCAAGATTGCCAGGAGAAAATATCAATAACCTCAGATATGCAGATGACACCAACCTTATGGCAGAAAGCAAGGAACTAAAGAGCCTCTTGATGAAAGTGAAAGAGGAGAGTGAAAAAGTTGGCTGAAAGCTCAACATTCAGAAAACTAAGATCATGGTATCTGGTCCCATCACTTCATGGCAAATAGATGGGGAAACAGTGTAAACAGTGTCAGACTTTATTTTGGGGGGCTCCAAAATCACTGCAGATGGTGACTGCAGCCATGAAATTAAAAGATACTTGCTCCTTGGAAGAAAAGTTATGACCAATCTAGACAGCATATTAAAAAGCAGAGATATTACTTTGCCAACAAAGGTCCATCTAGTCAAAGCTATGGTTATTCCAGTAGTCATGTATGGATGTGAGAGTTGGACTATAAAGAAAGCCGAGTGCCAAAAAATTGATGGTTTTGAACTGTGGTGTTGAAGAAGACTCTTGAGAATCCCTTGGACTGCAAGGAAACCCAACCAGTCCATCCTAAAGGAGATCAGTCCTGGGTGTTCATTGGAACGACTGATGCTGAAGCTGAAACTCCGATACTTTGGCCACCTGATGGGAAGAGCTGACTCATTTGAAAAGACCCTGATGCTGGGAAAGATTGAAGGTGGGAGGAGAAGGGGATGACAGAGATGAGATGGTTGGATGGCATCACTGACTCAATGGACATGAGTTTTCGTAAACTCCAGAAGTTAGTGATGGACAGGGAGGCCTGGTGTGTTGAAGTCCATGGGATCACAAAGAGTCGGACTTGACTGAGCAACTGAACTGAACTGGACTGCTGTCACAATATTGACCTGTAAATTTCTGATGGACTCCTATGAAGTCCAGTGCAATTCCAAAGCATCTGAGAAAGTTTCTGTTCTGATGTGTCCCTGACATTCAAATCTTGGCTAATGTGCAAAGTGGATCTTTGAGATCACACCATGTCATCCATCTACTGAATTCCATCTCTGACCAAATATGAGCACAAGGGTGACATGTTTCTTCAACTTATAACTTAGAATGCAGCTCAAGAACTTACCTAAAGAATGTGCAAGGCCTCTACTACTTCCCAAGGAACATTTGGAATTTATGAATCCACAGCTGCCTTTGTCTATTTCAGGGCTTCCTGAATGACCGTTATCCACCTTCCTTCTTTAGTATGCTCCCTGTGAATGACTGTGGTATCTGTCACTGAAGGTGGATCTAACTCTGAACATTCTCTCTAAAATAAGTGTGTCCCAGATTAAAGGTTGGACAAGAGCTTCCCTTTATTCAAATGGGGCCTTAGGAAAAAAAAAAATTTCCTCTTTTCTATGTCCTATCTAATCTGGGTGCAGTCCTCATTAACGAGGAATGGTCAATATTCCTTTCTATGGCACTTACACTGCATGCTAAGTTGCTTCAGTCATGTCTAACTCTTTGCTATCCTAAAGACTGTCCCACCAGGCTTATCTGTCCATGGAATTCTCCAGGCAAGAATACTGGAGTGGGTTGTCATGCCCTTCTCCAGGGGAATCTTCCCAACCCAGAGATCAAACTCCTGCACTGGTAGACAGGTTCTTTACCACTAGCGCCAGCTGAGAAGTCCAGAGTATATTCAAATCCCCTATCACTGATTAAAAAAAAAAAAGAAAAGCAACATCTCACTCTTCTACTCTGAATTGGAAAAAACATTCCAAAGAGATGATCTAGGTTCATTATGTGGATCTTCTCCTGGTGCTGAGATATCCAAACTACCTCATAAAACATCTTACTTTCATGTGAGCCCTGATAATACTTCTTTGATGAACAGTTGATAAGATGCTGCTTTAGCATTTGGCTCAGTGTGATATATGATAAAACTGTGATGTTCCCTCTTCTAATCTTAATAGTATAAATATTCCTGGAAATGCTTGTATATAGCCTTGAAAATATCAGAGTGGGCCTTGAAGAACATCAGATGATGTTTCTTCAAAGAACAGAGGTCCCAATATCTCTTTTATCTCTTCGTTTGTTGGTATTAGAGTATCTCATCTCTTCACATATTATGTACAGACATGTGATTCAAAAGAGCATATCTTATATTCACCATGAGACTATAGGTTGGTTAGACTCCGCCGTTTTTATAGACTGGTAACTTTAGAACCTACACAACAAATTTCTCTGCTGTTGGTGCCATTCTAGAAAGATCTTTATTTTAACCTATTTTATTCCCTTCTCCAAAAATTAAAAAAAAATCTGCCTCTGAGGATAAAATTAACTCTTGGGTGGATTCTCACTTTTTCTCCACATCTAAGAAGCATTTTGAGACCTTATCCTCATATTCTGGTGAACACCTCCATTTACTGGAAATCATGTTAGAACTTGAACAAGTATGTGTTCAGACCTAATGGACTTTGTTCCTGAGTCCCTGCAGATACTTCTAGATTGAGAAAATCATGAGTATCTTGGAAAATTTCATTTAGCAAAGGATTTCTTGCCTGGAGAATCCCAGGGACGGGGGAGCCTGGTGGGTTGCCATCTATGGGGTTGCACAGAGTTGGACATGACTGAAGCGACTTAGCAGCAGCAGCAGCATCTACTTCTAAATTTCAGATCAATTTTACTATGGTAACTGAAAGAAAAAAAATAATTGCTATAATAATACAAATAGATTAAAGTTTAAGGGAAAAAAGAAAGAAGAAAAAATGTATCTTACAAATACCATACTAAAGGAATAATATTTTTTCAATGAAATACGAAATAAACATGAAATTAAGGGAATACATAAAATCAAAAATTAGTCATTTGAACATGCTAATAAAGTTTATAAACTTCTGCAAACTTGATTGATATAAAAAATAAAAGCTCAGATATACTAGAAGCAAAGAAGAGGATATAATTTGAATTTGGTAAAATTTAAAAGATAATAAGATCTTATGAAATTTTTATGCCAATAAATAATTGAAATATGAATTATAAAACTCTTAAAAAATGCAATTTACCAAACGACTCTAGAAACATTTTTTAAGATGAATAATCCAATAATTTTTAAACAAAGTGAATGATGATTCAAAAACAACGTCACAAATGTCTTATTGATTAGTTTTACTGACTAGTCAAAATATTTTAAAAAATTTCAGAAAGAAATGTATATAACTTTCATTGATATAACATGACCTCGATTTCAAAATGTTATATGGAGGGACCTCCCGGGCAGTCCAGTTGTTAAGACTTTGCCTTCCAATGCAGGGGTGTGGGTTCAATCCCTGGTCAGGGAGCTAAAATCCCACATGCCTCATGGCCAAAAAACTGAAACATAAAACAAAAGCAACATTGTAGCCAATTCAATAAAGACTTTTTAAATAGTCCACGTCAAAAAAAAAAAAAAAAAAACTAAGAAAAAAAAAAAAAACCTTATATGGATAAAACAAGAAAGAAATTTGGTGGAAAAGAGACTACACAAAGTCTATTTGAATTCAAAGAACACAAAGATTTAATAATACACTCATTCCACCCAACTTATTCATTACTGTTGACAGATATTTTAACTGTAGTGTTCATAACCCACAAAAGTTTCTTACTATAATTTTATACAATGTTCGGTAAGATGTACCCACATATTTGCCAGTTTCTTTACCTTTTATCCTTCATCCCTCAGACCTTCCTTCTAGGATCACATTTCTTCTGCTTAAAACACATTCTTTAGAATTTCCTTTAGTGACAGCTGTTTGATGACAAATTCTCATAGATATTGTTTATCTAAAAGTGTTATTCTGCCTTTATTCTTTTTTTCTGCTAGCTCTCCTGTTATTCTTGAAAAATATTTTCAGGTAGCTATTTTCTTGCAGTGCACAGAAGGCAGAATAATGCCTCTTCTCCAAAGAGGCTGACATCCTAATGCCTAGAAACTGTGACTAGTTTGCATCACATGGCAAAAGGGAGTCTGAAGATTCAATCAAGGTTATTGATCCTAAAAACGGGGAGAAGTGTGTGTGTGTGGAGGTGGGGAGGATCCAGTGGTATCCAGGTGAGGTCAGTCTAATCACATGAGCCTTTAAAAGCAGAAGACTTACTGGCTAGAAGTCAGAGATAGGTAAGAGAAGAAGGAAAAGAGATGTGTCAAAGAAGACAAGAGATACTAAGCTTTAGAAGAATTTGAAACTGTTGCTGGCTCTGAGATAGAGGAAGGCATACACAAGGATGGGAGAGAGCTTCTAGGATCTGAGAGCAGCCCCCAGCTAACAGCCAGCAAGGAAAACAGGAACTTTGTTTACAGGTGCCAGGAACTAGCTTATATAATCAACAACCTCGACCTCCCAGTAAGAGGCCAGCTTGCTGACAGGATGATTTCAGCCTTATAGAACTCAGAGTAGAGAAACTGGCATAGTCAACTTGAACTATGGACCACAGAACCGTGAGATGATACATTTGCGTTTTTTTAAGCTGCTATATTTGTGGTCATTTGTTATGACAGCTGTAGGAATCTAATACTCAGTACACTGACAATATCATTTCACATATGGCTCTCACTTTCACTGTTGAAAAACCATCTGTTGTTCTAACTACCATTCTTTTTAAAGTATTTTTTCTTTGCCTACCTGTAAGATCTTTGTCTTGATTTGATTTTTATATACCTGCATGTGGACTTTATTTTTCCTGCCAGGAAGTCATGATGAAATGGGGTTGGAAAATTTTGTGCCCTGACATCTTCAAATATTTACTCTTCTCCTCTTCTGGAATTCCAGTCTGGTATATATTGAACCAATTGACTCAGTATTTAGTTTTTTTTAACTTCACTTCCATATTGTCCATCAAAGACCTCCAAAGTACACTTTTTTTCACATATATCTTTCAGTTTATCCATTCACGCTTTAGTGGATTCTACTCTGCTTTTTTTTTCTTTCAGTTTTCTTGAGATACAATGGATTTAAAGCACTGTGTAAGTTTAAGGTATATAGCAAAATGATTGGATTTACATACATTATGAAGCTATCAGTGAACATCCATCATCTCATATAGATCAAAAATTAAAGAAAGAGAAAAAAATTTTCTTATGACGAGAACTCTTAGGATTTACTCGTTTACTGACTTTTACAGCACGCAGCAGTGTTAATTATATTTATCATGTTATACATGACATCCTAGTATTTATTTATCTTATAACTGGAACTTTGTATCTTTTGATTGCCTTCACCCACTCACCTCTCCCCACCACCACCATGGTAACAAATCCGATCTTTTTCAATTGAGAAATTCAGTTCTTAGGCAGGTTGATAAGTCTGGGGTCCCTGAGGAGAAAAGGGTCTGGGGCTCTCGAGGAGATAGGGGTCTGGAATTCTCAAGGAGGAGGAAAGGAAAAATGTTTTTTCCTACATTCCTTAGTAAGGATTATATAACAATAATGTATCCTGTTTGAGGATAGGTTTCTCCTTCCTGAAAACCTTCTGACTAATCCTGTTCATCTTAAAATGTATATTATGGGAGTGGGCCTAGTCTGATCTTTAAAACCTTGAGACCCTCGTAATAACCAATTTAAAAGTGTATAATTCCCTTGCTAAGACTAGGGATTGGGGCACTCTCTGTCCCCCTTCTGATATCTATGTCAGAAGCTTTCTTTTTACCTTTTTCACTTTAATAAAACTCTGCTACACAAAAGCTTTGGAGTGATCAAGTCTGGTCCCTGGTCCCGGAGCTAAATCTTCTTCTTTGGAGGTCAAGAATTTGACGCTGTTCACCGTAAGCTATCTCTATGAATTTGTTTTTTGACACATAATTGCCCTATAACACTGTTAATTTCTGTTACACAACAGAGCGAATTAGGATTTCTATACATTTCAAAGTGTTAGTCTCTCAGTCATGTCTGACTCTTTGTGACTCCATTGACTGTAGCCCATCAGCCTCCTCTGTCCATGGAATTCTCCAGGCAAGAATACTGGAGTGGGTAACCATTCCCTTCTCCAGGGGATCTTCTTGGCCCAGGGCTTAGACCCAGGTTTCCTGCATTGCAGGCTGATTCTTTACTGTCTAAGCCAGCAGGAAAGACTCTTGAAAGTCCCTTGAACTACAAGAAGATCAAACCAGTCAATACTAAAGGAAATCAACCCCAAATATTCATTGGAAGGAATGATGCTAAAACAGAAGCTCTAACACTTTGGCCACCTGATGTGACGAACTGACTCCCTGGAAAAGACCCTGATGCTGGAAAAGACCCTGATGCTGGGAAAGACTGAGGTTCGGAGGAGAAGGGGATGATAGAGGATTAGATGGTTTGATGGCATCATCAGCTCAATGGACATGAGTTTGAGCAAACTCCAGGAGCAAACTCAGGGAAGCCAGGAGCGCTGCAGTTCTTGAGGTTGCAAAGAGTTGGACAAAACTTAGCAACTAAACAATAACAACAACGCATCATACATTTCAAAATGATCACTTTTTAAAAGCCACCTATTGAATTCTTATTTCAATTTCATTTTTTATTTTTAGAAGCTTTATTGTATCTGTTTTAAGCCCATTTCATCATTTGTCTTGCTTTTTTCAAAAATTGTGAACCCTCTTTTTATTTCTCTAAAAATTAAATATTCTCATTTATAATCTGTATTTGATGATTCAAATATCTGCATTCAAGGTAGGTCTGTTTCTTCTATTGTTTTCTTCTGGCCCTTTTAGAGTGCTTAATTTCCTTTTGTTTTGTTGGGCTTATGGATTTTTTTTAAAACTATGTTTATATATCTTGGAACCTTGTCTATGGAGAGGCTTTGAGGTCTTTGAAATTGTTTCATTCAGAGAAAACTGTATTTTCATCTCATTAAAGGAGCACTTTAAATCCTTGGACTGGATTTTTTTTTCTTTTTGACTCATCCAAATACCATAAGTTCAGGCGGCAAATTCATGTGAGAACCACGTGTGGCATAAACTTCCATAGTTATTGGTGCCAAGAATCAAAATAGGCAATTTCATTTCAGTCTTGTAGGTCAGAAGTTTAGGCTTATTTCTATCTCACACTTATACTGAAGATGCAATACTTGAGAGCACCAACTTTTCATTGGCAGCTTCTCTCTAGTCTCTGTACTTGAGGCAGTCTCCGGACATGGTTTTAATTCAGCAGTACCAGGCAAGGCTCTGAAAACCATAGCTCGTTTTCATCTGGTTTGGCAAATACCTTCCTGGTAAAAGCCTGCTAGTTGGGTTTCTAATTTCACTTAGTTCATAGCTTCTTATTCCCCCGCCAGCTCATTAGAGCCATTAATAAGGTGTTGTCTATAGTGTATTTACTGTTTTCAGTGAGTACCCTGTGTCTGGCACATTGCTATTAATAGAAATGGAAGTTCCGGGTGCTCTTACTCTTCTGCAAGGTGAATTTTCCAAGGGGAGGGCAAACTGCCACCTGTCTCTTTCCTCTCTTCTGTACCTTCTGAGGCTCTAGGACCCAGTAGGATGGGAACTGCATCCTACCCTCCAGTAATCAGGATAGGTTTGTTCGATTCATGCTGTTGTCCCCTGCACTGAAGTCCGGTCCCACTGTTCCTGCCGTATCTGATGTTCTTGCCATGCCTGATCTGGAGCTCTGGATCTTCCTTACCTTCTCCTTTCTGCTGACCCCAATCAGTCCAGCCGGATACCCACACCAGGCACAGAAGTGGGTTATACCTGAGTGCACTCCATCTCTAGTTTTCTGTTTCAAAAGACAACTGGGAGGTCTACCCTGTTTTCCATCTCTCCCAGTATGCATTGGAACAAACACTGCAGAACCCTCTACATCCTAACTTGTACTAGAACTAAGTGCTGACAACTGTAGGTTACAGAATGCAGCATGCTATAAGAAAGAATAAGCAGGGTGACAATATACAGCCTTGACGTACTCCTTTTCCTATTTGGAACCAGTCTGCTGTTTCATGTCCAGTTCTGATTGTTGCTTCCTGACCTGCATATAGGTTTCTCAAGAGGCAGGTCAGGTGGTCTGGTATACCCATCTTTTTCAGAATTTTCCACAGTTTATTGTGATGCTCACAGTCAAAGGCTTTGGCATAGTCAATAAAGCAGAAATAGATGCTTTTCTGGAACTCTGTTGCTTTTTTGATGATCCAGCGGATGTTGACAATTTGATCTCTGGTTCCTCTGCCTTTTATAAAACAAGCTTGAACGTCTGGAAGTTCACGGTTCACGTACTGCTGAAGCCTGGCTTGGAGAATTTTGAGCATTACTTTACTAGCGTGTGAGATGAGTGCAATTGTGTGGTAGTTTGAGCATTTTGGGCATTGCCTTTCTTTGGGATTTTGGAAACTGACCTTTTCCAGCCCTGCGGCCACTGCTGAGTTTTCCAAATTTGCTGACATATTGAGTACAGCCCTTTAACAGCATCATCTTTCAGAATTTGAAATAGCTCAAGTGGAATTCCATCACCTCCACTAGCTTTGTTCATAGTGATGCTTTCTAAGGCCCACTTGACTTCACATTCCAGGATGTCTGGTTCTTGGTGACTGATCACACCATCATGATTATCTTGGTCGTGAAGATCTTTTTTGTACAGTTTTCTGTGTATTCCTGCCACATCTTCTAAATAATCTTCTGCTTCTGTTTTTGCAAAACTCTTTTCGTCTTTGCCCTGCTTCATTCCATATTCCAAGGCCAAATGTGCCTGTTACTCCAGGTGTTTCTTGACTTCCTACTTTTGCATTCCAGTCCCCTATAATGAAAAGGACATCTTTTTCGGATGTTAGTTCTAAAAGGTCTGGCAGGTCTTCATAGAACCATTCAACTTCAGCTTCTTCAGCATTAGTGCTTGGGGCATAGACTTGGATCACTGTGATACTGAATAGTTTGTCTTGGAAATGAACAGAGATCATTCTGTCATTTCTGAGATTGCATCCAAGTATATTTATTTAACTTATATGCAGAGTACATCATGAGAAATGCTGGGCTGGAAGAAGCACAAGCTGGAGTCAAGATTGCTGGCAGAAATATCAATAACCTCAAATATGCAGATGACACCACCCTTATGGCAGAAAGTGAAGAGGAACTAAAAAGCCTCTTGATGAAAGTGAAAGTGGAGAGGCAAAAAGTTGGCTTAAAGCTCAACATTCAGAAAACGAAGATCATGGCATCTGGTCCCATCACTTCATGGGAAATAGATGGGGAAACAGTGGAAACAGTGTCAGACTTTCTTTTTTGGGGCTCCAGAATCACTGCAGATGGTGACTGCAGCCATAAAATTAAAAGACGCTTACTCCTTGGAAGAAAAGTTATGACCAACCTAGATAGGATATTGAAAAGCAGAGATATTACTTTGCCAACAAAGGTCTGTCTAGTCAAGGTTATGGTTTTTCCTGTGGTCATGTATGGATGTGAGAGTTGGACTGTGAAGAAAGATGAGCACCTAAGAATTGATGCTTTTGAACTGTGGTGTTGGAGAAGACTCTTGAGAGTCCCTTGGACTGCAAGGAGATCCAACCAGTCCATTCTGAAGGAGATCAGCCCTGGAATTTCTTTGGAAGGAATGATGCTAAAGCTAAACTCCAGTACTTTGGCCACCTCATGCAAAGAGTTGACTCATTGGAAAAGACTCTGATGCTGGGAGGGATTGGGGGCAGGAGGAGAAGGGGACGACAGAGGATGAGATGGCTGACTGGATGGACGTGAGTCTGAGTAAACTCCGGGAGTTGGTGATGGACAGGGAGGCCTGGCGTGCTGCGATTCATGGGGTTGCAAAGAGTCAGACACGACTGAGCAACTCAACTGAACTGATAAGAAAGAAAGAAGCACAAACTTCATGGCTCAAAAATATCAACATTTACAACCCAGATCTTTCTCTTGTAGGTGAATTACCACTTAAACTCTTAAACTTCGGTTTCCTCATTTGTAAATAATCTTCGTCAGATCACTGCAAATATATACAGTATCTAATGTAAAACAGGTATTTAGTTAAGTACCAAATGGCAGGTGACTATGAAAGATATAAAGTTTATAGGGTTTCTTTGCTTGAGTCTGTGTTGCTGTGTACTGTGAAGACTGGACTTTGAGTAATTACAGAAAGAACAAGAAGTCTGCTGTTAGACTTCAGCTCTGGTATCAGTTCAGTTCAGTCGCTCAGTCGTATCCGACTCTTTGAGACCCCATGAATCGCAGCACACCAGGCCTCCCTGTTCATCACCAACTCCCAGAGTTCACTCAGACTCATGTCCATTGAGTCCCTGATGCCATCCAGCCATCTCATCCTGGGTCATCCCCTTCTCCTCCTGCCCCCAATCCCTCCCAGCATCAGAGTCTTTTCCAATGAGTCAACTCTTCACATGAGGTGGCCAAAGTACTGGAGTTTCAGCTTTAGCATCATTCCTTCCAAAGAAATTCCAGAGCTGATCTCCTTCAGAATGGACTGGTTGGATCTCCTTGCAGTCCAAGGGACTCTCAAGAGTCTTCTCCAACACCACAGTTCAAAAGCATCAGTTCTTCGGCGCTCAGCATTCTTCACAGTCCAACTCTCACATATATACATAACCATAGGAAAAACCATAACCTTGACTAGACGGACCTTAGTCGGCAAAATAATGTCTCTGCTTTTTAATATGCTATCTAGGTTGGTCATAACTTTTCTTCCAAGGAGCAAGCATCTTTTAATTTCATGGCTGCAGTCACCATCTGCAGTGATTCTGGAGCCCCAAAAAAGAAAGTCTGACACTGTTTCCACTGTTTCCCCATCTATTTCCCATGAAGTGATGGGACCAGATGCCATGATCTTCGTTTTCTGAATGTTGAGCTTTAAGCCAACTTTTTGCCTCTCCACTTTCACATTCATCAAGAGGCTTTTAAATTCCTCTTCACTTTCTGCCATAAGGGTGGTGTCATCTGCATATCTGAGGTTATTGATATTTCTGCCAGCAATCTTGACTCCAGCTTGTGTTTCTTCCAGCCCAGCGTTTCTCATGATGTACTCTGCATATAAGTTAAATAAGCAGGGTGACAATATACAGCCTTGATGTACACCTTTTCCTATTTGGAACCAGTCTGTTGTTCCATGTCCAGTTCTAACTGTTGCTTCCTGACCTGCATACAGATTTCTCAAGAGGCAAGTCAGGTGGTCTGGTATTCCCATCTCTTTCAGAATTTTCCACAGTTTATCGTGATCCACACAGTCAAAGGCTTTGCCATAGTCAATAAAACAGAAATAGATGTTTTTCTGGAGCTCTCTTGCTTTTATGATGATCCAGCAGATGTTGGCAATTTGATCTCTGGTTCCTCTGCCTATGATGGTAAAGCATCTGCCTACAATGCAGGAGACCCAGGTTCAATCCCTGGGTTGGGAAGATCTCCTGGAGAAGGAAATGGCAACCCACTCCAGTATCCTTGCTTTGAAAATCCTATGGACAGAGAAGCCTGGTAGGCTACAGTCCATTGGGTGGCAAAGAGTCAGACATGACCGAGCGACTTCACTTTCACTTTCCTCTGCCTTCTCTAAAACCAGCTTGAACATCAGGAAGTTCACGGTTCACGGACTGCTGGAGCCAGGCTTGGAGAATTTTGAGCATTACTTTACTAGCATGTGAGATGAGTGCAATTGTGCGGTAGTTTGAGCATTCTTTGGCATTGCCTTTCTTTGGGATTGGAATGAAAACTGACCTTTTCTAGTCCAGTGGCCACTGCTGAGTTTTCCAAATTTGCTGGCACATTGAGTGCAGCACTTTCCCAGTCCTGGTATAGGAAAGTAGAGTCGACTATCTGAGGCAAAGTGGAAGCTGGCCTAGTGTGGGGGGTGTAGAAAGAGTGAAAAAACGAAAATGTGAGAATGTGGCAGAATGAAAACTCAGATCAACAGGAAAAGCAAATATTGTCCTTTAGGATCAAATGGTAAAATCCTTGTCATTTCTTGCACTACTCTTGCCGCCCTCATCACTGGCAGGCATTACTAATTAATGATGATGAAAATAGTAATAATAGCTAAATATGTTACTTTTCTAAAGCTCTCTACCAAATTCATTCATTTACTCCTAACAACAATCCCATGATAAAAGTGTTGTTTAGCATTTTACAGCTAATGACACTAAAACATGAAGAGAAAACTTGTCCAAGATTAATCAAGCAACAGAACAGCCTGGCTCCAGAAGCAAGACTTCAGCTACTCTGAGATGTTGCCTCTACGAGAAGAGTATACCATCCTGCCCTTCGCAGAATTCCCACCAATACAGCCATACAGGAAGCTACGATCAATTATCTGAGCTGTCTCCTAAACAGAAAAGGTCTGAGAACTGACTTTTATCCAACAATAGGAAAAACATGGCTGAAATCTGCTTAGAAATCTCATTTCAACTCAAGTAATACAACTCTTTCTTTACATTGAGAGAATACGAGGTAAAAGAGGTAAAATTTTAGTTATTTATCAATTCCTTTTCAGAGGAAAAAGAAATAATTTCATGATTAGCTACAGAAGTAGCTTTCAACATTTATACCACAGTGGAATTCTCCTCATTCATTTGTAAAAATAACCTCACTTTTAGATAAAATTATCCTATCAAAGTGCAATTATTAAGTAATAAGTCACTTTCTTGTCTTTATTAAGCAATAACAAAGTCTAATGACTATTAGTGCTTTCAATCTGTATCCAGCAAGCCCCAAATAAAGGAACTTTGTGTCAGTTCTCTGAACTGCCTCTCCTTGGGTCCATGATCTCCATTTACATCTTTACTGATTCACCAGCTGACCCATAGAACTCGACTGAATCAGTATCTGATACTGGAGAGCTGTTCAGAAAGTGATCTAGAGCCCAGTGGACCAGTATCTGACACGATTTCCTTTCCTGCTACACAAGGACAAAGCAATTTCTGAGTTGGGCCCAGACAACAAGGACTTTGTATCGCATGCTTACCACATGGCCCCTTCCTCTCTCTTTGGAATTTGACAAGCAAATTGGCATTTGTGTTGCTGAGGCTGCCACGGAATAGTGATTGTTAATTATACCCTAGATGTCCTGCCTTATTCTGCCATGGATGTGTTATGTTAAATGTGGGCAGTGAGCAAAAGTTCTTAAATTTTATTTCAAGTTGCATATCTCAGCCTGCTGCCAGACCCGCCCCAGGGCAGGCACCTGAAGCATACTGTTGGGAGTTCTGCTTCAGAATTCTAGTTCTAACTTAGTCTGGGACGTATTCAAAGGGTTCAGCAGATGTCAATATGAATTCTTGAGTCTGTCCAGGCCGAGTATTAACACATCAAATTACATCAGCTACTGCCCTGGAGAGCTCTCTCTAGGATGGGTATTGTATGACTGTTAGCATCAGCAATGATATTTTCCAGAAGGACCTGCTCCTTTAATTGGCGACATACTGATCTTACATCTTGACTCCAGAGCAAGACGAATAATGCATTTTCAATTATAAAAAACTTCAAAAGATGAACCGGTGAATAAGGTGGCTATTTCTAAAAATAAATAATAGTCTGAGCCAGCTATTGGCTTTCTTCTGGATGGAAGCCCATCTGGATGGATCCTTAGCCTCTTTAGTCACCAGCAACCTCTCCCTTTATCACCAAAGATGGGGCAGGGCTTTGGGTTTATCACAGCCTTAAAAATCAGTAACCAGACAACAGGCCATGCTTGTCCTAGGTGTGCTGATACACTCCTCTTAACATCTTATTGATTCGTTTTGGACTGTTCTACACATTAAGAAAAATACAGAGAACAATGTCATCTGAACAGTAAATAACAACAAGTACATGAGTCTTGGGGCTTCCCAGGTGGCGCTAGTGGTAAAGAACCTGCCTGTGAATGCAGGAGACATGAGAGATGTGGGTTCGATCCCTGGGTCAGGAGGATCCCCTGGAGGAGGAAATGCAACCCACTCTAGTATTCTTGCCTGGAGAACCCCATGGACAGAGGAACCTGGACAGGCTACAGTCCATAGGGTCTCCCAGAGTCAGGCATGACTGAAGCAACTTAGCACACACATGTGTGAGTATTGGGCTTGCACTACATGAGCTCCCTGGTTCCCGTCTTTGCAAAGATTATGTAGATCATCAATTGTATTTTGTGATTCTGCAATTTTATGATTTCAGGGTTTAGCAGGTTCCGTTGCTAAGGAAGTTACAAGCAGTAGAATGAGAGCCATTTCAACTATTAAGGAATATCACTAAACAACAAAGATGCGAGGGAAGATATTTTAATTGATGAATAAGTATTAAAAATTCAAGTTGGCCTGAGAGAGCCCTATGGGATGTGCCTGTAGGAGGAAGGCAGAGGCTGGAGATGAGGTATGTGCCCCACTCCCTGACTCTCCTGGACAGGTCTTTGGGACAGGATATTGACACCACTGTCCTTTGGTCAGAAGTCACAGTGAGTAGCCAATCCTACAAAAGTGAGTTAAATAGTAACTTGTAAACTACAGAAAGGCTCCCAGATATTCTTGCAAGTGAACAGCCTAGAATATAGTCTGCTCTGTGGTCTCCTTTGTCCATGGTTTATGCCACAGCTGACATGAGATTCAGCAAAGTGAAGGAAGTCTTGATCTTAAAGGCAAAAGATACAGTGCAGCTGAAACGGGCTCATGTGGTCAACTGCAGGGAGGAGAAGAAAGCCCACCAGTACATGCAAGTGCTCCACAAGGCCATCAAACTCAGGTGCCAAGGGATAAAACAAATGGCTAACGTCGGCAAGTTCTTAGAGAAACTGAAAACGCCCACTGGTCATTTGACTCAGAGCTGCCAGCGTAGATGGAGTGATGGGAGCCTTCCTGAGGGGCAATGGCAGAGAGATTGACTGCCTTTACCAAAGGTCACTTTCTTCCTTTTTGGTGGTGTGACATCTGATATACAAAGGTGCCTTCTGCTTTTGCAGTCCTCTGTGTTTATTACTCTCTGAAGAACAGCTGTGGAAGAGATCCAAATACTAGGCTCTTGAGGAAAATGCTGGAAAATCAGAATTTGCTTTCTGGAGGTGGAAAGTGAAGTTGGGTGTGAATTTTAAAGAAAGACTTCTACTTTCCTTGTCTGCTATGTGGGCCTTTGAAATGTCTTATTCAAAATTTGGAAACTGTTCTACAAGGACATCCATAAGGAAAGTGTCAACCTGGTATGAGACAGTGAATTTCCTCAAATGGGTCAGTTCAATTCAGTTCAGTCTCTCAGTTGTGTCCGACTCTTTGCGACCCCATGAATTGCAGCATGCCAGGCCTCCTTATCCATCACCAACTCCCGGAGTTCACTCAGACTCACATCCATCAAGTCGGTGATGCCATCCAGCCATCAGATGGGTCACATGGTGCTTTTCTCAAGACGAACCATCGAAATGGAACTTCCCAAATGAACTTTTAACTTGAGAAGCACTGTAGAAGTATAGGGAAGCTCATTATTAAATTTTAATATGTTTGAAATGTAAAGAATAACTTTTTCAAAGACCTCAAAACTTAGCATGCCCCTCCCCCACCTCGAACTTCAAGGCACCTGCGGGTCCAGGGGACTGACTGCACCACATGCCTGGAGCAGTGGCAGAAACCTGACCTGAAAAATGGAGCTGAGAGCTCCTAACCCGGAGAGCTTCTCTTTCTCTTTCCTAACCTTCCCTGAGGGCAGAAACCCAGGGAGCCTCACTCGGAGTGTTACCCGCCATCCTGAATGTCATTCAAGGTCATCATGGCCCCCACCAAAGTGAGAAATGACTCCGTTTCAAAGGTTTATACACCTGCAGTGCAACCAATTTAGTCCCAGGATGGAAAGAGACCATGGACTTTAAAGAAAATACCATGTAAATGATGTGAGTAAATTGACAATCTCATTTTTATGTGTTGTTGAAAGTGAAAATATGCAAATAGCCATTCATGGATTTCTATCTGGACTCCTTGGCTTTCTTCAAGGCCTCAGGTAGGAGACTCATGAATACACACATGTAAATATCCTCTAATTTCTGTTTTTATCAGTCATGGGTAGCCCCAAACAGTATAAAGAACCACAGATAAAAATCACAGCGAAGGAGACAGAGAATGTGGACATAAACAGAATCTCTACAAAGGGACCATCAGAAATCTCTAACAGAAAGGAATTTTAAAACAATTGTTCCCAAAAGCTGTCACTGCTTTAAAATTGGAAATGAAAACATACAGCACCTGCTTTGACTTGTCTTTGATGCTTTACTCTGAAACTAGGCTAAGGAGAAGCTATTTTAGAGATTTTCCTGGTATTGATCAGAAATGGCACAGAATTTCTGCTTTGATTAAGTTATATTTCATTGTCTCATTCCTATTCACTTGCTCTCTGAAATAATCTTCACATCTATTATTATAATTTTAACAAATGAATAACTAAAGTTTATCAGAGATTAAAATTATGTAATTAAAAATGCAAACTAACAAGGTCTTACTATATAGCACAGGGAACTATTGATATATTCAATATCATGGGATAAAACATAATAGCATACAATATGAAAAAGAATATATGTATAACTGAGTCACTTTTCTGTATAGCAGAAATTAAACACATTGTAAATCAACCATACTTCAATTAAATTTTTTAAATGCAAAATATTAATATATATTTTTCAAATAAAATGAAAGTTCAGAATTTGCCAAAGTGTTATACTTCTGTTTTTAAGGTAGAGCATGATGTTTGGGTTTATGCATAAAACATCTGTGCACTAAAGAGGAACAATCATGGGGTTAGTGTCAGACAGTCTTTGCTCAGTCCTATCTCCCATTACCAGTTGTGTGATATTGGGCGGGACACAGAGTCTCTCTGTATATCAGTTTCCTTATTTGTGAGAAGAAGTTAATAATAATTACTTAGAGTCATTTTAGAAATTTAATGAAGTTGTGAATGTTACAGTGCCTAGCACAGAGCAGGTGCTCAAAATAGGCAGCTGTGGTGATAGCTGTTATAATTTGCTGGGACTTTCCCAGCTCTTCTATTAATTTGCCGTGTCATTTGGCAAGTGTCTTTACTCCTAAGTGAAGGATGTAGAGATGGGACTAGATGGTCCCTACATCCTTTGCAGGATAAATTCTCTGTTTCTAACAAGTCCCATATCTGAGACACTGTAAAACAGCTCAGAGAACTAGCATAAATGCAAACATGGGATTTAGTTGACTTTAACTGTAGCCACATTTACTGTGCACTTGTCATTAGGCACTAATCTAAGCCTTTTCCAAGTATGAACACATTTAATTCTCACAGCAGCTCTAGGATTAAGGCACCATCATTACCTCATCTTACAGGTGAGAAACCAGAGGCACAGAGAGGATATGAGCCCTACCTAACAGTTAGCGAGTGGCAGAGCCAGGATTCAAACCAAGGTAGGCTGCTGAGCTCACACTGTTTTTTTAACCAGTATACTTTACAAGTTTTCAAGTGGCTGGTTTACTGACAACTAACCAACCACCTTCCAGTCCAAATTCACAGGTGATACCAACATTTACTCATTTCTACTTTCCTTCCCTGGGCCCAGAACAGACCCTCACAGTATGTTTGCTAGAGGATGATGGTTCAGCACAGGTCCAGATCCATATTTACCTTATAGTAAGGACCTGGTGCTAAGTTCCTGCTTTCTTCCCAGTTAGCCTCTGAAATCAGAGAGATGTGATTTCAGTCCCCACATTAGTAATAACTATTTAATTTTGGCAATATACTTAACCTCTTCAAGCCTCAGTTTCCCCATCTATAATGGAGGATATAAATGGAATCATTTTTAAAAATCTGTATTCCTTTTTAGTCTATATTAATTTATTTTATTAAAATAGTATTGATTTACAATTACAGCTATCACCACAGCTGCATTGTAAATCATTGTGTCAGCTTCAGCTACACATCAAAGTGATTCAGTAATACGCATTTACATCCTTTTCCAGATTCTTTTCCTTTATAGGTGATCACAGAATACTGAGTTTAATTTTCTGTGCTGTACAGTCATAGGTTCTTGTTGGTTGTCTGTTTTATATATAGTAGTGGTAAGATCCCCTGGAGAAGGAAATGGCAACCCACTCCAGTATTATTCCTAGGAAATCCCATGGACAGAGGAGCCTGGCAGGCTGTAGTCCATGAAGTTGCAGAGCCAGACACAACTTAGCGACTAAACAACAGCAAAGTGTATATGTGTATAATTAATATATCCCAAATTTAGGTAAACCCCAAATCCTAATTTATCCCTCCTCCTCCCTTTCCTCTTTGGTAACCGTAAGTTTGTTTCTGAAGTCCATGAGTCTCTTTCTGTTTTATAAATTAGTTCAATTTTTTTTAGATGCCACATATAAGCGATTCCATATGGTATATGTCTTGCTCTTTTGACATAATACTGCAAATGGCTTTAGCTCATTACTTTTTATGGAGAAGTAATATTCCATTGTACATATATACCAGATCTTCTTTATCGGTTCATCTGCCAATAGACATTTAGGTTGCTTCCATGCCTTGGCTATTGTGAATACTGTTGAAATGTACATTGGGATGCATGTATCTTTTCAAATTAGAGTTTCATCTAGATATGCCCAGGAGTGGGAGTGCTGGATCGTTTAGTAACTCGAATTTTAGTTTTTTAAGGACTGGCCATACTGCTCTCCACAGTGGCTACACCAGTTTACACTCCCACCACCCTCTCCAGCATTCATATATTTGTAGACTTTTTGATGATGGCCATTTTAACCAGTGTGAGATGATACTTCATTGGAGTTTTGATTTGCATTTCTCTAATAATTAGCAATGTTGAGCACCTTTTCATGTGCCAACTGACCGTCTATATGTCTTCTTTGAAGAAATATCTATTTAGATCTTCTACCTATTTTTTGGTTGGGTTGTTTGTATTTTTTGATATTGAGCTTTATGAGTTGTTTGTATATTTTAGAAATTAATCTCTTGTTGATCATATTGTTTGCAAATATTTTCTCCCATTCTGTAGATTGTCTTTTCATCTTGCTTATGGTTTCATTAGCTTTACAAAAGCTTTTAAATTTAATTAGGTCTCATCTGTTTAGTTTTGTTTTAATTTCCATTACTCTAGGAGACAGATCCAAGAAAGTATCGCTTCAATTTACGTCAAAGACTTTTCTGCCTGTATTTTCCTCTAGGAGTTTTATAGTATTCAGTCTTACATTTAGGTCTTTAATCCATTTGGGGTTTATTTTTGTGTTTTATTTTATTTCTGTGTTGTTTATATGGTATTAGGGAATGTTCTAATTTTATTCTTTTACATGTGGCTATCCAGTTTTTCCCAGCACCACTTATTAAAGAAACTGTCTTTGCTCCACTGTATATTTTTGCCTCCTTTGTCAAAGATTGACTGTAGGTATGTGAGTTTATTTCTGGGCTCTCTCTTCTGTTCCACTGATCTGCCCATATGTCTGTGTTGGTGTCAATGAGTTAAGTTTTGATTACTTAACACCTCATCTGAGGATACTATTTACCATGAGGTTAAAAAAAGCAAGCCAAAGGAAACTGAGTTGCTGGGGCTTTGGAAATCTTTTGCTTTCTCACTAAATCACTCAGAACTTGACCCATTTACACAACTATGAAGACAATATAAGCTTCTATGCAGTTTTAATAGTTGAGAAAGTTTTTGTGGCATGAAACTTTAGGGAGCAAGAACTTAGTCTAAGACATAATACAATCAGAAAATTCAAGAAACATTTTATATGATTACATTTATTAAGAATAAAACTAGAATTTCCTTCCAGTATAGTCTGTGCAACTATGAAATTCATTTACAATATTTTAGAAAGAACAAATCTAACTTTTAAAAAAACTGCTGGGCAGCTAAAATACTCTGGTTCTCAAAATTTTTTTAAAAGGATGCAAGATTACATACTGAGAGTAGAGAAAGCAAGAGGAAGTGAAATCACCCATGACAATCTGTCATATTAGCCATTATGCATTTCAACATCTGCAACTAAAAGGTCACAGAAGTCAAAAAATTTATAAAAAAAAAAAAAAGACTCCCAAAGACCACAGACTGCCTGATGATGTTGCCAGAACATTTAGCCCTCTGTTCATTTCACATAAAAAATAAATTAAGTATAAATAAGGAGGTGAAGGGCTGGCATATAATCAGGTACGTTCACAAGAATGTACTCAGATAGGGTTTCGAGAATGATGCCGGATGTCTTTTGTCTCCCACACTTGCTACACAAAACTCTCCTCCATGTTGCTGCAGAGTAAGAAAGAGTCCACAAGCCGGGGCTGGACCAGCTGCTGGAAGTCAGAGTCCTGGAGGCCTTCAGGACAGACACCGGCCAGTCTACGCAGAGCAGCCTAGTGAAAAAACAGAAGAGGTCACACTGGGTCTGCTCAGGTTCATGTAGGCCTGCAACTTCCCTGAGAGATGCACTTCAGTATGTAGCTCATTTATCAGCCAATCTGAGCTCATCGTCACCTTGATACCTTAGTGGGCTGGTCCTTCTGGTCACTTAGTCACCATAGCAACCTTATGACACAGTCACCTTGCTTCACTGGTACCTTGATCTCTAGGGTGGATGTCTTCTGAAAGTTTTCATGGTCTTAACGATCTTGCCATCTTGGTTTTTCAATCATCTTAGGAAACTGATTGTTTTGAAGATCTGTCATTTTAAGGATTTGGTCAATTTAGCGACATATTTAAGTTCAAGATTTGTTTCTCTTAGAGACTAGAACTGCCAGAAGCATTCGTGGAATTATATTCTCACTTCCAGGTCCCTAGAGGGACATTAGAATAACAAGGACTAATCATTCATCCATGAATTCAGCAAGGTTCTAAAGTATTAGGAATGGAGAGGAGGGAAGAGAGAGAAGAAACAATGTCATAAAGTTGAAGGAGATGGAAATTCTGCCACCAAGATGGGGATGAACAGGAAAAAGAGGTGCAAGCAGAGTGAAACCAGGTCCCCATATACTGAGTGTCGCGCTCTTCCCTGAGTATGCCATCCTATTCTATGTCCATGTGCCCTTACTCCGATTTTCCTCTTGACACGAAACCTCTACCCACTCTTTTCTGCCCAGCAGGTGTCCTCATCCTGCAAGGCCTGGCCCACTGTCGCCTTCGCTGTGAAGCCTTCCCTGATTCCTGGAAGCAGAGGAAATCCCCTCTCCTGTCTACCTCGACCTTCTCACACTCGACTGCAACTGTTATTTAGGTGTTTATCTCCCACACCAGACTCCAAGCTCCTCAAAAACAGAGACTATTGTACTTTTTGCTCTATCTACAGCAGGTAGAACAAGGCTTGCCACAGGACTCAAATAAATAATAAATGTTTGCTGGGGAAAAAAAAATGAACAGATATTAAACTGAGTTTTACTGCTAGAGCAACCTTTAAACTATAAATGTATGCTGTGTACCTACCCAGACCTCTTTGCTGGTTAGCTGAAGCCATGCACACTAAGTGTTCAGTGAATATTAATTCTTTCCCTCTTCTCAAACCTAAATACAGCAGGGAACAAGATGGGAGTTTAAGGATGCCCTTCTCTTGGAAAACAGAGAGGAGGCTATCTGGAATGGCAGAGAAGCAAAGGAGGAGGAATGCAAACTCTTACTGAGTATCTACATAGTATTGCATTTAATCCCCATAGGATACAGCAAGGTAAGGATCATGATCTCTAATTTAGAAATGAGACTAAGACTCAGAGAGGGAAATTGGCCTTCCCAA
Organism: Ovis canadensis; assembly: GCF_042477335.2. NCBI lineage: Eukaryota > Metazoa > Chordata > Mammalia > Artiodactyla > Bovidae > Ovis > Ovis canadensis. Next base: position 45,261,474 of record NC_091259.1, read on the forward strand.
GACCACACAGTAGTCCAGTTCCAGGGCCCTCAGACCTAAACACAGGCAGGATGCTACAAGACCAAAACACTAGCTCAGTAGCTCATTATCTAGACATAAGAGGTAACCTAGTGCTGAGAAATTGCCAAGTTACTGTAAAGAGAGGATGGCTTATCTATTGGACTAACAGGCATTGCCATATTCAAGCTGGATCAAGGATAAGGGCCATGCATCTCTGCTCATGAGCAGAGTCTTAGCCACTGGTGCCAGGAGGGAGATCCCAGGATACTATCTCTAACTAGTGTGTCCTGCCTCTCCTGGGTATGATGTCCCCAAGGGCTAAAGGCTGAACTCCATTACCCTTTCTGATTCCTCTTGGCTCCAACTGGGAGAAATAACCCCACTGCCTTCAAGGTGTCACTGTAAAAAATGGAATCAGGAATCTTCCACAGATGCAAGAATATGAGGCCATCAATATATTTTACATTATCAAGGGTAAAAATAAAGCAAAAGGAAGACAAAAAAATAGAAAATAGACCTATGAAAAGAAAAAATGAGGTAGAAGGAGGAAATTACACACAGAGAAAAAGAGCATCAGAAAAACAGAACAAGAAGGAACTATAAAAAGAGAGACATAGATGAACTTGGATAGAAAAGAGAGTAAGCATGAAAGGGAGATGGAGAGAGAAAGAGATGGTGTCAGAGAAAAAAAGAGCACACCCAGGGAACAAGAGGATAATAGGTGGGAGGAGGTGAGGAGGGAGTAGAGACAGGGGGGAGGACTCAGGGGGTAATAAGAATGGGGGGAGCAGAGAAAGAGAGCAACATCCCTAAGGGAGGAGGCAACCTTTAGAAGGAGAGAAAAGCAAAAACAAAATACAAGAGAGAATTAGAAACAGACCCAAAAAACCACAAGGGCAAATAGACATCCTCCAGTTTCCAGGGTCCTCAGAAGGACATGAACCCAAATGAGCCCAGACCATCCCCTCCTCAGGGTTCAGGAGCTCAAAGGACCCCTCCCCGTCTGAAGCCTTTTCCTTGGCCTCTCTTTTCCTCAGAGGGTTGTTAATAGCCAATATTCCCAGGACCTCATTCCCAGACAGTCTGAAAACAGCCAAGTCTTAAACAAGCCCTGCAGCCCTCTGACAGCCGCTTCATTAAGGAAAAATCAATTCTGTTTGCAAGAGGCAGTCTGTGTGGCTGCTTTTCCAGATGTGGGAGATAAGTGAGGTGTCCTCCCTTCACCTGAAGAGCTCTGGAAGAAGGCTTAGGGAGAGCCAAGAGAGGTACCCCCAACTCCACCCATCAGGCCAGGCTCCAAGTGGCCCCCAGCTCACAAGCCAGGCAGCATAGAGCCCCGTCTGGGGGTCAAATCGTGAACACCCTCCAACACTGGGGAGCAGGGTGGGCAGACAAGTCCATTGGTTCCTCAGCCAGGCAAGAAACAGTCACCAAACCTAAGGCCCTATGGAAACACAAGAGCTGGGAAAGAACCCCAGCCCTGAGAAGCTTCTAGGGTAGAGGGTGAGAAGTACAGACCCCCTCCCATGAGCCAAGGTAGCATGACTAGGCCATTAGGCATAAGGGGAGAAAGCGTGGCTGGAAACAAGAAGGTCTGGGCAAAAAGTCAAGACCTTCAGCATCAGGCAGGCCTTTGGAATTCCAAGGGCCTCCCCTCATAACACGAAGAACACAGGATAACACAGCCTGCTTTCTACTGGGGAAAACAAAATCCAAGCAGGAAGGCCCAGGTACACCCTGTGTACTCCCTGTATTTGAGCCTCCTGAAGGCTTTGATCCGAGCCTTGAAGGGAGTATAGGCAGAGCCGTAGAGAGGGCATCTGCCTGGGACAAGCAACAAAGCTCAGTGTCAGGGTGGTTCAGGGCACTCAGACCTGAGCTGGAAAGTGCCTGTAGGCAGTGGGAGGTCTTCAGAGGTCAGAGCCAGGCTACAAAAGGCTGAGCACATAGACAGTAGGCCACAGGGAAGGGGGCCCCAGGGAAGGGCTGCTCTTGGAAAGGTCCTGATTGTAAACTGTCATGAGGAAAATCAGGCCAGCAGCCACATTAAGGATGGATTCTGGAGGAAGGGCCTCTATTCAGCATCCAAAAACCTGTCCACAAGGGAGAAATTTAATCCCTTTTCCACCGGAAAGTCCTTCAAGTGATAGAAAATAGAGGCCAAGCCCGTCTGTGCGCTGTTTTTCAACCTAATGATAAAGATGGAAAATGAGTCATAATAAGCCCCCATGTCTGAATGAAGTTTTATAACTGCTCAACATTTCTTTAGGGCTTATTCAGTGTCAGGCAGCTGCTGGCCACCCAAGTTGTGAAGATGCAGTCGTTGCGACCAGTGACTATGTATTTGCAGGTATTAACTCTCTCCATGTACTCAGACCAGACAGAATTACGGTCTGTGGGGAAAAAAGCAATGAAAAATATTGTATCTTTACATTCACTGCCCTCCAATTGAATGAAATAGCCTTTCCTTCAGCTGTGAATGCAGTGACAAATCAAGAAGTCTCACCAATAACTGTTACTTGTTCACCAACAGGAATCATGGGGACTTTTGTAACTGAGCAGGACCCTGGGTCGGGAAGATCCAGAAGCAGAAGGAATGGCAACCCACTCCAGTATGCCTGAAGAATTCCATGGACAGAGGAGCCTGGCGGGCTAGAGTCCAGGAGATCGCAGAGTCGGACATGACTGAGCAACTAACACTTTCACTTTCAGGACCCTATGGAGCCTTTGCGGAACAGCACACCTCTCCCCGCGTATCCTCTACCTGCCTCTTGTCTGTAGAAAAACTTTAGTCTCCTAGACTTCCCTGAGTTCCAAAGAGTACATTTAATCAGAGAAGAGAAATGCAGAAAGAAAAGGAAAATAGTCAAGCAAGACAAAATGATGATAGTTAAGCCATTAAACAAAGTCAGAGGCCTTTAGTTTCTCCTCAGTGGATGTGTGTAATATTCTGAGCCATGTCCTTTGAATTGTTTTACAGATACTGAAACCTCCACCAGGTGGAAGAAGTTAACTCTATGCTGCCCACGTAGACTCTCGAACAGTTGAAATAAGAAGGGTGATGTGCTAACTCCAGATCACCTAACCACCAACCAATCAGGAGAATGTCCATGAGTTGATCACTCACCCTACAAACCCTCCTCCTTTATCCTGTCTTGAAAAAACTTTCCCTGAAAGCCTTTAGGGAGTTTGGGCCTTTTAAGCACTGGTTACCTGACCTCCTTACTTGGTACCTGCAAAAACACTGCACTTTCTTTCTCCACAAACCAGTGTCAGTGAATGGCTTTACTGCCCATGGGCATATGAACCCAAGTTTGGTTCAGTAACAATTCCACATCCCATTACAGTTTTTGGAAGTACTTTCAATATTATTTATGCTCATTGGTAGTCAAGATTCCAGGAGTCCAACTCCAGCATCCATGAGTTGGTTGGATGGCATCACCAACTTGATGGACATGAGTTTGAGCAAGTTCCGGGAGTTGGTGATGGACAGGGAAGCCTGGCGTGCTGCAGTCTATGAGGTCGCAAAGAGTTGTACACGACTGAGTGACTGAACTGAACTGCTATTACTATGTCACCTGTTTAAATAGCCTAATAATTATTTTAATGATTGCCTTCCTTTTAAATCTATATATTTTACTTTACGCCTGATTAAAACTAATACCGAGAAGGGTTCCATAAGTTTCACCAGCTTGCCCAAGGCACAGAAGAGATGAAGGTTGTTCTGCATGTACCAAATAAAAGCCCCATCAGAGCTGAGATTTTTTCTTTTTTCCCCACATCTGTCATCCCCAAAGCCTAGAAGAGTACATGGCCCATATAATCACTCAGCAAATATTTATTGAATAAAGTTTACAGCACTTAGTGGCCTACCCAATGTTACACAGCTCACTAATGGCAAAACCAAGACAGGTGTGTCTGACTAAAATGCCTGCTATTCCTACCACCACACTCTGCCTGTTAGGAGCTCCCAGAAATGGGATGGGATCAGTTTGAAAGAAAAGGATGGAGTGAGGACGGGCTTTATTGTGAAACAGCCTGAAGAACCTCGAGGTCCGTCCCTTCTCCTACACAGTCTTTGAGGGCCAATCAAAGATTTTGCACCCCCTTCTAGAAGTTAAAGGGTTTTCACAATGGGCTTCCCTGCTCCTGGATGCTTCTAGCTGCTCTGCTTTAGGATTTGATGCAGCCTAACAGGGAGGATTATAGAGACAAGGCACCTGTTCCCCATCTGGTGCTGTTGGTACTTTCATGGTGGACCCAAGCATCAAGAAGTTGGGTAGGGACTGCTCAGGATGTGCTAGCTTGGTTGGGTGAACATCCTGGGGACAGGCCAAATAATACTTTGTCCTACCCTGTCCTGCTCCACAAAGAAGAAGGGAGCTACAAGCTGGAAGAGCACCAGTAGAGGGGCTCTACCTGAGGAGGAAAGGAGGCTTTCTTACAGTGTCCTCTTTGGAACAGGCAGAAGACATCAGACCCTAGCAACCATACGCTGCAAGCACCACAGCATCACCAGCACCACCCAGCACCCTGCCAGCCAGCCCCTCTGGTCTTGACCTGCTATTAGATCCCCCAGAACCTCAAAGGTTCATAGCTACTAAACATGTGTAATGGAGGTTCTCCAGGCCTCTTCCTTTTACCTATACGACCTTGCATAATTTTCATCACAACTCTTATGAACTTAGTGAAACAAGTATTCTTGCTACCATTTTAAAGAGAAAAGTGGAAACCCAGAATAAGTTGCCTGTACCCAAGTCAACCGTGGCATAGCCTGATCCCCTGGCCCCTGGTCTGCAACCCCAAAGCCCAGGAAGGAAGAGGTGGGGAAACTGGGAACTCACCAGGCAGGCCACCAGCACGGCGTCGCTGCTGTTCCTCTCTGAGGGCGAGCGGCAGAGTTCAATGAGGCGGGACATACCTGCAAGAGACATGGGGAGACCCTCACACCTGGGTCAGGATGGGTGTGGCCAGGCCTGACCCAAAGGTGTTCCAGTCTCTTACCACAGCCCTCTGCATGGAGCCGGGTAGAGGCAGGTGGCCGCCAATTGATAGGGAAGGGGGATAAACCCCTCTGAGGAGTCTGTGGGGGAGATTTTCTGCTCCCTTAGGTGTAAATGAACCTTGGTCAGGCCCAGAATTAGCTGCAGCATCAAAACCTTTTCCCTGAGCATCAGAACACTGGCCAGGATGGAGCTCACCCACAGTGGAGAGGGACGAGCCACAGGAGATACTGCAGGTCCTTCTAAGAAAGAACTTCCCATGCAGGTACTTTATCAGAGCTAAACTCAATGTTTACATCTTAGTAACTTTTTCTTCCCCAATTGCCCATTTGAGTCAGAAAATATATTGTGGCTAAAATTAAAGAAGACTACAGATTGAGTAGGCTAATATTTCCTAAGCCTTTACAGAGAAAACTAAAATAAATGACCTTGTTTTTCAGTACAAAATGACTTCTCTCAAACTCTAAAAACAACAGGGAAAAACTCATAAGATAGTAATAAAAAGTGCACAGACAGATTCTTGATGTTTATTGTCCATAAAGTCACAATGGAGCCAGGACTCTATGCTGCCCCAGGGCCACCTCTTGCTGTCCTCCAGGGCCTGGATGGTCAGGAACACTGCCATCTCCTGCCTCTACCTGGGGCACTCCTTCTTAGCCTTCACACCAGAATAACTCTTCAAACTACAGCTAAGGATTCATTTCTGTGTTAAAACATTATTTGCCCCACCCAGGTAAATGTAGACCACTTCCTCTGTGTGCCAATCATGCCATCGACCTCCTTTGAGCCTTACTTGATGCTATTCAAGTGCAAACTTTTCTTTCTGTATCTGTTGCCTGCATTAGATTGTAAACCATTGTCATCAGGTTGTGGTTATAACCAGTGTTTTATGCCCAGCACTCAGAACAGAGCCTAGCATAGTGGGTGCTCTGGAAACATTTGTTGGGTAAGTAAATGACGGACTGACTGACTGAAGGAATGAGTGAGGGATTTAATGAGTGAGTTATGAATGAAATAGTGGTGGATAAATGAAGTAATGAATGAATGACCAAAAGGATGAATTCACGAGGAAATGAATGAGTGGCTAAGTAAATAAGAGGAGGTGAATAACTGGATGAATGAATGAGGAGATGAATGAGAGTATGAAAGAATGAGGTCCTCATTAACAGGAAGCCCCCGAGTCAGTCACTCTCTGGCCAGCTTAAACCTCTCTAGACTCTCCTCTCTCTAGCTTCAGCCCCAGGGGAAAGGAAGGTCACCTGGGGCACATCCTGGGGCCCCACACCAGCGTTTCCCAGCACAGCCAGCCCTGCTCTGAGTCATCCATCGCCACCACCACTGTGAAATCAGGACTGCTCCCAGCCCGGACCACCCCTCCCCCAGCCCTGCCCCGGCCAGCACCACTCACAGCTCAGCCGCACGGCCTCCCGTGCCACGGCCGGGTCTCGGCTGAGACGGGCCAGGGTCACTGCAGCCTTCTGCTGGACTCTCTCGCAGGCCGCCACCTCGGCGGGCGTCCCAGACCTTGGCTTCTCAGACAGCATGCCCATGATAAGTTGGACCCCTGAGTGGAAAGCGAGGAACAGTTGGTAGCTGCCTGAGCAGGGCCAGCTGGATGGAGTTGCAGGCTCAAGCCAAGGCTGTTGGGGTGACTCAGGGGTCTCAACCACAATCACAGGAGGAACCTGGACAAGGCCATTCCAGCTCCATCTGCCCTGAGGGTGTCTCTGCTTCCACATACCAAGACACTATACCTGGGAGGGACCTTTGGAGGACATCCTTTAAAATTTTTTTTAATGCTATCACTGAGCTTTTACTACATCCCTGATGCTGTTAAATTCACAGTAAATGCATGATCCCTAAAATCTCCTAACAGCCTCAGAGAGTAAGTACTATTTATTATAATTCCCTTCAAGGCCCAAAGAGAGGCGAAGTATGTTGCCCAGGGTCACGCAGTAGGTAGCTAGGGATGAAAACTCAGGTAACTGGTTACCCTCCATCACTGCTTCACTTCTGATGCTGGTTGCATCTGAGACAGGTCCAGGGATCATGGGTCTCCCTGGTGGGAGGTGACCTACCCCTAGGCTGGATAATCACTAGATCAGATGTCTTAGAGGGGTTTCATGACTAGAAGAGGGTAGAATAATTGGACTGAGATGTTTAGGCTTCAGTTTGGTCAGCTGAGAACCTCTCCACTTTCCCCTGAAACCAGAGCTATGGTCTGATTGTCCTGGGTATATACTGTGACCTGTGGTGACATAAACAGGGGGCACCAAGATGACAACTTCAGGAAGGGCCACACAATTAAGAAATTTTACAGACACCTCATGGTCAGGGTTCTCATAAAGAAGTCATTTTCCAAACCCTAACCCTAACCCAGTTTTGTACCTGGAACCTGACAAAAAAAAAAAAACACACAAAAAACAGTTTCTCTTATACTAGTGGGTGAGCACTGTGGGGACAAGGATGTTTGTCCATTTCCTGAATGGGTGTCTCCTAAGTGTCAGAATAGTGCTCAGCTCAAAGGTTTGTGAATGAATATCAAATGAATGAATGTGGATATATTCATGTGAGAAGTCACAATTGTACAAAACACAAAGTCTCCTTTAAATATATGTAAATCTTATCTAGAGAAAGATAAGATGCAATGAAATTGGGGCTACCAACAAAAATCCAGAATGTATTTTCTAAGTTCTAGCCAGGCTCAGTGCCACAGAGTCACCCAAGAGTTGAGAGGTTTTTACAGCTTAGAGAGCAGGTCCCAAAGCCATGTTCCCTCCCCAGTATTCTCTCCAGTTCAGCCCCAGCCCCTGAGGAAGAAGCAAAACTAATTGGACTGATAAAAATGAGCTTGGACTGCCCTGGCCCACCTCCCAGTGTAAGGGTGACCAGTGATCACAGTTTCTGACCTTCTAGCAGGGCCCATGCATCCAGCAACATTCACACACAATTTAGGGCAGGACAGGGACAAAAGCACCAGGCTTCAGGGCAAGGCATGTCAGAGTCTCAAGTGTCTTGAGTGGAGGATTGCCTTTCACAGCACAAAGCTTGCTCTCTCCAGACCAAGGAGTTCTACAGTCTTCCAGTGGCCCCTGGCTGAATTACCACCACTGCTGAACCCTCAAATTCTGCTCCACTTTTGTAAATAGTTGTTCATCAAACTCTCTTCACTTAAACCCTATGAGACGCCCACTGTTTCCTGAAAGAGCAGATACACATAGCACAGAGCTTACTCTGTACGTGACCCTCTTCTAATAAGCTTTATATTAATCCTCACATCATCCCAGTGAGGTGGATATTATTGTTTCATTTTGCAGATGGAAGAATGGAGGTCACAAAACTAGTAAGTAACAGAGCCATGAAGTGCGGCCAAAAAAAGTTTCTCATTATTAGCCCAATCCATAAAATTAACACAAAAAGATATTTTTTCAATAGAGTAAGGGGGATGGGGGATGTATACATGTATTAAAACAGCAAGGCAACCTGGGAGAAGCGGGCTTAATAGGAGCAGAGGCAGCTGTCCAGGCTCCCAGCTCACTCCTCATTAGCATCTCTTGGTTTCCAACCGGTTGCTAATTGCTCCTTTATTTCTCAGTCACAGGAAGCCCTCTCCACTCCTTTCCCAGCTGCAAGGCTGCCAGCTGATCTGCTTTCCAGTAGAGACCACTTAGATCAGCTCCTGGGCACCTCACCTGGACATGGTGACACTCTTAGCGCAAGGTGGGAGCAAAGGAACAAGAGGAAACAGATGCCCTCAGGTGAGGCATCCAGGGATCCATCTGCCGTGACCCCCACCCCCTACCTGTCAGCTTTCTCCTGTGGCCAAACCCAGTATGATGAGAATAATTTAAAGTTGGAATGCATCCTTTATGGGCATAGGTTTTTACTTTAGGATCCTAATGAAGTCTCTGTCTTCTCCTCACCACACTAATTAAAATAGCAGCTGCCCTGCTTCTGCCTTGGATTTACCTTATCTTCTTCGCGGCTTTGCTTTCTGCACCTGACATTCCCTATCTTTTGTTCCGTGTCTGCCTCCCACTAGATCAAAGTGCTATGGAAGCAAGCAAACATTTACCTATTGGCCCATTGCCCACATAAGCACACATTCATGTGCCCTTGCAAATGTGGAGACCCACGGGCACACATTTACACACCTACACAGAGGCCTTCACACAAACACAAAGGCGCAAGGTCCCACAGAGCCACATAACCCATACAGCGCGCACGCCGCTGCAAAGACATACCGTTCTCCTGAATAATGTCAGAGGCACACTGCTCTAGGACAGACATGTTTGCCAAGATGGTCACAATCTGGAAAAGAGAATTGAGAAGCTAGGAAAATGGGAACTCCTGAGCCAAAGGTACTCTGTACAGGTAGGTGAGTCAGGGGCTACAAAGCTTTCCTTTAGCCCACGACTCCTTACAGTCTACCTGGCCCAGCCTTCCATGGTATTTCCTTCCATCTTCACAGGCTTCTGGCACTCAGATATAGTTCCCTAGTGACTGATGCCCATTCATCAGCATGTGGCCCTGGGACAGGCCTCAGGGGCCCCAGGACACCACTGAACAAAATCACCTGAATGAAGATGGAGCCTCAATCACCTTTCAGCAGGGTCCCTTTGAACCCAGCCCCTGGAATACAGACAGAATTGGCAGGTTCCTGGCCAGCCCCTGTCTTGGATTGGGTTCCCTCCACCCCAGGTTCTTGCCCTGATACCAAGCCCCACCTATTTTCAACCTGAAATGAATGGAGACCAAGGTTAAGATAGAGATCATGACAAGGAAACTAAAGGCAGCATTGCACCATAAATTTGAGGTATCGTATGGAATCTGATGAGGATTCATGCTCTGCTACACTTTACAAGCCTGCGGACTGCAGAGCCTTGCTTGTCAGTCATGGCTGAAGGACTCTGCCTGTAGGAAAGGAATGCTGATGCCAGGTAAACACTGAGCCTTGGTTACAACTTCTGGGCTGAGCAGCCAACAGCCCACCCCAGCCCTACCCCCTGGCATAGTCAAGGTTGCACAGAGAACTCAAAACTGGATTAAGGGACAGGCCAGGAAGGGACTTCCTGCAGACCCCAAACTGTAGAGGGTGCCAAACATGACTGGAATATGTTGGAAACGGGGCACCTGTTAACCCAGATGCCACTCATGACACTGAGCCTAACATTAAATTTAGCAAAATGAAAATCCACCCACTTCCATGGAAGCGGACAGCACTCTCAAGTAGTAATTAAATCATAAAATAACACTCTTCCTTGGTGGAGGCCTATTTCTCTGCAAAGCCTGTCACACGGGATAACTGGAGGCCGTGCCCCACCTCGGAGGCAGCAGCTGACAGTCTCCTGACACAGTTCCGGCAGCTTAAGTTCTGAAACGGGATGATGCATAGTAACAAGGTGTTGACTAACAAAGAATATTATCTAGATTCTGACTGGTTCAATACTGGCATATTACTCTGGATAATAAATTCAGATAACAAGCCTCTTAAACAGGAAGGGAAAAGTATGCCACATTGGTAGAGTGTCTATCTCCTCCATTCCCCACTAAACACATTTTAGAAAGGGACTGTCTCCTTAGGCTGCCTTATCAGCCATCCCAGCTTGGGCCTGGCCAGGGGCCTGGGTGTAAGCATGATGGGGAGGGTAGCCAGGGCAGGGACAGGACACTTCAGTGTCCTGAAGGTCACTCTGCACCACAAGGTACTTCATGAGGGGAGTGACAAACTCCTATTTGCATTTTCGAAAGATGATAGGACTAAAGAAGTGTTTGTCTTTGGACGTTCTTTTTCCCCACCCTTTCAGGATTATGAGTGTTTGTGGGCTAAGGGAAAGAGGTAGAAGAAAAATATAGGTAGAAGACAGCCAAAAGCAGAAGGCTCCCAAGAGGCCTAAAGCACACCATCTGTGAGGAAGGAGACACAAGGCCAAGCCCGTGCCAGACTGCAGTTCCCCCGGCCTTCTCTGGGATGTGAGTAGGAGTAGGGTGCACGGCCTCAGTTCCTACAGCACAGGGACAGCGATCCTCCAACCATGACCAGCCTAGCGGCTGAATACAGGTGGTTGCTTAACATACAGAACCAAAAGAGAAGGGAGGAAGGAAGCCAGGAAGGACAGGAAGAAGGGAAAGAAAGGCAAAATAAAAAAGGAAACCTCTGTCTGCAGCATCAGGTTCATTACACAGCAATTATTAGCTGTGTCACAGCACAGGCAGGTCTTTGTGTCAGACTAATTTAGATCCTGTTAATGAAAATTACTTCCTCTTTACAGAACCTGTACCCCATGTGGTTTTCTGAGGTGCAGATGAAGTATTCAATTAAGCACAATTTGAATAAATGCCAATTAGGCCCTGCCTTGAGCCCCTACCTTTGAAACATCCTTGCCTGTACGTACTGTAATAGAGAGGAGAAGGCAGATCGAGGAGGAACAATGTTCCTCCTTACAGTCAAGTCCAGAGTTGGGATTTTAGGGACAACTGGTTGACCTTGTTAGCTATAGGGTAGCAATGCTATCAGGGGACAGAAGACAAGAGCCAGATGACAGTTTTCCCCGTGGCCCAAGCCAATTCGTTCCTGTCTGACGATTTTTTAATTAAGTCTTATTCCTCCTAAGTGAGAGGATACTGATCCCTCTACAGTTATTTGTGAATACAGAGGGTATCTCCCTCAAGAGAGGCCCTAGGTAAGAGACAGTATAGCGTAATGGCTAAATGCATGGACCAACCTATTCCAAATCTTGGTTCTATCATCATTTTCCATCTGATCTTGACCATGTTATTCAAGCTTTCTCTGCCTTGGTGAGTAAGGTGTATTCGTTTTCTATTGCTGCTAAAACAAGTAACCACACACCAACATAATTTTATCTTGCAATTCTGGGGGTCAGAAGCCTTTAGTGGGTCTGATGGAGCTAAAGTCAAGGTGTTGACAGAGCTTCATTCCTTCTTCATGGAGGCTCTCGGGGAGAATCCATGTCCTGTTCTTTTCCAGTTTCTAAAAGCTGCTCAGACTCCTTAGCCCTGCTGGCCCATCACTCTGACCTCTGCTTCCTCAGTCACATCTCAGCCTCTGACTCTTCCCTTCTGCCTCCTTCTTACAAGAATCCCTGTGGTACATTGGGCCCACATAGATAATCCAGAATATTATCACTATACCGAGATCCTTAACTTACTCATATCTGAAGATATCCCTTTTGCCATGTAAGGGAGCCTACCCAGGTTTTGGGGATTAGGATGTAGACATTCAGGGAGGGGGCATTTTTGGCCTACTGCAGAAAAGAAAAAAAAGAGAACTCATAAGACTGTGATGAATATTAAGTAAATTAATGTTTTGTCAAGCACCCAGAGCAGCTGTTGGGACTTCCCAATGGCTCAGCAGGTAAAGAATCTGCCTGCCAATGCAGGAGATGCAAGTTCCATCCATTGGCAGGTAGGTTGTTTATACTAGCGCCCCCTGGGAAGCCCAGGTCACTGAGTTTAGTTAACTGTGAAGACACAGCAGTTGAAACTATCCAAAATAAAACACAGGGGGGGAAAAAAAGAAGAAAGAGCATCAGTGACTTGTAGAACAACCTCAACAGGCCTTTGATACATAAGATTCTTATCCTTGAAGCAAAAGACAAAAAGGAAGGGAGATGGAATTTATCCAATTTTGATGAAAACTCTAAATATACAGATATAACAAGTGTTCAGTTCAGTTCAATTCAATCGCTCAGTCGTGTCCGACTCTTTGTGACCCCATGAATCGCAGCACACCAGGCCTCCCTGTTCATCACCAACTCCCTGAGTTTACCCAAACTCATGTCCATCGAGTCGGTGATGCCATCCAGCCATCTCATCCTCTGTTGTCCCTTTCTCCTCCTGCCCCCAATCCCTCCCAGCATGAGTCTTTTCCAATGAGTCAACTCTTCACATGAGGTGGCCAAAGTATTGGAGCTTCAGCTTCAACATCAGTCCTTCCAAAGAACACCCAGGACTGATCTCCTTTAGAATGGACTGATTCGATCTTCTTGCAGTCCAAGGGACTCTCAAGAGTCTTCTCCAACACCACAGTTCAAAAGCATCAATTCTTCGGCACTCAGCTTTCTTCACAGTCCAACTCTCACATCCATAATGACTACTGGAAAAACCATAGCCTTGACTAGATGGACTTTTGTTGGCAAAGTAATGGCTCTGCTTTTGAATATACTATCCAGGTTGGTCATAACTTTCCTTCCAAGGAGTAAGTGTCTTTTAATTTCATGGCTGCAGTCACCATCTGCAGTGATTTTGGAGCCCCCCAAAATAAAGTCTGACACTGTTTCCACTGTTTCCCCATCTATTTGTCATGAAGTGATGGGACCAGATGCCATGATCTTCATTTTCTGAACATTGAGCTTTAAGCCAACTTTTTCACTCTCCTCTTTTACGTTCATCAAGAAGCTTTTTAGCTCCTCTTCACTTTCTGCCATAAAGGTGGTGTCATCTGCATATCTGAGGTTATTGATATTTCTCCCGGCTATCTTGATTTCAGCTTGTGCTTCTTCCAGCCCAGCATTTCTCATGATGTACTCTGCATAGAAGTTAAAAATGCAGGGTGACAATATACAGCTTTGATGTACTCCTTTCCCTATTTGGAACCAGTCTGTTGTTCCATGTCCAGTTCTAACTGTTGCTTCCTGACCTGCATATAGGTTTCTCAAGAGGCAGGTCAGGTGGTCTGGTATTCCCATCTCTTTCAGAATTTTCCACAGTTTATTGTGATCCACACAGTCAAAGGCATAATGACACAAGGAGGGAGGAAATATTAGTATCCCTATTTCACAGAGGGAATTGTGGCTCAGAGAAGCTAAGCAATTTGTCTAAGGTCATACAGCTAGGAAATGGAATCAGGGTTTGAATTTAGCTCTCCCTGAACCCAAAACCTGTTACTATTTCTACCATGTCATATATGTATGTGATAGGGCTGTATAAACTACAGAGAGCTTCTGCAATGTAAGTCAAAATTGTAATCCTCAGTAATTGGCATTTCTGATAAATGGACTCCTGATAATTATATTGAAGGAAGAAGTGGCAGCCCACTCCAGTATTATTGCCTGGAAAATCCCATGGAGAGAGGAGCCTGGTGAGCTACAGTCCACAGGGTCACAACGCAACTGAGAGAGCCAGACACAACTGAGCAACTGAGCATGCAGGCATGATAATGATGCTCACAGCAAGGGCTCAGAAATGCTACAAAATCCGGACATTCTAAAATGTCAAACAGATAGTGTATCTTCATGGAAAGTAAATATACCAGCACCCTTTACGTCTGTGAAAGCAATTCATCTCTAAAGGTTGCAAAGTCATGTTCAGTGAAAATCTGTGCTGTGAGTTAGACAAGATAACCACATCCCTTTCACCCTAGATTGTCACATCTTGACAGGCAGGCAGAGGTGAGCCAGCCCTGTACCCACCCTATTGTCATGCCTGTAGCTGGATGCTCTGGGCAGCGTGACCCCTAGAAAATACTTCCAGGAATGAAAACACAGTCCACACAGATGGCTTGTTAGACAGGGAGTGCTTCTGAATGTTAACTGCATCCAACCCCCTTCCATTAGCAGGGGTTGGGGGGGTGCGGATGGTGGTAGTGGAAGAGCCCAGGCCCCAGGTGGCCCTCAGCCCCATCCACACTCCGAGAGTGGGTAGAGGACAGGCAAACTGAGGCTATCATGGCTTCTGTGGGGCAAGTGAAGTAGACTCAGTTTGCTGGGATGATGGAGGGGTTCTCGCTGAGGTGTTCAGAGGAAGATGGACAAATACAGTTGCAAGACCCAGAGGCTCTGCACAGCACTGGCGTCACTGGCAGATGCGTTACCGGAAGCCTCATGGGCATTTAATCTCCTAAGTGTTTCAGGAGGCGGTGAGCACTTCAGAGTCTAATTCATCTTCTTTGTCTTCATTACTGGGAGCCCTCAGATCACCTTAATCCTCCCTCTGCCACAGGAAAAAGCCATTTGTTTCTTTAATGGGTCCACTCTCACTAGCTAAGTGGTCGCTCTGAGTCAGGGCAGAAGGTGAGGCCGTCCTGGCTCAGCTGTGGGGAGTTTAGAAGGGGTTGGGGGTAGGGGATGGGGAAGACAGAGGATGGGGAAACACAGCCAGGAAACGTCAGAGTCCAGATTCAGAAAGAAATGTCATCATCATAGAACCTGACCACATTCTCCATTCTCACCCCACTTGGAGCAGTGAGGTTCCAAGGAATCAGTGAGGTTCCAAGGAAGAGACTGTCACTTCTCATGATGAAAAAGGGTCTGCGCACATAGAGCCACAGGATGTCTATGCTGGAAGAGACCATCCCCCTTTACAGATAAGGATGCTCCCCTCTGAAGGTGCCCCATTCAGGGCTGAGTACCACACACTCAAAGGCCAATCATAACAATCACATGGACAGAGGCTTTCATGTATGTAATACTTCCTATGTGCCAGGAATGATACTAAAAGTTTGTGTTAGTTTATTCAATTCTTATTTTATCTCTAGGAAATATGCATTATTCAACCTCATCCACAGATGAGAAAAATTAGGCTCCGAGTGAATTGCCCAGTTACATGATTATACAGCAGAGAAGCTTTGAAGCCATGTCATCTGAACCCCCTACTCCTGTTCTTTCTGCCTTACTACTGGATCTTGCACGAGATGGCTAGAGTTGGCTACAGAAGAGGCACTTGAAAGTGTTAGGTAGGTAGAACAGGGAAAAGAAGTCCAAAATGGCTGTGGCTACAAGGCAAGGAAGGGAAAAGCCCGCGAAAATGAAACAAAAGAAGGTCCGAGGACCGGAGTGAGGACCTCAGGTAAAACAAACAACACTCCTGGCTGGCCCAATTTACATAGGACAGGCCCAGGGAGAGAGAAACATATAAATAGAATAGCCAAAGCTACCTAGCTCTCTCTCTCCCACGCGCTGGGGCACTCTTCTCGTGTCTTTAGATCGACATGCCCTCACGCCTCGAAGATAGATTTTCCTGCTATCTTCTAAATAAAATAGAGCTGTAACACTGAGCTGTAACACTGATTTGTCTAAGAGCTGTAACAGGGTCCATTCGAGACCTGAGAGCTATAACACGGTCTATCCAAGACCTGAGAGCTGTGACATGCCGAGGGGGCTTTAATGTCCGTCACTCCAGATCTTTGCTGTGACGAGACAAAGAACCAAGGAACATACACTCACGTGACAAAAGGAAAGGGGCCTAAAATCATGTCAGGAAGATGAGAGACCCAGCAACTGGAGGCATCCAGCTGAAGAAGAAAAGAGGGGAACAAGGCAGATGACACAGAGTTAGCCCTCCAGTCGCCTCCGCCCCCCACGTAGCCAAGCACAGTGACTGCAAATGGCCGGCCCTGCCTCGTCAGCCAAACAGCCAAAAGCCGGCCCAATGAGCCATCACTCGATCTATTTACACTGTCTTACCTGGTCTCTATGGGGCTTGTCCAACTAAGAAGTGAGGAATTAAACCAGAAAGGAAGTTGAGAACTACATCATGCAAGGCTTGGAAGGACAAAGTGAGGATTTTGGACAACTCGCTGTCTATGCTCTTCCTTATAACATCAAGTTTGAAAAATAACGATACTCATCACTTGTTAAGGACTTAGTTAGGACAAAGCATCATATCAGGTCCTTTACATGTATTTTATCTCACAATGATTGTGCAAGGTAGGCCAACACCCAAGAGGCTGTGACTTGCCCAAAGTCACCCAGTTAATAAATGGTCCCAGACAAAATCAACATTCAGTCTAACCCCACAGTCCCAATATTTCCTCTTCATTTTCAGAGACAGCAGCAGATAAGAGTCAAAGACCAAGGTCTATGTCAGGCCAGGATTTAGTGCTGGCTATTGTCAGCACTATGATATGGGAGATACTCTCTCAAGCCTCAATACTCCTATCTGTAAAATGAGGCAGATACTGCCAGCCTCACGGCATTAGTAGAACCCTCATATGCAAATACTTATATACTAGAGTTCTCTCTGAATGGGGATTTCTGTGGCTGCCCTTCCACAGGGGATTCTCAAGACAAGAAAGAACTGATGAAGTACCATCCTGCTTCTTCCCTTTCATGTCCTAGACAAGCATTTACAGAACGCATCAAGGGTGCCCACTCTGGGCTAGGAGCCTGAGAAATCCTGGGGAAGTACAGAACATGGACCATGCCTTCAGGGGGATAAACTGACATGAACTAACTAGAAAAGAATAAATATCACTGGAACAGTCAACACTGCATTGTGAGGTGTGGCCTTCAAGGAAAGGAGGATCCCAGACAGCCAGGGCTGTCTGGGAAAGCTTTCCCAGAGTTGCTGGGGTGGGAGCTGGCATGTGAAGTTGTGGCAGCTTTGACCAGGCAGCAAGACTGGAAGAAACAGGTAGGACTGGGGATCTGGGACACAGACAAGGATGAGGTTAGAGGATCATCTGACACAGAGCTCAGACACCTGGTGGGATTTGCAGAGAACAAAAACGCACCAGATCCACCACCTCCACCTCTGATGGGGAAATCAGAGGCTGAATACAGCAGAGGTCAGACAAGACAGACTCCCATAACCTCAGAGCGCAAAGGCCCTTGAAAACCCCCTTATTCAATATTTTCAAACATATATAGTAGTAAAATCATTTTTTCCCAAACAAAACTTTTCATGGAACTCAAATATACAAAAAAAAAAAAAAAAGGAAGAAAGAAAGAGAGAGAGAGAGAGACTGATACAGGGGCTGAGGTCCAGAATCAAGGGTCTGCTCCAGGACCCTGTTTCATGGAGGCCAAGAAAGGAAGAAACTCACAGCACGTATAAGATCAGACAGGCAGGAGCCCACAAATCTGGACACAGACCTTTGGAGGAGGTCCAGGGACCTTCCCATGGTGCCTCTCTGCTTCCTAGGATGGACAGATGGAGACGATGGAAGGCCCTCTAGAGGTTGGGATGGGAAAGAGGGTGAGCAGTGGACTTGTGGAGATGCTCCAAGGGCATGAGGCATGTGGAGAACACATTCCTTCACCTTCCCCAGGAACACGACTAACAGCACTGACTCTGTGCTGCGGGCCATGCTGACTCCAGAACCTAAGCCCTGGCCTCCTGCCCTCTGCCTTCACACTTACAGGTTCCGGGCATGGCTCCCCCGAGCACCTCACCTGGTCCCGGGTGTAAGGCGTGTCTACTCTCTGCTTGTCGCTGCAGGCCTCCAGGAGGATGCGGATGGCATTCAGCTGCAGGAGCATCTCACAGGCCATCGTGTCAAAGAAGGTGATGTTGGCAAGGGCCGCCGAGGCCAGCAGGAAGACTTCCCCAGATGAGGCCTCTTGGCACAGTTCTAGATGGTGAAGAGGAAGAAAACAGCTTCACTGCTAAGTGCTTTCATATCAGTTACCTCATCTGGTTCCCACAATAGCTTTGGGAGAAATTTTGGAAAGCTGTTTTAATTTCCATTTTACAGATTAAAAAAAAAAGTAGTTACTGGAGAGGGAAATGTATCTTTCTATATTAGCTGCAGAGCTGATATGTGCATTTTAATTATTCATTCATCCAACAAGTATCTACTGAGTGGACACTGGGTACTGGGCACTCTAGTATCTTCATATGGACTGGTGAACACAGCAGATCAGATATTTGCCCCTGTTAAGCTTACATCCTAAAAGAATTGATGATTTCAAACTGTGGTGCTGGAGAAGACTTAAGAGTCCCTTGGACAGCAGGGAGATCAAACCAGTCCATCCTAAAGGAAATCAACCCTGAATATTCATTGGAAAGACTGATGCTAAAGCTGAAGTTCCAGTACTTTGGCCACCTGATGCAAAAAGCTGACTCACTGGAAAAGAGCCTGATACTGGGAAAGATTGAGGGCAGGAGGAGAAGTGAGTGACAGAGAATAAGGTGGTTGGATGGCATGACTGACTCAATGGACGTGAGTTTGAGCAAACTCCAGGAAATAGTGAAGGACAGGGGAGCCTGGTATGCTGCAGTTAACAGGGTTGCAAAGAGTTAGATACAACTTAGTGACTAAACAACTGGGCAAGAGAAAACAAACTTTTAAAAAGTTGATATATATATATATATATAACTGCAAAGACTAATAAATATGAGGGAGAAAGTAAAACAAGTGCTAAGACGATAGAGGCCCATTGGGTGAGTAAGAAAGGTCTCCCTAAGAAAGTGACTTTCCTACTGAGACCTTGGGGGAAAATGAACGAGTCATGAGAATATGTGGGGGGAAAGAACATGTTCCAAGCCAAAGGAACAGCACCTGCAAAGGCCCTGGGGCAGAAAAGAGCTCTAGCGCATGTGTGTCTCTAGTAACGTGCACTAGACTGCTGCTAAGTTAGCCTTGAGGGAGAAGCTGAAGTTAAAATATAAAAACACTGCTTTTCCAACTGTCACCAGCACAGTTTCGGGATTTCCTCTGGGTCCCAGCATAAGGATCACCTGGCTGCATAAGAGTCCTACATCATGTCCCTGACTGTCAGGCTCTTTTTCACTGATTCTAGGAGCCATAATCCAATCCTAATCATATCCCCCCAACTACCACCTGTAATTGTACCAAAGGTTCTTTGGGGCTTCCCTGATGGCTCAGTTGGTACAGAATCCGCCTGCAATGCAGGAGACCTTGGTTCGATTCCTGTGTCAGGAGGATCCGTGGAGAAGGGATAGGCTACCCACTCCAGTATTCTTGGGTTTCCCTTGTAGCTCAGCTGGTAAAGAATCTACCTGCAATGTGGGAGACCTGGGTTCAATCCCTGGGTTGGAAAGATCCCCTGGAGAAGGGAAAAGCTACCCACTTCAGTATTCTGGCAGGTTCTTTGAGAAAGAGAGGGCCACCCCAACCTGCACCCCTCCACCACCTAACACATTCCCCCATGGGCTCCTGCCTTGGAGAAGGCATAAAGGGGTCCACGGTGCTGCCCACCCCTCTGAATGGATCTGACTTCCGACCCTCAGATACAACATGACCACTAATCAAGGGGCTTCCTGGGTCCACATCCCCTCCTACTGATAGTACCTATATGAAAGTACAGGAAAAGAAGCCATACTGGGAAGAGTTGAGCTGTGTTCTATCCTGCTCTCTAGTTCTTGCTTCCAAAAGAATCTACTTTTAGGTTCTGATATTAGAACTGGCACCTCGTGGTACCTTTTAGTGAAAGCAATTTCTGGCCCCTGCCTATAAAGGGACAGAAAATAGCATTAGTTGAACCCCCTGCAGTGTGGTTTACCCAATGCCATTAATTTCTGAGCACCTTTAGGGCAGAGAGTAGTTGCCTCCATTTACAATGTAGAAGCTGAGACTCAGAGAAGCTAGTAGCAATAGCCACCTCTGATCAAGTGTTTATTCTGTGCCAGGCCCTGCTGTGCACTCTTTATCTCACTAATTCATTCCATCCTCACAACAACCCAACTTTTTGTGACAATTTTATAGATGAAGGAACAGATGAAGGAAATCAAATGTTCAATGATTTTCCCAAAACTGTGGAATTGAGGGTTGATGGTAATTTGGGGGTTCGAGAGTTGGACTATGAAGAAAGCTGAGCACTGAAGAATTGATGGTTTTGAACTGTGGTGTTGGAGAAGACTCTTGAGAGTCCCTTGGACTGCAAGGAGATCTAACCTGTCTATCCTAAAGGAGATCAGTCCTGGGTGTTCACCGGTGCTGAAACTGAAACTCCAGTACTTTGGCCACCTCATGCAAAGAGCTAACTCATTGGAAAAGACTCTGATGCTGGGAGGGATTGGGGGCAGGAGGAGAAGGGGACGACAGAGGATGAGATGGCTGGATGGCATCAACGACTCGATGGACGTGAGTTTGAGTGAACTCCAGGAGTTGGTGATGGACAGGGGGACCTGGCGTGCTGCAATTCATGGGGTCGCAAAGAGTCGGACACAACTGAGTGACTGAATCGAAATGAACTGAGAATCAAATCCAAGTCTGCCTGACCCCAAACTCCCCACTCTTTCTATATTCTAGGCTGCCTCTTGTGTCCAGGCTTCTTTGCTTCATTTCCAGTGATGCTCCCGCAGATCTTATTTCCTTTTTATCGAGAAGGCAATGCCTACCCTCCGGGCAGCACTGCTCCCCACAGCCCAGGTGTGACCACAACAAGACCTAGCATCTTGATCTAACCTCCCTGGGCTGCACATTAGCCAAGGAATTAAGAACTCTGCCTTTGGAGGGACTGATGCTGAAGCTGAAGCTCCAATACTTTGGCCACCTGATGCGAAGAGCTAACTCATTGGAAAAGACTCTGATGCTAAGAAAGATTGAAGGAAGGAGGAGAAGGGTTCGACAGAGGATGAGATGGTTGGATGGCATCACCGATTCAATAGACATGAGTTTGAGCAAACTCCAGAAGATGGTGAAGGACAGAGAAGCCTGGTGAACTGCAGTCCATGGGGTCACAAAGAGTTGGACATGACTGAGCGACTGAACAACAGCAACAAATAAGAACTCTATGACCACCCCTTTACAACGATGGCTTTATCTTCTGATTTGAGGGGAACCACTAGGGTCAGCCCTTCCAGGCCACCTGCCTATGTCCAGGGTTTGGGGTGCGATCACACAACCCATAGCCCACTTTGCTACAATTTCTTCTAGTTCAAATACCTACCCTCATTCTTAATACCGTCACCATTGCTGCAGACATAGCAATTATTAACACAACTGTCTAAGTGCCTTTTAATTTTGATGCACATTTATTTGAGCTACAGGCTGAGTCACCTGGGATGTGTTAGAAAGATTAAATTGAGGATCCCAGTGACTCATTTATAAATGTTTCCAGGGAATGGCAAGAAACTGGAGGACTATTTTCCACCAAAGAACAGAGCTCTGGCTACCTGCCCAGAAGATACATCCCATCTGCTGACTCTCAGAGCCGAGTCCACAGTGTATCTTCATCAGGGCAAAATAAATAAGGAAACTCTTCTCTGGGGAGAAATCCAGACCAGGCAAAGAAGCTGGCATAGACATATGGCAATAGTGAAAGGTCACTTGGCATATACATTTTTTGATTTATTATTTGCTATCATTTATAGACTGGGAGATTTTCTATAAAACTTAGAATTTTTGTCTTTTTTTAAATTGTTCTTTCCTATATGGCAACAATCAACTGGAGTTTATCAGTGATTGCCTCTCTTTATTCACTGCAGATGCTTTTAAATTCAGTACAGGACTCACATCTCCTTATTTTCTTCTTCCATCTGGCCTCTTCACCTCATTTATGTTTCCTGCCAAGCTCTGGTGCATGATTGAGCATGACACCCCTGGCAGAAGTGAATCCGGAGATCAAACCAGTCAATCCTAAAGGAAATCAACCCTGAATATTCATTGGAAGGAAGGACTGATGCTGAAGCTGAAGCTCTAATACTTTGACTACCTGATGGGAGCAGCCAATTCATTGGAAAAGACCCTGATGCTGGGAAAGATTGAGGGCAGGAGGAAAAGGGCTTGACAGAGGATAAGATGGTTGGATGACATCATTGATTCAGTGGACATGAATTTGAGCAAACTCTGAGAGATAGTGAAGGACAGGGAAGCCTGGTGTGCTGCAGTCCATGGGGTCAAAAAGAATCGGACCCGACTGAGCGAATGAACAACAACATCCACCACGCATGCTTTTAAATTCAATACAGGACTCAAAATCTCCTTATTTTCTTCTTCCACCTGGCTTCTTCACCTCATTTATGTTTCCTGCCAGGCTCTGGTGCATGCCTGAATATAACACCCTTGGCAGAAGGGAATTCTAACACTGTTACGTGACCTTGGGAAAGTTTCTCACCCGCTTTGAGCCTAGGTTTCTTCTCTTATAGGGTGGGCGTGATCTCTTGAGTTCCCTCCAGCCAAGGCTTTTCAACAGTCGGCTTCTGTATTTTCTCAGCTTTGAATCAATGCGAATATTTAACAAGTTGATTTCTCCCACCCTGGCCTGGAGCTGCCATGACCAGAGAAGCTAGAATCAGCCATTAAGTCAACTCTAACTAAGACCTCCTGAGTGCAAAGTACTTAGAGATCTGAAAATTCTAAAGCTAGGAGAACCCTTGGGAGAAACGGGTCCTTACCCCTCGTTTCCTACAGTAGAAACACCATAAAGGGAGCTTTGCAATGCAATACGGCAAGTGAGGGGCGGAATCCCACACAGGCTGCCCAGGGCTACCGATCAAGAGCTCTTTGTCAGATGGATGAATCAAAGACAAAAACCCAAGCCCAAGTGCCCTGACACCAACCCTACATTATCTGACGAAATCAATTTTCATTGTTTCAATAAGATACAGATATAGAGATAGTGACAGAGAGAGGGATTGAAATAGAAATACACAACAGCACCAGCACTTAAAGGGTGTGGTTTGCAAAACAAACTTTCTGAAGACTGCTCTCCAGGTGAGTTCTTCCAGTTTCTGCAGTTTTGCAGAAAGAGTATATTCTGGATATCAGGCTCTGATTCTCCTGCCAGGAACACACACATCTGAATAGGGGACTCTAGAAGAGTCAAAACTCTCAGGGCCCCAGGGAGCGAGGCCACGCTGGGGTTGCAGGCAGCAGGTGGGGGGAATGGCTGCTCTCTGAGAAGCCACTAGTCCCCAGGCAATGCAGCCACATCCCCTGGGTACCACAGATGGGAGATTTTGGGAACAAAGCCCATCAGATTTTCTCTGGCCAAGGATCTGAACCTCAACGTTGGAGTCCCCATGCTTCCCTGGAGCGTGTCCCGGTCTCCACTCAGAAAGGCCGATTAATCCTAGCCTGAACTCAAGTCAATGCTTGTAGTTTCTCAGAGGGCTGCAAGCATTCTAACAGAAGACTTGACAACAAAGCTCTTTCAAGTCTGACTCTGATCCTTAACCACTGGGATTTGGCACATGTCACCTCTGTGGAGGAGTTGTGTGGGGTGTAGTGAGGGGCCCAGGGAGCCTTTTCTGAAGACAACCATGACAAGCCCCCCTCACCCAACAGCACCCCCTCGCCCCGATGACTCACTAACGAGAGCTGTCACGATCTCCTCCATGCTCTCCAGAAAGCTGCTGAGGTGCTGGGTGAAGGGCAGGTGTGGGGAGGTGACCTGGGCCACCACGGCCGCAGCCTCGGCCCGCGTGGCTTCTGAGTGGCTGTCGTCGGTCAAAATGTCAGCCAAGCACAGAACGCCATCCACCTGCAAGTAGAAAGACAGCAGATGCTCACGACAGTAATGAGACAGACTCACATCCCAGACTGGGTCCCCAGGGGCTCTGGGGGCTTATCCTTAGGCTCCAGAGAGATCAGTGACTGCCCATGGGCTTCTTAGATAGCAGGCGTCAGCAGGTGTCCAGGGGCTAGACCAGCGAACTCTAGTAGAAAGAACAGTCCCTTAGGAATCTCACACCCCTAAGCACCCCTCCTTGCTTCCTCCTGCTTGGTCACTCAGCCTCTCTGAGACTCTGTTTCCTCATCCAGCAACAAGGTGTGAGGAGTTAAAGAGATGAAGCAGGAGATGCTGGAGCCAGAAAAGATGCTTGACAAATGTTGGCTCCCCCCTCCCATCCTTAGGTCAGCAGCAGGCTGAGCTCAGCATCCTTTTTCCCCATCTTGTCCTCCACCACCTTCGCCTACAGAGGCCTTGCTCTCTCTGCCCCACCAGAGAGCAGCAAACCTGGGCACAGGGGACCTGAGTGCCAGAGAAAGACGTCAAACCCCCGAGTTCTGCTCCAGACAGACCTCCTCTTGGCACTGTAACTTCTTGAGAGCTTAATATATGCCCGCTACCACTGTGCAAGTGTTATTACACCATTAATCCTCATAACCGCCTTCTGAGGTCAGCGCTATGATACACAGTGCATGTGTTATTATATCATTCATCCTTTTAATAACCTTCTGAGGTCAGTGTTATCATTATCTTTGATTTAAAGATGAAGAAACTAAGACACACAAAGGTTCATTGACTTACCCCAGATCACAGACTTTAAAACCAGTTGCTTTGGGATTTGAACCAAAATGGCTTGGTCTCAAAGCCCACGGTTTTGAAGAGGCGTCATGCTGTGCTGCCTTCTGAGAAGTGACCCCTGAGCTCAGCCTCCAGCAAGGGTGAGCAAGTGAGACTTGTTCAGAGAAAAAGAGGCAGTAACTTGCCAAGGTCAGCTCAGCAGTACTCCTCAGATGACCCAGGACACCCACCTGCCTGGGGACCCTGCCATCAGGGGCCAGGGAGACCTTCCCTTGTTCAGGCTCAGGGCGGGGAGGGGCAAGGCAGGGACAGAGGCAGGGTGAGGTGAGGTGAGGTGAGGTGAGATGAGGTGAGGAAGCCCGTGCAGCTGCCCTGGGCCTGGGCTCCTGTCCCCACACCATTACTTCCTGCCACTCAGCTTCAGCCACACTCCAGGGGCTGCATTTAGTCTGACTAATTACCCAGTCATGTTCTAGGCCTCCCTTAAATGCTCTTGGGAGCCCTAAGGGCCATTAGCAGTGAAAGCCTTTGGCAATCTCAGACTCAAAAGAGACAAATGTGGAAACAGGAGCCTGGGGAACAGTCCACAATAAAACTCACCTGGATGCGCTCAATAAAAGAGAGCAAACAGCAGCCAGCAGTCCCCGCAGGACTGGGCTCCTGCCAGGTGTTTGGCTAACAGGCCCTCTGGGAGGGACCTCACCTGGGCCCAGGGAAGAAACAGGGGCTGCTCTGGGCCTAGAAACGGGAAGCCACCCTCTTCCTGCAACCTAAGACACCTCTTAAGCTTATCTGGTTCGTCGCCTCCCCTCTTCCAGCACCATCCAAGGCTCGAGAGCAACAGGGTCTCTAGTGGGGGACTCTCTCAGCCAGTCCAACTCCCTAATCTCATCTTGGAAGCACATGGAGTTGCATCCCAGCCCCAGCTGGGAATGTGGACAGGCCCAAACTAGATTCAGACCTAATCCCCATCAGGTTCAGGGAGATGGGCCAATCTGAATACACTAGAGAGGTCAGGGAATGGACAGTCCCCAAGGGCCCACTCACCAACCCAGACTCCCACTTGGCAAAGCCACTAAGCACAGTCTCCCTGAGCGCATGCTGAGTGCCAGGCTGTGTACTGGAGCAGAGGGGCAGAGGCAAGTGACTCACCCACAAATGACCATTGTACAACCTGACTTCCGGGAAGGCCTCCCGGGAGCTGCTCTGACTTAAGGCCCGCACCCCAGATCCCCCAGATCGGGGAGGGAGACCCTCTTCAGAGCTCACATCTAGGCACATCTACTGTCATGACAGCATGTATAACTGGATCCCACAGATTCCTGACCCCTGGACAGTGACCCTGAATTGTTGACTGGGTCAGTTTCCCAGGCTTCTGGCTCTGATGCCAGTGACTGGCCACATGGCCTCCTGCTAGCAAGCAGCCACCAAATGAAATTGATATCCATATCCATCACCATCTCAGCAACTTCAGTCCAGCCCAGCTTACCATCAGGAGGCCCTGAAGGGCCCCCACCACTGGGCTGTGGGCTTCTCTGTGTCTGAACCAATTCCTATAGTCTCAGAAAATGCACAGCCTCTGGAGTCATACCTAGCTGTTCTGAATCCTGCCTCCATATTTACTAGCTGGACGATTTTGGTACCTACTTTGAGCCTTTAATTTGTGTGTGTGTGTGTATATATATACACACACATATATATGAAAATGAAAGTCTCTCAGTCATGCCTGACTCTTTGTGACTCCATGGACTGCACCCCACTAGGCTCCTCTGTTCATGGAATTCTCCAGGCGAGAATACTAGAGTGGGTAGCCATTTCCTTTTCCAAGAAGTTCGAACCCAGGCCTCCTGCATTGCAGGCAGATTCTTTACCATCTGAGCCACCAGGGAAGTGCTCTCCCTCTCTCTCTCTCTCTCTCTCTATATATATATATATAATGGATAAACCCCAAAGGGTGCTGAACTCTAGGATTAACTAAGAGCTGCATATGCAGTGCCCGCCACACGGTGGCACCGTCATTCCACCTTAGCCCCTTCTAGCAGGTACAGTCATCTCTCCTAGACTTGGGGCCCTGAGTCCTTTCACTTTCCCTACCCTGGCTTAGGTCTCCCACCTGGACTTCTCTCCAGGGCTCCTTTCTGCAGGCTCCTCTGAGGTTGTGACCCCGTGGGGAACCTCAGCTCTCTGGATTGGGACCTGCAAGTTTTCTCATTGGCTTGACAACCTTGGATCATGCAGGCCAGAACTAGAATTTTGTGAAGGTCAGTGCCTCCTGTATTAACGCCCAACCAGGAACAGTAAGATGAACGATTACATTCCTCAGAAGGGAACTGAGGGAAAAAGTACTGCCTGTGCATCTCTAATGTTCAGCAAACAGCAACTGAGCTGCTGCGTCGTGACCGATGCTGAACTAGGCAGACGGACACAGAGATCAATCGGAACAAAGAAAAAGATGGAGAAACAGAGAGATACAGAAACCAAAGAGAAACGGGTGGGAGAGGGAGAAGCGAAAGAGAGAGGTCATACGCGTAAAAGGATTTGGGAACTTCACTGGCGCAAAGCCTGGCCTCTCCATTCCTCTCTTTTTTGGCCTTTTTAATTACCTCCCCTTGCTGAGAACTCTCTCCATCTGGGCCTCTCCTCTTCCTGAGCCTCCACGATACCCACTTTGGGGCCCATCTCCTCCTAGCTAACTGCTTCTTAACCCCAGATTTTGCTGTCAGCCCACTCTGGACCACGTCAGCAACACCTCTCAAACCTAAGTGACCTTAATGACTCACTATAGGGACCGTCAAACCTAGCCCTCCTGCTTTGGCCTGATCTTGGGAAAGGTTCCCGAGATCCACGTACACATTTCCAACCTGCTACTGGGTCTCTTTATGTTCAATTCCAAAACTAATTTTCCCAGATATTTCATAGACAATTCAAACCCAATTCACTTAGAGCTGAAGTGTTCCTCTTCCCTGCCTTCCCTCCTCACTCCCTCTCAGACCCAGGTAAGAAATCACCTCCTCCGTGAACATGCACCTTCCTCCCCCAGTCAGAAGATCTCTGTCCTCCACACACTCTGATCTGCCCACAACTAGAGTGCTCACCATGTTGGCTCGTGTGTGCTAAGTTGCTTCAGTCATGTCTAACTCTTTGCGACCCTATGGACTATAGCCCGCCAAGCTCCTCTGTCCATGGGATGCTCCAAGCAAGAATACTGGAGTGGGTTGCCATTTCCTTCTCCAATGGATCTTTTTGACCCAGAGATCAAACCTGCATCTTCCGTGCCTCCTGCATTGGCAGGTGGATTCTTTACCACTGAGCCACCTGGGAAGTCCCACCGTGTTGGTACATGCCTAGTTTACATGCCCATCCCTGCACTCGGAGCAGCTCCTGGGGTCTAGTAGGCAGCTGAGGCCTGACAGAAAACCTCAGCTGCATGAAGTGTGGGCTGAATGATCAGGAAACAGAGGCCCAGGGAGGGGAAGAGACTGCTCAGACCACGAAGCAAGGTGATGCCACGGCTGAGACTCCCATCCTGGTTCCCCCTCTCCTGGCCCTGCGGTCCATCTGTGGGGCCTTTGACATGGACAGCAGAGGAAGAGGCTGGCACGAGGGCCAGGTCAGCAGGGGCTGCTCAACTCAGCTCCTATGGTGGGCCCAGGAGTAGCCCAGCCTGAGACCAGCTCCCTCCAACACTGGTCCCATTTCTGGAGAGCCTCCATCCCCAAAGACCCACTTCCCATCCTCAGTCATGAATTAAATGATGCCAAGAGAACAATCTAATCAAAGCACTTTCACATCCCTAAAGAGATTGCTGCTGGAAGCACTGAGAGGTAATTAGCTTTTACGTACAGTGGGATGGGCTCGGTCTGGTGACAAGCTTTTCTCATGGGATGGCATTCAGGTGATGCTGAGGATGGTCTGGCCTGGTCACTACTTGGGTTGTAGGACTAATGCACCCTGAACCTGGACAAAGAGGGAACAGGCAGACTGTGAAAGTCTCCCTGGGAGGTGGGAGAAGGAGTGTGGAAACCATGCCCTTGAGGAATCCCAAGTGTGCTGTACACCTCACATCCGATTTATGAGCAATGTCCTCCCACTGACCTTCAGAAAAGCAGCAGCGGTGGCTTTTCGGTGAATCTCTAAGGGACACGGGCCAGTATACAAAGGCCCGTCATGTATCGCTGGCGCTCGCCCGCTACTTCCTAATTCCTTTTTGCATGTTTCATTTTTAGGGAAAGTCAGGAGTTGCTTATTGTAACAGATCAACAGAATCACGTGAAAGCAGCTATAACAGCTGTGGGTTGGAAGAGGAGCATGACCTAAAGAACCCCCAAATTTCCTCCTTCACCTTTCTGTCCACTTGGACACAAGAAGCCTGCAGAAAAAAACAAAAGCCAAGTGGGAACCACAAAAAACTTGGAATCCTGCTCATTGATGGATCTGCATATCCAAGGTACAGCTAAAGGGAAAATCCAATCACAGTCAGAGAGGAAAGCAGGGTCACATCCGAAGAAGCAAGGTCAAGTGCGGGCCAAGGGACAGGGCAAAGTATTTGGTGGAATAATTGAGCCCACAGGCCAGAAGCAGGATCTGAATGTGGGATATAAACCAAACGAGGGCAAAGTTCAGGACAAAGTCTATGAACAAAGTAAGGGTTAAAGGCTTACTTTATAAAATAACATGTTTAAGTAGTGGTGGGAGAGCTGGGAGCCCAATAGAAAGTTGCAGAAAGTAAAACACACCTTCAGGAGGATAATATAATCTTCCTCCCAAATGAACATACCCAGACCCCACTCAACCTCTTTTACTCTTTCAAACAAGAATTTTCGATTACAAGTCAAGTGCCAAATCAGACAAAAACAAATCTGAGTATGAAATAGGGAATGGAACAGTGGATGAGAAGGATTAAATAACCAGTTTGGCAGCCAAGTCAGTGATGAAGAAAGAGGTGAATTATTGAGGTAGAAAGAAATCAAGAATTAAATCACTCAAGAATATAAATAGAAAATAATTTCCCCATAAGCAAGTGATTTTCCTTAAAGCAGATTGTTGAAAAGATGCTCTGGAGGCATTTGGTGGTGGAAGAAGTAGAGTTTATGAGAAAGTTTCAAAGGTCACTAAGAAAAAGTGTATTTCCCTTTGGGTGAAGGTTGCTAGGCATGTGCTGATATGAAAACACCAAGTTTTCCACAAAGCACTCCTGGCACAGCTGGAATCTGAACTGTACCAAAGTACTTCTCAGATGATTAGAATCGTATGTGGAATTGTTATAACAGTAATGCCTCCACTTCACCACCAGAAATTCTGATTTAGCTGGTCTGGGATGGAGTCTTGTCCTCAATATATTCAAGCTTCCCCAAGTGACTCTAGCAGAGATCCCGGGTTCAGCCCACTCTTCTAGAGGCAGCAATGGTACAGTGGGAGCTGCAGAAACCTAGGAGCAAGAAAAGCCTGGGTTCCCAACTCAACTGTGTTAACTGCTGACCTGGTGAGATGAGGAAGCTATTCATCTTCTCTAAGCCTCAGTAGTCTAGTCCTTAAAGTGATAATGCCACACTCACGGAAAAAGTGAGTGAATATCAAAAGCATTCCCCCTGAAATCTTATCAAGACACAAATAGCTATTATCACCACTGCTACTTAATACTTTACAGTGGCCCTAGGTAATACAAGAGAAAGAAATAAAAAGGTATAATGACTCCAAACGAGGAAGGGAAACTGTCATAATTTATAGATGACATGATTGTACCCCTGTGGCACAGTTGGTAAAGACTCTGCCGCCAGTGCAAGAGATGCAAGAGACGTGGGTTCAATCCCTGGAGAAGGGAATGGCAACCCACTCCAATATTCTTGCCAGGGAAATTCCATGGACAGAGGAGCCTGGCAGGCTACAGTCCATGGGATCACAAAAGAGTCAGACATGACTGAGCACTCACTTCTTCAATGTACATAATCCAAATCTGTATAAAATCCCAAAGCATCTACATACCACTAAAATTAATAAGTGAATTCAGCAAGATCATTAGATACAATATTCAAAATTGTATTTTCTACATATCATCAATAACTAGAAAATAAAAATTCAAATAACACACATTAGCATAAAAACATATCTAGAAATAAATCTAAAAAATGTGTAAGATGTCAATACTGAAAACTCAAAACATTGCTGAGAGAGAGTAGGAAGGTATACATTTATTGACTGGAATACTCTTTACTGTCTAAGATGTCAACTTTCCCTGAATTTATTTACAAATTTAAAGAAATTTCAATCAAAGTCTCTGCAGGTGTCTTTCTTTGGTGAAAGTAACAAGCTGATTCTAAATTATATATAGAAAAGCATAAAACTTAGAATTACCAAGAAAGTCTTAAATAACAATATTAGAGGATCTATACTACCAAACATGAAAAATCATTTAGATTATAGGGACTCGGCCAAGGCCATATTGGTACAAGGATGGACAAAAAGACTAACTGAACAGAAAAATAGTCCAAAAACAGACATACCCATGTCATTACTTTACCTACAACAAAGGTACCATTTTATCTTTTTGATAAATGGTGCTGGCTCCATTGGATATCATATGGAAAAACACTGAATCTTGAACATAAAAAAAATGTAATTTAAAATAGACCATTGAAGTAAATGTGAAAGGTTAAATAATAAAGCTCCTAGAAGAGAATATAGGAGACTCTTTTCAAAATTTGGGGGAACATAAACCTTTTTTAAATGGAGACAAGAAACACTAACTATAAAAGAAAAGCAACAAATTGGGCTTTATCAAAATTAATTTCTATCCATCTGAATGAAAAGGCAAACCATGGACTGAGAATATGTATTCTTAAAACACATATCTGACAAAGGGGTTTATGTAGAATACATATTTTTAAGCTTATAAATCAATAAGAAAAAGGCAATTCATTTTTTTTAAAGGGCAAAAGTATCAAATAGACATTTCACAGAAGATAACCAAATGGTCAGTGAGCGTTCAGTTGCTTCAGTCACGTCCAACAATCTGCAACCCCATGAACTATAGCCTGCCCAGCTCCTCTGTCCGTGGGATTCTCCAGGTAAGAGTACTGGGGCGGGTTGCCATTTCCTTCTCCAGGGGATCCTCCCAACCCAGGGATCGAACCCGCGTCTCCTGCAGCTCCCTCACTACAGGTGGATTCTTTAGCATTACGCCACCATGGAAGTCCTTGGTTTTGTATGTGTGTATATATCTGTACATATATATATATATATATATATATATATATATAATATATTAATGTGTATAACATATAATAGACACAAGTTACAATTTTTTGCAGTAATCACAAATACTGAAACCCATGGTTTGTTCCGCTTATATAGTGCTCTACTTCCATTGAAACAAAATTGTTAATCACACTTCAAAGGAAAATTTAACCCATAGAGGTACATGTCATGGCACAAACCAATTAAATGAAGCATTTATTCAAATTCCTTCCTTTCCAAAGGGCAGGAAACAACTTAAGATAATTTAGTAAAAACCAAAAGTTGGGGGATTCCCTGGCAGTCTGATGGTTAGGACTCCAGGCTTTTACCACCTGGAGCGAGGGTTCAAACCCTTGTCAGGGAACTAAGATGCCACAAAATCACAAACCACACGAAGCAGCCAAAGAAACAACAAAAATCTCCTGCTCCCTCAGCCCCTAAAATAATTCTGTTTTTCCAATGATAGGTCAGTGACCTAAATAATAATGGTATAGAATGGAGTAATGAAAATGATCTCCTCTTAGTATGCTAGATATGCAAAGTGGCAAATATAATTGGCCCAACAAAAGTTCGAAGCTTGCATTAAAAATGGACAGAAGGCACTGTCAACAAATTTTATGAACATGTAAATTGAAACTTAGGATCGGTGGGCCTTTTAAGAGTTGCCATCTGAAGATACTACCCTTTTGGGGTTGAAAAGCTACATTAAATGCTTGAAATGATATGGAAAAATAGCTCAAAAGTATTAGTTGTCAGTGAGATGAAAATTAAAATCACCATGAGAGATCACTGTATGCCCAAGCAGGCCAGGAACAGGGCCCCACATGTCCAGTTACCACAAGGCTTCAGGTTAATTATTTGTGGGTTTTTTTTTTTTTTTTTTGGCTGCACCACACAGTACATGGGATCTTAGTACCCAGCCAGGATCAAGCCTACACCCCCTGCAGTGGAAGTGCAGAATCTTAACCACTGGAATTCCCAAACTAATGATTTGTACTTTTAAAGTAGCCCAAGGGAGAATGAAACACTCCTTTGGAAACTGTGTGTTCACTATTTGTGTGGGTCCTCCCATTGCCCCTTTCTCTCTTATCCTGTGTCTCCTCCTCTTTCTCATTACTCCTCCCTCTCCTTGTCTCTGTCTCTGAGTGTGACCAGAGTACCTACCACCTGCCACCAGGTGGATCCTGGTTCCCGTCCACCTCTGTGCTGTTGGTGCCAGGCTGTTCCCAGGAAATGGATCCTCCCATGTCAAATTCTGCCCCCAAACCTCCACACTCTATCTTCCCTGTCTCCTCACTAGCTCTGCTGCAGCAGCTTCCTTCCCCTGCTGGCCTCTGAACTGGCACTGGCCCTGCTCCAGAAGCCCAGGGGAAGCTGTGATGGTACAGGCCCCACCTCTGCACCCCATCCAGAGTCCTAAGCAGCCCTCGCTTCCCTGTAGCACAGCTTCCCTTCTCCCCGACACAAGCATCATGTTTACATCTGAATTCTTACAGACAGATTGCGTGCTTGCACTAGACCACTTGGGAGTACAGCCAGGAAATGCACTTTACTGATGTTTTACCCTGCCGAGCTTACTGCCCCTCATCCACCATACACACACATGCGCGCGCACACACACACACACACACACACACACACACGGTTCTCAAGCACAGGCTTCCGTCTACGAACTCACAGGGAGAGGTGCCCAGTTCTCTTCTGACAACACACACTGACCGCAGGGAAGAGGTCCCAGAACCCCAGCCCAGCCAGCTCAACACCTTCTAAGTGGTGTTCACACATTCATCTTCCAAGATCACTTCATCAGGCACAGGATACCAGCAGAACAGATTCTTCACTCCGCAAATGAGAACCCCAAGGCTTACGGAGATGAGGAAAGTTCCCTGTGGTTCCCCAGCAAACCAGTAGCTAAGGAGCTGGCCCCAGGCTCTCTGCACTATTGCCAGTCTGGAGACAAGGTCTGTTTGCGGACTCCAGAGCTTGGGCACAGAGTGACAGGGAGAGAAAGGGAGGGGAGAGGAAGCTGGAACCAACTACTTGGGCCAGATGGTACAAAAAGGGACTCAGGGCAAATCCCATAGAAAGATTTTCAGCCAGTGCATCCTTGCCGAGGGATCTACAACGTCTTCACTCCCACACCCCACCCCACGCGGGGGCCTGGAACTGCTCACAGGCTGTATCTGCAAGTAGTCAGCAGCCAGCCTGCTGGGCGCCGTCCTGCTGCTAACAGTGCGAGCCTGGGCTGCAGGAACTTTGCCTCTCTGAGTCTCTATCCTGCCATTAGCAATGGAAGGATGCGCCAGAACTCTTCCAACTGTATTTATTCATCCATGCAGCAAAAATTATTCATCTGTGTGTGCAAGCAACTTCCCTGATGGGCCAAGGAGTGGGCAAGACAGCATCTGCTTGTGGGGAAGCTTAGACAGTGCTCTGAGGTCAGGGGTATAGGTCATGCTCTCAGGGATGCACCAAGTACAATGTGAGCTCCAAGAGAGAGAGGGCTGCCAGGAAGGCCATTCAAAGATGGGCATCGACCGACATCAGCAAGTACCACTGAGCCACTCCACTGGGACAGCCTTGCCTAGGCAGGTGCTGCAGGCAAGCAAGCCCTGAGAATGGTTAGTGGAAGAATTTGATAAGAAGGGGAAAACAGCTTGCACTTATGGTATGTTGATTCACTGGGCTCTCACTGTCTGCGAGACAGGGATTATCTCTGCGCTTTATGCATGATGGCACAGGGCTGGAGCGGGGCAAAGTCAACTCATAGTGAGTGGGCAGAAAGCCAGACATCAACCCGGGTCTGTGTGTTGGAGGGGCGGTGTGCTGAATGTGGCTTGCTCAGAGGGCAGCTTTAATGCTGGGCTTGGGGTGGGGTGGTGGGGGGGCAGGGGTGGATTTTGTGCAGTGAGAACTAGAGGGTTTAGGAATGCTTCTGCTCCAGGAAGGCATAGGACAAGCACTGTGGAAGACCGCAGGTTGGAGACATGGTAGATCCCAATAGGGCATCCCTGGTGGTTCAGACTGTAAAGAATCTGCCCGCTATTCAGAACACCTGGGTTTCATCCCTGGACCAGGAAGATCTCCTGGAGAAGGGAATGGCTTCCCACTCTAGTATTGTTGTCTGGAGAATACCAAGGACAGAGGAGCCTAGCAGTCCACAGCGTTGCAAAGAGTCAGATACAACTGAGCAACTAACACTAGATTACAAGATGTATCTCCATACTCCCCCGGGAGGAAGCTGCTTTAGCAAAAAGAAGACTCTGTTGCCTTGAATTTGCAAATGACGCCACATTCAGGACACATCATGGCCCTGACCACTGGTTCAGAGCAGCTTTGCCAAGTAGAGAAGACAGCACAAGGCCGCATGTCAGAGGCGTCCACCAGGTGGCGCTGTTGCACAGCGCATGGGAACCAGCCGAGACCCGGCTGAGCTGAGCCTTCCCCGCTGCCACATGCAGAACTGAGGCTGCCCTCTTCAAACTCAGGTTTGGAGTGCGGTGCAGACCCGGGGCCAGCAGGGCCTTCTTCTGTCTGGACAATAGTGGCCCCTACATAATCTCTGAGTGAATCTCAAAGACAGGGGGAGCAGGGCAGAGTGCCTAATTCTATCCCATCTCCACATCCTGGGGGCTTCCCTGATGGCTGCCTGCAGTGCAGGAGACTCCGGTTCAGTCTCTGGGTTGGGAAAATTCCCTGGAGAAAGAAATGGCAACCCACTCCAGTATTCTTGCCTGTAAAATTCCATGGACAGAGGAGCCTGCAGGCTACAGTCCATGGGGTTGCAAAGAGTCAGACATGACACTGCCTCTGCCAGTGTCTTTATGCCTTGTAGCCTCAACTTTCCCTTCTGTAAAATGGGCATAACCATCTCTGTGTGCCTTCCCTGTAAAATGACTGTGTGGATCAAATGAGCAAAAGGATGAGAAAAACTGGTTGATTTTTTTTGCAGATGTGACTTATTTCTGACTATCTGCAGCTCTACAAGAAGCAGGCAGTGGAAAGAAACTCCTGTAAGACAGCAGCTGGAGAGACAGAGCCTCCCCACCCAGTTCCCTCCTGCCCAGGGTTTCTGGGTCCAGGCCTCCCTGTTTCTAGCCTGGCCCTTCAGATGTCAGGGCAACTCAATCCCAAGAAGCTGCCCCAGGAAACAGGGTAAGGGAGCTGCGTGGAGACAGGCAGCCATGTCCCCATCCTTCATCACTGATGGTTCTCTTCTTAGACTTGAAGTTGAGCCCTCCTTCCCTCCCCGCTGTTCATCTTTAATTTCTCCATCGATTTTCATTAAACTCTCTTCTTGGCTCCAACACAGGATGAACTCCTTATTTGAAAAAAAATGAAATAAGAGGGAGGGGGGAATAAAAGACAATCTTTCGAAAGTAAGATTGTCTCTGGTATCACGGCTGGAAAAGGCAATTCCCAGAACTCTCTTGGAGGTTGTCTCAGGCCATTTGAGCACTAGGCTTGGAGAGACCCCTATGGCCCTGGGCTCCAGGTTCCTGCCCCACAGCCCCAGCCCCTCACCTGGACCCCAGGCCCCAGTCTGGCTCTAGTCCCCAGCCACCTGCAGCCCCACCCTGGCCCCTAGCCCTGTCCGACCCCGGCCTCTGCACCAGCAGTGCCCTGGCCGTCTCATGAGCCAATCAGAACGCTGGAAGTCTGCCAGGGTCACTGTCAAACCCCAGGACTCAGGATTTCTGGGGGTGTTGCAGGGTTTCCCCAGACTAACCCAAAAAGGTGAAGACAAACAGGCCAGGAAAGAAGGAAGGGACACAGACAAAGGCGAGTTCTGCCTCCACGCAGGCCCCACCCACACTGCTACATCACCTCACCATGGCAACCCCGTGAAGAGGAAAGGGAGGTTCAGAGAGGAACCGCTTGCTCTCTAGCCCCTTGCAGCCTCCCCACAGACTGGCAGTCCTCCCCGCAGACTGGCAGTCCTCCCCTCAGTGATGCCAGTCCACCGTCCCAGCTCTAGTCCTCCCCAGGGCTGCCCTGACCAGTCCAGGTGGGTTTGGTCACCTGATGACCAGACAGAGTTGGGTCCATCTGTTCTCACCCAGCTGTGTGGCTCTGGCCTCCTCACTCTCTCTTTGGCCCTCATTTTCTTCACCCCATCTTCTCCAAAGTGAGTCCAGAGAACGCTGCCTTCTCTTCTGGGCTTCCCCAGTTCACTGAGCTTCTAAAAGACTCAGAGCCCCACTGGCCTAGCTGCGGACTCCCTCTGCTGAGGCCACTTTCCCCTGGCCTGCCTGGGGGCTCCGCCTCGGTCCTCTGGCCAGCTCCACTGCCTTCTGCTGCTGCCATCACCAGCTCTCGGGGCACAGGTGAGGCCACTGGCCTGCGGTTTCCGATGCCCATGGGGTCACCCCGTGGCCACCCTAGGTGGGAGGCAGGGAACAGAGTTACTTGTCTCTTCCTCCCAGAGCCCAGCACAGGGACTGGGGAGTGAGGGGTGACTGTCTGCTGAGGGCACACGGAGGGGAGGACAGACTTCCTGAAACCCACTGCCCCAGGGAGAACAGGAGGAACCGGACCTCTGGAAAGAAAGAATGGAGGCTTGGAAGACCCTTCAGACACCTCTGGAGAGGACTTTGCTCTGTCTTGACATCTTGCAGCTCCACAACTGCTCAGGAGTTTCCATGCCTGCCCCCTTTTCCAGACCAGTACCCAGAGCCTGGTTCCCTGAGAGCCACTGCCCTGAGGTGCCAACCTCCAAAGGGCCAGCTCTTCCTGGGGTCACAGAGTGTAAAGAACTGGGCTTTGGAAACCAGCCAGGCTTTTAATCCAAACTCCACCTTCACAAGCTGAGTCTCAGTTTCCTCCCCTGTAAAGTGGAAAGGTTGTGGGGACTCGTGTTCCACACTTTTGCTCACTGTGCACGGGCAGCATCTTTGGCCATGCTAGCCCTTCCTGCTGACAGGCCAGCCTTCCCTTCTCCACCAGACCATCATTTCCCTGAGGCCACTGATGTCCAAAACCCCCGCAACTGGAATTACCTGCACCATAATCATAACAGCCACCATTTATTCAGTGCCTAGTGGGAGCCAGGAACCACACTGCTGTGCATCTATTCATCTCTGACGGCCCTGGGAGGTAGATTTCATCGTGCTCATTGATGGATGAAGAAACTGCACCTCTGAGAAGTTAAGTAACTTGCCCAGGGAAATGTGTCCAAGTTCGTAGGTAGACAAGCCTGGATTTGCATCCAGAAGAGCCTGACTCTCAGAGGCCACAGTTGCCTCAGCACGCTGGACAGTTCACAACAAACGCGTGATGACAGAATGAATTAGTAGCAGGATGAGATGGTGATGGACTGAGTGGGCGAGCAAGGAAGCAAGCAACTTGAAAGTAAGTGAACGGCTGGATGACAGAGAAAGAAGAAGCAGGTGACTAAGTGAATCCATGGCCATGTGAATGCCTCAAGCCCAGCAGAGCTCTAGCATCACACAGCAGGGCTGAGGATGGATGGGGCGTCTGGTGACCTGACAGACTCACACTCTGCCGGGGTCTGTGCGTGACTTAATGAACCGCTCCAAGGTTGGCCGGAAGGGGAGGGGGTTGGTAGCTGCAGACAAAGATGGATTTCACCAAATTTAGCGCCTTTCTTGTGGCAATTAATTACAGGAGCCTCAGGGAGGAGGCGAGGCCAGTAAATCAGGGGAGACTGAGGCTGTGACGTTATCTAAGGAAGGCATGAGCTGTGTCTGGTGAGTGGGCAGTGGGCAAGAACCCCGGGCACCTGCTCTCCACTTATGCCTCCACCCAGCCTGTCGTGCTGTGGCTTCTGCGATCCAGCCCATCCCCAGACTTCTTCACCTTCCACCCTAAACACAGACAGTGGCAACCTCACGGGAGTGTCTGAGGCCAGCACTCGGCACTCAGATCACAGAGTGTGAGCGGGACCTGGGGGAGGGGCAGGTGACCCAGGACCCCCTGGGCGTCTCTAGAACTTCTCACAACTTTGGAAACAGTGTGATGTGGAGGAAAAGAGCATGGACTTTGACCTCACACACTGGAGCAGAATCCTGGGTGGGCATGATGGTTTGCAACCCAGGCTGGCTCCAGCTCATCAGAGCATGTTCAGTCGCTCAGTAGTGTCTGACTCTTTGTGATCCTGGATCAAATGACCACCAGGCCATCTATTAGCTGTGTGCCCTTGAGCAAGTTGCTTCACTTCTCTGAGTCTTCCTTCCTTCTATAGATGACATGGATGATATCAGCACTGATGGGTTAATGATTAAGTGACACCATGAAAGAAGCAGTCTAGCCAAGTGCACAAACCAAGTACTCAATAAATGTTAATTGTTGTCTTTTTCTGGAGAAGGAAATGGCAACCCACTCCAGTACCCTTGCCTGGAAAGTCCCATGGACGAAGGAGCCTGGTAGGCTGCAGTCCATGGGGTCGCAAAGAGCTGGACACGACTGAGCAAATTCATTTTCACTTTCGTTGTATTTTTAGCCATGGCCATGATGTCCTTATTACCTGATAGATTAGGGGTGGATAAACATATTCTGTAGAGGGCCAGGTGGTAAATATTTTTGACTGCATGTTCTCTTGCAATTATCTAATTATACTGTTGCAGAGAAACCAGACATTTAAAACACCTAAACGAAGGAGCCTGGCAGTGTTCCATTAAAACTTTGTGGATCAAAAATTTGAACTTCACATAATTTTCATGTGTCATAAAATGTTATTCCTCTCATATTTTTATAATCATTTAGAAAATGACTTAACTCATGGGCTCTACATGCCAAAAACAACGGGCTGACTTTGGCCCACAGGTTGCAACCTGCCACCCCATGAACTAGAATGTAAGCTCTGAGAGGACCAGGGTGGTCGTCTGTTTCGTTCACTGCTATACTCCCAACACATAAAACAGTTCCTGGCAAACAGCAGACAGTTGATCAATGTTTGCTGAATGAATGAATTATGAGCTGTGTGAGTCTGTGCAGATGTCACTTCATATCTCTGGGCCTCGGTTTCTTTATCTGTGTAATGGGTATGCTTGCACGTTCAAGGTAAGCATCAAATGACATTAAGCTGTCCATGGAGACACTTGGCAAGCTCTGTGACTGCACAGCTGTAGTTGCTGTTTCTGACCACAAGGGGGCTCCTTTCTGACAAGTCTCCGTCCCGCCCACTGCCTGGCACAGCATTGTTTCACGAGTATCTGTGTATGGAAACGAATCTGACCTGGAGGAGGAGAGAGCCCAGAGAGGGTGACTTTCTCCTGTGCCAGTTAGGGGAGGGGGAAGATTAGGACACTGGCCGGAAACAGCAAGGCGGTCTGGGTTTAGCTAAAGGAATTTTTTGGGGGCAGCGGGGGGGGGGGGGGGGGGGGTGCAGGGGGGCGGGGGGGGGGGTTGCTGCGAGTATCTATTAAACCAGTGAGTCAATGATATTGACTGAGCATTAGGCAAGTAGACAGGATCCAAATCCTAGCTCCAAAACTTACTACGTGATTTTAGGTGAGTCACTTACACTGGCTGAGACAGCTCCTTTCTTTAAGATGAAGATAGGAAGAGCACTCACCTCGGGAGGTCCTGCAGCCTTAATGAAGGGCTGCATGTAAGGGGCTAGGTCAGCACTGGCTGCTTAGTAATCCCTCAGGCACTGGGCACTCCCCTCATCCTTTTGCTCCGTGGGTTGGGGTCTGATTCCCAGGCCAGTGGCCCATCCGGCCTGGGAAAGACACATTTTCACCTTCTGGCTTGGGAACCGCACAGGAAGGTGGAAGGAAAAACTGCCCCCAGCCTTCCTGGCTGCACACATTTTCACTCTAAACAAAAAAAGTTCTGCTGTTTTTCTTTCCTGGATTGAAGTTTTCCTGCTGCTCTGCAAACTCATAAGCCAAGAAATCCACTGCTTTTGGAGGACTGCTGAGTCCAGTCCCTTCTGCTTTCTTCCCTTCTTTCTGCCAACCAGCAGGAAAGAAGACAAGAAACAAACCCATTTGGCCATTTTCCACTCTCTAAGGAGGAAGATTTTATGGGAGAAGAGAGGATTATTCCGCGCATGAAGCTGGATGTGCTCAAGGCGTTTACTTCATGGAGTCTGTCTGTCTAGCCGTTGCCTTCTTTTTGCCACCGAAGCAAGCGCACACACAAAGGCTTCTGAACCCGTGGGAAGGAAACACTGTCCAGAGGGCTGGCCTTCGCTCCTTCACCACTTTGCTGTGTGACCCCAGACAAATGACTTGCCCATTCTGAGTCACAGCCTTCTCATCTGTAAAATGAGTAGATTGCCCATGAACACTCCATCTTCAGCTAAAAGCACCTCAGAGCCCATGACCCTGTGACTCTGTCCCATAACCTGAGCAGATTTGGAAAGAGGCAGGGTAGAATGCAAAACAGCCATCCGTCTTGGAGTCCGCACTAAAGTGAAAAGGCTGAGGGGAGGGTGGAGTTTTCCTGGGTAGCCGGGACCAGACTGTGGGACAGGGATGCAGCAGAAAGGAAGCAGTTTACTTGCTCCCTCCCCATTTAGACCAAACTATGAGAACAGACTTAAGGTTCCTACCCCCAATCCTGCAGACACGGGAACTGTCACCAAGATATACCACGACTTTCTACCTCTCTTCCATAAAAATAATTTCAGCATCTTTTCTTGAAACATGATTGAAAAATCCCCAAGTGTCAGCCATAGCCTCCAACCCTCCTGCTGGAATCCCTGAGGAGCCGTCTGCAGGCTTGGGCCCACTCAGGCCAAGTGAGAGAAGCAGGCTCAGTCCTCCCACCTGGGAGGCATGGGGGTGGGGGGGGGGGGCTGGAACCCGCCATGCCACCCTAAGTTGGCCTGGAGCCAGGTACCTGGGACTGCCAGGTCACCCCACCCCTCGAACCCCAGACACCCCAGCAGTCGTGACCCACCATGCCCCTGGACTCCAGCACCCCTTTCCCTTACCTCAAGCCCTCTTGGAGGGAAGCCCACCCGCCTACCCAGGCATCCACGCACACCCTGCTCCTGCCTCTGCTGTCCCCCGAGAAACTGGATCCTCTTCTCTACATGCTAGACCTGCC
This sequence comes from Ovis canadensis, assembly GCF_042477335.2. Lineage (NCBI taxonomy): Eukaryota > Metazoa > Chordata > Mammalia > Artiodactyla > Bovidae > Ovis > Ovis canadensis. Next base: position 45,303,631 of record NC_091259.1, read on the forward strand.
ACGAGAGAAGAACCAACTGCCCTCAACCTCGACACCCCCTCCCCATCCGATTCGTCTGCCTCCTGCCGTGGTCCACCCCTGGGCTCTCCACCCGGGAAGTGCTGAGTGTCCCTCTGGGCCCTGCCTTCTCCAGCCAAGCTCCTCAGTCTCTGCCCCCTTCACGTCTTCATCAGCCACAGTCAAGGTCACAGCAGCCCCACCTGAATGACACTGGGGAAAGGAGGGACTCAGGGGACTTGCTCCAGGAAGAGGTTCAGATGTCCACCAAGAGGTCACTTTCCCCAGCCACCCACCCCCTCCAGGACCTCAGTCCCCACACAGCCGGCCAGCTGCACTCTTACCTTCTCCAGCTGGTGGACACCCTCCTCCACACAGCAGATGGAGGCCAGCGTGCGGAGCGCCTGGGGGTAGAGGCACCGGAAAGTGTCCTGCCGGCAGACCTTGAACAGCGCGACGACCCCACCCTCCTGGCAAGGAAAAGAGAATGTCACATGACCTCACCATGTCACCTCTCTTGGGGCTGACTCGAGAATAACTGACACCCTCTCACTTGGCTGGTGCATTTTGGGGTCTGTAGGGCAGCAGAATAGCCACCCCCAAATATGCCGCTTTAGTCTAAGCATTGTCTTGAGCTGAAGGCAATTAAGAAGAAGCAGATACAAAAAGAAAAAAAGATACCCGTTCTCCCCCTATTTGACTAAAAGCAGGACATAAATTTAAAAAGATTATTCTCCCTTTCCTCTCTACTAAGAAGGACAAGAGTTAATCACTGGAGACAACTTTAGACCCTTATCAGCCTGGATTCAGCACCAGAAGAAACTCATAGAGCAAACTTCAGTCTTTAGTGACTGTTAGTTTGCCATATACGTGTCTTCCCATAGCGTGCCACCCCTAAAGACTCAAGGGGGCTTCCTCTGTGGCTCAGATGGTAAAGAATCTGCCTGTAGTACAGGAGACTTGGGTTTGATCCCTGGGTCGGGAAGATCCCCTGGAGAAGGAAATGGCATCCCACTCTAGTATTCTTGCCTGGAGAATTCCATGGACAGAGGAGCCTGGTGGGCTACAGTCCTTAAGGTCTCAAAGAGTCAGACGGGACTGAGCAATTAACACTTTCGCTTTCAGAGACTCAAGGTTCTCTTCCTTTGTCTTATGACATCTCTAAAAATGTATTGTTCCTTTGCTAAGATGCTACAGAAGCCCAAGTTGTAACCAACCCTTTGAGCTACTCATCTGACAGTTCCCATGGGTAAGTGCAGTGCACATGCTAATAAACTTTTTTTTATAATGTCACCCTTGGTAATCTAAACTGGAGGTGAGGGGCCAGGGGAGGCACCTGTGCTGGGACCAGGCTCAACCCCAGTTAACACTGCTCCAGACGCCTGGCAAACCCCACCCCCCCCAGCAGCCGCCTGGGATCAAGCCTGGAGCTGTCAGAAATAAGTTCTAGAAACAAGCTCAAGGCAGATGGAGAGAGCTGAAACCGAGATGCCTCGTGCTGGTTCTCACTATGCCAGCGACCACCTGTTAATTCTCAGATCCTCCCCGCCACCTTGGCAGGAACACAAAAAGGCGCTTTATTTACACCAATACTGTAATTTCTTTCCATTTTGGGGATGGGAAAAATGGAAGTCCAGATGGGCGAAATAATCACACCTCCCCCCCTAATCCACATTGGTCCTGTTTCCACTCCTTCACTCCAGTTTGTAAAAGGGAAAAAAATAAAACCCTTTAGAACTGATCAGCCCAGCTCTTGAGTGTGAACCTATATTTTTCTCTTTGTAAGAGCAGTTCATGGAAACTCCCTTACCTTGTGGCGACTTCCCAGGAGTCTGGGAGGATTTCTGAGATTTCTGAGAAGAGGCTGGGAGTGAGGTGCTCATCCTAACTGGACAGATTAATTCTACAGAAATCACTGAAGCCACCTTGACAACAGATCACAACGGTGACTCACCAGGTGCCCAGCAAACTGGTGGCAACCCCACCCTGGATGCCCCCGTCCAGAGCAGAGGAAGCTGGCCGCCCCACATCTGGCTTTACCCTGCTTCCCCCTCTTCCTTTCCCTGAAGGCTGCAGAGGGGCCAGTAGCAGGAAAGAATACGTGAACAAGTGGTCTGCACCTGGTCCTGAGGGGCACTTGCCTTTACCTGCACCACTCCTGGCTCTAACTGAGCCCATCACCCTGTTTCCTAAACTGAGAAAGATGTTACAGGAAGAAGGAGCCGGGTTCAGCAAAACTGCCATCCCATCAGATTTTTGAGAACTCTCTCAACAATAACTAGACTATGCACCAAGCACTGTCGAGGGTCCCAGGGACGCAGCAGGGGGTAACTGAAAGCACAGTGTGTGAGCACCCAGAAGCAGCAACGACCGCTGCAGCCCAGCGCAGCCTCATTGAAATCAGTCACCCCAGACCTCCCCTTCCCAGTACCCGGCAAAGATAAGCTCCGAGCCCTTTGCAGTCTAAGAGTTTGGCAGCTTATCACAGCAGGGACCAGGACCAAAGTGTCCAATTCTGGAGGAGTTCAGGATTTCTGACATTTTATAATTAGCTAAGAGTGATCTTCAACTTCTATATTCCTACTTCCTTTTAGGATAGTTTATTTGGCGGGAAAAGATCATATCTTAGGACGGGCAACTTTGTTCATGCAGCACAAAAATATTAATGGTTTATTATATGCCAGACCCTGTGCTGGGCACTGCCTCAGTCTCCATCCAAAACGAGCTCTTGATCTGGCAGACAATGTTAAAACCAGGAAGAAATCTGGGTAGGGGTGCCCTGAAATGGGGATGGGGTACAGGGTTAAAAAAGCATGGAGCAGGAACTCCTGACACAATCTGGGCGGGGTGGCTGTAGAAGGGTCAAAGAAATGCACTCTGATGTTAAAGCCATATCATCATTTCACTAAATGTATGCTCTAGTATGGGACAAGACACTCACCCCTCTGATTTCTTGCTCCACAATCCTTTATCCCAGCCTTCCTACCTTCCCACAGCTCCTGGGACATCTAATAAAGGTTCCACACAAAGACCTTGCTCGGAGAGTCACTGACATAAAATCAAATTACTCTTTAAAGTGAAAAGAAAAAACAAGAATCCTAAGTTCTCCCCAGCCTGCCTTGCTAGCTATTAATGACCTTCCACCAGATGTAAATATCTGTATACATATATGTTTACATGAGTATGCATATTTGTATATGTATATATTTATATTTAATCATAGGTAGTATGAATATTATTTATATATGTACAAAGATAGATAAAGTGATAGATATTTACTTCTGGAACAGACCATGAAGAAATGATGCCAAAGCATGAGAGGCTGAGAGCCAGGATCAACGTGGCAGCCTTCCTTTGGCTTGGGAGATGCCAGATCCAGCATAGCTATATTTAAGCCTCTGCACCCATTTGCCTTGGATTCTCATTACATCCTTTCCCAAGCCTGTGAAAAATGGTCTTCTTAGCATTTCTTCCTACTAGGAGAGGAAGAGGGAAATCCCGAACCCAGATTGAAGGGATTCTGGTTCAAATCCTACTTCTGCTGCCAGGTATCTTTGGTTTAAAACAGGGTGGGGACAGCCGCATGACTCAGCTGTCAGAGGTGAAGCAGGGTGAGGTTGCGAAAGGGCTGAGCACACAGTGAGGGTGGGCCTGGACCGCCACGTGGGGGTCGGGCCGCAGAAGGCACCCTGGTTGGAAGCGTGACTGACATCCTCATGAAAGGTGTCCCAAAGGCTGGCCTGCGTGGCAGAGAGAAGAGGTAGGAAGTGAGATGGAGTCATTGCGGGGAGCACTGTGGAGCCCCCACCCACCAAGGACTGAAAAGCAGCATTCGGCTTCAAGTGGGACTTGGAGTCGCCTGAGCTTGCAGAATTGCACTGTTGGCTGGAGCTTGTTTAATTTTATAGAAAGCTCTGGGCTCAGAGCCCAGCTGTATAATGGCATGCATTATTCAGACAGGCTCAGGATAAGCTGTCATAAAGCTGGAGGAGGCCACTTGTAGGGTGTGTAGACTAGTGGAGGGGGAATAATAGAGGAGTTGGGCTGGGCGGGGGTAGTAATTTGACAACACACAGGGGAGTCTTCTGGGCTTTGCATTCAGGAAGGGATAGGACTTGCCACCAGCTTCATACGGAGGACTTGGTTTATTTCCGGGTTGTCAGAGGAACCCTAAGGGATGAGAGGATAGACCCCAGAGAGGTTGCCCAAACCATCTCATGGGCACAGCTCAGAGGGATGAAGGACCTGAAGGAAGAAAGACACCCTGGCTCCCCAAGGAGGTGAGTGAGGAAGGCCACTTGGGGGAGCTGCCCCACATCTGTCACCAGATTGGGCACATTTCTTGAGCATCGAAGGTGAGGATGCTCTGCAGGGCGTACCAGGGACTCCCAGCCCCCATGTCACTGTCAGGACTGGAAACCTAAGGGTGATTCTGCTGGAGGTGGAAGATGAGACTCACCACTGAATCTTCTCTCTGCTTCAAACCTCTGTCTACTCACCACCACCGCCCCCCACCCCCAACCAAGGACTGGAGACAGAGGAAGGCTGAGATTAAGTCTCTGGAGTCAGCAGATCTAGTTAAAATCTCATCTGCATTCAGGGCACATAGCCCTCTCTCTGAGTCTCTGTCCCCTTGTCTTAAAAATGGGAATTATGGTTATAACACATCATTGGGTTATCAGGAGGGTCAGATGAGATGATGATGGGAAAGCTCGCGCAGTGTTGGGCATATGGTAAGGATGCAGGAGACAATGAGGGTTGTAGAGAGGGGAGGGGGGCATGGGAGGACAGGGTTGAGAAGGAGGAGGCAGGCAGGAGGAAAAAGAGAGAGCCTGGCTGCTGAGAGCAAGTTCAGAACAGCAAACAAGAGCACAGCGTCACTGCCAAACAGCCAGGTTCAAATTCAGCTTGGTCACTTACTAGTGGAAATTTGTAAAGCTTCCTAGTGATGCTAATATGCATACAGGGTTGAGAACTTCTGAGTCACACTTTGGCCCAAGAAGCTGAAGGGCCAAAGACTGAACCAGAAGTCACCACTCTGGGCTTTAGGATGATGAATTCCAAGTTAGAGAGACTTGGGTTCTAATTCTGACTCCACTGTTTATCAGCTGTATGACCCTGAGTAAGCCTCTCAAGTCATTTCCTCAACCACAGATGAGGGAAAACAAGGTAACTACATATTAGGATGATCTTATAAGTTAAAAGAAATAATGTTTGCAAGGCATTAAGCTCAGTGGAGAGCACACTCAAACGTTTGCTATTGAAGTACCATACAATCCACTTCTCCCCTGAGCAAAGTTGACATTTACCCTGCTCGTCCAGACTTCTTTAAAGGCTTAGAGCAGTGATTTCTGAGAGTAGCCATGCCTCAGAAACACCTGAAGAGCTTTTAAATTGTTTATTAATTTATTTAATTGGAGGATAATTACTTTACAATATTGTGATGGTTTTTGCCATATATCAGCATGAATCAGCCATGGGTATACATGTGTCCCGCCCATCCTGAGCCTCCCTCCCACTTCTCTCCCGACCCTAGCCTTCTGGGTTGTCCTAGAGAGATTCCTTAAAAACTGGGGATAGAATTGTAGAGTTTTTTAAAATGTGGATTCCCAGGTCTTACCCCAGAACCTTGATAAACCTTGGGTGGGGCAAACTGGCTGTTTTCCAAAAACTCCCTGAGGGGTTGTGATGCCCAGTGAGGACTGAGAACCACCAAACTCGAGCATCTTCTTGTGACTGGCATCTGAAGTTTATTAGAGGACATAACTCTGCTTCCAGTTGGATCATCCTTCTATCCCCAGGGGTGATGCCATTTCTCAAGAGAAAGAACGAAAGAATGGAGGGAGAGAGAAAAAGAGGGAGGGAGGCAAAAGGAAAGAAGGAAGGGGGAGGGAACAAGGAGGTGGAAAAGGAAGGAAAGAAGGAGGTCGAAAGGAGGAAAGGAAGAAAGAAAAGGCAAAGATAAAACAAAGACCCTAGTGAGGTCCTAGGAATACTGATTGCCTACCATTGCTCTAAGCATTTGGGCCTCAAGTTCAGGGGCAAATTGACCGTGAGTCTAATGAATTGCAGCGCCCATGGCAACTGAAAAAAAAAAACCCACAGTCTTTCTCAACTTTGTCTTTTCCTCAAGCAGTATTTCAGTGACAGCGGGCATTTTTAAGATCCAGCCAAGAACCTAAGTTGGAAGATATGATTGGTTTGGATTTGTTAAGATATGTGAAGACAGGGGAGAAGAGTTGATACTTAGAGCAGAAAAAAGCTGTCCCCACCAAACTAGCTTCCTCACACTCTCCCGAGGCCTGTCACCTTGGCCCCCAACCGTGAAACTCACCTTAGCGATGATGCGGCACAAGGGAGCCCCCTCCTGGGTCAGGCTGAACAGGTTTCCCGTGGTGGACTCTGTGGTGTAGATATTGTCCGAGGCATCGATCTTTCTCACCAGTGCCTACAAAAAGAGAGCAAAGTCTGATGGATGCTCTGCGCATCGTCCTTAATGGATACCGGTAGGTCCACACTCCTAAGAGCCCCCTGAAATTTGTAATCCCGCCCCCCCATCTCTACTACCCCATGGCAGGGGTGATGAGGTTCTAACTTTTGAAAAGACATGAATAAGGATGAGGTCTGAGCTATGTTTGAGAAACAGCCCCATTGGGGCAGAGACAACCAATGCACCCTTCCTCAGTCGATGAGAAAATCAGCTTTCACCACTGATAGTCTCAGCAAGTACCTTTTTGCTATTCTACTGGCTTCTAATGAGAACAGAAACCATTGGTTAAATAAACCATCAAGTTGCAAATCAATGGGTTGCTACACAGATGACCAAAGAAGCTGCTCAGTTTGGATGTTGGATATCCATAAGCTCATGCAAAGTCCAGCTGGATGATGGGTTCAGGGGATGAGTCCAAAGAAGCATTCTTCTCTGCAGTAGCTTCCTGCTACTTCCTGCTACAAGGGGACACCTGCCTTAGGTGGACAGCCAGGCCAACATAGCAACCTGGGGTCCTGTCAAAGAGTGGGTCACTCAGTGAGGACTTCAGGCTGAAAGGTCTAGGGCTGGTGGTGAGAGGGCTGGGAAGGATCAAGCACAGGACCCCAGGAGACTCAGGAAGAGGAGCAAATGGAAAATTCATCAACAAATGAGATATGGAGATTATTCCTAGCAGAGTTTAGCTTATTTCTGGGAAAAAGCTTTTCATGTAACCTGAAACCACTTCATAATCAGTCAATTGTTTTGAAGCATGTGGTTCATCAATTATAAATGACTCCTACCTGCTAATTAATGTTCATTGCTTGAGTTTCTCCTGGGAGGTATGGAGGCAGAGACTGGGGAGACTTGCCTTTGGGGTCCTCATGTGAGAAAGTAGGACTTCTGGGAAGCCACTTGTACAGTTTCAGTTGCTGTGTTAATTTTAAAATATTAAAATAGACTTGTTTCTAATTAACCCTGGTGTTACGGAAAAGACTCATAGGAAATCAGGAGATCTAATTTCCAGTGCCAGCTTGCCTTTTTTAGCACACTATGCTGATGAGGAAGTATGTAAAGTATGTATAGGGTTAAAAGCATGGACTCTGGAGCCAAACTGCCTGGGTTCAAATCCTGGCTTTGCCACTTCTAAGTGCCCTACAGATAATTTAACCCTTTCATACCTCAGCTTCCTCATGTGTAAGACGATAGAAATAACAGTGTCTATCTCTTCTGGTGGTTCTACCCATCTCTTAAAGTTGCTCATATATATAAAGAACTTATAAAGGTATCTGGCATACAGAAGCAAAATAAAATTCTTAGCAGTTATTATCTTGTGATATTGGGCAGTTGAGACAAACTACCTAGGCCTCAATTTCCCTATTTGTAAAATTATTTAAATTAAAGGGGTTTGAAGCTCAAGGTAAATAGCTCTTCCCTTTTTCTTCTTTATTCAAACTCAGAATTCTTCACACATAGCAATATGCTAATCTTCTACATACATCAGTCTAAGAGTAAGTGTATAATTAATCTACCGACATATTAAACATAAAAATTATTTCCTAAGATTGGGTAGATGCCTCTTGTAAGATACCTAACAAAAGGTAAAATTAATAACCAGGATTTGCACTGCAAATCTCTGTAGCAAATGTACTTCTTAGACTCATTCCCCATCGTCACCACAAGCAGTTATGTAAGTGCTATTGGTGCTAACATGAAAATGCAGATTTCATATATTGGGGTCCTGTACCTAAATCAGAATTACCTAATGTTCCTGATTAGTGTTTGCACTCGAAGTAGATAGCATTATGTTAAATTATTCAAAACCAATGTCTTTTGCAATCATCTGCTGCTGTTAGACCATTTATGTCTGAGGATAATTTCTTATCAACATCTATAGTCACATATACCGTAATTACACCTCAGCTCTGTCTCAGTGAGTCAGCTCTCTGACAATGAAAAGTTGTAAGCATCCTTTTCACAAGGATAAATTTGGAAAGATAGGAGATCAAAGGCTCCACTGAATCATCAGGGCTCTGAGTATCAAATGTGTCAGAGCTGGAAGGCGTCAGAGCCAGAAGGGCTCTTGAAAGTTTAGTGCAAGACTTCCTTCCGTGCTGAGAAAAACTGAGACACAGAAATCTGACCAAGATTAATTACACATGTGGTACATGATAGAGGTAGACCTTACCCCCTGTGAATGTCCTACTTGCCAAAGTCAGTGAATCCATGTCCCCAGTGCCAGCAGGATCTCCCAGGGACTAGAGGAGATGGAGGTTCAAGATAAGGAGAAAATCCAGCCTCATGAGCAGCTCTCACCAAACTGCAGCACTATTCTCCACCCTGGCTTCCATTAGCACCTACAATGCTCTACCCTGTGACGGCCAGAGCTTCTCCGTGCAGCGGGCAGAGCTGACTGAAAGCCCCACCAGCTGCCCTGTTAGACCCACAACCGTGTTCCTGCAGGGGGCACACAGCCCCATGAGCTACTCCCAGCTGTGACTCAGCACAGCAGGGGCTCCACTGCAAACCCAAGACTGCCAACAGGGAACTCACTAACAGGTGACTTGAGCTTGAAAATTCCAGCTCTTCCTACTCAATTCGTCCATCTCCATTTTCTTTCTCAGCTGTCAGACTTGCAATTGTCCCACTGCCTCCTCCTGCTCCCTTCCCTTTATCTCTCATAGACGTTTCTTATCAAATCCTATCTTGGTGTCAGTTTCAAACCAACACAGTCTATAAAATCAAGTTTTTCAAGTAATCGAGGAGGAAAGGGAAGTTTCAAAAATATGCTTTACCCTCTCATGAGAAGAGTAGTGAAACAATGAAAACAAGATAAAGGCAGATAGACAGATTAAACTGAATGATAGAATTTTGTAAGACAGATTAGGCAGATATGAAACAAAAAGGAAGATCTTGAAGAACAAGGGAGAGATTTTTTTAAAAGGGTTTAGGAGATGCATACAATATAACTACCCTAAATAAAAAATGTAAAAAGAGGGGTATGTTTTTAATTGTTTGTCCATCAGAAAGAGTGACTGCAGTCCAGTGAAATTTATTAGGAGGAGTAAACTCTCAAAAATCAGCCTGGAATAAGTTTCTCATACGGAGAAAGGAAATATCGTGAAGCCTCTTTCAAAGGTTCAGAGAGAGACCCCATAGGTATAGTCAGGGCAGCCAAGCCATGCAAAGGGATGGCATAAACACAAGTAGATTAAAGACGGCCACAAATTCTTTTCTACTCCTCCTATAAAGAGGTGGGTTCTAATGTCCCTGCCTTTCGAATCTGGGCTGGTCTTGGTAACTTGCTTGACCAACAGAAGGCAGTACTCGGTAGAAGTAACATTTCAGGATTACCAATGCTAGGTCATTAGAAACTCTGATGCTGCCACTCAAGCTTCTTGGAACATTCTTTTCAGAGTCCTAAGCTACCAGGTAAGAAGTTTAATGGGGCTTCCCAGGTGGCACAGTGGTAACGACTCTGCCTGCCAATGCAGGAGACGTGGTTCTGATCCCTGGCTACAGTCCATGGAGTTGCAGAGTCAGACCTGACTGAGCAACTGAGCACACAAGTTTGATAACTCTGAGACTGTTGTGCTAGAGATGCTGTGTGCCATGTGTTCGATCCCTGATCAATACTTTCAACTGAGACCAGCTTTTCAACCATCCCCTCCAAAGCACCATATGCATGAGGAACCTAAGATTCGCTAAACCATTAGCCAGCTGAATATTTCCAAGTGACCTCTATCTATGGCATAAGGAGCAGAAAAATTACTCAGCCAAGCTCAAAATTCTTGACCCTTAAAATTGTGAGATGTAAAGAAAATTGTTGTTGGGGTTGTTTGTTATGTGTTAATAGAGTTCTAGAACACAAGAGAAAAGTACAGACATCAGCACAAAATAGTCAAAGGATCGTGAGATAAACTGCAAGGGAAAACGTTTTAAAATAAATAAATAGTACTACTGCCTGTGCCCAAGAGAACAGTTTGGAGAAATGCATGAATTAGGGCTTGAAGAAAGGCACAGAAAGACTGGACACGTTAAACAGGAGACAGGCAAAATAATAACTGAATTCAGGCTTGGATTAGCTAGCGGTCTATTGGGAAGATATCTCCTGGGTGTAAATATCCAGTTTAGAGAGACAAAAATGTACAAGATCACTTAAAACCAGAGGTCTAGGGCAGATCCAGACCTTAACTGATTCTATTTTTCACAATAAGGGAACTCCTAAAATCTAAAAGAGTATCTTTAGAAACAAAAGAATGTGCCAGAACGGAAAGAGAAGTGAAAGCAGAAACACTGCTCAGATCCAACAAATAGTGTTCATTTTATGAATTAAGTAAGGAAAGAGACCCACATGAGAAGCAGGGCAAATGGTAAGAAAATCACTGAGTCTTCCTGAAATGAGTGGGGGATTAACAGAGGAGAGAGAAAACTGCAGACATAATTCATTACTGGGGGGAAAATAAACCAATACAGTATTGTAAAGCAAAATAAAGTAAAAATAAAAATTAAAAAAAATTGTTTAATAAATAAAAAAAGAAATGTAGCAGAAGAACGTTATTTAAGACTAAAATATTCAAAAGTTTTGGGAAGACAATGTTCTGAGAAGCACATGGCAGAAGGAAGGTTCTCACTAGGCCCATAGGCACCAGGCTTCAGGAGCATCACAAGAAAACCCTGCCAAGATGACAGGGTCTTAAGGCCGAAGCGATTCTTAGCAAGAGGCAGAGACAATGGCCATCATATTACAGAACTAGGGTGTCTGTATATCCTATGTCAATTATTTTTTCTCATTTAGCCCTAAAATAATTTTTAAAAATATATGTCCCCCTATAAAGTTTTAATTTGACAGGTAAGTTTTTCATCATAACTTTAAAGAACAGATTTGGAAATGATGTGATTTCCAGCAGACTATAAATAGTGACATAAAATACAATGACTGCATTACTCTTTTAGACGTATTCCATGAAATCTACATACCAAAACTTGATATCATCATCACGTTTAAAAATACACAAGTAATCTCTTTAACATGTGACCATTTTGCATCTTTTCATTTTAAATTTACATTCCCATTCCATTTCTCCCTCAGAATTTTCTCTTAATGTAATACATTTAAGTTTCAAAGAATTTTACTAATCACCCTTATCAGGCTTATCATTGAAATTTGAAATCTTCTTTTATTTCTTTGACTATAAGGCTCTAAGTGTTTAAAAATAATCTCTTCTTAGTTGAATTAGTGTTACAGTTATCATCCGTACAATTGGTCAATACAACATAGATGATAAATTTTGATAAATAATTATAAATCAAAAAAATTAAAGTAGTATCATAACTATATCTCCTGAGATAAATAAGGCTTTGCAAACTTTTTAGGCTTTCTAACTTATTTATCCATGACTAAATATTGACTTAATGACATAAATCCTGAAAAATCTTGTTTCTATAAATTAAATGAAAAGAAGAATAGGAAGAGTTTGTATAGACAAGTTGTTCACGCTTTGAGCACATTCCAAGCTATGTAGTCACTCAAACACTATTTTTAATGATCTGCCAGCTGATAATACCTACAAATTTGTAGAAGCAAAAACTGGAAACCATTTGACTTGCAAAAGTATTTCTTACCCAATCATTAGATACATTCATTCACTTATCTCAATTTCTGGGAAGAAATCCAGAAGTACTTTACCAAGACATATCAAATAACTCTTAATTATACCCACTACTCCCTCACTAAGAGCACCTTGGATTATCCAAATTACTCAGAGAGGATTAAGAAAATCAAAATATTATTAATTTCACCACCAATACCATTTTAATCAAATATTTTTGTGTGTTTCAAATATGTTTTATAAAGAGCTTGAATCTGCAGCTTTTGTTTATTTAATTTATGGAAAATACCCACCCTATGACTTAATTGGCAAAGACTGTTCTTAAGCCAACCCAATCAGCCAAGTCAACTTAGCTTTTTCTCAATATAGACCTGACTTCATTTTTAATTAAAAAATTTTAATATGTGTTCCAAGAAATGCTAAAAATGCTGACAAATAATTATGGAAATCATTTTATAAGGGAAAATGCTAAAAACTGTCAGTATTAAAATAATATAGACTTAAAATAAAATTTGATTTAGTTGTATACGTTCTAAAGCCAAGATGAAACAATCTATTAAACTTTTAAAAATGCAAAGTAATACATAGCTTACACTGTAAATTAATTATAACTTTGGAAATGTAAAAGGCACTGTATTCCTTCAGTAAATAGATGTGTTTATGTATTGAACTTTTTGTGTTTATTTCAAGGAATAATTAAATAAGATCTGAGAATAAAAATATCTGAAATCATTTGACTGTTTTTAGTAGCTCTTATGAGCAATTTTCCCTATGTGTTTAAAGAAGAAAAGTATTTATACTTAAATCTAATTAGTCCAGCTGCCAGAAATTAATTATATCTCTTGCTAACAGGAAGTAGAAATTAGTGTAAATATCTCACAAAGTGTTTAGACAAAATCGTCTAACTGCTGCCTTAAATAATATGCATCAAATCTGAATAGAAAAACCATGGAAAACTTGTATCTGTGAATTTTATCCAGTATATCTCGAAAAATGTGGTCTTTCTCAAAAATATTTCAATTACATTTAAAAGAATCATTATTATTAACCTTTAAAGTCTTTGGTTCTTTAAAGATACTTTTCTTTCCAGCTAATAACATCTCTCAGAGCTGAGCATAAGATAGAGCTGGAAAGAATTGCTTGCATTTGAAAAGTACCCCTAAAGCCATTTTCAGTGTTTGATTTGCCCTTCCTGTGCTGTCTTTGCTTTGTTTAAGGAGAATATCCCTCAAGAGCTCTGCACAATTTGAGAATAAATGGAAACAGGATAAGGTGGGCTTCCCTGGTGGCTCAGACTATAAAGAATCTGCCTGCAATGCAGGAGACCAGGGTTCGATCCCTGGATCAGGAAGATCCAGGAAGATTCCCTGGAGAAGGAAATAGCAACCAACTCCAGTGTTCATGCCTGGAGAACTCCATGGACAGAGAAGCCTAGCGGGCTACAGTTTGTGGAGATGCAACAAGTCGGATACGACTCAGTGACTCACACACATACATACACACTCTACCATTCTACCACATTTCTAGATTCAGAAAATTCCCACACTGGGAAAAAGACACAATTTATAATGCTTTTCTCAACAGAAATATTTAAAACATGGAAATGCATGGAAGCCTAAAGATCTATGGTTCATGAATATAGGTTTCTTTTTCATTTGTTCTCCTCACTCCCACTCCAAGGTTTTTGCTAAAAATTGTGGGGGGGAGGTGGGGGAATGCACTATAGTTTTGGGATGAGTGAGGAGTATGCCTTTCTTTCAGAAAATAACAGAAGGGCTACTAAACACTTCTCCTAGGAAATCTTTGGGAATGCAGAGGATACAGTGCATCTGAAGTGGTAGATCCCAGGCTCAGTCACTTCAAGCAGCCCAAATCAATGCAGCCTGGAGTGGCAGAAACACAATGCTTTACAGGAGAGTCTGAAATTAACAAATGTTGAAAACACTGGATGGGGAAGAACACAAATTGAGCAAGTCCTTGAGGAGGAATTCCAAATACCTGGCTTTGCACGAAGAAGAAATATATCACATACCCTTCCATGAAAAAGGAGACATTTTTCTCCCAAATATGGTAACCATCATATCACGATTAACCTGCGGTTAATCATTTCCTCCAGTGAATGTATGTTCAGGAATCCTCGTGGACTGTGGACGACTGAAATCGCCGTCCTGTTGCATATGCAACCAAGACGGTACCTGTCATCCACCCTCTTTCTCTCAGCCACAGATGAATGCCTATTAAGGTCTCCAGCAACCCTAAGGACGGTCTTGGGACTACCCCACCCTAAGGATTGAGGATTGGCCTGTGTTAACTTTCTGTGAGTATAGCAGCAATGCTATGATAATACAGTGTATGCAAGGTACCAACTCTTTAGGTCCTTTCAAGTATCGTGGGGAAAGACCAGTACCAATCAAAAAGCCCTGCAGAAATCCTTCTTATTTCTGGGGAAACAGCCTGGGCTGTAGTTACCCAGGGAAACATACTTTCACACACACACACACACACACTGGGATGAGACCTTCCTGACTAGGATGAGCTGAATAAGAAAATAAAGGAGAATCCTATTAATCTAAGAACTGGGGGCTTTGAATTATTGCTAAGAGTAAAAGGATTCAGCTTTCAGGTTTTCTTTTTTTTTCCTTTCACTTTATTCTTTCCCAGGGAACTTTAAAATGAGATAGAAGACCACTTAAAAATTTTGAACGTCCTGCGAGTTCTCCTCCTGGCAGTTATGTTTGGATTACTTTTACCTTGTTGTTGAATTGCACTGCAGCCTTTGGTTACCTGTATTAGGTACCATAGCTGAGCAAAATCTGAGAGTGGGAAAAAGAACAAGAAAGCAAATTATGACCTTTAGTTACCAAATCTCCTTAGAGTCGATTTAAGGAATGTAGTATTTTGAGTCATTTCCAAGTTTAAATTGCCCACTGGGATTCCAGAAGGATCTACAAAGGAGTAGAGTTTGTTATCTGGGGGGGATAGCTTCCTGAAGGTGGGAAAAGATGGCTTAATAGGGAGCTGACCTCTTATTCCAAAGGGCCCAGCCATACCCTTGCCTGACCACAGGTGGATGGATGAGTTCAGTAAGGTTACAGGACAAGAACTGAGAACACTCAGGAGTGATGCTTGGTCGCCAGTCCTCCTGCTCTGCTAGGGAGGGATTTCAGCAACACCACCTCTGCTGGCCTCACTCCCCACACCTCTATGTCACTTGCCAAGAGGGTAGGGATACATTCGTGAGTTTGGAAGAAGGAACTGGGTATCCTCAGCTTAGCGCCTGCCTCTCTTCTCTTAGGAAGCGTCCCTCTGACCTAACCTTTGCCACAAGATAGGTACTTGTGCCTCAGGTGAGGTCTGAAGTTGCCCAGGTCTGCCTGGCACTGGGAGGGGAAACTTATGGGTGAGATGAAGTTTTAAGTTCACGCAGCCACAGAGTCAGAGATAAACTCACGAACCAGTTCTACTAGAAGAAAGGTGATATTTTAAACTAAAATAAATATTGATTGATAGGATGAATATAAAACATCTATCCACATGAAGCTGAGTCAAGAAATTTAAAGGTGCAGGTGAGAGGTGATTTATTCCATAGAGGCCCCTAGAAGTCGTCTCCAAGTAAATCAACTTCTGTTAAGTCTCTTCCTCTTACCTCCCACACAGCTAATCCTTTAAGCCAAGAAAGTCTAATCCTTAATACTCATTAATTTTCCATTGGTGACTCCTAACAGGTAAGCCTTAAATTTCTATGCCCACCAAGTAGTTAAATTATCTCAATAAATAATTAGTAATTAGGTGATTAGGAGGCTCTTTTTAGCAAAGCCTGTTGTTAGCTTCTCTCAAGGTAGCTAGGTCTCTAGTGAGTAAAGCTACTAACACAATCAGAAGTGTGCCACCAATTAGTCCTGTGTTGTCTTATTTAATGCCGACAACAACCCACTGTCGAGATGAGGAACTGAGTAAAGTAAGTAACTGGCTCCAAGTTTGCAGATCCAGTAAGCAGCACAGTCAGGATTTGAACCCTAATGCCTCCAAATGCCATGCTCAATTCACCACTCCACAAGGCTCACATTCATAGATGCATACGTTTATCAAGATTGGAAGAAACCTTGCAAGTCATTAAATCCAACCTCCATCTACTGCCAATGCCCTTCCTGGCATGACTCAGGGATGGGAAGTTTCTAAGGCAGACCTTTTACTATGGGGCAGCCCTATTGCTTTGCCAACTCCTTTCTTTCATGGAATGTCCTATAAATTCGTTTCCTCTCTTTGGAGGTAACACAGGGTCCATTCTTAGATTAAGCATCCCAGCGCCTCCACCTAATCCCCACATATCTTAATCTTTGCCCATACTCATCCTTCTAGGGACCTCCCTGAGCACAATCATTGGCAATAACACATCTAGGATCTGGAGCTTGACATAACATTCCAGGATGGAGCAGACCAGTGCAAAGTAGTGCTGGGTTATCACTGCCCTCTTTACAAGCACCATTCTACCATGTATTGTGATTTGTGGTGGAAAGAGCACTGTTTCTCTGCTTAAGAGCCTACGTGGCTCCCTTGTAAGTGAATGGGTGTTTTAAAAATAAAAAAAGATCTGTAACTATGTAAGTTTGGAACACACTGCTTAACATTCATGCATTAATAAATCTTTATTGGATGCCTACTGTGAGCAGATATATATCAGTGAACAAAACAAACCAAAATCCCTGTTTATGGAAACTGCAGGTCAGACAAGAAATACTATGAATATGTGAGGACCTTTAAGAAGACTCACAATAGCATGTCATAAGAGAAATCCTAATACAAAGAAATAAACTTAATTTTAATTATGTCAAGATGATAAAGAATAAAGAATCTGCCTGCAGTGCCAGAGACATGAGTGTGATCCCTGGTTGGTAAGATCCCCTGAAGGAGAAAATGGCAACCCATTCCAGTATTCTTTCTTGGGAAATCCCATGGATGGAGGAGCCCGGCAGGGGCCCTCTGGGGGGCCATGGGGTGGCAAGAGTCAGACATAACTTAGTGACTAATAACAACATCTGCAAACATAGGATCCCGGTATAATTACTAACTTGAAGAGAACAGTATTTTAGTCACCTGTTTAGGAAACACATGCTCACAACACTGAACACAGATTACCCTGCCTTCAGGTGGTGTATCTCTTTATGTCACCACTGTCCTGTTTGGAAACTTTCTAATGTAAAAAGAAGCTAAAGATCAGCCAAGAAATATGAGCACAGCAAGCTCAGCCCATAGGAGGGATTAGAGGACACCATGGGACATGTGGGAAGGAAGGGAGGAGTTGTCATGAAACTAACAAATACACAGAGGAATGGAGGACAGACACTGCCCCCTCCACCAGGGGAGGGGGCTCAGTGAGGGACTCAGTTCTAATACAGGAGCAGTTGATACCACAGCTCTCAGGCTGAGCATCAGTGATGCAGGTGGGCAGATCTGAGGATGGGGCAGGATTCAGGCAGGGAAGCAGAAGGGTTACCAGGTCCAAACTAGCAGCACAATCCGTCTATGAATCTGAGACAAGGTGCTGGGATCAGGAAGGGACTTTATTGGGGAGCCAGCTGACTGAGAAGATGGTAGGGTAGCGCTGAAAAGGGGCCCGGTTGTCAGGTTCTTTTATGAAGCACGGGCTGGAGGTAACAAAGTAAAAGACTATTCGACCCTAGCAAACGTTCTCTAAAATGGGCAAGCCTCAGGCAGGGGAATGTGTTAGTTTCAATTCCTTACAGTCAGGCAGCTCAGGTTATCTCCCTGAGGCAGGTCATTATGTATGCTTACAATAACAAGAGCTGCTGGAAGAGGGTTAAAGTCACAGAAGCAGATCCAACATAAATTCAAAAGTAAGCTTTCCCGGTTACCAAAGCACCAGATCAGGAATTCCACCCTGAATGAGGTCAGGTTGAGGAAAAACAGAATGGATCCAGGTGCCCCCGGAAATCAGATGCATAGTCCGCAATGCCCAGGTAGGTTCCTGACAGCCTAAGGAGCTTTTCCACAGGATTCTATGATCTAGAGAATCAAAAAGACATCCTACCCTTTGCCTGCGAGTAGAAGCAGCTAAGGACTGACTGCTTGCAAACCCTGCTGGCTTCTGTTCACAATCCAACAGTAACTGTTCCACTTCAGCCCTTTTACGTGAGCCTGGTACTGCCAGACAAAAGAGCATTGAAATGGCATTAAAAGCATCAACAGGCACCTGGGCTCAGGCATCCCGCCAGGCTCCCCTTGTCCCTACCACTGACTTCAACACCCCTGCTCGTCACTTCTCCAACTTCACCCACTTTAGCTCCCATGTTCCAGTGGGTCCCTCCAGACTTGATGGTTCTTGATGGTTTCATCTGGGACACTGGCCCCAGCTTGAACTACTACCTGACCATACATGTGACTATCAGCATTTGCTCATCAGCTTTAAGCACCAGAGCCCCGGTCCTTCCTTCCCCTGGTCCCAGGCTCTGGGGACCGGGAGAGTGAACTTCACAGACCCTTCTGGGTTGCACAGGGCCAGCTACCCTGATCAGCAAGTGAGCCAGATCAGAAGGGCCTGTGCTGTGTACAAAACGAGCCAGACACACAGGAAAAAAAGAAAGGAAATGCTGGGTTAGGTAAAAAGGCTGAGTTTGGATAGAAGCCGATACGGGAAGGGATTTGTTATTTGTGGAAAGCTTTTACTTGATGGTGGGAAAGAATGGCAAATATGTAACACAATATTTCTGTAACTATAAATAACACGTAAATACCTTTCCTAATGAAAACCGTATGGAATCAGCTTTTCTGGGACGCTTTTAAAATAGGAAAAGGCAAGAGAAGGAAATAACACATATTTAAACTATACTATGTGCTAAGTGCTTTTCGAATGTTGTTTACGTAGTCTTCTCACTTTACTTCCGGGGAAGATTTTCACTTTATAGATGAGGAAAGGGAGGCTACGAGATTAAGGAACTTGACCAAGGTCTCAGATGAACCACAGTGTGAAAGTAGATGTCAGGTTCCAAAGCCTCCGTTCTTTCTGGAATCAAGCACCAGACTGTCTGAAGGCAGGAGCTAGACTATCTGACCTTTCTAGATTCTTCTCTATTGCCAGGATATCCAGAATTGACTTGCTCCCTGCAGGTGCCTTAAGTCTTTGGGGACAATGAAGATTCATCGTGTGCGCTGTGAACAATAACTCAACAGAGAAGATTTAAGGTGGTGGCAGCAATACTGAAAGTACAATTAGGAGATGGTGTGCTCTGCCACCGCCTTGCTGTGTGACCTTAGATCAGTTTCGGCCCTCTCTGGGCTCCAATTTTCACATCTGGAAAATGCAGAGCGGGGCTAGATGGTCAGCAAGCCTCTGCTCAGCTCTGACAGTCCTGTCTCTAAGGTGTTGGAGTTCACGTTGGCAGTCTGAGAAGGATGGCCCCCAAGAAAGGCCACTCCAGAGCTTCCCCAAGCCTAGCAGAGCCCACTCAGCCCTCCTCCACCACCCACCCGGCACTGACCTGCACCTCCCGGGTCAGGGCCAGCTCCAGCAGCTGGCCAAAGTGCTCGCCCAGAGTGCTCAGGGTCTCGCTCACACAGGCCTTCATCGACTTCAGGACGTGCTCATTCTCCACCTGGAGGCACCTAGGGAAAGAAACCCTCGATGGGCCATCGGAAGGAGCAGGCAGTCAGCCCAGAGCCATTTCTGGGGCCAAATCTGGGCCTGTCATAGGCCTGGTGGTGGTGCCAGTGGCCTGGGAAGAGGATATTGGCTCCAGGGGAGTCAGAAATGGAAATATTCCAAGACCGGCTCATCCTCTGGCTTCCTAGCGTTCCGAGAAGAGTTGGCCTGAAATGGAAGCTAACAGTGCAAGTCACCAGGAAGAAAGGCCACCCAAAAGTGGCTAAATCCATACCTTTGGGCTTCTCCCTGGGAGAAGCAACCATCAGTGTCTAGGGATGGGGGATGAGAGCTGCAGAGGAGGGATGCTGGTGTGCCGTGCTCACTCTGAAGGTGTATCGCAATGCCCGTGCCCCTCTAAGAAATGGCTGCCTGCAGCGGTGCAGACAGGAGCCTTGAGGATTTGCTCCTCACCCAGGAAGACCAAGATTAAATCCGCCCTTCAGGCCCGAGAATGTTTCACGCTGGAAGTCTGAAGAGCCCACACAGCCCTAGGACTGTCAAGTTCCAGGTTTTTCTTCCAGGGCCTGGGGGCTGTAAAGTGTGAGGGAGAGTGTCAACACACTCTTGGGTGTGCAAACAGACCAGGTTGAGGGTGTGTATGTATCTGAGTGTCGCTGTGGGTTTAAGCATGTGGGATATGGAGAAGGTGTGAATGTCCTGTGATTGTGAGAGCGGTCAGTGTGGATGTGAGGATAAGGTGTGTGTGTGCCTCCCCCATGGAGATCAGGGGGCTTCTCAAAGCTGTGAGAAACCTTTCCTTGCTACCAACCCTCATGAATCCTCTTTCTTCCTATGGCCGGGCCTCTCCTCTGCCTTCTACATTCTCCCATGCCTGAAAACAGAGCAGAAAATCCCCAGGGAGTCTCTTAAGGTTGCTGATAAAAGTCAACAAAAGGAAGCTCCCAGGCCACCACCAGCCCTGCCCAGCCCCACTGTTCCCATGGAAGGAGACAGACGCCAGCACCTTCCTCTGCCTAAGGATGGCAGATGCAGTCCAGATTCACCCAGGGGCCAGATTTACCTCTCTGTGACTGCTGACAGCTCTGAACACTTCTCCATTAGCAGCTTCTCAATCTGCAGAAAAATAGATCAGTTTTATTCAATTCAATAAGCATTGGTCGAAGACCAACTGCTGAGCTGGGCGCTCTGGGGCATAAAGATGAAGAATCAAATCATCCGATTTGGAAAACAGGCACACAAACTACAACCGTGCGAAATGGATGGCAACAGAGTTCATCATCAGCTGCTCTGGGAGCTCAAGGAAAGAAAACTGAATGATTAACTATGCTGGGGGATCAGGGAAGTCTCAGAGAGGAAGGGGCATTTGAGCTGGGTTTCAAAGAGTGAAGAGAAGTATACTATGCAAAGGGGAGCAAGGAAAAGGGTAGAGAACTAAGGTGCAAAATGATGCCAGAGGAAACAGATATAAACGGGGATTTTCAGTGGTTCACTCTGGACCTGAAGAAGATTCAGAATCATGGGCTTTGAAATTAGAAAGCTGTAGGTTGAATCCCATTTATACCATTCACTGCATAACTTTGGGCAAGTTACTTGGACTCTCTGAGTTTCTATTTCCACATATATAAAATGAGGATACTAGCGAATATTTTTAATTAATTTAATTAGAACTCAGTCATCACAACAGAGCTATGAAATAAATTCTATTATTATACTCATTAGGATGATGGAACTGGGGCACAGAGAAATTAAGTAACTTGCTGAGGTCACACAGCAGACAGAACTGAAATTTGAACCCAGAGAGTCTGGCATTAAAGAGGGTGTATTTAGCCATTTCAGTGTCTTGCACTGTGGCCTCACAAGTTACGTTGGCCTCACAGGTTGTGTAAGTTAAATGAGGTGTGTATGAGAATATCTAGCACAATTCCTAGCACAAAGCAGATACTCAGTAAAGGTCCTCACTGTCTTCCCTGCTTCATTGGAAGGGGAGGAAGGTCCCTGGGGCAGGAAGACTTCAGACTCTAAGCAATTCAGACCCACTGTTTTAAAAGACACTCCCAGTTCTGAGTGCCCACCCATGCCCAGGCCAGGCAACCAACCTGGCTCATCTCCTGCGAGGAGTTCCTGCTGACAGCACTGTACTCGCTGACCATGGAGCGGGCATGGCAGGTCAGACGCACGCTCATGCTGTGGACACGCGCCCAGCGGTCCTGGGCCAGCTTCTGCCCGATCCTGCGCAACTCAGTGCTGATGACCCAGCCCCGCTTGAGCAGCAGCTGCAGGGGGTCTCCAGGGCCAGGGCCACCTGCCAGGATGAGGTCACCCTGTGCATCCTCCTCCAGGCTGATGGGCTTCGCCTGCAGGACACACATGCACTCACACTCCGTCATGAGCTTCAGGTCCTCCATCCAGCGCTGGACTGAGTCCACTTGCATCAGGTGCAGCCTGCAGCCAGGGAACAGCATCATGAAGGCTATTAGCACTCCTCAAGTTCCAACAGTTTCAATCCCAAGCCATCTGATGTTTCCTAAACACCTACTCTATGCTCATCACTGTTTCTTGCATTCACTTACCTTAAACTTCTTGCTCCTCATTGTGCCCATCTTATAGATAATAAGATGTTTTGAGGGCAGATGACCAAACAAACCAGGCCATGAAGTCTGACAGAGTAACACATAATTTTTACAGTAAGAAGAAAACAGAAAAACCTTAAGTATCAAATACTGGTTATGTCAAATAAGCTATAGTACAGCGACATAGTTATATAATGTGAACCTATTTAAAATAATGCTTTCCAAAAGTTTATAGCATTAATAAACACAAAGTATGCAAGCAGTATGCGGAAATGTAAACACAACTATTATAACTATGTTAAAAAGCTATGTCTAGAGAAATATTTAAAAGGAATATTAAAATGCTAGTGGTTCTTTATGGGTGGTGAAATGAAAAAAATTTTTCAATTGTTTTCAACTTTTCTCTAACTTCTAAATTTTCTACCATAAGCATATATATGACTTTTTTTCTAAGCTAGATATTTTTCTTTTTGTTTTTTCTTACTTTATGGCTTCACCATGAAGCATGTGGGATCTTAGTTTCCCAGCCAGGGATCAAACCCACCCCCTTTACTTTGAAAGCATGGAGTCTTAACCACCCAGTTGCCAGGAAGACCCATACTACATTTTTAATGGAACAAAATTAACTCTGTTTAATACAACAGCATAAGAATATCAATTAGATCCTAAGATCTTTGTCAAATAAAGTTCACTCTAAAATCACTTAGTCAAATAATAGTAAGTAACATCAGATCATTAATGAAGCTTTGAGCATTGGTTGAGTGAATTATATTTAATAGCATGTAACTGCCAGGCACTGTGGGAAAAGTGGAGATCAACATGCCAAGCCTCCCCTCTCCTGGAGTTTCTGATCTGCCTACAGAAACAAGACACATTAACGAGAAGTTAAAAAATAATAGACTTCAACATAATTTGAAAGTTACAACAGAAAAAGATATGCACAGCTAAACTTTAAGGCTGGATTTGAGTCCCTTAGCCCTTGGCTTGTGACAGGCTTCCAACTAGTCTTTCGTCATGCATCTTACCTGCCTCCAGCCATTCTCCATCTACCACGAGTCATTCATTCATCCCACAAATAAGTACTCAGAGTCTACTACAGGCCAAGTACTGTTCCAAGCCCTGGGCTATAACAACAGGTAGCAAAAAGCCATTTCCTTTGTGAAAGTTACGTTCAAGTGAGAGGACAGTCAACTTTCAAAGCAATTTCCAAGATAAATGAGCAATGTATACTAGAGTAGTAAGTGCCACAAAGGAAAAGAACAGGAAAAAAGGCTGGAGAGTTGTGGAGGTGGAAGGGGAGTAGTTATTGCATTGTAAAAATAAGTGAGTCAGAGAAGGCTCACTGAGAAAGGGGCTTGTAAGCCAAGATTTGAAGGACAGGAGGGAGTGAGCCGTGTGGATATCTGGGGGCAAATTGTTTCAGGGAGAGAAAACAGCAAGAGCAAAGGTCCTGGGGCACACAATGTCTTTGAGATGTGTGAGAAATAGCAAGGAGGCCAGAGTTAGCCTGACAGGGAGACAGACGGAGGATTTGAGGTGAGAGCAGTGGAGGCTGGAGGTGGGCAGACCCTAAGGAGTTGTGTAGGACAAGATGAGGACTTGGCTTTTAATCCGAGTTATCACAGCACCCAGAAAGCACGGAGGAGAGTGGATAGGTGGGCCCAAGGTACCAAGGAGGACTGAAATGATGAAGGCATGCTCCAATTATCATGGCTAAAATCACATCTTCATTTTTAATGAGAAGGAGTACTTTCTCAGTGATGCAGCTGTCTATAAGGCTTTTAAATGTAATTTTTAACTACAAGACTTATACTTCTGCAAATTATACGTGTGGTTCCTTACAGCTTTTTAAACTGTTAAAAATAAGAGCTTACCAATGGCCTTTCTTTCTCCCTCTCCCTTCATGAAAAATAGCTATTATATTTTGTGAAGAATTTGAATAGAAGATAGACGGATGAAAAATCGCTTTATGGATATACCACAATTTATTAAACATTTTCCCACTGTTGGGCACTCATTTGTTTCCGGTTCTTGACCACTACAGACACCATTATACATGTGTCCTTACATACTGGTATCTTCATTCTGTGCCACAGACCCCAGGAGCAGGAGCGAAGTTCAGTAAGTTGCCACATTAGTTCCCCAAAGAAGCAATGCATTCCCCAACAATGCAGGAGAACTTTCTATACATATATGTTGTTATTCCCCTATGTGAGTCCTCCCTACCAACCATCTCCTTCCATAAGTTGAAATTCCCAAGGCTCAGATGGGGAGCTTCCTAGATCTGGCCCCAGCCTCCCTCTCTACATACCTCCCTTTTCCATCTTCCCTCCAATCTTAGCACTATCACCACAAACACACTACACTCAGGGCATACTCAACCTCCCTGTTTCCCAAACACGGCAGTCTTTTACAATCCATCCCCCTGCCTTGCACAGATAGCTCCTTAGATGGGAATCTTTTTTCTTTCTTCTCGACCTGGCAAGCTCCTATTCACCCTGTGATAGTGGACTCTGATGTTACTTTCTCTGAAAAGCTTCAGTCAGAGTTCATCAGCTGCCCCCCAGCATCTCCCACCTCTCCATGCTTCCTCCATTGGAGCCTAATAACATTCTATTGCGATTTGTGTATCTGTCTGCACTCTGCACATCCTATGAGGACAGTCCCTCATAGCTGGTTTATCGCCAGTGCCTGACAGATCCCAGCTCCACCTAGAATGAGTGGCAGGCATCTACTGCCCTACCTCTGCAGGGGGACTATACACGACTCCGCCACTCCACCTCCCAGGGAAGGGCCCCAAGAACAAGGTCAACTGACGAAAACATGCACAGCCTGAAAACTGAGAATTATGTTTTATTTGACAGACAAAACTGAGCACTTCAAGTCTGGGAGGTAGCCTTTCAGAATAGCTCCAAGGGACTGCTCCAAAGAGCCAAGGAAGGAGCCAGGATATATAGGGGGTTTTGCAACAAAGGCCAAGTAGTCAAAAGATCAAAACAGTACTGTTAAATACAGAAAACCAGACATCTCAAGTTCATGAATATAGCACTTTTTATGTATAGGCAGATGCAGGACTCAGGACTTGCTGAAATCGTTCTTTTGATATGCATCTCAGCTATCTAGCTATCTAGGGCTGGTACCCTGTTCTTTTCCATCCTGAGTTCCCCCAGGGCAGCCCACTGGCTGCAGACTGAGGCTGCAAAGGCTGAGGGCTTGGCAGCAGGTGGCCCGTTTGTCTCCATTCTGAGTTCCCTCAGGGCTCACCTTCAGGGGCAGCTATAGTGGCTTGATGACTGCAGTATCCTTTGTTTACTGATACACTGGCAACATTTTTCATTCATGACAACAGGATAAGAAAGGGGATATAGGTGATGGAAAAATATGTGCCCATCATGTTCTAGAGATACAGACCTGGAGGCAAACTGACCTAGGGCTTTTAAGGGGCAACAAATAAACCAGTCAGTCACTCACTGACTCATTCTCTCCATAAATGCTTAGGAGGGGGCATCTGTTGTTTTTGTCTTCCCAGCACCCTCCCTCCTTCCATCAAAGGCAAAGGCAAGCTACACTAGCTGCCTGGCTTCTTGGTGGGGCAATGTAGGCTTCAGCATTTCCCTCCTCTTTGGGCGGGCCCCTGCTCCCAAACATAAAGTGGTCCCCCAGAAGCCCTGTCTGCATTGTGAAGATGCTCTTCGTCACAGCTGGTGGTTAATCCATGAGTGGGCCCCTGAACCAAGCTGCACTAATCCAATTCCCTCTCCCTAAACTATGAGACTTAGAACCAAGAGTTAACAGACTGGAGGTACCGGACGTGAGTTACTTTCATGATGGCAACTTCACCTGTTCCATGAGGAACTCCAGCATCAACTGGAGACTGGGGAACAAGGCCCAGAGTTAGTCTTTATTGCTTGCAACCAAAAGAATCTTTTCTGAAGCACAAGTTCACAGATAATTAAGCAGAGTTCAGTCAGTGCCATCCCTTAGAAAAACAGTTTTCTGGGAGCCGTTCGTTCCAGTTGGAGATCAGGGTCGGTTCATGCAGAAGGTGGCTTTAGAGCTGCGTAGGGCTGGGACACAACTTAGCAACAGAGTTGGAACGCCTAAAGACAGTGGGAGCATCTTCCAGGGTGCAGCAGACAACAGGACAATGAGTGGGTCAGTGGGGTTAGAGTTAAACATTCTGGAAGAGAGGGAGCAAAGAGAGGGGAAAGCTTGGAGAAGGGGGAAAGCCCTGAGCTCGAGAAGCTTTGAAACCAGAGTAGGGGTTGGGCATTTATGCTGAAAGCCCCGAAAAGCTATTCAAGGGCAACAGGCTAGGCAACAATGGGCAGAGACCAGTGGAGTTGAAAGATTCCTACCTAAATCACAGCAGCTGGGACCAGCACCCAGCACAAAGGAAACCCACAGTGCTAAGGTGGGCTCTTGGCTCATCTCCCCATGGAAGAGCTCTGGGGTCCTCAGGGGGAGATACTGACACTCCTTACTTCTGGTCTGGGTGGGAAAGGGCCGCAGAAGAACCAGGTAGAGAGAAAAAGAGAGACAAAGCCACCACTTGCCAATGACTTGGGCCCATTTCACAAGGGAACCTCCTTTCTGATAAGCCATGCTGATAGCATGTACTCCTGATATGATGAAGACATTTCACCTCTGTCACTTTTTCCCTGAAACCCATCTCAGTCTGATGAGATCCCCAAACCAAGATTTTCATCACTCCCCACTTCCTCCCCAACTTGCATGGAGGCTATTACTCAGTTCTTGCTCTTTAAGGTCTTTAAAAATTAGAAGGAAAGTGGGATTTCAGACGCTTTGCTGATTAAAATCCTAGTTGATTTATCACTCTGCTGGTAAGAGAAATGGAATGACAAAACTATTGATTTCCCCGGTGTTTGTATATTTGTGTCTGTGTGTGTCCCTGTTGGCAGATATGAACTCATCTGGGTATCTGTCTATATCGTCTGTGTGCTGGTGTCTGGGTGAGAGTCTGTGTATCCCTACCTGAGTCAATACTCAGTAGAGTTTGTGTTTACTGGTCTTTTGTCAGAGAAACTTGAAGATTAAAAACGGATGGGGGTGGTGTCGGACTTAAGTGTGGGCTGAGACTGATGACTCAGTTCCAAAGAAAAGAGAACAGGAAGTGGAGAAAAAAAGTAACTTTGCAATGGAGAAACCTGGCAAACACCACCTTAACCAAGAGATCAACCTCACTGCTGATAAGCCACATTGATAGCAGGTAGTCTTGACATGCCCTGGAGGAGTGTATGGCAACCCACTCCAGTATTCTTGCCTGGAGAATCTCCATGGACAGTGGAGCCTGGCGGGCTAGAGTTTATGAGATGGCAAAGAGTCAACTGGGTGACTAAACACAGCACAGCTCAGCACTGTTCTGATAGGATGTGAAAAAGATACTTCAAACTCTGTGAATTTTCCCCTGAAACCTGTAACTCGGTCTCATCATGGGAAAAACAACAGGAAACCAAACTAAGCGTTTGCACACAAACTAAGCACACAGCACACATGTACAAAAGACCTGACCGACACTCCTCAAAACAGTCAGGGTCACCAAAAGCAAGGGGAGACCGAGAAACTGTCATAGACAAGAGGAGACTAAGGCGATGCGGCGATGACTAAATGTAACAGGATACCCTGGATAGAATCCTGAAACCAAAAAAAAAAAAAAAATTCATGGAAAAACTAGTGAAATCCAAATAAAGTCTGGAATTTAGTTAATGGTAAAAGACCAATGCTGCTTCCTTGTCGTGACAAATGGACCAAGTGGGTATTAGACAGTAGTCAGAGGAACTGGGAATATGGGATATAGAGAAACTGCGTACTATCTTTGCAACTTTCTGCAAATCCAAAACTATCAAGCAAAAAAATTTTTAAGTTTCTTTTTAAAAGATGAGGTTTGGCAGGGAGGTGGAATTCAGATGACAAGCCAAAGGATTTTCCACCCCATCCCTCTAGAAAGAATTTCACTTCCTGTGCTTCTTCCCCAACCGGAAACACAGGCAGAGACAGTACTTCTCTCTGACTTTGTGTCCTGAGCTTCACAGCAGGAAGCCTTAGTGCATCCAAGCTCCTGAGGGCCAGAAGACGGAACCTGGCTACAAAGCTGAAGCCGAAGGAGAGAGGGTGTATGGCTCAGCTAGGAGACAGAAGTTGTCCTCTCGATGGGGAGAAACAGGGCAAGCCTAGTTGGCTCTGTCTTCAGTCGACCCCATCACCCACCCTAGAGCCCGGCAACGGCTGGATCCCAGGCCAGACTCAGACCTGAGCCTTCTGCACTTAACGATCCCAGGGAGGCCTCACTCTGGCAGCCAGGCCCTCAGGCTGGCTCAGGAAGATCCTGATCCCTCATTAATTGCCTGAACAGAGCCTGAAGCAGAGTTTCCTCAGACAGAACAGCCTATTGTCTAAAGGCCTTGAGCATAAGAGGAGCTTCCGCAGGCCCAGGCCAACAAGGCTTGCACGTCTGCACACGGTGGTAGAAAGAGCTGGCCCTGCTGCTCATAATCTGTGTGAGGGACTGAAGCCAGGCTGGCCTTGCTGCTGCTTTCTTCCCCCTTTTCTGATATTTTTATTGAAGTAACATACATATTTGTTGTTGTTGTTCAGTCGCTCAGTCGTGTCCAACTCTGCCACCCTATGGACTACGGCACACCAGGCCTCCCTGTTCTTCACTATCTCCCAGAGTTTGCTTAAACTCATGTCCATTCAGTTGGTGATGCCATCCAATCAGCTAATCCTCTGTTGCCTCCTTCTCCCTTCCTCAATCTTTCCCAGCATATATATTTAGAAGCAAACAAACAATATCAAGCTGAAGTTTGATGACTTTTCATAAAATCAATGTACCCTGGTATCCTAAAACAGACAAAGAAATAGAGCACTAGCAGCATTCCAGAAGCCACCCTTGCACCCCTTCCTGGTCACTCCTCAACCACAATAACCAGTGTCTTGACCCTCACAACATACATTAGCCTTCTTAGTCAGTTTCTTAACCTCTCTGAGCTTCAATTTCTTCATCTGTAAAACTGAGATAATAATAGAACCTGCCACACTGAGTTGATGGACAGATTAAATGGTGAACACGAAAGGCCTAGGACATTGCATAACACAAAGGAGATGCTCAAAAATGCTCATTCTCTTGGCTGCCCTTCCCCACATGCAACACTTTAGCACCTCGAATAACTATAATAATGGCAAGAATTTAGTGAGCACAGAGCTGTGCTGAGTATTTTACATGATTTATTTGGCTTACTCCTCAGGACAACTGTCTGAGTTGGGTCTTATCATCATCCCCATTTTACAGATGAGGAAACTGAGATGCAGAGAAGTAAAGTCACCCAGGTCAAAAGCGGTAAACCCTAGTCTCTCTGGTTCCAGAGTCTGTTCTTCACTGCTATGCTTCACTGCTTCACATTCTGCCCACCCCTTCAAAAAATGTGAAGAGCAGACAGCAGGATGAGATGCCTCAACCCAGGAAGACAAGCGGGGCTATTTTCTCCAGGAAGAACTTCAAGGACTGCTTATTGGCAACAGGAAGATGAAGGGAAACCGTGAGCCACTGGCTCTGCCTAAAGCTCTGGGTAGCGGGAAGACCAGGATCACGGGCCCCAGAGAGGGAATTGCTGCTTTCGGGCCAAACCCACTCCTGGCCGCGCAGTTCCAGGAGCTGCCTTCCCGGGTGACAGCCTCAGAGATGAGGACAGACAAGGGGCGCTTGTGGGGCAAGAAGAATCTGGTTTTCTGTAAGAATGAGCTTAAAATAACTTCTGTTTCTAGAGATTGTTTAAACAGATACCTCCTCTTTCTCTCCCACAGCAACCAAACACACAGAGAAGAATAAACGAGCAGATAGTAAGCCCATGGATCCTTGCCTCCTGCCTCCTCCTAACCCCACTCCGTGGCTCATCCCCAGGCCCCAACAAGCAGGCACATCCCACTCGGGTCCAAGGCCAACTCTGACCAGGGAAGGGAGGACATTGGAGGCTCTGGCCCACCAGCAGGTAGAGGTCAAAATGGGTTGATGATAAAGGCATGTATATACCTACAAAGCCTGACTTTGCTCAGCTTGCTTTGCCTCCAAGTTACTCAAGTTACAACTAACCCATTGGGATAATATATAATCACATTAAATAAATAAATTAAATATATAACTGGGTAGAAAGCAGCTCTGAAGTCAAGGGGAAAGAGAAAGTAGACAAAATCCACCAGTTATGACTAACATTTATTGGACCCTTACTGTGCCCCATCGCTGTACAATTATCATGTAGTATTTTATTTTCACAGTAACCTGGTTAAGTGAATGTTCTTATTGCCTTTACTTTACAGATGAAAATAGAGGTGCACAACACTTACAAGACTTAAGAGAGCCAGAACTCCATGCAGGCTGCCTGATTTCATAGGCTATGTGCACATTGGCCATCCTAAAGTGTTTCTCCACCTGTCTCTCTTGTTCACTAGACTTTGAGACTCCCCTCAAGAGCAGGCACTTTCTGATTTATCTCAGCATCACCAGTACCCAGCACACAGCAGGTATTAATAAATACTTATTTGAATCAGGTAAACCAAAGCGTTCCTGGAAAACAGATTATGAGCCTTGCTATGCCAGCCAGAAATATTTCCAGAAATTGCAGAATGTCATGCAAGATAGCCATGAGTGCCCTGACTGGGAACATAGACCGGAATCTATGACGTCACTCCATCTCTGTTCTGGGGCTACATTTCAGACAATGTGTACTCTGTCTTTGGCTTAGATGTCAGAAAAAGTGTAGATCAACCTATGGCTAAAATTTGAGTTTGACCAAGTAACTGGTTACTACAAAAGACATTATAAAAAAGTTTTGTGTTTTAAATAGAAATACTTAAAGCAGATGTCAGCAGAATCAGAGAGACCTTTGTAAAAGGCATTGCGCAAACATTCCTATATTCCATGAAGCAATGCTCTGATTGGGTGGAGCTTGAACCCTTACGAACTATTATCCGGATTCTCAGAACTCACAGGCAAATGGCTTTCCAGTGAGGGATGGGGATATATATCTAAGCCTTGGCGAAGTGGCTGAAGGGAGCTCTGAGCTCCCATAGGAAGTGCCTGTCCCCACATGATACCTGTAACAAACATAAAATAGTCTCAACCAGTTTCATAAGATTTAAAACAATCCCTGGTCAATTCAATGAAACACTACAGATGTTGATCATACACCAGGCTTTGTGCTGGCAACGCTTGCCCTTACACTGCCCAAGAGAAAAACAGACATAAACAAATACAGCCCAACCTCATTCTCATTCCAACATGATGTACCATAGTGTCAAGTATTTCCAGGCAGCCCTAGAGTTCAACTCTTACATATTTCCTCCCTACCCACTAAAAGAAGACAGGTTCAGTCAACCACACGGCAGCATTGGGCCATGCTGTCACCTTTTCTTCTTTCAGCAGGCTTCCACGGGGTGTTATTCTAACTGCCAGGCCCTGCCAGGCCCACCCAGCACGGCTGCCTTTCCTTCTGGGCGATGTCATGCTCTCCGATCTCTATTAGACGTCTCGGACTATAACAGTCCCTGCTTCTTCTCTTACTGCTGCGTCTTCTAGGTGCCGCTGTGCCAGCATCAGAGCCTGGCATGACCCTGGGCGTTCCAGGCATCAGGTGGCTTCTGTTGGGTACCACTACTCCCCTCTGAGTATGAACCCTGGAGCTAGACTGCCTGGATTAAGTACTAATCGGCCACTTGCTAACTACAACTTTGGGAAAGCCTCTTTACGTTTGAGTTTCCTCTTCCTCACTGGCAAGATGGAGTGATGATAGTACCTAACTCCTAGGCATTTTTTGATTAATAAGTGAAAAAAAATGTATGAATATGTATATTCACCCACATACATATGTATACAACTATATGTAAATATTTGCTTAGAATAATTTCTGATAGGCAATACTGTGTGCGTTCATTATTTCTGGAGTGATTTGAATTAAAGCAGCTGTATTATCAGAACTTAGTTGCTTGAAAGTCAGAGAAATAAGGAAGAATTCTGAAAAGATGACAGTCGTGGCCGCGTAGTTTTTCAGTCACTCCAGTTCCCCATATAAAAACTGGCAGGCTAACCAGATAACAGAGCCAAAACCCCGTGGATAATATTTACAACAAAACTAGACGGTAAAGGATTCCTGCAAATCTCAAATTGCAAGCAGGTGGGGACGAACCACCTGCAGTTATGAGAGTGTATGAGAAGCAGCAACAAGGAGGCATCTGGAGAGGATAAGAGCTTGGATGAGCCACTGCGTATTTACTGGAAAGGACAGTGTGACGATTTAGGAGTAGTAAGTGGAATCAGAAGGGATTTGCCTCTCTGAGGTGAGTGCAAGGCGACTACTCTAGACTCTTAAAACGGAACCAACAGGAATTCTTCTCCAACAAAGAGCCACATTAAGAAGAAACTTTGGGGAGTAAGATCAAAATTGAGCAAGATAGAGGCAACAGAGACAGAGGGGGAGATGTTCAGTCCAATGTGAAGGGCAGAACAGAGCTAGGAACCTTAGAAGGCAGATCACTATGTTTTTGAACCCTATACAAAAACAAAAGAAGATGGAGCTTCTTAGAACAGCTTTCCTAAGCGCACCCCCCCAAATGTTCATAAAAACTAATTTCACATAGAAATGAGCAACAAAAATTTATTGAAGTATCATCCCATGTATAATTATTTTAGAAATAGAATAAAGAGCAGAATAACAACAATGAGAAAATGCCAGTAGAATGTACTCACAAAACAGAAGGAAATTATAACTTACTATTTCAATAACCATTACAAAAATGAGTTTAAAATTTTAAGAAAATTATAGATACAGAGTATACTACATAAATGAAAACAAGCATACAAAGCATATCCTAGTAAGATTGGACTTTTATTTAAAAGGAAAGAAAATCCTTTGTGCATCTAGAAATAAGTGCATATTAACTTACGCTTGTGTACATGTTAAATTGCTTCAGTCATGTCCAACTCTTTGTGACCCTATCGACTGTAGCACACCAGGCCCCTCTGTCCATGGGGATTCTCCAAGCCAGAATACTGGAGTGGGTTGCCATGCCCTCCTCCAGGGGATCTTCCCACCCCAGGGAGTGAACCCATGTCTCCTGTGACTCCTGCAGAGTCATTATTATTATCCTGCTCTTTATTCTGCGGATTCTTTACTGCTGAGCCACTGGGGAAGTCCATGTTACTTATAAAGGACCGAAATTAGGCTATAATAATATTTTTAGAGCAATCCTTTTTACTAGGAAAAAAAAAGTAAAGTAACATATATAAAATACTAAGGGAAACCAAGGATTTTATATTTAGCCAAAAGGATGTTCAAGTATAAGGAGGAGCCCTGATTCCTGTGGCAGCAGTGGTGCTGGAAGACAATCACTCAAGAACAATTAAGATAAAATCAATAGGACTTCGATACCAATTCATACAGATGATGAATGACAGGAACTAGTCAAAGAGGTGACCCAGATTTTTGACTTGAGCAGATGAATGGACAGGCAAAACCAGGTCAGAAGACAGGAAGGTGGGTTCAGTTTGAGACTAGTTGAATCCAATGGACCTACTGCCTCTTCTTTTGAAGAAGGCCCATCCTTCTCACTGGACTCCCTCCCACTGAACTTCATTCCCCAAAATTCTGGGCACTTCCAGCCTCCAGGAAGAGTGTGTGGCCTCCATACCTTCACATGTTCAACTTTGAATATTTATTCAATAAATATTTCCTTAGTGCCTACAATGCGCTGGGAATTCTTCTAGCCACTTGGGATACAGAGTGAAAAGGCCAAAAAAACATCCCTGTCCCATGGAAGGTACTTTCTAGCAGGGAAAACAGACAATAGCAATAAACTGTAATAAATTTAAAAGTGCAGAGCCATTGCAGGAGATGCAGCTCTGATTCCTAGGTCTGGTAGATCCCCTGGGGGAGGAAATGGCAACCCACTCCAGTAGTCTTGCCTGGAAAATCCCATGGACAGAGGAACCTGGCAGGCTACAGTCCACGGAGTCACAAAGGGTCAAACACAACTAAGGACACACGCAGTGCATTAAAAGCAGATAATTTCTTTTCAAAAGATGTAAGAGTAAGTGGGGATGAGATTGTTCATGTGGGAAGCAGAAAGGGAATGCCGCTTAAAATAAAGGATCAGGGTAGGACCCATTGAGAATGTAGGATTTGAGTAAGTGCTTCAGAAAAAACCAACCATGGTTAAATACAGGTACTGGGCATTCCAGGCAGAGGGAACAGATGGTACAAAGACGCTCCACTGGAGTAGGCCTGGGTGTTTGAGAAACAGTACAGAAATAAATATGGCTAGAATGGAGTGAACAAGGGAAAGATCAGTAAGAGGTGAGAAGGGACTCAGGCTAGATCCTGGAGGCCCCTGGAAGCCACTGCAGGCACTCTGGGATTTCACTCTGAGTAAACATGAGAATTCCTCCTGAGACATCTGAGGAATCTTGTCATCAGATATCAGCTGGGTCCACCCGGCCCCCACGCCATTCTACAACCCAGCTCGGAAGAGTTTCTCACGAAGGGTTTTATAGAAACAACACATAGATTAATTTAGAATGACAACCTCTGCTATGCAGTAAACTATAAATTGTTTACTAAACAGTTAATTTAAGCATAATTATTTATGTAACAAACTATAAATAATTTACAGTATGGTTAGGAGATTCACTTCCAGTACCTCTTTAGTAAGGCACTGGTGAACCAGTGAAGCCCAGCCAGCTGAGACCAAGGAAATGCTGCTCCCTGATCTTGTTCAAATCTTCCAGCATCTTCATCGCCCTGCTTCTGACCAACGCGGAGCTGCAGCAGCACAGGACTTTCTGTGCATTGAGGCTTTTGTGAAAGGGGCAGACAATTCTCTACCTCTCCATCCCTGACCGCTCCTAGTTCACATTTTAAGGGTAGAGATGTCCTCATTTTCATTATTCACCCTACCCATTTTGACATATGTGTTCCATAAGTCTTTCTGTTAATTGAACTGTCCAGTATAACAGGGTTAGAGAGTTGATCCTACTTTTCAGATATTCATAGGAGTAATGGCCCACCAATATACCTTGAAGCTAATACCAGGGAGTAATTTGTGAAGGGGACATGGATAATGGCATGACAGTCACTTTGTCCCATCTGTTTCTCCAGGTTGTGGCTTCCACTGATCTACAGAAGGACTTGAAGGTAGGAAAGAGATTTGGAGACATTAAGTCAATTTTTAAAAAATTTGGCCTTGTTCCAAGCATGCTATAAAGGAAATACTTTTTGAGTACCTCTGCAATCCAGGCACATATCAAGTGCTTGCATGTACAGTATCTGCCTTGCAGTTGTTGTCGTTGTTTAGTCTCAGTAGTGTCCGATTCTTTTGCAACCCCATGGACTATAGCGGGCCGGTTCCTCTGTCCATGGGATTTCCCAGGCAAGAATATTGTCGTGAGTTGCCATTTCTTTCTCCAGGGGGGTCTTCCTGCCCCAGAGATCAAACCCATGTCTCCTGCATTAGCAGGCAGATTTTTCACTGCTGTGCCACCAGGGAAGCCTGTCTTGCAGTTTTAGGATGCTATTTTATCATCCCCACTTTTATAGGGGAGGAAAACTGAGGCTCACCCCTCTAGTCTGTCAAGCACCTATGAGTGCACTGCTGTTTTCTCTTTCAGAAAGCCAAGAGCAGGAATTTGGCTCCAGGTGACTATTTCCAGTCCAGGGAGCCAAGTTCATGTGTACATTTCACAGCTGCCTCCTCTCTGATGACTGCAAGCCCATCTTGTTAACTTTATGAAACCCTGGCATTGTAGATGCCCTCAGAGAATGAAACTGTTGTTAGTCCTGCAGTCATATCTGACTCTTTGTGACCCCATGAACTGTAGCCTGCCAGGCTCCTCTGTCCATAGTATTCTCCAGGCAAGAATACTGGAATGGCTTGCCATTTCCTACTCCAGGGGATCTTCCCAACCCAGGGATCGAACCTGGGGTCTCCTGGGCTGCATGCAGATTCTTAACTATCTGAGCCACCAGGGAAGCCCCCAGAGAAAGATGCTACTAATAATCCCTGGTCTTTCTTTAACTCAGGAACAACTTATTTTTGAACCTCTTAAAAGGATACATGTATGTGTGCACATTGTCAGTACACATGTAAGAACTGGCATGATGCTACTCACAGCAAGAATACGTGATGAGGCCCCATCACGTGTCCTCATCCCACTCCACCTCTTAACAGCTGTGTGGCCTTGCATGTGGCCCTTGCCCTCTCTGAGCCTCCGTTCCCTGACCTGCTCTCTCCCTCATTCCCCAACCATTGTCTCAGCCTCACCAAGTTCTTTCAGTGCCTCTCCAGCCTTTGCAGCTGTTGATCCGTCTCCCCCTGTCTCCTCTGCACCTTGCTGGTGCCCACACATCCTTGAAATCTTGTCCCAAATATCACTCCTGGGGCAAGTGTCTCTGACTCCTAGGCGAGCTTACCTCCCGTGGGTCCTGTGTGTCTGGAGCACCCTGTCTTTCCCCCATCATGACACAGGTCTCAATTATTCAACTATCTGTTTATCCACTAGCCCAGAGGTCTCTAATCTTTCTGGTACCAGGGACCAGTTTCATGGAAGATAATTTTTACATGGACTGGGGGTGAGGGGTGGATGGTTTCAGGATGACTCAAGCACAGTAGGGTTCCTGCTCCAACGAGAGTCTGATGCCTCCACTGATCTGACAGGAGAAGGAGCTCAGGTGGTAATGCAAGCGATAGGGAAAATTTGTAAAGAGATGAAGCTTCACTTGCTCACCTGCAGCTCACATCCTGCTGTGAAACCCATGTAACAGGCCTTTGACTGGCATTTGTCTATTGCCCAGGGGTAGGAGACCCCTGCACTAGTCCATAGCAGGGCAGGACTTCCGTTTGTCATGCCTGCCCTTCACTCTTCCCCTCGCACTGGACCTGATATAGTGAAAATATTCAGTGCATATATTTACGGAACTGAATTGTTTAAAAATCTATCAAATGGGGATAACAATGACCTGCACTGCTGTACCGTCTCATGGGGTTATTGTGATAAGCTCCATAACCATTACTGCTAACATTTATTGAGACTGGGCCCTGGGCCAAACTACCATGGGGATGGCTTTGTGCAGATCTCACTGTGACCCTGAGGGCAGGGCACCATAATTATCTTATTTTTACAAATGAGGAAACTGAAGCTTGGAGAGGTTACATGAGCTATCAGATATCACTCAGATTGTAAGTGGCAAAGTTTGGCTCAGAAACCAGTCCATCAGACTCTAGACCCTGTCTGTTCTTAAATGCCTCTAACCGGCATTGTGAAGGCCATCCTCTGTGCAGGTGGCATGTTCAGGCCTGTCAGGTAAAGATGTAAACGCCTTCTCACATCCCCAGCGGAGTCCTTGCTTGACCTCAAGTTTCATGGCTGTTAACACAGGACCTGAAGTATAGACTAAAGACGGTTTTAGCTTTATCTTTCCCACTGTATTCTCCTCTTCACTTTAAGGAGAGTATTTTCATTTGCCAAAGTGAAACATTTAGGAGAATTCACAGATCCTGCATCACAGCTGCCATCCTGGTACCTCCATGGGGTTCCCGGAAAGGGAGGTGAGAGTCCAGAAGTCACCACTAGAGGGCTTCCAAGAGCAGATCTATACCATCACTTGTGGACTCCAGCCCCCAGCACCTTGACCCCCTTCTTCCACCACACTCTCTCATCAGCTCCAGCCTTAGGCTGTGACCAAGAGTCCTCTGTCCCTGGTTTTGGGCAGACTCCAGGCATCCTTAGGCTTTAGCTTCAAAAGGACCCCAGGTGCAGAGGTCAGGAGAGGCTGCCTGTCCCACTAGGTCCTGCAGCACATGCTGGGGCCAGGCTGGGAACCCTAGTGCCCTGGTGTCATCTGTGTGCATTCTCATCACCAGCCTGTTATAGAAGCTGAGGACACAGCTGAAAAGAAGAAAATCCAAGTGCTCACACAGCTCAGGCAAGACCCCAAACAGGGAAGAAAGCACTAAGAATCCAATCTGGTCATAATTATAACAGTAGCTCATGTACTGAGTTCCAGCAATGAGCCAGGCAGTGTTCTAAGCTCTCTCAATATATTATCTCCTTAATCCTCCCCACAGCCCTGGGAGAGAAGACTGTTATTAATCTCATTTACAGACAAAGAGACTTCTGCTGGGAGAGGTCACATGGCAGTAAGCGGTGAAGCCAAGACTCAGACCCATGCTCTAGAGCACAGGCCTTCTCCTCATATCAACTAAACACCACACTGCGAGGAAGAAGCTGTGAGCAGGAGAGTCTGGGATCACAGGAGACAGAGGGCCTGACTTCGCCTGGGAATATGTACACAAAGGAAATGACATTTGCCCTGGTTCTTAGAGGAGAGGAGTTGGCCAGGATGACAAGGGCCAAAGGGCTTCCACATAAATGCAAAAGCTCCTGGGGACACAGAAATAGTAATACAACTAGAAGTTTCACTAGACTCAAGTCAGGGGCCGGTGAAGGGGCCTAAGGATGGAGGACCAGTTGATTAAAGACCTTGAATACCATGATTAGGGATTTGGATTTGGATTTAATCCTGAGGGCAATTTGGAGCCACTCAAAACATAACAGAGCAGGGCAGTGACATAACTGCGCAGAGACTCAGTAGAGAAGGGACTGGATGGACTGAATATTGTACAGGAGGTGACCTGCCAGCAGGTGACCTGCCAGGAGGCGAAGGTTGTACAGCAGAGAGAGGACAGCAGGCTGCACAAAGATGTGGCACGCGACAGGAAGAAGTGGGTGGTTGGGCGAGGCGAGAGGAGGCGAGGGTGAAGGAGGGGAAGGAGCAAGGCTGGCTCCTGGGGCCTGGTCTAGGTGCCCGGTGCAGCCCTGGCTGAGACGGGAAACCCATCCAGAGGAGGAGTCAGTTTTCATCTTGCTTGGTTTCAGGGTGAGGTATGATGACAAGCAGGATACACAAGGTCACAGCAGAAGTGGGCACGAGGCCTTACAGAGGGGTCTGTTGAAGAGGCCCCACGCCTTCCCAGGGAGGAGAGCAGGCCTGGAGAACCCGGAACGGCCCCACCACAAGCTGGTCCACTCCCAGCCGCGGTCACTGTGCCGCCACATAATGAGATGTTCTTCTCAATTTTGGAGTCCGGGGACTGTGGATCCTTAGGGCTTGGACTCAGCATCCCATAATTGCAGAGCTTGTCAGATTCTGTGTCATTAGCTCTCCAGTTCCCAGGGCGCCACCTTTCCTACTGTATTTGCCGATTGACTCCCCAAGATAAAAAGTATGGTTGAACAGGGCAGCTCTTGCTGTGCAGTGGGGACTGTCTGCTGTCCCCACACCCCACAACTCCCAGTGGTTGAACCATCCTCAGCTGTGAACCTGGACATGAAAGCTTCCCATTCCTAGTACAGATGATCTGGCTTCTCATACAAAGGGAGGAAATGAAAACCAAGGTCAAAGCAGATGGACTGGCAATGAGTCACATACCCTTCATGGTAGAAACCGCCACAGCCAGGAGCTGGAGGGGCCAGGGGCCAAGACCGAGGTTGGAGTTCCTGTCTCCGTGGTGAGCTGGAATCTGATGCTGGGAAGATGCCCCTGTGCCCGGGGAGCAGGCGGGCATCCCAACAGTGAGCCAGGCTCACAGGAGCCCTGTGCAGTTCCCAGCAGAGTCCCCAAGAGCTGCCTACTCCCCCAGTCGCCCTGCTCCTTGCTCCTGGATGGTGGCCTTCCTGGACATCTGGAAGGAGGTGACTGAGCCCCCAAATCTGGGTTTTCTGGAGTCTGGCAGATTCCAAAACCCAAAGCCAGAAGTAACCACAGTTATCTCCACATACCAGGCTATTGGTCAGATAGATTGTTTTAAGTTGGAATTTATCCAGGGAGGAGTTGGAGTAGGGGAAGGGAGTAGCATAGTCATATACCAAAGAATTACAGAATGAAACAATGGGCTCCCTAAGATGTGTCTAAAATCAGAAGGAATTAACTACACACACAGTAAGCAGGAAGAATTACCAACAACAGGACACCTTCTGGGAGCCAAGAACTCTTTCCTTCAGCCCACACAGGGGTTTGATGGTTGGTGATTACCCACCCATTATACAGAGGTAAAAACTGAGGCTTAGAAGCATTACTTAGCTTGCCTAAGACCTCACTGTTAATAATCATAATGAAGTTAGGATTGATGACACATTCTGGACACTGTGCTAAATGCTTGGTCCAATCTTAATGATTTACTTTACCCTCAAAATAGACATACACAGACTACTATGTATAAAATAGATAATTAATGAGAACCTATAGAGCAGAGGGAATTCTACTCAATGTTCTATGGTGATCTAAATGGGAGGATATCACAAAAAAAAGAGGGGATATATCTATATATACAGCTGATTCAATTTGCTGTACAGCAGAAACTAACACACCATTATAAAGCATCTACACTTGGGTAAAAATTAAAACAAACAAACAGAAACAATCCCATGAAGGTCACATAACAGATTTGGGAGTTGAAGTAACTTGGCCAAGATCTCAAGGTGGATAAGTGGAAACAAGAATTTATGTAGAGCTTTGCTCTTACCTAAATAGTATTTTTTTTTTTAACAGTCTTCAGCAATTTAACTGATATTCACACTCTCAAATCCATAGCTGGGGCTCTTTCTCCCACACTAAACTCTTCTTATATGACTATCAATGCCTTTTTTTTTTTTTTTTCATAAATATATGTATGGGCTTCCCAGGTGGCAATAGTGTTTAAGAATCTGCCTGCAATGCAGGAGACCTGGGTTTGATCCCTGGGTTGGGAAGATCCCCTGGAGAAGGGAACAGCAACATATTCCAGTATTCTTGCCTGGAGAATCCCATGGACAGAGTAGCCTGGCAGACGACAGTCCATGTGGCGGCAAAGAGTCGGACATAACTGAGAGACTACCACTTCCACTCTCTTGCATGTGTACACATATCCTCTCCCTCTTGAGTCTCCCTCCAACCCCCCCCATTCCATCCTTCTAGATCATCACTGAGCTGAGCTCCACGTGTTATACAGAAGCTTCCCACTGTTCTACACATGGTACTATATGCACGTAAACTGTATTCTCTCAAGTCGTCCCCTCCTCCCTTTCCCCTCTGTGTCCACAAGTCCTTTCTCCACGTCTGTGCCTCTCTTCCTGCCCTGCAAAGAGGCTCATCGCTACCATATATATATAAGTCTTTTTAAAGCTTGTGATCATTTAAAGACTACAGTATGCCTAGTTATTTCTCAAACTCCTGCCTTATTTCCTTCGGAGAGAGAATGGGGTGTGTGTTGTTTCAATTCAGGACTGGCCCACTGGCCGCATCATCACGGATGTCTGACAAGTTTGCACCAGAAGAACTGCCAGAGTGGGAAGCCAGGGAGACGGGGCAAAGTAGGAGTGCCCTTCGGAGGACTTTCCCATCCTCGTTCTGCCTCTGCTCCTGCCCCTCGGGCATCCTGCCTCACTCTTCAAAGCCCATCACTGGGGGAAGGTAACTGTGCCAGACCATTCAGATGCTAAAGGGAACAGCTTTCCGCAGCCCAGCAGACCCATGCCCTGGCCCCTAGCTTCTGATATCAGTGTCTCATTGCCAGATAATCCTGTAGGTCTGGCATCCAGGGTTCCCCCAAAACACTGGGGGTCAATAGTTTATGAAAATCTCTGTCTACGTTCTTGTTGGCTCCTTTTAAATTCTTTTCACTCAGAATGAAACTTCAATTATTTCTTCTAAGTCTGGAATTTCGATCTCTCTGCCTTATTCTATTCTACTTGCTAATGTGAAGCGGAGAGTTTTCTGTAAAAGAATACTTTTCTATGCCAAGGACACTTGGTAATGACCCCCAAATTTTACTGAGCATCCCAGTGGGCCAAGCTAGGTGTTGGGATTATATAGGAGAGATAGTGAGGATGTGATCTCCAAGAGGGCAGGAGCTTCCATTAGAGTGTGACATAATCCTCAGACCTAGCACAGCACCTGGCATGTCATAAGCACTCGACAAACATTTGCTGAATGAATAAATGAATGATTTTAAATAAGCAATTATGGTTCAGTATGTTCCATGTGGCATTTTGAAGTAATCAGAAGGAATTTGGGGCGCACAGAGAAGTTCAGCTCAAGCTAGAGGATCTGAGAAAGTGTCCCAGGCCAACGCTAGGAGGATGCCTTCAAGTGTGCTAGAAACAGCAGAGTTGGAAGGCGACAGGATTTCAAACAGAGGAAACAGCATGTGCAAAGCAGTGGAGACGTGGAGCCACATGTTGGGAAGATGACAAGTTGCTAAGAGTAGTCAGAGGGGTGGAATGAACTCAGTCAAAAATAAGAACTTCAAATCAAGAAGCGTGCTGGAATGCTGGGATTCATGGATTTATCTGTATTTTATTCCAGCAAAGCCGGGTGCTCTATCCCCACCCCTCATAAAGCACTTCTCCAGGCTATACCACAGAGCTTCCATAAAACCTGGACAAGGCACACCCTCAGATGATGGAAGGGGCTCCCAAACTAAAATGTCTTACAATTTCCTTCCCAGGTACAAGGCCAACACAAAACTTTTTCATGCTTCTCACTAAAAGGAGTAAGACTTGTTTGTTTTGGTCAATGAGATTCTTTCACAGCCCTGAGGCACTCAAGTGGGATCCTTTTTGTCCAGAAAAGGGAAAAGACTATCCAAAACTCACTCACCAACTCCTAGAACATTAGCACTGAAAGAGTCCCTGGGAAACGTTTGCCTACCTCCTCATCCTCAGATGAAGAAAACAAAGCTCCGAGAGGAAAATGATTGTCTGAGGACACAGAGCAGGTTAGTGCAGAACCAGGGCTGAGAAGGAAGGAAGGAAGGAAGGAAGGGAAACAGGATGTGAGGAAGGCCAGCCTCTGGCCCCTGGTCACTGCTCCCCACTGCACTGTGCTCCCCCGCAAGACATTAAATGATGAAATGGCAGACATTTTTTCCAACGAACATAAAACCAAAAGATTAAAAATATTTCTGAATTGCTATCCTTTAGGAGGAAAAAAAAAGTCTCTCCAACTGTCTGACTCTTTCAACCAATTAAATCTTTGGCTGCCACTCAGAAACAGTATTTAAATTAATCAAGGTAAAACTCTAGCTTATCCTTTCCCTCCATGCGGCAATTTTCTACCATAAAGAATGAAAACAGCTTGCTTGGAGAAAGGGAACAAACTTCAAGCTAAGGAATTAAATTTCTCACAGTCACCTGAGACGCCTCAGTGGTTAGTCACTCGTCATTTATTAAACATTTATTCATTCAACAACCAGTTTTTGAGCTTCTTTTGTGTGCATTTTAGCCACAGGAGCACAAATATGAATCAGAAATGACTGACCCTCAGGATATTTATTGAGTCAGAAGGATGATATTTACATAACTCATTATAGTTCTACTCACGGCCTGGCCCAAAGTAAGTTCTTAGCCTAAAGTAAATTTCATTCAAATGAACGAGTGAATGAATGAAACTGAAATCTATTACAGATCACTGCTAACAAGAGGATTCCACTGGAGCTAGGACACAGGGCTGCTAGAAATCACTGGAGGCTAGCTGGGATAATAAACTTAAGAAACACAGCTCAGGGAAGGCAGGACTCCACAGAGAGTGGAAGGGGGCCTGGGAGTATTATAGCAGCTCCATTCCCCTCTCTGGGTTTCAATTTCCCCATCTCATGATACAGGGAGCTCTAAGGAAACTTCCAGCAACAACATTCGATGCCTCTATGATCCCAGTTCCCGGCACTATAAGGGAATTTAAATCCAACC
Source organism: Ovis canadensis (assembly GCF_042477335.2). Classification (NCBI taxonomy): domain Eukaryota; kingdom Metazoa; phylum Chordata; class Mammalia; order Artiodactyla; family Bovidae; genus Ovis; species Ovis canadensis. The sequence continues at coordinate 45,347,687 of NC_091259.1, forward strand.
TCCCCTCTTAAAAATGGAATCATTATTCCTATGTCTTTACAAGGTCACACCCTATGTTTCTGTGGATTTCTCTTGGGAGATGGGAGACGGAAGGGAATTTGATTCTAGCCTTCCTTTAGGTTTAAACAACAGGAAAATATCCAATTATCCCATTGACAATTACAGTCTGCACATTTCACCGCGGGCACAGAAAGCAGCCGGCAGCAGAAAACCAGACTCAGAGCAAGGGCGTACACATGCAAGCCATTATCTACTTGGAGACAGGCTGGCCCGCGACAGCCTCACTGGCTCAGGGAAGCTGGGCGGGCCCTTGCCAGCAGCCTAGGGGTGACCCAGGAGGCTGCCGGCCTGCCATAAGCTTCAGCTGACTCATCGGAAACCTAGAGAGACATCTCTTCCTCCCAGTAAGACATCCCAAATAAAAGCCCCAGGTTGTATACTTGCTACAAATCCAAGCCTGATCACTTGAGATAAATTAACAAGTCCCACAAGGGAAGGCACCACACCCGATTCAGTCACCATCATGTCCTTAAGCACACAGCCCCATACAGAGACGTGATCTGCACTTAATACGTACTCGTAGAGAAATTTTGTGGAAGACTTAATGAATACTAATGAATAAACAGGGCTTCACTGGTGACTTGGCAGCAAAGAATCCACTTGCCAATGCAGGGGACATGGGAGACACGGGTTCAATCTCTGGGTTGGAAGATCCCCTGGAGAAGAAAATCGTGACCTACTCCAGTATTCTTGCCTGGAAAATCACATGGACAGAGGAGCCTTGTGGGCATCAGTGCATGGGGTCGCAAAGAGTCAGACACAACTCAGCAACTAAACAAAAACAACAATGAATAAACGACCACCTGAATGAATGAATGAATGACTTCTTCATGTGATGCCCTCAAGAACATCATGGAAAAGACAGCCGCAATAGAGTACTGGCTGGCACTCAGGTTCAAGCACCATCTGAAGACATGTATCCTGGCTCTGTTCTTTGTCAGTCTGTCCTGGGCAAGTTAGCAGCTTCAGCTCCTCAAGCCTCAGTTTTCTCATGCGACGGACATGAGGTTAATTTATCTCAAGTGATGAGGCTTGGATTTGTATGTGGCGTCTGGGTTCCTCCTCAAAGGAAAGACTTGCTGTCCCCAGCTGGCAGGACTTTCAGAGCTACCTTACGTGAGGTTGTGCTCTGCCCAAAGTCACACACTCCGACAGAATGAAGGCGGGATATGAAGGTCCTGGCCTGTCTGGCCAATGAACAACTCTGATCCCAAAGGTCCCTGTGAGGTCAGCTGAGTTGTCATCAAGCCAGCGTCACAGTTCTGCACCCTGCCCCCAACCCACTCCCACCCCGCCGGCCATGCCTGCTTCCTTTCTCTCCTGCCACAGGTGTCAATCCCAAAGGCACTCCCTAATGACCATCTGAACTCTCACCCCCATCTCAGTGACTGCTTCCCAGGGAACCCAACCTATGGCCCCCTCATTAGCAAAACAGAGATAATAGTAAGTATACACAAAGGCTGTGATGAGGACTGAGTGAATTGCTATGTGTAAAAGCGACCAGCTCATAGCAAGTGCAGAATGAGAGTCAGCCAATTTTGTTACAGGGGTTAATGAAGTCCTTTCATCAGTATTCTCACCCTCATGAGCAGGAAACCAGAGAGAAAATGTCAGTGTCTCAGCTTGATCTGTGGGTAAGAGAAGTAATGAAAGGAAAGAGAGAAGGGAGGGAGGGAGGGAGGAAAAGAGGGAGGGGGAGTGGGAGACATGTCTGGATGTGGCCCTGTGTGCATCCCTCAGACTGGCCTCCAGTCCACCCTGCAGGAACCTCTCCATACAGACGGTTAAATCAAAGGCCTGGGCCTCCTGCAGAAGAGGGGGCACGATGATAGTGGGCACAACCCTGGGAGCAGGCAGACAGGTGGCAGCACCCTGACCACCATGTCTGGATCCCCGAACCACTACCACCCAGCCCAGAGCCAACAGCAAGAACTGATGTACCAATCGCAGAGATGGGAGCCCAGAGACCCAAGAAGAAAGCAAAGATCAGCTAGAGACACAGCAGCCACAGTCTCTTGCTACCCAGAGAGTTGATCCCCTGTCCCCTTCACTCCCACCAAAAAATTCGTGAACTTCTGGGGAAGTATTTGAACCTGAGCTTGCAAGGGTTTTCACTGCTGAGGGAGGGAGATTGGGGTGGGGGGTGGCTTACTGTTACCAGGATGGCCTTGTAAAATGTAGGTTGGCACACAGAGGCCTAGAGAGACCTTCCTTCTTAGACCTCAGCACTTAGACGAACTTTTAAAGCAATGACCACGGTCACCCTGTTATAGAAGATAAAACTGGTGCTCAGACAGGTTAGGCAGCAGCCAAAGTCACAGAGCTGGTAGGAAGTGGAGCTGGGCTTTGAGCCCAAGTCTGATCCCAAGGCTTATATACTTTCAACCTCTTCAGGTTTGTACATTAAAGTTTTCAAGAATAAGGTTCTGTTCTTCGGCTTGTTTACTTTATTTTATTGCTTTTCTAAAATTTATTTTTAATTGGAGGATAATTGCTTTACAATACAGTGTTGGTTTCTGCCATATAACAACATGAATCAGCAGTAGGATTTATTATTATTATTATTTAAAATATGAAAACCTCCCAGGAGATTCAGACTTGGTCATAGTTGATAGCCATCATACCCCCTCCTATCACCCAATTCAATTCACAATCCCAACCTCTGGCCTCAGACACCTCTGCTCTCTGTCTTCTGTTCTCTTCCAGGAGCCAATACCTAGAAAAGCTCTTCTGATGCTATTTACTCAAAAGGGTCTCAAATACCAAAGGTCTAACCTAGACAGCTCACCCGGGCTGTGGGATGATCCCATGCAACTTGTACAACGATGTGAACAATGGCGCTCCAGAGTGAAATTCAGTCTCAGTGGAACACAACAGAAAGAAGTCAATTATCCAGCATTAATTATTTATCTGGAGACAATAACCATGGTGTTATTCCCCATGAGAGAGGCCTCTGCAGCTTGGAACAAGAGGAAAGAAGAGGCGGCTGCTATTGTCTGCTCATAATGAAGCATCAGATTGGACAAATGAACCCCTCTGACATCCTGTAAATACACATGAGCCCCCGCTGTGAACGTGGCCCAGGCACACACTCCAGAACACAGACAACGAACAGGGTGGTAGACGATTAATAGGATTATATTCCCCCACTGTTCCGGGCAGGCCTGGCCGGCAATGTGAGATTGTGATGACAGTAAAGGAGGTGCCACCTTTTCTCTGCAGCCTGCCTCCCCTATTAGAATAATAAGATTGAAGACATTCTAAACAAACAATTTTGCAGGTCGCGGTGTTTGTGGAATCATGTTAGTCTGGTATTTTCCTCCCAAGGTATCAATATTTGCTGTACAATGTCAGTTAGAAAGCCTGTCCTGACTCCAAAAGCATAATGATCTGATTCCTAAATCATTTTTATGTAATTTAATTTTCTTTTATTTTAAAAAATTCTGAGGAGGTTGGAGAGAGAGCTCAGTGGCTCCCAGGGGCTGACGGAGTTCCAGAATGTGATCCACCTTGGCTCATATTCTCTATTCCAGGGTCTTATTCTTTGTCTAAAGGAGATGGTAATATTGATTGAGCAGTTCCTATGTTTCAGACAGGCACTTTGTATATATTATCTCTTTTTTTACTCTTCGGATTTATTTTCAAACATTTTCTTCTACACAAAAATAAAACGTAAACGCTATTTGCATACAGCAACAATTTGTTGTTCAGTTTATATGTGAATAGTAACAACATATATATATTAAAGGCTCGTCACAACCCGATGATGTAAGCATAAATATCTCTATTTCATTGATCAATAAACTGAAGCCCAAGGTTATAGCTAATAAGCAGCAGAACCAAGAATCCATTTTTGTTGGGGGAGGGGGGGGGTCAAGATGCCTAACCACTGTCCTAAACTGCCCTGTGATGTCAGTTTCCCAAACCACAGCACAGGCTCTGGTCTGACAATTCCAACCCCTGTGAGATCCGTAGAGGGGTCCCAAAGCCCTGTTGCCACAGATGTTGCTACTCATCTGAGTATACGGTTTTCAACCTGGGCAGGATGGGCGATGGAAAGACTGAGATTCCTCTGCATCTAGAACACTTCTACTCTTTTCTGATTATAAAATATTAGGCTGCTGGGAGTGTCTGCCCATGACTTCTTATTTTCTCAAAGAGGTGACTTGCCAATAGTAGGGTCAAGTGAAGTATTTCTAGAAGAACCCCCTGAGATCACCTACATGAAGAGCCACAGAGGGCCTCCAACATGTAGCAGGCACCCAATAAACAAGGGCCCTTCCTATATAGCTCTCACTGGATGGCAGACGTTCTGCATGTATTATTAGCTCATTTAATCCACACATCAACCTTATGTCTAGATACTATTATTACCCCTGTTTTATACATGAGGGAGCCAAGAAGCCACGGGGTTGAAGAGTTCACATAAAACCACACAATTAGTTGAAGCCAGTCAGTCATGTGTTCAGAGGTGATAACATCTGCTCAAATCATGAGATCGCATCTCTGAGACTATGCATGTATCCTTACAGGTTTGCATCACACCATCTCTGAGCTCTACCTTAGAGTCCACGTGGAAAAATATTTGGGTCTCCATATTATACTTTACTCCCAGGGTCAGGCCACACAGGAAATTCTTAACTACATTTCTAACAGTGTTCTCAGCCCTCAGGCATGTTCATCTTCTTAAACCTCTTTATGATAATGGCTTTGGGGGAGCAGACCGATACTGTCATAGAGATTAATCCAACTCCAGTAGACTCTTAGCAAATATTTAATAAATCCTTCTGACTTTTAAAAGCAAGACATACACCCAAAATACTCAAAAACAGAAAGAAAAATACAGCAATGCATGCTGTACATAGTTGAAGCCCCTATAATTCAGGCGGGGGTTAAAAAGAGAGATCAGATGGTAGTGGTATCAGAATACTGTGTAGGCCAAAATGTTTGTTTGGGTCTTTCCATAACAGCAGATGGAATAATCTGAATGAACTTTTTGGCCAACCCAATATATAAAGAAATAAAAAACAATGATTTAACAACCTTGGAAGGGCTTGGATTCTGCTGCCTCAAAACAGTCCCATCAAAACATCTAAGCAAGAACTGAAAGGATAAGAGGAAGCTCTGAGCCTCAAACTGCAAAGTTCCTCCACAGACCAAACCTAAGTTAGAGTGACCCACCATCTCGGTTTGCCCAGGACCGAGGAGTTTCCAGGGACATGGGATTGTCAGTGCCAAAATCAGCACAGTACCAGGCAAACTGGGATAGCTGTCATCAGAGATTTGCTGCCCTGGTGCTTCCACCTCTGCTTCTGCCTAGGGCCACCAGGACCAGCCAGTCAGATCTCCACCTGCCTCCCGGTCCCCTTCACCTGTGTGAAGGTAGCTCTGGAACCCTAGGTCTTCCTTCGCCCATCATCCAGGCCTCACCCCGTGCTTCGTGTATTCTTTCCTCCCCCTCACCACACTGCCCAACTCATGGCAACAAGTGTTTCCCAAGGATCAGCTCTGTGCCCACTCCTCCCATTGGTGCTTCGAGAGAAAGACACCTAATGGTAGTCTGATGTCTTCCAAGAGGCTCAGAGAGGCCAAGCCCCCCAGGTGGCTCCAACCTCCTGGCACTATCAGAATCCAGAGCTTCCTCTGGGGTCCCTTCTGTGAGCAGCACACCCCACTTGATCTTTTGCTTCGTTGTCTGCTTGGATCTTAAATTAGCCCCTTGGGGCAGGATGTGGCTGACTCCTCTGTGTCTCAGAGCCCAGTTCCATTTGTATTCGCTGAGTGACTGCAGTATCCCAGATACCTTGTCCTAAGCCTCCTCCCAGCACAGTGCACTGAGAGATGGGGCCACCTGAAAACCCTAGGATGCTGGGGCTGGGCCTCTGCCAGAGTCCAGATGGGGCAGGCCAGGCCCTGAGACACAGCGGTGGGACTTACCGCTGACCCGGCAGAGGAATGGAGTCCAGGTGGCGGCCTCCAGGCAGCGCCATCATGTTGACGCCAATCCGCAGCAAAGCCTGCCGACAGCGATCTGGGCCCTAGAAAGAGAAGGCAGGATGGGGTCAACCAGGGCCCCCAAGTAAGGAGGCCCAGTCATTTTCTCTCCCAAATCCTGGCCACAGGGGGTCATCTCATGTGTGGAGAGAAGCCCCCCCCACCCCCGGCCCTCCTCTGCTGTTTGAATCAGTTTATATTACACTGACCTCACACTCAATGCAAGACTCAGATCTGATCTTGATTCTAAGTCCCTGACGCACCATGAACCCCTAGAATTTTTCTTAGGTTTCATTGCCAAACACATACTTAACCCATTTTGCTTTGTACCCAATATTGGGACACACAGACCAGCAAATATTGCACAGGAAATATTTACGCTTTAAAAGTTTGTAGTTTACCTGAAATTCACATTTTACTGGGCACCTTGTTTTCTTAGCTAACTCTGGCAACTCTGCATACTAATTCCTTAACCATATACTGTCAAAGTACTGGGTTCTTCCCTTTGCTTATGTCTGGGAAATGTGACCCTGTAATGGCACGGTGGTTGCTTCCCCAAATCTGTTCCACTTTAGATGATGTCATTTCACCCAAACTTCCAGGAACTGGTTCAGTGATAGGCATGTGACCCAATTCAAGCCAATGAGCCATGAAAGAACTGTTTCTAGGAAAAATTTACTTTCTCCTTAACTGCAAGCCAGTCACAAGGTGAGATAGTATCTCTCCCACTGAACCTGAACAAGGAAGCACATCACTCCATAGCTGTCAGAGACTCCCTGGCCATCAAGAAGGGACCCAGCTAGAGAAGAAAGTGAACACACACAGGGAAAAACCTGCATCCTTGATCACGGAGCCACTGAATCAACCAGTGCTGGGTCTGGCCCACCTCTGGGCTTCCCAGTATGTAAGATAGTAAAGTTATTGTCTCAGTGAGGATTCTGGTTCAATAAATAGTCTAATAAATAAAAGTGATCCAGGTTCTGCACCTCCAATCCCAGCACTAAGCACCCACTTGGTTTGCCTGTGCCTCACAGGTTAGACCAAGTCAAATAGTGTCCTTCTTCCTCCATAAAATCAGCTGCCCCCCTGTTTGTCTCCTGCCTCGCCAGTCCTTTCCCACTCCTCTCTCTGTCATCTCCTTCTCCAAGCCAATGAAGAAGCCCTCCTTGGTGAAAATAAAGATTCTGTCCCCTTCATCTGAGTAAAGCAATAGTCAAGAGAGGGTTGACTGTCACCTATCATGCTCTGAGCTTGAGGACAACAGATCAAGACCCTCAGAGAAAACACAGGCATGAACTTGTGGGAGGATACAGCCGAGGAGGGCAGCAACTCAGGTCTAGAAAAATTAAACTCTTATGGTTACAAGTGACCCTTATGAGAAAAGAGTGGAGGAGGATTTTAATTAATAGTGATGTGGCTGGACATGAAGTACCCCTTGTGATGCGTGCTCAGTCATGTCCAACTCTTTGCAACCCTGTGGACTATAGCCCGCCAGGCTCCTCTGTCCATGGAATTTTCCAGGCAAGAATACTGGAGTGGGTTGCCAATTCCTACTCCAGGGGATCTTCCCAACCCAGGGATCAAACCCACATCTCCAGCCTCCTGCATTGGCAGGCAGATTTTTTTTTACCACTGTGCCACCTGGGAAGCCCCCTTGTGATGTTTGGAACAAAAGACAAACAGTGAATCTGAAAATATAGGGAAGGAGGAGCCCAGAACAAATTAGGGCTTTAGATAATTCCAGAGATTCACTGCCACTGCCTACTCCCTGCCCTGTGGGCCCCACTAGACTGAGACCATGGAGGGCAGGAACCACTTGGTTCTAAGGGCTGGGCACTTAGCAAACACTCGATAAGACTATAGAAATATTGAGTGGAATGAATTTTTAATATATTTATGTTGAGCCCTAATTCTTCATCTGCAACAGAGAATAATAGTATCTGTTTTATAGGGCTATTATAACAATGACATAAGGTAAGGAATGCAGAAGTGTCAGGCCAGGTTGAGAGCTAAATCAATAGTTATTATTATGTCCTGAGAGTCTGCAGTGTGTTCAGCCCCGTGGTCAGCTCTGCCAGGGGAGATGCTATTAAACACAGCATCTAAAGAACCCAGAACAATAACAGTGCTCCACGAGGGCTCCTTATCATCAGGAGCATCACGATTTTTATTACTTTCATTATTTTCATTATTGAGAAGGTATATTTTTGGAACCCAGTGAGTCAGCAACCTGAAAAGAAAGGCACAAAAGAAAAAAAGCTAGAAACAACAAAATGAGGTATTTGTTCCCTTTGCGATATCTCTGATGAAAGAAGCAAAAAGGGAAACACCCGCATCTCAGAGTGAATGCTCTGACGTGATCAGAGCACAGTGAGCAAGCAGATCTTATTTTAGTTCCATCTTCATCATGGAGAAGAATTGGGCAAAGTAAAAGTTGAAGAGGAAATCAGCTTAAGGCAGGTGACAGTAAGGGAAATTTAAGGTCACACGAAGCTCCAAGGTCCTTAAAAGTGTGAACAAGTTAGGATTCTGTGAACACACCCGTGAACATTAGAGAACCCTTATAGATCTGATCAAGTTGAATCTGAGGGACCCTGAGAAAGGGTCCCTGAAGGCAGGAGAATGTTCTGACTTTCCAAGAGATTCCAGAAACACTTGGTGACCACAAAATTCTAGAACAGATTTCTAATCACTGGTCTGTGAGCCCTTTAGGCAGAAGCCAACTAGAGCCCAGATGGAACAAATCATGCTCAGACAATTTCTTCCTTTTCATTAGGAACCACTGGGCTCTCAGCTGAAGGAGATGCAATAAACCTAATGTATCTTGATTTTGTTGAAAGACCCATTTGAGAGATCCTCATTGCCCTATTTCATCCACAGCCTTTCAGGAGTTAGGCCAGTGGAGGCTGTCTGGTAACGAGACCTTGGTTCACATGACTCTGCATGTTCCCAGAGGCTGGAGAACCCACGTAGGGACATCTAGGCAGGACATGTATCACTGCCCCTGCATAGACTATTATTCATGCCTCTTTTCCTCAGTGGGACAAACTCCTGGATGTCTGAAGTCCCATCTTGCTCAGTGAGAAGCTGGGCACCTACGTGGTGAAGCTGAGCTGGTGAGTCAGATAAGCTCTCAGAGGAGCTACAGCTCATAATCACTGGGGATGGGGAACAGGTAAGGGCATATCAATAAGATGCATGCGTGCTAAGTCCTTTCAGTTGTATCAGACTCTTTGTGACCCTAAGGGTGGTAGAAGGCCAGGCTCCTCCGTCCATGGGAATCTCCAGGCAAGAATATTGGAGTGGGTTGCCCTGCTCTCCTCCAGGAGAGCTTCCCGATTCAGTGATCAAGCCCACGTCTCTGACATTTCCTGTACTGGCAGGCAGGTTCTTTACCACTAGAGCCACCTGGGAAGATCTGGAAGATGAAATGGGGACTATCAAGAATAAACCTAGGTGATGTTTATGAAGTGCAAATAATATTAATAATTGCTTGTATCCTTTTGAGTGTGTACTATATGCCAGGCCCCTAAATGCTTCATATAGTATTAGCACCTTTAATACTATCAGCATCCCTCTGTGATGATAAGACCTCTGAAATTCAGTGGAAACACGTGCACTGCCCCAGATCACACAGCTAGTAGGTGACAGAGGACCGGTCTCTGGGTTTTATGATTAGACAGAGGTGAGGTGCTGCAGCAGGTGAAGATGATGACAGCAACAACGGTGACACAGGCCAGCATCTGCTAACAGGAAGGCTGACTCCATTCCCTGGGGGCCACACTCAGCCCTCACCCTTCACACACAGCAGAGCCCTCTTCCTCTCACCAGTGCCTCCTGCTGCTCCTACCTCCCAACCCATGAGATCAGCAGCTTCACTAAGTATCGGACCTCAGTGACACAGTCAGAGGACAGAAGAGTCCTTGGAAGAAGGAAGACCCCAAACACTGCACCAAATGGTAGAAGAAAGTGGGACACCAATGGGAGTATGGGGAGGATATCTCCTGTTCCTCATTGGTTGGTTCCTTTAGTGAGTCATTAGGACAAAGTCGTGGGTCTAAAGGGCTTCCCAGGTGGCACTAGAGGTAAAGAACCTGCCTGCCGATGCAGGAGATATAAGAGATGTGGGTTCAATCCCTGGGTCAGGAAGATCCCCTGGACAAGGGCATGGCACTA